>NC_045702.1:34451379-35830437 GCF_009834535.1 Camelus ferus
TTTTTAAACCTGAGGTTTTTTAAAATTAACTGCAAGAGCAATGTCACACCACCATTAAAGAAAATGTGGAGATCCCATCAATATGGCAGACTGAATGGATGTTAAATCCCTCCTTTTATGGACACTTAAAAATGCTAAATGTAATATAAAGTTGACCTTGAGGAAAAAAGCATCTGTCGAGAAAACAAAGGGAAGGGAACTTGCGAACTGAAGCTGTTGCAGTTTGGGAGGTGACCTGTCTAGATACAGGTTCCAGCATCCTAGGCCGGGAGATGTGGCATCGCGTGAGCTGAGGGGTGTGTGACAGCTGAGACAGAAGCCGCTGCACAAGGCCAGGGCTCTGAAAGGCTAAGTAGCAAACTTCAGTTAGTTGTTTCCTTATACATGGGTAGTTTGTTTTGTCCCAGGACTCTGAATGCCAATTAAAGAAGACCTAGGCTCTCAGTCTAGAGAGTGTATAGCTGAAATTTACACCACATGCATGGTGCGTGAAAGTCTATACTTCGAAATTTAATTTAGACTGGAGAAACTTCTCAGGTCCCTGGCAAAAATATATGCGAATCCATGTTGAAATACTTCTTTAACATCTCTCTTTTGAGACATACAGATAAAATAATTCTCTAAAGATCAACTCAAAATCAAAAATTATGTACCACATAAATGATCTCAAAGAGACTAGTAAAAAAAAAAGTGTGTTTATAAGAATTAGAGATCAAAGAAGGGATACATCCCAAAAAGAAAGAGGTCTCTAGGAGAGAGAACAGATTTGAAAGAGACCAAAACAGAACCTTTGGAAATGAAAAATACAGCAGTTTGAAATTAAAATTTAATGGACAGGTTAAACAGGCTGATTAGACAGAGCTAAAAAGAAAATCACTCAACTGGGAACTAAGTACACAGAGATAAAGGGTTAAAAAATAACAAAAGCTAAAATATATGAAGAATAGAATAAAAGAAATAGAAAATAAAGGAGAAAAAAGCCTTGGGTGCATACCAACTAAACCTTCTTTTACTCTTTTTTAAAAAACAGTGTTTTAAAATTTTTATGAAAGCAACGCATCACTTTTTAAACGTCAGAAAACACAAGTAAGGCTACAGTTTGCAAGCTTTAGCATACATCGGAATTGCAGGGGCGGGTGTTGAACCTCAGAATGCTCAGCTCCACATGGAGAGTTTCTATCAGCAGTCCGAGGTGGGGGCTAGACATACACGTTTCTGACAAGTTCCCAAGTGATGCTGATTCTGCTGGTTGGGAAGCATAATTTGAGAACTACGGCCTTAAAGACAAAAAAAGAGGGATGAACTGTAACCTCACTCCTTAAGGATAATGACATATTGATATGCATCATTTTAATCTTTTTTCCTGCAGGAAAAATTATGTGTGTATGTGTGTTGGGCCAAGGGAGAGGGGACCAGCATGTTTCTTTTTTTTTTTTCCTTTAATCACCCCAAGTGAGATTGTTATTCACCATTTTGTACTTCGCTTGTTACATTTAATATATTGTGAACATTTTTTTTGGTCCATATATAGCTATACCATCATTTTTAATGGCTGGATAGACTTTCAGTATTGGGGCATCATAATTCATATACACAATGCACTTGCCAGAATACATGTTTGCAAACTCTTCTGATTATTTATTTATATCCTATGTTTCTTTGACAGTCTTCAGCTTATTTTGTGACTTACTCTTTAGTGTACCTTCTGTGTTGGACGTTTGACTTGGACAATATTAAAGATAAGATGTAACTCATTTTTCACATTAATTTTTTTCTAAAAATATAATTAAAGGGGAGTAAATCGGTCAGAGTTAGGTTTTCTTTAGGGTTAGCATTTAGGTTGTGCAACACAGTTTATTGTTTGTAAGATGAGCTGTTGTATAAGCATACCATTTTCATTCTGAATTGCATGGACACAGCTCTACATGTCCAAAGTAGTGAGGAGTGGTGTTTCCATTGTATTTTATATAATGCTGTGTAATAACATTATATATTGCTGTATAATAAGATACACTGAAACCTAGTGGTATAAAACAACCATTTTATCTTGCTCACAATTTTATGGGCCGGGAATTTGTGAAGGACTCAGTAGCTGGTGTGTGACTCACGTGGCATCAACCAGAGCAGGAAGGGCTGGAGGACCCACCTGCAGCGTCTTCATTGGGATGCTTGGTGCCTCGGTGTTCTTTGGCCTTTCTCTTTCCATGTGGCATTTCATTCTCTAGGGCCTCTCAGTGTGCTTTGGGCTTCTCTCAGCATGGTGATCTTCCAGAGTCACAATTCTCATATGATGGATAGTTTTTAAGGAGCACAAGCGCTCAGACAAGTTAAGTGCTATGTCTAGAATTGATCAAAGCAGTCACAGGTACCACTCCCAACCAGGTGAAGTAGACTTCACCTCTCGAAGGGAGAATGGGGCAGAAATATTACGTTGCAGAAGAGCATTTGGGTTGGGAGGTGTTTCTGTTTTCATCTTTGAAAACTACAATGTGCCATAGGTAGTTTGTTTACATAAAGAAATAAGCAGAATTGTTTATGTATATGAGCTTTGACTATTTTGTCAAAATCATATTTCTTTGCTCAGTAAAAAGATCTGTATTTTAAAGTAATCAATGTTATGAAATATACTTCATGCTAAAATGAATAAACGGGTCCATGTTTTCAGCCATGCACATTTATTTAGTGGTTCCTTCCTAAACTGGTCTTTTCTAAGGTAATGAGAGAGAAACATATAGAATTGAGGGTGGAAAAAGGTCATTTTTTAAAAGCTGTATGGGGGGTGAGGATATAGCTCAGTGGTAAAGCATGTGCTTGGCATGCATGAGGTCCTGGGTTTGACCCCTAGTGCCTCCCTTAAGGGAAAAAGAAAAAAAAAAGCTGTATGGAAATGTTGCTGGAAGTCAAGGGATGGGCAGAATGAGGATGTAGAGGTGGTGACGAAGGATACTTAGAGGAATGGCGGGAGGAACAGGTGCCCAGGGACCGAGCAATAGCTGTGACCATCCCAGTTTGGTTGTAGTTTAGGGCAGTAGTTCTCAAGCTTTGATGGACACTGAAGTCGCCCTGGAGAACTTGTATGGAGCTGGTATAGGGTCTGTGGAAAAGGAGTAGCAATAGGAAAGAATGGAAAGGTAGGTCAGTGGGCCTGTTATTGTGATGGTTCTTAAATGCAAGGCTACGTACCTCTTGTGAGGAGGCAGTGAAGAACAACTGAAGTGTGATAGTCACGGGAATGACCTGATTGAGGCCAAGCTTTAGAAAATTAACCTGGTACAAGTGTGTATAGCACTTGTAGCAAAACAAGGTTGGAACTGGGGAGTCTGGAATAGAGGTTACTGTGTTCATCCAGGAAAGAGGAAATCAGAACCTGTCCCTGGATAATGACAATGAGAATGGAAAGGAGCAGAGGGATTCAAGTAAAGAAGACTGGAAGCTAGTTTGATAGAAGAGTGATGAAGCAAAGCCAGAAATCTAACTATGGCGCTAAGACTGCAGTGAAAACTGGGCAATAAGGGATCCTCAAAGCAAGAAGCCAGGGTAAGACACTCACTTGAGGGCAGTGCTGATGAGCTGGTGTGTTGTGTACATCACGTTTGTATGAAGAGGACTCCCTGGTGGGGGTGTCCAACAGGCCACTGAGAATCAGGCCTGGAGGTCGGCAGAAAGGCTGAGGATGGAAATATGGATCTGGGAGTTATTGGCAAAGTGGTGGGGGGGAAGATATGGCAGTGGGTGAGTTCATCAAGGGAACACATATAAAGAGAGAAGGAATGACTTCAGGGAATACCTATTTCAGGAAACAGGGATGGAGATAAGCCAGCAAAACTAGAGTATGTTTAGAGCACGTGGAAGACAAGTAGGGTAATCACCAGGGTGACTTTTCTAGCAGGGAGCAACCATCAGCAGGGTTGAAAATTACAGAGGAAGATGGAGACTGAAGACAGGCCACTGATGTTTTAAGTTCTCTGTTCAGCAGAATTGTGTAAACAGACACCAGCAAAGGTTAAGGAATGAGTCAGTGGTCAGGAACTGGTACCATTGATAATGCAGTGTAATTTTGCTGAGAAAATTCATGCTTCCAGTGGACCTTTTAACTTGTATTGAAGAGCTGGGAGAAAATCAAGGAAATATTGCTCATTTACCTAAAAGCAATTCTTTGTGATCTGTCACACGTGTAATTTAAAGCAACCATGGAGTCCTCTGTTCCTTTTTTGTTCATTACTGCAAATGCCTGTACCAGAGGCCCAGGCCTCTTAGGGATGCTACTTAAATCCAGGAGATTTTGTTTTTATTGAGCTCATCTCGGTATATAGAAAAGCTCCTTCAATGAAGGTCCAACCCTGTATTAAAAAAAAAAAAAGAAAGAAAGAAAAAAAGAAACATAACAACAAGCATGTTTTACTGCTATTTTTGATAGAGCTCCTCAGAAGGAACTTTACTGGGACAAGAATTCTTGGAATCATTTTTGTACTTATAAATGAAGATCATTAGCTAACCAAATACAATTTTTCTCAAAGGCGTAACTGCTAATTGGACACCATTCACGGTTAACAGGTTACAGGATAATGTAGCTATTTTCAACATCTCATTTTCTTACCTTTGTTATTTTATTATACTTCAGGCTTTCTCTATACCTGACTGACTACAGGACTAACATCTCAGTCTGTGACAAGGCTCTGTGCTAGAGCCATGCAAACTTTACATCCTTTCATTCGCGTGGAAATCTTGCAGAGTTCTTATTTCTTTTCCCATTTTGACAATGAGAAATGTAAGGCTGAGAGAAGGGAAGCCTCTTACCAAAGACGGTGCAGCTATTAATTTTCCAAGTCGGGATCCCAGAATGGTTTCCTGGCTGCAAAGCTTATGCTCTCAGCACCCTCCCCCGATGCTTATTCTGCTCCTCTTCCTGGGACCATCTGGATGTCGCGCTGTCCAGGAGCATGGGCAGTGTGCTGGTGACGCGGAGTCATCAGGATTTCTGATGATTACAGAGGATCTCTTTTGGCTCTGTCTTTGACTAATTAGATTGGTTTGGGTTGAGAAATCCCCTCTACCTCCTGTAGTTAAAATTTCTTTAAAGTAATGAAGCAGTTGTCTTTTTGAGTTTAAGAAAACATGGAAAAGCCAGCTGAGAAAAAAACAAAGCACTAAAAGGAAAAGGAAAGCTCTAATTGGAACTGTTGCTTCAAATGCCAGTGAGGACTAGATGCACTAGGCTACATATGGCTGGGAATTTTCATGGGAAGACTTTATCCAAAGGCAGGGCAGGTTCTAGTCCTGGTGCTTTGTGCACTCCATCCCACTTTGGTAGGGAAAATGATTGGTAAGGCTTTCTTAATACTGGGAAGGTGGCACAGAGCACACATGAATATATTGAAGGCACCAAATATGTTGAAATCTTCATCTTTGGCCAAATCTCTCTACCTCTACACAGGGCAGTGAGTGTCTCCACCCTGTGGTGGGGCCACAGGGCTAAGCCCACATCTCTCCTTAGGCTTAAGTTCTGACAATTTAACATTATCTGTGGATTTATAAAGCACCAGTTTTAACCATAAATTATCAACTTAGTGCACCATCAAGATTAACCTATATATAAAACCACAAAGTTGGTAAACTATTAAGAGAATTTACAAATTAAAGCCAGCATTCAATTATCTGAGTCAGTGGAGTAAAGTCATGTATCATCCATAGCAGTGGACAAAAGATAATTTGTAACTCTGGCTGAAAAAATTAATTTGCCCTTGTTATATTTTTCTTAGGCTACTATTGAACTTATCAACCATTTCTCAGGTGTATATGTATATATGTGTGTGTGTGTGTGTAACCAATATAGAGAAAAGGGATATGATTTAGAATTATTCAATCTAATGGAGCAGATAATTTGGAATATAGAAATTTTCTGTAAATAAGCCGCACCTAGTCCATAGTTAGCTCTGAGGAATTCCTTTTGTTTCGTGGTAGTCCTACCAGTATTTATCTTATTGCTGCTATATCATCTCTGACATGGATCATCTAACATTATATAAACTTCAATTTTAAATATCATCTGTTATTAACTTTTAGACAGTAACTGAAATTGAAAGACTAAATGTTATTTACTCTTAACCCTAATTTCAATCTACTGAAATTGCTGTCTCGTACAGAGCATCGCAGCTCCTGGCACTGCACTAGCATGTTTATTGATGGGATGTTGAATAACCGTCAAGAGATTTCTCTGAATTAACTACCATAATCAAAGTACAATAGCAAGACAACCATTACTCGTAGGAGCTCAAAATCTAACCAAAAAACCATGGAGGCAACAGAAGGCATAAAAAGCTAAGATGACTCCATTAACTGAATTCTCCCTAACACACAGTTAGACATATACATTCAGGAACTTAACATCAGTATTAGAATTTACATTGGGCCAATGTGCTTCCCCCTCCCAACTTTAATGAGGAATAATTGATAAATATAATTGTATATATTTAAAGTATGCAATGGGATGATTTGATATAATATATACTGTGGCATGATTACCAAGATCAAGATAATTGGCACACTATCACTTCACGTAGTCAACCCTTTCTTTGTGTGTGTGTTACTTTAAACATGACCACAGTATCATTATGTTATTGGTCATTCAAACACTATTAACAAGATGACTTCTCAAGAAGGCAACAAGATTCTTTAAACTATTGAATAGAGTTTTGCTACTTTTATTAGCTGTAAATTTCTTTTGTTTTTATTCATTTAGTAGTGAACTTGATTAAAAGTAAATAAATAGATCATAATATTTAAACTAAAAGGTTTATGATCATTCATCATAAATAGTACTGTTCCTCATCCATAATACGGCCATTTAGTAGCATTTTTGGTTCACGCAGTTTATTTCTGACCAAAGTGGTATTTAGAGTCTGAGACTGATTTAAAATTCAGCTAAAAATCTTAGAAAGCATTTTACTTACCCTTCTGAAAGCAAAATGTTTAAAGTAACAAAACACTTATTTCCATTAGAGGAGATATTTTGGTCAATCTGCTGATTTGTTTTTACATTATATATTTAGTCCATATGAGTTATGTACATACATGAAAATGTATAACCACACTGAGTGAATGTAATTTTCAGAATTTTAATAGGTTATGTCTGGTTCTTTATGTGTTCTCTAGGTTCAGTCAAAAACACTGACAACTACAGTTTTAAAGGTGATTTACAATTATTTCCTCCCCTAATCTTTCTTTGCTCTTTTCTCAGTGCTTATTATCTTTTTACAAGCTGGAAAGCAAGGTGTCTGTACTTGCACAGAAGTCTCACAAACTCTGTCCAGAGGAGGTTGTTTTGCCACTCAAGAGATGTATTGATTCTTGCATGTAGCTGACAACTTCCTAGCATTACCTTTGAAATGCAGTGTTCCCCTAGGTCTCTGTCCTTAGCACTCTTACTTTCTTCTTCTCTAGGTAAGCACATGAATTCCCATGGGTACCACTGGGTAATTCCTGAATCTCTAAATTCTCTTTCCTACCCTTGCCTGGGCTCTGGCGCAGAATTTTCAGTTTTACTCAGGACGTCTTCCCGTGACATTCAAAAGGAATCTCAGATTGATAATCCAAAACTGAATTTATCACTTCCAAACCTGCTCCTTCTCCTGTGATGCCTCTGTTGTTAATGGCATTAGCATATTTCCAGGCAGGTGAGAAATGAGCCAGCTAGACACCTTGTTCTTTTCTCAGCTCCCAGGTCTGATCAGTTGCCAAATTGTATCCAGTCTAAATCCATATGGTCTCTAGTTTTACTTAGTTTACTCAATCAGCATTTTTTGAGCTTCTTTCTACTTTCATGCCATCGATTTAGAATATGAGACAGTGCCTGCTTCAAGCATCTCATACTTATTAAGAGACAAAGAACTAAATGGACCCTCACTGTACTGCTAGTTATCACAAGGAAGCCTGGACTGCTGAGATGAGGATGAGGGCGTGGAAGCCTTCCTGGAGGCAGCAACATGTAAGCTATGTCTGGGAGGATGAAGAGAAGTTACTTGGGTAAAGAGTGAAAGAAAGCCTTTCAGGAGGCAAAAATAAACAGGCTGTGCCAATGCAAAGAGGGTGAGAGTGATTCAGGGACAAGTTGAGCGGTGCTGAGACAAAGCAGAGGCACATTTATGAAGGACCAGGTATACAGTGCAGGCAATGTGGATCTCGGTCCCAAAGGCGCCTTTCCTTCCTCTGATCTTATACACCATCATATCTCTTGGCAGCACCGTTGCAGAGAAATCTGACTGTTCTCTTGCTCTCCACGTTCTTCCTTTTCTTTTCTTTCCTTAGACTGTGGTCAGGTGGTGTCCCGTGGTACAGTGTAGAATGTGTATCTCTCCCTAATCTTTCAATGGCTGTATCACTCACCAGATTACTCATTTCCTGCAACCTCTGCTTCTAGCCCCTTATGAGAACCGTCTTCGCCTCTGAGTTGTAAGCTCCTCGATACCAGATTCTATGGCTCATCCATCTCAATACATTGAGAACACCGTGCCCTCTACTTGGCACATAGTGAGCTTTTACCTATCTATGTTGACTGAAAGGAGTGGCTTTCAGAGTCTTTCCCCACTTCTCCCTTTTTGGGCTTCTTTATGCACACCGACAGGACACAGTCTCATTGCTGTAGTAAGCCTGCCTTTCCTGTCACTGCTGGCAAGCGTTCCTTCCAGCCCAGTGACTTGTAACGCGGCCTGCTGCTGCCCGTCAGCAGCGGCTCCCAGGCAGAGTGGCATGCACATGTGCATACCCTAATGTGCAATGTGGGTTTTCTTTTTCTTTTCTGTAGAAAATGAAAGGCCTCACTTTGCAGTGGAGTAAGAGCAGATTTAGAAGGCATCCATGTGGGGCCCCATGCCAAACATGACAGTTTCCAGGACCCTACACTCTGTGTCGCTGACAGGTGTGGTGAAAAGGACTTGGAACTCGGAACCAGTGCTAAGATGAGTTCCAGCTCTAACAGCCTGTAGGCAGCACTTCTGAGCATTCTCACTTGTGGGCCTGGGGATTAGACCAAATTTCTTTTTCATACCAGTATTTTCATGGCAGTGTTTCAGTCGGGTATCTTGGTTGCAAATAACACAAACCCCTCCTGACTTTGTCTTTTTCATCCTAATTGATTTAAGCAGAAAAGATGTCATTGGAAGTTATATGGGATATCACTGAATGGATGGGATGAAAACCAGGCTTGGTAATTGGACACTTAGCAACATAAGACACCCTTATGTCACACACAGGAGCAGGGTGATGAGTTCAGCTGTTGATGTCACTGGGCACTTCCTGGCACTCACGTTGCTGCCAGTAGTTTCACTGTTATCTTTGCATCGCTCCCCCTGTGTTCATAGTCCTGGATGTGGGCATCCAGTTGGCTGAGACCAGCTACTGGCAGTGGAGAAAAGGAATATCTGGACCATCCAACCTGGGGAGTAGACAGTGGAAGAAAGTACTGCCTCTCACCAAGACGTGCACAGACGTGCAAAGGTGGTTAAGACTGGAGGTGCTCACACATGCCATGCCCACACCTATCAGGATCTCAGGGATCACTCAGATCCTGCTTCACCATGTGTGCCTTTAACACTTCAAGCACCTTGTAGATATTTCTTCCAGAGAAGACAGTTTTGCCAGGGTCTAGACCATTCTTTCAATTACCTTTTATTCTACTGTACACTTTTTTTCCTTGTCAACACAATTCTTTGGATTTTGGTAAGTTTCTGATAGAAATTTAAGAATAGCAACTACAGCTCTGACCACTGGGCTGCTGTTCTGAGATGAGGAGAAAGAGTGCAATGGATCACCAATTCTAACTCATCATTCACTTGCAGATACAGAGCAAGATTTGGGGGTCAGGAACGATCTCTGGATGCAAACAGCACAGGACAGATCTTGTCTATCAAAAACACAGTGGAAAGAAATGATATTTAGAAAAGATCACTTAAAGGGCTTTCTATCTATCCATGACACCAGGTAATCTAAGTACGTAGCGTTGGTATAAGTAAGATCTCTAGATGACATATAGGACTGCGTTACCTTACTCTATTGCAGAACAGCATCCAGCTAACTGTCAGCAAGTTGAATTGTGCTGCTGCCTTTTGGGTGGACATTGTCCATTCTGATGCTTAGGCTGTCTAGTGGTAGAGCCCAGGTGAGAAATAGCTTGTAGAAATTTCATCAGATAAAAACTTAGCTTCCCTTCAAAACTGGGAAGCTTCCTCCTCCCCTCTGGGAGCTGTGTAAGTTAGCTGTCTGGGAGCCCCAGTGAGGAAGGAAACATGCGCAGGACCAAGTGTGCTCTGCCCAGCAACGACCTTGGCCCTGGGAGTTGTCACTTTTATTTATCTTCTCTTGTTCTTAGTTGTTTATAAGCCTCCTCACTTTTTTTTTTTTTTTTTTTGAAAAAAAGGAATGAAAGAGGGATGAGAAGTAGGGAGAGATGGTTAGGTAGAGGCTGGATGCCAGATAACCACCCAAATGAACAGAGGTAACCAGGGCAGAGATGCGGCTGTACCCACCAGAGCAGCCCGGCTGGCCATGTTGCCCCAGATACCCCTGAACAAGGGAGGTCTAGTCTGTCTCAGTGGCTGTCTGCCCAGTGGCCTCACTATGGTTTAAAACAAAGTCAACAACAATGAAGACTTGTCCACCTTTTCCCCTCATGTATTTATATAAGCTGTTTTATCTCCCACATAAAAATTGCGTGTGGGACATGAGCTACCGGAGAACACAGGTGAGCAGTGAGACGTCAGTAATGCCGTCCTCCGCTGTGGCTACTGTTGATACTGTCAGTTGCTAACTATCCAAATTATATTCAAGTATTTCATCACCTGCTTAATCAAGCTGCAAAATAAGGAGTTAGACCACTTCAACTCCAGTGATCTGATTATGTAGTAAAGAGACTGGGTGCATAAACATTAATCCTGGGAAATTAATTCATGAAAATTCACTGCAGATACCCCCAGAGGCCTGTTTTGTATCTATTTTTTTTGCATAAGTTGTTGAACTAACTACTTACTGAAGGTGTCTGGGGGGGGACTAGAATGATTATGCGTGATTCTGTAGTTACCTAGAGAGCCTTGTGAAGAAGCCGTGAAGTGACCTGGAAAGGTATTCTCATTAAAGCTCAGTCTTCAACAGGAAAATTGCTTTGAAATGATTAAAGTTAAAATTGTTGGTAATGAAGGGAAACACTTGTCTTAGAATGAGGCCTTTAGGAGAGTCTCATTTGGAATCTTTTGTAAAGCAAATGGCTTTCCTTTTCCATGGCCAAATATTGGGTTGCATCAACCTGCCACATTGTCTCAAATTTTGAAATTCCGTGGAGGGCAAGGAGGATTAGGAGAAGGTTCTAGAGAAAAAACTGGCGGGGAAGTCATGGATAAAGGTCTACCCTCAGGAGGGAAGTCTCTGGCATCCTTGGAAGTCAGCTTAGATGCATTCACTCAGTGGAGCCTTTCCAAGGTGTGGTCACGGCCTCTGCTCCCAGGGCACTGGCCTCCTTCATCTGTCTACCGTGTTGGGTTGTATTTTCATAATCTGGTTAAGCATCTGTCTTTCTCATCAGATGGCGAGGTCCTAGAGGCCAGGAAATGTCTCTATTATCGTTCATACATATCCAGCATCTAGCAGGGGTCTCGTTCACCCTGGACTGAGCCCAAAACTCTGATTACACTTATCTTCTTTGGTAAATATTCGTTTTTGCAGGTATTTAAGATAGTAATATATCTAAAAACCATGCAGGGGAAATGTGTTTCAGAACTCTGACTTTTCAGAAGCTGGAAAGGTGGTATCAGTGTCTATAAACAGCATCTAAACAATACCTATAGCATATGCAACATAGCACGCCCAGCAGAGTCTGCGGCAACTTCTATAATCAAGCACGGTATTTCTGCGGCAAGTATTATAAATAGGTACGCTGCATGGGATCAGTAAAGGTTATAAATTCATAACAGTTTAGGTCAGGTCAGGTTTTGCTACCAGAGATACAGAACAGTTGAATTTTTGGAGCTCTTTGGATTTTGGAATTGCAGATAAGGTATTGTGGGCCTGTATTACATGTTGAAGAAGGAAGGCAGTCTCAGGGACGAGGACCCTTACTCTTGTCAGGTCAGGGAGGAAGAAGGGAACAGTGCTGAGTTTTTCTGGATGGTGATGTGTTCTCATAGCTGCTACTAGGGTCCCTGACGGAGGGGGCAATGGAAGTGCTTCATTCCTCACACAGAAAGCTTTCTCCTTGTACGGTCACTGCCTCTGGGCCTTTTACCTTATCTGCTGCTGCTTCTGCTCTGTTCTAACTTATTTCTCCATTTTTTCTGGAGCTTTCCTCCCCCCACCCTTTGTTCCTATATATAAATTTTTCTCTTACCAGCTTAAGTCTTAGGAGTGTTCTTTCCTTCCTTGTTTGTCTTCTGCGTTAATTTGGCACAGGACCCTCATTCCTCTCACTTACTTGACCAACCAAAGCTGTGCTGTTACTAGTGGGTTTGTCTTGGAGCAGACACCAGCCAGCGCTTGCTTCGAATGGAAGCAGCCTCCATGTGTTTTTGTTTCAGGGACTGTTTATCTGCTTAAAACTGTGTAGATAAGGGGACGTGTGTGTGGATGCTGGCCCACTGCTATGCTCTGTATGACCCTTGTCTACTGTATCAAACAACGTTGATGAAAACTGCAACTCTGTGTTAATCCATGTTTGAAAGTAAAGTAGGTAGTATCATTTCTATCCTCAGTCTCTTTGAAAAAATATCCTTCTCAATATTTTTAAAGAGTACAGTTGCTTATTTTTCCATATGATGTGTTTTTGCCTGTCTTTATTTCTAATTCTGTTTGATTCACTTAGACCATGCATCTGTTTTTGCACATATTTTTACAAGAATAAAAGACTTGTTTTGCTCTCCTAAACCTTTCTTTCCTAGTCTTCTAGGGTGTTTTTAAATACCTGCCTTTAGTGTGGTTGTTGATGTGCGATATTGATCTTACCAGAAAATGGTGGCCACAGAGGTGGGGTCAGGAAGGTGAATCTCTGCACTGTCGGGGCGTTTTTCTCTGTGGGGCAGAGCATCACCCCACCCACTATGGAAGCTGATCGTGCTCTCTCTCGTCTCTCTGAGTAATACGTTGTTCCATCCAGCACTTGACTCTGTTGTGTTTTCCTTGGCAACTCTAACCCTAAGATGTAGTGGGCGAAGTGTTGGACTTCTATTCCTGATGGCTGGCGTGGTGACCATTTGTGCTATCCTCCATTTAGCTAGAGCTCCTCCATGGGGTTAGTAAGCGGAGCACGGGGTTGAGCACCAGCGCACAGGGCTCTGCTCTGCGCTCTCCACTTGCAGCATCATGTTGAACGTGCAGTACCAAAGCAGAGACTCTGAGTGAAGTCCTGTGTTTCTCCTCAGTGGTCCACTGCGTACTTACCACTCCTGTCCCTGGGTGCAGTAGTTAGTAAGACAACAGTCTAGAAAGAGTTGGAGTACTTTGTCAGTGCAGCACTGAGAAGTGTTCCCTGGCTCACAGCGTGAGCAGACGGATGTAGGTAATGTACTCAGGGAAACCTGAATGTGTAGAAAAGGACAAGCAGCCTGAATTATGGTCAATTACTCAGTTAACCAACGGTGCCCATCCCAGGAGACTGAGGACCAGTCGTAAGTTTCTCTTCTCCATAGTATTGTTCATTTGTTTTGATGGTAAGTGGTAGTCACCAGAGGCAGTCCAAACCACTTTTCTTTGCCTGTGTAATACATTTTAAACATTCTTAAGATGCAGTAAATATAAAAATTTTAAATTAATGCATTACATGTGTTTTAAATTCTATACTGTACCTTTTAAAAATTCTTTTGAAACTGCACCAAAGAATTGTTTCAAGAACTGTATTACAGCTCTTTGGTAGGACTAGTTTATGATCAGTCTGTTGTAGCACATTGTCTGTGAGATTCTCACGTCCCTTAATATTGTGTTGTAAAGAACTAAGGATGTTTCTCTTAAGGTAAGTTAGGGAATTTCCTTGATGCCCAGATCATAAAATACAGCCTTTCTAGATTTAAGCTTTCCTCCTTAATCAGCATGCACTCTTTCAACAAATATTTATTTTTGACAAGTACTTCCTAATCTTGTATAAAACACCATGCTAATTTTTAATAGAGAAAAGGTAAGATACAGCTTCTGCTGTCAGAAATGTTAGAGACTCTAGGTTACAGACCAGGAATTGGTGAACTATGACCTTTGGGCCAAATTTAGCGTGCTGCCTATTTTTGGAACAACTCTTTGATTTGCTTATGTTTTACTTTTGGCTGCTTTGTACAATAAAGCAATGGCGGTTGAATAGTTGCAACAGAGACAATATGACCTGTAAACCTAAACGAGTTACCCCCTGGCCATTTACACGTAAGCTAGCTGATCCTTCCTATAGACTTGGAAACAAATAATTAAATAATATCATAGGAGAAGCAAGACATTAATTACAGAGGGGAGCAGCGTGAATTGAGAACCATACTTATTTCAAATCCTAGTTCTGTCATTTATTAGATCATTGTGACCTTCAGGACATGATTTAGTATTTCTAAGCTTTAGTTTTCTTTTCTACAAAAGGGAAATAATTACTATACCACAGGTTTAACTTAAGGAATAAGGGAGATACTGGTATATTCTGAATGTTTCAGGTAGACAACAGTCAATAAATGTTCCCTGTGTCAAAAGAATGGGGTCATGGATAGGTTGACTGTATGTCATGAAGCCACCTTCATTATGTCTGTTGATCCAGCATAATTATCAGTACCCCTCTTCATTCTCAAATGTCCCAATTTGGATAATAAATTACATGGTCACACTTAGAGTTTTTTAAAGTTCTATTTGTGATTATCTCATTTTAAAAGATGAGGAATCAAATTTATTTAAGAACTATACGTACTTTGATAAAATAAGAAAAATAAAAACAGTTACTTTGTATTTGTCACTGTTGACCTAACCACACAAATATTTTGGTACCCATACTATTAAATTTTGTCTGTCTAAGAAAGACACATGTATAATTACAGTATGTTTCTCATATCTGATGAAGGAGACTTAGAAGTAAATCAGTTGGTGAAAATAAAATTGGTTTTCTGATATGGCAACCTTCCAGTATGTGCCTGGTACAGAGCAGATCCTGCTGCTGAGGAAATAGAGGTAGATGTGGGGGGAGGTCAACTACAAGAGAAACGTGCCTGATGAAGGATGTGGCTGCCCCTGTGCTCACTGGGATAAGATATCAGGGCCTGAAATTGGTTTCTCCTTTAAAGAAGGCCCCTGAAGGAAGGGATCGCTGGCTGACAAGTCATGGTCCAAGATGGGTCACTACCTGGCACTCACCAGCAGATGTCTACACTTGGTTTACAGCTGTATGAGTCCCCTGGGTTCAAGGTGAGCGGTCAAGGAAAGGAGATATCCATATATATATATATGTAAATGACCAATATGTTTTAGTTAAAGATATATAACATCATCTTTCTTCCTTAACTTCTTTTCTGTGTTTTCCCCTCTGTCCTACTTCCAGACTCTCACGCTTATGCTTGCCCTTGTAAGCTCTTCTTTCAAGAGAGGGTGTCCTGAAGCCAAGAGTTGCTAGAGCATCCTGTAGGCCTGTGGAAAGGGGCTGGAGAGAAAGAGTAGCATACACCTGTGCCCCTGGCACCTGAAGCAAAGCCTGGGCCCAAGAAGGCTGTGTCTACCAGATGCCAAAATAACCTCTCAGTGGAGCCAATTCAATCAAAGACAGGCAATTCAGTGTAAATTTAGTCCCGTGTGTTTCTGTGTTTCGTTGGCATTGTGTGGACAAAACAAACCAGTTGACTGATAGCACTGATCGTATTCCAGCCAGTAATTTTGGTGTTTCCTAGAGAACAGATTTCTAAAAATAAGCAGGAATATGTAGGTGGTGTTTATGATGATCCCCTGGATGCAAAAAAATTAGAACTTTGGGCCTGAAAAATAAGAATTTGAGCTTTTTCTAACATTTGGTTTTATAAAATGTTAATACTAATATATATGTGTAGGTATCTAATTTTTATATAATTTTAAAGATATAAATACAAAGGTAGGTTCTCACATATTTTTGCTGCTGGGGTACATAATCAAATTAGTGACTACTATTCTAGAACACTGACTCCCAATCTTTCGGCAAGAGAGTTATTGTAAGAGGCTCATTAATACATGTCAATGGATCTATTTTCTCACTCAGTAGATACTAAAAATCCAATGATCTTCTAAGGGTTTATAATGTTTTTTTTTTAATATGTTTTTGTTGGTTTGTTTTAAAATTTACTGTAAAATTGAATTCCTTAAGCCTGAAAATACTGTGAATCTATTGAAGGAGATGGGAACAAAGCTTAGGGATCCTTGAGTCCCAGTAAGTTACTAGGTTGGTTGGTCAAAGTATTTAAGCTTTTGAAAAAATAGTATATGCTTAAGCATCTCTCTCTCTCTCTGTCCTTAATAACAGACTATTTTTTTTTTCTTTTTCCTCCTTCATCTTCCTTTGTTTCCCTATTTTGGGTGAATATTGGGAGATCTCAGGAACTGGCTTCCAGCACAGTGTTCCTTTTTATTTGTGTCTGTATTAGTTGCTAGGGCTGCCAGAACAAAATACCACAGACAGCATGGCTCACATACTAGAAATTTTCTCAACAGTTCTGGAGCCTAGAAGTCAGTCCACGATCATGGTGTTGGGGGGCTCATTTTCTCCCAACACCTCTCTCATGGGCGTGCAGGTGGCTGCCCTTTTGCTGTGTCCCCACACCCAGTTCTCTCTCTGTGTCTTAATCTCTCTCATATGCATACCATCAGACTGGGCTAGGGCCCCACCCTTATGGCCTCATTTTAACATAGGCCTTTAAAGAAGTGACTGTCTCCAAATACAGTCACATTCGAGGTACTGGGGGTTAGGGCTTCAACATACATGTTTTGGGGGAACACAACTCAGCCCATAATGTGCATTTCCTTTTGATTAGTCTGCTTCTTTCAGGAAAATATGTAGGACCTAGCAATATCAAGAAGTATGATTAGAGTGACGATAATCTTGATTTGTCCAGGAAAGTCCTGGATAAATTATCATCAGGACTTAATTTAAAAAGTGCCCCCATTGACTGGCTGAAGTGTCTCATCTGGATGATGAATTATATGGTGACCCCCATATAGAGGTCTGAGAGCCAGAGGGCATGTGTTAGAGCCTCGGCTCAAAGGAAAACGTGTTGGACCTAAGTTTCATCAACTGTGAAGTAGAGACGGTAACTAGTACTTGCATCAGGGTTATTGTGAGAATGAAATGAGTTAGTGTGTGTAAGTCATTTAGAACATTGCCCTGAATGTAGTTGTACTGAGTGTGGCATTGAGTAAGCAAAGCAGAGATGCCTGTCAGGTGTGATGCTTAATTTTGCGTGTCAACTTGGCCACAGATATTCAGTCAAACATTATTTTGGATGTTTCTGTGAACATGTTTTTGGATGAGACTGACATTTAGATTGGGAATAATCTGTTTTCAAAGTCCACCAATCAGTTGAAGGCCCAAAGAGAGTAAAAGGCTGACGTTCCCCAAACCAAGAAGGGATTTGTGAGCAGATTGCCTTTGAGCTTAAACTACGCCTCTTTCCTGAGTCTCCAGCCTACTAGCCTTTTGCTTCAGATTTTGGACCCAGCCAGCTCCATACTTATATGAGCTAATTAATTCCTTAAAATGAGTATCTTCCTCTCTCTATATATATATGCACACACACACCTTATTGGTTCTATTTTTCTCTGGAGGACCGTGCCACACACAGTATGTATGGACACTGAGGCTATCTTCCTGGATTTTTATGCCCTTCTAAATTCTGTGTTCTTTGCATGTTTATATACATATCAATACAAAGTAAAGATCCATGACAAGACAGCTGAGGGAATGAATAGGCACTCTATCTTAATCTCAGTCTTTAAAAAAGACTTAAATTTTGCATTCCCCTACCATGTTTTAAAATGATACTGATATTATCCATCTGTGAGAATTTTCACCATTATTTATAATTATGAAGATGAATCATGTTTTTCAGGAGGTAAGAGTGGCATCTCTAATCAATGTGTGGAATAAAAGTAGCCAGGTTTTGGTAACATGACTGTTGATTTAAAAAAAAATTGAATCCCTATGTTAAAACTGAGCTCCAGAACTAGGAAAGCAGGCAGATATATTGGCAAGAGTTCAGCCAAGTTAAGAGATTGGCAAATCAACTTTATGACGAAAGTTAAACAACTTGGAAAAGGAGATAAAGGTTTGAGAACAACTGAGTAGCAGCTATCACATCTAAAACGGGGGATTGTGGGGGGTGGGGTGCAGACCAGCTGTTCTCTAGCTCAGCTGAGCTCAGACAGGAACAAAAGTGAATTAAAAACTGCAGTGTGACAAACCATCCAGCTCTAGGCTGCGGCAGTTAATATGGTTAGACTGGGTACTTAGGCTGTCTCAGAATGCAGTCAAAAGAGTCTTTAAAGTTGGTTAGGTTTACCTTTCCTGGGTGTGAAGCTAAGTGGAAAGTTCGGGTCTAGATTTCTGGTGGGGTCAGAATCTCCTGGGTGTGGGATGGAGCTTTTTTAAAAACCTCAGGCTCCATTTCTATGAAGTGATAGGAAGTAGTTTCTAGGCTATACTGTTGAGAATAAAAGCAACGTGCAAAAGGGAATGTATAGTATCTACCTTCAGTATGAGAAAAAAGGAAAATAAGAATGTGTGTATATATGTAATATATATAAATAGATAAAACTGATTAAAAGTATGTGTATTTGTATACGTTTGTTTCTTTTCTGGGAAAAAAGGATAAACAAGAAACTAATGAATCTAGTTAACCTATTAGAGAGGGGAGGTGGCAGATGGGAGTGGAGCTTCTCTGTGTGTGTTTTTTATTAGTTTCCTGTTGTTGCCGTCATAAATTACCACAAGGTTAGTGGCTTAAGACAGCATAAATTTATTATGTTACAGTTCTGGAGATCGGGAAGTCCAACATGGGTCTCACTAGGCTAAAATTAAGGTGTCAGCAGGGATAATTGCTTCTTGCCAGCATTTAGAGGCCACCTGCATTTCTTGACGCATGACCCTGTTCTGCATCTTTAAAGCCAGCAGTGTTAATGTCTTCAAATCTCTCTCTAAATCTTACCCTTCTGCTTGGCTGGTCTACATTTAAGACCCTTGTGATCACATCTGTGTCCAGGGAAGAATATAGCACAGTCTCCTTATCTTAAGATCAACTGATCAGCAACCTTAAGTCTAGCTGTGATCTTAATTCCTCTTTTGCTCTGTAACGTTATATTCACACCTTCCATGGATCAGGATACACACTTCTTTGGATTATGTAGGGGGCATTATTCTGCCTGCTACAACTTTTAATATTTAGAACCATTTAAATGTTTATTCAAAAATAAAACAATCAGGAAGGATAACAAAAGCAAAGTCTAAAATGGAATACAAGTAGAAACAAGTGGATCTAACTATGTATCAGTTGGGAAGATAACTATATTAGGGAGAAAAAAAGTGAATTCAAATAAATTTTGAACACAAGACTCTTCCAGTACATGGCTACAGTGAGATCTATTTTAAGAACCAAAATAACTGCAAAAAAATCTTGATTCTTACTCAGTAAATTTGTTGTTGGTAGTAGTTATGGTGACTTACACTACCCTAAAATACACAAAAAATAGTTTAAACGTGCTGTTGTTGTGGGGAGACAGAGTGCTCACTGTGGAAAAAAGGAGATAAAATATAGACTATGGGAAGGTGAGGGAGAACCCTGTGGTTGGGGACATTTTAGTGTTTATCCCCTGAAATGGCATAGAAGATTGACACCTATGAGCACATCTAGTACCAGATATTGGTTTCTAAATAGCATTCCTTGGTAAAAGAAATCAAGGCTCCTTAAAGAAATGTCTAATTTCAGATGGAACAGGTATAAAGTACAAGGTAAGCCCACACCACCTAGTGGTACCAAAAAATTAGGAAGTGATCGAAGATTCATGGAAGCATGTCCAAAATCACTGGCCAACTGTAGGCCACTCAAGAATAAAAAAAAAACAAAAAGATATTATGATTTTGAATTTAAAAAGGGGCTTTTCCCCTCCAACTTCAAATGCCTCTATTTTAACATAAAAGATTCCTTTTTAAAGAGAAGAATGGAAATTAATAAAAAAAAATAGTAAATTTAGAAAATCTCTTTTGTAATCCTCAGTGGAATAATTGTTTCAGGCAGAATAATCAAAGAATGTTAAAATTATTTTAGATACTTTAGAAACCAGCCTCCTTCAAAGAGCAGCGAGATGATATGTTGACATACAGGATATTTACGTATTTCAAAATATCACCCCACTTAGCTGGAATCTAAGCAGGAGGGGAAGAATCAGTCAATTACAGATGGGGGACATTCTGATTAAACTAAATGTAAACTGAAGCAAAATAATGACAATTATGATGTCATTTGTAACCCTCAATCAAGAATTTAAAAATAGCTATGAAAGACATTATAAAAGAAAAATTTGAATATGGGCTATATATTAAATAATATATCAGTATTAAATACCTTGCATATAATGTGTTCATGCAGGAAAGTGTTCTTAGGAGATGCATGATGTCAGCAACTTTCAAATGGTTCAGGAGAAAGTCTTTGTATACAGATATATATACACACATACGAGAGAGGAATGAATGCAGTAAAACATAAATAAGTGGTGAATTTTGGTGAATAGAGATGTTACTTTAAAAATCAAACCTACAGAAAATTTGAAAATGTTATATAAAAAAAGTTGAAGAAAAATTCCTTTATTGGGCCCATGGGCTTCTTTTGTTTATATTTGAAGTTGTGATGAATGTTTTCTTACCTTTTTTTTTTTTTTTTTTTAATGTGTTTCTGGTTGTCTATTTGGAAGTCTCTCCCTTGACATCCAGCTCTGAATCTCTGGGCAATGTGATTTTTCAAATTCAAAAGCTAATAAACAGAACTTCAGTGAAAGCAATGTCATGTGTTCATCTCTAGGGCATTCTAATTTATAAGAAGAACATTTGAAAATAAAGTGGATGCCTAGTATCTGATTTATGGATGGCACTCAAATATGCGCTAAGCATGAGTGTGTTTTGTAACCTTTTACATACCATTGAAATGCTGCCTGACAGTGCCAAAAGACCCAGAGTTCTAGGCTCTTTTTCAGACCTGTGCAGGGTAGAATCTGAGGATAGAACTTGGATCTGCGTTTTAAACAGGTTTGCCACAGCTGATGTCCCTAGGGAGCCTTAAGACATTTTTAAGAGACTCCCTCCCTCTCAGGACTCAGCCTTACTTCCTCCAGGAAAAATTCCCTCCCTTTGCCTCTTTTTCCATCCTGGTACATCGTTTACCATCTGCCATGATCTTTCTGTAGATTTGCCTCCACTTATGAGGCGGTTATGTCCTGATAAGATACTTTCAACCTTCAATGGGTTTAAGTAAAAAATGTATTTAATAAACTTAACCTACCAAACAATGGCTTCACTTAGCCTACTTTGAATGTGCTCAGAACACTTAACATTAGCCTACAGTTGGGCCAAATCATCGAACGCAAAAAGCCTATTTTATAATAAAGTACAAAATATCTCCTGTAACTTACTGAATACTGTACTGAAAGTGAGAAACAGAACGGTTGCAAGCGTTACCAGTTGCTTACCTTTGTGACTGTCTGGCTCGAAGGCACTGCCCAGCATCATGAGAAAGTGTCAGTATCGTACCATGTATCGCTGACCTGGGAAAAGATCAAAATTCAGAATTAGAAGTATGGGTTCTACTGAATGTGATGGTGTGAAAGCAACATGCAAAGTCAGAAAGTCGTTAACATTGAGCCATTATGAGATGAGGACCATCAATTCTTTTCCCTTCGTTCCCGTCCCACCTTTCTCCTGGTTTTCCACCTCTCTCTGCGAGCACTAGATCCACGCTGCTTCAGTGTTCTCCGTGGGTGGAGGCACACCACCCAATCTCACACCTAACCCCTGCTGCTCATCCAGCAGGTGGGACAATACTTTTGGCAAGATACAGATTTTTAAAATGTCTCTCTGAGATAGTGGGAGTTCTGTAGGAAATCCTGAGAATATAAGCCAGATTTATGCTTCCGGGGTATACACAAGCAGGCTGCTGAGGATAATGGTTAAGTTTGCAGACCCTGGATTTGGACTAGTCAGCCCTGAAGCCAGCCTCTACTGCGTGGTAGCTGTATTGACTTTTGACAAGTTCTTTAACCTCCATGAACATAGTTCTAGCTTATGAAAAAAGGAGATGGGATCAGTACCTACCTCAAATGGGTGTGAGTATTAAAGGCATGTACATGTACGAAGCCCACAGAAAAATGCCACTGGCTGTTTACTTCCTTCATCATCATCATCTTTCCTTGGACTATCAGACCGGCATCAAATTCTGTTTTCGAGATAGCAATCATGATCCTTCATAAAAAGAATGTCTTTCTCGCTTTCTTTCTGTCTCTCGTGGGTTCAGGTTTCCCTGGGGCTCCTGCATGCTCATGCTACACACATCCTGTGGCCTCCAGAGCGCTGGCAGAAGTTGGAATCTGTCCTTCCTCCAGAGCGCTTGCCAGTTCAGAGTGAAGAGGAATGCCTGCGTGGATCCCCCTGAGCTGCTGGCGCGGGGAGGCCACCACCACCTCCCGTCACAGCAAGAGGGATGGAGAAGAGAAATATCCAAAAGGGCAAAGCTTCCCACAAGATGATGGTGTGCAAGGAACATTTCTATCACGTGAAGATGATCTGTAATATTAGAGAAGGAGTTTTAAACTATTAAACAGTATTAAATAGCATCTGCTTTTGTGTTAAATTGTAATACCCTATAGTTTAATGCTTTAAAAATTGCAAGCCTTTGGCAATAAGAAGATTTTATTCCCATATGTCTGACAGGGGATAAATTTTGGATTATTTTTTATACATACTTTTTCTGTTGGTTGTTAAGCTTTGACTTTGGTGCTTGCTGGTGGAAGACTATGAAGATTACTCTTGAGATGGAACATGAAGAAACATTATACACATAGTGATAGGAATTATATTTTGGAATATATATGGTTGACAGCATCTACAGTGCAATGACTACCAGTGAGGAAGAACAGTAAACTGATGTAAAAAGAAAACACTGATTTGCTCAAATACTGTTTTGGGTGTTTATCCTTTAACCTTTAATAATTACAAAAAAGGAATATAGTCTCTATTTTGGAAGTAAGGAATTAAATTAGTGGAGAACCAATTCTAGCAATACTTCCATACAATCAAATCTTTCTTATTGGTCCTTTTTTAATCCCAAATTTCTTAATACTCTCATGTCTGTTCACATTGATGAGTAAACCCATTTATTAATAATATGCAGTCACTATTTGGGGGGAAAAAAAAATCACTCCAGATCAGTCAAGTTTGATTCCCCACCCCCCAATGATTTTTCAGTGCTCCTGTTAGTAATACTGAAATCACCAATTGAAAAGTGGGGTAATACATATTAGACTTTATAATTGTATAGCTAGGGTGGGAAATTATCTGCATGCAAGTTGATATTTATGAAGCTTTTCTTTTTTCCCTCCCACTGGTTGGAGTTTGGCACTTATGAAAAACTACGTCTCTAGATCAATCTCCTCTGTATGGCTGGTCTCATTTTCTTCTGTTTCATCAGGAGATAAGATCCCAGATGAGGACTAGCCATCTTGCAAATGTGTATGCAACCTCATTATTTGCTGATGGGAACAGAAAGAGCAACAACAACAAAAAATGCATATCAAGAGCATATGTTACTAATAATAACTCATTAGCACCTTAATAGCTAGTTCAACAAACATCAGTGCATGCTTATGTACTAAGGTTGGTCAAAATTATTATTTTTAAGAGATCTGCTTAATATCTTTTGATGGATCTATATTATCCTTATCAGTTCTTCAATTCCATTTCCCTTTCCTCCCCAACTTGAACTTCACACTCTGACTTTTAACTGCTGATTACCAAATACTCCTTGCTATTTCAAGACTTGTAATTTTTTTCCCTTGGCAAAGTGCATCCTCTAGGATTACATGTAAAATATTGAGAGCATAAAGGTTTTAACCCTTTAGTTACTGGAATATAGGAAAGTCTAGGGACTATGGAAGAGGGGGGTTAGGGTGATGATGAGGGGAAGAGAGTAGAGAGGAAATGAAGGGGTATGTGGAGTAGCTGCTAGTTACTCTGGTGTGGAAGAATTTGGTATTTTAACAGTTTGGCAGAATGGCTATCAGCCTTGCTACCTTATTGACGATCTGTGTCTTCCTGCTCTAACTATTAATTCAAGATTGTGAATCTTCAGATAGGAGACAAATGCTCCTTCTATTTAATTTTGTATTCTCTAGCCATCTAGCACATCACCAGCGGAGTTAATACTTGATGCTTGTTGAACAATGCAGCTCATAACTTACCTTCTCAAAGATGCAACTCCAGGCTGAGTTTTTATCTGTGTTACCTAGTATGCACTTTCATGAGAGTATCAATCACTCTCAGTATTAACCAATGAAGGAAAGAGTCCTTAACTGTCTTCCACTCCCAGGGCACAGCAAGAGGCAACAGACTCAAGAGCCTGGTCTTTCTGTGAAGAGGACTTGCAGCTTATATTCATAGCTTTGACGTGAGGCGCAGGCTTCTAATTAAACACACATCTCAGGGCTGACTGTAACCCTTTCAGAGACCTGGGAGGGCAGGCATTATCTTTGCACTCTCCCTCTGCCATGTTCCAGCACACCAGCGAAAATTTTTACACATGTTTGGTGCTCCGGTTTTTGTGGCTGCCACCCATGGGACACCCTTTGATCACCTGGCTCTGGTGGCCAGCTGGACTAGCATTCCACCATCCCATGGACTGTTAAAAATTGGGGCCACAGTTCTGGGCTGCACTGTGCCCATCCCTAGTGGCAGCACACTGAAGCATACTCTCAGTCTTTCTGTGAAAAAGGCCCATTTCCTTGGAGCTTTGGTCTAATGGGAAGGGTTCTGGTTTGGCACATATCTAGGGGCTACTGAGGTAAGGACACCAGGGATGGGGGTCAGTGGATGCCATCCTCATGCTCTCCCTCTGCCTCACTCCAGGTTGCCAGCGTCTCCCAGAAAAGAGCTTGTATACTTGTCTGGCACCCTGATTTTTGTGACTGCCACCTAGGAGACTCCTCCAGATTGTCTGACTCTGGTGGACAATGAGATTTACATTTGTGATCCCACCAGAATATAAGTATTTACATACTTTAAAAGCTGCTGCCTGAGGGCCTGGCTTCCAAACCACTGGAATCTAGGTGCTGACTGAGATCCTCCCCTCCACTGACAGGTCTTGGCATACTCTCAACTACTAGGAGCCACTAAAAATCAAGTAGGCTGCTTGGACAATTGCAAAGGTTTGAAAGACAATCAAGAACTAAGGCAGAGTACAACAATAGGTTCATCTCCTATGTGAGGCCACTCCTTTAAGACTGGAGAGGGGGTGGTTTTATTTAATGCATGGAAACTAACGTAGAGAGTCAAGGAAAATGAAGAAACAGGAATATTCCAAATAAAAGAATAACAAACCTCAGAAAATGTCATTAATGAAACAGGGATAAAGGATTTATCTGATAAAATAGGATCAAAATAATGGTCATAGAGATGCTCACTGAATTCAGGAAAAGAATGAATTGAACACAGTAAGAACTTCAGTAAAGAGCTAGAAACTGTAACAAACTATCAAAAAATCACAGCTGAAGAGTAAAAATCAAAACAAAACAAACAAAATAATGCTAGAGGTATTCAACAAGGCTAGAGGAGGCAGAGAAAAGGATCAATGAAATTGAAGACAGGGTAGTGAAACTCACACAATCAGAGCACCAAAAAGGATAAAGCTTTTTTAAAAACTGAAGATAGTTTTAGGGATTCAAGGGACAAGATGAAGCAGACCAACATTTGCACTACAGGGATCTCAGAAGAAGAGAGAAAGTAGCAGAAAACTCATTTGAATAAATAATGGCTGAAAGCTTTCTTAACCTGGGGAAGGAAACAGACATCCAGATCCAGGAAACCCAAAAAGTTCCAAAGGAGATAAGCCTGAAGAGACCCACACCAAAACATGTTATAATTAAAATGTCACAAGTTAAAGACAAGAAAAGAATCTTAAAAGCAGCAAGAGAAAAACAACTTGTTATGTACAAGGGAACTCTCCGTAAGATTGTCAGCAGATTTTTCAGCAGAAACTTTGTAGGCTAGAAGGAAGTGACACACCAAACAAACAAAAGATAAAGGAGTTCATTGTCACTAAATCAGCCTTACAAGAAATGTTGAAGGGACTACTTTAAGCTGGAGTGGTGCTAATGAGTAACAGGAAAACATCAAAGTATAAATCTCATGGATAAAGTTAAATACATAGTAAAATACAGAATAAACTAATGTTGTAAAGGTGATGGATGACTCACTTATAAAGCTAGTAAGAGGTTAAAAGACAATGATAATAAAGTTATTTTATGTTTTATAGTTACAATAATTAGCCAAAGGATACACAAGATAAAAAGATGTAAATGTAACATCAAAACCATAAAATATGGTGGGAGGAGACTAAAAATACAAAGCTGTAGATTGCACTCAAACTTAAGTTATCAATTTAAAGTAGATTGTTACAAATTGTTATATGTAAGCCTTATGTTAACCACAAAGCAAAAACCTAGCTACACACACACATATATATAAATATATAAAAGTAAGAAGCTAAGCATACCACTACAGAAAATACTGAGTTGCAAAAGAAGAAAGGAACAGAGGAACTAGGAAACATCCAGGAAGCAAACAAAATATCAATAACTACACACCTATTAATAATTATGTTAAATGCAAATGGACTAAATTCTCCAAGCAAAAGACATAGAGTGGCTGAATGGATTTAAAAAAGAAAATGACCCTATCTCTAGGCTGCCTACAAAACTGTCAATTCAGATATAAGGATACACACAGACTGAAAGTGAAGGGATGGAAAAAAGCTATCCCATGCAAATAGAAACCAAGAGAAATCTGGAGTTTCAATACTTAATGTCAGACAAAATGGACTTTAAAGCAAAGACTGTAATAAGAGGCAAAGAGAGCATTACATAATAAATAATAAAATAAAATCATAAATGAGAGAGAAGATGTTACAACTGATACCACAGAAATACAAAATATCATAAGGTACTAATATGACCACTTATATGCCCAAAATTGGACAACCTAGAAGAAATGGATAAACTGCCAGAAACATCCAACCTACCAAGAATGAATCACGAAGAAATAGAAAATCTGAGCAGACCAATTACTTGTGAGAAGATTGAATCAGTAATGAAAAACTACAAACAAAAGTTCAGGACCAGATGGCCTCACTGATGAACTGTACCTAGCACTTAAAGAGAAATTAATACCAACTTTGTCAAACTCTTTTAAAAAATAGGAAAGGGGGGAACACTTCCAAATTCATTTTACAAGGCCAAACATTACCCTAAGGCCAAAACCAGACAAGGATGCCACAAGAAAAGAAAATTACAGGTGAATATTTTTGAAGAATATAAATGCAAATCATCACAAAATTATTAAGAAACTGAGCTCATTAATACATTAAAAGGATCATACACCATTATCAAGTGGGATTTATCCCAGGGATGCTAGGATCTGCAAATCAATGTGATACACCACATTAACAAACTGAACAATGAAAATCATATGATCATCTCAATAGATGAAAAAGCATTTGACAAAATTCAACATCCATTTATGATGAAAATTCTTAACATACAGCAAACATACCTCAACATAATAAAGGTCATTTTATTACAAGCCTACAGCTCATACTCAATGCTAAAAAGCTGAAAGCCTTTCCTCTATGATCAGGAGTAACAAGGATGCCCATTCTCACCACTTTTATTCAATATAGTATTGGAAGTTCTAGCCACAGCTATCAGGCAAGAAAAATAAATAGAAGGCATCCAAATAGGGAAAAAAGAAGTAAAAATGTCACTATTTGCAGATGACATAATACTATATGTAGAAAACCCTGAAGATGTTACCAAAAAACTATCACAACTAATCAGCAAATTCATTAAAGTTGCAGGATACAAAATCAATATACAAAATATTTTGCATTTCTACCCACTAACAAACTATCAGAAACAGAAATTAAGGAAACCGTCCCCTTTACAATTGCATCAAGGAGTAAAATACCTGGGAATTTATTTAACCGAGGAGGTGAAAGACCTGTACACTGAAAACCATAAGACACTGATGGGAGAAACCGATGAAGATACAAATAAATGGAAAGATACCCCATGTCCACGCACTGGGCTACTGATACTGCTGAAATGTCTCTATGACCCAAAGCAATCTACAGACTTAATGCAACCCCTATGAAATTACTCATGACATTTTTCACAGAACTAGAACAGATAATCCTAAACTTTAGACTCCAAATAGCCAAAATAATCTTGAGAAAAAATAACAGAGCTGGAGGTATCACGCTTCCTGACTTTACAGTCAACTACAAAGCCACAGTTGTCAAAACAATGTGATACTTGCACAAAAACATATATAGACCAATGCAACAGAGCAGAGAGCCCAGAAATAAACCTATGGTCAATTAATATTTGAGAAAGGAAGCAAGAATATACACTGGAGAACAGTCTCTTCAATAAGTGTTGCTGGGACAACTGGACAGCTATGTGTAGAAGAGCAAGACTAAACATTTCCTTGATCAAAATTTCAATGGCATTTTTCACAGAAATAAATCAAATGACCCTAAAATTTATATGGAACTACAAAAGACCCTGGATATGCAAAAGCCATCTTGAAAAATGTACAAAGCTGTAGACATCATCCTCCCTAATTTCATACTATATTTGAAAACAATACTAATCAAAACAGAATGGTACTGGCATAAAAACAGACACACAGCTCAAGGGAACAGAACAGACAGCCCAGAAATAACCTCCTGCATATACAATTAGTTTATGACAAAGGAGCCAAGACTATACAATAGGGAAAGGATAATCTTTTCAACTAAACAGTGTTGGAAAAACTGGATGGCCACATGCAGAAGAACAAAACTGGACCACCATCTTACACCATACACAAAAATTACCTCAAAATGGATTAAAGGCTTGAATGTAATACCTCAAACCATTAAACTACTAGGAGAAAACATACCCAATGGAATTTTATTCAGCCATTAAAAAGGAGATCTTACCATTTGTGACACCATAAATGGACCTTGAGGGCTATTTATGCTATGTGAAATAAGTCAGATAGAGAAAGACAGTAAGTCAGAGAAAGACAAATATATGATTTCACTTATATGTGGACCCCCCCCCCCAAAAAAAAGGTTATAGATACAGAGAACAGATTGGTAGTTGCCAGAGATTGGGAGCAAAATGTGTGAAGGGGGTCAAAAGGTACAGATTTCCATTATAAGCTAAGTAAGTCATGGGGATGTGATGTATAGCATGGTGACTATGGTTAATGATACTATATTGCATTTGTGAAAGCTGCTTCAGAAAATGTATCTTAAAAGTTCTTATCACAAGAAAAAAATTATAACTACCTGTGGTGATGGATGTTAATTAGACTTATTGTGGTAATTGTTTTATAATACATAGAAATACTGCATAATCATGTTGCATACCTGAAACTAATGTTATATGTCAATTGTACCTCAATAAAAAGAGAATTTGGAGACATCCATGTCTCCAATTTGGATTTTGATTTCTTGATATCTTATAATTTCTCTCCTCTCTTGCTAAATCCAAGAAGTATGTGATCCAAGCTACACATTTCTTAAAGAGTTGCCTTCCCACACTGCCAGTTTTCCTCCTCAAACACGTAAGAATAAACCTCTAAAATTTTATATTTTAAAAGTCAGAAATCTCTTGAGCATCTCTCTTATACACAACTTCTCATAATACTATAACAGAGGCCTCCAGCAGTTCACCAAGATCATTTTCCTCTTTTAGCTAGAAATACCATTAAGTTATGTTTTCCAGGTCCCCTTGCAGTTAGTTTTGACCATGTTCCTGAGTTCTTGCCAACTCAAGATTATGATTAAAAACTATTAATGTGTCTGACACATAAAACCTCTCAGGGGCTCCTCCAGGCTCTTCCCATGTCTTCCAGTGGGATGCTCATGCTTATAAGGCCATGTGGATCCCTGAGTGACCATCTGAAAAAGAGACAACCCAACTTACCCAATGTTTCCAACACAATGGAAACATTTTCCCAGGACTATTAAGTGAACAAGAAACAAATTTCTGTTGTGTAATGTTGATGTCTCTCTTAATTAATGTAGATTAATTCATAGATACTCTTGTAGAAAAGGATTCCTAGTATAGTTTAAAGGGCTGTCTGTGGGTGAGCTCTTCTTTGGGTCAAGACTATCATGTCTGTCTTTCAGAAGTTAAGGTCTCTTTGCCAAATTTGGTAACAAACTTTATAGGCATTTCAACCTTAAAATTGGCTGATTTTTAATTTTTGATCTTCAAATATGCAAGACACTATTATGAACAATTTGGATATGCAGAACATTGGAAACTTTCACTTGACGGGGCAAAATGGGAAGGGTATTAAATTCACCTGGAAAAATATATCAAATTCAGGAGGAATTCAGAGCCTATATTAAAAAGTTCACATTACAACAGAGATTCAGTTTAGGTTTTTATATTAGTTTGACCTCACTCACATTTATGTTGAAGCTACAGTAATTTTCTCACTACTTGCTATACCTTAAATCACAAGATTAGCAAGTCTTTATTCAGTCCTATTAAGAGGGGGTACCTAGTCCCCAGCTGCAAAGAGTCTACCTTCACCCATTAGGTGGAATTACACACAAAGAACCCAAGGACCCTAAGGAGAGAGATCATCTCCAAACATAGCATGCAGGGCTGCCAGTAAGTGAGGTCCCACTGACATTCTCCAACCCAGGTCTGGAGTTTTACTCTTTTCAGACTTCTCACAAAATATATATTCTCCTTTTTTTTTTTTCGGTGAAACTTTGCTTCTCTGAGGCCAAAGAGGAGAATGGGAGCTCTAAGCATACATATTTCCCCCTCAGATCCTCCTAACCCCACTCCTGCTTTCTGCAAGAATACAATCCTTCTCACCAATTTTCTCATATTGCTGCAGTCCCTGTAAAAGCTCTGCTCTCTCTGGGTGCTGTCATAGATAAAAATGTCACCCAGACTCAAAAGCACAGCATGTCTCTATCCCTTTCCCACTGTATTTATCTAATTCATCTATTCACCTTCTTTAAAGACTAATTCATATCTTCTCCTCTCAGAAAGCTTTTCCACCTTCTTCTAATGCTCTCCCTGAAATAATGACTTTGCTTCCAATTTAATGAGAACATATAAGGCATAAGAAGAGGACTTCAGTGGTCTGCCATAACCATGTCTAACAGCTTATCTGTACCTCTATCCACGTTCTCTGGTTCCTGACTGTTCTGATGGATAAACTAATTAAAATGCACCTTTCCATTTCAGAAAATTGAATCCAAGACTGGGAAGATAAATTTGAAATTGTATTCAGACTGCAGCACAAGTGACTTGAAAAAACTGTATATGTAAAAATTCTCTTATGTCCACTGTATACTAGATCCAAGCCCTTTCTCCCAGTCAAGGACATTATGCTAGTACATTACCAATTTTCCCTTTCTCCCCATCATTCCCATCAGCATCTAAATATGCTGTAATTTCTCCCACCTGACAACTCTTTCCCTTGACACACGTCCCCTTGTATTCTCGACACTCTCTTGGCTCTCTTCTCCCTTTATAAAGCAATCCCCAAAAGCGTTGTCCACACTATCTCTAGTTCCTCCCTCTATTCCCTTTGAAACCAAATCCTTTCAAGCTTTGGCCCCCACCACTCAGCTGGAACTTTCTGTGTCAAGGCCACTAACGCCCTCCAATGTGCCCTGAGTCAATACCCAGCCTTCATCATCTGACATTGCTTTCCACTCCCTCTCTTAGGTATTTTATTCACGTGCCTACTGAGGAGTAACTATTTCTTGGTGTCCCTCTAGTTCGCTAACAATTCCTACTCGCCTTGCTCTGAGCCCTGGAGGCATCTGAGATTCACAACTGGAAAAATAATGCATTACATACATTGTCTCCCATTCCATTGATTGCTTTTTCATTTTGTTGATTGTTTCCTGTGCTGTGCAGAAACTTTAGTTCGATTCACAGCCACATGTTTTAGCTTGATTATGGTAATCATTTCACAATGTACATCAAATCATCACATTGTACACCTTAAGTATATATAATTTTTGTTTGTCAATCATACCTTAATGAAGCTGAAAAAAATGAAGAGGAAAATATAGCTTTCACTTTTCTAAACTAGAGATGAGAATAAAAATCACCTGAAAAATATTCTCAAATCTTATTTCCAGAGAAAAGATCATTCCAAAAATATTTGTTGAGTAAAGAAAGCTGAATTTCCCATTACATTTTTATTTTAATTAAACGTAAAGCACCAATCCCTTTTTTAGTAAGGTATCTTTTTTGAATAAAAAAGAAATGAGCCTAATTCTATACCCACTCCCACCCCCACCAACCATCAACATAATGACAGTGGTGATAGATGGGCTGTGGCTATGTAGGAGGAAGTAATTATTTTTAGGAAATACATGCAGAAGTGTATCAGGTTAAACTGTTCTACAAAAATGTTTAAATTGTTGAATATAAATGAAAAGTGTCCATTGCATCATCTTCCAAATTTTTCATAGACTTTAAAGTTTTCAACTTTCTTCTAAAAAGTGAGAAGGATATAAGAATAGTAAGAGTAAAGCAGTAGCTCACCGCTTCCCTGCTCTCCCTCTACACCTCCCTGGGAGAACGTGGCAATAAAACCAGGATAATGAGCCTGCAGCCTGTTTCAGTGCAACCTCAGTGCTGTTTTTTCAGGGATTAGTTTATATTTTGGCTTTTTCTTCTCCTTTTATAACGAGAAGTCTGTCCAAGCACTTCCATCTATCACCTCCAAGAAAAACCAAAAGAAAGCAGGGAAACAGCTATCCATCTGGGAAAAAAAGATTTTTAAAAAAGCTTCCAAGATGCTTACTATTATTCCTGGCTCTATTTGGAACCAGTGTTTTACTCGCTCATCTCACCTGGTTTCCGTTCGTGTGTTCTGTGGGTGGTTTGGGGCAGGTGGAATACAGCTCAGTGAGTGGAATTCATATCCAAATACAGTATTGTGTAGAAGCAGGGAAAGAGAGAAAAGAAGAATGCAAGAAAAGAGTAACAGATTAAGGAGTGTAAGTCAGAGGGAAAGTGACTGATTTGGGCAATTTGCAGGACGATTGAGAAGTCTCCCTTTCTGAGACTACATTTAGTCCCCTCATAAGAGCTCTTTCTGTCCTAAATTGTTTTTGTGATTCTGGGGGAAAGGGGACACTGGGAGCTGAAAAGATCTTAAGAGCAAAATAAGATGAGAGGTTGTTAGAGAAAACAGAAGACGCTGGTGATGGAAAGAAAGCTGGTGGTGTCACTTTGAACAGTGAGCTTAAACCAGCATACTCCCCTATTCCTGGGCTAAACAATCCTGGGACTGGAGACACCCCCCTTCCATTCCTGTGTTAAACAGTATGAGACTAAGCGAAATGACTTCTCTGAAATACTGTTCTGGAAATTAAGACTGTGACCCAACCAGACAGCTTACTCACCAAGACTCATTCCAAGACTCACTCACTTCGTCCATCAATCCAAGGCTGTTCTGTCATACACTTCGTCTAGTCCTGAGGTCGGTCTCCTTGGCAGATCCATCTTACAATGACACATCCCAGGTCCTGGATCCCTATAAATGCCCCTTCCCAGTTTCCCCATTTTGAGACATTACTATTGAACCTTTGCCAGCATGGCAGTCTCCCTTACTGCACTACATCTTTGTTCAGTCAGGCTTTTCTGGTGGTTTTCTTGAGAAGCTAGAAGAGGATATTATAACTGTAGGAGAAGAAAAGGTTTGGGTTTCAAGAAAGAGAAGGCATTTGGGTGGTTGTGAGATAGGAAAAAAAAAAAAAAGGTGAGGAAATTATAGGGAAGAAAATTGAGCGCTTCTAAAAATATACATAGTCCTAATAGTGAGAAAGCCTAGTTTGAGGGGAGAACTGTAAGGGAGAAAATGTTTGAATTCTTTTCCAGCTGCAGAAATTTGACAAAATATTGATTTATTTAAAAAGATTCTCCATTAAAATTCCATCGAAAGACACCTCAAGAGCAGACTTTGGTTCTAATTCCTTTTATCACCTCACAAGGCCTACCATTTCTGGAATGTAGTAAAGCGTCAACCCAGCCAAGCAATACTATTGTGGGACACTCCTTGGTCGTCCCCACGCATCTCCTCTTCTGCCAGCCCCCCGGGGGGCACCGCGCGCACAGCAATGACTCCGCTGACAGCACCAACACCTCCGAGATCATCATCTTTATACAAGGTGCAAGTCAGGACTCCAAAACATTCAATGGTTCGCAGCTGCTTTACATTAATGGAATACAATATAATCAAGTGCTCATGGGCACTTGGCTAGCCTAATCTTTATTTGCCAGCAAATGGAGTATAGAAATACATAAAAATAAAAACTGTTCTCTAAATATACAATTCAGAGGCCAATGATCCCTACCGACGAAGAATATAAGTTATTTTCAAGTGTCCAAGAAGTATTTTTACAAGTTAGCCACACCACAGATTACAAAGAAAACATCAACAAATTCCCTAATTGGAAATTATGATAATCACACTTTTTGATAAGAATTTAATAAAGCTAGCAATGGATAGAATTGCATGTACACATGCACACACACAAACACATACACTGAGCAAGTTGGAAAGCTAAAAATGTAATCTTAAAAAAAGAAAAAAAAATCCCTAAACTCTTGGGTTAGGGAACTAAATATACAAATACAGACAATTTAGAATATAGTTAAAATAATATACCTAAAAATAATAAATGCAGCCAGGGTGTGCTTAGAGAAAAATTTTAAAACTCTGTTTATTATACTTAAAAGGTATGGAGGAAATTTACTAAGCATTTAACTCAAAAACAAGAAGAGTAAAATAAAGGTATAAGCTTGAATTAATATACTAAAAAGTAAAAAAGCAATACAATGGATAAATAAATTCATGCACTGGTTCTCTGAAGAGACTGACACAAGACAGACCTCTAACAAACCTGATTACAGACACCTGAATCCCCAGGACTCGGTCCCTGTTCAGAGCCCTGTAGTAACTAAAAATTAAAGAGAGAAAAATTTCATGGGATATTTCTTTCAAGCATTCCTTCCCTGAAGGAGAGGCTTCCCTGTAACTTTTAGTCCATAAATATAGCTTCCCAAGTTTCTCTTCCAATACTGAGAGAAAAAATGAGGAAAGAAGATGTGGTCTCTAACCCACTTTGGTCCAATGACAAATTTGTCATTGTATTCTTAAACAGCGAGTTACCTAAATCTTTCATCTCATTGGGAAGGGGTTCTACTTCTGACTATTGAATCATACTTCAGGTAGGACCTAGAAACACCTTGGAGAAGTAGACAAATAAGCAAGTTTTCTAACTGAATTAAAATATTCCCTCTAAATAATACCAGGATTACACATGATTATTAATAATACACTTCATACTAAGAAAAACCAGGAGAAGGGGACATAGTCACATGTATGAGATTACAACATGTAACTCTACCTTGGTCATTTTTAAAAACAAAGAAAAACATCTGGCAAAATATGAAGAAAAGTAACTCAAGAAAAGTGCTCATACTTTTGGTTAAGCAAATAAAACTGCAACTTGAAATAAAACATTTCACAGAAGTCTCATTTCCCTGACTCTTAAATTATTCTGTTCTTTCCCAGTCCTTAACCTCACTGCTATCTCCATCGCAAACACTGAGTATCAGTGTAACACGACATTTTAATACAAAATTGTCAAAGTCAGGAGAGGGGTTGCTTATACGTCACTACGGAAGCATACACTATTACATTTCTAGAGGGGTATCAGCCCCCTAAAATGTCAGCATCCTCTTTGGCCTGTAATTTTAATTCTAGTGATTTACGCTACAAAAGTAATCAAAATGGATACAAAGTTCTGGGTACACACATTTCAGTATCTAGAAGAGTCTAGCTCACAGTAGGTCTAACACATTTTACTGGACTAGATGATCATCAATGTGATATGAATACTGTGAAAAACTGGAAACGACCTGAATATCTAAGTAAATCATGGCACATCTATGAGGCGCGACAATGTGCACTCACTGGAATTCTTTTTCACCTTTTAAAAATATTTAGTGGCTTTGGAAAAAGATCACAATACAGCTTTAAGCAGAAAAAAATGAGGACTACATCACATACACAGCACCATCACAGGAGTCTGTGTGAGAGTCTATGTATAAATTTGGGTAGATACGTATTGATATGTAAATAGTAATTATCTCTGTTACACAATTACTGGTGGTTTTTATTTACTTCGTTTTTCTTTCTATATTTTCAACATCTTTTGGCATAAAAAAATCCATTAGTTATAATTACATATAAGCAATACACATTACAAAGAATAAATTTATAAATTTTCTGATGTTACAATTATGAGTGATTACTGTATTACATATATAGTGTGTGCACATAGGATTTTTTTTTAGTATCTAGTTTAGTAACTAGTCCCTGGCCTGAAGGACTCACCATCCAATAAAGAAGATAAATATATAAATATGTTATGATAGTAAAATACTCTCTATATTATAATAGAGAAATATGTAGAATGTTATGAGAGCATAAAGAGAGAAGTAACTACTCCATTAAAGATATTTCTGAAGCAGAGAGGGTAATATTGGGGCGGCACAGTTTCAAGAGTCTATTTACTGATATAGCCAGGGAGCAGGAATAAAACAGCAGGCTTAAGTAACACTCACCCATTGTTTGCCCCGAGGGAGAATGATTTAAGTGTTAATGAGCGGTTCAGTAAAGATCAAATCCATAATTAAAGAGTGATAATTGTGTAGCACCAACACATTAAGCATCAAACAGTAGATGGAAAAAATATTTGGGGGCAAGAGGCTGTCTCCCCACACCAGCACTAGATCACACAGGATCAATTTCAATGCCATTATCTCCTCATTTAGGTGTTCAGTCTCACTCCTTTGAGCAGCCACAGTGCTTTATCTACTCCTTTCACCCGGCATTTATTTTTAAGCCTGAAATAAGCCATCCCTAGCTAACTGAGCTTTTTGAAATTTTATCTCTCATTTGTGTATCTTCTAAAACTCCTTTCAGAGCCTTGCGTATAGAAGTGCTAGATATATAGTGATAGAATGCATCGCTAATATAGATGATAATATTGGAATTTTTAAAAATGTTATTCATTTAGATTTATGGTCTCTCCTTTCAGAGTTGAGAGACTGACTGAAGGGGTAATGACAAAACGGAAAATGAGATAATCAGGAGGTAAGGTGAGAACAGATGGGAACGGGGAGGGGAGGTGACCATGCTGAAAATGTTGACAGTCTCAAGGAGAAAGATGCTGGTTTCATGTCCATGATTCCCTTGGAGCAACTCCAAGACTACCAAGACTTCTGCTCTAAATGTATTCTTATATCAAGACTCACTCAAAATTTACTGTGTATGTGTGTATGCACAGTTACGGCAAGGATCTTTAGAGGGCAGGGCTTTTGTCACTAGTCCCCAGGCACTGTGACAAAGAGAATATTAAAAGACTCAAACTGGCTCAAATCTTGGGGAAAGTAGACGGACTGCAAAGGTAAGGCAGGCAGTTAATCTTCAGGAAGGTACTGCAAGTGAAGACAGGTTTGTTCACCCAGCTCGCTGTCTCACATCTACTTTTGTCTGATTTGTTATCTTAACCAATGGGAAATCTATGTCTTGACACTGAATCACAAAGCAAGGATGGCCTGGGTCACTAAATAAGGTTAGTCAATGAAAGAAAAACATCTCTAGTCAAACTGTATGCCAGAATTGAAATCTGGGCAAAATTTGGCCCCATGTCTTTAAACACATTATTACGACTTTAAGAAAAGAGAAACCAATGAATTGGCAATGAGCCTTATTATTACAAAGCAATCTTTCTTTTTTTTTAAAAAACTCATCATTCAGTAATGACTCTAAGTGGATAACTTAGCCAGAAAATTGCACTTACTGCAAAAAATGACAATGTCTGTATTACCATAAAGATGGCATCTCTGTTGCCAGAAACATAAGTGCCGCCCAGGTAGACAGCAAGATACTACAAAATTCTCAAGTGGGTGAATGTTTCACATTCATTCTCTAATGTGACTCTTTTTGGCTTGATACAAACAAATGTAGCATTTTAATAGAACTAATATTATATCAGCTTTTGGGCAAGCTTAAGTATTTTAGTCATCTCCTGAAGTATAGCTTACCTGATTGGTATAATGGCTTTGCTTCCTCTAAAAATGTGCTCAAGAAAAGATTTAAGTGTTGTACAGCTGGCATTGTGTTTCTTCTCCCAGTTGCTGAGGAACTTTTCATCCTCTTTGCCTTTTCACCTCTTAACAGGATATTTTGCAGAGCAAGAGGGTTTTTTTTTTTTTTTAATTTTTATGAAGTCCATTTATTCTTTTAATTTTGTAGATCATGCATTTGGTATCCTGTCTAACAAATCTTTGCCTAATCTTAGGTCATGAATAATTAATTTTTATTTATTATTCATTTCCTCTTATTCCATTACATATTTAGCATTTAAATCTCTTCTTGACTATTTTCCCTTTTTGCCATTTCCCTCCTTCATTTCTTAACTACCTGGTTCTATCTCAGCTCTTGTATCAGACTATAGAGGCAATATATAAACCCTGGGCAAAGTACTTGTCTTCATATGGGTCCATGATAGCTCCTAATCCATGCTTCGTTTTTTCATTTTGGTGACCCATCCAGACTCACTTCTTGGTCAGGATTTCCTCCCCTAGTTGGAAGCCCGGGTGAAAGGTAGGCTTATTGGAGTACACAGGGGCAGAATAATGGAGTGCGTGGCCAGGTGTCTCATAAACGTATTTATGAGAGTGAGTAAATAACAGATATTATGTCCAAAGGGAAACCAAAGTCCAACAAAGAATGGCTCAAAAAAAAAAAAAGCTTCCAATTTTGAAAAGCTAGACTGAAAATGAGAGCCAAAGAAAAAGGCTAAAATACAGAAATCAGGCAGGCAAAGAGAATATCAGAATCAACATAGGCAGGGGGTACTGACAATGTGAATTGAAACAAGCTAAGCTAGTTCCATTAGCTTTAGAAATAAAGTTAATCATTATAGCTAATTCTTACAATTAGATTCATTCTGTGACAGGCACTGTTTTAAATATTTTCCATCAGCCGTTCTCAAACTGTGATCAAGGGAACCTTAATGTATCCCCAAGAACCTTTTAGGGATCTGCAAGTTCCAATCTATTCCATAATAATAGTAATAGATTATTTGACATTTTCAGTCTTTATTCTTTCATGAGTGTACAGTGGAGTTTTCCAGAAGCATTATGATGTATGATATTGCAATAGGTTGAAAGCAGAAGTAGATATGAGAAGCCGGCTGTCTTCTATTAAGCCAGACAAAATAAGAGATTTGGGAAAAAATGTAAAATAATGCCACTCTCTCATAATTTTTTTCTTGTTTTGGCATAGAGAGCTAGGTAGGCAGGGAGCTAGTTAGAACTGGAGAGAGAGAAACACAAAGGTGTCAGTGAGGGGTTTAATTTATTGTAGCCAGATGAAAAATTATGGTTAGTATCCAGTATAAAGAATGCTCTTTTAACTACATTGTAATTTCCCCCAGGAATTTACACACTTTCATCACAACCTGTTACACTGTCTATACAACTGTGCTAGTTGTATTGTGGGGCTACTGCAGTAGATGAAGACACAACCTGGACAGCGTCCACAAAGGGTGTCACGATGCTGTGAGACAATAGATGGCTAGCCTAGAGTTCCAGGGGCTAATTAGCAACAAAGCAGTGAAGCTCAGAGTTACCAGTAGGGACTAGACAAGAACAGAAAAGCTAGCTATGGCAGAGACTAAAGAAAGGGCAGGCGTATGACAAAAAAGCCCTCCGTCAACTCCATTAAAGGAAACAGACTCTAGAAGGTGGAATGGCAGGCAATTAAGTTATAAATGCAACGCTGAAGAAGCACATGGGAAAAGAGTAGCCAATTGTCAAAGAACCCCTGAGGAACATGAAAGGGAAAGGAAAGCTAGGCTATATAGTCCTAAGAAATAGACTCTCTATTAAAAATTATTTAGCAAACCAATATCAAGCATTAACTGTACGTGAAACAACTGTTCTTGACCCTAGTTCTGTATTTCTCAAACATGAATGTACCCAGGGTGTTCTGGGCTTAAAAACACAACATAAAATGACACACATACTTTTGAATTGTTAGTTCTGTCGGATGGAAAATAATTTAAAGTGTATGTTTATATTAGAACAATCATAGCCATGTTATGAACAGAACGCAGAATTCACGTATATACTTTAAGATGGATAATTTGGCAGGGTTTTATCTGGGGTCGCTCTTGCAGGCATTGGACAGAGTCCCCAACTGGCTCATGCCACACCCCCATCTCCTAGGGCCACAACTGTATTTTATTTATTATTACTGTCTGTTTACTGAGTTTTCCATCTTGAAATGGAAATATACACTGAAATTTCAATGATATGGAAAAAGTATCAAGGAGAGATATTTTTAAAAGATAGGAAAATATCAAAAAGGTCCAATATGGCACATGTCCAAGGCTTGACCACTGATTTAATGTGTCCCTTTTATGGAGTTTAGTATGTAATATATTGCTGGCCCTTCATCTTGGGGGAAAATATTAATGATTTTCTGTTTGGAAGTAGAAACAAGAAAAATTATTTTGTAGCTATACTAGTTCAATAAATATAGCCTATAAAAAGTATAAAACACTTTGACAATGTATCACGTGTTTCATCAGGAAAAAGAAATCCTACTGTGCTTTTCAAGGGGCTATTCAGTCCCGTAGCATCAAGCTTAGTCTACAGCGATATTTAAACAATAACTATTTCTTAAACACAGTGAGTAGTGAATCAGAGCTACACACTGTTGCAACTGAAAGAGAATTGTGGAGATTATCGGCACTTTAATATTGTGCTGGTTGAGAAGCGAAACAAACCAAAGTGTTAGAAGGCGTGTTCTTGAAGTAAATGGTTAAGCACACGGAGTTAAGAGCATACCATTTATACAGACTTTGGTTTTCATCCTGCTTCACCACTCATCTATGTAACACCAGGATGTTATTTAACATTCCTAAATTTCAACTTCTACATTTCTAAATTGAGATAATAACTAAATTGATGCTTGAAACATACTGTAATGCATTTTATAGGGATAACTGTAGAGTAAATGTAGCATTTTTCTATTAAAAAAATCTATTAATTTGATTTTAAGTTCCAGAATTAAACTACAGAATATATTTTGTTATGGCATAGATTTTGTTACAGTCATAGAATAAATTGGTAATGCCATCCATCTGAACAATGTTAAAATGTTACCATGGCTAAGAAAACCATGAAGAATAGGATAAAAAGGAAAGGCGAAGTGTATGAAGGGTATGAATCTCTAATTTCACATATAGGGCACCAAAATTCACTGTCAAAGTTTAGACTATAAATTAAACAGTTTATGGTCCATACAGAATTTAAACTTAAAAAAGATAACATATATGAATTTATATGTTTACATATAAATGAGCCCTCAACTTCATGGTTAGATTGAACCACATGAAATTCCTCATATTTGATCTGGAATAAAATAGTAATACAAAAAAATGACAAAATTTGGAGGAAAGGAAGGAGAGATGATGTAAATGTAATAAACTCCTCATTCTTAATTTTGATAAATAATCAGTGGAAATATAAATGTATTATTTAGTGTTAGGAGTGTAACCTTCAAAAACTGGAGACTGAAATCAGGAATGGGAATTAATGTGAAGGTAAAGGAGGCTTTTACTTTTCAATGTATGTTTTGCTACATTTTTATAACTTTCTTCCAGGTACATCTATTGTTATAATAATAATTTTCAAAAAATGTTTCTCTCATAATTCATAATACCCTGCAGTCATACTTACTACTATAAGTATGAAGCGCTTAAGCTTTAGAACACGTACCTTCAGAAATATGAAAGTATTTCCAAATTGTTCCTATAGTCATATTTTCTATATATGCTCTTACATAACAAAGTAATCTCCTTTTCAGCTTTAACTGAAATTTTATCTCTTTTCCGGTCTTAATTTTCATAATGTTTTGAGGGAAGATAGTCTTATAAAAGGACAGTTGCACAAATCACTTTTTGTTTCACTTACAAAGTAGATATTGGGCTAAGAGATAGAATATGTCTCATCTACGGGAAAACTTGAATGTTGTTGTTTAAATTGTCTGAGTTTACTGCCTTCCTAAGGAAAAAACAATCTTTGAACTTGTCTCTTTCTCTTCATTTCCATTATCAAACTAGCATTTGGCTTTTATTTATTCATTTATTCATTCTTTGGAGTGGAGAAAAGATGGAAAAAGGAGTTTTAATTTTAAAAACTTTAAGTAAATAGACTATTTTTAGAGTAGTTTTAGGGTCACAGAAAAATTGAGTGGGAAGTACAGAGAATTGCTACATAGCCCCTCACCCTGCCACACACAGTTTCCCCTATTATTAACATGTTGCATTAGTGTGGTATATTTGTTAAAATTTTTGAACCCATGAACTAGAATCATTGATTCTTTCATTTAGATAACCATAATTGGCTTCTCTATTACTTCCAGAAGTCAGTTTCTGCAGAAAGAAACTATCTTTGATATTCTATGCGGCAGATACAACATTTATTTCACACTCACACTACATGCCCAGTGTAAGTCTCTACTCCACACAGTCATTCAGGGACCCTGGCTGGGGAAGTTTCCCTTATCTTGGAGGTGTTTTATTTAGACTTTTGCTGCTCAAAGGGTGGTCTGATATCATTAGGAACTTTATTAGAAATGCAGAGTCTTAGCCCTTACCTTGTTCCCAAGTCAGAATCTGCATTTTAACAAGATCCCCAAGTGATCTGCATGCACATTAAAGTTTGAGAAGAGTGGAACCAGAAAACATGCTTGGATCCCTGAGCCAGGGGAAGAGAGATGCAAAAATCTAACATGGGCATTTTATTGCCTCAGCCCAGAAGTGACAAAATCACCTCCCTTTCAAGACCATAACCAGATATACGTGGCTTCACATAACTGCAAGGAGGCTGGAACATATAGGTGATTGAGAAACATCACTATCTACACATAGATTCCATATCCTCGCCTGATAATAGACTTTTTTTTGACTGATTATGGACAAAAATTTCAGCATCCTGAATGTAAAGGCTATTCACTTATACGTATCAATTACAAATTTATCTTTTCCATTTTGATATGAATAAGTTATGTAACTGCTTCATACCAAATGATGCAGTAAATGTGATTAATCTGTGTACTTGATTCAGATGTTCTAGGAAAAATTCCAATTTCACTTAGCTCACTTTTTATCATAAATATTGATGTTCATCATCAAAATTGACATATATGTGACACAATATTTACATACCCTAAGAAGTCCCTGGATCATTTATATACTTTACGTTCTTTTAACAAACTGTAATAAAATCATTTATAGTCCTCAGGCAATAAACTCAATACTGATGATCACTTTTATTCAAAGCTAATGTTATAGCTCAATATTTTTACCTGAGGTTAACAGAGTCCTTAGGTGTCACACAGTGTCCACAACACAGAACCAGAGCTGAGCTCTAAATAATATACAAGGGCAAGAGCAGAGTCTAAGAATGAAAGAAGTTCAATTATGATGTATAAGAATATAGGAATCGAAAAACCTTCCTAATCTTTGTCAAGGTCAGAAGCCAAAATGAAGGACAAGGTAATGGCATAATAAGGAACAGAGAGAGATCTGAACAAAAATTATAGGTCAGTGTGAATTTATTTGGGATGAGAAATCATAAGAATTATTTGGGAATATTTTTAAAGAGCTCCACAAAATATCAAACTCTTTTATTCATTCAACAATATTTATTCTCCATTGAGCTATGAGGAATTTTAAAGCCACTGTCTGGTTTCTCTCATATTATCCTTAGTTGTTGAATTTCTTTCTTATCCTTTGCATCTTTTGAAATAAAGCAAGTTCATATTAACCATTCTATGTCAACTATTTAAAATGTCTTACAATAGGTGAACAAATACAGAATGTTCATATCTCACCTCAAGAACTGGAGTGGTTGTTTATCAACAGATGCAACATTCCAAGGATCACTTAACTACATATGGCACATAGAATCTTATTTTCTTAGTTGGGAAGCACCATAGCATAAGTTAAAAATATCCACCCCTTATGTAAAAAGTGGGTGTCAAAATCAGGTCAGGGACTAACACCTAGTTAACATTCAAGATATGATGCCTATTATTATTTTGGCAAATGACTTTTTGTTTATCTCATCCCATATCCTACACAGTATAGGTGATGTTTCTGAGGAAGATTTATCCAATCTTCAATAGAACATGTCCATTGACAGAGAGTTCGCTAACTTACAAATAGCCAATTCATTCATGAACAAGTCTAATTTTTAAAACATTTTTTTCTTATGTAGCTCATTTAAGTGGATCTGCCTTTTTCTACATATATATATGTAGTATAATGTATATGTATATACATGTTTATATATATACATATATATATATATGGTCTTTATATTTATATATATATATATATATATGGTCTTATTAATGCCTTCTGGAGTAATCCAATATTAAATGTAAGTATTTTAATTTGATGTCAAAAGTAATGATGTTAGGAATGCTCATTGTGAAGGGTTAGTTTAGTAATTTCATATGTCCTATATCACAAAGTCATCCTTTAAAGCATTTTTTCCTAGGCTTAGCCCACAAGATGTTCAAAAAACAAATGCGTAAGCCATTGATGGCTGCATAGAAAAGTGGCTGTAGGTCATGTATACAATGAATTTCAGGTACCTCCCAAACAAAGAAAAATGATGCACTTTTGAGAGCTGTTCATTCTCTGCTTCAACCTAGCGTCACAATAGAGGCTTGTCTTGAACAATCTCTCATTTCACAAAACTGAGCACTAAAAGTATCAAGACTCATAGAAAAACAGAATTGGGGCTATAATAGAATTTTGTGACCTGAGCTAACAAAAACAATACCCCTAATAAAGGATCCTAGTAAGTGAATAATAATAAAGGATCTCTAGCAGCACCACTGTCAGAAAATTTTTGTGATGTTTTACCTGTGCTTCCTGCTTCCAGATCTAGATTCTAGAAGGCACACACTTTTGATGAGACGTTTCATCAGAATTCTTTTTTTACTACATTATTTTAATTCAGGGTAAAATCTCTCTACATCTAGGCTTCCCCAAACAGCTGAACACAGTGGAAAGCCTAGCAAATCTTAAAGCAACAGCCACTTTTTGGTCCAAAGGAAGGCATTTTGGAGACTATCTGCCTTTTTTTTTTAAGCTTTTTTTTTTTTTTTTTTTTTTATTGCAGAGGTGGTCTTTTTAATTTTGAGAACTCGCCTCTGATTACTTTAGAACATGAACAGGCTGGGCATAATCCTGCATCAACCAACATAACCTCCACGTCATGCTCCTACCGTGTCTTTTTTACCAACAGCACATGAAGTGGTTCAAACCAAAGAAACAGCCTGCAGAAGAACCGACTATGGCACCAGCCATTCCAAACCCTGAGAATCTTATTTCTTCAGGTGCTTTTCAACACTTACAGGGCAGAGACCCCGCCAAGGACACATTGTACATCAGGGGGTCGTGGGCTAATGGCACTCGCTCACTCTTCCAAAACCCAGAATGTACTTAAAAAGTCTTCGAGGTGAATAGAGGGCATTTTACATTTTTATTTATTTAAAATTTACACACCACTTACTTCCAAAAGTGACTGTAGGTGACTGCCAGAGAGGAAAGGACGCATGCCAAAGAGAATTTCATGCTCTTTTTGTTTGTCATAACATATAAATCAGACATAATTTCTACATAAATTTTAGTGGCTCCAAATGGATTGTGAGCTTAGTGATTAAGAATGTAGATTGTGGACTCGAGCAAATCTAGGTCTGAATCTTGGCCCTTTACTCACTAAGCTGTGTGATTCTGACTTAGTTCCCTTCTCCAAACCTTGGTTCCTTCTATGAAATGAAGCTACTTCTATCTGACAAAGTCTTCATGAGAGCTGGGTAAGGTAACACATGTAAAGCAACACAACAAATGATAACTAAAAACCATTTTTTAAATTATGTTTGCCTTTTGTCAAGAGTAGATCTCATTTGGGGTAATCATATATCTATGTGCCATCTGTCTACATTTTATAGAGTTTCAAATTTTTAATTTACAGAAGAAATTTCTTTTTAATCTTCTATAGGCCCCTATTTATTGTTGGAAAGCTAGCCCAAACTTACAATATATCGTGGCATCTTTTAGTAGTGCTGAAGGTCACTGACATAGCATAGTTACTGTGAATCCAGACAAATAAAAGTGAAATGTCAAGTAGTAAAATTAATGCAGGGAACTCACTTTGTTTAGTCAATAAAAGTGATTGGACCTGGTTATCTCTCCTGCCTTTTTCATTAGCCCAGGAGACAGCTGGAGATTATAATTTAAGCTGTTTCTAACACAAGATAAAAGAAAGAACCTCTTTCTGAGTATTAATATTTTAACAACCAGTTGATAAACCTAGCTTTCTAAGTGCATGTGTGAGAAAAATAAAATGGAGCATGGGCATTGGGCAAACGTTTTTCTTTTTCACTCTTGATTGATTTCAAACTGAAGCTTTTAGCAATGATCCTGGTTTGTTTGTGAGTCAGAAAAACACATCATAATCTGGAAAAAAAAATATGCTCCATATTTGAGTTACTATCTGTCATTCAGGCTCCTGATACTTGAAGTGTCATCCCTGGACCAGCAGCACAAATCATCTGGAGCTTGTTAGAAAGGCAAGATCTGGGATCCTACTCAGACCTACTGAATCGGAAGCTGCATTTTAACAAGATCCTGGGCTGATCCCAATGCATTTAAAATTTGAGAAGCCCTGCTTTATGTGTGTCTCTAACCTTAGTACCTTCCCCTTCCCTTTTTTCTCCTCCAAACAACATCCCAGAGTCCCCTACTAACACCTTGGTAATGTTTAACATAATTTCTACTACAGTCCAAAATATATATTACCCCCAAATTCATGGTCTTCAAGAGCATACTAAGGTAACAGAGTTGGTGAGAAAAATAGAGTTGGGAGACCATTCAAATTCTAAGCTATTGGTAACCAGAGGCTCTAACTAAAACTATAATTGGTACCTCCAGAGATAACCTGGACAACTAGGCAGGCACTGAGCATGATTGGAGGCTGCTTCAAGGACATTAAAAATTCACACATACACACAAAACAGTAAAGTAGGGATGCTGGCTTACAGGTGCAGAGACAATGTGGATGGAAGTGATGCTCTGGTCATAGGAGGATGGACAAATTACCAGAAGGGGAAGGCTGGTTAAAGTAGGGATTCAATTTTCTGGAGAGGAATCTCCAGTGTAAGAGCTCATTTTCCACTGTCTTAAAATACAGCCAGAAGGACTCCTATCTGTGTAGTATCCAAGCTGATACTTTTCTTTTCCTGCAGGAGTTTCTAATTATTGCTGCATCAGCTCTCTTTGGCTATGAGTCACATATGAATCAACGTAACATCACCTTCATGTTGACTTAATTCCCATATTTACAAAGAACATGAAGATCATAGTTGTTATACCAACAGGTATTCTGATGCTACTAAAGTCACTGTTAGTTTTTCTATAAGAGGAAAAGCAAAATGTCCCCCTGCACTAATTCTTACCAAGATATTAAGGACTCATTCTAGGTGTATGTGAAAAGAGCACAGTATGATATTCAGAAACAAATTTTAGTGGTGACATTTCAGATACTTGAGAGCAGATGTATTTAAAAAGAGGCCCTTCTTGGAATCCTTTAAGCCACACAACACAAGCAAACACACACCCTGCTGTCGCCTTTCTACCTTCCCTCCTTTATTCTTTCCTGCCTACCTTCCTCCAACTGTCATCTTTGGAGCATCCTCAACGGGCATCATACTGTGTTGGATGCTACAGATAAAAGACACCTTATAATGGGAAGATCATTTTTAAGAAAAGTATTTAGAGATCAAGGCAAAAAACCACAAAAATTGATCAAAAATATTTTTTTATGAATTATACGGAAACATTAGAGGGAAACAAGTTACTTATCCTGAATAGATTGCCAAGGGGTCACCTCATGAGTTGACTGCAAGTATTGGAAAACCTGTTTTCCGATCAAGTAGGTTGTCCAGCAATCCTCAGAGATTCTCCAAAGAGAATAAAGAAAATGACTTAAAAACTGAGAAAAGGGGATTTGATTAGGTGTTTAAAGGATGATTCTAAAATGAGAGACACAAAATGCTGTAATGGGGCATAATGCTTTAAGTGTGGAAAGGACAAAGCCAGAAAACTTAGAAGGAAGGTTTTTACCCAATAGAAAATCTCATCCCATTTCTCCCAAATACATCTTCTCTTGTCCTTTCAGGGCATTTGATCTTAACGCCCTCACATGAAGGTGAGCAGGAATTATTTAGGCCATACACAAATTACACAGTGATTTGGTCCACGTGAGAAATCTGTCCCGGGTAAAGCAAGACAGTGAAGCAATCGCTAGCACCCTAGTCCCTTGGTTGGTAGAACCTCCCGTGTGTGTGACACCATCATTATCTTTATCATCACTGTCACCACCCATCCATACAAACATTTTTAAGGAATTTACTACATGCCTGACATTCACTGCACGTAAGAGCTTCACTCACATTCTCTGAGCTAATCCTCTCAAATTAAGACTATCTTGTGCCATTGCCCACGTGGACTGAGTGGACACTGTGCAAGTGAGACTGCATTATCTCATGTCTCACTAAAATCAGCTACAGTCCTGCTCCCTTTAGATATTCTAAATCCTTGCTTTTTGACAAAGTTTTAATTATGCAAGACGAAAAAGGCTGGAGTTTTAATGTATAGCAATGTGACTATAGTTAACAATACAGTACTGTATCCTTGAAATTTGCTGAGAGGGTAGATCTTAAGTGTTCTTACCACACACACACACACACACACACACACACACACACACAGAGAGAGAGAGAGAGAAAAGGAAAGAAGAAATTCATAACTATGTTAGGTGACTGATGTGTTAATTAGCATAATTGTGGTCATTATTTCACAATGTGTATATATATTAAAGCATCAAATTGTACAACTTAAATACACAATTTTTATCTTCATTTGTCAACTATACCTCACTAAAACTGAGAGTGGGAAGGGGAAAGAAAGTAATTTCTGTTAGCCAGGGGCTTTATAAGGATGAGTATCAATCCCTGACCTGAATTTTTCTCCCTCCACCTTATAGAGTTAGACTTTCTCTAAATGGATTGGCAATGTGGTTTTCTGAAAGATTTCCAGGTAGATAAGTTTCAGAATCTTTTGGTTTTCAATTCTTCTCCTCTCTCTAGAATGGTGGGGAGTTGTTCTACCTACTTTGACTCACAAATTTGATCAATTTAATAAATTAGTACCAAAACAAAAAGCAGTTCTGGACCTCTGTTAGTCATTTGAGGTATTTTAAAAGAAATTTTATATAGGTAGATATAGGGATACTTCTACCTTAATTCTGAATATTTCATAGACATATATCAAATTTATAACTTTTTATTACCCATAGGATAGTTCTGCATCTTTATGGGTGAACAGGCAGCTTTCCCTCCAAGTAATAAACTTGAATACCCTGCTAAAATAGTGGAAAAGAAATTATTTCAGCTGTTCTAGAGTCAGAGGGCATAAGATGTGCATATTCCTGCTCGAAGCACAAATTCAGTTTGCAGTTTCCCCTTCATCTGTCTTGTCTCTTTCACATCAAACAACAGCCTTTCCTCCTTGAGAGTGAGGCCCCGTACTGACCCCTGGGCAATCTAACACTTCTATCACCTGGGCTCTTAATGCCCCTTTCAGGCTTCCAGACCATCCTGTATTTTCTAGATTGCCACTTCAATCTCTTCTGCCAAAACTGGGGAGATGTAGAAAGTGTACAACTAACTAACCATCATACACACACACAAACACATCTGTGTTCTTCATTTGTGTATGTGTGGGCTCATACAAAGTGTATGTGCTTGTGGTGTGTGTTTTATATGCATGTATGTAATATAATGAGACAGAATATGAAACCAAGAAAAAATGAGAATAAGAAAAAGTAATTTCTAAAATCTGTATCCAGTATATTAGTTAACACTAACTCACATAATGTTAAAGCTTTAAAACCCTTTGAAAAAAACTTAGGGCAAAATCTTCATGACACTGGATTAGGCAGTGATTTATTGGATATAACACTAAAGACATGTGAACCAAAGGGGAAAAATAGACAAATTAGACTTAATGAGAATTTGAAAATTTTGTGCATCAAAAGACACTATTAACAAAGTTCCAGGCAACCTGAGGAACGGGAGCATTTGCAAATCATATATATGGTAAGGGGTTAATACACAGAATATAGAGAACTTCTAAAACTCAACAACAAAAAACAGCCTTATTCTAAAATAGGCAAAAAACTTGAATACTCAATTCTCCAAAGAAGAAACACAAATGGCCAATAAGCACATGAAAGATGCTTAACATCACTAGTCATCAGGGAAAAACCAAACTACAACGAGACACCATCTTACACCCATTAGGATGGCTACTATATACTGCATAAACGAAGAGAAAATAACAAATGTAGGCGAGTATATGGAGAAATTTGAATCTTTGTCCACTATTGGGGGGAACTGTAAAATGATATAGCCACTGTGTGGGAAAAAATGGCCACTCCTCAAAAAATTAAAAATAACATTACTGTATGATTCAGCAATCTCACTTCTGAATATATGCCAAAAAGAACTAAAAGCTGGGTCTCAAAGTGACATCTGTATACCCATGTTCATAGCAGCATTATTTGAAACAGCTAAAACGTGGAAGCAAACCAAGTGTTCGTCTATGCATGGATGGGTAAGCGAAATATGGCATATACATGCAATGGAATATTATTCAACCTTAAGAAGGAAGGAAATTCTGACATATGCTACAGCATGGATGAAATTTGAGGACAGTATGCTAAGTCAAATAATCCAGTCACAAAAAGACAAATATTTATGGTTCCATTTACCCGAGGTCAAAATCATAGAGAGAGAAAACAGAATGGTGGTTTCTAGGGGCTGGTAGAAGAGGGGAATGGGGTGTCATTATTTAATAAGTGTAGAGTTTCAATTTTTCAGGGTAAAAAGTATCCTGAAGACGGATAGTGGTGATGGTAGCACAACATTATTAATGTATTTAATATTAGTGAACTATACGCATAAAAATGGTTAAGATAGTAAATTTTATATGTATTTTATGACACTAAAAAAAATTAGAAAAAATACAGTTGACCCTTGAAAAACATGGGCCACTGACAGGCGGATTTTTTACATAATAAATACTACAGCACTACACGATCCGCAGTTGGTTGAATCCATGGACGTGGAACTATGGGTACGGAGTAACCTCAGATACCAAGGGCCAGCTATAAGTTAATGAGGATTTTCAATTGCCCAGAGGGTCAGTGCTCCTAACCCCCATGTTGTTCACGGGTCAACGGTAGCTATAAGTTACCCCAAGAGCATAGATAAGAATAAAATAAATAACTAGGGAAAAGGAATGACAGGGACCTAATTTTACTATGGGGAAATGAAATATGCAAATCACTTTTCTTTACGGCAAGGGACTGCAAGTGCCACTGGATTGAATATTAGGCAAAGCATCACACAGAGGGCTGCTTCCCAGGACTACAGGAGAGTGCATGGGAAGGTTAAATCCACTAAGATCTTAGGTCTACTCAAAGGGTAACTCCAAACTCAGCAACTGCCAGGTAATATTTGTCACAAGTATTGATGAATAATGACACATTCACTACTAGAATATTAATATAATAATTACAATAACAACACTTATTCTGTCCTCTATCCACACACAAAAGCATAAATTTTCTAATAGACTAATGGCAAGTTGTTCACTTGCTCTGTCCTTCAAATTATAAACAATTAATATTTTAAGTTTGAAATATCTGAGTTACATATGATCTGTTACAGCTGTATTATGATCACAGGCTCAATGTTATATTTCTAATTTAGAGGAATTACAATAGTTAAAATTAGAGATTATAGAATTATTCTTAAAATCATTAGTTTTTTGATGAATGTAAAAAATCTGGTAGAGGTGTTAGGGCATTTGTTTTAAAAGATTAAGAAAAGAGTTGTAATGTCTAAACCAATTGTGATGTGAAATTGAGTGTAAGATCAGAATTTAATGTGTACTTTAAAATTTTTCAATAAAAATAAAAATGATCTCAAATATTCAGCTTCAACTATTCACTTGTTTAGAGTATTTTATAGCTAGATCACAGAGATGCTCATCAGTTCAAGCTTAGTCCAAAGTAACACTGACTTTTAAATTGGTTGCTTGAGAAACAATGTGACTTCATGGCTAGTATAGAAACTTGAGCAGAAATTATGTTTATTATTGACCAAGCAGGCCTGAATATTCCCTTAGCTCAACTAAACTTCAGACAAGCTTCTTCCTAACTCTAGGCCCTTGGCCACCCTTTTTTTAAGAACAATTACTTTAGAAAATTTCTCATTGTAAGTTCTTTCTCTGCCTCCTTAAAAAAGTCTTCTTGCTGGTTTTATAACCCAGGAATGTCCTTCTCCAAGACCTTGGAGCCAACTCTTTGAAAAGTAATCATCTAGAAGACAGGGCCTTTCTCTCCCAGTTTGTGGGAGGGTGGGACCCTAGTTTAGATGGGTACCAATTAGCCAACACAGATCATCTCATCATAAAGAAAAACATTTGCACATTCAATGTGGGCAACACATCCATTGATCAGTCTCCCCTCTAACGTCCTTCAGTCTCACCCCAGCGCTTAAAGACACTCACATCATTTGTTTCAGGGGAGTCAAGTTCACTTTCTCTGCCCTATTGCAACAGCCAGAATAGTCTTTCTTGCTTCTTTAACTGTCCAATGCAGTTTTTGCATTTACTCTATGAAAGAAATGGTCCCAAACAGACGAGGAAAAAAAAATCATGATCTAAACTGCTATTGTTGCTTCTGTCTACAGTGAAGAGCTGGTCTCAGTCTGTCTCCTGTCAGTGAAATAGACCAATCTCATATAGCCTCCTGAAAAGGGAAAGGTTTGACTGAATTGAAAGGAGGAACCTGGAACCACCACACCAGTTCTGGCTCCCAGTAAGGGGTCCAGAGTGGAGAAAGGAAGCAGAGGAAGCAGCTTTCCTCCTGAACGCAGAGCCCAGAGGAGAAAGGAACTCACTGCATCACAGACTCCAGTTTTACACTTTAGTCCAACATGTTTCCAGGTGAACAACAGTCCACAGAATAACGAGTCTAAAATACTTCCTACAGGACAAAAAAAAAAAGGAAAAAATAAATCCTTACTACCCAAGAAATAAATAATCTTCACCTAAGACCTGAATCTTTGAAGGGAAGCACAATTTACACAGAGTACATTTCTAAGCAGAACTCTTTTTCACTTACTCATCCTTTTTTGTGTGGGTGATAATTTACTGACATTTAATGAATAAAATGGATAAAAGAATATTGAGAGAAAATTGGACAGTGTGTGCACATAACCGAAGACTATGCTGTCTCTCATTTTTTTCTTCTTCCTTAGTAGACCATTAATTTACTAAAGCTACAGGAGAGCCCTGATTCTAGGAACTCCCTCTGCAGGGAGAGGGAATTTGTGAAGAAATGTGAATGTCAAAGTATTGGTGAGATAGATGAGGATGGAAAGTTGTAAACTATTCCAAGTATCCATGCCTTTGTTAGCCATTACTGTTTAAAACTACATGACAAAAAAAAATGTCTTATTAAAACATTTCTGTTGTCCTATTACTAACTCAAGATAGAAGTCACCCAAAGGTGAATAATGGAAATTCATTACAAGAGAAGTATTCTGAAAAATTAAGCTGAAACAACTTGATGTGAATGAGAAGACAGCATGATTCAGCTAAGAATACTGAGTTATATTTAAAATTTCAGTGCAGCTGGAGGCAAAATTAAGATAAGACACTTTAGTTCCATCTAACGTTCCTCCCTTTTTACTCTTCTCTTCTTCTGCGGCATCTGGGAAGGACACAGCCCTGAGCCCACTAACTGGATATCTGCACTTCATCCAGAACTTCTTACTGACTGCAAAGCTCTCAAAAACAAAAAGTAAAATATCAAGAGTTTATCTTGCAGGCCTTTGAAGGAGAATATTTTATTTGGAGGGCACTGTTCTTATGCACCTTAAATTTCCATAACTAGATCATTTCTGACTTCATCCATTTGTCAACAGGTTTTGTTTTTTTTTTTTTAGTTGAAGTATAGTCAGTTTACAATGTTATGTCAATCTCTGGTGTACAGCATAATATTTCAGTCATACATATACACACATATATTTCTTTTCATATGAGTTACTAGAAGATACTAAATCCAGTTCCCTGTGCTATACAGTAGAAACTTATTGTTTATCTATTTTATACATAGTTGTTAGGATCTGCAAATCTCAAACTCCCAATTTATCCCTTCCCACTCCCTTTCTCCCCTGGTAACCATAAGTTTGCTTTCCATGTCTGTGAGCCTGTTGTGCAAAAATAAACAGCTTGTATGAGTGATTAATTCTAAAGCTAATGACCAATCAGAAAACTATAACGATTATCGATGATATACTTCAGAACTCTGAGATGGTTATAACAATTAAAATGAGTGTAACAAGTTTTAAAACATAAAACTTCAATGCCGTGTATACTTCTAATTTGTTCCAATTTGAAAAGAAACAAGCAAGTTTTCTCTTATGCCTAATCTACTTTGTGGTAAAAAGAAATGAAGAAATAGAAGAACTTTCCCTGATTTTTAAAGACCTGAAGATAGAAAGAGGTACCAAATAGGAGAAATTTAGCCCTGGACTACTCACAGTTTGAGGGATGATAGCAAATGTTCCATTATTTGAAGACAAGGTAACAAAGGAATTCGAGCTGCTGATTAATGCTTCTTGTTGAAGCCTACGATTATGCCCCCAACCTTGCCGCTTCATTATTAGGCTCTACTTCCTGGGTGGGAAAATTAACGCTATTTTGGAAAATTCAAGTGAAAGAAAAGGTGGAGAAGGTACATATACAATCAAAAACACATATCAACTTACTTGAGGTGAAATTTAACTAAAGCAAAGATTTATAAATGCAAACATAAAAATTAGCTGAGCAGTTATTTCTTAACTGCTTACCAAAAATATCATAGGGAAAGGTGTTTAAACAATAATTCATCACTACAAAATTGGCTGTCAGTGAATACAATAATCTCTTTCAGCAGCACAATGCACTTATTAAAAAGTATAATTTGCTGTTTCATCATACCTTCTATGCAACTTAGATTTGAAATGCTAATCATTCATGGTTTGCTGCTGTTTGCAACACCTTTAAAATTCATTACCAACTATACTAAGATTGTAAACACCTGTGTATTTCTGCATACATATGTATAGAAAATCAATACTGCTATGCTAAAGTGTTTGAAAAAAATATTACAACTATCTCAGCAGTTCTACCGATCTGTTACTGCTTTGATTTCCCTTTATGGTATTTTTTTATGATTTTGCAATATGAGAAAATAGATGGTCCCAGTTTACTTAGCCTTCTTGTTGGGAGAAAGACAGTTCACCAAGTCAATTAAAGTTTCTTTTGGAAGGCTTCTTCCAAAGTGTAAGAAAGTCTTTATCCAGATGCTAAAATGAGCAAATGAATATTTAACATAATTTAACAGGTCCTTTCACAGGATCCTGCCTACACAGTCATTCTCAGGCTACAGAAACAGAGAGAGAGTTTCCTTGGAGACAATACTGAATAAACCAACATTCTTAAGCCTTTGTTTGGGTATTTTTCAAATGTTTTAGAAAATTATTATAGGACTCTATGCAACCTGCCTTCTGAGAGCAAAACATCGGCTAGCTTGCAAATAATTTTGCCAATTTACAGCTGTCTGAATGAGGGTCATTCATTCATTCGTTCATCTACTTATTCGTGTTAACCTAAAAACTCTTGATTTAAAGGAAATTTTAAGAAGATAGTGTGTAAATTAGGTGAAAATAGGCGCATTTCAGTGGATAAGAGCAAACTATTCTGAAGGTCTCCTCCACTTCTTAGAGGACACTTGACTACAAAGGTCTGAATACCAGTCTTCTAATAAAATATAGTACAAGTCACATTGTACATTTTTCTACTTGGTTTAAGAGAAAGAGAATAGGACATTGTATCAAATGACTTCATTTTTCATTCCAGTAATACTACCAGTGTGACCTTGGGTAAATCTCTTACCTTCTGTTTGTTGTCTCATCTACAACATAAAGACAGCTTTGCCTACTTCAGGTAATTCCTGACATAGTGGGCACTCATAAATATTATTTTACTTTAAATTTAAGGAAAACTATATATATATCAATACAGAATTCTATGGCACAGTTCTATTTTAACCTTGAAGTCTCCTGGGAGTCAGGCAGAACAGTGTTTTCTGTCTGGGTTTATCAGGGATGAGTCTGAGTGTCAGAAACGTTATTTGCAGTGTCATACAGGAAGCATGGTAAACAGAAGCACATGGACTTGAGCCCATTTTCCTGAGACAGACTCAGCACTGCCCTGTCTCTGTTACCTACTTAAATGGCCATACAATGATGTCCACGGGGGTCTGTAAATTATCCCAAATTTAAATTATTTGCCTAGTTTTAAAATTTTTTGTCCACATAAAATAAGTGGCATATTCACTGTTTTGGAGCACTTTTCCTATCTGAGTGACACTACCATAGGGATACCTGCAGTCTCATAATAATTAGCTAAATATTCACATGCGTTCTCAGGAAAACCCAGACGATTAAAGTCACCCAAAGGCAAATGCAAGGACTTCTGAGGAGGGTATTAAATACCTTTACCTTTAATAAAGGTAAAGCCTTCTAAGAGGGAAGGGAACTTGGAGGACATCAGGTGTTGGAAAGCAGGGTGCAAGATGGCCAGCTCATCTGCTCATAAAAGCTTGCCCTGCATGAGATAAGGGACATTAAGCACCGCTGACAGCAATGTACGGGACACTGCCAGTATCACAGGGGACTTGTGGGGCAGCCTGGAGAGGCCCAGCAGTATGAAGGACTTGGTGACCTGAGAGCTCACGGCGGGGGCACCGTGTCTACTGTTAACCTCCCACACAGCACCCAGTTAATTTCTTTCACAGCGCTCATTACTAACTTTTCCTTTGTTTGACATTATTTCTACGTATCCCTTTTCCAGCTGTCAACTCTAAACCTGAAAAAGGCCAGCATCATGTCTGTGGCTTTCTATCACTGACTTCTCGGTACGTGCGATAGTGCTAGGTTCAGAATAGGCACAAAAATATGTATTTATTGAACGAATGAATGGTGCTCAAATGGAGCAACACGCACCAGGCGGAAAGAGCACTTAGCGGATGCACAGCTGTAACCAGAGGACACTGAATGGGAAGCTGCGGTCCTGCCTTTTGTTGATGGGGAACATGCACCCAAGAATAGCCAGCTGAGAAGCACAGAACATGAAAGCTTGTTTTTTTGTTTTTTTGTTTTTTTTTTTGCAAATGAGATTTTCATTGTACCACAGCAACTATATTAGGTTAAAAGTTTCTTCGACCTGGCTTTATAGGTGGGACAGCAGTATGAAACTTTCTTAACACTTACGTAGTTTTTTCATGAATGTTCTATAATTTGGCACATAGAAACATTCTTACTATTTCATCAGAAAAAGAAAAGCTAACCCTTCTTTACCTGTTTAATTAAATGTTTGGAAGACATAAGCTTAATTAATTCAGATTTTAAAAGCTGACTATACTGTTTACTGTGTTCTGCCACCAGCGGATACAACTACCAGATTTTCCTTTGTATTAACCTTTTTCTGCTTCCCTGTGACAAGACTGGGACATAAAAAACCTACAGCTGTTACCTAAATCACATGTAGAAGTTCCACAAATGAAAAACTCTTGTATCCGTGTACTACAATTCTAAAATGTCTATCTTCTGATTATAACATTTTAAGAAATTCTTCCAACCACCTGAGTCCATATTCTGTGTCTCCTTTGGTCATAACTGAGCAAACAAGACAAGATTTGTAAATCCTACTTTGTGAAAGCCACTAAAGACACAAATCTGCCTCATCATTTTACCTTAGCTATGCCTTTATCAAACATCTGGTAGTAAAGTGTTTGTCTCACCCCAAAATGGAGCCTGGCAGCAAGCCCTCTTTTCAGTTAAGTTAATGGGCTCCTAACAGAAAAGAAAGGAATAGGGAATTCAATAGTGCGTCATGGGCCTGATATTCATGAAAACTCCATACGAGAGTGGATTAAACTGCTACTTCATTTGAATTAGACAGAGTAATAATATTCCCCAAAGGAGAAATCTTTCACATATTGTTTAGAACAGTTATTTTAATGAAAAGGCCAAATTGCCATTTGAATTGCCCTCCCTGACCTCAGACATTCATTTACTCATTACTTCATTCATTCATGTACTGTGTGCCAGATATCACACTTGGGGCCACGATTTCACAGTTAAAACAAAAGCAAAAACGGAGTTTCTGTCCACAAGGCTCTCCCTCTATGGTGAAGAACCAGACAAATAAACCAGAAGTATAACAGAGCATGCCACTCAGTAAGTTGGAGTTAAACAAGGGATAAAAGAGAACATGTGGAGGGGTGATCTGACAGCTAGGACAAGAGGGTGTGAAGGTGGGGGATGCGAGGATAACCTTCCATGAGAAGCCGATACACTGGCTTAGTCTGGAAAGCCAGGTCTATGTGAGGCAGGCAGAGAAGGAAAAGGCCTTCCACGTGCAGAGGGCAGCATGCTCAAGGACACAGGAGAATGAAAACCCAGGTTGCTGCTGCTTTTGCTGTGATGGGTGGTGAAAAATCAGGAAGGTGCTACCAGTGTTGACTGCTGAAGGAAGCCACACCCTTAGGAAAATGCTGCGTTAGGAAGCCATGGCTTCTGAATCTGGAAGCTACCTCCAGAGCTACTGGCTCCAGAACCTTGCTGCTTCTGCTACAATCTGCCCTCACACGATGGGTGCCTCTTAGCCCCAGGTTATTCAGTTCTGAATCCAAGGCTTATTCAAGTGTATCTAATTTACACATAGAACTGTAGCTGCAAGGGAGTTTGGAAAATATAGCTCTTCGCTTTCTATTTTTTACACTGCAGAACGGATTTAGAATGAGTAATGAATGACCCAAACCCAATATCTGCCATGAAATTCCACTTAACATCACAAGTTAAAATAACTACTTACCCATTTTAAATAGCAATTTTAAGACCAGGCTAAATTCATATGACAAAATTTTAAAAATAGCATAAGTCATATAAAATACTAAATACAGATTCTCTAACATAAAAACGATTACATACTGCCTTTGATCTTCTTAAACATTCTTATTCCTAATTCTATATATTTCCAGGGTTGAATAAGACTTAGTATTTGGGAGACATTGATCACCTCAGCACACCAAGCTGAGGACATACTCTGAACAATACTTAAAGTCATTTTATCACAAATTCCAAAATTTAAGGGGATGAGGATCCTATAGTCCAAACCACTGTCTGTCGAGTGTATTATTAATTTCACATCAAGTTAGGGCCTGTAACCCACACTCTGACCACACCACATGCTTAGCCTCCTCTGATTGGTCGTTGCTTTATTCTCTTCTCAATTATTTTTATATCCATCCTGTTAGAACCAAAGTTCTAAATATATTAAAATGCCAGTCAAAGTTCTAGCTCTCATGTCTTCGGCCTGCATTCAGCACGTCTAAGGTCACTCTTCTGACAAGTCAGGAAGAATTCTGAGCAATATCACTATTAAAGGAAAGGCAGTATTAGGGGACCCTGAAAATAAAGAGGGAGTAAACACAGGAATAAAACTTAAGAGTATAATGCCATGGGAGCAAAGAGGAGAAGACTTTGGTTAGATGTGTTATTCTAAAAATAACAGAATTAAATGCCCAGGTTAAAAGAGAGAGAGGATTTAAAAAAAAAAAAAAAAAAAAAAGTCCTCCCTGGATTTGGCAATTCAGAGATCAATGGCGAGGAAAGCAGTTTCAGCAGTGTGTGTGTGAGGAGAGAGGCTGGCTGTGAAGGGGAAAAGACAGCGACAGTTGGACTCAAACATAATTTTGAGAGAGCATTTTGGTTTGGTTTGGTTTTTAATGAGCAATCACTGAGCATGATAGTATGACACAGAACACACTTTAAGAACCAATCCCAATGTCTAGTCCAGTCTTGGAATGACCACACTAGATATTTGGCATTTATCTGCTGGGATGACAAAAATAAACTGAAGAACTTCAGTCTTTAAGCTTGGAAGAGCTAATATGCCTCAACACACTGGGTGTTCTGAGTACACAGCAGAGGCTAGGACTTGCTGACTGTCCAGCCATTCTGTAGCAAGCCTGTCAGGGTCCCACAAACACCAGGTGTGTCTGAGAATCTGTTGGGGGGTAATGCTGAATTATTACAAATAAAATCTGAAATTGAATTTTTTGCTGGTGATTGTTGTAAATTAAGAAAATCTTAGGTTTCTAAAAACAATTGAGAAAATTCATAGAAAGTGAAAGTTCTTAAGAGACATAATAGGATTCAACAGCTCATTTTGGACCAAAAAAAAAAAAAAAAGAGAGAGAGAGATCTCCATGGGGACTACTTAGAACAGTTAAAGGATGATAAGGATGATAAAAATTCATCTATTTTAGATTTTAGCGTATAATGAACAATTCATACATCCAGTCTAGTTTGCAAAGGAACTTGGATTCCAATATTATGCACATTAGCTTCATTTTCCTGGAGAGTTAAAGAACATAATGGAATAAAAATGTTTAAGAGATTAGTTAAAAGTTTCGTGTATAGTTACTTTTTATACATAGTTCAGTTTTGGAGTTATCACTATTTTGGATACTTCATTTTATTTGGAAAAATTAATGAGCTGATAGGAAAAAGTTTTACATCCCATATAGAGCTTATTAAATGCTCTTAAAAATTGTATGTAAGCCATACCATGATGGAATATCAGAAGTATTTACCCTAAACATTTTGAAAATGAATAGCATGTTCTACATAAAAAAATAAATGGCTAAAGCATCACGTTCTGTAAGTCAAACTTACCAAAAAATTAGTCATCTTTGAATTAGTAGTTAACTAATGAATAAAGTCATTAAATTAATACATTATAAGTTGATAGGATTTTAATGCTTTTAGGGATCTTAGATACTAAGTTCATTACTTTCATCTACTGCTGAAGAAACCAAACTCCTGATAGTTATTTTTTTCTCTTTTTTTCATATTTTAATTCTAATCTGCACTTTAAAAAAAATTTCTAGTAGGACACCTTAAATTATTTTTTGACAAAAGATAAGTGTGTATGTGGTAGGGGTGTGTGTGTAGAATACAGAGAAGAAGGGAGGGAGAGACAGGGACAAAGAGCAGAGGAAAAGGAAGAAAGATGGGGGGGGGGAGAGACCCTGGTCTCATGTCCTCACTAAAGGCGTCTTTTCCACTTAAGCACTAATCCTGGGCCTAATCCACTGCTCACGGACATGGCTTTAGCAAGTCTCCCTTCTCCCCGCTCTCCCCTGAAACACCAAGACACCCACCTCTCCTTGATCACCAGCTTGTAGCTATTAACATGCATTTCTCTCAACTAAAAAAGTAATGCAAACAAAATTCTACTGACTTCAATTCTTTCAGTCAAGACCTCTTTCGTGTGCTCTCCTTTGTAAGAAAAATGTTCAGAGGAGTTCTCTATATTTACTGATGCCAACAATTCCTTCTTAAACCTAAGCCTCTGCCCCTGGTCAAGGTCACCAATGGCTTCCATGTTGCTAAATGCAATGCTGTATTCTCAGTCTTCTCACATCTAGACTTGTCACCATTGTTGGCCACAGTTGATCACTCCTTCAAATGCTTCCTTCACTTGGTTTCCAGGACACCACTCTGCTGAATTTCTTCCTTATATTACAGTTTTTCACTCTCCTTTCCTGGTTCCTCCTCATCTTTCCAACTTCTAAACATGGAGGAAGCACCCCTGCCTTCAGTCCTTGGACAGTTTGTCTACCTGTACACATTCATTTAAATACCAGGTAGACACAGATGAATCCCAAATATCCTTAGACCTCAACCCTGAACTCCAGACTCACATATCAAACTGTCTTGTGGATAAATCCACCGGACCTCCAGTAGACATATCAAACTTAAAATGTCCTCAAACAAATTCCTGATCTTCATCCTCAAACCCATTCCTCCTACAGCCTTTAATATTTCAGTAGCTAGTAATGCCATTCTTCTAATTCTATCGGCCAAAAACCCTGAGGTCATCCTTGACTCCTTTCTCTCACAATCCACTATCATTCAGCAAGTCCCACTTTCAGAATATTTCTGGTCAAGTCTCACTGCCTCCACTGCTAACCCTATGGTCCACTGTCATTGCTAATCGTCACTTCACCTGCATTATTGGAATAGCCTGCTAGAGTCCTCCTTGCTTTCATTCTTGCCCTCTGCCCCCAACATCTGTTCTTTACACGGTGGCCAGAGCACCCCTCCACTTGCAATGCTCTTTTATGGATGTCTACATGACCTGTTCCCTTACTTCCTCTAGACCTTTGCTCAGATAGCCCTTCCCTGATCATCCTACGTAAAATTTCAAACCCACCCACAACCACCCAGTACCCCCTATACCACCGACCCTGTTTTATGTTTATCTATTGCGTTTATTACCATTTAGCATACACGTTTCACTTTTCATTTATTTACTGTCTGCTTGCTTCCAAAAGAGCAAACAAGTTTATCCATTTTATAAGTGGCTATAACCCTAGCACTTCGACCCAGGCCAGGCACAAAGTGGCCACTTAATATCTCTGTCTGACCTTATATTTGACAACTTCTCAATAACTATGTAGTTAAAAAAACATACAAATAAAATAAACATTTGAGGACAAAATAACAAAGTACTGTCTGGAGATACTCTCTTTGTGAAGCTTATCTGGGTTTACTGGATTTTAAAAATTCCTTGAGTTTCATCTACCACTGATTAAAGTTAATAAAGAAGTAGATGTACCACCAGTTAATGCAGAGTGTCATTATTCATCTATGCATTGTCACTTTTGCTTCAAGAGATTCAACAACACATTTGAAAAATGAACAGGGTGAGCTGACATTTGTTTCTTACAGGGGCCAGTACCAAGTTCAGAGACTGCCCAAGGCATTAGTAAGACTGAAAATTTTAGTGTCTTCTACCTTAAGTATATGAGTATTCTAAAAAGTACTAAATTATAAAATGAGGTTGTAAAACCAAACAAAATTTGACTTTCTCCAATTATTCCTATTTCATATACATTTTTGAAATATGTGCATTCTTTAAATCATATTTGGCACCCTTGCTATTATGGACAGAATATTTGTGTCTCCCCCCACCCCAAATTTGTATGTTGAAACCCTACTGTCTGATATGATGGTATTAGGAGGTGGGGTCTTTGGAAAGTAATTAGGATCGGGGAGGTCATGAGGGTGGAGCCCTCATGCAAGGGATTAGGGCGCTTTTAAGAGTCACAAGACAGCTTGCTTCCTCTCCCTGTTTTCCATCATGTAAGGGAATAGTAAGAAGTCAGCAGTCAGCAATCAGGAAAAGGGCTGACAGCAGAACTTGACCATGTAGCACTCTGATCTCAGACTTCCAGCCTCCAGAACTATAAGAAATACGTTTTTATTGTTCATAAGCCCATCCGGTCTATGGTGCTTTGTTACAGCAGCCTGAACAGACTGGGTTATTGCTTTGCTGTTGCCTAAAGCACTTGCTTAGTCTATAATTCAACCCTAGATGCATCAGAAGAAATGTCTACTGAAAGAAAAAGTGAGTTGCTATTAATCCAAATGGGCTTTTAAAAAATGTTGGGACGAGTCAGTAAACAGAACATTGTCAGATAAGAGTAAATTTGAAAAATAAATGTTCTCTCTTTCTTCTCACTGTCATACCCTGGAGGAAATCTGGCCTGGTTCTGTGAACTTGCTATGCTCCAGAAACTCTCAAATAACTCTCTTCATCTCTGGCATCTCCCTTAAGCTACAGGCTAATAAATACAATGGCCCAGGTGACATACTTACTTGGCTCCTCAAATTTAACTTATCCAACACAGAATTCTTCATTTTGTATCCCTTCAAAGCTTCCAAACCTTCTCCCCATCCAGGCTTCTCCATCTCATGGTAGCCACAATAGCCACCTAGTCACTCAGGTCAAAAATTTCGAGCCTCCCTTCACTCCTATTTTTATCTCTTATCCATTTCTTCAGCAAGGAACATACATCTTCACGTACTTCAAGCCTCCCCAACGCCACAGCTGCCACCCTAGTCCAAGGTTCAGGCCCATATCATTGCCGTAGCCTCCTAACTACTAGCCCCCCACTCCCACCCTCCAACACCTGAACCCACTTCTCATACAGCAGCCCGAGGGTTCCTCTTACATGGAGATAACGAAACTCTCTTCTTTAAATTATCTACTGGCTTCCCAGGGTCCTCACACTAATTTCCAAACTTCTTCCCTGAGAAATTTCCACGGTCTGGCCTCGCCTCCAGCCCACCTCCCTCCTTGCTCACTCCACTAGAGCCCTATTGCCCTTTTGTGACTGTCCCTCCAGCTTGAAGCTTCATGCTCTACGGTGGCCTTTGCACTTGCTCTCGCCTCGGCCTCAGATCTGTTCAGGACTCTCTCTCTCACTTCCTCTAGGTCTCTGCCCAAATGATACCTTTGACCAAGACAGCCTTAATATTTCCCTTACCTTCACTAAACTTTACAGGGTTTCTGCCAGACTAGAGACCCATGACCTCTCTTTTCTTTGCGCATTTACTTCAGAAAACTTGCAACATTAAATTCTTTCTCAGTCCCATTTGAGGTGTAAATCTTCTTCCAGCCTCTTGCCAGTTTTACAACCCAGGACTGTGTCTCTCAAGGACCTGGGAACCATTCCTTTGCTATGTAATCATCATGGAAGATGACTCGGCACCACTAATTTCCAGTCTCTGTGGGAGGACAGGAGCCCAACTTCTGTAAGGAAAATTAGCCAACACAGATGGCTAAATCACTAATATCCTTTTCCGCTAGCTCACCTCAGTGCTTAAAAATTCTCCTACCTTTTCTGTCAGCAGGTTTCAATCTTTTTCCTTTATTGCAATAGTCTTGACCCTACTGCAATAGTCTTGAGTAAAGTCTCCCTTGCCTGTTTAATTCTACCCAGTGCAAATTTTCCTTGACATCTTCTCAGGGAATCTGCTCTGACCTGTAGGTGTAGAATAGCCTATTCCCACCACCCTCCCTCCACCTAAATCTAGTCAATCTTTATGCCTCACTCTGCTTTAGTTTTCTTTGGAGCACTTATCACTACTTGACACTGTATTACACATTTATTTATTATTCAGTGTCTTCACTAAAATATGAGCTCTGTGAGTCTGGTAATTTTGCTTTTACTTCATTCCCATTGTATCCTCAACACCTAGAACTATACCTGGCATGCTGTAGGCTCATAATTAACTATGTGCTCATGGAAGGAAAGAAGGAATGAAAGACGGAAGGAAAGAAGGAAGGAAGGAAGGTCGGTTGGTCAGTCAGCCAATTGGTCGGGATTAGGGATTTTAAAAAGATAGAGAATGGGAGAGAAAATATAAAAGAAGGTATGTTTTCATGGATAGACCTAGAGATTATCATACTAAGTGAAGTAAGTTAAAGACAAATATCTGATGTCGCTTATAAGTGGAATCTAAAAAATGACACAAATGAACCTATTTACAAAACAGAAACAGACTCACAGACATAGAAAACAAACTTACGGTTACCAAAGGGGAAAGATGGGGAGGGATAAATTAAGAGTTTGGGATTAGCTGATACAAACTACTATATATAAAATAGATAAACAACAAGGTCGTACTATATAGCATAGGGAATTATATTCAATATTTTTTAATAACCTATATGAAAAATACTATGAAAAAATATATATAACTGAATCGCCATGCTGCAGTAATAGAGCCTAATCAAGGAAGACTGAGACCTAAAATGTAAGTAGGAGTAAGTCAGCAAGGCAAGAACATGCTGCAGGAAAAGGGGACCATATGTCAAAATATTAAGGTAGAGGTGGAAGGGTCTGGGGACATTTAGTCCAGTACAGAGAAAGGGGGATTGGGGAGCGATAAGGAGTTAGGGAGTATGGGCTTCCGAGGACAGCAGCAGCAGGGAGAATTATAAGCATTTCTGCCATTTAGAAAGATGACTGGTTTGCAGTGAAGTATACATTAGAAGGTACCAAACTGAAGCCAGAGAGCTATTTAGAGGACAGTTTTAGGAATACAGGCAAAATACATTGTTGGTGTGAGTTCGAAAGTGGGATGGAGAGAAATAAATGGATGAGTTAATTAAAGCAAGATTTGAGATCTGGATGCGAGAAAACATGGAAGAGGGAAGAGTTACAATGGGTTTCCAGGTTACGACTGGGCCTCCATTCACTGGGATGAGTAATACTGGAGGAAGAATGTTTGGAAAGAAGTGTCATGCTCACTTCTTTCGTTTAGTGCATTTAATCATCACTTGTGTCCTCTTGCTCCCCAGATGGGTAGGCAACCACTCATAAACTTCAGGGTTACACAGCTTGGCAAACTACTGCGTTTGGCCTCAGACCAAGCTGTTGATTACATTTTATAAGCTGCCTCCCAGTCATCTGTTACTGAGATCAGAGAAAGGGCTGCAGTTTTGACACTTGAAATTGATGGGTAGGATCTGTGTGGTCGCAGCAAGTCCAGGGTATATCCGGCCACCCTTTTAAACTGAACCTTGATAGGAGGCCATGGAACCTCTGCCTTGTTAGCCTCTTGCTAGTAAAGTGGAGATTTTAAGATGCAGCTTACGATTGCATTTCACAACCATCTTTTTTCTTCTCTTCTTTCTCTTTGGATGTGGATCTTAGAAATGCGGTGGATGGAGAAAAAGGAAGTAAGTTCCCATGGAGAAAAGACTAAAAGATGTCAGCAACTCTTCTCAGACAAGAGTGCACAGCGGGGAGTTTTCCTTTTTCGATGCCTATAGCTGGCCAGGAAGCTACATTACACATGATGGATACATTTCAGACTCATTATTTCCTCTTTGGAACAATGGACTTTTTCTTTTTTCTTTCTTTTTTTGATATTGAAGGGTTCACAATGGGCAAAGGTTAAAAAATAGGAAGGGTCCTAGTAATTGAATGTACCATTTAGAACATAAGCAGGTCACAGGGACTGAATGGCAGAAACAAGTTTTCATGCTGAGTCAACTTCTGCAACGCAGGTCAAGTTGCTACGGAGGGATTTCTGATCAACTGAAGATATTATTGGAGCTATTGCTTTTAAAAGATGCTTATTTACATTACAGTGATGATGAATGTCTGAGAGAATAATGTCTGCATAAAACAGAAAGAGCAACTAATAACAAAAATCATCAAGCCACTGTGAGTGCTTTATAGCACAGGCAGAGCTGCCGGGCTGGGAAGTTCCAGCTCCAACACAAACAGTGAACACATCCACGAAATTCATTTAATGCCTCATTATTTTTACACACACAAATATTATAGGCTCATTTCAAGATGAACAGAAGACAGAAAAAGGAATAGAATATTGGTTTATTGGATCTCTGGAATTGAGCATATATGTATCTCTGGGTCTTCACATTTTTCAAATGTCTTTTTCTATTTATCCTAGGGTTTAAACCACAGTAACAGCAATTGGCTACTCTTGCTGGTGCTAAATGAAAGAATTTGCAAAGAAAATAAAATCTTTTTACTTATAGCAATGCAACAGTTCAAAAGTCCTAATAAAAAACAAATTTTGTTCATCCCATGCCAGCTTAAAATTGTTTCTCATGCTAGTTGTCTTCAAATAAAAATACACTATTGAAAGAAAAAATTCTGGACCTAAAAATTAATGAACTTCTATGCATGTTTAATCTTTATCTGCGTGAACAAAAAATACTGCAAACCGTATCAGTAAACAAAGAATGCTGAAACCATCAAGTCATCAGCGACTGCCACCACCCCCGAGAGCAGACAAGCCTGAGCCCAGCCTTTGCAGCCACTCACAATGGTGCACTCTGAGCGGACTCAGAATAAGAAAGGACAAGATACTTGTCCTAGATAGCTAGGTGCTTGTCAAAGGAATGAATTCAATGAGCCCAAATGTTTGCTTCCTTCCATACAAAGAAAAGCACTAAATTCTTTAGCTTGAGATGCCTGGTTTTCTCTAGATAACAAGTAAACTTTTATTGTTCCAACTACCTGGTCTTTGTTGTAAAGCTTCTATATATCCCAGCTCCTCCCCTACCTCTTCTGAGCAGTCCTTCAGAGCAATCTGAGAGGCTGTCCTCCTGCCAAATAAAACATAACTGTCAACTTTTAGGCTGCACATTTATTTCACTTGACATTTGTAAACTGACCTTCAGTAACATTAAGAAATAAACTAGAGTAGTCCAAAACTGAAACTGAGGTTATTTAACAAATCAGAAAATCTAGGTACTATTCAGCCAAACAGTGCATAAATATTTTTAAGTTATCTGCCAGCTCTACTTTGCTAATGAACCATCACAACCATGTTCAACGTAAGCCCTCCATCCAGGCCCATCATAACTGATAGTGAGTTTCCCTCACATCATCACCCCAGTAATTAAAGAAATGTCTGTCCATCATCACTGAAGCCTCAGAACCCCAACACTTTTTCCTCTCCTTTGAATTTGTAGATTTCATCACAAATTCAGTTTGTATTTAGCATACAAAAATCTGCTTTACTTTCCAGGTAAGAAATCTTGAGGCAGGCAGGACAGAATAAGAAGTATAAATTCCCTCGTCTTTAGAGTAAACTGGTGGTTTCACCTCACAGTTAGCTTGTATTTAGGATGTAGAAATTTACCTACTTTTCCAGGTGAGGAATCTAGGGGCAGGCAAGTTAGAGGGAGTAAATGAGTAGAAAGCAAACTAACAAACTGACTTCCCCGATGGGAAATTGCTGATTCATTCTTTACTGAGAATCACTTTAACCCAGAGGCTACGCTCCAGGAAGGAGATAACAGCTGATAATCTCAGGAGAATGGACAGACCCTCAGGAGTTCCTCCTGAAGGTTCACTGAGGTTAAGAGAAGTGTAGTGCCCTGTAAAAGCCCTGATTGGTATCACCTTTTCTATTCCACCCAGTTTTTCTATAAAACCTCAAACACCAACCCCAAGATGGGCTCACAGTCTTTAAGTCATTAGCCTGCCGTGACTCCCTGTGCTGGGCAAAGCAGTAAAGCTGCTCTTTTCTTTGCTCCCCAAACTCTGCCTCCAAGTTTTAATTTGCTCTTCGGGGTGCAGAGGCCAATTTTGCAATAACAAGAGAACTCTCAACTCTCATCTGAGTGACCACAGGTATGTCACTGGAACTAATTCTCTTTATATGAATCTCTTTTTCTTAAGGAAATCCAGTCTATGCTGACCCGTTAGTTCAGACTGAGGTTGAAACTCTTCTCCTCAGCCAGTGACAACTCACTGTTTCTCCTCTGTGCTTTCCTGATGTACACACAGACACACACACACACACGCAGTGTGTGCACACAAGGGTAAGGTGTGTGTGTGTACTCTTTACGCTATTCTTTCTCTCTGGACACCCCAGGTCAAATTACTTGAATGCTTTCTCCACTTCTTCCTGTTTAACAAATAATACCCACCCTCAACAATGGTCTCTTAATTCAGACTTATCCCCTCTCTATTCTAGGGTATTTTTTACCTAGTCACTTCTTTGAGCACACTCCTCCACATCCACACTATCTGCTTTTTTACTGTTTAGTAATTTCCCCCCAGCTTTACTGAGGTATAATTCACAAATAAAAATTGTGTACACTCAAAAGGTACAACATGATGATTTGATATACTTTACATTGTGAAGTAACCAAGCTAATTAGCATGTCCATCACCTCACATAGCTATAGTTGTGTGTGTGTGCATGCATGTGCATGGGGTAAGAACCTTAAGATACACTCTCTTAACAAATTTTAAGTGTACAATACCATGTTATTAACTATAGTCACCATGTTGCACATTAGATCTGCAAAACATTCACGCTATGTCTGAATTATGTACCCTCTTACTAAAGTCTTCCCTAGTTAATTGCTATCTATTATAAAACAACTTGACACAACTGATACTTATATAGACCCCTATAGCAATAGCTCTTCTACTAATAATAAAACAGAGATGACTAAAATAGACCTGCTTCTAAAAATGGGGAATTTCACCATAATGACTATTTTATAAAATTAAGTAAATCAATAATTTACCAAGGAAGGAATTTTCAGCAAATGAATCCTGTCAGTGTTAAGCATCATTTAGCCACCATGGGCTAAATTACACAGCCTGTAATTTTGCATAAATTATGTTGGTATCTGTAGTTTACTGGAACACATGAAAGATACTCCATGTATATAGTTTTGAGAATGTTGCAAATGAGAATTTAATTTTGGGGAAAACATCTTGGTACAAAAATGCCCTGACCTAGGATGAATGAACTGAATAAAGAAGACCTAATGGAAAGAAAGGAGGGAAGGAGGGTGAGAAAGAGACAACGGGGGAGGAAAGAGACAGGAAAGCAAGGAAGGAAGGAGGGAGGGAGGAAAGAAGAAAGGGAAGAAAGAAGGAAGGAGGGAGGGAAAGAAAGGGATAGGGAAGGAGGGGAAAATAAGCAAGGGGGAGAGAGAGAGAAGGGAAGGAGGAAAGAAAGTATGTTTATTTCCTCAAAAAGAAACAGGGGAGTAAGGTTGAAAACTACTGTAAGAAAATATTTGAAAGTAAGGAAACTCTTTTATGGTGATTTCGTTCAGTTAGACAGACAATAGTCAATAAGGAGAAATATGGTGTGTGTCTAAAGATCCACTCAGAAGAATCAAGACTCACGAAGACTGAGTCTGAACAGGTTTGCAGAAATGTAGTATAAAGAGATGGTTCTGCAGCTTTGTGAAAATGAATCATCTGGCTAACTTGAAAGTGAAACAAAACACAGACAGTAAGAATCTGACCAATGAGTTAAGCAGCACTGATCCATTTTAAATACTGGGTCTGTATATTAGTAAACTGTTCTCTACATTGTTTGAACACTTTGGACCTGTAAATTGTTCTTTGCAATTGGATATTTTGGCCTTGTGTTGACATTAGTTTGGGCTCAATTCACTCCTTTCCAGTCACCAATGTGCACATTCTATTACTAAGCCCCCTCACTTATCAGCCAAAGAACAGGGTGAGGTTCAATATAGCAATACCAGGTCAGTATAGAGGAGGTGAAAGATATCAAACCACTTAAGTGAAAGAGAATGAACAACATTTATTTTGAATGATAGAGAGACTACGTCTTTAAATTACATCTAAACTTGGAATACTAATGGAAAATAAGCTTTGAGAGTATAAAACTTCAGAAAATCAACAACTAGATGAATCATCACAAAAGAAAATACAACTTATTTAGAGCCTAAGGTCCCTCAAAAGGTATTAACTCTACAGATACGCCTTCTGCCATTCAGTGTTTTAACAGCCAGTACTATTTCTATCGGTATTTCATCCATCTTCAACGTTACAAGAGGAAATTATCACCAGACTATATCCTGATCATGCACTCCTTTAAACAACTAAATGTTTCTTATGCATCTTTTGAAAATAATTTTTAATTTTTCATAAGTTAAATTATACTCCATTAATTTCTGAAAGGTAATTTTAGCTGTATCTTTTAAGGTTCTAACAGCTTTGATATAAAAGTACTACAATATTTAGCTATAGTTATACTCTGAAATTTTTCAATTGTAATATATGCTGACCATGACATACTGTTTTACTAATAGTCTTCTGAGTTTTTATCTTTTTCATGACTTTGGAAAATTGAAGATATCTTTAAAAAGAGAAAGTGTTCTCTCTTTTACTAAAGTTCAACCTGGCTGTATTCCTGGAAATCTCTTGTGTCTTGCACAGAACTTGAATTTGGTTGCTCATGAAATTCTGTGACTGATATGAAGCTAACCAGTGTCAACCACTAGAACTAATCCATCACATACAGTTGTCATAGCACAAAGAATGTCAATTATCTCCCTCAAAGTAACTGAGATGGCAAAATCGATCCAAGAAGGTGAGGCAAATTATCTTCTAAATATAGCATGAAAAGCTAGAGTCTGTGGCATTCTCAAAAGTTGCTTCCCCAAAGAAAAGCCAAATGACAGTCTGTTAGACAACACACCAGATACAGAGATTTGAGGACCTGAGTGAAAGCTTTAAAAAAAAAAAAAAGGAAAAATTCCAGTGTATCTCAAATTGCAGAATCCTAGTATAGTAGAGAAGTGAAGGAAAGCGATAGCTGTCCGTTAAGAGCTAATCTCTTTGTCTTGTTGGCTCACTGAAATAGGATTTACCTTAGTTTTTCCAACTGAAGAGAGAAAGGAATGGCACCCACCTAGCAAGGTGTTCTTTTATTCCTAATTTATATTAAAAATCCAGTGTCTCACATGTGGAGTTTATGTGGATGAATTATGACAGAATCTAAAATACAGTTTTAAGTGATGCTTCATGCAGAAGGTTAAGGTCAACTGCTCTGGATTCGTAGTATAAAAGAAATAAAGCACTCATAAAACATCACTTAAAACAGCACTATAGTTATTTGCATAAGCCACTAAAGGCCATGTATTTACAACATTTATTTTAGAATTTGGATAATTTATTCTGAGTAAAGAAGATCAGCCCCATCACTTACTACATCAAGCACTGGACAAGGCAATCGTATACAGTCATGAACAAGCTACAAAGGACTATGATCCTTATGACACACTCAGTAGAAGAAAATGTAATTCTTAAGAAAAACAACAGTACATAACTGTTAAGGGATTTCTCCCTCCTTCACTAGTTCAGATGCCTACCTGACTACATTAATGATAAAAGGACCTTATTTTGATGAGTTATAATTGCCCTAAGCATATTGCAATTTTGAAATGCCTAATAGAAAAAGTAAAGGAGTTGAATGAAAACCTCCTTTGAACAAGAGGACTAATAGGTTTTATTGACAGTTTAAAATGGAGAGCCATCTTGTGTTTAATTCTGCTTAGGGTTTAATGATCTCCACTGAAACCTTGACAATTAAAAGTGAGACCCTAAGAAATAAAACTAGAAATTCAACACATATGTGCAGTAGAAATTGCATTTCAAAATATATTCCATTTGTTTATTTTGACAAGTGAAATTTAGTTTCAATTAGTTTAGGTAATTTTAATTGTATTATGTTACTGATCTGGTAGATTTCAGAAACTGGCTAATTCTTTCCTAAGAAATGGATGGCACCAACTTTATGGGAATACCTAGGTTTTCAGATTAACAACATAAGAATTACTGAGTCTTTACCAAACATCAATTGTATTTCTTAATCCGTCAATAAATGAAAAACTGACACTGAACAGATAGATTTTTCTAGGAGGTGTGGTTTTCTGTGGAGGCAAGAAGCTAGAAAACTTGTAGTTGGTTATTCCATGCAAATGAACCACAAGTTAGTCAAAAAGTCATGACATTGCTAAATGATATGAGGTATACAAGGGTGGGAGGGGAAGGAGAAAGAGTCCTTGAACCTCATTGTCTAAGCCATTTTTAAGTGACAGAGCAAATAAATGGCACCCCAAGGGAGCAGTAGCCCTGGATGTATTAATCTTTCAGGATTAATGTTCATAAGAACTATGTTTAATGAATAAACAGGATCTTATGGCTCTCCAGTGACTGCTTAAGAAACTGACATTTAATGTCTGGACTCTGTGCTGCCAGGACCTTGTTGTAACATCCAAAAAGATGCCTCCATGAAACCCTCTCACTCAATACACTATTCTGTTGAGAAGCAAAGAGTTACAGAATGTACATGTTTGACCTTGGTATTTTGAACACTGCCAAGAGCAATAGTCTCTTAAATTTTCTGCTCCTAATTAGTACAAGCTGTCTCTTGCTTTTTATCTCTCCACATTTAAGTGGAAATATGAGTCAAAAGAAGACAAATTGTTCTTTGCTCCTTTCCTATCTGCCTACCAAGATAAATGATGCTCCTATAGGTTATGGGAACACTTCAAGTAGCTAAGAGCCCTTTATTACTTTTTACCAGTGCCATGTGTAATAAAGGAATGAAGAATTAGCAGTATGGCACATCACTTAGATAATGAGCACCTACTGAATTTGAAGCATTACACGTTCCTTAGTCAACCATTCTATTGTTCATTCCTTTATTCTTGGATATTTGGAGTAGAAGTGAACAAAGGGATTATATACACATGCACGGGGTTGTAGGTGTGGGCGTATGTGTATATTCTGCTATGCAATTTGCAGGGACAGATATAAGGACAGTCTTAAAGGTGACAAAAGGTAATGCTAATCTCAAGGAGCATATTTACACTTAAATAAGTTTTGTACATGTATTATGAAACTTATTTAAGCATAAATATTATATATATTATATATACACACTATATATGTATATATATATATATATATATATATATCTCATAAAACTTACACAGTACATGGCTTAAAGATTTTCAAATACATTGGCATGGAAGTTCTACGTACTAAGAAGGATCATGGATCTTAAAGGATGGATAGATCTGGGCCTTAAAGAATGGATAGAAAATTCTTTGTCCATATGGCAGGCAAGTTTATGCAGAAATCTGCCCTAGTACACCCTAGCCCTGGATTCTGTTCCATACAAGAGAAAATTTGAGAAAGCATTCAACCATACATTTCTTATAGATGAAAAACAAAAAAGTAGACTGGAGAACATACACAAATACAGACAATAATGTGACCTACGAAGGGGGATGATATGGAAGAACGCAACTAGAGGAGGTGGTTAAGAACCCCTTTACCCTCTCCACAATGATTTTCTTTTTCTTTTGACAAATAAAACTTCCATAATAAAAGATGGTAAATTAGTAACTGTTTTTCTCTCTGACTGCAAGAATATGGATGATTATTATGTTACTATTCATAATTATTTTACTCATTTTTTTGAAGGATGGATGAAATGTCTATAGTTATAGAGGAAAGGAATGGACAAAGTCCACAGGACATATTGAGGAAATGGTCAGCAGTAACTCAGCAAGGTCATCAAGATATACAAATCAGAAAGTATTATTGTGGACTTTTATTACCAAAGTAAGAAATCCTGATTTTTTTCAAGAAGCAGTAAGTAGCCTAATGAAGTTTTTGAAAAATGTGATATAACAGAAGTTGTTCTTTAACACCTAACACAGAATTCATAGAAGATTTAGTTCTTGAAATCTGCACGTATTCATCATGTGCTAATTTAACCCAATGCTCCTACCTGGGCTAGAGAACCAAAGAAGGGAAAGGTAACAGGGTCTATTCAAAGTGCTCAGTGACATAACAATAAGGGACTGAACTCAGTGGCAGCAGTAGACTGTAGATGAAAGAGGTGTAACTGATGGAATGGACATAGCAAAGGGAGAGAGAGAAGCCAAGAATATCTATTAGGTAATTGGTTATAGTAAGAGAAATAAGGGTTTGTTTTTTTTTTAAAGATGAGAGATAATACAACTACTTTATCTACTGATGGGAATGAACAAGATAAAGGAAAACTGCGTGCTTCAAGAGAGAAGTCTCTCTTACAGGAGCCATACCCTATGGTAGGTAGAAATGGTGGAATCCAGTGCCCTGATCAAGGACCTAGCCTTAGATAGGGTCACTGAGAGTTCCTCCACTGTCACTGACCATGTAGATGGGTGGCCTCAGTATTGTAAGTGTGTGACCGCTCCCTTCTGATTGTTCCTATATTCTCGGTGAAATAGAAAGCATGTTTGTTAGCTTAAGGAGAAGAGGGTGGCAGAGATGGATATTTGAGAATAGAGAAGTGAGATAGTCTAGGAAAGCAAGAGAACATTTATGAAGGAAATGTAAAATGTTGCTGGACAGAACTAGGGTCCAACTTGAGGATAATGCTCATGCATTGAAGATAAGATCAGGGAATATTAGTGTATCATTTTCTCCAGACACATGTAGATACAGAGGTTTCTTCAGACGTGTATATATGCAGAGCGGGGTGAAAGTTGAATATGACCAGCGTTGGGTTTTGCAGGCATGTAAGATACAATGAAAGAGGCCAAAGAATTGAAGGTGTAAAGTAAGAAGCAAGCATAAAAACAGAATCTAAGTTTGGATGAAGGAATATGAGAATTTTGAGGAGCTGAGAAAACATGTGGTGAAGAAGGCATATGACTGAAGATTTCAGACAAGTCAATGAATTGTTTGCAGGAAGGGAATAGCAGGAATGTGTTAGAAAGACATGAAGGGTGGATTGGAGAGTGGGGTGCTTAAAACTGAGATAATGGAGGGAGAGCTATTACTAGTAATGACAAAATCTAGGGTAACTCCATAAGAGTGGGCAATTTATACAAAGTAGAGAGATGTGATTCTAGCCAAAAGGGAGAACAAGGGTCTAAAAAGTCAAGAGCTTAGCATGATCGTATTCATAAATATAAAATCACCAAAAACTGTGACAGAGTAGTAGTGGAATGATTCATGTGATCAAATCCTTGAGAAATGAAGAAAAGCAATCTGGGGATTGGTTAGATAACTGCAGCAAATCTGGGTAGTGGGTAATCTCCTGGTAACAACTTCAAAAGAAATCAGGGGTTCTGGAGGAGAAGAGAAGGAACTAAGGTCTGAAAGAAATAAGAAGAGTCAGGAAATAAAATTATCTAAACTCCAGACCTAGTAGTATGAAGGGCATAAGAGAGAAAAACCACCACTACTTGAGAAGGTGACTCTTTAAGTGTTATCCAGGGGGCGCCAGATTGTAGTTAGAGAAAAGCTGAAGGGAATACTCTGAGAAGAGCTGAAGGGTGAAGAGGACTTTTCTGATGATCGACTGTGAAGAAGGTTTTGGGGGTTGAGGAAGGTGGGAAATGTGGGCTAATTACAGGATATTCCAAGCTGCTTGAGAATGAGCATCCACGTGATGAGATGGCTTGAGTCTCGGGATTGTTGTGTGACTGTGAAATTCAGATATAGAGCACAGTGGGGTTAATACTGACGTTTTCTAAAAGGGTGGTAGTGTTTGTGGTGTTGCATGGGGAGGAAACCATCTGGACAGGAATACGTGAAACAGCATCTCACTTCTTCAGTTCCATCAGAACACGCTGAGGTCAAAGAGGAGCACCTGGAGCACATGAGGGTCTTCTGAATGTTACCTGTCAGCTTCTTCAGGATGATGGGCTGGGAGAGGGTCAGTCTTTTCTAGAAGCTCAAGAGCCTTTCTGTGTATTTTCTGGTCTTCTCTTCCTCTCCAGAGCTTTAGCTTTGTGACAGCCAACTCAGTATCTTATAAGAGTGATCTGGACTGGGCACTACTATTTTTTTTTTTTTTTTTTCTGTCAAACACATTTCCACCAATTCCCCCTCACCCGCCCTGCAAAGTTGCCCTGAGAGTGAGGTATATAGAGTGAGCTCATCAAACCTGGTCAAAAGCAAAAAGGAAGACCATGCCCTGGAGAGACATTTTGGGATCTATAAACAGAAACAGAAAGAAGAGAGCAGATTCTAAGTAATATCCTGTGTTTAAAATAAGATAAATGGACCAGGGGACTAACAGAAGTCAGAAGTAAGGAAAAAATAGTAGGGAGGGTATAGCTCAGTGGTAAAGTGTGTGCTTAGCATGCATGAGGTCCTGGTTCAATCCCCAGTACCTCCTCTAAGAAATAAATAAACTTAATTCTTCCCCCTCCCCACCAAAAAAAAGTTAGCAATAAAAAATAAAGTAAAAAGAAAATAATTTTTTTTTAAAAAAGAAGGAAAAAAATAACCATTGACAGGGAAAGCAAGGACACCACAGCTGCATGCCTCAGTTGCTGGTGGCGTGAACAGCAGACAAGTAAGAGCTAGGAATTTCTAAATTTCTTTTGAAATCCTAGATCCTTAAATAGGGCTTTTCTTTTCTACTGGCATATTCAAATAGGAACAAAAAAAGTAGTGGTCACTAACAGCTTTTATTTTAAAACTCTGAATCCTTTTGCAAAGCAAAACCACACATTGACTACCAAACCGGAGCTTGGATGGCCACATGCAGTCTTTACAACAACAGAACATATGACCACAAATGGTCTGAATCTCTCTTTCCTACTATCAAGGCCTTAATTGGATAAACTGACATTACTTGAATTTTGACTGACTTGACAGAGCAAATCAAGTCACTGAGAAAATGTTAAATAGCTGTTTATCATAGACAGGACAGAAAGGCCAGATTAGGATTTAGGAAAAGCAAGATGATCATTCCACATCCTGAGATCTCCAGGCATTCCGAGAGTACTTCCTACACTTCCCACAACAGTCACAGTCTATGCTCCTTCTGAGATCATCAGATGTCCCCCCACCCCTGACTCGAGATGTCCGTGTTGAGTGACAATTATCCCAGGAAAGCTCCTTATGCAACATCGTGTATGTCAAGGTTGATGCAACCACATTAACATTTGTATTTCTTGACAAGTTTATATTTTCAGTTAAAATACCCAAATGCCGTAGGTGTTTTCATTTTGTTTTTATGTGCACTTACATATGTATAAAATATACTGCATCGCATGACTAACCACTTCCTTCAAGTTTGTGAGTACACAGTTCCCAAAGACAAGTATTTTCAGCTCCCCAATGTTGCAAATATCCTGAATAGCTGTTGTTCAGAAAATATGTTATTGTACCATCATCAACAGCAGCAAGGAGGAAATAGGTAAGACTCTGCTATGCTTAATTTATTATATTTTTAGCAATTTTCTGGGGAGTATTCTGCATTTGAAGCAGATTTCTATTAGGTGGGGATTATTTTCCAGGTATCAATTTAGCTAAACCATTAGTTCCTTAAGGGCTCTTTCTAAAAAACTGAATAATCAATTTTAAAGGACTTTTTTGAACGTTTCCTTAAAATGTGTCCACAGTCATGGTTACCTTTGTACACTTGCCAAATTACTAGCATAAAACACATTGGCCTTTCATTGCACTGAATCATGAATGAATCATTTTTCTTCCTTAAGGATTTAGGGGAACTAGATGTATAAATATTTTAAAATTATTTCCTAGAAGTTTCCTTGGGCTTCCAGCAATAATGGATTGCCCTTTTGGGTCAACCTCATTCCACCCATAGGTCCTAGATAACATTAAAAAATATGATGTTTTTAATCCTCCCATACTGTAAAAAACCCACCATCCTACGCGCAACAAAACATGAGCATTTTCTCCTTAAACAACATACATTAGCGGTAACATGCCATATTTTCACAAAGAAACAAGCTCAAATACACTTCATCTCTGCCCTTTGCTTCATTTAATTATCAAGCCAAAAAATATCAAAACATATATTCAGAAAATCAAGCCATTAGACAGAGGTTTGCACACTGTTTTCTTATGTGTAAAATTACAAATCATAACATAAGAATAGACGAAGACATAAAAATCCATAACTTGATTAGATTCATTCAATTTGGTCAACTTTTCCAAAGTCAGCAGAAAGAAACCAAAAGATCACTGGCTGGAATCAGGGGGCTTGGGTTTTGGTCAATATTCTGATAGTTACTCTATCAATGTGGAAAGCCTGTGCCTCAGTTTCCTTCTTTGTAAGAAGAGATAAAAACACTTCCCCTATGTACCACACAGAGTTGTTGTGAGACTCAATTTTTATAGACACTTAGATACATAATTTATTAACAAACGTTTTGCAAATCTAAAGTTAAATATTAGTAGGAATCATTATTATTGCTCGAAGTATTATGTGCATAAGACACATGATGGAATACAGAAAATGAACTATCATTTAGTACTTTGTTATTCCATAACCTTTAGTCTAATAAAGGATTATCTGAGCATAAGTTTACACTAATTTATTTTAAAATACAGTGACTATAACAACAGCCATATAATTCCCTGCAAAGATTCACTACGTTTCTTCAATATTCCTAGCCCTTCCTCCTGCTGTTTCCCTCCCCTCCAACATTTAAGAGGTTTTGAAATTGGAAGCAAGTGAGTTATAAATATGTCGTTTCCTTCTCACTTGCAAAGAAAGTCTAACAATTAGTGTCCAATAGGGTGTGTAGAAGAACTTGAAGGTTTTTTAATTTACCATCATGACTGTACATTTTTAAAAGTCTTTCAAAACACTTAAAATGACTAATTAATTGTTGCCGTGATGAGATTTGGATGCCTAGGAGGCTTTGTTACAATTTATGATGCTTTGTGTGTTGCTCACGAAACAGCTAACAGGAAGGGGGGGAGTTCATTCCTCTGGGACTGGGTTAGAGGTTCTCCGAGACAGAGCTTGGGTGAAAGATCCCTTCATTTGCAGTTGGCAGAACCAGAAAGAAAGTAATAGATGATAAATAAATTTCCTAGCACTACCGTAACAAATTACCACAAACTTGGTGGCCTAAAGCAACCGAAATTTTTTTTCTCATAGTTCTGGAGGCCAGAAGTCTGAAATCAAAGTATCAGCAGTTGCTCCCACTGAAGGCTTGAAGGGAGAATCTTTCCTGGTTTCTTCCAGCTTCAGGTGGCCCCTGGTGTTCCTGGGCTTGTGAGGGGCATAACCCCCATCTCTGCCTCCATCCTCACGTAGCCTTCTCTGTACCCCTGCCTCTGCCCCCTTCAGTCCAAACTGCCAGTGTTTCTGCTGATACAACATTCTCAAAAACCTTGTAGGCCTACCATGTATGTCAAAGAGATCCATATCATTAGAAAAGGGGTCCTCCACAGATCTTTCCTGGATAACCCCATCTCTGTCACTGGTGTCTGATGAAATGGTCGACTGGACCTAGAGTCACATAGCTAGTCTCTTCAGCAAAAGGTTTCCCAGCCATACCCTCAAGCATCCTTTCCCAACAATGAATTTCCTAATTTTAACATCCTTTGCAATCTGGGTATGCTGAGAACCTCCCAAAGCCTCAAGTCCTGCTTCCTTTTTGCTTAGCAGTTTCCTCCTTCAATTATTCTCTTTCCTCTTGCATTTTACAGAAACCAGGCCACACAACATTTTGCTTGCAGATCTCCTCAGATCAATATCCAAGTTCTTCTACTTTCCACCCAGTAGAAAACAATCCAGCTAAGTTCTCTGCCACTTGATAGTAAGAATCGCCTTTCCTCCAGCAGCAAGCTCCTCATTTCCTGCTAAGTCATTACCAGAAGTGCCTGTAGCATTCATATTTCTATCAGCATTCTGTTCACAATAAAGGTATCCTTTAAGACAACAGACGCTTTCTCTGCTGTACACCTCACTTCCTTCTGAGCCCTCATCAAAATAGCCTCTAATGTCTTTATTTTTACTAACCAGATCTTCAATGAAATCTGGGCCTTTTCTTCCAGCCTGTACCCATTATCCAATTCGAAAGCAACTTACATATTTTTAGATATTTGTTACAATGGCACCCTACTTTCTGGTACCAAAACCTCTAATAGTTTCCTAGGACTATTTTAACAAATTACTACAACTTGATGGCTTAATACAACTAAAATGGAATCTCTCACAGTTCTTGAGGCCAGAATTCCAAAGTAAAGGTGTAAATAGGGCCGTGCTCCCTCCAAAGGCTTGAGGGGTGAGTCCTCCTTTGCCTCTTCTGGCTTCTGGTGTCTTGAGTGGTTCCTTGACTAGGACTGCATGACCCCTCTGTCTTCACATGAACTTCTTCCCTGCATGTCTATGTCCTCTTGCCTTTTTAAAAGATATCAGTCATTGGATTTAGGGTCTGCCTTAAATCCAGGATGAACTCATCTTGCGGTCCTTAATGTAAAGGCCTTATTTCCAAATAAGGACATATTGACAGGTTTTAAGTGTTAGGACTTGGACATATCTTTTTGGGGAACACTGTTAGGCACAGTACAGATGGAAACTTATGACTTTTACCCTTACTCTCCACTAACATCTTGGGGTTTCTGGTTTATCCTCTGAGAAATAAGGCAGAGGTTGTCCCATCACCTGATCACAATAATGCCATGCATTTGGTATAGGAAATCCTAGTCTAGAAGTTGTGGAGAACCAGACTTCCAAACTGGACCTGAGGAAGTCACTATGCCCAAGGGGAATTCACCTTTAGAAAGGCTTTTAACCAACCGCATTATGAAGAGGGAATTCTGTATGTGTGGAATGAAGTGGGAAGTAGGAGGAGGAAAAGGACCTGGTACCTGTGCTTTTCAAGTCAGGTGGAAAAGTTGTGTGAATTGCAACAGTGGCTCGCAGTGCTTGCTCACTTGATTTCAAAAGCATGAAATTCAGTTGCATTTTGATTGTCATCAGTTATTATCCATATGTCTAACCAATCTATTTGCTTTCTCAACATTAATCTAGTAAACCCAAGCAAAAGAAAAAAATAAGTATTATTGAAGAGAAGGAGAAATGTAAACAAGATGTTAAAGAATGCTACTGAAAATGACATATTTCTTTGAATAAAATCATTTTCCCTTATAATAGTTTTCAGTAAAGCTGGTATTAGTAGCATCAAGAGACAAATGAAATTCTGAAGCTGATCAAGCATATTCTGAAAATGCACAACAGCACTCTGACTTAGAAAAAGAAGAGGGGAAGGGTTTGCATCTGGTCAATTAAAAATAATAACATTTGGTTCAAAGAAATGTCACCAGTAGTCCCATAGCTAGTGCTGTAATTTTAAAGGACCACACATTTTGCTGGTTTCTGAAATTAATTAGAACAATCATACCAACTGCCTGTGGATAAACTGATGAGGTGTATCTGTGGGCAGACCCTCACCCTCCCACAGAGATGTATAAACACAAGTGAGATAAGAGATGTCAAGCAGCTTATGGCATTTTTATTGAGAGGGGGAGTAACTCTCCCTTTAATCCAATATGCAGTTAGTAGATGACTTCTTTTTAAAATTAAAAAGTGGATTATTTTTTGATGTTATCCAAGTCATATATGCTTAGTGAAGAGAAAAATGCTAATGATTTAGAAATTTAGGAAGTAAAAGCCTACCCCCAGCCTTGTTTGCAGATATTACCGCTGAATATTACTGCTGTTTTTATTCCAATCTTTGTATGCTCGTATTAGCCTTGCTTTTTTTTGAGAGGAGGAGGGAAGTGTTGTTTGGGTTTTTGTTTTGTTTTTACATAAATGATACTCTCCTGTAATTTTCCCCAAGAAGGCACTTGACTGAAAGTATCTATAAGAAGTGGCTGAAATACAGAAGCTAAGACTCACCTACTGAAGTAAGCTTTGCCTGACTCTCACTTCTTTCCACCCACCTCTGCCCACGAGGAGGAATCTTCCTCAGTGCCACCATGGTACCGTCGCATAAATGCGCCTTTATCATTGTACCCACATCACTGTTAAATTATTATCTCTTGTGCGTGGTATCTCCCATTAGACTCTCAGTGTCCAAAGAAGACACAGCAAATTAAATAGTTCTTCTCCATTCATGGGCAGAGCAATCATAGAACTAGAGAAGACTGATTTTATGACAAGCCATGCATACAGCATGCATTGTGGCATAGTATAAATTCCTTAATCAATACTCTTTGATCATGGTTTTCCAGTTAACTATAATTTCTTATATTTAGGCTCACACCTAGTCCTCATTTGCTTCCCTTGTTCTCAAGGATCTCATGAGAAATACACTAGTACATGTCCCTGATTTGCTAAGCCAGTAAATCCACCCCATAAAGGAAATGAGTTTAGGTTGGCATGGCAGCTCTTATTAGGAGAACAACTGAGTTCTCCACACCAGAGCAAAGTCCCTGAGTGCCTCAGGGAGTAAGAAAGTGAAGAGAAGAGGGTGGCTGTGTTGTCACAAGTCTTCCTGGAGAAGCTGTTCTCTTTCTATGACAGGCTAAAATTATCAATCCCTCTTATGACCACATCACAGAGGCAGAAAGTAAAGGCATGCCCTGGTGACAGGGAATTGCAGAAGGCATTTTCACAGAGTGTTTGAGCACTACTTTAATCTCTAGTCTGTCAGAGTTCTGTGCCATACTTATAGTAGCAGGGATTGCCCAGGAAGTTTAAAAATAAATAGTTGATGAACACTAAAAATAAAGTGTGAACCTCATAATTGTAGACATATTCTTTGCAATTAGTATATACAGCTTATAAGGGAGTGAAATTTTATTACTCATGAAAGATGTAAAAAGATGAAGCAAAACTAGGATGAGAAACCCAGGGACAAACCAAGCCCATCTTTTCAGTCAGACCTGTGCAAGTACAGAACCAGTTCTTCTGTGAGTAGAAATTAGAAATCATTGCCCAAACATAGACTAGACTGATTTTAGTTAAATGTAGGGGGGTGTGATGGTCAATTTTATATGTCAGCTTGGAGGGAATTTTTAGATGAGATTAACATTAAATCAGTGAACTTTGAATGAAGCAGATTGCCCTTCATAATGCAGGTGGGCCTCATTCAATCAGTTGAAGGCCTCTATAGAATAAAAAAAGACTGTCCTCCCTGAGAAGGAAGGAGTTTCACAGCACATTGCCTTCAGACTTCACGTGCACCACTGGTTCTCTTGTGTCTCCAACTGCTAGCCCACACTGCAGGTCTTGGACTTGCCAGCCTCCAAAATCGTGAGAGCCAATATTTATCTTATAATAAACCTCTTTTATATATATATATATATATATTTTTTTCACACATGCTGTTGATTCTGTTTCTCTGGAGAACCCTGAATAATACAAGGATTTATGTAGATACAGCATATATATCTGTTTCCAATGAACAGTTCAGTAAACTGTACGTAGTGTATATGCATACACAGTCATGGTCTTTCCTAAATAACCCCTTCTATTATCTAGACTGTTTACACTGTATTGTTGAGCATAAATACTTTTACCAAATGGGTCTTGATCACAATTGCAGCCACCATGCTGCTTCTTAGAGTTTATAGGCCCTTTAAGACCCCTCAGTGAATACTGTTTTAAAGATTTTTCTTCCCTTCTGGCTGTTGCTCATGTCACAACCACTCTTACATATGCTTTCTTCTTTTGTATACTGTTTATAATTTACCATTAGAAATAACAGAATTAGTATGTATACATATTTATTCCTGAGAAAAGAAAAAAAAATCCAGATACTTAGATTTTTGTCTAGAGTTCTAGATTTTTAGACTTTTAGACATTCAAGTTTTAGGTATTATACAGTTATAGATTTTTAAAGGATTAACTGTACTGGACTCTGATGTCAGCATGTCAGCGCAGCATCACTGACAGCGATCATGAAACTTCCTTGCTCAGAATCCCCTTCCCCTTATAATTCTGGATAACAGCAGTTATACCAATGAGAGGCACTCACCTCCTCTGGAAGGCAGAAGACAAGAAGAAACCAGTGTCTGCTGTAGCAGTTACAGAATCACCTACTTTGGTGCCTTATCAGGTTGCCTGGGCTGACATAACAATAATACCACAGAGTGGGTGGCTTACAACAATTGTTTTTCTCCTAGTTCTGGAGGCTAGACGATGAGATCAAGGCATCAGCAGATGAGGCTGCCATCTCACTGGGTGTTCATGTTTCTCTATGAAACCACACTACGTGTGGTTATTCCTCTATGCATGGGTGTTTTTGACGTCTTAACCTTTTCTTATAGGACAGTGGTCATATTGGATTACAGCCCACCTAATGACCCTATTTCAACTTAATTACCTCTTTAAAGGGTATCTCCAAATACATTTGGAGGTAGTAGAAACTAGGATTTCAACATATAACTTAGGATGAGGGGAATACAATTCAGCCCATAACAATGCCCCAGGCAAATAGGATTCTAGGACATGCAGCAGTTTTTAGGGGGACTGACTCCTAAGAACCATCCCCTCTTTGATATATCAGGTCAGTAAGATCATCATCCCTGTCCCCCACCTCCTCAGATGCCTGAAATTGACAGCAACTTTCAGGTGTGCCCTAGCTATTCAGTCTCTTCTTGCAGTGGCTTCCCTGATCTTTGCTCCAGTCCTTCCAATTGTTTGGAATTCTGGAACGCTGAGAGGGGCTTTTAGCATATTTAACATATGCTAATTCAACCATAAGAACTCAGAGAAGGAAAAATAGAAGGATATAAGGATGTAAATATATGTGATTCTACACATATTTCAGATTGAACACAAGCCTGAAGACTGAATCTCTTGTTCTGTTCCCCAGTCTCTGTTCTTCCATGCTTTTCATAGTGAGATTTCTCTCCATGCTGAATTAATTCTAATTCTTCATGAAATACCACTTTTTGTACAACAAAATCCCCAACAAGCCCAGTACTTTCACGCTCAACTGAACAGTCGCCCACTCACACTAAAGATAGAACTGACAGTGTTGGACTCACTCAAACTTGGAGTATGGTATTAACACAGGAACTTCCCAAGCAATTTCCAAAGACAATTTTGATTTCATGCAATATTTGTCTTATGCTTTGACTTAGAGCCTGACCCTGACATAAGTTGCAACTCTGGTGACTATAAAGCAATATAAATACATACATCCAGGCAGTTGTAATACATACAAAAGAACTTAGCAGAGTTTCTGGGGCACAGAATGTACTCGACAACTATCAGAAGCCTTATATATTGCACGCTTAAGGGCTTGAACTCAGGTGCCAAACCTCCAGGGTTAAATCCAACCTTTGCTCTGTGGGAAACTAGGCAAAATATTAAACTTATCTGTGTATTTGGTCTCTCCTCTGTAAAATAGGGATGACTACTATCTCATTGTCTGATTCTTGGCATTAAATATTGCATATTTATATAACATGTAAAGCACTTGAAACAGTGCCTGGTATAAGATGTATGTTTTATGATTATTATTATTTGTTACAAGTTTCTCCCATTTTTCTCACTTTCTTTCAAAACCACTTCTACTTGAAGTATACACACATAGAAAAAAATCATAAGTAAATAGCTCAATGAATCAAAAAGTAAGTCCACCCATAGAACCGCACCCTAGGTCATGAACTACAAATATGTCTAACTAATCATTACATAACCCTCACCCGCTCAACAACTACCCTGAGATTTCAGAAGTTCATACAAATGGAATTACAATATCCTTTCTTTCATTCCTTATTGTATCTGTAAAGTCATTCACATTGTTACAAATAGCTATAGTTCATATATTTTCATTGCTATGTAGTATTTTATTGTATAAATATGTCACAATTTACTTATCCATTCTGTTAATGGACATCTAGATTGTTTCCAGCTTTTTATTATTAATACTTACTCTAAGAATATTCTCATACAGGTCTCTTGGAACACATGTGTATGCATTTCTCTTGGGCATAAACCTAAGAGTCAAATTTCCAGGTCATAGAATCGACATACAAGGAACTTGAACCTACAACTCCCTCAAACTTTTTTCCAAAGCACCTGCACAAATTTTACACCTAGAAGCACTATATGAGAGTTTTTTAAGTTTTGCCTTCCTGGTGGTTATTCTCTTTTAATTTAACTATCACTTTATCATTTTCAGGCAATTTAGCAAATTCTTCTTTATCATGTCCATGGCTTAGCATAAAAATAAACTCCAACTATGATGCCAGATGGGAATACTTTTTAACCAGCTGTGACATATTTTATCATTGGGAAATTTTTTTTTTAAAAGTATTGATGTACTAAATAGTAAATCATTCAGTAGCTAGGGGAAACTTAGAAACCAATAACTCAACTTTATTTATTATCATGCAAATTATTGAGATTTTATTCACTGACAATCCACAATGTCCTACTTGACTAATAAGAGATTTTGCCCCTCTCTACATGTTCTTGGGGATTGCTTCATCTTTCTTTTATTAAAGATTCCTATCCTTTAATTTTCTATTTCATTCCCAAAGAACTGTGGTACTTCTCACTTAAATATGTGTTGCTGAATTTATTATTTTTGCTTGCAATTTGAAATTAATTATTGTTATTATGTATCAATATAACTTTCACCTTAATGTGTGTTTAAAAGGAAATTTTAATTATCATTGTACAGAGGTTGTGATCTTCCTACAAGACAAGGGGGTGACGTATCAGGCATGGCAGCTACCATTTGCTGAAGGCACGTGTGTCTGGCACTGCATTAGGCACTTTACTTACACTGTCTGGATCAACTCTCACAACACTCTTAAGATGTAGATACTATATAAAGCAGAGGTTTGTTTTTTTTTTTCCTGCATATCTGTTTTCTCACAAACATTATTGCAGAACATCACTGCTTTAAATTTTCCAGAAAAAAAGCCATTTATACTGAAAGAATTACTGAGCAAAAGAGATTTCAGCAAAAGTGTCACTGAGAAGACAGGATAGGGTTTGGCTCCTTCACACACATCCTCATTTGACTCACCTCTTCTCCTGATTTGTCTCCTCCAGCATATCCCAGTTCCACCCCTCCTCTCTCAATCTCCTGATTATGTAATACAGCATCTATTATCCACTGGCAACCTAGGCCCCATTGTTGGGATATCTTCAATCCCACAGTAATCTATAGCATACCTCTATAGATAATTTCTAAGTTCTTCTGCACATGCCTTTCTCTGACAAAATATCATGTGTGTATATCTGTACACACACACTTAATTTAAAATAATAATGTCCCATAAGGTCATTGTCATAGAAAAGAAAATGGTTCTGATAGCCTCTCTCATTTCCTGGAATATTGTTCATTTTCACTTTGAAAACCTTTGTCATTTTATCTGGTTGTACATCAAGGTCCAAAATTACTTCCTTCAGAAACCTTTCTCTGCTGAATTCTGTTGAAAAATGAACTCAGAGTACTAGATGTCTAAGGGATTTTAAAACACACCTGAAGCAGTCCTGGTGGCTGAAGGAAGTTTGATTTGTGGCTTCATTTGCCCGTGTGCTAAGAAACAATACTCCCCTGAGGAGTGAGATGGGCCTGACATAGGTTAGAACTGATGCTGAAATTCCTAGAAATATGGACAGGTCATCTCTGAAATGAGCTGTATGTAGACCAAGAGGTGGGCAAGATAATCCACTGGAAGATGGAAGGAGGAAATATAAGAATGTGTATTTTTAACATAAAAATGTAAGAATTATGCTTGGCTAATATTTAACATTCAGATGGGCCTTGGTCTTCGTTAACTTCCCTGTTAGGTAGTCTTAAGTCATCTATTATTTGGAGTATCCTGAAGGAAAAGTGAAGGCACTTGACAACTGAGACCTCTATCAAGCACTTGCTTTTAGCATATTGTGGTACTTTGTAGTTTATTGTATTGCGTTAAGAAGACACAATTATATTGTCTAATTATAACTAGCCCTGTTGAAATGTCTGAGAAGCCTTAAGAGTCCCACTAAGGAACCATGTATAAGACACTTCTAGTGTGGGAAGGGCTGTCTATATACCGTAGAAAAGGATGTGATGATATTACCAGATTTGACAAGAAACCCAAACTATGTAAATAATTGAGACATTTACTTAAAATATGGATCCATGTCCACCATTATGAATGCTGTTCTTAATCCCATGTGTTTGTTACACCTTCAGGTATTAGTTAATTCTATGCCATCTTTTGTTTTAGCATATTTTGGATTACCTTTATTCATATAGTTCAGTCATTTAAATCTAATATGAAAATAAACTCAACTTAGAACCCCTCCTTTGATTCATTATAGCACAAATTTTAAACTGGGATTTAAACCAAGAGTTTCACTATCAAAAACATATTGAAAAACTTTAATCACATTGTTCACTTAGAAGTGTCATTAATACTTTAGCAAGAGAAAAATGTTTTTAAAGAGCCAAAAAATAAACATGACATTTTAAATGTTTTCATTTTCCTCATCTTGGGGATTTCTATTTTATGTGTGCTGTAATGTATATATTAGAGCAGAGTACTATGTATTACCTATACATAAATATAATAGGTTTATTAGAATTGAGAACTCAAAATTTTAGAAACCCTTGGTTTAGATTCTTGCTTGTTAGTTGAGTTCCTACTCAAAGTCTGTTGGGGTTTTTTTTTTTTTTTTTCTTCCTTAAATTGCATAAACAGAATTTACCAAACCATGTCCCTCTAAGTTAATCTTTTATTTGGGGAAAAAAGAATTTAAACAAGTCAAATCTGTTTCTTTCTTTTTTTTTTTTTAATGGAGACATCGCAAAGCCTTCAATATGCTAATGTGTCAAGTGAATTTCCAAGAGAGGACTGAACATGCAGCATTTCCTAGTTTTATTAATCCACGGAACCTATTTTCACAAAGCATCTCATGGAATTGATGTTCCAAATAACACATTATAGAAGACGCTGGCAAACATGCTTTAATTTTAACCATCTATCTGCAGAACTCTAAAACATATTTCTACAGCTCCAATGGTTATAAATGGTGAGGAAAGCTACCCTATGTAGCCCCTCTATCCACTTCCTGTGTTAAGTAACCCTTCTTTCAATCAAGCACTCTGTGCCTATGTTTAAACTCCTAACTGTCCCAATTCACCACACTCATCCATTACTTTCTTTATTTCCTGATTCTGAGGCTCCTAATATCTTTTTTAGCAAGCTTCCTTCCTCTACCACAGTCATCAGTTTATACCTGAAAACTGTCCTATCCCTTCATGACCAGGTTATGGCCAAAGTATTCATTATCTGATAAAATAACTCATTATAATTATTTCTATAAAGGCCTCTTTATAGTCATTCTTCTGGAAACCTCAGATCTAGATGCAAAACCTAAACCAAAATCAGTAGATAAAAGCAGAAGCTTGGCAGCAGAGAGCAAGTCATTTACATAAGAGTACAGAAAAGTGCACCCCAAGGATGGACAACCCAAGGATGCCAGAAAAAAGTATTTTTGTGGAGCTGGTTGTATGGTATAGAGCCTGGCCTGGGAAGCTAAAGACAGTTCTAAGAAACATGCATTCTAGTGGAGTCTTTAGTAACATAACTCGAAGGAGTAAATAATGTCGTATAAGACAATATGGTAGCATCAAGTGAGGCAAGATGCCAGAGCCAAGCTTGGGGGAGTGTGTTCTTTAAGGTTATTTCAAATCCCACTAAAGAGACAGCTGCTTATTCAGTCTAAGCGTCTGGCTGGCTCTGGATTGCCACTTCAGCCCATTGCCACCTGGATCACATGGTCCATTTCTTCAAAATGAGTTCTCTGTCTGTGATGGCTACCAGCCAGATGGGTCTGTCAGCTGTAGTGACTCAGCAGCAACTCAAAGCTTGGCTGGCATAGGAGACTGAGTTCTTCAGCAGGATGCATGGATGGAATCTCCCAGGCCACAGTTCTAGAAAAGCTCACATGAACTCAGAAAGGCTATGCTGTCTAATGGTCTAGCAAAGGAACATGATTTACATCAACAGGACTAGTGAGTTGTCCCATAACTAGTACTTGAGCAATTGCTGATCGTGATACAAAATACAATGTTGCTAAATTAAAATGTGGTGGACGGCAGAAAATAATTACAGTGTTATAATGAATGTGGTACATTCTTGCGGGTGAAATTTCAAGGTATCACAGGGAGACTCAGCTGCCCAATTCCCATAAATGCCTTGAAAATGTACTCCTTGCTGAATAATTTCCTAACAGGAAATAAATAACAACCTTGAGTTTATGGGCTCCACTACATTTTGGGGGGGGGGGTCAGATCTATCCTGTTTTCTCAACTGATGGGAATTAATTTATAGCAGAAACACTTAGTATACAACATTTCTTGTTGTGCCCTGTCATGCACTTTGATGTCACTAATACTGAATTTCTCGGCTTTAGGTCCTGTTCAGCTTGAAACTGAGAAGTTTTTGAAAGAAATTTTCCTTGGACAAAATGTTGTAAATTTAAAACCGAGGAATTTCTCATGCCATTTAAAAAAAAATGCCAGATATGGCGGTTCTTTTCATCTGTCTTCAATTATAAAATAATCTTGATTTCAGAGAGATTGATTTTTTTAAATGCACATCTTAGAATTGATAAAACCTTTGAATACAATGGGCTACAGATCAAAAGTGACTTTTAAGCTATCTTTATATTACACTATTTAAAACTGACATATATTTTACTGGGATCAGCCATCTATACCCCTTTTTATATCAAATACAAAGGTGGGGTTTTCTGTGTGTGCCCTATAGATGTTGCCTCTGAAACACATCTCAGTTCTGTCTTCCTCTCTTCTTACCCACTGCTTCCACCCATGGCCAAGCCATGACCCACTATCATCTCTTGCTTGGGCTACTAGAATGGCTTCCTACTAGTCTTCCTGCTTTAATTCTTGCCCCAGCAACCCATCTACCACAAAGCAAACAACCTAAGTTGGATTCTTTCAATAACCTCCCATGACCCTTCCTATTAAATCCAAACTCTTCACTATAGCCTACGAAGCCCTGAGCAAGCTTACACCTCCCTGTTCTCTTGCCTCCAACCTGCCCCTGAGTCACTCTCCCCCTCTCCATCTCAGCTCCATCATTTTTAGCCTTCTTTCAGCCAATAGATCAAGATTTTTCCTCCCTTAGGACTTTAAGCTCTGAGATTCCTTCCACCTGGATGGCTTCTCCCCTCTACCCCTCGGTCATTATTGTATTCTCTTGGTCTTTAAAGTTTCACCTTAGACATTACTCCTCAATGGAGTGGTCTCTGCCATCCAATTTAAAATTGGTCCTCTTCCATTATTCTCTTAGTCTCCTGATTTTCCCTTGGAGCACTTTTTCATAATGGAGAATGACCCAGCTATGTGTTTACCTGTTTACGGTCTATCTCCTTCACTAGATATTGAGCCCTACAGAAGTAGGGCCTGAATTGATTTTGTTTAGAGTTCTGTACCCAGAGGAGGGTCTCAATAAACATATATTGAAAAAATGAATGGTTTTATACCCTATTCTGCCCACATCTACCACATACATCCTTTACTCCCACTTTTCTTCATTAATAAGCACACACTGATCACAACCAGGCACTGTGCTAAGAAATGGATATGCATTTATATGCATCAACTTATTTAAAATAGCTAATATGATATGATTACTCTTTACTATGTGCTAATTTGCAAGAAGGACTCAGGCACAGAGTGGTTGAATAACTTGTGTGTGTTCTCACATTTGTAAGTGATGGTCAAGCAGGCAGCCTCATGTTAGAGACGATCTTCTTAATCACTAGACCATGGAGCACCTTCTGTAATGGTAACTGTCCTCTTATTTGTCCCATGCCAAGGATGCTCCCCAGGAGGCTCAGAATCAGCCTACAGGCTTGCTGATGACTGCACACTCAAAAGCATCAATTATACATAAGTGATTATCTTGTTACATTTCCCTTAAGCCTCAATAAAGGTAGCCTAATGCCACATGCACCTCTTCTGTTTGGTCTCTGTAGTAGTGGTTGGTTTATGGATAAACTAGAGCACATCTGCCTGGCAGACCTGCACAGAAGGTCTCGCCAACCCCAGCTATTTCTCAGATGTCTTTATTGATTTTTGCATTGCTACTGGCTTGTTTTCAGCACATCACTTTAGTGTCTTAACTTGACAGCCCTCTGACCTATTCACTATTGAATTGTTCAGAAATGTACTCACTTGCCCTGTCTACACAATAGAGCTGAATTTCCACAGTGTTCTGATCAGTCTGACCCTTTAAAGGGGTGATCATATGGATGTGGTGGAAGTTTCCATGGCCATGATTTAATAATGCTGAGGAAAATGGGTCTAAAAAGATGAAGGTAGCATTGTTTTTACCTTTTATCATTTTTTCATTTATGTTAATGAAACTATTTAGTTCAGTTACAAGGTATTGAGTATTTACACTATCTGGCTGGTATTATACTTGAAATACAGTGGCATGTTAAAAATATGTAATTCTCTTAAAGAGTGTAAACATATGGGGAAAAAGTTTCACTTAATAAACACCTTAGATAATTATCTAGGATAGTATAAGGTCAAGTTCTGGAATGAAAGTTGTAAACAATGCACTTGGAATTCAAAGAAAACATATGGCTATGGACAGACATTGATGGCGAAGGCTTTATGAGCACGTAAGGATATTTTGCCTAGTATAGGGGGCAGGCTGGCATAATGATTTAAGGCTATGGGCAGGTACCGTCAGAGAGCCTAGATTCATTAACTAAATGGCCTTGGGCAAGTTACTGGATTTCTATGTGACCGACTAAATTATTTGAAAATTGAGAATAATAATAGTATTTGCCTTATGGAGTTGTAATCAGGATTAAGGTGAATGATACATAGAAAAAATTAATTTAGTGATGGGACATAGAATGTACTGTGTAACCATCACTGGCTCATGTTATAAAAGATAGATGGTATTTGCATGAGAGGATGGACTGGGAGAGAATTTCAGGAAAGGAAATAGCATCATAAAGGCCAGGGGCTGGGAATGAGCATGGCATGTGCCCATGAGGGAGGGAAGACCTGTCTCAGTGGAATCTATAATAGTCTAGTACCTTCTATCAGATACTCTGCTCTATACCATTTGATTCTGAACAAAAAAAGCAAAACTAATGAAATTGCAATTTACCAAGAATTTCACCCTATCTCCAAAGAGAATTCAATACCATTCTCACTTTGACGTGTTGATTTTCATCTGCACGGCACACTGCTCCATTACCATTCCTGCCAGTCTTCCAAGAGATGCTCTCCCTTTCTTAATGCAGGTTGTTATCTCCTTGTCAAATGATGCTTCAGTGCAAGGAACATTCCCAAGTTACGATGAATACAGATACAACTTTTAGCTTTGGACCTTTGATAGGCTTGCAATTTAAAGGCAGGACAGAGTGTAATATAGGCCTCTGCCTTTTACCTAGTCTGTGGTACACAGAATAATTTTTTTTTTTCATTTTCATGAGATTGTCTTTGTGTCCTTTACAGTGGATTTTATCAGTAGCTACAGTGAGATGTTCAACAGAGAAGTTAGACTGTATCTGAGCCCTTCCACAGAGGCAAAGACAACACTCTTCCCCATTGGGCTATATCTGTGCTTGAGCTTTTGATGGAATTGAGGCTGGTCACCTGGCCAGCCTATTACCTGCTGCTTTGTGCATTAAAAGTGCTGTAAACTCCAAAATAATAATAGTAATAACAACATGCTGCATAAAAGGGCGGGGCATGAGAAACTGACTACAGCAAGCTGATCTCTTCATTTTAGAAAAATGACTCCTTATTTATTTCTGCAAAGAGAAAAATTCTCCCATCACTTCCATTCAGTCTGTAAAATGGAAATACAGTCACACGGCCTCTGAGACAATGTTAGTGTTTTCAGAAAGATACTGTGAGCACCTCACCCTTTACCTGAGAAACTCCTAACTTCAGACAATCACCTGGCTAGTAGTCCCCTCCAGCAAGGCTTTGCTTTAATCCCTTCTAATCCATGCAGCATCCCAGTTCTGTCAATGTTATTCTTCCTTTTTGGTCCAAAGCACACAGAATGTGTAGAACCCTATGTACAGTTTGTGTTGCCAGGTATTCCAAGCTCACTGCCCTGTGCCGCTGAGATACCTAATTACCCCACACTTGAGGTACTGTGGCTAAGGAAAAAGGAGGGGATTGCTGCAGACTGCTGTTTTGATATGCACAGGCTTACAGAGAGAAAGAGGGAGCAAGGTTTAGTGGCTTCTACCCATAAAAATCTGGGCTTCTTGGAGAAGCGAAAGATGACCTGGTACAGGCAGAGGGCATTCTGCCACTTCTGACTTCTTATTTAAATGTAAGACAGGTGCATTTGGCCATGTTAGACTTTGTCCTTTTGATGCTAAAACATTCAGAGAAAAAGCAGAATGCCAACACATCATCCCAGCCTCGAGGATTGTGGAGTCATATTGATAAAATTCCATGAGATTGAGTGAAATGTTTCCTTTCCTTTGGGACGTGCTGGCATCCCACAGAGAGGTGGGAACTCTCCTGATGGCTGAGTACAGTGAAACACAGAGAGCATCCCCCCTCTTCAGCTTCTGACTGACAAATGTCTGCTTGTGATGCTTTCAGACACAGAAGGTGTCAAGCAGCCAGGGCTTGGACATGATAAGCTCCATTCCCCCTTTCAGGTGCTGACAGCCCTCAGCCCACGTGGCCTGTGATGATGCCACTGCAGTGCCCACAGAATAGGGCGTGCTCACAGACAATGCCAGAGACACAGTGCACCACCTCATCTCTGGGCACTGAAGCCCCATTTTTAATAAAGTCAGATAGTCCCTTGATGATTTTTCTTTTTAACTTTAAAATAAATAACTTGCTCTTTGACCTTCTCCTGTACCTTCCCGAGAGACGAGGAAGGATGGACCATTCAATCTAACTCCTGGGAACATCTAAATACTGTGCTGGCCACTGGGCTTATCCAAATCCCCAAACTTCAAGATTCTGCAGCCAGAGATGACTGGAAAATGTATAAATCATGATTTTGCTCCTGGGTACTTAGCCACAGTGATGAGGTGCTTAGCATCCTATACCACCTGCATCCTAATGGACCATAAGCTATTCTGCTTTTTCTGAGGCTTCGCTGAAAGTAAAGGAGAAGCAGCGGGCTCCATCTTTAGTATTCAGGACTGAGAAGAACTGTGCTGTAAGCCATCTCTTATGCTGTGCTGTCAGCACAGACTTGCAGGGGGATCCAACTATATTAGATAGCTTTAGAATAGCATCCAAAGTGATCTCGAAGAGGCCACAGACTGCCTAACACCTGCGGCGCTCTTGACAGTTGTCTCCGAGTTCCTCATTGTCAGGAGTCCTGCAGTGATTGTAACTCTGAAGTCCACGGGTAACACACGGAGAAGTCAGAGCTCATATGCGCCTTCCAGAGTCAACAGCCACCCTCTTTGTTCTCAGTCAGTTTCCCCCTATGCCTCAAGGTGGCCTACCAGTAGTTAGACATCGTTTTTCTGATGTTGTGTTGGTCCTGGAAACATGATAGGGAAAGAGCTGACATCTGGCAGCACAGATCCTGTGGGATTTACAGAACTGACAGATGTCACATGTAAGAAGCCTGCTTTGCATCTGACACCCAGTGGTTTACAAAAAGTTCCCTTTAATGCAAACTGAAGACCAAATTTCAACAGCCTTTAAGAAAACAAGTTGATTTGCTAAAGCATCTCTCTTACAACTTCTATAAGAATTTTTCCTATATGTGTTTTGCAAATGACATTGAAACATTTGGTAACTACTGAATTCAGAGAGTAGTTCATAGAAAGCAGACTTTGGGTTTGACTTCGAGGTAATCTTCTTAAAATTGATCATGGAGTTCCTTGTCCTGTTTTAAACAGGAACTGGGGAATGGTTAGTTTGCAAAGAAAAGAAAGATATCGTTTCTTAGTAAGTAGTATGACATTTTTTATTGTTCTCACCAGTCCTAAGTTTCTTTTTGACACTCAGGGGGGAGCAGTGTTTTCTCATGGGCTCGCAGTTGGGCACAAATGAGTCTCCATGATTCCAGACAGCCATCTCTCCTTTAAGCTTTCTGGTCAGCTCATGTAGGAAGGCCCAAAGCATAATCAACACTAATTAAGAAGGCCTCCTGCTCTCCTGAAAACCTTTAAACTTTGGAGAAAGCAAGAGAGGCAGATGCCACAGAAATTATTTTCTTCCTCCTTCCAGGGTTAGCTGTGTCCTGTAGCAACTTGACACTGGGGACCAATTGTGTAAAAAGCACTAAGTATATATGCACATTTCTCTTCTAAATCTGCTTTCATTCATTAAAAATGTATTGAGTGCCTATCATGTGCTATGCATTAGTTTCCAATACTACAGCTAGAGGATTAAGTGGGAAAGGCAAAAACCTTAGCCCTCAGGGATTTTTTATTGCAGCAAGAGAGACTGACAACAGGCAAGACAACAGGCAAGAGAAATCAGTAAAACGTATCTCTTGCTAAATAATCATTACGTGCCAGATATGGTGGGGTAGGAAAGGACTGTTGAAATTTTATGTGGGATATGCAGGAAGAATCACTAAGAAGATCATTTTTGAGTAAATAGCTAAAGGAAGTGAGGAAACAAGCCATGCAATTATCTGGAGAAGGAGCACTTCAGACAGAGGAAACAGCAAGTGAAAAATCCCTGAGACACAGCAAGTTCAGCAAACAGCAAAAAGGCCAGTGTGCCCAGAGCAGAGCACTTGATGGGAGAGTAGGAGGGTCAGCAGTCAGAACACATAGGGCCCTGGAGGCCACTAGTAGGACTTGTGTTTTTACTCTGAGTGAGACAGAAAGCCAGAAGAGGCTTTTAAGCAAAGTAGTTATATCATCATACTTAAATTTTAACTGTATCACACAAGCTGATGTGCTGAAACCCAACTATATTAGAAGCAAGGATGGGAGGACTGGGTAGAGGCTACTACAATAGTCCAGAGAAGACATGATGGGTTTTGTCCCAGACTCTGGGGGTTATCATCTTGCAAGACAGAGTTGAATTCCAGATATAGGCATACATGCTGCTTTAGTCAAGCTTAATACTAGGTCAAGCTAACAACTCTAATAAAACTTTTTAGACACTCATAGGGTACACAGACTGTATCACATCCTCTGCAAACACATGTGGTAAAAATGATCTACATACATTCATATACATTCTCCATACTGATTTATGTTCTTTTTTCAGGTTGCATATTTATTCTTACTTATCACATTACTAGAAACATCATGAGTAAAACAAATTTGATGACTTACACTTTGAATTCCTTAGGAGAAGCATACTTTATATACACAGAAGTCTGGAATACATTTTCATACGTAAAATTACTAAGTAGAAATCCACCACTGGCATTGCCACTCATCGTCTCTACAATTTCACATGGGATAGCCATAAGTTTGGAGAATATTGTAAAACTCTGCTCCTTCTATGCCATACCTGTCTCAGAGTATTTGTTTTTAGTCCTAGACAAAATATTCCCAGCTCTTCATTTGGAAGTCACCTTTTGCAGAAGCGAGCTGCCTCACATAAGGTTGCAATCCCCCTGTCCCTCTGCAATAGCCCATATCCAATGACTGGTCCACACAGGGTACAAAGACATGGTCCCTTTGCCGTGATTCACAGCTCTGGAGGGCCACCAGCTCCAGAGCTCCCTGTGGACCTGACTGGGGCCTCTGCTGTAGCTGCATCATGGTTCAACTTCTTCCTCATCACAGACCTGTCTCACTCCCTCACGGGTGCTGTGCTGTTCCTGAGAGTACTCACCCAATAACTTACTGCATGCAAATCTCCGTCTCAGAGTCTACTGAGTCTATTTCCCAAGATCCCAAATTAAGACATTATGACCTTATTTATCCAGCTTTTATTTGATGAAATTCAATACTAAAGCCACAGATACAGCCAAAGTTTCAGTCCCCTAAAAATAAATAACAAATAACAAATACTCATCTAAGGGAATGAATGTTAACTACTACTATTTTAAATTTTAATTCTGCTCTAATCCCCAAATTGCTTACTACTTTGGTTCGTTATTTACCTTATGGAAAAGGCTTTTAAAATGAAAGACCAACTTCCCAGAGAAAATTCTTCACCCTTGTACAAAGTGGATTTCCTACTCTGCAAATTACAGAAAATACATGAGTGGAATTAAAGAGATAGCTGTCCTTGGAGGTCAGAAGTATACGGCATAATTACCTGAGCTTGCATAAATCTTGGAATGAGATTTAAGACATTTGTATTTGAAATTGTTGTCTAAATCGTCAGCTATTCAGCCATTAATGAAATGAGAAATGAGCATTATATATAAATGTATATGTTCTATTCATAGGTGAATATGCTTAGAAGTGCTCTCTTGACTGGGGGTTCTTTCATAAAGTGTTTTAAACACAAAGAAACATTGCCTGCCATTGGAGACATCTGTATGCCATTGTCAGTTCATCTCCCTGGAAACAGAAGAGAGATTTATAATACAATGTATTCTGGTAATAGCAGCAACCCTGATAATATATGGCATCGATATAGCAATTTTAACTATGTACCCACCACAAAACACTTTATATGTGCATTAATAAATTCCAGTAAAATTGAAATACAGTGAGTTGGAATTACTTCTTTTATCATTTGTTTGACTAACAGCATCTCAAGATCAGAGATTCTCTCTCTCTTTCTCTCTCTCTATATCTACTATTTTGGTTTTGGTTTGAGAGTGATTTTTGTTCTTTCTAATGTTTTTATAAAAACCAGATAAACAGATGGTTCTTTGGGTGGGGGTGCTGAGAAATTATTGTATGATCATGATAAATCACTGTAATGAGATACATAAATAATCTGACAATAATGATGTGGGAACAGTTCATTGTTGCTACAAGATTTCACAGGTCATACTTAGAGCTATATCATTCCATTTCATAATGTTAGAATTGGAAATAATTTGAAAAAATCACCTATTTCAAATTTTTCAGAAGAAAAAAAATCACTATCAGTAAGATAAAGGTATATATCTCTAGATTATAGAACTATTTGTTGTAGAATTAAAGCAAGAAATTCAGGTCTCCTTGCTTTCAGGATGGTGAGCTGAGCACAAATTTAACTGTTCCTTCCCAGCATGCCACAAAGTGAAGGAAAACAAAAGAATTATAATTTTATAGTTTTGCTAGGACCTGAGAGACGGTATCATCAGCAGAACAGAAAAGCTGAGGAATTTCTAGAAGATACAGGTGGGCTTGTCTCTTAAATCTAGCTGTGTTCATGCTGAGTATATTTGTCTCTTTTCCTGGCCCCATTCATTGAACCCACCAAGGAGGACCTCCCTTGTTAGATTCAAGGGAGTGAATTTCCAGCTTATGTGTCTGCTGCCCAGTAAATAAATTCACACGAGTGAGAAACAGATCATTCTGCCAGGTTACCCTAACAGTGAATCCAGGTTTACTAGGACAATTCAGTGTACCCACCTGGTCACACTGCTTGGGTAACTGGGACTCATAATTACGCTGGCTCATAACTGAACATATTATTTGCATCCTTAGAGACTCAGTTTATTTATCTGTAGAGTTAACCATAAATAGCACCTACTTGTTGTTTTTTATTAACTTTACTTTTATCCAAATATCAAATGTAAATAATAAATAAACCTATTTTAAAAGTAGCAGATGGACTCAGACTGAGGCTGAAACCAGAGCAAAGCACTACACATTCCAAAACAGATACAGGAAGGGAGAGATAAAGGTGTGATCTGTTCCTCCACATGAAGCTGCTAAGAAACTCTGAATTTAGAAGCAATAACTATAAAGAACAGGAGTAACAAACAAACAAACAAAATGATCTTCAGAATAACTAATTAGAAAACTATCTTCCCAAAAGCTGGGACAATCAAACCACTCCCATTTCCACAAGTTAAAAGAGCTGACTGTGGACTTTGTCTTCAGGATAAAGCCAAGGAAGCATTATCTAAATTAGAAGCTAATTTCATTGATCTGGGGGAGTACTTAGACAACCAGATCTTTTAACAGCTCTCTAGGTGACTCTGGAGTTAAAGGCCATTTTTTTCTAAGCTAATAGTTCTCAAAGTGTGGTCCCTGGTATATTATCATTTGAGAACTTATGAGGAATGCAAATTATTTTTTTAGGAATGCAATTACTTAATAGGAATGCAAATTATTTATGCTAAACATGCTAAAACAAATTCTGGGTATGGATCCCAGCAATATGTGTTTTAATAAAGCACTTTAGATAATTCTGATGCATGTTAGTTTGAGAACCACTGCTTTTAGTGAAGTAGATGATCTAATTTAGAGGACCCTTACTGAGCTGGGAAGTTGGGCCAGAGCCTAAAATTAGAGAACAGTATGCTGTAACTCCAGACTTCCATGATGGGAAAAAGATGAGGGAGGGTGGGAGAAGGACAAAGGATGAAAAATTAACTCTATTCAGGTGAAATAATGATTTACTTTGATGGCTCCAAGTATTATTAGCAAAAGTCAGCTTTCCCATTTATAAGAAATAAATGATGTCAATGTAATTGATTGTCTGACCAAAAAAGACCCTTAACAATTTATATATATTAAATTAAAGGCACAGATTCAAATGATAAAACATTTATATCTGAATAAACAATGTTGGAAACAACTGCTTTAATAAGGTAAAAAATCTGGATTTAATCAAATAAAATATACATAATTGATCATATGAACTTCCTCAATATCACTTACAAAGAGTGACTAATTTATTTTAAAAAATGATCAAGGGACAAAAGACATAAACAGATAATCATAGAACAAGAAATCCAAATGATTTCTATGAAATGATGCCCAATCCCATAGGTAGTCAGGGAAATGCCACTTGAAACCATATTCCACTTATTAGACTGACAAAAATTGAAAACTGCAATAACACTCAGTACAGAAAAGATGCAGAGAAATTGACAGTATCAAATGTTGTTGGTGGGATGTAAATTTTACAGAAAAACACAAAAAGTTGGAAAAATGTACATATCTATTAAAATAAAGTAAAATATATGCATTTAAAAGAAAAGATTCCATTTTTTTGTCTACTCTGTAGATTAAAAAATACAAATATGTGATAATAAATGAGAGGCATTTTTAGTATGGCATTATATGTAGTAGCAATAAAATAAAACTATTAATAGGGGAATGATAGATAAAAGTATTTTTTACCTCTACTACGTATTATTATGCCATTATTCAAAATACATATTTTAGATTGAATCTAGGACCAGGAGAATCATGGTCTTGAATGTTGACCATGAGTAATTGAATGATGTCTTTTTTTTTGTTAAAATTAAAGGCAAAGAAATACTCCTATACATATATTAAATATATTAACTATATATTTAATATATGTATATATGTATATATTTATATATAAGCTATATATACATATAGCTTATTTATATATAAACTATATGTAAATATATATTATTACATATAAACATATAGTTAATTTATGGGATTAACTCATTTGGAATTATCATCTCTTACACACACACACACACATTCACGTAGAAATTCAAAATAAAATATTTTAAAATTGCCTTCAAAAAACTGAAAATACTCAGCTGAACTTCAAACAGAAAAGAGCTTCTTAAAAACTCAGCAGCTGGAAATAATGGCGTCAAACAGAGTGGTATCAGAGGCTGCAGGTAAATAGTTTACAAGCTATTACACGTGCATATAAACCCTAATGTTGAGAGTTGTGGGAAAGGACAGGCTAATAGTCCAAATGCTCCTAGAGCCAGAGCAGCTCAAGCAGCATTAATATTGAGAAACACAAAAGATCAGGAAGACGGACTTGACATGGGACCTGAAAAATTCCATCCGCTGATTCTGAGGATAAACTAAGCAGCTTATGATTTACAAAGGACTATGGATGAAAAAAGAATCAATCACAAGAAACTGGAATTCCACACTAAAGTAATTAAGCAAGACCAAAAGCCAAGAAGTTAACGGAAAACACATCAGAACTCGTGGAATTCATGGGGCCAGATTGAGGGAAACGGAAAACCACCGGCTGGGACTGACTTCACATCCAGATCACTTGCAAAGGTAAACAAAACAACAGCAAAAATTCACTGAAGAACACAATGTATAATAATGAAAATAATGCACAAAGAAAATACAGAAATTCTCATTTCTATGCAACTAACATCACTGTGCAGAACATACAAGGCAAAAACCGATGAAATAACAGGAGCAATTCAGCAATCCACCATCCAAGCAGAATATTTTAAATTACCTTTTAGACACCGATAGATCAAACACTTGTAAAGTTAGTATTGCTATTGAAGATTTTAACAGCACACGTTACCACACTGTATCTATTAGGTATGTTTTAAACTCTACAATAATTTTCAAGGGTGCATGAAAATTTTCAAAAGCTGACCACTCTCTAGTCCACAAAGGAAGTCTCAACAAATCACCCAAAATAGCTCTTGTACATAATGCATAGTATTATCATATAACAATTAAATTAGAAATAGCCAATAGCCATTTAAAAATACGTGTGTAACTAAGAGCCACACTACTAAATAGAACACAGGTGAATGGTGACCAATATTTATTGAATAAATCATAATGAATGTTATAAAAAACTATATATTTAGAACAAAGTAACAAATATCAAAATAGAAGCCAAAATATATAGAAACTTGTTGTATATTTAATAAAAATGGAACTAAATATCATGGGGGAAATGTTAGATATTTAGTAAGTAGTGTAAGTAAGTGGGCATTCCATATGGGAAAAATTAGATCCTTACATAAAACTATATATTGAAATGAAGTCCAGATATTTTGGAGACCTTAATGGAAACAAAACAAAACAAAAAACTACAAGGAATAAAAAGTCTTTGAAACCATCAGAAGAAATTACAGAAGACTAGCTTTATGTCCTTGACCTAGGAAAGAATTTCTTAAACAGGAAACAAATAGCATAATCAATGAAGGAAATAGTTTGACAAATTTGACCACACCAAAATTTTAAAATTCTGCATGAGAAGAGAATCCATAAACAAAGTAAAAAGGCATGTTAAAGACTGCAAGAACAATTGACAATATATATAATTGTGAAATGATTTTCACTCAGAATATCAGTGAACCTGAAATCAATAAGAAAAGGCCAAATCAATGGAGAAAGTTTATGAAGCTACGATTCATAGATGAGGAAAACAAGAGGCCAATAAACTTCTAAGATGCTACACCTCATTAGTAATGAGGGGAGTGCAAATAAAACAATAAATACCTCTGACTGCCAAAATTAAAAAACAAAGACAAAAAAAACCCACTGTGAATATACCAAGTGCTAAGGAAGTGGTAGCCAATAGGAGCTCTCATACTCTGAAGGTGGGAGTGTCAAAGTGGACCACTATTTTGCATAGTAATCCAGCCAGAGTTGAAGATGGGGGTTAGGGTCTATCAGAGGGATGGTTAGTCATAACTACCTGTATACTTCACAAACCCATGCTGTTTCCTTTACAAAACAAATATAATGCGTTTCTTTCTGTGTATCCCACAAATCAAACCTAATACCATACTCCCAGGAGGCTCAATAAATATTGTAGGTGTGGGTAGGCAGCCCATCTAAGAGCACCAGCTGAGCTATCATTCTGGTGCTGTGGGCTCTATTTCAGTATTTTAAAATTAAATTAGGTTCTCAGTGTCTCATCTATTTCTAGACATTTCAGTCACCAGCTCCAACAATGTACTTAAAACAAGGTGGTTTTGTCGAATATAATAGAACAGGACAAACATTTGGCAATTTATCATACTTTGTGACACCAAAGAGAATTTTCACACATGCAGCATGAATGCTGGAATCCATATCCCCCTTCACAGAGACCCATCATACTTTGATTTCCAGTCCAGAACTGGTTCTGTTGGCTACAAATTTTTCTTTCAAAAATTTTCTTTTGGTCCACTAATCAATCAGAATATGACCATCTACTCTGTGAAGAAGCAATTCTTCACTACTACTTTCAGAAGGCAAGGGAGATTAAAAAAAAGTATGATTTAACTAATAATGGAAAATGACCAACCACACTCAAAATATTTTTCTGAATTTCACTTAGGCAAAGAAAAATAGCCCAAGAAAACAGAGTGATCTAGGAGGACTGAGTTGTTAATATCAGCCTTAGGACTTCAGCAGATTTAAACACTTTACTACCGTATGTGTAACATCCATAAAATAAATAGATGTGCAACCTAGGAGCTATTGGGTTAAGGTACTCCTAAGAGGCTAAGAACTAAGGGACCAGGATTTCTTTTCCTTTTCAAAAAGTACAAAAAAAAAATAGAGAAGAAATCAATATTTATGTATCTCTTATACAGAATCAGTTAAAGTCATTTTATTGGAGATTAATAACATAATAATAAACAAAATATAATAAAGTAGAATTCTTGTTTGTTTGACCCTCCAGTCCTTCCATTCCCAACCAAAAAGCTACCTCTCTGCTCTAATTGGGTGAATTTATTGCCAGTCAAAAAATTTCTTTTACCGTTTAATAATATACATATCCATAAATAACATATAGCCTGTCACTTTCTGAAACTTGCTTTTGTATTTCCTATTGTGTTTTGAAGTCCATTCATGTTGTCCTAGTACACTCAGCTTTCATACAGCATCCCATTGTTGGAATGTATTACCATTTATCCATTGCTATTAGTGGCTACTTGATTTATATCCAAATTTTCACATTATAAGCATTTTATATTTCAAAAACGGCAGTGAATATCTCTTTGTATGACTCTGGTAAACATAAGGCATAACTTCTCTGTTATAGATTGAAAAAGTTAAGCATGAGTTCTGGGTTATAAGCATTTTCAGCTTTACTTGATATTGCCAAAAAGATTAAGTGAGTGGGAAGGTACGCTTTGTCATACTGTATTGTGAGTGGTGAAAATCAGTGCTGTCTTCATGATAAGGAATTGGCAAAGTATACCAAAATTGAAAATGCATATAAATTTTGTCTGAAGAACTCTATATCTGAAAATATATCTTTATAACATACTTGTCTTTGTGCACATAAATGTATGTTTAGGACATTATTAAACACAGCATTTTTTTGTAATACTGAATAATTAGAATAATAAAATTTGATGTTCTTTTTATAACATTTTCACAAGAAACACTATAAACAATTTTGAAGTCTACAATCCTAACCTCTCTACACACACACACACACACACACACACACACACACACAATGAGCAGCTGGAAAAAAAAATACTAGATTTTATGTCTGGTGCTCTCTAGTTATAACTGTCTCTTTAGCTGTCTCAGCTGTTTAGCTAAATGTCTAGGATTTTAAATCACCCTCCCTTTACCTTCTCTGGCTCAGAATGATATGTGGTATCTGTGGAACTTGTTGTGTGTACCCTCCCCTTATAGTCTTGTCTCTACTGTGTGTCCTGCTGGCAGAATTCAAGGTTTTATTCCTCTTAATTTGATTGATCTTAATGCTGTTCACACATCAGTATTCCCTGGCCCTGGAAAAAGAGTAGAAGGCTCCTGTTCTCTACTCTTCCCCTCTGTCCTAAACTGTATCTGGCATGGAATCGACTCCAAATAAACTTGCTCAACTTGCCTCTATTTACAGCAGCTTCAAAGGAGCTGCACCTTCTCTCAGTACAGCTCTTCTCGGTTATTGTCAGGGGACTGTAGAAAAGGATCCCATACCTGACCTATAAAACCTGGGAACATCTCAGAACATCTCAGCAAGTCTAGCCTTTCCCCTGTCTAGGATGTGGTCACCCCCAGGTTATTTCTGGAGGCCCCATTGGTGAAAATCTTCTTCTGAACATGAATGGGGATTAAAACTCCAGGTGTTTCTCCCAATTTGTCTGAAACTCCTCTAACACTCGAGGTCAAAGTTGGAAGAAAAGGGATTGGGAGTCACACACTTTATCTTTTTCTTCTGCTTTTCTCCCCATTCTCCATGATGCAGCCTCTGGGTCCTGCTAGAATTAGATTTTCTCTGAATGTACCTTCTCTGCTTATGCTATCTTCGCTTATGTGCTGGCCATCATAGGCAGAAGGGGGATTATTGCAATACTATGCAAGTCACCCTATAATCTGAGTCCTTATTACTTGATTCTTAATATAAGGAGTTTAGAATATTCTCTCTATATCAATGTCTGGCTTTTAAGCTTAGTGTTTTGTTGTATAATTCTACTTTGGAAGTTAGAAACTGAAAAAGTTCTCATTGAATTCTTGCTGTAACACTTTGTTCCATCCCCCTTCCCCTCAAACACAAACAAACACCAAGACGGGCAGAATGATGCCTTAAGCTGACTAGAGAAGAGCATGTATGCACATAGGTAAACAAGAAAAGTATATTAACATGTTTCAACACATTACATTCACTTCCTACATACGCATATAACAGGATGGCATTAGGACTTTTTCTGTAATCCTAGAATTGCCTGCTAGGATCAAAAACTGTGAGCAAAGCATCTCCAAATACCAAACATTCCCAAAATAGGCAACACCAGTGACTAGTGTCAGAAACCTCTCTCGGAGTTTATTAAGAGATGACTGAGTATGCTCTGCTATTCAAACCACTTCACTAGCTCCCCTCCTCAACCAGCCTAGTCCATGTGGGTATAGAATAAGGAAGAGGGAGCAAAATAAATAATTACTGGAGTTGAAAGAGTCATTGGGAAAGCTGGCTCCAAGGGATAAAGGGGAGATTTCATCCCCTAAGTGAAGTTAGTTTCATCTCCTTCCTGGCCCAGAGTCAGACAGTACATCCACACACATTCCCGGGTGCAGCACACGTCTCTCAGAATGAGAAGAGTGAAGTGCACTCTCTCTCCACATCTCTATCTCAAACTTGGCTAGAGATGAAGGTGAGAAAGTGCTTCTACTGAGAAATGAGATGGGAGTTTTCCAGAAAAGACAGTGGTCTCTTTCTGTTTTTGTTTCTTATTGTTTATATATACCAGTATATTAACAGGTATTATTTCTTGCTAATAAAATTATGGGTGATTATTTTGAGTTTTAGTGAATCTTTCATCAATTTCATAATAAACTTTAGAAGTCAGAATGTTAGCTATCTTGATTGTGGTTTGATGGGTATTTATATCTATCAAAATTCATCAAATGGTACATCTGAAAATGTGTGTAGTTTACTGTACAGGAGTTATACCACAATAAAGATGCTAAAAAAATAAAATAGGAAAAATTTTAAAAAGGAATAAAGTGCCACTTTCAAAAAGAAAAAAGAAGTAAAACTTTATAAGTGAATTAGTCATTATGTTCAAGGTATATTACCTTTCAGTTACTCTTCCACTTAAATCTCAAGATAAAGAATGGAGGTAACTGCAATTGCCACTGTGCATCTGGAAATTAATATTTTCTGATCACCAAAGTAAAATGAAAAACCATGGCACTGATTAGAACCCCAAGAAGAGAGATAAAATGGTTACATCCTTTCACATCACTGAGACTTGTCTTATTTTAAGCTTTAAGATAAACCACCTGAAGAGGGACCTGAGGCTAAACAGAGCTCGGCTACCTCTGGGCATAACTATACTTTCCTATCTCCCCTCACTTCCCTTCAGTCTCACCCCTACTGTCTTCAAAGTGTTCCTTATCTTGGGAACACCAGGCTCTGGTGGATAAATGACTCATGCCATCCACACGGCAGCCAGCAGCCTCTAGTATCCCCTTCAGGAAGAAGGTCATTAATGCAATGTTTTCATGGAACTTGATCATTCCCTCAGATCAAAGTGCATTTCTGTTTTCATAACCAAAAAGATTCTCCTTGATATTCTTACTATTGGATACCATAAAGTATTCAGTGAGAGGCCAGGTAAAAATTTTGATCACCTTAATTCCAAGGACACCATTTCCTCATTATTTTTGAAAATATAATTATTTCCTGAGATATTGTGTTTCCAGATAGATTTTTTTAATCAAATATTTTAATTTAGCATTTTATCACTTTTAGTAGATCTTATACCACCATGCAGAGGAAAGAGGGTAGAGAATGAAACTAGATTAATGACTAAATTATTGTTTTATCTTAAGCTGAAAAATTCTTCAGGCAAAGCTATTGAAAGCACAGGGCCAAATTAACATGTAATTTACTCATTTCTTTATTTGATATTAATGTGTCTTTCTTATAGTTAACTCTTATTCTGTAATAGGAGGTTCTGGGTCACAAAATGAAACAGCAGATTCCTCGCTCCTAAGCCTACAGAACGTAATTAGATGTCGGAAAGAAAACTCATTATTTTTAAAATATAAAGAAAGCAAACACAATTTCACTTGTAGTTTTATTTATGGAAAGAGATTTGTTGAATTAACTTCTTCCTTTATTGGCCACAATAATTTTCAGTTGGATTCTTGCAAGATTTTTTGCTTTGCATTAAAAAGTGCTTTTCTGATTCAAAAGGAATCAGAAAGGAAAATATTTCGGCCCAGCACAGTAGCGACCCCAGCCTGGGGAAGAGAGAGCAAGCAGAAGCTCACTTCCCTCCCTTCCTCTCCCACTCCCTGAACATAAATTTGAAGGCTCCATGGCAGGCAGAATCATGCTGAGCTCTGACACGGACGGACGTTCAGGCTGCTGGATTTCATGCTGAGCCTATCTTCAAGTGAGACCTGCAGGTAACACGGTTACCTCCTTAGCACTGAAGCAAGGAGGGATACCTACATGGTCAGCTCATCAGACGTAGTCTTGACAACGTCACAACTTAGAACCTTACTCCGAAGAGCAGAAAAGCAGGGAGGCCTCTGAAACAGTAGCTCCTCCCCGCGCCTTAGTCACTCAGAGTACCTGTTCTAAGCTCTCTTGCCTCCGCTTTAAGTGAGCCCAAGCAAAACCACGGTCCCATCTAGAGACAATGTCCCTGGTTCCTGGGAAGCATCCCTCTCCCCTCCAGCCAGGTTTAATTGCAAACCTGAAGGAAGCACTGTGACAGGAGTGTCTGCATTTTTCTGATAAGGTACAGTTTTTCATTTCCCTCAGGCTTTATGATCCTCAGGGGTGGGAAAGTGCTGACAGTGCAAGTCAATGACCAGAGGTGCTGACTCTCCAAGTGCTGATTTTTCTGAAGAAGACAGAGAAAGTCTAGGAATTAAAAGTGTGAGGACGAAGAAAGCGTGGCCATGGCAACTGAGTTGGATACTAGAGAAGGAAGAAAGGCTTCAAGATGAACCAGTGTATCTCTGTCTAAGTCAGTGCCAATTAAAGAGAAAGATAAAAATGCTTTGTCACCATGCCTCCGTCACTGGGAAAGGCTTGATGCTTACATACCTCCTAAAGTTGGAGGGCTAGTATTGCCGCTGCTGCGCCTGCTCCTTCTACTACTATGAACAGTAAAGAGAATTACAGCAGCTACCGCTTATAGAGCATTGATTTCTGTACCCAGTTTTTTGCATTTATCATCTCGGTAGTTCTCACACATTGCTCTGATAGACGCTCGATCACCATCCTCATCTTCAAGAAACTGAGGCACAGAAAGACTCAGTAACTTCTCAAAGACCAACAAGCAAGTATAAACGACAGAGCCAGGATCCAGTACCATAACTGTCTAAATGCAAGTCCTCTCTGCTGTGCTGCCTCGGGCTCAGTATTGCCAGAATCACCGAGCACTGTGTTGGACCTGGTCCTTCAGGCTTCTGCCAGGCAAAAGGGAGTGCCAGCCAAACAGCACATCTCCCCTCGGCTGAAGACTTGTGACTCCTGAATTAGCATCACCGCCTTACATGTTTGTTCTAGTCAAAGCCCCTCCCTGAAAGTGTGCCCTGCTTATAACACTGCTTATGACAGCCATAATTAAACATCTAGTCAAGATTAACAAATTTCATTTAAAACAAAGCCTTTTTGTCTCACTATGCCTGTATCACAAAGAACTCCCGGGCATCTCTGTGATTTCTAACAACCCAACCAGTCCTCCGAAGGCTGTAGGAGCCTGACTGCAAAAATCTCTCCCTTCCAAGGTTTGAATAGCGACACTGAAATGACAATCCTGGGCATAGTCCACTCCAGGACATAAAAAGTTGCTTCTCTCTTCCTGGTGCTCTCTTCAACAAAAGTGATAAATAAAACAAAAACAAAAGAAATGCTATCAAACCATGAGAGAGTAAGCCAATTAAATTCTTTACTTTTTGGAGAGCAGAGTATGGTAAATGGTGGGCACACTATTGATATGAAGTATTTTTCAAAGTTTAAAGTGCCAGGTTATGTCTGTCTTTTTAGGAGCATATATTTAAAGTAAGTAGCAAATATTTTGAGCACTCATGTGCAACACACTAAACTAGTTTTGGGGAGAAATACAACACACCAAATGTTGTCTCTCCTGTCAAATATTTGTTATCTAGTTTTGAATCCCCCCAGTTCAAACAATACAAACAGCTCCATAAAAAGTGGGCAAAATATTTGAACAGACACTTCACAAAAGATTATACAAATAGCCAATGAGCACCTGAAAAGGTGCTTGACATCATTGATTATCAGGGAAATGCAAATAACAGGTATGACTACACATCCATTAAGATGACAAAGTCTGACAATGTCAAGAAAAATGTAGACCAACTGGAACACTCAACCATTTCTAATGGGAATGTAAAATGGCATCACTACTTTGGAAGAGAGAGGTCTGGAGTCTTTTTAATAAAAGCAAACATACATATGCCCTATACATATATCCACTTCTAGGTATTTACCCAAGAGACATTAAAATATATGCCCACCAAGAAACTTGCACAGGAATATTCACACAGTTCAATCATCATAACCTGGCTCTGGAAATATCCATAAGTCCTTCCAAAGGAGAACAGATAAACTGTGGAATAGTCATATCATGCAATACTATTCAGCAATAAAAAAAATACTGATATGTAATATAAATAAATCTCAAAACATGCTGAGAGAATCCTTATACAAAACAATATGTACATTCCCATTTAGAACAGATAAAACTAATCTGTAGCGGAAACAAGTCAGAACAGCAGTTTTCTCTGAAACAGTGGTAGATGGGACTGACTGCAAAGGAGCATGGGAAAACTTTCCAGGATGATGGTAGTGTTCAGTATTTTGATAGGCATTTGGGTTACCCAGATGTATGCATTTGCCAAAATGCAGCAAGTGTACACTTATGTGTTTTTCATTGTATGTAGATTTTACCTTAAAAAGACTATTAAAATTGTTGAATTCTAGGTAAAAGATACTTATGCTGGGGAATTTAATAGGAGTTGAACAGATATCTTCAATTTACTTGATGTGTACCAATAAATAAGATGGACTGAGGATTAATACAGGGATAGAAAGATAGACAGATATATGAGAAAGCAAATGTAATAAAACAATGCTAGAATAGTAAAAATCCATTTAATGATGGACATATGTGTGATCACTGTAAAATTCTTTTAACTTCACCATGTGTCTGAAATTACACATAATAAAATGTTAGGAAAAAAGCTTCATTCTTTTACTCTTTATCTACATGAAATTATTAAAGAGAATGTGTGTAATGGGGAAGGAAAGAGAAAAAGTGGACAAGAAACAATAGCCAGCTAGATAGACATTTTCTGTATATATTAAATCTCCAGTTTCATTCAATTGCTCATTGTCTCTGTCATACACTTAGCAGATATTTATTGAGTTTCTACTATGTACCAGGCTCTGTGTTAGAGGAATTCAGACACATTGATTGATTTCAAAAAGCTTAGAGTACGGTGGCTTGATATACACAAAAATTCTTAATCAGGCCCTATCATCCTACAATGTTTCTCAGTTTCTAAACTTGAAATTCAAAAGGTTCAAAAATAAACACAATGTGTTCCCCTCATAGAGCTGCTTTACCTTCACTGTGTTTTAGATTAGTTATCCATCCAAGTCCCAAAGTAAAAATGAGAGTTAACCTAATCTCCCTCCAACTTATTTACTAATATCAATCAATATCTAATGCTATTTATTTGATTCTAAAAATCTTTAAGTTTATTTTCTTGTAATCAAAATAATGCTATCAAATAAAATTTGGAAAACAGCAAGAAATATAATCACTTATGATTTTACTATGTAATAGATAAAATGCTATGTATTTTTGGTATTCCTTTTCTTTCCTAAATGTATAGTTTTACAGGAGGTTTCTTTTTTTTTACTTAGTGATATATAATATAAATTATTTAGTGCCCAGCTTTTTAAAATTTAATGTTATATCATAACTTTTTTTCAATTATGCCATTTGGTCCTTGTAAACTCTGTTTTTAAATGTCTACAAAATTCTCAATTACTTCATTTTCCAACTGTCACACTCAGCAACCAGATTCATGTGATTTTTTCTGCATTATTATAAAAGTTATTTTAACTAACTCTCCTCTAAAATCTGTAATCTACACTGAGCTACAGTTAGCATTCAAATTCAAAAATGATTATGTTACTTCCATTCTTAAAAACCTACAGTGGGATCTCTGTATTCAATCAGGATGGAATTAAGATGGAATGACAAGTAACTAATTAAGTTCCCTGCATGAAAAAGCTAAAACACTAAACAAAATATGTAAAAGACACTTTAAAACATTGGACATCATATAGAACAGAAGAGTTATGCCTGAGATAGGGAATCAAAGAAGTAATACATATGATTGCCTGATTATTGCTTGGGAAGGCTGTGACCCAAGATGGGGAAATTCAAGCAAAATCTGAAGCTCTTAAAGAATGGAGTAGATGGAGTTGAGAGTCTAGGGAGGTCAGTGTGACTGGAGTTTACAGAATAGAATACTACAGAGAAGAGAGCTGCAAAGAGAGAAGACTCTGGATATCTGTAGAGGGACCCCCTTGAGTATTCATCAGTGTTCTGATCAGCACACACATAGAAAGAAACTATCAGAGGATAAGGAAAAATTTTTCTGAAAGGATAAGAGGGAAAAAAATCTTTGTAGCACAAATAAAGCTGGGAATAGTTACTGCTCTCATGAGCCAGAACGGAACACCTCATAATTCTCAGAGTCTCAGGAAAGGCAAAATTTTGCAGAAATTCCTACAAAATCCTACAAAAAAGTAGGAAAGAAGTTTTGCCTCAGTAGTAGGCAAAAAAAAAAAAACCAAAAAAAAAAAAAAAACCAAAAAAAAACTTTTTGAATAAACATTAATCTGGCTCTGCTTAACAAAGATTTAAATCAAGTCCCAATTAAGTGGTTTCCATGTAACCTAAGTATGACCCAGAACAAAGTTTAAGAACATTTTTTATGAATGAAAATTCCTCAGCAGCCAATAAGGCAAAATTACGATTCCTGGCATCTAGTAAAAAAGTTACCAGACATGCAAATAAACAGGAAACTATAACCCACTTTGAAGAGAAAAATCAATGAATGAAAAAAATGCATTATGTAGATGATAGAAATTTTAGGCAAGGAAATTAAAACAATTATTATAACTACATTCCGTATGTTTAAGAAAGTGGAGGAAATATTAAATATAACAAGCAAAAACACAGATGATATGAAAAAGACTTAAATCTAACCTGTAGAGAGAAAATGTACAATGTCTGAGATGAAAATACACTGAATGGGATCAATAACAAATTAATGACAAAAAAAGAAAAGGTTAGTGAACCTAAAACTTCAGAATTGAAAATTATTAAAAATAAAGCATAGAGAAACATGAGTGATAACAAATGAGCAGAGAATCTCTGAAATATGGAATAACGTCAAACAGCCCAACATACATGTAATGGAAATCACTAAAGGAAGGGGGAGGTGCATACAGAAAAAAAATTGAAAAAATAATGGTCTAAATTTTCCCAAATTTGAGGAAAATGCAAACAAATAAAAACAAATAAACAAACAAGCTTAATAAGCCCTAAGCATAAGAAATATAAAGAAAACAATATCAGGATAGATAGATAAAAATCAAATTGTTTAAAACCAGTGGAAAACTTAGATATGTAAAAAAAAGTCCAGGTTGCGGGAAGGGGAAGAAAATGCACTGTGTGCAGAGAAATGAAAATGACAGATTCTTTATCAGAAATAATACTAACCAGAATAGCATGTAACAACATCTTTAAAGCAGAGAATGAAAAACAAAAAAATCTACCAATCTAGAATTCTTTAGCCAGTGGAAATGTATTTCAGAAATTAAGGTAAAATAAAGATTTTTTTTTTAGATATATAAAAGTTCCTAACTAACTAGGGAACCTACACTACAAAAATAAAAATTAAAAGAAATGTTTCAAGCAGGAGGAAAGTGATACTGGATGGAAATCTGGATCTGCAGAAAGAAAGAAAGAGCACCAGAAATGGTAAATATGTGGGCAAATATAACATAATCATTTTTCTTTAAAATGTAAATGACCCATGAAGAGAAAATAACCAAATGTTAAGGGACATTAAAACAGAGTAGACATAATTTATAGCACAACAACAAAAGGACCAGAAGGGAAGAAATGGGAGTAAACTATTATAAAATTCTTACATTATATGTGAATGGTATGTTGCCCAAAATTAGACTATGATATTTTGAAGATGTATATAATAAACCCAAGGCAACCACTAACAGAAAAAACAAGTTGTTCTTATCTTTTAAGTATAAATAAAGGAGATTAAATGGAATCATAAAATACACAATTCAAAAGAAGGAAGAAAATAATGAAAAGAGAACAAAGACATATGGGAAAAATAGAAAATAACAGCAAAATGGTAGATTTAAACCCAATCACATCAGTAGTCACATTACAGATACATTATAAAACCCCAAATAAGTCAGAGATCATTAGTCAGAATGAAAAAGCAAGATTCAACTACAGACTAACTACAGGAAACCTCCTTTAAATATAAAGGTACAATTAAAAGTATAAGAAAAGGAAAAGATATGTCAAGCTAACACAATTCAAAAGAAAGCTAGAGTCATTAAATAATATCAGACAATGTGAATTTTATACAAAAAAATATAACCAGGTATAAAAAGGGTTATTATTTCATAGGGACAAAAGAATCAATTCATCAAAAGGACCTAAGAAACCTCAACATTTGCAACTGATAACAGAGCTTCAAAATGCATGAAACATCAACCAAGACAACTACAAAGAGAAATAGACCAACACAAATCCACAGTAAGTCTGATGTTTTAACATCCCTCTCTCAATTAACTGACAGAACAAGTAGATAGAAAGTCAGTAAGGATAAAATGAGTAAAACAGCACTATCAACCAACCTAAGCAAATTGACATTTACAGACTTCTTCATCACACAATAGCAAATATACATTCCTTTCATGAAGACAAAGAAAATGTACTACGATAGACCGTATTACAGGGCATAAAACAAATCTTAATAAAGTCAAAATTGTTCAAACCAAGCAAAATATATTTTCAAACCAAAATTAGACTAGAAAGCAATAGTGGAATAATATCTAAACAAAACAAAAAACACCCCAAATATTTGAAAACTAAACAATACATTCAGAGTAACTCTGGGGTCAAAGGAGAAATTGAGAGAAATTTTAAAGATTTTTCAACAAATTAAAATGAAAATACAACATAAAATTTTTTAAATGACGCTAAAACAATAGAGAGGAATTTACAGCATTAAATGGCTGCACTAGAAAGAAGATGATTTTGAATTAGTAAACTCAGTGTCAACCTTAAGAAACTAGAAAAGAAGACCAAACTGACTAGATAGTAAACAGAAGAAAGGAAATGAGAAGAAATCAATAGAAAATAAATAAAATAAATCAGTAAAACTAAAAGCTTTCTCTTTGGAAAAAAATCAATAAAATTTATAGTTTTAACCAGAATAATGAAGAAAAAGAGAGTAAACAGTTTTATCACAAATTAAAGAGGTGACATTCTTACATATTCTACAGATATTAAAGATAAAAAGAAATAGTATAAACAAAAGTACACAAAAAATTCAGTAACCTGGATAAAATGAACCAGTTCCTTGAAAGACATAAAACTTCCAAAGCTTACTTGAGAAGAATGAAATAATCTGGATAACCCTAAAAATGTCAGGGAGATTGAATTTCAAATTTTAAAACCTCCCACTAGGAAAATTCAGGTCTAGATGGCCTTGGTTGTGATGGCTACCGAATTTTAAGGAAGAAATAATACCAAATTTATACAGAGAATTGAAGAAGAGGGAATATTTTCAAATTTATTCTAAGAGAACAACATGACCCTGATATCAAAACTAGACAAAGATATTATAAGAAAATTATAAACCAAAATCTCTCACAAACATAGATGCAAAAATTTAATATTTTAGCAAATCAAATTCAACCATATATAAAAAGTCTAATACATCATAATCAAGTTGGGTTCCTCTTATATGTTTAATGCTGGTTTAACATTTGAAAGTCAATGTATTTCACCACATCAACAAACAAAAGGAGGGAAAAAAATGACTATCTTAATAGATGCAAAGAAAAACATCTGACAAAATCTAATGTCTATTCCTCATAAGAACTCCCAGCCAATTTGAAAAAAAAAGGGAACTTCTCTAACCTGATAAAAGTCCCTAATATAAAAACTAGCTAAAAATCAGTCATTGCTTAAATATTAAACCAAAACATCTCAAACTTCCTAAAGAAATATAGCAGAACATTTTTGTGACCTTGGTTTATGCAGACTTCTTAGATACAACACCAAGAGCATAATCCATAAAAAAATATTAATAAATTGTACTCAGAATTAAGAAATTCTACTCTTTAATAGATTCTGTTAAGAAAATGAAAAGTCACAAGCTAGGAAGCAAATTGCATTTTTGATGTAAGACTTGTATCCACAATATAATAAGAACTCTCTAAAATCAATAATAAAGACAAGCAAATGAGCAAAAATTTTACCAAAGATGGTATGTCAATGGCAAAAATATGAAGGAAAAGATGTTCAACATATTAATTAGGGAAATGCAAATTAAAAGCAAAGTGATATACCACTACATATCCACTAAAACAGTTAAAATTTAAAATGTATTTACACCAAGTGTTGGTAGGGATATGAGTCAACTGCAACTCTCACACATTGCTGGAGAAAACATAAAAGAAAACACTTTGGAAAAACAGATTGATATTTCCTTAAAACTAAACACCTATCATATTGTCTATCTATTTCATTCCTAGGTATTTACTTACCAGAAATGAAACAATATTTGCACATAAATACTTGTGAAAAATATTCATAGCAGCTTTATTTATAATAGCAACAAACCAAAACAACATAAATGCCATAAGTAGGTAAATGGATAAACAAACTGTGACATATTCATACAATAGAATATTATACAATAGAATGAATATAAAAATAATTATGCTGAGTGAAAATCTAGACATAAAAAAGTACATACTCTATCTTTTTTTTAACTGAAGTATAGTTGATTTACAATGTTGTGTTAGTTTCTGGTGTAGAGCATAGTGATTTAGTTATACATATACATCTATTCTTTTTCATAGTCTTTTTCATGATAGGTTATTATAAGATACTGAATGTAGTTCCCTATGATATACAGTAGGACCTTGTTGTTTATCTATTTTATATATAGTAGTTTGTATATGCTAATCCCAAACTCCTAATTTATCCCTCTCCCTATGCTTTCCCCTTTGGTAATCATAAGTTTGTTTTCTATGTCTATGAGTCTTTTTCTGTTTTTTAAGTAAGTTCATTTGTGTCATTTTTTTTAGATTCCACATATAAATTATATCATATGATATTTGTCTTTCTGTTTGACTTCCTTCACTTAGTATGATAACCTGTAGGTTCATCCATCTTGCTGCAAATGGCATTATCTCATTCTTTTTTATGGCAGAGTAGTATTCCACTGTATGTATATACTACATCTTTATCCAGTCATCTTTCCATGGACATTTAGGTTGCTTCCATGTCTTGGCTATTGTAAATAGTGCTGCTATGAACACTGGGGTGCATGTATCTTTTAGAATTAGAGTATTCGCCAGATGTATGCCCAGGAGTGGGGTTGCTGGATCATATGGCAACTCTATTTTTAGTTTTTTAAGGACTCTCCATACTGTTTTCCATAGTTGCTGTACCAAATTACATTCCCACCAACAGCGTAGGAGGGTTCCCTTTTCTCCACACCCTCTCCAGCATTTATTGTTTGTGGACTTTTGAATGTTGGCCATTCTGATTGGTGTGAGTTGATATGTTATTGTAGTTTTGATTTGCATTTCTCTAATAATTAGTAATGTTGAGTGTCTTTTCATGCGTCTATTGGCCATCTATATGTCTTCTTTGAAGAAATGTCTATTTAGGTCTTTTGTCCATTTTTTATTGGGTTGTTTATAATTTCTTTTATATAAATTTCTAGAAAATGCAGACAAATCTACAATGAGGAAACTTTAAAAAGGGGCAGGAGGAGATTTTGGGGGTGATGAATATGTTCATTATTGTGATTGTATTGGGTTTTATGGGTATATGGATCATTGAAAAATGTACCAGTACCTTTTAATGATGTGTTTTTTATTGTATCTGAGAGAAAGGGAGAAAGAGTGAGAGAGAGAGAGAGAGAGAGAGAGAGAGAGAGAGAGAGAGAGAGAGAGAGAGAGAGAGAGAGAGAGAGAGGAGAATGGAATGGAGGGAGGAGTGGGGAGAAGGGGGAAGAAACAACCCCTAGTGGCTCCCCAGAGCTGCGAGGCTAATTCCTAAAGGCTTTAAATCACATTGGTGCCTTTTCATGAAATGCCACTTGCCTCCCTCTACAGTCTCATCTCACAACTCTAACTCCCGTGTATTTCCAATTTCTTTTATCACATTCTAGTTTATATTATCTCAAAACTTGTTATCCCCGGTGGCTTGTGCAATTCTTATTTATCTTGGTAAGTGATGTGTTGGCAGTCCTTTCCCTGAGACCCTACTCCCAGGCTGTTAGTTGCTTCTGCTCTGCTCCCAGATCAACAATTCATAGCTCTCACAAAATATTCTGCACTCCCTTGGGTCACTGTTGACTCACTTGTTGGTCTCCCTTTTACTGAGAAATCCCTAAAGAAAAAATTTTTCTTGTGCACCCTTAGTCTCCCAGTATTTCATGCAGTGCCTAGTACACAGTATGCACTTAACATAATTTGCTGCATGAAGGAATGAACCTAATTATGTTAATGTACACTCCATCCCACTGGTGTCCTTTCAGTACCATAGCATATTAGTAGAAAGTCCTAAAGGTAGTCAGAGCTATTTATCAACATTTGTTTCTATTATGAGGAAAAAAAGAACAAATTCCAGAAATGTGAGCCCATTAAAATATTCACTCCATCATAGGAAAACATCTCACCTCCAAGTTTCATAATGGACTACACAGCCTCACTGCAGTATGATCTGCCAAACAAGCAGACATCTAGGTAGCTTTTTTAAAAGGGACACCCAGATTGACTTTTACCCATCTTTTCAACAAGCACAGCACTACCAATAAGACTTAGTGGAGCAGACTGCAAGAGAAAGAGCTAACAAACTGCTTCTTTATTTTGAGTGCAGAGTCCTTACTTGGGAACCCTTGAAACCTGGAATTTAGTCTGGCTCACAGGTTTGCTGTGAGAAAATTGCCTGACAATCAAGAAGTAAATTAATCTGGTTCTCAGAACAATCCTCAGAGGGAAATATAGAAGGGTGAGGGGGAATTCTCTTGGATGAACAGATGTTTTTTTATCAGAATGTTTTTCAGTCTCTCTACTTAGACAGTGTTTATGAACTATTCATAAAATATGCATTTACTGTAAACAGGTATTTTGTTGCCCATTTATGCTAGGAGCCAATTTCCTGGAATGGGCTGGAATGAACCCCTTTGTACTGTTTCTGCATGATCCCAAATTGAAGATCAATATGAAAGAAGTTCTCAAATGTCACTGGACTGGATGCTAAATGTACTCCGTTGTGAAGTGAACCCGAGAGTACAGCCACTTAAGATATTGTTCCATGTCATTTAGGTCAGACAATAGATGCAGAAAAGAAAATGCAGGTGAAGGATTTTTTTTTTTTTAAAGCCAAGCCTTTGAAATATGGCTCAGAAAACTTGGGTGAGGATGTGTGAATTTCAGGCACTCTGGGAAGAGGTGCAAATTAAAATCTAGCTGGTAATTCCCTTCAGAACAGGTTGTTCCTTCCTCTTGAAAAACACAAAGAAGAAATCATGCACCAAGTAAAGCCAAATCCCTTTAAAGCTTCTCTTAGTAGTAGGTTCATTTATTTTTCCCCTGAGCAAGCATCACTGGATTCAAATAAAAGGCTTGAGGCATGTTTGGTAGAGAATAATAAATGATGAAGAATCTATCTGGTAAAGTCACAGTGGAAAATCAGAATGGTAAGGTTACTTTTACAAACATTTATTTAATAAGGACATGCACAGAAACCTGAAGGCGAAAAAAAGGTTGATGGGAAACAATTATGATATACCTAGGGGGCATCTTTCAATGTCTATTTCAAACTGATGGGAACTGGAGAAAAAAAAATGGCAAATGAAATCCTCATCAGTCAATCATGAGAAACATGAAAAGGAGCAACTTGAAAATATCACTCATCTTCTCCACGCAGAGAGAAGGGGAAATCTCCTTTGTAGAGTTTTATCTTCAGTCATGGCAATAAATTTAGAATAACTGAAAAGAAAACAGCAACTGTTCCAGACTGAACACAGCCCAACACATCCACCTGTTACCTATCTCTAGTTTCTTTAAAAAAAGAAATTGATAGTAATTCAACCATTTCATCTATTTCAGACATGATTAAATATATAAAGAATTAAAATTGCCTTGTAATGGAAGAAGTGTACATGTCCACAGTTGAGTCTCATTAAGCAATAATGGAGTATGTGTGTGTGAATTACCATCTTCTTTTATTTATATTTATGTGCCTCTTAAATTATGGGAGAAAATGCTGCAGAACTGACTCATGACATCAGGCTTATTCTCACATAGCCAAGTTTAGAGAGCAGGTAGAAGATTCTAAATGCTAAAAAGCTTTTCTGCAGCATCAGTGGCAATTCCAGAAGCCTGTAATTTTTGAAGCATTCGTTGTCCAACCCAAAGGGCATGAAGTGGCAAATTTTGAAACAGCAGCACATTAAAATATTTTTTCAAAGCACAGCCTCTTCCTGAGTGGCACTATGCATAGAAACTGATCTTTCTTTCACTCAACATCATGGGCTTGAGGCAAGAGAGGAAGAGATGATGGAGAAGTCTTCAAATAGCTACCATGAGATCCAGCACGGTGCAGACATGATCTCCTTGAATACTTGAAACACCCTGAGTCAGATGCGCTCACCATTTTACAGATGAGTACTAAGGTTAAGTCATTCTACACCAAGTCGACCCACTTGGTAAACGGTGGGCTGGGAGTAAAGCACTGAGCAGTGTCAGCAGTTGTAGGAGATGCTCAACAAATGTTTGGGGAATTATAATTGAATAGAGAGCTGATTAGATCAAGAATTTCCAAACTGTGCTCCATGGAACTCTAGGCATTCTTTAGAGCTTGTCTGGTGTGGGGAGAGGGGCTGTGATTGCAGGGAGGGAGTGCTGACTGGGCAGGAATTCTGATCTCCACCATCACTGGAACCACAGCCACCCTGTGTCAGTTGAAGTGCTTCTTCCTTTTTTCTTTTTTTAATTGAACTTCCACATAGCATTTTATTTGAGCAAAGGAATGTATAGATTAAAAATCTTTAAAACTACTGGAGTAGAGGATCACACTTTCACTTCCAAATTTATATCGTTTTCCACTTTCCTAAATTCCATAACTTGGATCTAAGTAATCAGATATATGCAGAGCACACGTGAAGCTGTGGAAAACTGGTGTTGGTGGGGGTGGTGTACTTCATTGGTGCAATGTGTTCCAGAATCTCGTGAAAGAAAATTGTGGAATAATCCAATACGTCAAACTCATGAGGTTCTAGAATGTGGTCCTTTGGGAAATATTTCCTCATCTGCTTTTCAGGAATGTTGAAAGGTCATCCTGACTGAGAGAAGGCATGAGTCACCCCCAGTTTGGGGTTAACTACTGTGAGTTTTCCTGTCAATCACGGACAACAATAAACTGTACTGGAGATTACTCTCTGAGGAGGTAATTCCTAGGATCCTTTGTTTCTGTAGGAGGTTGAAATCACCTCTAAGGGAATAGTCTTCAGAAGCAACTACCCCCATGTGTTAAGAGCAGGAGAGGGAAAAAACTAGCATTAGCCAGATCATGTGGAAATGTTGACCTTCTTTTACATTTTAAAAAAATTATTTAGTTTTTACTGAAGTATAGTTGATTTACAAAGTTGTGTTAGAGGAAAGGGGGGGATAAATTGGGAGTTTAGGATTTGCAGATATTAACTACTATACATAAAATAGATAAACAGTAACTTTCTACTGTATAGCACGGGGAACTATTCAGTATCTTATACTAACCTATAATGGAAAATAAGCTAAAAAAGAATATATATATATATACATACATATATGTATACATATAACTGAATCCCTTTGCTATACACATGAAACAACACAACATTGTAAATTAACTTGACCTTCCTTTAATATTAGTGACTTGGAAGTATGCAGAACTGATCAATCATAAACACAAGGAAAGCACAGAACATGGCTGGAGTTTGATGGAGGTTCAAACTGGAGTTACCCTGCCCCTATGCCAATCTCAGTTGCACTGGAAGTAGGAACCCCTCCTTCTTCTCCCTGCATATCTTATGGCTGTGGCATTCAGAGGCAAACATCTGGCAAATGAAGTGAATAGTAATTAGAAGCAAAGTCAATTGTGGCTGCATCCACTCCACAAGATCAGAGGCAGAGGGAGTTCATTAAAAGGTGTTTAACACAGAAAAAGAATAAAGTCACGAAGGAGAAATGTTTGAGTCAGAGCTCGCAGGGGTGCTTCTGAGCACTGGACATGGGTGGATTCACCCTCTGAGTCAGGTCAGGGCAGTTCGGCCAATCACATCTGAACTGGCCTGAAATCAGGCTGTTTCACATCTGTGGTTTGCTTGTTATCAGCGCTGTCTGAAGGGAGCTGAGGACTGGCTCCATGTGATGTTTCCCCTTCTGGGTCTTGTATGTACACATTTGTCCTGAGACAGGGCACCCTCCGTGCCTTAGGCGCAGTTGCTCTTGCTGTTCTCACTCTCCCCTTAGGGCGGTTGGGCTAGGATGCTCCTCAGAGGGAGGTGTTGAATGAAGAATCGTCCATGAGATGTCTGTATCTTTGACTTTGTTCTAGGCCAGAAGCACTACTGTCACCCACGTTTTACAGAAGAGTAATCATACAGAGGTTGGCTGTCTGCAAGCTCTCACACAAGGTAAGTGATAAAGCTGGGATTTGAATTGTTATGTTTGACTCCAGGACTTAGGTCTCTGATGACTTTGAAAACAGTTTCGTCTGACACCATATTGCCTCTCTCTTGTTAAAGTCTTGAATATGGTGATGCTTCTAGATGGTGTGGGAAGCCACTGAGCCCAGAGATATAAAGGCCCACCTTCAAAGCGGAACATTTTATGGAAATGATTTGTGCTAATGGAGCACAAGCAAGCTCATACTGGCAAACTCGCCAGCAGAGAGTGAACAGTATAGTATCACATGGTGGTTGAGAGCACAGGCTGTAGAATCATCCAGACCTGAGCTCAGGTCCTGGTTCTGATGTTTACGCATTGATCTTGATAGAGTTAATTTCGTCATCTATGAAAACTTTATGGGATTGCTAGTAAGAATGGACTGAATAAGTGATGTAAAACGTTTGCATGGTGCCTAGTACATAATAAGAGCTTTATAAAATGCCAGCTATTATTATTAATGTTGCTATTATTGCATTTGCAACCATGTCTCAATATCACGCTTTATTACTTTTCTAGCAAACACAAGTTTTGCCTATTCAATTCTTTCCCATTATGCCATGGGATACAACAGGGATCTGAAATGCATTTACAAATGATCTCTTCTCACTAGAGAACTCTGAATAGAACATTAGTGAATTAGTTAGTCACCATTATATATACTTGCATGTGCCAAAGATTCTAGCATAAGACAAAACTGAACAAGTCATTTTTAAAAAGATAATTAGTAATGCTAATTTCCCTAGGAGGGATAATGGCAGTGTGTTCATGTGGAGAATGTCCTGTCTTAGGAGATGCACATTGAAGTATTTAGGGATGAAGTGTGGAGACGCCTGTAACCTCCTCTCAGAATGTAATTCTCAGTGGGACCCTCATTTCTGCACATCTTGCGAGCCTGGAAACTAACAGGTTTTTTCTGCATTATCTTTGCAAGGATGCTTGTATAGTGAATAGCCTTGAAAGACAGACAGTATCTCCCTCTGGGACAAAAATTAAGCAGATTTTCTTGCAGTCCCCTTATCAAAGTCTGATGCTCTTCAGCTGTGACACAAACCTATCACATGCCTAACATCCACCTGGACCTGCCTCTGCACCACTCCCGTAGCACCTGGGAACAAGGGACCCAATGTAAACAAAAAGCTCATAGTGCCTGTTGAGCTGTGAGTTATAACATTTTGGTTTCTGACCCAGAAGTCATATGTCTTATGCCAACACAACATCTATGAAACTCAAGCAGGCTATCTTGTTGGTTTTCAAATATTCTTCACAGTCCTTGACCTCTGTTTTCATGCATTTGAGCCTGTGAAATAACACGTGTGTCTATGTGTGCATACCGAGACCATAAAAGTCAAGGGATGCATTTGTCTTAAGAACATAGGCATATTAACCTCAACTACAAATCACTGAACTCTCCACTCTAGCACATGGTCCCAAGTGAAAATTGAAAGAAACCAGATGTTCCCTGGAGCTGTTTGGTTATGCAGGCATGGACGAACTCTTGGAGAGATCTCCAGCTGTTGCTTCAAATATGAAAGTAAGAGAAGATGTACTCAAAAGGGGCTGCAGGGGATCTGAAGTGGCATTCATATCTGCCTCAACACGTAGAAAACACTCAGATAAACACGGAGGTAGTGAGGCACGTTATTTGCTTACTGCTTTATTTACTCTTTTAGCCTATACACATGTTCACCAGTGCTACTCAGACACCTGTTAAGGATCTACTTTGTGCCAGGTGTCACAATGTCTTGCAGTAGCACTGTGATAGGTGGGTGGGAATTGTTATTAAACTTCTTTTTTTTTTTTTTGGCAGAAGAGGATAATGAAGCAACACAAAGTTTAAGGATTTGCCTGACACTCAGCATGACAGGGCTAGAATGTAAATTATAATCAAATCTTGACAGCTTCTAGTATGCCATGAATTTTATGTTCTAATCCATATATCAACAAAGTTATTAGGGTCAACTTTATACTCTCCATATGAATTAGAAAAAATTAACATGGAAAAGGTTATTGATATAAAATCCATAATCTACTATTTTAAAAAATACATCATTTCACTTTATATATGAATATTTAAATGCTGGTTTAATAATGATTTCTCACCTGGTTTGGACAATCTAGGTATGTTTTCATTATTTAACACTTATTTTGAAGACTTTGTTAAAATATTCAGTCTTCATTGACTAGCACATTAAGCTTGGGGAAGTATGTCTACAATTCTCAATCTATAATGATATGACTGGATTCAGAAGTGTCTTTAAAATATGAATTTAAGTAAAACTTCCAGGTATGAAATGACTAGCTATGGTTATAATCTTTCAATCAGTTGATTTGGGAAACTCCAAAGACAGACAAATTAAACGTATACCCCAATCATTTTGTGGGCACTATGCCATCTTCCTAGAATACATATGTAAACATTTAGTCAATACAATCTTTAAGCATGTTCACCTGTCACTGAATACTAATCTTCATAATCAGATTTTTGTCCATATGTGAAATGTGGCTATTGGTTATGAAGTACGTTCAAGCTGATCCTGGATTTACTCATAGATTGCCTTAGATTTGAAAATGTGTGATCAGCTATTGAGCCATTTGAATCCTCTGAGTTGATCACAATAGGGCAAACTGTCTTAAAAAGATAGAATTTGCTGTATAATTTCTGATAGTTTTTTCCATCACAAGACAAAAAAATCTTAATAGTTTTTTTATGGTATTTCATTATATCTAAAGCAGTTAAGGGTACACGGCCCAAAATGAATCTAAGGTGAGAAAGAAGCCAACAAGCTATGAAATACACTCAAGAATTGTGTTTATGCATAAAGAAAAAGAGACAGGGTTGGGGGAGGAAAAGGGAAGGAGGGAGGGAGGGGAAGGGGGGATGGGAGAGAGGCAGAAGGGGAGAGAAGGTACAGAGGGAGGGAGGGACAATCTCTTGAAATGACCTAACTCAACCTAACTCAATCTAATTCAGCCTAACAGAATGACTGAAGAATTAAAAAATGATCCTGTTATGCTGGGAAGAGTTATAAATGAGTTCTCTGATTTTTGTATCAAAATGTGTAACACTCAATAGATAAATAAGGTATACGTAAAGAGTATTAAAAAAAAAAAACAAACCACTCCTTCCTCTTACAAGACTAATGGGCAGAAAATAATTTTGTTCAACCTGAATACAGATGGATGTGCACAGTGGTCTTCATGACCATTCTGGACTTTTTTTATGACGGTAAAACTCCGAATCAAGTCTCTAATCCACTCTAGACTTGAGACATTTTATCTGAGGAATTAAACAAGAGGATTTTTATTTCGAGTTCCTTCTTGTTCTGATATTTTGTAGTTCCATGAAGGCACCCAGAAGTCAACCTTTTCAGATGCCAGGAATCTTGGAATTATGAGGAAAGATGTCATCTAAACATTACTTGTGCTCTTTCAAATTTTGTAAGTTCTCCTCTCATTTTGCAAATTAGCCTGAATCCATAGGTGTGATTAAAATTTTTTTGTTTTTATTTTGATCTGGGAATTGTATCATTTGCTATTACTCCAACTTGGGATATACTACACTCATAAATATGCTGGATAAATATTTACTCAAATGCTGGTTTGAAAATGTTGGCTCTGCCATGTTCAACAGTTTTCTTCGTGTTTGTCAGTGAGTTATGATCTGCCCTATTTTTCTTATCTGAGTATCTATGGAAATAGAAAATAAAGGAAGGTAAAGATCTTTTTGAAATGGTTCTGGTTAAATAATGTAACAGTAGAATATAGTTTAGGAAATGTTTTTCTTATATATACAAAACATTACAGAATGTCATAATAGGGAATGATACAGAAATTTAACAGAGATACAAATAGCACTAGCACCAATGAGCAAATTTGTCTTCTCCATTCTATGCCTTCTACCATTAAGGGGACCATTCCCAGCGTCAGATACATATTAAAGCTCAGTGAATGTTTGCTGAATAAGTAATGATCTCTCTCTTTCTATTGTTTTATAGATATGGCTATGGAAGTAAATAGACTGCATCATTTGCTAATTTATGGCAAATCCAAAATTAGAAATTAGGCCTCTGACTCATAGTCTAGTTGTACTTTTTTATATTAGACCAAAAAAAGAATGTTAATGTTGGTTAGATATGTAACAAAGAAGAATTTAGATATATGAGAATTTCTACTTAGAAGCTGATGGCTTTTGAAAGTCATTACTCAGTTGCCGGTGTAGCCAAGAACCCCTTTGCTCCGCCTTTGTGGAGCATAGCAAAGTGGTCAGGGATTAAATGAACTGAATGACTAGTTCTCAGTACTGCTGCTTCTCTGCTTTCTGTGTTCTATGGGGGTGCAGCCTGTGTGTTTTGGTTGAGAGTCCTGGGTTTTAGTAGGGGCTTTAAAATCCAGTAGTATTCTAAAATTCTGTGTGATCTGGTGGATCTTTTCTAGAACTTCAGAATTGGAAACTAATTAGAAATTAGCTTATTTAACATCTCACTTAACACAAGACTCTTCCGTGCACCAGCTCCTACAGAGAGGCACCCAGATGGAGCTGGAACTCCTGCTGTTAACAGTTTGTACTACTTCAAACTGTACAAGGCAGCTTGAAGTAGGGGAAAGAACTCAAGGCTTTGAAACGAAAAGATATGAGTGGCTATGGTAAATGTTCTTAACTTTCTGAGCCTCCTTAGTTTTTAAAATGTAGATACTATTATCTGCCTTGTAGGTTATTATGAAGATTAAACAAAATAAACTCTATAAAGCTTTCTCACACACTAGGCCATCAGAAATACTCATTTCCTCCATAGATGTCTTATCAACAAATTTGGATAAAATTCACTTCCTAGATGTATTAGTTTCCCAGGGCTGCTATAACAAATTGCCACAAACTTAACAGAAATTTATTCTTTCACAGTTCTGAAGTCCAGAAGTTCCAAATCGAGGTGTTGATAGGATCATGTCCTCCCTAAAGGTTTTAGGGGAGAATTCTCTCTTGTCTCCCTCCTGGCTTCCTGTGGTTGCTGACAATCCTTGGCACCCCTTGATGTATAGAGGCATCACTCCAGTCTCTGCCTCCATCACCATATGGCATTATCCCTGTGTGTCTCTGATTCAGATTTCCTTTTTCTTACAAAGACACCAGTCATACTGGATTTAAGGCTGACCCAACATGAACTCATCTTAACTTGATTACATCTGCAAAGACCCTATTTCCAAACAGTGTCTCATTCACAGGTTCTAGGCAGACATGAATTTTGGAGGAGGACATTATTCAATCCAGGACAGTAGAATTGTTGAGACAAGTAAATGAAATACTGCACAAACTGTGAAGTACAAGTTGATTCCATTTCTCAAATTTCCAATTGTTAACTTTTATGTCTATCTATGACAACAGGTTAGTCATTTGAGAAATAATTACTTTCAAACATGGTAAAAATATATATATATATTAGATAGATGAGAAATGAGATCAGTCCTACCCCTAAATAGTAAAGCTATAAAATAATACAAAAGAGTTATGTCTGGCATGACATTTCATTATATAAAATTAACCCATTTGAGAAAATCTACAGTCATGGGATGGATGAGACAGGAATTACAAGGCGCTGGACATCAATTTTAATTTTCCATTAGCTTATGCTGATGATTAATTTATGTTGATGGGAAGGTTACCATGCCCCTGAGCCAAAGCTTAACAGTCCACTTACAGTTTTCTAACAGAAACTTCTGAGGAATGATTAATTCTATCACGTTGCAAAAGCAGGGATAGATTTAGTTCAATAATTATTCACACTCAAATATTTAAATGAAAATGTATGGCATCAGTCATTCTTTATAATTCTTAGGTTGGGTTATACAAACCTTAGGGTGTTTCTCTTGTGCTTAAATCCTGAGCATTGTAAGCGTCAGCATTTAAGTTACTATTAGCAGAACAGCTGACTTGGGTGAAGTAGTTTCTTCATAGTAACCTGTACCCAATCAATCAATGTCACTTGAATTGCTGCATTTGGACTCCCAAGAGCCTATGATTTTCACTGAGTGGTGCTGTGTAAAATACACCTCAAATACTATGATCAACCCTGGGAGCACAAAAAGACTTCTTTCACAAAGACAAGACGTGACGATAAGAGTACTTCATGCTTCCTGCGTAGAAATAGAAAAATCCATAAAGACCAGTCAAAGGCCTACTTCCTACCATGAGCTATGCTACTTATGCTTTGAACAAAGACACATTTGGGCTGTATTTCTGACACAAATAGCCAATTAGAACACAAGGTCTTTTTTTAATTACCTAAAAGGAGAGTGGGGAAGACACCTAAAAATTTCTTAATATTTTAAAACTTTTATCCTCTAGGATAAAAAAATAGAACCTCTCAAGGTTCACAAATCCCTTTCTAGAATCAAGCCGTCAGGCTTGCAAAGCTACAGTAACTTCAGTGCATTCATAACGCATTCACGTGTCACTGTCCCGCCTAGCGGTCTCATCACTTTCACCTGAAACCCCTGCACTGCGTTGCCTTCCTAATTGTTCTCCCTGCCAGGGTCTTGTCTTTTCCTTAGCCCACCCTGCCCCACATCACAGGTTGGTCTTCCTACAACATATCTTTGCTCGTGCCGTGTCTTTGAGGGAAAATTTGCATGTGCTATCACTGCAGTCACAACACCATTGCCTCATTCCCACTCATCTGAGATCTGAACTCAGCCACTTTCTCCAGTTTTACTTCCCAAGCCTCCCCCTCAAGATCCTACACCTCAGGTGATCTAGATTCTTCTCTGTTGTATGGAGCTAGTCAGCACTTCCCACTCTCTCTGCCTCTGCTCACATCATTCCACTTGAGTTGGCCTTTCCCCATCCAAACCTTTTCAGACTCACTCAAATGTCTCTTCCTTCATGAAACTTCCCTGATTAAACCCCAGCCCCCTTTTCACAATTCCTTCCCAATTACTAGATGTATCTCTAATAGCATTTAGCACATTCTGGCTTATCTTAACTTATTTTTCTCCCTTACTGATCCTATTTGTACAGTCCATGAGAAGAGGAGTCATGTGTTCATTGTATATAAATCATTGCCAGCAACTAGCATAACACCTTTATGGATTAAGTCAAATGCGTTTTTCATGTAAATTTTTCTGAAAATTCCATGGAAGATTATCATTTCAGACAGAAACTAATTTAAGACTACTTCACAGATAACCAGATGAGGATGGCAGAATTAAAAGAAGAGGAATTTGGCATTGTTACAAACGTAGTTCTCAGGAGATAGACGAAGAGAAATTATATATAGTAGCTTCTTCCCTAAATACTGTGTGAGGACTTTCCCTAAAATAAAATCTGTATGTTCTACCTCCGCTAAATAATAACAGCTCATATTTATTCATTTTCTTTACATTCAGGATTTTCTTTGGTAGATTTTGCTATAATCCTAAAATACAAAATGAAGGTGAGATTTGGAAATTTTTGGTATTTTTAAATTTAGCTGATTGGTGTTATCACAATCTGACTTTCAGAGGGGAAAGAAAAGGAGTTTACTTTAGAGACCATTCCTAAAAAGATGATATAAAAGAAATAAGAGTAACCAATCTTTCTCCCATTGCTTATTCATAAGGCAGAGAGAAGACTCTAAAATAAAGCTAGAGTTACTGCAATGCCTTCAAAGGGTGCTGGAATGTTTGAAGACAGTCCCTATAAAATAGAAGTTGCATTTCTCTTCCCCTGGCCTTCATTCAAGCACTTCTCATTTTGTTGGGCTCTCTTTTCAGCTAAGCCTCCTGATGGTAGAAAACACAACTTTACATTCTGCCAGTGGAATTGCTTGGCACTGGAATTCTGGCGGGATGCTCCCCTATGAGAAATTCACATTTAGTACGTATTGTTGAGTGTCTTCCTGTGTATTTAGATAAAGCTTTTATTTCATGATTTCTTAGTTCCTCTTCTTTATGAAATCCAGGTAGTGTAAATCAGCTCTTTTGACTTGTACATATTAATTAGAGCAGTAGTTAAGAAAGGGTATTAATGAAATCCTTCCTTCTATTAAAATGGAGGTCAAAAGTGGCATCTTACTACTCCACGGGGAGTTTAACCAAATTTAAATGAGTAGTGAGCTGTTTGTCAGACATTAGGCTCTGGAGAATAATTAAACTCCCATAAACTTTCTTGAAATAAAAACACATGACTATCTAGTAGGAAATGGACAGTGAAAATCTTTCTTAGATTTTAAACTATTAGATTATGTCTTAATGTTTGCCACTATTACTCACAAAAGTGGTTATTCATAAAAAAACCCTGCTCTCCTATTGCATCTTATACTACTCATTTGTTTTGAGGATTTTTTAAAAAATTTGGTTTTTCTTTGTTTTGGTATTTAGGTACATTGGATTCCTCCACTAGACATTAATGTCTGCCTATTTTAATTTCATATGTGTTTACTCACGGTACATAAGACTGTGAAATGTAGTATTTTCTGTCACCTAGATTTCTCCCCCAGGACCAAAATATGAAAGACCTTTCCATGCCCAGTTTTTATTAATATCTTGTATAAAAACATTTGTGGCATTTGATGAGATTTTCACGTATAATGAAGCTAAGAGGGACAAAAATCCATACAGTATTAGAAACAGGATTCAAAAGACCACGAAGCACTTAACTAAAACCCCAGTTCTAACAAAGTAAAGAAAAGTTAATTAGGTTAAAAGTACTTCAATTAAGTATTAAAAAATACTGCACAAATAGAGAAGAGGAGATATCCATTAAAAGTAATTCATATAAATACCAAATGAATAAAAACAATCTCAGAGATATTCCAAGCCCTTTAAGTTCAAGTAGTAATCAGATGCCCAAAGTCAAGAGTGACTTGACTCAAGTAACTCAAATACTGGTAGCTGCTCACGACAGCCACGTGACATCTCCAGTCTCATGTCAGTGAGGTGCCACATTACCCTGGATCAAAAACTGGGGTTTTAACTGACTCCAAGCAGAAAATGTGAAATGATTCCACAAAACAATTTGACTTAAAAGAACATTAACTAAAGAATAATGCCCAGCACTAGAGATAGCATTCTCCTCTGGTCATACCCCAAATGGGATTTTGCATAGATCTAGACACCATTTTTTGACTATCAACTCAATAAAGAATCTTAGGCTGAACATTCCTTCATCCCCTTTCCCAGTCCTTCACTTCTGTTTCTTGAGCTCACTTTAAAGAAACAGTGAGTACCTCTGATGACCTTGTCCCAGGTTTTCTTTTGAGAAGAATGCTAGAACACACAGTGAATTTGCCACAGGGGGACAGAGCATGCTGGACTTTGTAATTTACCGTAAAACAAATTTTTAAAAGAAGTTTTCTTATCTCAAGTGTTCCAAAGAACACACTCAGGGAAACACAGAACTAGACTTCTTCTCACCCAACATAAAATGAAATCCGAGTTCCTGTCCTGATCTCCTACAAGAAAATGTGAGGCATAGATGTGACCTATATAATCCGGTCCCGAGCTATCTTTTCATATTTATATCTTATCCCTCTCCTCGCTCTCTTTAATCTGGGTTCAGCAGTTCTTCTTAGTCTTCTTTACACATGCCAAGCATGTTTCTGCCTCTGACCCTCTGCCCTTGCTAGTCCCTCTATCAGGAACAGACATTTGTCCAGGTAGTGGCATGGCTCACTTCCCCACTTCCTTCCTGTCTCTGTCTAATTGTCGCCTCAGCAGAAGTACCTACCACAGCATCTAAAATATCTCCTCCAGTCATGTTCTTTCATACTGTTTACTTTTCTTCAAAGCACTTATCTCTATTTGAAAGCACTTTTCACTTAAGTGTTTATTGGTTGTGTCTCTGTTAGAATGTTGGCTTCATAAAGGCAGACTTTGCCCACTGTTGTACTCCCGGTTCCTGGGAAATGTGTGTCTTTGAAAATGTGTGTGTGTTCTTCAGCATCCTCATGTTTTCTCACGTTATGGACTCATGAAAATGCAATCCCAAATCAGCTTTTGGAGGAAAACACTGCTGCATAGTACTGAGCAGTTTCCTTAGCATAACATAATGCCCTCACTCATTCTGTTCCTCTTGTCTCTTTTGCTTTTCCTCCTCACATTTGCCTTGAGAATTTTCCCTCTTCAGCATTCAGCTTCAGCATCCTATCTTCCATGAAACCTTGCTGATGGCCCATACCATCAGGGTGGATGCGGGTTCTTTGTCCTGGCCTGTGTGATCATTCATCTTAAAACACCACATCTGAATGTGCTGTGTGGGCTTGATCACATGTCTGCACCACATGACTTGCCATTCCTTGAGGGCATTGACTGTACCTTTAGCATGCAGAAAAGTGCTTCTCTCAAAACTTTTTCCCCACCAACATCCTCATCTGACATACTGTGTTGAGTGGAACATTTTTGAAGCTGCCATCTTCTCTTTTCTACCAGACTTTGTAAGTTATTTCTTTGTCAAATGTGGTTTGTCCCATAGGGCCTTTCATGGTATAATCTTTCTTTTCTTCCTTTCCTTCCTTCTTTTCTTTCTTTTTTTTTTTTTTTTTTTTGCTATTTTATATCTTTGAGTAAAATGCATTTTGAATAATATGTTGTAATTATTGGACTGCTTTAACAACATTTTTATATGACTAATCTGTGTCATCTCTGGGGCTCATTTATAGCGGTGATTTCACCACCAAACCAGAGAAGCCCACAGTGTTAGGACCTAGAGATTCATCTATTTAGCTCACTTCTGTGATTTTTTTGTAAATGTCACAGGCTGGTCAGGTTACAAATTCTTCTACCCCTGCTATACTGCTTCCTCTCACAGCCTCTGCCAGTGTGGTTCCCTTTTCTGGAATGCTCGTTCCTCCCCGTCCCCTCCTATGGCACACACCTTCTCATCTTTCAGGCTCACAGAAGCCCCTGCTCTCTGTGACTATTCTGTTACAGGCATTCGTACCACCAAACACCTCTCCTTCTAGCATCTTTCACATTTCTTTTCCCTTTAGGTCATATGATTGTTTCTCCCCAAAGAATGAACTCCAAGAGGAAAGGAGCTATAATTGTTACTCATCTTGTATGATGCTGGGCACACAGTAGGCAGTCAATTAGTTAATAGATATTCTTAGGGTAAATGAATGGACACAGGCACAAAAGTACTTATAATCTAATCGAGTTTCCAATGTGCAATAAAAGGGCTGCTATGGAAAAAGCACATTTTTCAGTCGTCTCGAGAGGATCTGGTTTCTAAAAGAAACTTAAATTCTTACAGAGTTAAAAAAGGAGTAACTTTTTGAACCCAATCATTTTTAGAATGCTAGCCTAGGCTGTAAGTCAAAGGGAGAAAGCTTTCTGTTCACAAACCCCAAGGGGTTAAGGGCACGATCCAGGGAACCTGGAAGAAAAGTTTGCCACTGAAGCATGAAAAACCTGGTGTAAAAGGGCTTTCAATTCAGGTCCACTTCTTAGGAATTCTAAGTTTTACAGTCCTTGATCCTCTCTATATCAGATTACTTTGTAACTCAATTGTTCCCTCAACTCAACAGAATACGATTTTACTTCTTTTTAATTCAGTTGTTGAGTGAACTGAAAGATAGCTAATAAAGAGATTAATTAAAGTAAGATAGCCATGGTCAAGTTTGCTCTCTGCTGAGTGGATCGCCCTCATCTTAAATCTTCTTAAACCGCACACAATTAATTCAAAAGCCTGAGGGCACTTGCATGAAAAGGATAATGGGGTGAGGCTTTAAATGATAGAAAGTCCTTAAAGTCTCTCTGCTTTATTGGTTTATGTTAACACCTTACTCATTAATCTTGTGATGACTGAAGGTGTTTCTATTCACAGATATCAAATTGACTCAATCTATCCTATTTCGAGTTATTTTAAATTTTCAGTCACCACACAACTGATTGCACTGTAATCTAAATCTTAAAATGGCAGAAAGTTCCAGATTGGTCACTGCTTAATCCAGTGGAGAATACAGACATAACGAGTCTCAATGATATTTTCTAAATATTTTTGGAAAAGTAGATGGAGACATCAGTACAGATGCAAACACAGAAGAGTAATGTGTAAATTACCTATGTGTACAACTCTTACGAGGCGGATTTGTAAATCATCGCACATCTATGTAAGTGCTGTTCTCATCCAGTTTTTAAAATAATGTGTTCAGAGGCAAATTAATGACTGAGAAATGCTTGCATAATGTTAAGGAAAGGGGCAAGTGACAAAACTATATAAAGAGTATAAATCCACTTCGTTGGGAGGAACAGATACATATGTACACATACATGCGTGTGTGTGTATATGTATATGTGTGTATGTGTGTGTGTGTGTGTGTGTGTGTGTGTGTGTGTGTGTGTGTGTATGTATATAAAGCAGGATTAGAAGGTAGAAGAGAAGGAGGGGAATGGGAGGAAAGAAGAGAGAAAAAGCTAAAATGAAAATGGTAACCAAAATGGTAACACTGGTTAACGGTATGATGAAATTATAGGCATTTTTTCTTACATCTTTATGCTTTTTCCTGTATTTTCCCAAGTAGCCTGCATTCTTTTATGATGAGAAGAAATCAACATTTTAAAAGTTAGAATATACACTATGGCCTTCCAATGAAGAAGATGATCTTCAGAAATTTCTCACAGTTTGAGGGTGTTAGTTGTAGAGAAGCAGGAGGAAGAAAAGGATATTGCTCCCCAGAGTTTCTGCCACTCCTAAAACATGCACAGTGCCTCTCCCTTTCTCTCTCTCTCACAAACACACAAACTCACACAGTGATGTTGCTTGCTCTAGGCTCAGGGCCTTGACATCTAAAAGCTGTGCTGTACCAAAGCCAGTAACCGTAAAAGTCCAACCATGTGTTCTTAACCGCTGGTAACCTAGGACTGATACATTTTTCCAAACAAGCAAAAGGCCTCTTCATTTTTGAGGTGGCTTCTGGCAACCAAGGTGCTGTGGAGCCACCATCAATTGTGAATAAAGCAAAAGATAAGAGAGGGAATGCAAAAAGACTCACAGAGTAAGGCCTCTCCTATGATGGAGTCTCCATCTCTGGAAGATACATATTTCTTCCAGAGACTGCCATGCCCCTGGACCAGAGCAGTCAGCCTATATGAGGTAGCCTGACACTGTCACTGACACTGTTGGGGTTTACACAGAGAAACCTCTCACTCAGCCGCGTCCAAGAATCACACACGCTTTTTGGAGATCCATGATAAAGAAAGAAGGAAGAAGAAAAGTGATGCTGGGAACATTCTGCGGGATGGCCCACAGATCTGCAGGGCCCAGAGTGAGATGAAAATGTGGGGCTTCTTGTCCAAAAACCAGGAACAAAGTGCCATTGAAAGTTCTAAAACATAAATATTTTTTCTTTATTCTTCATCTTTTTCCTGACTTGTTATAGTTTTTATTTGCTATCAAATATCATTTGAAGCACAGAAGAATTTAAATTTTTGATTATTAGCATAAATTTTACCATTCTTGTTTGTATTGTGCAATGCCTGTTTTAAATGAAAATTTAAGAGCATTTAGCACAATTGCAGAATCACCAAAATTACACAATTGATATTCTGTAGCTTGTACATGCATATGTAATGTCATTCTTAGTGGAAATACTGCACAAAACTAACTCAACTGTTTTTATTTCACTTCTTGATAAGCACACTTTCTACCAATACTCTCTACTTGAAGCTTACCAGTAAGTTAGAAAGAATGAAAGGAAAAAGAACTATGGTTTTCCTGTTTCCTTTCCTTCTGTGTCACCATTTTCAGCATAAGCAGTTGGCTAAGGAAGTAACATGAGTAAGAAAGGATATGATACGATTCCTTGGTCACTGTACAAGAAACACACTCTTGGTGTTTCTCCTATACTACTCACACAGAACATGTCTGACACTTCTGAATGTGTCTATGTGTGGGGCGGGGGTGGTTTTCCACACCAACAATTCTCCAATACCAGCTGGATGTCCTCAAATGTAACTGAATTCTGACGCTATGTATCTGGTGATCCCACAGGGGCTCAGTTCCACAAGACCGCCCCAATCCTTCACTCTAGAAGCCAATTACAAGTTTCAGATTGTTACCTATGCTTCTGACTGATTGGCTATAAATTTGGGTTCCCATGACCCCCTCTTGGGCTTAATAATTTCCTAGAATGGCTCACAGAACTCAGAGAAACACGTTTACTAATTATGATTAAAAATATGATAAAGAATACAGATAAACATCTAGATGGAAGAGACACATAGGGCTAGGTCTGGAAGGGTCCCAGGGAAGGAGCTTCTGTCCCTGTGAGAAGGGGAGGGCCACTCTCCCAGCACATGGATATGCTTACCAGCCTGAAAGCTCTCTAAACCCATACCTGAGATTTTTACAGAAACTTCATCACAAAGGTATGATAGATCGTTAACTCAATTCTCAGCTCCTCTTCTCCTCTTGGAGGGTGAGAGGCAGAGCTGCACATTCCAAGCTTCTAAGCATGGACTGCTCTTTCTGGTGGCTAGCCCCTATCGTTAAGCTATCCAGGAGTCCACCAAGAGGTACTCCTTAGAACAAAAGACACTTCCATCACCCAGAAATTGCAAAGGATTTAAGAGCTCTGTGTCAGGAACTAGGATCAAAGACAAAATAGGAGAACAAAAAATGCTTCTAGTACTCTTACCACTTAGGAAATCATAAGGGTTTTAGGAGCTCTGTGCTAGGAACTGGAGGCAGAGACCAAATGACACCTTTTCTATTATTTCACAGTTGTTCGTATTTCTTAGAACACCACTGCCTTCTTTCTGCATTTGAAGCAAATTCTGGTTCAAATGGAGAGCACAGCACCCCAGGCTGTCAGCTCACCCACTTTCTCAGTTGTAGATACAATGTGCCAATCTTGCACTTACTTTTTGTTTTGCTGAACACCCATACTATGTGGACCCACCAGAATTCTGTGCTCACGGGGCATCACAAATACTATATGCAAATAAGGTGGTGAGAAAGGTGGGTAAACATTTTGTGCTACTCGCCTCTGCTCACACACATGTCCCGTTGTCCCATCGAATTTCACTTAGAAAATACAAGCTCAGAGGTAAAGTTGGTAAGAATTTCAAGACACTACCCAAGCATTAAATCCAAGGTAGGAACCTTCTGACTACTGGCCCCCTGTGGCTCCCAGGTGGTACATTTATGAAGCCAGCCCTGACATACTGCCTTGGCTTTTTGGCTGAAGCACTCTCCAGCACACGAAATAGCCTAGAACACCTGCTTATCTAATTAATGAAACTAAAATTCCCCAGACTCAGGGCAAAGAGCAGGATGTGGACACACTGAGTTCTACACAAAAAGAGATTAGGACAAACTCACTGAGTAAGAGCACTAACCATAGTGATTTGATATTCACATGACATTATCTGATTGACTGTTTTCACCAAAATTTACGGATAAAGCTGGTAGTGGAAGGGAGATTAGGAAGCAGCCAAGAAGGAAAGTGTGCTCATTGGTTATTTTAGATGCAGTTTCTGAGATTGACTGGGACACTAATTGGAGAATCATTAAACGAGAAGGCACAGTCTTACATATATCAAAGGTCTGTTTTCTTTCTGGTTGACAAAACGAACAATTCCAGGAATCATGCTAAACACTGTAATCTGATAATTAAGGAAGGGCTCAGTGGAGCAAGGAAAGGAAACAGGAAAATTTAATTTAGAAAGAAGCTGATGAAGAGCCAGGCACCAGCTGACATAAAATCAGCCGCTGAAGATGTTCTTAAAGAGAAACTGAAAATGCTCTTCATAAATAAGGTTTAGTGGCATCACAAAAAGAGGAGATTTTCTGTAAAATAATACTAAGGCTGTCAAGGCAATGTGTTTCTTAACCAAGCAAGTTAATACTGCTTCTGTCTACTGCTTGCTTCACAATGAGTGAGGTCAGCCTTATAATATGATCAAATCAAGTGCAGTTTAAGTGAAATGTTTATGCACATTCTTTCACCATTTACCATTTGCCATCAAGAGACTCTCATATCAATGCATCAGGGAAGCAAAATCAACCACAAGTTTTTTGCTAGATATCGATTTGGCATAATTTCTACCTCAATTTGCCAGTTTCCTGGTTTTCCAGAAAGAAACCAGAGCTTATGGCCCCCCTCTTAAGAAGCTATTTTCATTTGAGCTAGATTCTATTACCCATGCCTTCCAATGTGGTTCAATCCCTAACATTCACATACGAAGCAATCTCCATTGACAAAATGGCACCTGCCTGAGTTACGAATTGAGCACCACCACATATTTCTCACTCTATTTCCACGGTTATCATCATCAATATTGTGCTTTGGACCACCCAGCTCACAATTCTGAGATCATACTTTATCGACCTGTGTGTTTTTCTCAGCTCTTCAATCCACAAACTAGGAAGGTTGTCTGCATCTAATAATGGCTTGTTCTATTGCTGTTGGTGCCAAGTTGGCAAGAAATCAATGTATCTTTAGCTTGAGTTCATCTGAGATAACCAGCATCTGTTATATATCCCTGTCCCTAACCCAAATCGAAACTCTACAGTTGGACAGCACTGTTCTTCCCCATCTGTGGTGCTTGTGTAGTCAACTTTTGTGCCCTTGAATCCCATTGTAACTTGGGAGGAGGAAAGAGTGCAAACATAAGAATTAAGAAGTATTAAGAAAGTTATTTATCTCAAGCTTGCCCCAATCCAGATGCCAAAATATCTGCAATATCTTCATTATAACTCAGCTCAATTCAACATAAATTTTTTTAGCACCAACCAAAGAAGACACAGTGGGTAACCCTAAATGTAATAAAGATAACTAAGGCACGCCCTTGAGGAGCTCACAATCCAAGTAGAAAAAATAAGTAATGTTATACTATATTATGGTTATTTTATAAATGTACATAATGTAAACATTTATGAAGCATTATGAGGATACAGATTGAAGGTCATTTTCTTTCGGTTAATCATTGGCCTCTTCCAGACATTATTTTATTCAAATTACTCCAAGGAGCAATACATCAGTTATTAGAACTATTAGTACCTTACCTCTTCCCCACACTGTGAGGCAGAAGGTGATAACTGTGCTGGGAAAAACTGGAGCAAGAATTATCAGGAAAATACTCATTAAAGCATTCATTCAGGCATTCAACATTTATAAACCACCCCATCTCTGGCAGATACCATGCAGGATGAAAAGGTCTGCAAGACACAGTTACTGTCTTCAAAGGAACGTATATTACCACCTATTCCTTGATGCTGAGAAATTAAGTTGGGAGTTTTGTAACTTAAAATTTAATAGCTGAACATTGAATATTTCAGGACTTAATCCACATTTCACTGTACGACAAATTCTTATAGGTACAGATCTAACACCTTTTATTCCATTGAGGTGTCTATATTTCTCCTTATTCCCTTTGTCATCACTCAGGCTCATTCCTACCATAACACTGTTTTGTTTTTGTTATTGTTTTTGTTTAAGGAAATGATTAACTGTTTACAGTTATATTTCACAGAATGGAGTCAGAGCTACTTATATGGGCAAGAATCAGTTGGGTACTTATCAAATGCAAAAAAAGCAGACTCCGAATCGCTGAATTTGATGACCAGAAATCTGCATTTTTTAATAAGCACACAGACAATTCTGATTAACACTGAAATTTGAAAACAACTCTTCTAGTGTCACCTTTGCCTTATACTCTTGAGGATTTAGGTCATTCCACTTTTTAAGCAATATTCTGCCTCCTGGGCTCATTTTCATTCAGAATATAATGATTAAACAACTTCTGTAGTATGAGAATACAGTTACTCATAATGTGGCTACAAGGCCCTGCAGATCTGCCCTCAGCCCTTCTTTCTAAACCCACCCTTTACTAACATCAGCCTTGCTCTAGCTGCCACCATCTTCCATAGTCTTCATTGTGTCAAGCTCTTCCCTAGCCCACAGGTTCATGCCACGCCACGTCTAATGCCTAGAAGGCTCTTCCCCATACTCTTTGCCTAGATAACTATTTTTCATTCTTCATATCTCAGCTCAAATATCTTTTTCAAAAAGAGACTTTCCCTAACCAAAGTTAATTCAGTCTCACCTAATAGTCTTCTTTTATAGATCCCAGTACCTTTCTACCAAGGAACTTATCAGAATTTATTACTATACATTTGCCTGTATTTTGATGATACGTATTTCTCTTGCCATTCCAAGTTGCATCAGAATGAGGACCGTATCTTTTTACTTCACCAGTGTGTATCATCTCCTAGCAAAGTGCCTGACACAGAGGAGCTATCTAATAAACACTTGAAAGAATAAGCAACGTAAGTAAAGAGTAATTACTTTCACACACATGAAGACATTGGAATAAGAACACTGCATAAATTAAATAGTATGTAACAAGTTAATATATAATCAATTATATACAAGTCATAAAATGGTTTAAGAATTCAGAGGGCAAAGAGATGAATGTGCCCTGAAGTGGTCAGGGAAGACAGAGTAGGTGAAATGGAACTTTAGCTGGGCCCCAGAGAGTAATTAAAATAGGGAAAGAGGAGGTCAAAGGCAGGTCTCACAGACAAAAGTTCAGAGGCCAGAATCACAGAATGTTCAAGTTAAATTATCCCAAGATTTATTCCAATTCAGCATATTCTGCCTATAGATAAATGTGGTGAGAAATTTTTTTAATTTTGATTGATTCGCTTGTCCCTGGAGGATTGGTCCGCAGAAAAGCAATATTGTAAATTTCTCAGTGGTTTTATTGATTCCACTACCAATCCCTAGAAATAATAACTCTCTGGTATTCAAAGTATAAAGAGAGGTTAAGAGAGCATCAAAATTTAACCAGATATCCAAGCTAATATGAAACTTGGCAAAAATGATGTAAATATTGAAACAAACCACATCCAACTTATCAGAGAACTAAATTAGAACATGAAGTTGCTGATTCCTCTAATACAAACCAGGAATCTGCATGTCAGTCTCCCTTGAACTCAGTGTCCACTTTAATTTCTGCTCAAATTGTTTTCCCTTGTTTACAAATGCAAACCAAAAAAAATTTTTTTAAGCATTTTCACCTAAATTCCTAGTCTCCTAAACAGTCTGAACTTGGAGAGATGCAAATATAAAATGATTTCTTTCCCTCTGTATTTTGCCAGACATATTTTGAAAGCTCCCCCTTCACACAACCCTGCTGTTACTTTGAGATTTTAAAAGAAGCCTCTTGACTTATATGTCCTTTTCTAAAGCTTCTACCATATTAGAGTAAGTAATTTGGTCTTGCCCAAACTTTGTAAACAAGCTGAACTCTGGGGGAAAAAAAAAAACATATGAAATAACTGCTTTTAGGAATTAAACACTGTGATCTCTGAGCAGAGGAAAACAAATGAGGGGCACTTCAAACTTTCTGGCTGTTGGCCTGGAGGAACATTGTGGACTGCAGTACATGGAGGGGGAAGCCAAGCACAGCTTAGGGGTCTCATTGAGCTCAGGCAGAAATCAAGGCTTGAGTTTGCTAAGGCAGCTGCACTTTTCCAGGAAGAATACAGAGAGGAGTGAGAATTCAGAGAAAGCACTCTAGAAATCTCCATAGTGGGTTTTCTAGAGTCTGGTTTTCAATACAAAGCTGTCAAGCACAGGATGAAATTCCAAAAATCAAGCATAGAGCTAGTGGAGACCCGTAAAATAAATAATTCCCAGAGATCAAACTGGACTGGGAAGTATTCAAGTACCAATCAACAAGAGTGGAAACACTTTGTCCAATATTCAGGGCAGGTAGGAGAGACTTCAGAAAGTTTGCGCCTTAGAAGTAAGGCTAAGTTAGGTGCAAAGAATACACTAGATATATATGAAAAATCATTGGATGAGCAAACTAGAAGATTATACACTGATGAAAAAAATCAATAACTGTGATGACATAGCAATAAAAAGTATTCAAAGTGAAACAAAGAGAGAAAGTGACTAAAAAAAAATGAACAAAGCACAGTGACTTATGGGACAATTTGAAGTGGTCTGACAGATGTGTAATTTAAATGACAATAGGGGAAATCAGCAGAAAAAGTTACGTGAGGAAATAATGTTCAAAGATTTTCCATATTTGATGAAAACTACAAACCCATAGATCTAAGAAATTCAATGAATCAAAAGCAAGAAGAAAATGAAGTATGAAGTAACCACACCAAGGCATGCATAATCAAAAAGAGAAAATCTTAAAAGCAATCACAGAAAAAAAGACATAGTCAATACATATGAAAAAGACAAGAATGACTAGAGCCTTTTCAAAAACGCTATCCATGAGAAATATAATTTTCTTAAAGTGCAAAAAAAATTATTATTCCAGATTTTATACTCAGCAAAAAAAGATAAAAATGTTATTTTCAGACAAATAAAAGGTGAAAAAAGTGTTAGTGACAAATATGTACAATAAGAAATGTAAAGATAGTTTTCAGGCAGAAGAAAAATGGTACCAAATGACAGCTCTGATTGGCATAAAGCATGAAGAGCTTCTGAAACGATAATTTTGTGTGTAAATATAAATTACATCTTATCCACATTATAAAATTTCTTTAAAAGATACATGATGAAGGAATAACAACATATTACAGGATTATTACATGTGTAAAAATAAAATGTATTACAACAACACCATAAAGAATGGAAAGGGAATTAGGAGTAAACTGTCTAAAGTTCTTATACTATAGATGAAGAGGTATCATTACTTTGAGGGCAACTCTAATAAGATAAAGAAACTTACTGTAAATTCTACAACAACCAATAAAAACAAAACAAAGAGCTATGACTTATACTTCAGTAATACATATAAAATGAAAGGCAAAAAACAGGAATGAAGGAACAACAACAATTACAACAACAAAATGGTACAAGTAGAAAATAAATATTACTTTGCACTTAAACTCAGTAATATCAAATGTTATGTTAAATACATATGAACCAAATTAAAAAGTAAAAATTATTAGACTGAATAAAAATCAAAATATATGTCTATCAGAAATGCTCTTTAAATATAGACAAATATAGATTAAAAGTAAAAAGATTAACAAATATAACTATAAAAATGCTAATCATAAAGAAGTTAGGAGTGATTACATTAATAACAGACAAAGTAGATTTCAGGACAAGAAATTTACCATGGATAAAGAAGGATATTTCTTGGTAATAAAAGAGGCATTTCATTAAGCAGACATAATATTATACATATGTTTGTCTATTTTTGAATGGTGACTTCAACACTCCGCTCAGGAATTATTATAAATAGTAATTTAAATAATTAATGACACTAGAAAACTACTAGAGCTCATCAATGAATTCAGTAAAGTTGCAGGACACAAAATTAATATACAGAAATATGTTGCATTTCTACACACTAAAAATGAAATATCAGAAAAAGAAATTAGGGAAACAATTCTATTTACTAACACATCAAAAAGAATAAAATACTTAGGAATAAACCAAATGAGGCAAAAGACTTATATTCTGAAAACTGTAAGATGCTGATGAAAGAAATTGAAGATGACACAAACAGATGGAAGATACACTGTGTTCTTGGATTGGAAGAATCCACATTGGCCATACTACCCAAGGCAATCTACAGATTCAGTGAAATCCCTATCAAGATACCAATGGCATTTTTCACAGAACTAGAACAAAAAAAAATTTTAATTTGTATGGAAACACCAAAGACCCTGAACAACCAAAACAATCTTGAGAAAGAAGAATGCAGCTGGAGGAATCCTGCTTCCTGACTTCAAACTATACTACGAAGCTACAGTAATCAAAACAGTAGGGTACTGTCACAAAAACAAATACATAGATCAATGGAGTAGGATAGAAAATCCAGAAATAAACCCATGCACTTATGGTCATTTAATCCATGACAAAGTGGCAAGAATATACAATGGACAAAGAGTCTCTTTAATAAGTAGTGCTGGGAAAACTACACAACTACATGTAAAAAAAAAAATGAAATTAGAACATTCTCTAACACCATAAACAAAAATAAACTCAAAATGGATTAAAGACCTAAATGCAAGACCAGATACTATAAAATTCCTAGAGGAAAACACAGGCAGAACACTCTTTGACATAAATCACAGCAATATTTTTTTTTGGATCTGTCTGCTAGAGTAATGGAAATAAAAGCAAAAATAAACAAATAGGACCTAATTAAACTTAAAAGCTTTTGCACAGCTAAGGATATCATTGACAAAATGAAACGACAACCTACAGAATGGGAAAAAATATTTGCAAATGATGCAAATGACAAGAGACTAATTTCCAAAATATACAAACAGCTCATACAGCTTAATATCAAAAAAACAAGCAACCAAATCAAAAAATGGGCAAAAGACCTAAATAGACATTTCTCCCAAGAAGACATACAGATGGCCAACAGGCACAAGAAAAGATGCCCGGTTTCACTAATTATTAGAGAAATGCAAATCAAAACTACAATAAGGTATCACCTCACACCAGTCAGAATGGCCATCATTAAAAAGTCTACAAATACTAAATGCTGTGGAGGGTAGGAGGAAAAAGTAATCCTCCTCTGCTGTTGGTGGGAATGTAAACTGGTGAAGCCACTATGGAGGGCAGTATGGAGAGTCATTAAAAAACTAAAAATACAATTACCATATGATCTAGCAATCCCACTCCTGGGTATATATATCTGGAGAAATCTCTAATTCTAAAAGATACAAGATACATGCATCCCAATATTCACAGTAGCACTATTTGCAATAGCCAAGACATGGAAGCGACCTAAATGTCCATTGACAAATGAACAGATAAAGAAGATGTGGTATATATGTATACACAATGGAATATTACTTAGTCATAAAAATGAATGAAATAATGCTGTTTGCAGCAACATGGATGAATCTAGAGATTATCATACTAAGTGAAGGAGTCAAAGACAATCATCTGATATCAAATATCATATATTATATGTGGAATCTTAAAAAAAGGATACAAATTAACTTATTTATAAACCAGAAACAGTCACAGACATAGATAACAAACTTATGGTTACCAAAGTGGAAAGGGGAAGGAGGGATACATTAGGAGTTTGGGATTAAAATATACATACTACTTTATATAAAATAGATAAACAACAAGGTCCTACTGTACAGCACAGGGAACTATATTCAATATCCTGTAATAACCTATAATGGAAAGGAATCTAAAAAAGAATATCTATATATGTGTGTATGTATATACGGATAGATAAAGATAGATAACTGAATCTCTTTGCTGTACACCAGAAACTAACACAATGTTGTTAAATCAACTATATTTCAATTTAAAAAAAAGACTCAATATTATTAAGATTCAGCTTTCCCAGTTAAAATGACAATAGTTCTATGGGAATTTACAAGCTGATATTTATATACAAGCTGATATATATGTATGTATATACACACACACACTATATATATGTTACGTGTGTATATCTAGACAAAGAATTCTCACAACAATCTAATTTAAAAATTGGCAAAAGATTTTAGCAGGTGCTCACATGAAAATATCTGAATGAGCAATAAGAGCCTGAAAAGGTGCTCAACGTCATTACTCACTTGAGAAATGCAAATTAAAGTCACTGAGATAATCAAATGTAAAAGATTAATGCTATCAAGTGTTGCTAAGAATGTGGAGTTACTGGAACTTTTCATACATTGCTGGGGGCAATATAAAATGGCACATCATTTTGAAAAACATTGTGACAGCTTCTTATAAAAAATTACCCATATACCTAACACACAGTGTTGCTACTGCAGTCCATCTACACAGATCGAGGAAAGCATTGTTCACACAAAGACTCATATGTGAATATCTATGACAACTTTATTCATAATAGCTCCAAGATGGAAATATAAATATCCATGAATAGGTAAATAATTAAACAAATTGTAATATATTTATACAATGGAATACTGCTCAGCAACAGAAAGGAATGAATACAGGCAACACTGATAAGGCTGAAAAACATGCTGCGCAAAAGGACACAAAAAAACATACTATTTGGCTTCATTGATACAAAGTCCTCGAATAGAGAAAGCTAGTCTAAATTGATAGAAAACAAATCAGAGGTTGCCTAAGACCTAGTGGAGAACACAAAGGAACTTTTGGGGGATGGAAATATTCTACATCTTGAATGTGGTTGTGATTACACAGGTGATGATTATATTTATCAAAACTCATCAAACTATACATTTTCACTGGTGCGTTTTATTGTATGCATGTAAAATTTACCTCCATAAAAGTTGAATTTTTTTAGCTTCTTACAAAGCTTAGGGTTGAGAGTCTACCAGATCACCCCAGCATCCTCCTTCTAGATCAATGCATCCTTCCTCTTTAACCAATGTTTCCCTAATTTTTCTTCTGGTTGTAGGCTAGATGGCATGGAGTGAGGGTCTCAGAAAAGTCCATTTGCCCCCTAATCAACCTGGAAGAAATATAGGGCAGAAACCTTGTGTTTTCTGTCAAATATGGACATACTTCTCTCTTAGTACTTGGTTTGGGACTTCACTTAAAATTCTGAGTCCCTCACTCCTCTCACAAAAAAAAAAAGAAAAGAAAAGAAAAGAAAAAAAATTCTATTCAACATCATCTTACATATTTTAGGAAACACATTTTCTAAAACTGAATTCTGTCTTGTTGAGGAACCTGTTCCAATCATGACCAAGAGGAGGAACCTTAATAATTAGGAGGTATAATCTGACATCCCTATAATGGCAGCTGCTGGTCCAGTAGCTTGTCTAAAATGGATAAATCAAGCTGATCTGAGCAAGTTCAGTAAATCTGGCTAGTTAGAGGAGCTGAAGGAATCTGTAAGCTTTCTAGGTAAATCACCTACTCTTGGGTAGCATAGTATGGTAAATCCTGATGAAAAGGAGAATCAGATGGTCACTGATGAGTGGAACCCACCTAGAGAACCAGGGTCTGGACAGCCTTAAGGGAAGAAAAGGCCAGCGTCAGCATGGCTATCTGGAATGGAGAGTTTGTACAGTCTGAGTCATCTCAAACATGTTTTATAGAGGAATTAAAAAAGAGCTCAAGGTAGTCTTTTGCAAGCATAAAAGACACTTGATTTCTTTTAAAAGTGGATGTCAATTAAAGTAAACAGTATTATTTAAACTACTTATTAATAAGTAAAAATGACACTCTAAGAGAAGAGGCACCATGTTGATACTGTAGTTTTGTGCCCTTCCTGCTACAGGACCAGGTCTGTCATGAGCATTCAAACTCACGCTCAGGAGTTTTCCAAAATCTGGATATAACAATAAGAGATGAAGTCAAAATGACTTAGCCCACATGTAATGGAGAACTATGAAGGGTTTGATAGAAGTTAAGGTTTTAAAAATTTTAGAAAAATTTAATTAGTAGTAAGGTGGATTAAAAGGGGGGAAAACCAGAACAAGGGAGACAAATAGGAAGCTACTACAATACTTTAAGCAAAAAGGAAGAGTCTCTCCACTAACATGACCCTTAAAAATTTGAGAAAGTCTCCCACAGAACTGTTTGGGGACCAAGTAGAGGCACATATTTTATTTTAGCTACAGGCAAGGGCTGCACCCTGAATGCTGCTAAAGGACCCATTTTCCTCCCACTTTGAAGAGGAATGTTCACAGGAATCCTAGACAAAGACAAATAGGGACCTATGAGTAACTCTGAAAAGCTAAAAACCGACACTCTTTTCACTAGTATTTTAGAATATGTTTAATATTTATTTAGTGGTAGCAGTGAGAAAAAAGGTTTTTATTAATAAAAGCTGTAGACCTCAATTTAAATTTGAAATAAGGAATTTATCATATGCATTGAATGTAACATAGCATTTAGAGTATTTGAATTGTCATCAAATTGCAATTTTCCAAACCAGAGATCTTCTTAGGGGACTTAAAAAAGATATTTAAATTAGTTAATAAAATAAAGTACTCATTCCTAATAAACACCACACCTCATGCAATATTCAGCTTCAAATTTTTAGCTGTCTGCAGCTGTCAAGTAGTCGGCCTCAGGCTTGGTGGGTGTGCTGTGGTTCTATAGTACATCCTGCACGGAGAGCCACACAAATACTCCTTAAAGAACATTTCGCAACAGTGAGTGTCATTGTTTGCTTGTTTGTTCACTCAAAGGCAGTAACCTTGTTAGGAGTGAGATCTGTCATCTGTGGAAATCTGAGTTTATTGACAGCATTTCTAACTTACTTCTCCGATGTTTTTGATACATGTCATAAAACAGCAGTTGGATCACATCATGTGTCCAACTGGCCCACCTTTGAGAGTTCTTCAGGCCCACTGTGTGCTGGGGAATATAATTCTCAGAGGGAAAAGAAGTTACAAGTGCTTAGGCTTATGAGGTCTTTCTTATTAGTGGTTTTTTTTCTTTTAAATTTATGTTCTTGTTTGGTTTTTGCATGCTCTGTTGCTGCTTCTCTGCCCTGGAAAGTCACTCTACTCTCTGAAGGATAACAGAACTGGGTACAGTTGACAAAAAAGGACGCATCATCAAAATTGCTTAAATAAGACTAGTCCTTGAGAAAGGACTTCCAGCTCCCCTAGGATCTACACTAGTTTCTCAGACACTGACGTCAGTTGGAATCACCTGGATAGACTGTTAGACCCCAAATTCCTGAACCTTTTCCCCAGAGCTTTTGATTCACTTAAGTCTGAAGTTGAGCTGGAGAGTTTGCATTTTAACAAGTTCCCAGGTGATTTTAATGTTGCTGGCGTGGGACCACCCTTTGAGAAACACTCACTAACCAACTCATTGGGGCCAGAGATGCCAAAAAGAATTTGGGGTCAAAATCCTGGATATTTCTAAGTGGTTTTTTGTTTGGTTGGTTGGTTTGGGTTTGGTTTTGGCCTGGCTTTCTACTTTGTAATTCTTTCATAAACCTGCAGTGGTTGTAGGATGCTGAGGGAAGAATTATGTAAAAGTTCCAAATACTTCTATGTATTTTTCAGCCTTGGGCATATGATCAACAGTAAGCAGTGTAGGTCTGTTGCTCCCCCTGTAATAATCATGATTATTATTATTAGCATTATTCCATAGCTTCTGAGATGATGTTTGCAACTAGTTGTTTTACTGTTTTGTTTCTTGTTTGTTTTTTCTTGTGTCAGGAAGCTAAATCAGTATCCCCCTTAAGCTCCATGGAAGATCTGAGTGAAAATGGCCAAGCCTCAGTGCCCTGCCTTGAGTATAAGGAGCCGTCATCAAAATGCATTTTGAACTACCTTGTGTACAATTTATACTGCAACAGCTGTCTTCATCAGCTATTATCTAAATGAAAAAAATAGGAATTGAATGATATTAATATATTAAAAAGTGTAGAGGAAATGAGTCCAAGAAAAATAATTTCTGCCCACAATTATTCACAATGTAAACCAAGGGAAAAAAAACTATTTAGGAAAAGTAGGTAGATTTGAATAATCAGATTCAGAAGGCAAATGACAAGTAGGTAAAAATGCAAATTCTGGAAAGATTAAAAATGTAAAGATTTTAAGGAAAATATAGGGAAGTAAAGTAAATGAACAAGTTCCTGTGCTGACAAGTTTACTAGAAATACAGGATGCTTGAAGTATGTTAAATACAATATAGCTTTATCACTCTCAGATCAATCTGTTACAGATTAGATTTTTCAAATTAATAAGGGGGTAAAAGCAGGCAGGATGGATTCAGGTAAAGAATGGAAAGAGGAATTTTTTACCTTAATCAAAATAGCCAATCTTGAACGATGGAAATCTAAGTAGTGTAAACCTTAAGTGACACATTTTGTTTTACTCAGCTGGGACAAGAAAAGGATGATTTGCAGAGATTCAGCCGTACCCTAGAGTTAAGTTTAGAATAACCAGGGTCTGACTTTTGTACCCCTACATTTCTACCCACTAAGAATTAGTGATTTTAATTATAATTTTGAGGTACAGTAAAACTTTCACTAAGAAAGACTTCCTTCTAGGGGATCTGACGGTGGATCTGTTTTCTTGAATTTTACTAAATTTAAATGAATATTAAACTTAGAAAAATATTTTGGAAAGATCTTTCTATAACCAGAAGATTGTGTTTAATCCATCACTAACCAGACAGGAAGGACATAGAAAGTGGTTCAGAGAGAAATGACTGAGGTCAGACTTTGACGAAGCTCAGGCGCTACCTCTTTGCTAACATTTTAACTGAAGCCTCAATTTTTACATTTCTCAAAACAAAGCTAATGATAGTTCCAATTTCATAAGTTTGTCGTAAGATTTAAATTAGATAATTTTCAAAATTCTTATGCTGCAAGTACATGTGAGAGGTCAATAAAGATCAGCTGCTTTATTACTACTAGTAGTTGTTGTCATAATATAATTGTGCTTAATGGGTGTTAGTTTTCCAGAGTTGCCATAACAAATTACCGTAAACTCAGTGGCTTAAAACACACTGATTTATAATCTTATGGTTTAATTTTACCAAGTAGAAAAACAGACGTGAGTAGAAGTCTAACATAAGTTTCAGTGGGCTAAACTGAAGGTGTTGGCAGAGCTGCCTTCCTTCTAGGGGATCTGACGGTGGATCTGTTTTCTTGAATTTTCCAGCATCTAGAAGTCACTCGCATCTTTGCTCCTAGGCATTTACAAAGCCAATCACTTGTATCTCTTGACCATTCCTCCCTAGTCACAGCTCCCTCAGACTCTCTTCTTCTGCCTCCCTCTTCCATTTATAAAGACCCTTGGGATTTCACTGTGCCCACCAGGAAAATCCATCTTATACTATCTTAACCTAATCACATCTGCAAAATCCCTTTTGTCTATAAAAGTAGCATATTCACAGGCTCCAGGAATTAGGATACAGATATCTGTGGGGCCATTATTCTGCCTACAACAATAAGTTACTCATCTAGCATTCTAGTTCAAGTGCCATCAAAACAAACAGAGTAGAAATATAACTATCTAGGCCACTTATATTACAAATACAGCCACAGCAGCTCATTCTAGCCATCTTTTAAAAAAAATCTGCTTTAGGATATGAGCTACTTTTAGCAAACATTTACACAGCCCAAACTTAATTACAATCTCTCTACTTACATTTTATAATATGAGGATTTTTTAAAGCAATATATTCTGTCAAAAATGCAAATTTAACCATAAATACCAAGATAAATATTGCAAGGAATTACTAAATATCTTCTCTTGCTTATAAACCTCAATAAAGATATTCTGATTTTAGAAATATTAACTCATTAATCCCATTCACTCTGGATTTATAGAATGAGAAAATGAGAACATTCTAAGGCCTTGTATTTTGATCGCAGTTTCATTTGGCATATAGAGAGAAAAAATAGATTCTTATGTTTCATGTTTTTCCTATTTGTATATTATTTTTCTAAATACAGAAATTTATCTGTAAGATACAGAAAAACCACCAAGTAGAAAAACTTAGGAGAGTTCATCAAACATTACATAAATATGAAATAACTATTCAAAGATGGTCAGGTGCTATTACATGAAAAGTATAATTTGTCCTTGTAACCTGATTACACAAATACATTCTTCTAATTAAGGTAGATTGATGAAATCTAAGTGTTTAGGATGACTACTCAGAAAAAAAAGTGGTATTTAATTACTTCAACACATAACAGCTTCTATAGTTCTTTGTACTATTGATTTCTCTTTATGTGAAAAATTGCTCATGAATAACTCATGAAAAAACAGCACCATTCAGAAATATGATAGCAGGTTATATATGGTAAAAAAAAAAAATTCAGCAATTTACTCAAAGGAAAGTTATTTTATTACTATTTATTTCATAATAATTCTTGGTACTGGACAAAAACAAAACAGAAGCATACTCTTCTGGCTCTTGACAAATGCTTAGTTTTATTTCTAGATTTGCAAAAAATAGACAGATGAGTATTTGAAATTATCCATAATTAAATGATAATTCATAATCACTCACCATTAAGTAAAACATATGTTAATTAGAGAGTCTAAAACTAATTGCAGGCTGTCAAATGCATATGTGTAATAAAAATTTATTTTCATAGTAGTCTATAATTATATATTTCACAATAGACTAATGGATTTTCAGGAGCCATCACATTGTGCAGTGCTCACTTTTACTAAACAACATGATTAATAATTTAGAAAGAGCTGTTTTCTTTACTTATGCTATCAAAAATGAATTAAAACCAAATAAAGTTCTGGTTCAGGAAACCAGAATCAATATATATTAACAGTTTAAAGGAAAAAGAAAGATCAGAGTAATTCTTTGTCAGGATGATTTTTTTTTTTTTAAATTTTTCAGTGTGTAGTATTAAAGGATTGAATTTTGATGCAAGGCACATGGGTTTTGTTGGTTGAAGTAATAAATAATCACTTTTAGAAGTAGTTGCCCAAAAGACTATGAAAAACTAATTCTTGACTACCTCTTTTTATCATTCTGAACAGAACTAATTCAAGTGAAGAGGGGGGAAATGTAGAAGAACCAAGGAAACTTCAGCACACTCAGACTGTAGATCTCTTTGGCATGGGTTTCTTTAGTCTTACATCAGATTCTGAAAGACTTTCCACTCCATGGGCCATATCTACACTAAGTCAGCCCAGCAGGCCATGGGATGCAAAATTGATTGTGACAAACTCAATCTACAGTCAGTATTCGCAATCTACGTGGATGCCCATAGCTCTACTGATGATGCAGTAATCCATGTTACTTTATAAAACCACAAACAGCTGTGAAAACAATCTTGGGTTTTCAATATCCTTTTCATTTTTGTCCTATAACACCATTAGAATAATAACAAAAGAATAATCAGGCAGCCCACACATCATAAATTTTTAGGATTTTGCCTTTAGCCGAAATGACAGAAGTCAGAGGCCATCATTCACAAATCAACATTTATTTGGAGCTTACTAAGTTCCAGAACCTGGGCAAGGCACTTTCACTTACTATTTCATCTTATCACTTATGTCATTCAGGCTATAAAGTGCAAAACCTAGGTTGTTTTGCAGGTTAAACACATCAATATTTCTGTTTTATGGGGGAAAAATTCAAATAATTTTGTAATTTTTTTGGATTCTTTAGTTATTCAAATAATCCTTCTTCATCCTGCTCTTTATTTTGTATAAATAAAAAGTCTGTGATTCACCTAAGATTACCTAAAATTCTAAAACCATTTTTGGTTGATATTTATACTTCTTTTATTGGCTTTAACTGCTAATTATTAACATCTTTTCTTTAAGAATAAAAATCAGGCGTTAGAATAAAACCATCAGTTCCTTTGGTTCTGATACATTGGTTCTGAAAATATATCAGCATTTCTTTAATGTAATGATGAATAAGAAATATTAGGTATTTTCTGACACAAGAAGGGGAGGAGAGAGAAAAACAGAGGAGAGAATGATGTTTCTCAGCCACACTTAGGGCTAGTTGACTTCTTAAAAAGAGAGGAGGCGGGGATAACAAAGCTATTTTGTGAGACTAAGGCCATGAGCTGGGCTTGATAGACACTTGTGAAGGCAGAAGACATTCGGGGTATGTTTTACAGTTAATTAAATTCTATTTGTCATCATATTGTCCCCCTGAGTTATTTAAGTTTTTTAGTATCTGTAGTAAAACTGCCACCTTTCCTCACTTTCTAACATGAACTAGCCCTTTCTCCAAATTATCTGGGAGCAACTGAATTGTCCTTGGTGTTCCTACCCCCACAGAACAAGAGTCACTTCAAAATAGGAATAAGGTCCTGAAAACGCACATTATGAAAATAGCCCATGGTACCCTACTGGACTGAAAAAGCATGTCAGGTCCTTGTTGATAGGTCTGAGAATTACAGTTATGTCATTAACAAGGACTTCAAACTGCAGGGAAGGGATCAGCTGTCATGATGGCTCCCCCTGTAGGGCAATAACATTCATTAGAATGAGGACTGTGCTTCCACTCGGCCTTGACAGGCTGTCTTCAGGTGCCAACTCAAGACTCCCTCTCTTGTTTATCATTATCAGCAAAAGTATCTGATAGTTTTTTTCTCCTTGAGTGGATATGTAAACTAACAGGAGAGTATAGCCTGTCAAAATGACACTGTACACTGATTCCTCTTATCTGGATGTCTTTGGGAGGACAGCTTATCTCAAATTTACAAAAGAAGGAACTCAGTATCAGTGTTTCTTCATCAATAAATGACAATGGCAGGCCTGGTTTAGAACTAATTGCCTATTTCCAGAGCAACAATTAAAATGTAATGCAAAGCATCTACCCACTATAAACTGATGAGAAACTATCTTTGCTTTTGAATAAATAAAGGCACATTATTTAGAAGGGATAAAAATAAAAAACATCATTGCTTTTACAAAAGCATAAAAATGTACATAATTTTAAGTTAAGATTTTAAAAGTGACCATAAAACTAAAGACTAAAGTATAAATTTGTAGTGTCTATATTCAGACAAGACATTTACAATATGTGGACTACAAACAACATAAAGATGCATGTTACACAATAGGGGAACATTTTTACTAATACAATAGGATTTACCATTAATCAACAGGGAAATGCACACTAAAAGAAAAGACCGAAGTTGTTGCTTTGGTACCTATCTGTCAATTTCTGAGTTAAACAAAAGAGGAAGCAATTAACGAGCAGCCAAGTACATGGTTTATACCCCTAAACATCAACCCTAGTCACCATCTGAGTCACATCCAAGGTCAGATTGGCAAACGAGACTTAAAGATCTTACCAGGCACTATATTTTACTAATAATTTCAAGGATACAGATAATCAAAAGATTGAGAGCAGAAAGATCCCTAGGCATCAAGAACAGTTCCCCAGTTTTTCTCTTCACAAACATGAGCTTTTGGCTCACAATAACAGATTAAAAAGACATCTCTGAAAGTACAGTCCGTGGGGTTACTTCATATAGCAGAAGGAGACTGTAACTGTGAAACACCTCCATTTAGTACCCTACAGAGTTATAGCACTTTCGCGGCATTCTCCAGGAAGCCAGACCTCATCGATCCTAAGTTTATTAAATAATCCATTAGCTAGGAAATAGTACTCAGACCCACCAAGTAGGGCCCCTGCCCAGGACAGGTCCCTCAGAGGACTCTGTGCTTTACAGCCCCTTCATCGACTAAGTCCCCCCTCAATCTCTGGGGCTGTCTGGAGTAGGCCATTGGGGCAGGGTGCCCTAATCTCAAACCCTGTCTTGCATGGATTCTGACCACCAGAAGCACCTACCTCAAAATGTTCTGTCTCACTTTGATGGCTGGGACTGGCTGAGACCAGCAGTACTATCTCATCAAGATGCCTTTGGCCAGGAACAGAACCTGTTTGGGTCCCTTTGCTAGAAATGCCTTCCACAAAGGCTTCCAAGTCCCCTCCAGTGGCTGGGACTGCCAGAGCCTGTGGTTTCCTGCAGGTAGAGTGCCCCAAGAGCCATTATTTCCACTTTTTCTCTTCAGAGCTCTCTCTGATCCTTTAAGCTACATGTGGGGTTGACCAGGGACCCTGAGCAGCTCTCAGATTTATGTTTTCAGTGTTGTTCCACAGTCCAAGGACTAGGTCCCAGTTCCACGAGGGCAGCCTTACAAGCAGATTGCTTCCACAGAACAGAGTATTTCTTTCATTACATCTCATGAAATTTGGCTTCTAGAGCTGTGTTTACACACTGATTCTATGTGACTCTCATGCCAGATACAGGAAAAGTACACGACTATGGATTTCTGAGAGTCCACCTCTGACCCCTGGCTTAAGCTGCTTGCCTAGAGGCGCACGTGTCAGCTCTCACCTGTGCATGTCCTGACTGTGGTGCTGCCTATGGGCTTCAGAACCCAAGAGTGTTAGGGGTGGTGGTCGGCATCCTTTACCCTTTGTACCCTAGTGCTGGCACCCAGTGGAATCACCCCACGCCTTCTGCAGGTATATACCACATGTCTAGCAGTCCCTCAAGGTGGCCACATCCATCTCTTCCAAGGATTTTTCAATCACTACTTTGCACCACTAACGGGCCATTACAATTAATGCCCTCACTTGCCTTCAATTGATGTGGAGATAACATGCTCTCCCAGGTCAGTCTGAAGCAAATGACAAACATTCCTTTCACAAACAGGATCTTTTTTTTGCTGTACCCATGACCTTATGCCTATTATTCTCTGGTGTTGGTGAGTAGAAAACAGAGACATGGTCAAGTGTTGAATGAGATCACATCATAGGAATGAAATAATTATGGCCTGAGGAGTTCAAAACAACACATGGTTGGAATATGTGTTCTTCTATATTTATGCCATAAAATTCCAAACAGTAAATTCAACAGGTCCAGGAAATAAATTACTGTTCACATTTTCCTGCACAGTCTACGAAAGTCTTACATTTATGGTTGACAGCAAAGCAGTCACAACCTTAGAGAGAGCCCCTGAAGTCCATATTCATGGGAACATGATGGCTACCATAGCACTCTGCATAATGATATAGCCAGAATAATAAAGAGATGGTATTAGGGAACTGTAGAACCAAGAAGATCCATATCATTTCAGTACAAATAAGGTTTAAGATCCATGACATTCTGAGGAATAACAGTATCACTACCTTTTTACTGGGTGGAAAATAGGAAATTAGGAAGGACACATTTGACAAGGAAGAACACGAAGAATATGGTTCCTGGATCTGAACAAAAGGAGATGCTGCCTGGACAACATGAAGGATCATCATGTGGTCTGATCAGAAAATAAATACTTAAGTACCACTTCTCTGTTCATTACTCCACATTCCATCAATATATCACTATATCCATGAGAATTAACTTTGTTATACATTGTTTAATCAAATTATTTATACAGACAGGGCTCCCATACACCCCCTCCCCCCGGAAAACACTTGCCCAGGGCTTCACATGCTCTAGAGGCAGCCCTTCAAGGAGCATCCTTTTAGAAATACTAAGTATATACAGTCTCTTCCTCTTGGGTAGCACTATTACTGTGTACATCCTAAGTTTCAGGTGACAAGGAGATTTGACGGGGTCACCTTCCTTTTCTTTCTCTCAGGGTATTACCCCTGAATGGAATGTGAATAAATCACAGGCCAGCTGTTTTAAGTCTTTTAGTTTAAAAAAAAAAACCAAAAAAACCCTTAAAAGACTGTCAGTGTTTGAATTCCAGCGCCACTTTGTACTGGCTGCATGACCTCCGTTATTTAACCATTTGGTGCTTCAGTTTAGTTATTACACATAAAGCATTCATCTGCTTCACAAATATTTACTGATCACCTACCATGAACCTCATAATCTTCTAGGTTGTGGAGATGCATCAGTGACAAAAACAAAGACCCCTGTCCTCATGAAAGTTCTTAGGAACTCCCTCCTACCATCACGGATTTCTTCCTATATGCTTTGAAATCTTTTTCATCTTTTAAAAAAAATTCCCGTCTTGAAATAACAATATCTTAGATGAAAGGTACAGTTAAACATGTATCAGCCCAAAACCTAACTATTAGTAAACGTCCACAAAGCTTAATTGACAACTAAAAACAAAAAAATGAGACACCAGTTAAGTTCTGTTGGTTTGGAGCTATGTGCTGGTAAGCTGGTTAAACAAAACAAAAAAATGTATGTGTAGGGTTTGCAGATTGCTGTGGTGTAAATACTTTCTTCATCACCATTTTTAAGCTACCAACAGTAGCTTTCAACCAACTTGTATAATTCCTGAATTTTAACAAACAGCTGGACAGCAGGTCCAAGCTGGTTTCGGCACACACACTGGGCTGGGGAAGAGTGGGCAGTAGGATCAAAGGTAAGCAGATGCAGAGGGCCAGGGGTGGGGAGGGTATAGCTCAGTGGTAGAGTGCATGCTTACTTAGCATGCTGAAGGTCCTGGGTTCAAACCCAGTACCTTCATTTTTAAAAAATTAAAAATAATAAATAAATAAACCTAATTACCTCTCCCCCTTCTGCCAAAAAAAAAAAAAAAAAAGTTAAGCAGACAGACCGCAGAACTGGCAGTAATGCAGAAGCAACATCAAGGAAACTTTGTCCTATGTACAACTACACACAGGTTAGGTCATGGTCCCCACCATAGCTTTGCACTCCACACACCGATGAGTTTTTATACTTACTAATAACAGCACTCCATGTTATTTAAAAAAATAATAATAAATGTGAGGGTATCAGCTGACCTTAGCCTTCATGAGAATAGTAATTAACCCAGCTACTGAAACAATTTTATGCTACTTTAAAAGAAGTAATATTCACTCAACTTTAAGAAGGTAATAGTCCTGATGTATTCAGCACTAGTGAGAGTATGTCTGATATATTTTGATGACTTTGGATGTCATCTTCACACACAGACACACACAAACATACACATATAACTACGTGCCAGGAGCTGTCATAAGAATGAAGGTGAGGTCCTTTATGTCATAGATGTTTCTCAACCACCTAGAAGACTGTGTAATATGTGGTAGGTGCTCACTAAATATTTGTTGAATAATGAATAAATGAATGCCTTACATGTAATAACTAAAACTGAGGCACAGCTGTCCAAAGTTATAGAGCTATGAAGGAGTGGAGCTGGAATTCAACCATAGGCAGGCAGTCTCTTAATGGGTTGTTTGTAAAACTAAAGACTGGCAAGAGCAAGAGAAACAAGAGTGCGAACTTCCAGGAAATTAGCTGGCATGCAGAATGACTGCTAGACTTGGAACTATTCAGTCTGGAAGAGACAAAAGTCAAATTGGACATTTTTTGACCTAGTAAAATATTAACCATTTTGAAAACATTGCTGAGCACCTGAGGTTAGAAGAGAGGTGAGAAGGAATCTAAAGTGACAGATCGGAAGTAAGGCAGAATTTCTGTTAAAAATAAGGGCAAGTTTCTGGAAAGTACAGCTGTTCAGTAACACCAGCAGAACAGATAGGAAATAAGGGAATCCACCTCTTCCTGGTTTGTTCACCGAAAGTATTCAAGCAGAAGACAAAGAAGAGATCTCTTCATGAAGTGGGAAGTTGGGCTTATGGCCACTAGGATTTTCCCAGTTTCAAAATCCCTTGTTTTAAATAGAAACAGGAATTCAATAAATATGTTTTATTAAAGCATCTTCGCCATGTTATATACCACCAAAGCATAAGTTGGCTTAAATATTTGAGGATATTTGGATATATTTGCCTGGTTTGAAACTGTCCTGGTTTTTAGTCAAAATGAAGACTGAGAAAAATAGATACAGACAAAAACCGAAGAGAAAAATGTCTGCAAATCAATCCCACCGACAGTCTCCAAAACATCACATATTCAATAGCAGTTAAATTTTTATTCTAGATAATTTTTCAGGAAGGGCAAAAATTGAATAAGAAATGTTTTTAATAGGTCATGTATTCATTAATATGTCTCTGAAGTATGGAAATTAGAAAAAGTTTCTTACAAAGATCAAGGGGTAATATCTCATGGCAGCAGGTCACGGCTTACATGAGTTTCTTATTTCTCTGTGGATTTCCCTTTGGAAGGATGCATTCAGTAATAAGCTATCATGTGGTCACTATGCATAAAGTTACTGGAAATGATTCATTATAATCTCATCATTACCTTTATGGAAACGGCCATACAATAAATATTAAGAATATTTTATGGAGAAACTTGGAGTATTTTAGATCATCAGAATCTACACTAGTGATTTGTTATTGACTTTTGGATGTGCTTTCGTACCATCGTACTATTAGGACCAGGACATACGCATCCTTGCGCAAATTAGAAAAAGATTCCTGTCTGACAAACCGACTAAAAAACACAGCTCTTCCTGCGTCTGCCTTCCCCCTTTCCTCTTCCCAGGGTCATAACTTGGCAAACAGAGCTTGAGGTAGATTCTCATGCCTCAGCCAGGCACCCTTATAAGGACATGATCTCAACAGGTATTGGTGGAAGCCTAGGTAGATTTTTAACCATAGAATGGTTCTGACTCTGAAGAATATATTTAAAAGTTTAAAGGAAAAACAGCCTAATGCATGCAATTCATTAACTATCCTACACTCACTACCACTACCCCACCCCATCCCCCTGCCCGCACCAAACAAATGCAACAACCCAGAAGCAGTGAATCTCCAACTAATTATTTCTTCCATCACATTCTCAAAACCTAGCACTTCTCATAATTGGTTAAAAATCTAAAATAGGCCAGATGCAAATCACTCTTGCTCAAGATTAAGCCTACTTTTTCCCTTTTGATTCCAAGGGCTGGCTTGCTCCTCTGGAGCTGAGGTATTCCAAATTTACCACATGGCTTTACCACTGATTTTTGCTTTTTTCAAACCTCAGTTTTTGGCCTTTCCTTGATCTTGCATACTACAGAACGTCAAGATATTGTTTTGACTCCCCCACTTTTCCGACCTTAACCTTCCTTCACACTCCTGATAATTAACTAGTTAATTTTTCAACTATTATCATTAAGCAGCTACCATATGCTTGATACTAGACTTATTGTTGAGAATACAAAAATGATTACGATACATTGCTTACAGTATCCAGCAGGGCACTCCTGAAAATAAACATTCAAAAATAATCTTATAAGTGTGAAAAACTGAAGTAACCAATTATCCAGAAACTGAGACTCAAAGAGAATTAGGTCACCTGCTAAAGTGACAGACCTGAGGACCCAGGTCTCCTAGCTCTATCTAATCTAATGCTGTAAACAGGACATTGTGATAATGCAGTTCTTTTCACTTGACTTATTTGTTAATTGATTCCTTTATTCAAAAGTGTGCTCACGAACAGAACTATATTAGTTATTGCAGCAAGAAAACTAAGATGAAGATACAGACTGAACTCAGAATTTACAAATAGGCAAAAAGAGAACAAGAAAAAAAGGAAATGAATATAATATGCCTTGACTTGTATAAAGTTAGTGGCTCAGATTAAATGCCATAAATTCCCTATACCTTTGCTTATATTTTCTGACATTCACAGCATACTATTTACAAGGGTTTCTAATTGACAGATACGAAAGGTCATGTAGAGCAGCTAAATTTGCACATACATTGTATTTCTTATTTTGACATTGTTAAAGTATGTTCTTTTTATGTACCTTGGAGACAGAGGAACATTTTGTGCATTTTGTAATTTTAAAAATAATTCCATTTCAAAGTAATAAAATGGATCAAGATATTTCTCCATAGTTTAGTTCTGACAAGGAACACATTAACTTGAATGACTACTTTAGCTCATGGCCTTTACCTGTTTGTCTGCTCAACCACGCCAGAACTAGAGAGGTTATGCCCAATCATCTCCCCCTGCGTATCCCCAGAACCCATTAGTCAATCACTAAATTAAGTGGAACTTCTTTTGAAACCACTCCCCTCTCCTTCAACCACCACAGCACTTATGATCATAACACCTAGACCGTGACAACTGCTTTCTAAAATACCTTTCTGCCCCTGGCCTTGACCTTCTCCAATTCCTCCACTATATATTGCTATAAGAGTGACTTTTATACAAAACAAATCTCCAAGGCTTAAATCTTTTCATTGGTTTCAATTCCCTACAAAAACCAGTTAAACCTCTTGTATATGTTCCTCCTGACTTGACTTCTGCCTGTTTTTCCAACTTAATCTCCCCTATTGCCTCTTTGAACTCTTAATTTGCAGCCATACAGATCTACTTGAATTTCTTCTAAATATTTCATCTTTCAGAACACATGCCCTTTCACATTCTGTTCTTTTTGCTTAGAATGACCTTCACTTTGCTCACCTGACACAAATCCATTTTTCTTCACCCTATCTTGAATTATACCATTATTGGTAGTATCTCAAAAAAAAATCACTTTTTTTGTTGCCATATTTTCCTTCCCTGCTGGTCTATGAGATTGTGAAGAAACGTAACTTGTTCTTCTTTGTATTCTTCTGTTTTAGTGTAATATCTGACATAGACCATTCAAAAAATGGTGGTTGAATTCAACACACTGATATGGAGGTTTCCAAGGATGACTGGATTTTTTGTTTTTTAAGAGTCCAAGCATTTGGAAAACTGTATCCGAGCTAGAAAAGAAGTAGGTTGTTCTGAGTTGTCTTTTGACAACCTGACACAACTGCTACTACTTGTATTCAAGTCTGGGCAATTTATTTCACAGAATCCCCTTCTGTGTGGTTTCATGTTGGCGTTTGCCAATAAGAGGAAATCACAAATTTGGAAAGCAGCAGTGAAGCAGAAGCCATTATTCTTAGGAGACCATGGGAATCAAATATGGCGACCTCATTCACTGTGGTACTTAATTAGATCTCTTCATGAGCTCCCACTTTGAGACTTCACGTGCATAATTTCTTGAACATTCTGCAAGATTTTTCACTCACACCAGTGCTTCAGAATGAGATGACTAGTGAGAGTTTTTCTGTCCTCTAGCTGCAGCCTTCCAGATAAATCTCTACCAACTACACATAAATTTGTATAAATTTTAATCCCCATATTAAACCATTTATTCCTGTAATACCTGTAGTGGCTCAGTTTTCCTGAGCAAACAGACTTATATAGATTTTGGTACTAAAAGTGGGTCCAGGGGAACGGAATCTGAAAGATGGAAATCTAGAATTGATACTATAATGTGATTAGATTTTAAAGCATTAATAACCTCTTGTCAGTGGTAAATAGGATATAGATGACAATATACAGTTATAAAATAGTTTTTTACATTATCGCCTGGAGTCATGTGGAGGCAGGTGCCTATAGCTTTGAGTGACCAAGGACCTACTTAAAGAAGAATCATGATAATACGGAACCTAAGGACAGGTTGGGGGGAGGGGAGATTGTTGACTATTTTAACTACACTAGAACTTTAGGAAAAAAGTAGATGATGAGGTCAAAGCTTTAAATTCCCATCTCAAATCCTGAGTAAGGAACATGAAATATCTGTGGCTACTCTGAAAGATTACCTACTGCTTTTAGTTGCAGGTTTGATATTTTTGAAAACCAAATTCAAAGTCTAATACTGCCAGTAACTGAATTAAAATATGAATCAAATCCAAAACTTCTCAGGGTTTCTTACAATATGCCTATGATGTTGATTGGGAAAGAATGTAACGTTAAGGATTGATACAGATATTTGGATAGATTCCAATGAAGCTGAGGACCTTGAACCCCCCAATTCCATCTAATAGGAACTTCCTCTGTCTGAGAAGATTCACCTTTTCTCATTAAAAAAACCCCTATAGCCTTGTGAGAGAATACTAATTCTAACAACCCACTCAAACACCTCTCATTGATTCTAAACCTTTAACTGGACTCAAACCTTGAAAAAAAATACTAAGTCTCACTCTGGAGAATATACAACACACAGCAAAAATATTGCAATATTTTGACAGTTTACATCAGTGGAAACTGGGGAAATATCTTTGAGAATGGACTCTAAGGATATTAGAACAGAGAGGGAGAAATACACTGTTTAATACAGCTGTGTTTATATATATATGAACTACTGACAAGTGATTTTGGATTCAGTGTGTTACCCTGAACAATAGAGAATAATCATGACAGTATGTTTAGTTGACTATAACTGAGCCCCTGCTGTGGTCAAAATGAACTGAAGGCATTATCCAAAGGCTTTCGGAGATAAGCATGGATTTATTGTGTTCCATTGCTTACATCCACTTATTCCCCTAAGTTTTTCAGAAATACAGTGATAAGGGGAAAACAAGCAATCTTGAAAGACTCTTTTAATTAGCTCATCTTTGCAAGTCAGGAATGACAGTGGGAGAGACTGCCTATGGAACAGACTCCCAGAAAACATTGGGGATGGTGGGATTCTGAAGTGGCAGGAGCCACAGGAAGCATTTAATTGCTACTGGAACTTAATTACCAGGGTCAAAGTAGGCATGTTTGCCATAATGGGTAGCAGGGACATGAAGAGATGTAGACACGTATAGATCTTTGTGGCTAAATAATTATATCCCAAGGACTAATAGAGATTGACAGAGTACTACATCAAATCTACTTGTATAAGCAAAAACCTTTAGGAATGGCAAGTAGAGACCTGACTTGCATCACTACAGTAGTCATGGTCCTTATTTATTTTCCAGACTTGAGTGATTTGCAGACTCAGGGCACCTTAAATGAAGAGGATGCTTAACTCCCTTGAGGAAGGCTACAGCTACACTGCCAAAATTGTATATTATAAATTATCCATTAGACTTTTCCAAAAGAACCTATAGCTGTTTACCAGGATATTTATGTTTTAGGAACAAAATAACCAAACATCTTGGGGATTACTGAACACTAGGTTTGAGCTAACACAAATTCTTGGGGACACAAAATAGCACACTGATCTACTTTTCAGAAAGGGAGCTTATGAGAGCCAGGTGATTAATGCTGTTTAACCATCTACAGAGGGTCCCTCAAGCCAAAGTGTGGTTACGTTCCTACTTCTAAAACGTAGAGCTAGAAAAGATACACGCAGCAACATGGCACCCACTTAACAAGGCTGATCTGGCTATATCGACATATATCTGGCTATATGACTTCTTGCATGGATGGGGCAGTGATTTGTTCTTACTGGAAGAGATACAAGCTGGATTTAACTTTGTCTTCCCTGCTCAAAAGTTATCTGCTGGTTTAGAGATCTTGGTTTCCAATAAAATATGACTTTACAAAGAGATAAAATAATGGCTCCATTAAACTAAAAGCTGAGAATGCCATCTGGCCACTTCAAGTTTCTTATACTATGGAATTAACAGAAAAAAAAAAAAGTGGTGACTCTAGTTAGTGACTGGTGCAGTTGGGTTGCTAATACACAATGGTGGCAGAAAGAAGTACATCAATATGTTAGGCAGACTTTTAAGATAGTCTTAGTGATCTCTGCCATTTGATATTTATGTCCTGTGCAGTGTATTCATTTTGAGTGTGGAATGAATATAGTGACATGCTTTCAACCAACAGGATACAGCAATGGATTCAGTTGTCATGTTGTTTCATTGTTAGGTTATGAAATATTGTGACTTCTATCTTATGAGACTCTATTGCCTTCTCAGCCTGCATAGTTTGGGGGAGCAAGCTGCCGTGTTTGCTTGGCAAGGAGCTGATGGAAGTCTCTGGCCAAGAGTCAGTAAGGAATCGAGGCCCTCAGTCCAACAGCCTGTAACAAATTGAATCTTAACAACAACCATATGAGTTTGGAAATGGATCGTTCACCAGTTGAGCCTTGAGATAACTATTTCCAGTCAACATTTCTAGTACAGCCTATGAGATACCCCAAAAGCAAAGTATCCAGCTAAGCCATTACCAGATTCCTAATCTACAGAAACAATGGGGTCATAACTTTGTGCTGTTTTAAATTGCTAGGTTTTGTGGTAATTTGTTACACAGCAACAGATAATCAACACCCGTAGAATTCAGGAGATTCCCTAGGGCACCTCTTAATATTCCTGTGACGAAACTGAGTAGAAAACTACAAATTAAGCAGGACTGGCACAGAACTCTGGAATAAAGGTCTGGATCACCAATCACGCTAAGACCCACAAACAATTGAGGTACTATATGAGAAGAGAGGGGACATGGCATGAGGAGTAGACAAAGATATAATACCACTCTATGCCCACGTGACCACAATGCAGAAATAAGAATTCTTACAGTGATACATATCTCCTTGCATATACACACACATTTGCATTATATCACTTACATATGTTAACATTTTATATAATATAGTTATAACACATATTATGATATAATTATGCTGAACAGAAGAATGATGTAGTTATTATATTGATTTGAAACTTTAAAAGGACCATATGAGTGCCTGGCTGACAAAATACTGGGCTGGATTGTGCCACGTCATCTTGGTTAAGCTTAGAACTATGACTAACCAAGTTTGTGACTGAAAGGACTTACTGTTAAGATAAAGGAGAAGAGAAATAAACAACATTTTCTTGGGAGATGATGAGGGTTCTGACTCAGTGGCTTTGCTAAAGTGGCCAGTAACTTTCTCTGATCCTCCAACGTAACCTTACATAGCATAATGCCATTTACAGAAACAAGGATGGACCTTGAGATTGTCATTCTAAGTGAAGTAAGCCAGAAAGAGAAAGAAAAATATCATGTGATATCACTTACATGTGGATCTAAAAAAAAAAGAAAAAAAAAGGACAAACTTTATTTACAAAACAGAAACAGACTCACAGACATAGAAAACAAACATGGTTATGGGGGTGGGGTGAGGGGAGAGGATGAGAAGGGATAAATTGGGAGTTTGAGATTTGCAGATACTAACTAATATGTATATATAAAATAGATAAACAATAAGTTCATACTGTACAGCACAGGGAACTATATTCAGTATCTTGTAGTAACCTATGGTGAAAAATGTGAAAACGAATATATGTATATTCATGTATGACTGAAGCATCATGCTGTACATCAGAAATTGACACACTGTAAACTGACTATACCTCAATAAAAATATATATACAATTTTTTTAATCCTGTGTCAAAGACACATCCATAAAGTAAAAAGACAACCCATTGAAAGAAAAAAAAATTTGCAAATTATAAATTTTAGAATTTTATATTTACAAATTATATAGGGTCTGGTATCCAGAACATATAGAGATCTCTTATGACTTGACAATAAAAGAGACATGTAATCCAATTTTAAAGGATCCATCAACTGATGAAGAGACATTTCTCCAATTAAGATATACAAATTGCCAATAAGCATATAAAAAATTCTCAACATTAGTTATTAGAGAAATGCAAATCAAAACCACAATAAAATCGCACTTCATACCTATTAAGATGGGCTATAATCAAAAAAAGGGGAAAAAAGCACTAGCAAGTAAGAGGAGAATTTGGTATTCTCATATATTGCTAGTGAGAATGTAAAATGGTACAGCCATTTTGGAATGTAGTTCAGCAGTTTCTCAAGAGTAAAATAGAAATACCATAAAATTGAATCAGCAATTCCAATCCTACGTTTATACTCAAGAGAACGCATGTTGACACAAACACTTGTACATGAATGCTCATAGCAGCATTATTCACAATAACCCTTAAATGGAAATAATTCAAATATCCATTGATTCGTGAATGAACAAAAATTGGTATATCCATACTATTGAACATTATTTAACCACAAAATGAATTGAAGTACTGTTACGTGCTACAACATGGATGAATCTAGAAAGAATTATGCTGTGAGAAGGCAGATACAAGAGCCAACTATTCTAAGATTCTATTTATATGAAATGTCCAGGATAGGCAAATCAACAGGGATAGAAAGTAAATTAATGATTGGTGGGGGAAAGAGGAGAATTGGAACTGACTGCTTATAGGTTTGAGGTTATGGCTTTTCCTATTGGGGTAATGGAAATACTCTGAAAGTAGATATTGGTGATGGTTGCACAACATAGTGAATACACTAAAAGCCAGGAATTGCACACCTGAAATGGTGAATTTTACGCTATATGAATTATATGTTAATAAAAGTAAGTTTATGACTATCCATGTCTTGCCAACTCCACCTGTTTCAGATCTTGCTGTGATAAGAGCTAATCTTGATAGTCAGATTATTTCTTAAAAAGTTTTTCATAACTGCATTGGGAATTGGAGTGAAAGAGGTGATAATTTATGTACAAGAATTTACTTATAACGTTGTTTTTACCCCTTGGAAAATTGAAACGTGTATAGATAAAATGGTAAAAACACACATTAAACCAAATGCCATGTATTACTTCTTCCTCATTAGAACCATACACATCAGGTAAAATTAATACCTCCTTTTGTAGATTAAGAAATTTAGATTTAAGATAAGGAACTTATGTGGAATTATTACAGAAAGTTTAATTCCAGGGAGCACACTTTTCATTGTTACATCATTTTTGTGTGTGTTGATTTAAAGTGTACCAAGCTAGCCAGCTGGAATAGGTTTATTATTTCACTTATCTCCTTCAGTAAGGTAGATCATGGAAGCTAACAGTTTCATCAGCTGCTTATCCTACCTACTGAGCTAACCCCTTACTATCCCATTTTCCATTCTCTTCAATTATGCAGAAATAGGCATAAAATCCATGAGATAACGGAGCTTATCCATCAAAGACAATGAGGCAGGCATTCTAGAGTTACTGGCCAAGAAGACAGTCAACTTTCAATTTATTACCTAACATCTCTGTTTAAAAGGTCCAAAACCCAGTTCCCAACCTTCAGCTCAATAAGTGGTCAAAAATGATCATCATAATAATAGTAATAGATACTTTGAGATCTATTCCATTTCTGCTCCTACAGCTAGAAAAGTACATATGTCTGGATATATTAATTCATGCCTATTGCCTATCAGTAAATAAAACTAAGAAGCATTAACAAGACCATCTCTCTCTTAGTTACAAATAGAGCTGCTGAGAAAATATATAATTATTTTTACATTCACATTTGCTTGATAGGCATTTATAATACTTACATAAGGATTTAATTTCACGATAGTTATGACACATAAGCGTATCACTTAATGATTATAAGTTTGTGAGCAAAGCTTGAGTGGAGCCCAAGTTGGGGCAGGACTAGATGGCTGCATGGATTAGTTATAACTGCTTTTCACTGAGCTCAATTAACCAGTTTGCACCCTGGATTGCTGATTCCATTTGTAGGCAACTGTCACTATGGGATGCAGTTAAGAAAATGCAAGCTAACTCCACTGTGAGGAAAAATCATATTAAATGTAACAAAACAATAGCAATAAATGCTGCTTGTACTGTGGAAAATTTAGGGAGTGTTGCTTAAGTCACAAAGCTTGCCAGCATTTCACTTGTGTTTTTGATGGTTGATCTGCAGCCCCCAGCAACATGCGGGAAGCATGGAGCAGTGTTTCGTCTGTAAAGAGCAACTCCCCCCTTGCCTTATGTCTTCTCCCTTCTGTGGGGTTTCTCTTCTCTTTATTTGGTATTCACCTCCACATCCCTGGCACCTGCCTTCTTGATTGATTGATGCAGCCTGCTGACATCTAGCTCCAGTTAAAATTCTTTGAGGGCAACAGGAACTGTCCTTAACTTTGTTTATCCAGGGAACAGGAGCAGGAGCACTTGCAGCTCTTGCTTCAACACCTTGGGAGTCATAATCCACCACCACACTCTCCTCATCCTCAGAGAGTGTTCTCAATGTGGAAATAAAAATAGAACTGGAGAAAGGAGCCCGAGGAGACTTGTTGGCAGGCAGCATTAATGTTAGCCATACTGTGTAACTGACTGCAAAGGTTATACACTACCCTTGGAGAATGAATAAGGGCCAGGACACTGGATTTCCAGGGTGTCTTGTGGATGACAACTGTGGTCAATAATACCACCCACTTCTGGAAATTAGAAAACCCTTTGCTATCATTAAAACCAGAAGAGGGGGAAGAGAAATATCTCAGTGGCAGAGTGCATGCTTAGCATGCCCGAGGTCCTGCGTTCAATCCCCAGTACCTCCATTAAAAAAAAAAAAAAAGTAACAGAAAGAGACCCTACTGAAAGGACTCTCTGGTCTACTCACTAGGGACATAGGAAATGAGAAAGATGACGCTGGGGTTTACGTTTACATCAAAATAAAGGAATTTTCTGAAATGTCTGCAGGCCTACAACACTAAAAGAGTTTCAGGATGACTAATTTATTTTGAATATTTAAGACCTTTATTTATCTTAGTAACAGTCTTAAGCAATAACCACAAACACCTTTATTGTTGGACACCATTCAACAATAGCATGATCATGCAATTCAGTGCATCCTAATGGAAATATAAAAGAACAGGCTTACAGCTCACGGTGATTTTTTGCAATCAGCTCTGCACTTGATGCATTTTGTGGCCAGCTAGCTATTTATCGTCTCCTGGTTTCACAACTATACATGCAAGGTACAATGTGCATATATAAATGGTCACTTAAAATACAAAATCTAAATTTTGCTGACACTTTTTCCACATGTAAATTGTACTTTAAAAATGCTATTTAGAAAATAAATTCATTGGCACAAAGAGGCCCACTATGAAATGATTACATAAAGAGAATGGAGGTTTAATTTAAATAGGACTTAGGTTGATGGAATCAGCTTTAACATATACATAATGGAAGATGTAAGAAGCTGCATGAAAAGGTAAAAATGGCTACAAAAAATATTCAACAGAAAGATCCCCCAATGTTTAAACAGGTATCTAAAAAGTAAGTGAAGAAAAAAAAAGGATGTGATCAATTGCAAACATTCAGTACAGGACTACACCATAAAATTTTCCCAGGAAAATATGAGATTTCATGGCGCACTCTCTCTCTTAGGTCATCACTGTATGTGTACAACATTGTGTATGTTTGAACTTTATGAGTAGTTTATTTCTTACATCAACATTCAGCATTCTCTGAGTTTACTTGAATATGCATATCTAATGAATAAAATATAGAAGTTTGCAGAAAAAAAGTGTGACCATTTTGTTCTCTATTCCAAATAAAATATTATGCCTTTAGAACAAAGTGTAGTAACAAAGTCAGCTTTTTCTTTATTATGAGGTGGAATGCGCACCCAAATACACACACAGATATAAACACACACATCTTTCTCCTTAATGTTTTTCTTTTCCCTCCTGTGAAACATCCAGTCTTCCAGTAAGTTCTAAGTTCTGACTTCAAAATACATTCCAAGTCCAACTACTTTTCACAACCATCACAGCTTTCATTCTGGTCCCACCCACAACCATTTCTCACCCGGACTCCTGCCAAAACCTCCTAATTGTTCTCTGTGTTTCCATTCTGTACCTCCTACCCCATACAGACAGCTGAGTGATTTTTTTTTTCATAATACCCATCAGATCATGCTGCTTTTCTGTTCAGAGTCCTCTCATGGCTTCCTACAACATTCATAATAAATTCTAAACTTCTTGTCATGAGCTATTCAGCCCTGTATTATCCTAGCCCCTGACTACCTCTCCAGCCTCATCTCTCACTACTTTCTCTGCTGTGTTCATACCACTCGAGCTACACAGAGCCTCTTGTTGCTGCTCAGTCATACCAAGCGTGTTCCTCCCTCAGGGCCTTTGCAGTTATACCCACTCTGCATGAAGTTCTTATAAAAAAAAAAACAGCTATACTGAGATATAATTAACCTACTATACAATTCACCCACATAAAGTATAAAATTCAATGTTTTTTAGTAAATTCACAGGGTTGTGCAACCATCACCACTTTCAATTTTAGAACACTTTGTCCCCCCCCAAGATGAATCCCATAGCCAGTTCTTACTCCTTATTCTCCTACCCCACCCCCAACTCCATGCCCTAGACAAACATAAAACCACTTCCTGTCTATATTTCCTTATTATGGACATTTTATATAAATGGAATTACACAATAGTCTTGGGACTTATTTCTTTTACTTAGCATAATGTTTTCAAGGTTCTTCCATGTTGTAATACATATTAATACTTTATTGCTGACTAATATCCCATTGTATAAATATACCACATTTTCAATTTATCCATATAAATGTTGATAAACACTGATTTGTTTTCAATTTTTGATTATGAGTAATGCTACTATGAATGTACATGTACAAGTTTCTGAAAGGACAGATGTTTTCATTTTTCTTGGATATGTACCTAGGAGTAGAATAGTTGGGTCACATAGAGACTCTGTGTTTAACATTTTTATGAACTGTTTTAAAAAGTGTCTATGCCACTGTACATTCCCATTAGGATACAATTAAAAAGACTGACAGTCCCAATTGTTGGCAAGAATTTGGAGGAACTGAAACTCTCACACATTGCTAGTGAGAGCATAAAATTAGTACAATCATTCTGGGAATCAATCTGGCAGTTTCTCATAAAGTTAAACATATACTTACCTCTATCAATTAGCAATTCTACTTCTAGGTATTTGTCTGAGGGAAATAAAAATAGATATACATACACACACAGATGACTTGTACAGGAATGGTCACAGAAAACTAATTCATAAAAATTAAAAATTGTAAACATGCTGTCATTTCAAGCTAATACTAATTCTCCAACAATCGGAGAATGTATTTAAATTTCTAGTATATTCAATACCCATTAACAATAAGAAAATACTGCTGGCTGAGCAACAAGGATAAACCTCAAAAATTGGTCAAATCTGCCAGGCACAAGAGTACATACTGTTTGAAGTACTATAACAGACAAAACTAGTATAGATTGAAAAAAAAAAATCAGAAGACTGCTTTTGGCAGGGAGGTTTTGACTGGAAGGAGACATGAGGAAATTTTCTAGGATAATGAAAATGTTCTGTATTTTGATAGGATGTGGGTTACATGTGTGTATGCATTTGTCAAATTGATCAAACTCTACACTTAAGATCTGTGCATTTCACTGAAAATAAATTATACGTCAGTAAAAAAAAATTTAAATAAACGTATGTTTATGTGAATAATACACAAATTGAGAGTGAAAGGGAGACAGAAAGTCAGCCAATATGTGCTAGGCACTGTGGCTCTGTGTATACAAGTGCTTTCCACGCCAATGACACTGACAGTTGTAGGAAATACTAATTAAATGTCTGCTATTCAGAGCTCTGTGGGGAATATGAATGAATGACATAGTTTTGGTCCTCAAGGAACTGATAATGTTCTTTCACTTACTGCTCTATATCAGTAAAAAATGAGCACACATATGACTAAAGCAATCTAAAAAAGAATATAAAGAAACTGCATTTTTTTAATATTCACTTGTCAATCTGTAAATAATCAGAGTTTCCTGAGATTTCTGTAAATAATACCCCTGAATCTAAGCAAAGCAACTAAAAAAAAAAAAAGTAAAAAATATATGAACATAGAATATCATAAATTAATGGAGAACGAGCAGGCTGAATTTATTCTTAGCAAAGCATGCCATTTGATTTTTATATCAGTACAACTGGATGCAAAAAATTAGTCCCGTAAAATATTTTACTTCAAAAATAGACTCAAGAAATGTTAACTAAGAACACAGCTATGCAAGATTTTAAAAAAATGTCTCAAGGACTAAAAATCAAGACAATGATAAATGAAGACTCATCTTTGGGGGATTGTTATAGATCAGGTGTTTGAGTCCAATAATTTGAGATGCTTACTAAGGACATAGAAGAGTGGGTAAACAACATGTTAATTAATTTTACTGTTAGCACTAAAGTAGGAAGTGTTAAAAACACCAGAAGAGACAGGCTCTTATAACTGGTTGAGGGGGAGTGAGGAAGTTAGAGAAAAATAACAAAGGGACTGTTTTTCTAGTACTTGCTGTGCCTTATCAATGTAGAATGATGCACATTGAAAATTTAAGAGCAACTGTAAATAATCTGTGACAGGGACCTAGGAATAATATTACTATACATGTGTAAACAATGGTTAATCTTCCTCCAAGAGGTTGCTTTAACAGGTTCTTCTCAGTCTACTGTTGCTTGCACATAGAGTGGAAAGAAGCAACTTGATACAGTCTCTAAAACTGTCCAAGGATGGAATCAGTGACCTGAACTAGGCACTAAGTATGATGTCACATCTCTTAAGGAAGAATAAGAATAAAAAAACAGAAAGCAACTGATACTGAGTTCTGAAAGAAACAGGTGAGTACTCCTATACATCATCCTGACCCACCCATACAAGATTCTTCCTCTCATCTAGGGAGATGAGCCTTACCCAAATACAATGAGGTGCCGGTAAAGTAGAACTTAAAACAAATTATACCAGATTCTTCCATGTCTAGGAGTGTTTGACAGAGGCTACACATATTGTACAGTAAGATAAATGTATGGGGAAAGGGATAAATTAGCAGTTTGGGATTAGTAGACACAAACTACTATATATAAAATAGATAAACAAGGTCCTAAGGTATAGCACAGGGAATTACATTCAATATCTTTTAAGACCTATAATGAAAAAGAATATGAAAAAATAAACATATATGTATAACAGAATCACTATGCTGTACACCAGAAACGAACACATTGTAAATCAACTACATTTCAATTGAAAAAAAAAAAGAAAAAATAAAGATAAATGTATAGTGTCTGTAGGGATTTATTGATATTAAAGAGTTGCATGAATCCACAAAAACCATAGATTCTTAAGATTTTCCAGATAGAAAGGAACTAAGAGTCGATCCAACCCAAACTCCAGGTTCATAAGAAAATTGTGACCCTACAAAGTAAAAGGACAGGCCTAGAGGTAGAACCACAATTGCAATATAGATAACCTCAAACCAGAGCTCCTCCCAATATCCCCGACTGCCCTCCAATCAGGATCACTCTCTGGAATGAGAACTGAATGCCATGTTGTCTAAGCTACACAATTCACCCTCTCTTACTTAATTCACAGCGGATCTTGGCATTCAACTATGAACATTGCAAATGTGTTGATGTTTAAAAGGCTATTTGAAAATAAAATAGTGCAAAAAAGATTATTTCTGTCTTAAAGAAAAATAAGGGAAAACTCAGTTTAATGATCAGTTAAGTAGAAACAAAGGAATAAGCATATAATTTGAAAAAATGTTCCAAAGGTGAAATATTCTGGAACTAAAAGTAGAAGAATGGAACAAGGTTAGAAAGATGTGTAGTGTGTTAATCCACTATTAGATTGTGCAATAAGAGTGGTAGGAACAACCTCACTTAACCTATCCAAATAATTGAGTAAATATGGTGCTTAATGCTATGATTATACTAAAAATATGCTTATGTTCTTGGAATTAAAATGCAATCAAATGTATTGTTAATATTCAATCAAGTTGCTCTTAAGCCAAAAATCCTATTAAAATATGCTCAATATTCAAGTCCTGAATTGAAGATTAGCAATATAGGCTTGAGTTGGGAGAATGTGTTTCTACAGAATTAATATCCAGGAATATTAGTAGTGACTTAAATTAACAGCTGCATAACCAGAACTATAGAATCCTTTTTCTTTATTACTATCATTAATTTGTCTTTCAATTGACTGCAATGTTTCTGGTTCAACTATTTCAGCCAGATCATCCAAAGGCAGCTGTCTCGGATTAGAAATCATACATGGGGTATAGAGGTGGGGACATGATAAATTTTCTCCCCCTTCAGCATACCTACCCTACCCCCACCATTCTTTTCCTCCAGATTTCAGGAAGAGGAAGATAACACTTAGCATCTGCTATAGAGGTCGATTATCTTATACTAATTTTATAGATGAAGAAACTGAATCACAAAAAGAAGATATCTTCCAAAGCAACAAAAAGAATAAGCAGAAGATCTGAGCTGACTGAGCTGATCCCAAGCCCATGCTCTTTCTATTACATAATTATGACTCTCCATAATGCTGGGGTGGATGTCAGGGGTTGGGTGGAGAAGGGGCGAGAACTCTGATTGCTATGATTTTCCTCAGACGAGTTACCTGGAAACATTATAAACAGAAGGAGCAAATGGCTCAATGAGAAAAATCATGGGCTTCCAAGTCAAGCGGACAAACGGAGAAGCTTGATCTGCCACTGACTATTCCTATGAAATTGGCAAGTTGCTTAACACTTCCTCAGCCCTGTTTCCTCATCTGTAAGATGTGGTGATAACACTTCTCTCATAACATCTTTGAAAGGGTTAAAGATAAGCACTGTCACAGTGACTAGTACTATCAACTGTCCATTAATTGTGAACTACTTCTGCTTTTCTTTTTGGTTAATTGCATTTAAGTCAATATTGCTATGATTCTTAATAAATTCTTTACATTTACAGAAAGCTGGCTCCTTCTAAGCGGCATTAAAGGTGAGGTGGAAATTAGTTGACATACTGTTATGGGGAAAAATCATCTTTTCCAGATTGTTCCTAAAATACATATAATTCTCTTTAAAACTTGAAGTTCAGCCATCTGCTTTTATAACTATAAGCCAAAGCCTCCAACATGGTCGAATTTTTTAAATAACAGCAGTCAAGCAGACTACAGTAGAGACCCATTGTTAGGTGAAAGATTAAACTAGGAAGTCTTCAAGTTCCTTGTTAACCTTGAGTCTGCTGAACTTTAGATCTACACTGGTACACATTGGTAGTTTCTTTCTCTGCAGAAAAAAAAAAATTTCCACATGTAATATTTTGGAAAATGGCATCCTAATGGCCACACAGTTCATCAGTCATGCAACAGTCCACACAGTGCAAATGACACTAAATTGCTGGGAAAATGTCTAGTTTTCTGATCACACAGAGACTACATTTTAAAGACTCAAAATCTCTGATCCAGGTAGAAAAGCTCTTAGTCAGTCCTCTTCTTTTGCTCTTGAACTTAATATTCTTCTTACACATTACTAGAATACCATTTTGTCATTGTGGCATTAAAAAGAAGCAAACAGAGAAACTGCTGGCCTTTTGATGTTTATCCTGACAAGGACTGCAAGGAATTTCAGTTACCTGAAAAAAAAATGTGAATTACTTCTGTCTGGTGATATACTACTAGCTCTGGATTAGACAAATGGTGATTAGATGCCTTCAGGTAGGAAGTCAATGGCTGTATGCTAAGCAGATCAATTTAAACCTGAAGTCAATTTAATGAGGAGACAGAATAGAAGATTTACAAAAGCATCAATAGAACACCTTTCTCTATGATTTCTAAAGAATGGGTAATACAAAGATTTGTGGAAAGATTATCTCAAGGCCTTAAAATTCTGTTTTGTTTTGTGTCCTAGAAGTAAATTTACATACTTAAAAAAAACTAATCCAGAGATATCACTGTTTCCTTTTGATCTGCTAAATTGATAAAATAAATTTCCCTTAAGAATCTTAATATAAAACCTACCTGGAAATTCATGAATTGTAATACTCTTTGATCAGTGATAGTTTCCAGCTTTCTTCTAACACAAAAAACATCTACTTGCATATATGTATATAATAATGGGGGCTCAGTTCAAATCCATCCAAGTAAGGATAAATTGGTCAGACTGAAATTTGAGGTCATTTTAGCTTGATGCGACATATTTAACTAGGCATTTTGATTGTCACTGTAGACATTGTCAATATGTTAGGCTCTAATAAAACTGAATGATATCTTGTTTTTCTGTTAAAATTGCCCATGTGATGGAGACAGGTGTTTCTCAAAAGGTGATCTATGGATCACCTGTGATGAAGTCACCTGGGGAATGGTTGTTAAAAATGTAGATTCCCGGGTCCCACACCAGACACAGTGAATCAGTATGGGAGGTTGAGGACATCCTCAAATCCACATTTTAAATACATTTACCAGGTAATTCTTATGCACAGGGAAGTCAGAACCATTGTGTACATATTGTACCCAGGGATTAAATGGTAGCTGCTCTACCAAAACTGTAAAGAAAGCCAAGTAACAAATGCAAGAATTATCTTTTCCTGTATATCTCCAAGGTGAAAATGGTAATACCAATTTATGAACCTTGGCACAATTCAGCCACTCCCTTGTATAACCTTTTACAAGGTACTTCACCTTCCTAAATCCTCATTTCCTCATATGTAAATAATACCTAAGTTACAAGGGTATTGCCTCTCTTCTTCCACCCTACATCTCTCTTTAATCCCATATGTCTTTGTGAAAAAAAAATAAACAGTGACACAGTTCTCACTATCTATTATACTTTATAAATGAGAAAATCCAAAGCTAATAAATATAAAGTATTTGTCTAAGGCCCTTCAACCAAAAAATCATGCATTCTGCCTGATTATAGTGCACGGTTCAGACTTTTACTGTGGTTTATTTTACCAAATTTGCCATAATTATTCTTTAAAAATTAGAGTCATCATCTCTGCTAGAATTTTTTTTTTAACAACAAAACAAACTATACCTTGTTCCCTAGTTGACTTTAGTCATATTGCAAAAAGGGATTTGTGACATAAAACAAACAAGAAGAAACAGTGTTCTTAAGTCTTCTGTTAGCCCACTTAGCTCAGCAATGTCTAATCTTTCTCTCTCAACTGCACATAGAGGGAGCCTCCTCTCTGTTCTACGGACGTTGAGGACAGCATTTTGCATATAGACAGATTTCAATAAATAGTTAAAAAATGAAGACATGGATTTTTATTTTGCATCATTTTGTATTTTCATGTCTTTTACTCTGGGTAGATGTGGACTGTGGTGTTCCTTCTGTAGTTACTTTGTCCATTCATTTATTTATTCGTTTAATAGCTTTACATCTGAAATAAATGGCAAGGCTTTACAAGAAACTTAGTGGAAATAATTAGTCAACAATGTATTTATTAAGCAGCTAACAAGTATTCCAGCTAATAATAGTAAGCAGCTAATAACAATACTAATAAGTATTGTTCAAGAAGCTTTGAGAACTACCAAAGTATTTCCAGAAATACGTACATAACTATATAGTAATAATGAAGGCTACCACTTCACTGGGTGCTTTGATAATCAGTGTATTAAAAGTTCTGCCTTGCAGATAAATCCTACTTTACTTTTCAGTCTCAGACTAAGCAACTTGAAGTGACAGAGAATTCAATCTATCTAATACTTTCTACACAAATGTGGAAATTCTTAGGAAGGCATCGTGGGCACGTCCAGCTACCCTAGTGCATTAAGTAAGGAAGGAACTTTAGAGATGAGCTAACCTATCCATTGACGATATTTACAGGTATTTTCCCCCTGAATCCTGGAGCAGAAAACTGGGCTTTTTTCACCTTCTGATGGTTCAGATAGTTTAAACATTTCTCTCTCTCTCTAGAGGTAACATTCAGGACTTGTAGGCCCATTTGCAGGCTAGAGACCATGTAAACAGGCTCCAATGTGGTGACCTCTGACTTCAGAATTCTTCCAGAGTCAGTGGACTTCCAACTTCTCTAGGCCATGTCCTTTGATTGTGGAGCATGGTTAGCTTTCCAACTTCGGGGGATTCTGTTGTGCTGACAAAGATCATTAAATACAACAGCATCTATTTTTCTTCTTCTGTAAGCTCTGCTTTCATAATAATCTACTTATGTCTTAAATGACCTCATGTCCTAGACATCCAGGGCTCAAGCGAAACACTAATTTTCAATGTGTGTATGAGATGATGGAGGAATCAAAGTCAGAACTTGGAGTTCAGTGAAGGCCAGTACTACCATATCCCAATCACTTTTTTAAAGGAATTCATTCTTCTGAGGATGCAGCCTGACTGACTCTGTTATAGTGGCAGCATACAGTCAACTCTTCCTGAGAACAGTGAAAGAATCCTAGACATGGAGGTACTTTCATCAGATACTTGTCTATCATTGAGGAGAAATGCCCAAAATAGGCACTGAGGTTGAGGTCCTTGGTGATTCCATGTTCAATATTTCATTTTACGCTACCTTATAAGCTAGATAATTATAATACCAATCCAGGGTCATTAAAAATATATAAAATAAACAACAAATATCTTTAAGTCCTGTCTGATTGAATCACATGAACTAAAGCCATTGAGGCTTAATTCATACCCAGCCCGGAAATCTAGAACTTTATAAAAGCTATGTCTGCATTCCTAGAGATAGTCCTCAGAGATTTTGTAAAATACTTTTAAAAGAATCATTTTTAGGATTTATTGATTGTTTTTATGTTTGCTGTTTTATGAACTCTTAACTCTTGTAGTATAAAATACCCTAGTTGCTTTTTGGTACCAAGTGAAGTTTGGATGGTTATAAATCTACAGAAAATAACTCATTGGTCTTAGTTGGAGTGGGGAACTATTCAAACACCACTGCCACACATGGTAGAAATGGAACCCCTGAAAAACTGCAAAAATGTAATCATATTTAATGAATCAGAAGATATTAAAAAGTAGCTGGAATCTTAAAGGCTCTAGAAAGTCCAGATCTTATACACAGAGAAATCCTCCTGATACAAAATTATACATTTTTAAAGAAAGAATTTTAAAGAAAGATCTCATATCAGACTCAGTGTCTTATTAATTAAAAACTGCATATTTTAAAATGCTTATTGAGTACTTGTCGAAAACCAGACTAGAAAGTAAATATTGACTAACTTGTCAATATACTGTAATTGCATGATGATTTGTCAATATGCTATAAATAGATGACAGTCTAAAATGACAGAATTAGGGAGAAAGTCACTAACACAGCTGGTGTTATTCACTTACTCAAAAATCATTTTAACAAATATTTTGTTTCAATCAATGTACCAGGTGCTAGAAGTACAGTATAAGAGACGAATACATTCATACGTCCACACACATCCAGAGTCCCTGCCTCCAGCTTGCTTTCAGTGTAACACAGGAAGAGAGAAGTAGGCAGCTATGAACCCAAAGCAGCACAGCACAGGTGACCCACTGCAGGAGTCAGACGGCACATCCTGGAGGTGGTTACGGGTGAGCTCGGTCTTAAAAAAGCAAAAGTTAACTGTGCAAAGAATATGGCCAACATCAGCCCAGGGAACAGCATTTGCACAGAGATCTAGGAGAGAGTCGAGAGCACTTGTGGGTACCTGATTAGTTCAGAAGTCCATGATTAAGCCAAGAGAAGAAGAGCAAAGCATAAAGCTAGAGAGAATGGCCTACACATGCCGAATTAAGGAGTTGTATTCTATGTTAAAGACATTGTGAATTCCATTAAAGGTGGGAAGTGGACTTGTTCATATTTATATTTTAGAAAGATTATTTTTGAGGTAGGATAGAAAAATGATGGGAGACAGTCAAGGATAAGCAAGAAAACGAGGCAGATTGCAGTCATTAACAGGAGAGACAATGAAGGCTTCATCCTGAGCAGTCACCTGGGCCCCTGGTTCACACCTGAGTTGGTCTCTCAGGCAAAGTGGTGAGCTAAGTGTGGATGACAGGAGACATGCCCTGGGACTGCCCTCCCAGGTAACTTTCAGGCTGAGAAGAGGGCAGGGGAGCTGTGGGGTGGGGGTAGGGCTGGTGGGGAGACCAGGACCACCGGACAGTAGCCGTGGCCTGCCCGACGGGGCTGCAACCTGAGGCCTTAGGGCTGCAGGAACACTGCTTCCTGCAACTCAGTTCATTCTAGGAAACTCCCGTGGTGACTACTGAGGCATTAGTAAGCTTTGCAATAATCAAAGCTGAACTCCTCTCCCTGCCAATTTCTGAAAAAGTCTGAGCTGCTATAGACTCTGGATTTCTTGGCACATGACTGACCCACACCCTCCCATCATGCCAGACTCCTTGTATAAATATCTCCACTCTAAGAGTTCTTCCATCTCTTCCAGAAAATAAATGAACAACCCACCCCCCACCATTCCCAAATACCCAACAAACCAACAAACCAACCAACCAACAAACAAAAAAACAGAAGAGAAAATTAAATGATGAACCAAGGGAGTAACAGGGAGGAAGGAGGGGGAGGGAAATAAATAAAAAGATATTAAGAAAATTAACACTATTTGGTCATGCACTGAAAAAGGAAAAAAGAAAAAGAAAACGGAAGGGTCAAGATGATATTCAGGCTTATGGCTTAGGCATTCATGAGGATAAGGAACATGGAAGGGCCAAGTGCTAGTCTGCAGAGCTCGGGTTTTGGCATTTTGTGTTCTGAATGTCTGTGGGATATCCAAGTGGAAATGTTCAGTAAGCACTTCAATATATAGGTTTGGATCACAGGCAAGAATTCTGGGATGGAAACAGTGAATGAGTAGTTCACAGTTTTGAGCATTTAATCTGTGCCAAGAACAACTGTAGGGATTTTACATGTATTTAAGTCTTGACCACAATTGTATTATTTCCCCATGTGATAGATTATAACACACTGAGACAAAAGTAAAGTTTCTAAGGTCACACAGACACTAAGTGGTGCAAGATTACTTAACCAAGATTTTACTAGAGTTCTTGGTAAGCAGTTAAAATGGAGTGCAAGAAAGAAGGAAAAATAAGAGTATGTGAAAGCATGAATGAGAGGTAAGGATCTAGAAGCAATGAGTGTATATTACTGTTTTCTAACACAAACAGCCAGGTCTTACTGGCCACTGAGGATAAAATGGGAATGCACTAACCTTTTCTGTTTCATTTGTTGATTCCTACATAACCACAAAACAACCATCAAAACAGGAAACTGGTATTGATAAAGTATTCCTATCTAATGATCAAATCCCATTCAAGCTTTAACAAATATCCCAATAGTGTCTTTTACAGCAAAAGAGTTCCAGTCCAGATGACACGTATTTGTCATTTCTCTTCAGTCTCCTTCAATCTGAAAGAGTACATCTTCCCTTGGATTTCAAGGGCTTGATACTTTGGAAGATTACAGGCTAGTTATTTTGTAGAAAGTTCCTCAGTTTGAATTTAGCTGCTGTTTCCTCATTATTAGATTTAGGTTATGCAACGAGCAGGAATATCACAAAAGTGATACAGTGTTCTCCTTATTGCATCTCATAGGTGGTACGTGATGTCAGTTTTTCTCATCACTCGTGGTATCAGCTTTAATTTCTTGATTAAAGTAGTGGCTGCCTGAATCATAGCGTGTGAAGCTACTCTTATCTCTTTGTAATCAATCAGTATTCAAGGGGAGGTAGTTTGAGTCTATGTGAATATCCCATTCCTGATCAAACGTTTGATTTATTCACTCACGTACATCAGTGTGGACTCATGGATTACTATCTTATTCAACTGATTATGATCTATACTATCATTTATTTTGATGCTCAAATTATGCCACAATTTGACCATTGGGAGCCACTGGAAGCTGGCTTCTATGCCCTTTGACATGACCCCATCCTTCTATTAGCACAATTGTACACTTTTTAACGAAACAAAATTCCCAGGCTCATCTTGTACTTTCTCTGTCCCAGCCCTGGAAGCAGCCTTTTCCCAAGAAGCCCCGATTCCTTTTCTTGAATGGTATATGGAAACCAGATCATGACACCCCTTTTGTTGGAGTATTGCTACTCAGGCCCGTAGGTCCCCATTTTCTGTGACAGGTTATTCTTCATTTTTGAATAATTGATGGAGGAATATTTTCCAACTTGAGAGAAAATATTCTCCCAATTCACAGAAGCATAGCCCTCCCCATGGACAATTTATTCAACATGAGTACTTTCTGTATCAATCAGACTTACATCACATTGGATACCGGAATTGGTCTGGTTCCTTCTCAACTGCTCTTCAATGCCAGGTGCAGGTAATGCACTTGCTAATGATTTCATTTATTTTCTGCAGGCATCTAGCTGTTTTGATTACTTATCTCCTTCCTTAACCTTTTGAATAAGAATGTCCACAACTCCTCTAAGAACAAGCAGCACTGCAACAGTGATCACTCTAAATTTATTCAGGGCCAAAACATAGTTCTCATTTCCTCCCATCACATAAACAAACACAAAGGACATCTCAGAGATACTAATCTACTCCAGGAATATGGAACCAGCAGAACACAACTTCTTGTACTAAAAAAATATCAGATTTGGTTAATAGTGTTCTATTCTCCACAAGAACAATAGGAGAACACTTGCTTCATATTTATCTAATAAAAACGCCTAAATATTTTTCAAAATTTTTTTTAATTTTGCCCTGAAAAACTCTGCTTGCAATTTTGAAATGACTGACTTTCTAGTCTCTACTGGTTAGGGTTTCAAAATGTTTGGGGCCAACTGTCTTAGCCAGGATACTCCCAAAGCACTTTTAAGCATTTTAGACAGTGAAAGAAAGGCAAGATAATGGTGAAAAGTTAATGTGGAGTGAGGATGGGTTGAATCTTTTTTAATGTGGGAAAGAATTAAACATACTAACAGGATAGGAGGAAGAGTCCATAATGTGGGAGAGACTGGTGACCCAGAGAAAGAGAACAGAGTTGTTGAAGCAGGTTCCTGTGGAAATGAGGCCTACATTTTGCATGGGGTCAGTGACGCAAGATTGGCAAGCATTTAAAACAGACTTAGAAATCCCCTAGTCTCAAGGTTTTATATGTGATTTGGTCATACTATTTTCTCAATGGTGACATACGCTAATACAGGTAATATCTGAGCCCTTATCAAATGGGTACATGTGTCTCTGCTCAGACTGTCAGAGCCATCCATAGAGTGTTCTGAAATGGGAAAAGAGCCGGAGCCCCTGAACTTTATAGCACAGGGGGGTTTTGTGTGGTGTATGACTGGCCACTAACCAATGAATCACAATTATACTACCCTCTTCAACCCTATTCCCAGGGGATTAGAAGCCCCATCAAGGTAATTGGATGATTAGAGATAATTAGATTTGAAAGTTGCAGTAAGGTGCTTGGTCAAGGAGTCCATCCATCTCCTTGAAACTTTTTCCTTCATTTTCAAATTAACCTTCTTTTCCCACATAGTACCTTACCCAGAAACGTAGTCACAATGTTTCTTTTGAGGTTCTGTGCTTAGATTGACTAGAGGACAATTTAGCAGGTAACTAACACTTCACTCTGAACTTTACTATGTTGGAAGGAATTTACTACAAGATTTTAAGAGATTTACAGAATTATTAAGAGGGCAGAAAAAAAGAGACTCTAGTCTGAGTTTCTAGGAATGACTCCCAAACCACACAGCAGAGTAGGACCCCTAAGGGAACTTCTTCCCTTATTACAATTAGAGGCTACGTGCATAATTAGGTGTTGCCATGACAACCAACTGGCTCCTGAACTACACTCTGCTAGATACATCTTCATAATCCCAAATTCAAGTCTTATGAAAGTACACCTAATCGAGACACTCCACAATACGTCACAAGTCTCAGTATTGAAGGAATTCTTACTTCCCGTCCCCTAAAGTACGTAAGACACTAAAAGTAGATTAAATTGGATATTGAATGGATCAACATCTACCACAATGTTCTTCTTATGCTCTCAAAATAAGGTTGATGATTCTTTCCACCAGGGATAATACTTCCTTGACCAATGGCTGTAAGATAGTTACCAGTCACCATTCTTAATGGATTATTCTTGAGTTCTAACATGCCTTCAAAATTGAAATGGGGAAGGAGGAACTTAAAATTTAAATTTCTTACTCTAGCTGGACCATTTTGGTTTTTATGCAAGTAAGTGGCATCAGAAGGAAATCCATCATTTACCTATGACTTTAGTCTTTAAATTTTTTTTTTTAGCATGAAGGACCAACTATAACATTCCTGACATCTAAAAACTAGCAGTCATAAGTTCAGAGACATAGTCTTTTTGAACAAAAAAACTAAGACAAAGTCTCAGTTCAAAGAGATAATGATGCTGCATTTGCTTGAAACAGGTAAGAAACAGAAATCAGGCCACAGGCTTGGAAATGTTAATGCATTCCAAAAACATTTTTTTTTCCCATCAAATTCTGGTTTGAGTTTGAGAGTGCTTAGTTTCCAAGCACAAAGTCGAAACAGTGCAAATGACTGAAACAAAAGCCTGAAATAGAACATAAAAGAAAAAAAAATTTACACTTGTATGTGAAGAAGCTGTAAATTATCCTTCTGGGTCTTGAAGAGAAAATTTATAAAAATTCTTATGTAGATTTTGCATGGATGCTGGGCTTATTATGTTATGTTTTGAGGTATTGTCCTGGTGAGGTCATTGAGTAAGGACAAGACTCTGGTTAACAGCTGAAGCCTTTTCTGAGCAGTACAAACTTCCCCAGTATCCATCTTCCCAAACTTTCCCAGCTAGGGAAGAGACAGAACGCTCAATAAGGATATGAATCTTAGAGCACATACTGTAAAGCAGAGGTCATGTGGTGCTGGTCTACAGGCCAGATTTAGTCAACAAACAGGTTCTATTCATCCAGAACTATTTCGGGGCTCACATGTTATTTAAAAATTTTTATTTTCCACTTTGTAAACTGCTTTATTTTTTCTATCAAAATTTCTAGGTTATATTATTTCAAGTAAAAAAAACCAGTTTCCCATCTTTGCTGGAAGTTCTTGTAACCTCAGCCTCACAATCTATACTAGTAACAACAGAGGAATGTGAGGTGTTGCTGTCCCCAGTTTGCTGGGAACCCCCAACTCCCTATGGTCTCTTTCCCTGGCTCATTTCACTTATTTAGAGGTTCTGACAGGTCTCCTATGCATCTGAGCTGGTAATTTCTGCCTAAATAAGTCAGCAAAAGGAAGTCCTACCTCTCACTGGGCTCACTCTCTTGGGCACGTCCTTAAAGGACTCCAGGTAGGGGAGAATACTCACCCAGGGGAAGAGGCACGCAGAGAGCCCTACAGGGCGACACTAAGGCACAGAGCCTGCTGCACGCAGCTCAACAAATTGTGAAAGGGAGGAATATGTGAAGCTAAAAAAAAAAAAAAAAGAGGAGGAAGACTGACAAATTTAGTTACCAACTTTACTCAGTTAAAAGCTGATTGTGGATTCTGTTCTTATTTGTGACAAGTTTTCATGCAATAATTGAAAAAGCATTTATTACTTACAGTATTTAAAGCACTGTGCTAAGCATGATGAGAATATACATTAAATTAGACATCACTGCCCCCAAGAAGTTTAATCAAACTATATCTATAAAATGGCCAAAATTACCCCCTTTAAACTTCACAGTAAACAGCAATTAAAAAACAATTTAATAGAATCCCATTTACACTACTTTGAGTAAGACTTATCATTTGTTAGTTTTAATAATGTATGTCCTTTCATTAAAAGGTAACATGATAATATAAATGAAAATGCTTTTGAATATTATAAACATGTTCAAATTTCACACCTCCCTGTTTTATGGTAGAATAACCAGCTGAATCAACTCTTACTTGAAGTGATGTGTAAAATGCAAAAGGTTTTCCATAATGGAAAAGATAATAAAAGTGAACCATGCATTTTCTAAGTATTAATTCCTAATATGATACTTATATATCCTTTACATTAGTATCAATTTAATAACAAGAAGTATGGTCTTGGTTAAGAATATTAGGTTACACAGTCAAGCTGTCTACCTTGGGTGAGTCAAATTGATCTTGGGCAGGTCAATGTCTCAAAGTCTTAGTATTCATGGCTGTAAAAAGCAGATCTTAACACTTCTCTGTGTCATTGTGAGGATTAAGTAAGAAAAGGTTTTAGTATTATGCAGTCCCATAATTCTGGAAGTTACAAAACACTAATGAAAGCACTAAATAAATATTTCTAGGTCATGGAACAAACCACGGAAAACCAGTTGGCATATACCAAAAGATACCTAATGAGAATCCTCCGAAATAAAAATGGGTTTTGTTTCTCCCTCGATAATTTAGAAAAATATAATTTTAATACAATTATATGGTTTGTCCATTAATTTTATTTTACTTTCAATTTTTAAGATTGGTCTCTAAATTTAGTTTCAGAACTAGATAAAATATTTAGACAATTCAGAAGTCAAGGCTACAAAAGAAGATATATTAAAAAATATCAAACTACTACCTCTGTCCACTCTTCTTTCTTGGATAAAAGATAACATACTGTACACACTATTTTCCACAGAGCTTTTTTGCTTAAGAACATACCCTAGAGATAGCTCTTCAATGGCACATATAACGTAGTATTCCCCCTTCTATTTCTTATCTGCTTAATAATACTCCATTGTGTGTCTGTAGCGTAGTTTATTCGGTCGACCCCACTGATGGATATTTGGGTTATTTCTGTTTGGCAAATAGTGCTTCACGGGTTGTCTTGTGTACACAGTAGGACGATCTTAGGTTGGATCTCTAAGATAACTTCTAATTTAACTGAAACTTAAAGACATCCTGTAAAATCTGCGAATTAAAATGCTGTGTGAAGTATTGGGCTAATGCCTCTATGATAGGCCTGCTCTTGGCTTTGCAGGTTATTGTGACAACATAGGAAGCAGTCTGCCTCGTCAGAAAATTAGATGATTTGCTGAAGTTTTTTTTTGCTCTTTTCCTCTTATTTGTTACTGAAGATAGCTTGCATCTCTCTGCCTCAGTGAGAGGCCAGGGAAATTACTTAGTAAAAAGTTGACATTAAAACATATTTACAGCACCTTAATGCATTTCCTCATTCTCAAATACGTTATAAGAAGAACAAACATTTAAGATCTTTTTTATTTTTTCTCTCAACTTTCTTTCTCCAAAATTTTAAACACTTGAGTAAAACTTTATTTTTAATGACAGCTGTATTAAGATATAACAGCATACAATTCACCAATTTAAAGTCTACCATTCAGTCTATTTTATTATATTCAGAGTTGTGCAACCATAACCACAATCTAATTTTAGAACATTTTTGTAATCCCAGTAAGAAACCCCAGACCCATTAGCAGTATCCCCATCCCAATAGAGTAAATAAATAAACTGGGTTATATAGCAATAAAGCCCAATATAACCCAGTAGTAGTGTTTACTTCTGAAAAAGAGAGGGGAGAGATATATAGGTGCAATAAAGGGAGACTTAACTGTGCCCTCAGTATTCACATACAATTTGAATTTTTTTCAGCGTGTGACTTTGCATGTTCATGGCCACTCAGTTTCAGAACTCCAGGGGTTGTTGTTCACACTGAAGCCTAAGTGAAGAGTTTGCCCACAGGAGCTGTGCCTCTTGAAGTTCTGAAAGGTGGCAATTAGTAGTGTAAGTTAATTTGTAAGTTTTAATGACCTTTAAGGAGAAATGTAAACTGACTATACTTCAATAAAAATATATACATGCAAGAAAAAAAAAGAGGAAGGCTTATCAGATAGTGAGGATGTTGGAGAGAATAAGCAGTGGAAATAGCAGGCTGAAAACACAGACTGAGAGAACTTGAAGTGTTTTTGAACCTGAGTATTACAAGCAGACACAGGAAATAAATCTAGAAATGTAGATCTGAGTCAGTTATGAAGATTTTTAAGTTTATTTTGTTTGGGATATTTAATCAGGAGAGTGACATGATCAGATTTGACTTTTAGGAAGATAACTGACGAGGTGGAAGATCAGTTGGGAGAAACAGAGCCGCTGCAGCAAAAAAGACTGGTTACAAGGCTGTTGCAGTAGTTCAAAGAAGATGAGACAGGCACTAAGACAAATGACCAGAGGGATGATTGGGATAAGATAAATGTAATCAATATTTAACAGACAATGAACATAAGTGAGAGGGGTGTCCAAGATGACTCCAAGGTCCCAAATCAAGGTTTCAAGCAAGATGTCTGGGAGAATGAGGTATCATGCTGACTTGCATGCTAAGTCACTAAATTTCTGACCTAAATCTTGACCTGGGTCAGAAATGGTCTCAGAGCCTTAGGTGGGGTTGATCCTGCCAGTGGGCACTCACTAATTGGCCCCATGTTAGATGTCTGGGGTCAGACAGGTCACCATATTGGGTTGAGAGCCAGCTTAAATTTCTTCATCTTATTCCTAAGGATATTATAACTTGGTCAAATTCCTTGCTGAAGTATGTCTGTTTCATCCCCTGAATCTGCCAGTCATATAACCCTCCCTAAAAAACAGCACATTTCACTTGGCTGAACCCATTCTCTCTAAACTAATATGTTCCTAATAAATTCTTTTTTCCCTACCCACTCAAACCCATTTAAAACATCCATTCAATAGTTTTGCTAGATATTTACTAGCAAACAGATATTTACAGTTAGGATGGTCACTCCAGTTTTTTTAAATGTAATCCCCCCCTATTTTAAACAGAAATCAAACAGCATTTGCCAACCTTCCATCTTCTGGGACATCTCTTACTCTTTATGATTAATAATCAAACACCAACGATCATATTTCTAGGTTTTTTGAGGATTATTGGATGAACTTACTTAAGATGCAGAAGTGAGATGCCCAGGACTGTTAACTTAATATTCTGCATTCATTCCCTCAGGCAGATAGAACTTTTAGCATATTTGAGACAGCATCAGAAGACCAATTTGTCTGCACTCCAATACGCAAGCTGGAGAGCAGCAGAAGATGGGATTAGGGAGGTAGGAAAGGGCCAGATCATATAAAGCAAATAAGCATAGACTGAGAGAAACCATATGATTACATGATTTCAGTTCTTTCTGAATAAACACATCTTAAGAACTGAATGTGTGTGTCCCCTCCAAATTCATATGATGAAGCCCTACCCTCAAATTGTTTGTATTAAAAGGTGAGGCCTTTGGAAGGTAATTAAGTTTAGATGAGGTCATGAGGGCAGAGCCCTCCGAAATGGGATTAGTGCCCTTGTGAGAGTTTTAAGAAAGCCGTTGTTCTCTGCGATATGGGGACACTATGAAAAGGCAGCAATCTACAAGACAGGAACTGGGTCCTCACCAGACACTGGATCTGCTGGCACCATGAACTTGGATTTCCAGCTTTCACAACTGTGAGACTAGTGGCCTGAACTAAGTGAAATGAGTGAAAAGTCAACTGTCTATTTTATATTCCCATCCTGGCTTGCCCACCATGCATTTACCTAGCATCAGATAACAATAACAATAAATACTGAGCTCTTTATGAAGTAGCAGGCATTCGTAAGGTTTTTACATACCTAATTTCATTTGTTTCTCACAATATGCCCACAGGGCTCTGTGTCAGCATTTAGTTAAAGAACAAACTCCATTCTAGCTAAGTTAAATGAATTTGTATTGCAGGATATTACATAACCTATAGAATCATTGAAAAGGCTGAAGAAACAGATTCTGGATTGAGTTTAAAGATAACAGTTCCAAATGCCACACCACAAAAATCAATGTTCCCTCTCCTAAGATCAGAAAAATCACTGGACCCCAAACTAACACTCGTCAGGCAGCCACAACAGCCAGGTGGCTGCTACAATCAGAGAACTGCTATAAATCAGAAGCTGCTATAGCTGCCAGCCTAGGAATCATTCCATGCTAGCTACAATCTGCACTAGCAGAATGGACATCCCATGCCTGCTTTTTGGCTCCTATAAAGCAAATAACTGGACATGGCGAACTCTGCTTAATGCTGTCACAGAACAATGAAATGCCTTCACTACCTCACTGCCAGCAGAAAAAGCAGAAGTTCATCATCTGCTTCATGCCAGCCTTTAAGTTTCAAGAAATGCATCTTACTGTTTAATTTCTGTCATACCTAGAGCCCTCACTGCAAGTGAGACTAAAATGTGCAGGTTTTTTTTTTAATTGGCTTTACTGGAATGCAATTTACATGAAATAAGTCTCTCCCATTATAAGTGTAGAACTCAATGAATTTTGAGAAATTATTTAACTACTATCACAACCAAGATACACAACATTCCCGCCACTGTAACATGTTCACTGGTGCTCTCCCCGGTCAATCATCACCTGCCACCACAGGTCCCAGGCAAGCAGGGATCTATTTTCTATCATTATAGTTTTGCCTTTTTGAGAATTTCATATAAATGGAATCATACATTACACTGGTTTCTTTTTTTTTTTTTTTCACTTAGTATAAGGCTTTTGAGTTTACATGTTGTTGCCTATATCAGCAATAATTTATTTTTTTTTTAAATTACTGAACAATAGTCCATTGTATGAATATAAGATAATTTTTTTATCCATGAACCTAAATGGACATTCAGTTTAAGGCTACTATGAGTAAAGTGCTATCAATACTGACTTACATATCTGTGCATGTATGTTTTCATTTCTCATGAGTGAATTCCTGGAAATGGAATTGTTGGGTCATGTGGTATATGTGTACACATAGGTTTAACATTAAGAGATTTTCCAAGCCATTTTCCAAAGTGATCATACCATTTTGCATTCCCACCAGCTACATGAGAAGTGCAAATATTCTACATCCTCACCAACATTCCGTAGCGTAATTCTTTTCCTAACCATTCTAGTGGGTATATTGTGTTATGTTTTTGTTTAATTTGCATTGTCCTGATGATTAATGAATATTTTTTGTGGTATTTTCCATGTCATTTCTTATCTTTCTGTGTGAAGTGTCTATTCAAATGTTATTTTTTTAAATCATGTTATTTGTCTTAGAATTAGGCTGCAAGAGTTGATTATATATTCTAAATAAAAGTATTTTGTTATAGAAATGATTGACAAATATTTTCTTCCAGTTTTGGCTTGTCTTTTTATTTTCTTTCAAAGAGCAAAAGTTTTGATGATGTCTGATTTATATTTATTTTATGTTTTATGCTTTTTTCTAAAAGATCTTAGCCTAACCCAAGGTCACAAAGAAATTGATCTGTGTTTTTATCTAGAAGGTTTAGAGTTTTAGCTCTAAACCTTCTAGATAAAAGGTTTAGTTTTAGCTCCTGTGTTTAAGTCTATGATCCATTTTGACTTAATTTTCGTATGTGGTATGAAGGAAGGGTTGAGGTTCATTTTCCTAAATATGCCTACACAATTATTCCACATCATTTTAAAAGATGTGGAATTAAAAGATTTAAAAGATTATTTTTTCCCATTGAATTGCCTTTGTACTTCTACTCAAAATCAATTGAGTAAATATTAATGGGTCGATTTGTAGATTTAATTCTATTCCAGTGATCTATACCAGTTGTTCTCAAAGTACAGTCTAAGTCACATAGATCATTTCAGAGATCCCTAAAGTCAAAACAGTTTTTCATGAAAATACTAAGCCATTTCTCTTTTCACTTTCATTCTCATAAATTTTCAATGACGTTTTCTAGAGCTACACTATATGATAATGCAACCAATTGAATGCAGAAATAGATATGAGAATCTTTTAATAAGCCAGACATTAAAAATAATCTCAAAAATGAAAATATTTATATTTCATTTTAAGTATTTTAAAATACTTTCAATAATGGATGCAATGTATCCAATTTTTGAAGGGCTTAGGAACTTAAGAGCTATTTTTCATTATAGTGCAAGTTTACTGGCAAACAATTCTCTTAGCTTCCAATTGTTTGAAAATTTTTTCCTTTTGCATTCATTTTTGAATGACATTTTTTATCTTTTTGACAGCTTTTAAGCTTTTTCTTATCACATTTTCTTGGAAAATTTGATTATATTGTGCTTGATGTATCCTTCTGCATTTTTATTTGGCTTGGGGTTCTTTGAGCTTCTTGGATCCATGGCTTTAAGTTATCACCACTTTGGAAAACTGTTAGCCATTTTTCTTGAAATACTTGTCCTCTGCCCTTTTCCTACCCCACCATCTTTTCTTTATTTCTAGGACTCAAATTAAATGTCTGTGAGACATATTGATATTGTTCCACAGGTGGCTGATGCTCTTTTAAATTTTATTCAATCTTTTATTTTTCTCTCCATGCTTCCTTTTTAATCATCTCTAGTGGTATGCCATCAGGTTCACTGATCATTTCTTCTTCCCTAATTTTTCATTTCATATATTATACTTTCACTGCTTTAAGTTCTATCTGGGTCTTTTTTCATTTCTCTCTCCTTAATGTTTATTCTTTTTCTTTTATATCCTTTAGTTTATAAAATTCATAATAGCTGGTTGTATTCCTTTTCTGTCAATTCCATCATCTCTATCACTTCTATATCTGTTTTCATTGATTCTTCTCTTGGTCAAGGATAATGTTTTCCTACCTCCTTGCATGTCAGGGAATTTTCTTCATTGATGCCGGACCTTGTACATTTAAAGACAATGAGTCTGGATTTTATTGTATTCTTTTAAAAATGTTCAACTTTGTTCTGCCCTGCAATAAGTGACTTTTAGTTCAATTTGATCTTTTTGTGGCTTTAAATTTCTTTTCTTGGCATACACAGAGCAGCCTTCCTTCTGGAATAAACTATCCCCACTAGTAAAGCATGACCTCTCTGAGGACTCTATCCAGTGGCTTGTGCATTATGAAGTTTAGCCACTCTGGCTGAAAGAACATGGTACATTTCTAGCCTTATACAATCCTGAAATTATTTGGCCACTGACTTTTAGCAATTTTTCCCCCAGCCTCATGAAATTTCACCTCATATTTATACAAATCAGTATTCCAAGACTAACCAAGACCTCTATACAAATCTATGGATCTCTCTCTCTCTTACAGCTTTTCTCCTTTCTAATGTCTGATCTTGCAAAATTATAGCCCCTGGATTCTAATTTCTACCTCCTCAATTCAGCAAGGCTACCAGACTTTCTTTCGTGTCCCTTCTGCATGCTGAGACCTGGGAAATATGCTTGGGCAATGAACAGTAGGAAACACTTCATCTGTTCTCCTTCTCTCAGGGATCACCATCATGCAGTGCCTGTGGTCCAACTTTTGAAAATGTTTGTTTTTATACATTTTCTCCATCTTTCTAGCTCCTTATGGCAAAAGAACAATTCCTATAAAAGTTAATCCTTCACAGGAAGAAGCAAATAAGCTCAGAAATACAGCTTTTAGTTTTCTACTCTGCAGAGAGTAAGGCAGACTAGACAGAGGGCAGGATGATTTTTGAGCAGTATCCACTGTATCTATCCATATTATCCCCATGCTGTGAAGAATAATACGTGGGCGTAATTCGTGGAGAGAGTGAGTGGTAGAGTTAGGATTAGAAACACAGGCTTATCTCAGAGTTTATGCCATCAGTCACTTCTCATCTACTTCCTCCTTAGTTCTAAATATTCATACTCATCCAAGCCTAACTCTGATTCTTTTCCATTTCGAATCTACTTTTTTTTTTTTTTTAAACATGCAAACCCAGTCTAGTAGAATTAAGGCGCAGGAACACTAGATAACACGTAAGAGGAGTAACTCCTCTCACAGATAAACAAGAGAGAAAAAATTTAAATCCATGGTTCTTTATTATCAGGTCAACCTGACATTCAAGAGAATTAAATTTCTCATTAATGCTCAAGCTATATCCCCTCTAAATCAAGCTGTCAGCATCTCTTTCCCTTTTCATTTAATATTTCCCCCAGTCTCCTTTTATTTGTAACTCTTCTTAATTTAAAATAATCAAATAGTGGAGGCCTTCATTTTTAGTATTAGAATCAATGGGACATTAGGAACAAAACTTCATGTAGTTCAACGTCTGGGCGCAGGAATTCCACCTTAAAAAGGTTTTTATATACCTGTTATTTAAAAGCAGCACTCTGTTATTTGTCATTATAGTTTACTCCCTCTCTCGCAACCAACAAGTATTGCTCAACCTCCGGAATCATGGCTTTATAAATCATGTAAGGCAACACAGGTTCTATTTATAAACAACTTTCAAAGGCCATGTTGTGTCCCCAATTCACATGCCAGACTCCACTGAGATCTAGTCACGTGCAGACCAAGGCCATGCCGTGGGTAAGATTCTCACTTTCACCTCCGTGTGAGAAACTAGGGCGAAGGCCTAAGTCTCTTAAATCAGCGCAGTTCAAGCTCCAGTGTAACTGAATGGGGTCCAATGCCAAACACAAAGGCTGATTTTTAACAGAACTGTTGCCATGGCTTGGTCACCTCACAGATGTGCATGCGTACCAAAGCAACAGGCAAGGGCTGTTTGAGACTGCTCAGATCAGGACTCACCGAAGTTCTCAGTCACTCAGAAGCCAACAGAATCACTCATTGCCTGAAAGCAGTCAAAACAATAGGCTACTGATCATCTAGAATCAATAGCTACACTCTTGCCTCCCTCCTACTTATCCTCTCAGCCTCAACATGAGATGATGCAGGCAAAATATAGTTTAAGAAAAAAGGGAGCCCATGAAATTGCTAGTCTTAAACCTTCTTCCTGCAAAGGTAATCCTCTACAAAGATTCTTATCTTTCAGTGTCGTGAGTAATTACATGATTTAGAACCTTTATCCTAATTTGCCCCTTGTTTGTATCAAGCAGTATATTATTTTCTTTTCAAGCTAGAGGCACCATAATTTCCATGCCACTGTTGTTTTGAGGATAAAATATCTTCTTTATTACTTCGAGCAGCACTTGGAAGTATTACGTTTAGCAAGTATCCAAACAAGTCAAGTGGAGGAGATCCTGTAATAATGAGGACATTTCTGTGCATTACTCACTCAGGTGAAAAGGTGAAGTCAAGTGTACAGGGGTTGGAAATTTATGAAAAGATTCAGTTGCCTCCACTTGAGAAAATATATGTTCGCATTCTCCTGTCTTTCCGAACCAAAATTAGAGATGATAGCCCACTTCAGGTCACAACAACAACAAAACGGTTGCGGGTTTTAAACAGGTTTGCTAAAAGATTAGAAGTCAATGTTGCATTGTCCTCAGTTTTTTCTTTTTATTTCAATAGATTTTTTTTTCCCTGCTTCTGCTGTTTAATGCAGGCTTTGTGCCAAAACCGTCTTAGAAAGTCTGTTATGCCAGATGTCACCCTTTTGCCCTTTTGCTCTATCTGCAGATTTTCTTTTAACAACAGCTGAAGCCCAAGTTAGCAAGCATGCATTTTCTACAGTAAAAGACGTATGATGAATAACACCTTTTGTATTTTGAATAACACCCTCAAAGAGCACAGCATTTTATTCATACACTACATCTTTTAAAAAAGGATTATTCATGGGTTCTTTAGATTTAAAGGGAGAATTTGAAAGTTCTACCAGTTTAAGATCAGTGTCATCACCTGCAGTACATGCTAATGGGTAAGGTTGAGTACACTGCTTGGTTTATTTTTCCCTTTATACTGATCTTTTCTAGGATTAAAAAAAAAAAAAAAAGACACTGCTCTCTCAGTAAGAGCTTCATGTCTACTCCATATTGCCAAAACAGACTGTGGACAGTGAAACTACCCCCACCCCACCATGATGGAACAGACCTACCCAACAAAGTGTTTCATTCAAACAAAGCATTGGGTGGGACCACTATAGGGGTACACACAGGTACCCCTGTCGAGAGAAGACAGCCCTGGGTCAACGGTTAATACAAGCAGAAGGAACTGCCCTGTAAGTTGCTGGGCTGCCTTTGACTTTCCACACTTTTGTGTACTTTATTTAAAAGGTTTCTGTCTGAAAGTCAGTCAACAATCTAAGAGCTGGCTATAACAGACAATGTGCCAACCCAATCAGAATGTAGGACATTAGATATTTTGGATTTTAAACAACTGAAAAAGGTGGGGGAGAGAAAGGGAGGTTCATGGCAAATGCATTTCTTTTCTCAGGGAGACCATATTCTAAGTATTCGATTCTGAGTTTCACATGAATTTATTTCTACCCATCTCCAGAACTGTCTTACACTACAGATGCCCAAGTTACAGTACCACAGCAACAGTCAATATACAAGGTCATAGATGTTGCTCTTTTAAAACTGAAACAGATCTCAGAGATCATCTAGTGTTAAGCTGAAAAAGCAAAAATCAATATTGAATGAGCTGGCTTCTCTCTAAAACTGACTAAACAGTAGTCGTTAACTAATGCCCCTAATTACAACAAAGCCATATACCAGCAAGAACTCAAGGAAAAGAAGAAAACGAGAAAGAACCAGCTGTCTCATTTCATATGTGAGGAACACGAAACACAGAGAGGAAATGGTCTCTTCAAGGTCAGAGACAGTCTGTTCCCTTCTCCCCACTTCTCCCACTCCAGCACTCTGCAGATCATTCTCTGAGGCACCGCTAGTGGACTGGTGGTGCTGCCTTCAATCACTCTTCAGAGGGATTCTGAGGGCACATTAAGGCTCCATGCATAAAGATGACATGATTGATAGATCGTGTCTGCCACAGGCTCCAAGGAGGCTGGTGGTGACATAAATGCCATGTGAATACTATCCCCAGGCTAGCTGGCCAAATTGAGTCCATTGAATTACATGTGTCATCACATAGTTCAAGCCATGAGGTAAGGAACAGGAATAGGCTGCTGTTTATCTGCCATCAGGATATCCTTTAGAGAAGTTTCTGGAGCTAATTTTATGGTCCTGCACCCAGTTCAGTCATGCTTTATAGACTCAGACATAAGAGAACTAAAAGAATGAATTTGCCTTTTAATCTGAACAGGAACATCTTTTCAGTGCAACTCTGCATACACCCTATTAAGAATCAAATCTCAGACAGACCAACTAGAAACTTACAAAAAGAAAAACAAACAACTGAGGGCAAAAAGAAAGTTAATTGAATTCAGTTGAAGCACTTACTATTACTTGGGCATTTAAAACAATTCTTGCCAATCCTTAGTCAATCTTCAGTTTCCAAAATCTGTTACCCATTAAAGTGAAACACTTCAAGATACAGTTTGACAAGCGTATTCAAACCTGTGCTTATGTGAGCATCTGTGCTTCTCAAACCAGCTGTTTACAGAGAAAGAAGTGCTGCCTTCAACTTGAACTGCTCCACACTACGATACCCAATCTCTGCTCAGATGGAGTAGCTTTACATGGAAGTGAAGCGCTGAGCCACAAGAAAGTCCCTGTTCCTCCCAGTCATTTCTGCAGTCGCTGGTTCCCAACCCAGGCTACATTTTAGACTCTATTGGGGGAGACTTGAAAATACACAAACTTCCTTCTTTCACCCGAGAGACACTGCTTCAGTAGGTGTGGACCCAGAAAGCTTTTTGATCACTTTTAGTTAAGTTCTTCAGGTGATACTTTGTAGTTACTCTGGGAACCAGTCTACAAAAAGCAGAACCATGGCTCTCTCTGGGCCAGAATGGTGTTTCATCTGCTTTTATCCATCCATTTCTTTCTTACCTTTCTTACTTTCTAGTAATTATGCCTATCAGAGAAAGGGCTAAACTTCAAAGGAGAAACAAAAGAGAATTAAGAACTCCTATAAAAGCAACAAACCAATAAAATTCATAAAATGTAGAACCTGGGTAGGAGTTCCAAAAACCATCTATACCACGGTATGAACACTCTTACCTCTTCAAATTTTGAATGGCTAGAAAGAACATGACCTTTCTTTGGCCACAGGTTGTGACACTAAATTATTATATCCTGGCCTTATTAGCACAACAGTGCTAATGTTCTTAGGATTTCCTCTTAGGTCATCTGGTCCTCCTATAGACATGGTCCCCAAGATGTACACTTCTGGAAGGCACTGCTGACTCAAGGATTTCCCATATAAATAATGGGAATATCACCTGCTGGAATTGTGCTCACCCTGTGGCCCAGACCACAGCAGGTATTTGAGTCCTTGACGTCTGATGTTGTCCAAGCGTCTCACTTTTCAGATCTGGAAATTAAAGTCCAAAATACGATGGGACTTACAAAAATTACATGGCAGTCAGGTAAATACCATACCTGAATTCATAAGAACAGGCACCTAGCTCATGCAGATATCCTATTCAGCAGTCCCAGCTCCAGATAAAATAAGGGGAGGGTTTTGAAATAACAGACAACCCATCGGAAGTGACACAAGATATTGTGTCACTGGATTCCTGCCACTGAAGTCTGTACTTCCAGTACATTCCCTCCCTGCCAATTTCAGTCATTCTGAGGCATCAAAAGGAATGAATTCAGCTACACTGCAGTATATGTTCCCATTTCAAGAGTTTGGGTACTTGACAGGAGAAGGAAGGAAGACAATGTTGTTTGGTTAAGAGAGAAGGTAATAACTTGATCTATAAAGTTAAAAAGATATATTATTGTTCTTAGGATTTCCTCTTAGATCATCTGTTCGTGGTCATCCTTGAAAAAAAAAAAAAAAGGCCTACAATAGGAGGTCAGAAAAATCATAGAAGGGTCTCAGGAATAATTAGAGTAACTGATCAGTTAAGGAGTAGCACTCTCAAGATAATGTTTTAGAGAAGTTGGGCAGGGTAACTGACTCTGATTTGGTGTACTGTGTTCCACATTGAAGTATGAGCGGTTGGGTGACAATTCTTCATGGGTATCTGGTTTTATGAGAAGGGGCACTGACTTCCTTTGTTACAAACTATCTTTACAAGGACGTTTATAGAGAGAACAAATTTGAAGATAGTGATAGCATCTCTATCCAGAGCAAGGGACAAGCTTCTTTATTGTCCTATGTAATCAAGATAACTTCTTCCCCCGGGCAAAAAGACAGGCAGGCTTACTGCCCATTATAAAAGATTCAGGTACTCTAGCTCAGGATTCCTCACCTATGATGCAGAATGCTGTGTGTACAGTATCCTCCTGGGTCTCTCCATGTGACCTCCCTGTGATGTTGGTGGGGGGAGGGAAAGGATGCAAACATGACACTCTTTCCACTGTCGTTGTAATAGAGTCCTCTATCTCTGACCCAGCAGTCTCATGTCTTCTGCTAGTACTGATGAAACTATAGCAAGCAAACATGCCAGCTTGCAAGTAGGGTACACTCTCAGAAACTCACAGTTCTTTACATGGGGAAACACCTCAAATTCAGTACAAAAAACTAGATTTCCTTTCACCATAGTATGAAAATGCAAAGACAAGTTAACTCCTGTTATTCATACCAATACTAATAAAGTTAATACAGAAAAATAGTGAGCTTTTGTTTTCTGTTGCTATGTCACACAAATACTAGAATACAGCATGAGACATACTAGAGGCAGGTCAAGATGTAAGGCAAATAACCAGTTCCTGGGCTGGAATCCAAAAATGCCAAGTGGAAGTTTAAGGCACAGTATCCTAAAGATATGCATCAGGCCGAAGCAATAAGCAGGTGAACAATGTTTGGTGCAAGGTTAAGAGGGCTGGAGGAGTCCAAATTATCAGAAGGGTAGAGAGGCAACTGGTTCCTGGAAAAGCAATGAATACTGGCACTGAGTAAGACAGAGGTTTGTGTGCAGAAACATAATCCACTCTCTCACCCATAAAGTGAGTAAGGAGGATGAAGAGTGGCCAGTGAGAACTAGATTATATTAGTGGAACAAATCCAAATTAGGACTCTAACCCATGAAAGAGATTGGCAAACCAGACAGGTTTACTGGGCAGGAATAGAATGGGATTTTAAAAAGGATTTCAACTGTAGGACCAAGCTAAAGACAAAACAAGAAAAATATGGGAGGTATTAAGAGACTTGGAAGCTGTACAGACCTCAGGCCTACCAGATACTGGCTTGAGACTAAGGCTTCCAACATCTTTTTGCTCCATCCTGAATTGCTGTATCAATTGAGGTGGGGTGGGCCTGGACCTGCTGCTGGAGCTTTCTGTATCTTCAATATGAAGATAAAGGCAGAGGGGAAAAAAAAGCAGAACAACAGAAACTGCTACCAATCGGTAAGAATTATATCTAGTTTGCAAAAAGTATACTAAAAATGATTATATGTCTTTAAAAATATCAGAGAACAGAGTCATGTGATGGTGCATTCAATGAACCATGCCATGTTGTCACAGAACCAACCACTCTGAAGCCAAAAATGGAAAGGTATGTATAAGGTTTAGATTTGACCTATGTGAGGCATATGGCATTCTAAACCTTGGTAAGATGTTTTTTGCTTTTTAACTGCCCCAATACAAATTCATTTCTTAGACTCAGTACCCACTGGCCCAGAGGTCCCTGTGGGGAAGGGTTGGCATAATCATTACAGCATACACTTATCATGGTGTTATAGAGTCCTTCCTCTTGGTGACCCAGCTGCCACTTCAGTCAATGAATTCTAGGTCTAAAAAATGCTTCCGGTCTGCAAACTAGACAGAGATCATGGTTTTTATTGGGGAAATTGCCCTTAGTCTCCTGCCCATCTATTTCTTTGCCATTATATATATTCAGCAGTAGCCCCATTGACTGTCCATCCATTTTGCCCCTGAAAACACCATGTCTATCAATCATCTTTACAACTTTCTGTAGGTTAAGCCCACTTGGCTGCCCCTTTGTGATATCTGGAGGTTAAGTGCTACCACCTGGCCTCTATTACTTCAGGGCCCAATTATCCCATTTCTGTCAACAAGCCACCTCTCTAACACTGTCTTCTACAATCAGCCCTACTTTCCAAAGGAGAGCCACCACAGAATTTCTTGTTGAAGCTGGTTGCTTTCTCATTATCACATTCCTGACGGCCTTGGTGAGTCCTTCAGCAGGTCTTCTGTCCTCACATGTTACAGCCAGTCCAGCATATCCCCCCTTTCATGAACATTTTAAGTCCCTGCTCTGCTCTCTGCCAAAGAAATTCGGGCACTTTGATTTCTCTCAGAATGAGCAGTCACTGTCTCCAAGTTCTAGGAGACCTCCCTAAAGTGAGTTTGCACCAACTTCTGAGGTCCTTGTCAAAAGAATTAGATCTTGCATGCTAAGGAAGTTTCCTCAGGTCAATAAAATCTTTCTTAGTCAGTCTTATATCATGGTTCCCTTGGTCCAATACCCTCAACGTCCAGTCCCATGGGTATTCCACCAGCTTCTTCTGGTACACACTAGCATCGTTGGGGTATAGCTCCATTCCTCCCTTATCAGGCCTAGCATGTCCTTAATTGGGTTAAACTGCAAATTAATCCTAGTTATTGATCTGGCCAGCCAGAATTGGAAATAGGAGGAGATCCTGAGGGGGATTCTTGTAGCCCTGAGGAGCAGAGTGTCTTTCCCTAAGGGAATGGGTTTGGTTTCCTACTTTCCTAGGAATAGAAGATACAAGCCTCTTTATTAAGTTCTACCAAAGAAGCCTTTTGGACTACATACTTAGTTTTTAATTGTTTGTTAACTGTTCTCAGCTTTTCATTAATCCTTTGTAGGCAATAAAACAGTTAATAACCAGCCAACTCCATTGTTTATGTGTACATTGTTTTTTACACAGGTTCAAAGCCTGAATCATTGCACCCTTGAAGTCTCCTCCACCAACACTTTCTCCCACATCACCACCAGGGAAGACTTTAGCAACTGGTCTGTCGTCTGGTGAAAGGAACTCTCTCTCATACCACCCCACTTCACTGCCTGCTTTCTCAGAACAGTCGTGACCCTGCTGTGTCAGTAGAGTGCTCCCAGAAGCAGACACTGAGACTGAGTTAGGAATGCAAAAGTGTAACATACTGAAAGGAAAGGAGAGGAATAGGCAAGAATGGGCAAGAAAAGCCACCAAACTATGGTGCAGATCTGTAGTCTGCATTCTGTATTAGAGGTGCTAATTTTTGGTAGAGGAGGCCAGACCCTTCACCACCACCTTGTTAAGTCACTGGCTGGGGCTGCCCCACAAAGAGATGTGAGGTCAAAAATGAAGTAGATCTGAAAAAAGTTAAGAGCTAACCACACTCCTTCAGGAGGGCAACTTAGAGAGGGGATTCAGAGGGGTATTCCCGTTTGGCCACATGGCTTTCTTTACTTTCCACTGCACAGGATGCCAACTGCACACAGGTTTTGTGGTTCTTAGTAGTTGGTCCCCACCCACTTGTACCTTGAGGTTCTTAGAGTTGTGGTGACATCTAGTATTGCTGTAAATGTTGAGCATGGCTTTCTGCTTTTGCTTTCTAGTCTCCCAGTTTTTATGGAGGAATTCAGGAAGATCCCAAATTAGGCTGCCATTGATGCCATCTTCCCAGAATTAGGTAGAGGTTTTATTTTTTAATCTACATTTTTAAAGTAAAATGTAGAACACTCAGTGAGAAATTTGATATCTGCTTTAGCATTTATGCTGAATCAAGCAGCTGAAGGATGTCATCAGGAAAGAAGACCTTTAAAACAGAAGATTAAGTCGCAACTTATCGTATGGATGTCTTTTTTTAAACCAAGAAAGTGATGTGCCTGAAACTGATTCAAAGACTAATGAAATAACCTTGTGCCTTCTTTCTACCTGTCACATTCTACAGCTAATAATATAAAGTCTGAAAGACACAAATTACACAGAAATGGGAGACTAGAGTGAAGGATAAATACAGTGGCCAAGTTAAAAAAAAAATCTGAATTTGCCCCAATGTTCACTTTTGAAAATGCAAGAAAGTTTATGCTTGTTATTTCACACAAATGGATTCACCTAACCATAATTAAAGGCTCTAGCCAATTAAAGTTGTAATAAAACCACAGACAGCTAGCTGTAAAATGAATAGAAGAGGAATAACAACCTTCCTGAGGAGTCATAAGGTTACTTACGGCTCTGTTTTAGATCTTAGACTCTGAGAAAATAATGAATCTCAGGACTTTCATGCTTCTGTACAAATTTCTTTCATTTTAGAGTATTTTCTTCCTTTTTAGAATTTTTTTCCTCATGTATATGGCATGTGCCGTTAGATGTGCAGCATGTGTGATTCCCATATAAGATGTAACTTTGACAACCTGATTTGCCTTCCTCTTTCCAGCTCCTTATATGTAATAAATAGTCTTTCACTTTGGGTAGGAGTCAGGATGGTTCAGTGGGAGGGGAAGGAGTTTTGGTAATACCAGGCAGACCAGGATTCAAATCCCAGCTCTACTACTTAATAGAGAGACATTGGGCAAGTGACTCAAAACTCCCTGAGCCTCAGTTTCCTCTTCTGTAAAATGAACACTATACAAATTACCTCTCAGAGGGATTAAAATAACTAGAGATTACTATTTAATCACCTGACAAATAGATGTTTAATAAATGCTTATTTTTAATCATTTCATCTATTAGTTTGCAAAAAAAAAATTGTATATTTTACCACAAGTTATTTCTATCTATATGTCAGTAAAAACATTCTATGTATATTTCTACTGAAAAGGCCAAATCACTTTACCATCATCTAGACATAGACCTGCCTGGGGAACACTCAGAAAAGAAACAGAACTAGACTGGTGACTGAGTGTTGGAAACTGTTTTACACTGAGCGTGAAGAGGTAACAAACAAAACAGGGAAAAAAAGAAAGGGGGGGGGGCTGTTCACCCATATTGTCCCTTCAAAATATTTGAAGGGCACACACAGCAACAAAAAGTCCTTGGTGTCTTTTGTTTTTCATTCATTCGAGCACTAACAATTTTATTTAAATGAAACTGATAACAACTGGATAATCCAGAATGAAGACACTTGCCCTTAAATTTCCTAGCAAAATGTTCAGACCTGTCATCCTCAAAGTTCTGGCTTTAGTTCTCAGTTTTTCTCGTCTTGTTGATTTTTAAGAAGTAACTAAACCTCATGATTAAATGAGAAATTCGTATTTATAATCACGAGAGTACACCAATTTAAAAATATTTTCTAGAAAGCCGAACTAGTTCATTTCTTTGTCAGCTGCTACTTTTGTGTATGTGTATGGCATTGTAAAAGAAGAAAGCATTACAACAGTATTTATCTTGCCAAGAATAAATGTCAAAGTCATATCTGCAAGGATAGTGAACTTTTTATTGAAAGCCTGCTGCTAAATACAAATTAACACCTATAAAGAAATACCTGACAACTTCTTTGAATATCAGTAAGTATGAGCCTAAAAGCTGATAGATGTTCATATAAGAGGAAATATATTTCTGTACATATGATATGGTGGTAAAGGAAAATCTCTTTTTTGTAGATTTTGAGATAAAACTGGATTTGATTTTTTTTAATTTTTATTCAAAACATTAGTAGATAGATACTGATTTCCCATGAAAATGATGTAATAATTAGGAGTATCTAACAATGAACTGGATGACTTTAGGAGGCAATAAGCTCCCTGACAGTAGAAAAGTTTATGAAAAAGCTAGATTTCATAACTGTCAAGGGGGCTGTGAGGGAACTCATACATTAGATCAGAACAGAGATAGCAAATAGATTTCTAGCCCCAAGTGATCAGTAGGGACTGCCTAGACCTCTATATGGAGAATATTTCTGAGGCTACATCCAGGTTTACCTGAGACAAGAGTGAGGTGCATGTTATTTATTCTCCACTTATCCATCAAATTTGTTTTTACTACCATTTCATATGCACAGATATTATCAGTTATCTCAGTCTAGCCGCTGATCTAGGTAACAATAATTAATATTAATTATCAATAAATATTAGTCATCAATAAATGATATTAGTAAATTAAAACACAGCACTATGTGTTCTCATCACTCTACCTGTTATCTAGTTTAATCTTCTCAACAGCCCTCTGAAACACGTGCTATTGTTGTCCTTCTATACATAAAGGAAACTGAGGAATAGAGATATTAAGAAACTCACCAAGTGGATATTCAATAGTAGAGGTAGGATGTGAATGTCATTCTGCCTGGAATCAAGGCGCTATTCACTCACCCCCCTAAGAAGACATGTTAGGTCCTGCCAGGCCCAGCAAACAGGAAGTGGAGCCCACCAACGACATACTCTACTTCATTGTTGAAAACCAATGGCCAGGAAATCAGGGAACAAACCCAACACTCAGTACTGAGCCACAGTTGCTCCATTTTCCCAGCCTTGGCCTGAAATACTCTTAACCAGAGCCTTGTCTTTCAAAAAAAAACCTTAAAACACATCTATATTCTAGAATTAGTACCTAGCTCCCTGTCCTGTTCCATGTCCCTGATTCTCTTGTCTAATACCCTAGATCCACACCTTGGGTCAACCTTCTCTTGATAGGCTCTTTCTCAGTCTGAACCTCTGATCCCAACCCAGTGTCTGTGGACATGGCAGCTAGATCTGTGTCCTTGCTGCCTGCACCACCCCAGAGGGGGAATGAGATCAGAGCGCACCTCCCCTCAACCCCAGACTGCCTAGCCCATAGCAGGTAACTCCGCATCCTGGGCTCTGATCCAGGGTGGGATGAGATAACCTCTGAAAGTACTTCCACCTCTCAAATTCTACCCTATGAGCCTGAACGTCATAAGGCAGGAGAGTATTTTTAATGTTTTTTTTTTTTTTTTTTTTAAAGAAAAAGGTTTATCTCACAGTCCTTGGTTGTACTGAGTCAAGGTGAGGGTTTTGAAAGAACAGAATGTGTCGACAATTAAATGAGCACTAAGAATTTCACAGGGAGCCCTCACTCCTCTCTCTGGAGCTTGAGCAGGGTCAGGCAATGAGAGGAGGAGCTCTAGTCTAGTCTTGATGCCTGGAACAAGGAGGCAGCCTCTTTGTATTAGCTTGATACTAGCTGGGTAACACCTGCATTCCCTTACCAGGAGGCACAACTTTTAGACACAGCCCCAAACAGAACTGTTATGTTAATAGAGATCATCAATGTCAGCAAATCCCTCCTACTCTCTAAGCCTTGCCCTATTTCTCCACTGACTTAGCACCAGGTAGTGGAAATATTTTAGCCTAGGAGTTAAACAGATTTACATTCAAATCTAAGCTCTGCTACTTACCAAGGTAGTGGACAAATCATTTAAACTTTGAGCCTTAACTTCTCATGTTTGATAAGATGTTTATCTCAGAGCAATGCTGTGATGATTAAATATAGCTAGTATTCTTGGCACCCTGTGTAATTTCAATATATGTTATTATGATTCCCTCTTCCTTATTCCTTGGTCCAGCCCAATCTTCAAGGAGAGAGCTTCCTACTACATTCTAGTTGCCCAAAGTTTCCTGCTCAAACCTCCCCCTGCCCACCTTGTCACTTTATCATATAGATCTGTAGACTCCAAAGTTACCTCTTCTTCCTCCCTACTCATTACCTGTAAAAACACTGATTACCTTCTCCTGGTATGTCCTCTTTTCATAGTGAAAGATCATTGAAAAAAGTTTGAGTTTCACTGGCTTCCCAAACACTGTCTTTAACTTCAGAGTTTAAAGTCCAGAAAGCAGGTGATATGGTCTGAGCGTTTGTGTCCCTCCCTTAATTCATACATTGAAATTCTAACCACTGAAGTAATTGCATTAGGAGGTGGGGCCTTTGGGAGGTGATTATGTTATCGGGGCTGAAGCCTTCGTGAATCAGATTAGTTACCCATGTTATAAGACATATATTTAGTCTGTGTCACCAGCTCCTGGCACAAAGCTCCCTAAACCCTTGGAATTTGAGTGATAAGAGTGTTTTCTGTTACTCATAGGAGCCCCTTTTGAGAACACTTGAGTTTATGCTAATGAGGTGATTTAGAGTGGGAATCCTGTAGAGCCTCGAGATAGGGCTGGTTGCCAGAAAGACCAAGTGATTAGAGGGCTGGAACTTTTAGCCACACCCACCAACCTCTGGGAAGGAGACAGGGCTACAGATTAAGCTTTATAAAAACTCAAATACCAACAGTTGATGAGCTTCTGTGTTGGCGAATAGAGCATTCATGTGCTGAGAGGGTGGCATACCCTAATTCCATGGGAGCAGAAGCTCCTGCTCTTGGGAGCCCATTTCATGTACTACTTCACCTTGCTGTTGATCTGCATCTGTTATGACATCCTTTAGGATAAACTGATAAACATAAGTAAATGTTTGAGTTCTATGAGCCACTCTAGCAAATTAATTAAACTTGGGGAAAGTGCAGGGGTCATGGGAACCTCCAATTTATAGCCAGTCAGTTAGAAGCATAGGCAGCAACCGAGATTTGTGATTGGTGACTGAAGTGAAGTCCATCTTGTGGGACTAAGCCCTTAACCTGTGGGATCTGATGCCATCTGTGGGTAATGTCAGAAAGAGTTACTTGTTTGGTGATGCTGAAAACACACACACACACCCCCTTATAAAAGAGGCCCTAGAGAGCTTGCCTGTTTGCCCCTCCTACCATATGAAGATACGGCAAGAAGTCTGCCATGCTGAAGAGGCCCCTCACCTGGCCTTGTTGGCATCCTTTTGTGGATTTCCAGCCTCCAAGATTGTGAGAAAAGAAATTATGTTGTTTTTAAGCTACTCAATCTGAGGTATTTTGTTACAGCAGCCCTGTAACAGCAGGCAAAGGGGCTGGAACCCTTTGCAGAGCACGACCACCTCAATCAGTTTTATATCTGTATTACATTTCTAGGTTAAGCTTTCATGTATTTAGAGTATAGATTCTGCCCATTAAAAACAACAACAACAAAAAAATCAAAGAGAAGAAAAACCACTGCTTTATCTTAGGAAGATCTTCATAAAGTCTCACGAAAATCCTATTTAATTTACACTAAATCCATTTTCTATCTGGCATTAGAAGAGCTTATTAGTCTCCACTGTAGGATAATATGCCATCTCCTTGAATGAGTCAAAGAGGAAGGAGCAATAAGATATTGGAAAATAAGATCTATTTTCATCAGCTCACCATAGCTTCAAGTGGCCCTGTCCAGAGAATGTCAGATGCCCTTGGTCTTAGGGATCTATTATTTTTAGATTATGCCTAACTCAGATCTTTCTACTAAATTATGACCCACTTTGCTATCCAGGGATTATGCTTGAAAACACTGCTTTTGGGAAGAGTGGAAAGGGTGGGAATTTAATGACTACCATGGTGTGCATATTCAAAATAGGCCATTAAATGTTCTTTTCTAATTCAAGATAGAAAAAGATTTTTTTTCAAATGCCCCCAGATACGACATATATACACTAACTGGCTGTCCAAAAAGTTTCCTGGAACCCTTTGGAAGAAGAGTCTAATTCAGGACAAGGGGAAAACCACTCTCTACCAGGCTCTGATGAGGGGTGCCTGGGCTCTTATGAAGCCATTGTTCCTGTTACCACACATACACGTAAAATTAAGATAGAGCAGGACATTAAAAGGTAATCATTTATGTGACCTCCTTCATGAGAAGGGAGGTTTTCTTTTTACTTTGAATTAATCATATTTCACTGCATAAGATACATATTAGGAAATGCTGAGTCAATATCTTAAATTAATTCCTGACTATGGTAGGGAAGTCAATTGATCAATTACCTTTAGGAACGTATAGTGGTTTTCTCAGTTCACCTGAAAAGCATTTTATTAAATTATTACCTTAGTGGATGATGGAGTAACTTTATAATGAGGAAAAAAATCTAGTAACAGGGTATTAACAGTACAACTATAATATTCATTGAACTATAAGTATTATATCTTATTATATGAGTAATAACTCACACTAAATTTAGCAACTGTTAGATGTCTATTCCAGAGAACAGAAGGGGCTCTGTAAATTCTTTTTATTTTATCGGGAAACTAAAGCTTCCAACGATTAAGAAACTTGCTTAAAATTACATAGCTAGTAAGTGGCAGAAACAGTGTTTCAGCCCCTAGTTGCTTGAACCCTAATTTCATTGCTGTTTCGCTGTGCACACAATGCTGCTTCCTCCACAGGTTTACTATTTAAAATAATTTCTTCAACTGTGGAATCACTCACTCACCAAGCAGTATTATAGTGGAGGCCTTTGAGTAGAAGATTGAGCAAAATGTTCTTAAAAATATGAGATATCATTCAGGACCCATAAGATCTCAAGTTCTACTTAGGGTCTTGATTCCGTTCCCAGAGTCCCTGCAATGGGAATGTTTCTCTTCTCTCTTCTTCAACTCTGTCTTCTCCAATCTCCCTGCCTACAAACACGCACAAATCCTACACTCTTCCCCTGACCACCCCTCTACATCACTAGCACACACATACTTAAAAAAAAAAAAATCTTCCCTCCTTTCTGCTATCATCTCAGGCTCAAGCCCTATTTTTAAAATTTTTTTTTATTGAAGTATAATCCATTTACAATGTTGTGTACAGCATAATGTTTTAGTCTTACATGTACATATATTCCTTTTCATTATAGGTTACTACAAGATATTGAATATAGTTCCCTGTGCTATACAGTAGAAACTTGTTGTTTATTTATTCTATATATAGTAGTTAGTATCTGCACATCTTGAACTCCCAATTTGTCCCTTCCAACCCCCTTCTGCCCCTGTAACCATAAGTTTGTTTTCTATATCTGTGAGTCTATTTTTGTTTTGTAAATAAGGTCATTTTTTTAGATTCCACATGTAAGTGATATCATGTAGTGTTTTTCTTTCTCTTTCTGGCTTACTTCACTTAGAATGACAAACTCCAGGTCTATCCATGCTGCTGCAAATGGCACTATTTTATTCTTTTTATGGCTGAGTAGTATTCCATTATATAAATATACCACAGCTTCTTTATTCAGTCATCTGTTGACGGACATTTAGGTTGTTTCCATGTCTTGGCTATTGTAAACAGTGCTGCTGTGAACACTGGGGTGCAGTATCTTTTCAAATGAGACCAAGCCCTATTTTTTTACCTTGCTATTCACCTTTTTAATAGTCCATGTTCACTTTTCTATTCATTCCTAAATCACCTACCATCTGACTCTAGTCCTGATAATTTTTCTCATTGCTGTTTCAAAGACCTCCTTTTCATCAAATTTAGGGGAAGCTTTTTAGAATCCTCATTCTCTTTGAGGTTTTCTCTATCTCCTGTGGCCATCTCCTTCTTGGAACTCCCCATTGCACTGATTGGTTCTCATGAGGCTAGGAGGATTATCCTGCTGTGCTCTCCATCTTTCTTGATGGTGCCTCATCCTCCTCCTGGTCCCCACATACAGATGATCCTCAGGATTATACCCTCTACCTTCTTCTGTGTCTATACAGCAGCCCTTGCCTAGCCTTCATTCCCTACCAGGTCCTTAAGTAGCACCTCTCAGCAAATGATTTCCAAGCTTACTTCACGAACTTCCTACCTTGCTCCTAAGCCTCAGACCTGCATCTCTAACTGCCTTCTGAACACATCTAAATGACTTATCCAAGTCACAAACTCAGCACGTCATGAATCTAACTCATCTACTCCATGAGGAAAATCTATATGACTTTCTAACTTTTCCCTCTAAACTAGGATCAAATTTTGGAGTCACCCTTGATTCTCCTCTTTTCCTGATATATAAAAGCCTGTTGCTAAGTCCTGCAAATTTTATTTTCTCATTTCTTCTCTCTGTCTAGCTTCCTTACTGGTCTTTCTATCATTAGTATCTCCTTATTCAAATCTACCATGCACACTGCTGTGAGATAAATCTTTCTTAATCACAGCACCAATAACAATGTCAATCATAAACATTTAATGTTCATCTACTTTGTACAATAAGCAACATCATTACCCTATCAGATTCTCATAACTCCTGGAGGAAGGCAATAAAAAAATCCTCATTTTTTATTGTGGAGAGGGACATAAATGTTACCAGGAATTTAACCTTATTCAAGGAAATGCATCACAAAGAGCAGACTACGGGTTTACATCAAGATGTATCAGACACCCATAACCAAGTGCTGAATCATCCGACTGTTGACAGCGATCCAGGGCTCCTCTGCCCGCTTTCTTCATCTGACACTTTATTCCCCCATCAGTGAATTCCCAATATACCTTCCAGCCTTGCCTCTCACTGTTCTCCAAATAGCTGGCAACTCAATCAAAACCTGTACTCAGCATTCCCAACCCAAACAATTCACTGCAGCCTGTAAGCTTTCTTTAGACTCTCCCCAATATAAATCTCCCATTCAGATTCTACTTATTTTTCAGGACTAATTTCAAAAGCCCCTTCCCCTCCAGAAAACCTCCTTCATTCTCCAGGTTAAGTGAAATCTCCCCCTCCTCTGCCTCTGTGCAATATTGTATTTTTAACCCTTGACAAATTTCTCATTTTATGCCTTGTATTATTTTACTTCTGCCCTTCTCTTAGCCTACAACCAGAATGTAAAATCTCTGAGGACATGGACTGACCCTGACCTATCTGGTTGCCACCCACAATACTTACACCAGATCCCCTAGAATTGTACACTAGGCAATGAATGGTCAGTTCAATTGAACTAGATCTTAGGGGCCTTAGGATTCTGAAGCAAATGGGCAAGGGGGCTGGCTCTTGATCTTTTTATCATAAAGCAATTCTTTGATCCCTTTAAAAGTCCCAATTCTAATTCTATTTTTCAGCATTTTTCTTTCATCTCAAGGAGACCCTTCCTCAATGAATGCCAGTCACTGAGTAAAGGACTGACACTTTTATTCCAAAGCACTGATGTCTCTTTACATAAAGCCCAAAATAACCTTGAACTCTCATTCTGCCATTTCCTGTCATGCTCCTTTCCAGTGCAATTAGTAAATCAAAGGGGAACCATTTTTCAAGTGCTTATCTTTTAGGTTGTTCTCACTTTGATGAAAAAAGACACCGTGATTTTTTTTTTTTCACTAGTCATGTTCTTGTTGTAAGCCAGAACCCCTGCTGAATTCTACTGAATATAGTTCAGTTATGTCTTTTTGCAGTTTAACATCATTTAAAATCTCTATAAATAATTCTGAATTAAGCATGCAAAGTATATTAAAAATATCCCTTTCATCTGTCTCTTATATAATGTTAAAATATTTTTCCAAACAATGTGGTGCATCTTTTACTAGAGCAGTGTTTTGCCTAAATATAAATGTGGAACTCAAGGATACTCCTGTGTGAAACTCTTTGGGTGACCTGGTTTTTGTGCAAGCAAGAAACACACACCATTCCACTAGTGGCATTTTTATGTAAACCTATGGTGGTAAATTCAGAAAGAGTGTTCAAAATGTTTCCCCTCTCTCAAGCTATAGCTATTTATATGGATTAATGGGTCATCTGGCCAAGCTCTTTCATTACTAATATCTACTTGTAATTATTAGGATGATATTGACTTCCTAGTAAATAAAAAATAAAAAAAGGTCAAACAAATAAATGTTACATTTTTCTTGCTGTAACCTCTTTTGGAGGATTACTTTTCCTTTATAAAAGTTACTTTTTCTAAAATATTGTGTCATATATTTTCATTTCCTAATGCTGTAGAATTTATGAATATGATTCATCATTTTTAATCAATGAAATTGTGTTGTAGTTTGGCTAAACAACAACTAAAGTTTAATTAAGTTTTTAGTCTCTGTGAAAAGAAAAATCATCATTCTCATAAGGAAAAGAAAAATTGATCACTTGGGAGATTTTAGGAGATTAAAACTTACATAACAATTTGACTGGGTGTTATTTCTTTGATAAGCTGTTCCAACATGTCAATATAAGAGCATTATACTTTTTATGCTGTATTAATATGTGAAAGGAGGAACAACTCTTTGATGTGCCTAACTGCCTCAGTCTCTTAAACTGTAAAATGAGAAGACTGTTTCACTGGTCTGTTGTAAGAATCATAAGTGATATAGTAGAACATTTTGTAACAGAGTTCTATAAAAATATTAATGACATCCTCTTTGTCAACCATTCTATAAAATGAAAGTTCATTAGAATTAGACTTTAGACATCAGATAAAAAAAACTTTATTTTCCTTATTTTCTACTTATTTGCTACTTCCAAAGAGATCTCTACATATTTGGGGGGTGGGGTGGGGGGATCTGGACAGAATGAAGAACTATTTATTTTTTTCATGAAATTTTGCCTAGTATTTACTGATATCTTAATATTCAACATTTATTGAATGCTCAATTCCATCAAAGATATCAAGCTTCCTAGTAAAAATAGTTTACACTATCTGGAGAGGTAAATCAAGTTATAGGATGTGGTGGCCCACAATACAGGCTTGTAGTCTGACGTGGTTCAAGTTCTTGCTCCAGCATTTACTTACAAGCAGTGTGACATTGACCAGTTACTTAATGACTTTAAGCCACAGGAAATACATATCCCATAGGATTGTAGCAAGGATTTGTATAAAATACTTAGTCTAGTATACTTAATTGTAGCTACTATACAATTATGAAAAGCAATGTATTTTTTCCAGAACCATGTTACTTGTTTCTTAAAACACATCTGTTGAATATACATGAGGCAGACAGAATACACTGGAGACTCCCAGAATTGTATCCATAGCCCAGAACTCTGCTGAGCTCCAGATCTCTGAATCCAACCCAGAGATTATCAACTTAAGAGTGGAGTTTGATGTGTCTAGAGCACATCTAAGTTAAAGACCAATTCACTGTAATAGTTTCTTAAAACCTGCACATATACCTCTAATCTTTGTGGATGGCTCCACTACTTTCTCATCTAGCCCAGTTGGAATTAGAGAATCAACCCTGACTGCACCATCTCACTTACCCTACTGTCAATCTAGCCATTTCCATGAACCTGCCCAATCTACCTCCTTATTATCCCTTCAATAACCTACTTCCTTTTCATCTTAACTGCTGCAGCCTTAGCTCAGGTCTTCACTGTTCCTCCATTGGCTTTCAATTCCTCTGTTGGCTTTCTAATTATTCTTACCAACCTCCCCATGGTTCTGACAGAGTGATCTTTCTAAAATGCACACTCACCCTTTCATAATTTGCTTTTTGTTAGCCTACAGTAGTTAATTTAATGAGTTTAATAGTATTTAATCTCCTGTCACTCTTCCCCACCCACATTTTTTGTTTAAACTATACAGTTATTTGGACATCTTCAAAAAAAAAAAATCACATTGTTTCATGCCTCTGACTTCATACCTATCTCTTCCTCAACCTAGAATGTTCTTTCATCATTTCCCCTTAACTCTATTTGTCTTTCAAAACTCAACTCAGGGGCTTTCTACTTCACGAAGACTTTCCTGACCCCACCAAAGTGTTTTAACTGTCTACCTTAGATGTCAGTAGTCCCTATGCATTGTAATTATGGAATTCTGCATACTATTTACAACTCTATTTCCCTGACCAAATCATATGCCCTTTGAAGGCAGGTATCAGGATTTTTGTGTGTTGGTCTTTGTCTTTAGCTAAAAGTATCATAAAAGCATGTTGAATTGGTGTGAAAATGAAACAAAGAAACATAGAAAAAATTATATCCATTTCAATATAAATGAGCTGAGATTCATAGGTTTCTCAACTCTTTAGACAGGATATTTTCTGCATACTTCACTAAGTGAACTATGGGAGATGAATATTCTCCTTTTGTAGTTTGTTGCAATATTATCATTTTGTCGCTATCATAAGTCAAATATCAAAGGAGGAAGAAAATAAACTAACAGAAAGATTAAAACACTATTGGCATCTGAAAGCATCCCCATTATTTAGCTCCTGCAGGAAAATACCAGGATAAAAAAGCAAAGAGATACATACCCTACAAAATATCTTTTAGATACTCAATTTGGAAACATAAGGTAATTTGATGGGGAAAAAAATAGAAACTATAATGCAAAATGAGTTAACAGCGATTTTCTTTCCCTATTCTGATGAGCAAGCTTCTTTTATTTCCTTTGCATTTGTATAAGACTCTTTAATTTAGGAAGGGCAAAATGCCAAATGTGCAATAATGAAATAAAGCTTAATAATAGGAAGATATCCATTAAAACAGTGAATTCTGAATGTAATGTAGAACCTAGTGGTAAATATTTCTTAGGATTATTCCAGATGGCTGAAATTTTAAAGCCCTATAAGTAGGAAGAATACTTTCATACCACATAGAAGGTCTCTATTCATTAACTTTAAGAATGATCACTCGGAGTCTTATTTGCAATCAGTGCACACTCATGCAATTGTCGGTTCTTTTTAATCACTAACAGTCTTTTGAAGCCTTCATGAAAGAAACCTATCCTAAAAGACATCTTAGGTCTTCTAGTTAACCAAGGTGCGGTTTTTCATGGGCTCTTATATCCATCTTTTTTCTCCTCAAAATGGTAGCAAATAAATCTGAGCAATTATATGATTTCATACTTATGCTATTTATTAGTAAAGCAATGGTGCTTTATGTATGCAAAAATAAATTCTTCCATAAGGTTTGATTGCTTCACAGCTTAATGGAAAGTAGTTTATCTTCATAAATGTTACTTCTGTTTTTCCAGTAGGTTTGTAAGATATAGCAAAACTTGCAAAAAAGTGAAATGATTAGCATTCCTTTTGCAAGGGAAATCTTCCTTTTCAACCAAGGATAAAATGTTGGGAATACAGTTTATCAAACAGATCATCTGGATCAACGCTAGCTTTTCTGATATGGTAGATGTCACAGCAAGATTCTTTTCACGTCCAACAGGGTTGTAAATTAAAGTGCTTGCCAATCAGAGCAACCACAGCCCTGGCACATGTGCACAATGCATACACACACACACACACACACACCCCTCTTGACTGTCAAAAAACAACCAAGGAAATCCTGCAAGTATTCTTTCATCTTCAACTCATTGATTGTAAAATGTGGTAAGATTTCACATTTTGGTAGACACTCCTGGTCTGTCTACTGAAGGGTCTAGCTTCCTGTTCTGTTTGTCCCTTTCCTTAAATCCATCCTTATTCATAGTGCAGAACTCTGTTTAGGATCATCCTAGAAAATACTAAAATCCCATCTCTTGACAATAAGGCAAAAGTAAAAGGGAAAAATATGTTATAAAGTGTCATAATACTATTTCACACACTAATTCCAATCTGTAATTGACTGCCATATGGCCTCCATGAACTTTGATTCAAGAGTCTTAAGTATGAAGTGTATCTGAGACTGACAGGAGTCATGATTTATAATGAGAATCAGCCTGGCCTAATGGGAAATGGGATTTAAACTAACAAGTATTATTCTACATATTATTATTCTAACAAATCCAATCCTCAATACTACTGGACTCTAGAAAATGTTCTCTACAAAATCTCACATACAAACTATGTGAGCTTCATAGTTCTTAGAAGCCAGCCCTGTGGCTTAATCTACGGCAATGTCGCCAAGGACAATTAAGTGAGGCTCCAACTAAGGAACCATCTAAACCTGCGTTGGGCTCAAATAACATTCAAATAACTCAACATACGGAGTTGAAAAAATGCCAAATTCATACCTTAAAATAGCATGAGGTTATTTAACATTAAAGGTCTAGAGGACTCCATGGAGAATTAGACAATACTGAGATCACAGTGTCACTCATATTGGGTCAGCCTTGAGAAGAGAATAGGAGAGAATTTTTGCCTTAATTATCACTAATAATATTAAAATCATTCAATGCTGCATGTTCAAGCCACATTCAAGCAAGGTTTATGGGATTCAGAAGACTTTGGAGGTAGATTAGAATCTGGGGGAAAATGGTATCAAACTAAAAGGCCTGTAAGTTGCTTCATCAAGTGAATGAGGTAATAACAGTGGGGTAAGAAAGAATAATCAGAGAGAAGGTAAAAGGTCACCAAACAGGAAGTTGATAAGCTAGAATTCTAAATAATGGTGTGACCTTACCTGAGGCACTTTAACATTTTGGACATTTATTTTCAACTCTTCAATAAGAGGGGGTTAGAACTTCTGTTTCCAGTAAATGAGGAAAGGCCACTAAAGAAACCCCTCCTCCACTGGAATGTGTGAATGTGGGGTAAAATGTTACCTACAAAATTATGCTTCAGATGTTTAAAGCAATGATAAAAAGAAAGGGAAACCCTCAGATGGCAGGAGAGAAAAGTTGAGAGCCAGAGGGGCAGCTCTGGAGTCTAAGAACGGCTGGAGGTTGTCACTTTACAGCCCCTTGGGTTACATTATAAGACCGTGGGCACTTGAGGAGGGACTGTGGGCCTGCAAATTTTGAGTAATTCCTGGTCCCTCTATGGGCTACAATCCTAGTTAAGGATAGACTGAAATAATCTTGGGTCTACAGCCCAGGGAGAAGTCAAGGAAGCTTCTCTCTACCTCAGCTCTCAATGGAAAAAAAAATCTCCAGACTATTTTCAACTCGTTTTTTTCTCATGAATTTGGAGTACAATTTTACACTAAACATGTGGTGCAGGAAAACCCAAGACTAGAAATTAGTAACAGGGACAGCAAAAATGGCCCTATAGTTGTTCTATGTCAAGCCTGCCTATAGCAGAAGTACATGTAAAATTGCTGTGAAGGACCCTTCAACCACCCAGGCCTTATTGTGTCCCCACAAAGAAAAATCAACTTCCCTCACCGAAAATTCTAACTCACATTCAAAATTTCAGAACCAAAAGGAAGCAATCTACTCAAAGGAATGAAAACCAGACAATTAATTCTCCAAGATTGCAAATTTTAGAGGCATATTTTAATAAGACTGTGATGGGTTGAACTGTGTTTCCTCCACCTCCAGTATCCATACATCAAGTCCTAACTCCCAGCACCTCAGAATGTGACCTTATTTGGAAACAGTAATTGCAGATGTAACTAGTTAAGATGAGGCGTTAACTGGAAAGGGTGGCCTTCTAATCCAATAGGATTGGTTTCCTCATTAAAAGGGGAAATTTGGACACAGAGACATACACAGAGGGATAAGGCCATGTGAACATGAATGCAGAGACCAAGGTGATGCTTCCATGAGCCAAGAAATGCCAGAACTTGCCGGCAAACCATGAGCATCTAGGAGAGAGGCCTGGGGCAGATCCTTCCCACTCACAGCCCTCAGAAGGAGCCAGCCCTGCTGACACATTGGTTTTGGACTTCCAGCCTCCAGAATGCTGACAATGAATTCCTATTGTTTAAACCGTCCAGTTTTGTAGTACTTTATTACAACAGCTCTAGGAAACTAATAGAGATACAAAGTAAGCATGCTTAAAATAACTGAAGAGACAGGAGAAGGCAAAGATGTAAGAATAAAATAAGACATGAAAAAAACAGAAGTTCTAAAAGGAAATACAGGTACACCAATTAAAATCTGCATGAAAAAGTTAAACATGTCAGACATAACAAAATATATACCAGTATATAACTGAGGCTACTACTCAGAATGAATCACAGAGAAATAAAGAGATTAAAACTTGAAATTAAGATTAAGAGACATAAAGTATAAAATAATAATGCCTAGTACTAGCCAAAAACGAGATGCAGAAGGAGGAAATAGAGAAAATGGAGGATATCACTTGAAGCAACAATAAGAATTTCCCAGTTGATGGAAAAAATCTCTTCTCAACTCAAGAAGCTCAGTAGAGCCCAAGCAGAACAGATAAAAATAAAACTCACTGACATGATTATATAGAAACTGAAGGAGTTCTAAAAGCAGCTAAACAGAAACGATCAACTACTTAAAAAGGATAACAATTAGACTGACAGCTGACTTACAACAACAATGGAAAAGCACAGCAGAAGAAAATTTATCTGGGATGTGCTGAAAGACAATTAACTCTCAAAACTAGAGTTCTATATGTAATAGACTAAAGGTTGTATTTCTGGAAAAATAAAATAGAACACAGAATGAAAGAAGCAATAAGGAGGAAAGGAGCTGAAAGCATTGCAAATAAATATAAATTCAAGTATATTAAAAATTAGGTTGAACCCTATTGGGGTTACATATGATTCTACCTAATGATAGTGATGACCAACTGGGAAGATGTTAAAAACTAAATGAATGGGTGTATACATCCGTCAAAACTCACCCAATGTACTCTTAACATGTGTGCATTTTATTTTATGTAAAGTATAGCCCAGAAATTGATTTTTAAAACAAATGAAACAGATAAACAAAAAGATCCTACTATATAGCACAGGGAACCATATCCAACATCTTGTAGTAACCTATAATGAAAAGGAATATGAAAAAATATATATATGTGTGTGTAACTGAATCACTGCTGTAAACTACAGACTAACACAACATTGTAAATTGACTCTACTTCAATAAAAAATAAATAAAACAAAACAAATGGAACTAAAATGCTGCATTATAAGTGAGATAAAGAGCACTGATTGCATTTAAAGCTTTCTAATATATTTATACTGTTTTGGAGGAGGATAGGGATAACGGTGAATTTTAAACCACATCAAGGTGAAAAAGCATGTTGAATGTTTAAAGTTAACACAAAAAAAGAAAAGAATGGAAGCAGAATGGAAGCCCCTAGGGTACAGGGACAGTGTATTCTTCATTCTTTCTTTGATGTGATTTTGAAAAATGTAACACAGGCATAGAAATCATGCAGCAGTAACAATTACAAGGGGGTCAACCTAGTGATCCAGAAAGTTATTAGGTTATATTAATGGGAAAAAAAACCAAAAAACAGAAAACTAAAACAAAAATATAGAGGGATTGGCCACATAGGTGCTTGAGAATATGTCTGTAGGTCAGAATTTGATGGATATTTTTTCAAGATAATGAAATAGAATTTCCAAGTGATTAGCCATTTCACAGAACACAGAAAATAATGAGATACAATAGGTCTGGAACAGGGGCATGGATGCAGATGTTGGTATAAAAGAATTCAGATTTGGGAGAATGTATAGGATCTTGTGGACAAAATGAATTATAGATCCCAGTTCATAGATAAATGATGGCAAGACTTTAGAGAAGTGGAGAACCTTTGTAAATTTCTAGGTCAGGCACTTTATTTAATAGATGAAGACACTGGGGTCTAGGGAGGCTAGTAATTCATGCTATAACATTTGTATTCCTGAACAATCAATGCTACCATATTCTTCCTTCCAAGAGTAATTACATTTTTCACACCAGAGACAAAGATTTATGTAACACCTTGGAAAATGCCTTTAAAAAATGTGCTATTCAGGACAATTATTTCAGTTAAGGTAGATAATTGGGTACTTAAAGTAGGTAGTATATTTGCATGCTTAATTAACTATAATTTATTTAAAAGTACTCCAATATCAAATTACTGTGGGATGCATTTGAGGCTAAAATTATTCTTTTAAAAAGTTTTTATTTCTCTCCATTTCTTTTGTGGTACAGGGTAAAACTAAACTTTTATTCCGTTAAAGGAAAATCATCAAATAGAACTGAAAACATAATGAAAAAAATGAGTAGGGCTAAAATGTTGAAGCTAAGTAAAAACAGATCATTAAAGACCCATTCAGGATTACAAGAAAAACAATTTAATCTAAGCAAGGATAATTTGCAAATAAAACAGTAGTAGCAGTGTGGTGTGGTAGAAAGTGTTGCAAACTAAACTACTTGGATTTTAGTAGCACTTTCTCATTGACAACATCTCTTGACCTCAGTATTCCCATCTGCACAACGCATTTATGTGATTACCTTCAAATACTAAAATTCTAAGATTCTCATGGACCAGATTTGATTAAGTGAAGGCAATTCACCTCAGGGCCAGTTTTATCACCTGATAAATCTGGATTTTCATCCCATCAATTAAAATGGCCTCTGTAACCACCGTTTTATGATAGCAAGTACATATTGCTAAATGCCTAAAATGTTTTCTGTGGAGCTAGAGAAAACAATTGAGAGGTGTGTGCAGCCCCAAATTACACATCATTACCCTCCTGTTTACTATAACATATTCTGAAAGGAGATATCTTGTACATAGCACTTGTTTCTTATTGCCCAGATCCTTAACGTCTCTGGAATCCTTCCCTTCCTCCACACGTCTTAGGTCTGACTCTCTGATAGTTCCAACTTACCTGGAGGCAAGAGCCTCCTAATTAGTCTTTTTTTCTCTGCCAATTCATCTCCCACAAGCTCTTATAAGGATGAGAAAATATACATGAGGTTGTGTTAAAAATATCCAATAGCTGCTCAGTGTTTTCAAATAAAGTCCAATCCTCAGGATATCAAAGGTCCTTAAAGATCTGATCCCTGCCTGTTTCTCCGGCCATCATCTCACTACTCCCATCTCAACAACTCAGTGCTCTATCCATCCCACTGATTTTATTGCCAGAGATCCTAAACTTGCATTCTGCTGCTCTCTCTGCCTGACAACCCCTGTCCTTTCCACTCTGCATACTCCTTTTCCACCTGCTTCACTCTTAGCTTTCCCAAATTCCCTCCCTGTCATTTAGACAAAATGCCCAGAACATTATGTGGATAATTACTGGAACCTATCATACTGTATTAGAATCATCGACTTAAAAAAATTCTCCATTTAGATTGTTAACTCTTTCAAGACAAGAACTATGTTTTAAATCATCTGTGTTCCCTGTGTCTACTACCAGTTTTATCTGAGAGTAGATGGTCTATAAATATTGTGATTGGATAAATAAACTCTGTGTTGTCACAAGAACAAACTGTCTCTCCTCAAACGCAAAACACTTCATTCAAGATTCTAGAATACTAAATCTTTATACCTTTTCTGTGACTCTGAAAATTCCAACTTATATATTTATGAATAATAGGTCCATCTGAGATAGAGAAATAGAAAGAAATATGTAACATTTGGATGGAGAGCATTATTTTCTGCAAATAGAGCTTTTCATAAAAACAAAATGACATTTTGTAAAGACTGTTTCTGATGGAAAATGGAAATTTGTCAGTACCTGTTATTAAATTAATATATAGCCTTTACTAACAGCTATATTTTTTGTTTTTATTGTAAAATGTAATGATACCTATAAGGATGTCTTAAAAATATTGTTTAATGAAAAAAATCTAGTTGTCAACAGCAGGTGGAGAACAGGAAGGGGTTTTTAAGATCAAGAACAGGAAAAGATATGATTTAAGATATCAATTGTTCTGTCCACAGTTAGAATTTCCAGCAATGGTATCAATCAACCTGCCAGTACAGCTAAAATGTAGTGATCATTTATTATATATCTAACACTATTCTCAACATCTTGAACACAAACTCATTTATTCCTCACTACACCCTATGGGGTAAATACAATTATTTTCTCCATCTTACATATGAGGAAACTGAGGCACAAATGGGTTAAGGGAGTGCTAAAGTCATATAGCTAGTAAATGGCAGAGCCAGCAGTAGGCTCAGTACATTCTAGTTCAGATGTTCTCCATCACACTGCTCTTAAAGTTAAGGAAGTAAGAAGAGTATCTACCCCATGAAGTTGTTGCCAGGATTAAGTTAATGCCTGTAGTAGATTGCATCATTGGCCCTAATTCTTCAGCTCTCCCCATCATCATGTTCTTTATCATGTAAAAGTATAAGTTATTTCTCCACCTCATGACTTGGGTTAGGTCATATGACCTGCTTTGGCCAACAGAGTCAGAGAAATGTGATGGCGTGTCCATCAGTGTTTCTCATACTCTGCCATCACCATGGGAGGAACATACCTCGGGCAGCCCCTGGTCCCAGGAGAGAGGTGACACATATGATGCACAGCTGTCCAGGGGGACCAGACTAGATCAGCCAACTCCAGCTTCCCCTCAGATGTATGAGTGAAATAAATGCCTCCTATTGTATACCTCTGAGATTTTGTTACTTTATAGATTACAATGCCCATAAAAGTAGACCTAAACCAGGAGCTGGGGATATGGAAGCTTTCTGGAGAGGGAGATCATACTCTGCTGTCTTCTTGTGCTTACTGTACTGTTTTAAACAAATAATTCCATGAGGATATGTAATTAAATTCTCTTTTTCATTATGGGTTAAGAACACATAGGGTATAGCTTTCTCACTAGACTGTAAACACTTTGAGGCCAAGAACAATGGGTTTTTCATCTTTTTATGCTCAGTTCCTCAAACAGTACCCAGAATAGGGAATCAGTAAATATTTGATGAAAGGACTATTTTTTCCTTCCTTTCAAGTGGAGTTGTTCCAAGTTAAGCTACTATATTGGTGGTAACAAGATAGAACGAGCAGTTTGGAGACTGTTTAGCCAAGTACTACAACACTATCTCTAATTTCTACAGAAGAACCTTTTATGTTAAACCTGTTACAATGAGCATGTTTTAGAAATTAACCCCCTACCCCACCCAGTAATTAAAGTCCCAAAGAAAACCCACTTCAGGTTTTAATTTGTTCCTGAAATAGTGACTGGTTGCAAAGAAGCAGCACTACAAGATGAGTTCATCCTGCTGCTACCAGTTACAAGAGCAGATAAGCCTCTTAGCCTGTGCAAATTGAGAAAGTCAAACTTCCACCCCACCATCCAGCCTTTACTCCTCCCAAACACAAAGACAGATAGGAACTATCACCAGACTGTATCTCCTATGATTATATCAAGTAAATTTCTGCAAGTAGTAATAGGATGTTACATGTCCCCTGCTTCACCATCTCTTTTTAGAGCAGCCAGAGGCATCAGTCTGTCCAGGCCCTTTGAGACACCTGGAAGCCCTACCCTATCCAGGCCTTAGCTCTGAGCTTTTCGTTTGCAAGTCCAGATTCCAGCCCCAAGACCCACACTCATCTCTACCAGTTTGAAGCCTGTCCTGGGCCTCTGGTTCTCCATGGCTACTGAATCCCACTGAATAGCCATCATTTAGTAAAGGGAAAGAGTAAAACTTCTTACTTCTTTTCCTTTAGTGTTTTAACTATTCCTTCTTTTCTTTGTTTTCTTCCTGAAATAGAGATGCTAAAGAAAATGATCTTTGCTATTAGTGGAAGCCACCAGCAAACACTGCAGCACACTGCCTAATAATGGGTCTCAAGTTCACATATTTAATGATTACACACACACACACTGAAGGCCAATGAATCTCTACAACTACACTGTGGTACAGAAGTGATGTGAGCTGCCCCAGCTGAGGGACTAAAAGGAGAATGGATACTATTTTGGGTCGCTTTATATCCTTCCCTAAATCTGCTAAAGTGTTATGTATGGGACTTTAAAAACGTTAAAAGGGTTACTTAATTTTTATGTGTTTGTTGCTTTCTTCTTGTTGCCTTGTTACCTTCTTCTAAATTGAACCTCAGCCTTATAAGATGAATCACACTAAGGGTGAAATTTTAAGGGTTGCTGCTGGGCACTGTCAAGCATAAAGCCTATAATATCACCAAGAAATTAGTGCCACTCAAAGTTCTTCCAAATATCAGTATTTTCATCACTCTGCTTAATGTTTAATAAAAAGGTGAAGTTTGAGAGATAATTAGCATAATGAAATATTTAAAATTATTTAAGAATGACGTGTAAAAGATGTTTCTTTCTGGATCACTCTCACTGTTTCCCTCCGCCTTCCACTTTAAGATATGTTCACATCTCTGTAATTACTAACATAATATGCCTTTGTTGAGTGCTTGGATATTTTAAAAGTAAATATTAAGTTACTTCAGGAACTATCAATGGAAATTTTAAAAAGATGCTTACAAAAATATGTTCTCTCAGGCAAACACTGAAAGCATCTTGTTTAAATTTTAAAAATTTAAAAATTTCTATAGGCATCCATAATTAGGTATATTTTCTGATTTCTATCCTAAATGAGACTGTTCTTTGAGTAGGACAGCTTGTGGGACTGAAAAAGCTGAAGTCAAATAAGAATTATAGTAAGAATTGGCTACATAAAAATAGTTTTCTGCAAATACTAACAAGAAACATCAAATAACTCCTCATACTTCTAGCGTTAAATATCTGTTGCTTTTAAAATAAATCATTTGTATGTTGCACGGTTTATATGTGAGGAGATAAAAGCAATTGATGCTTCTTCAAAATGAAAAAGTGAATTCAAGTCATGTTTTTATTTGTTGAGAAATATACTATATCTACACTAGAGGATTCAAGCCAATCAGGTTATTTATTTACCTGTCTGTTGAGTACTTATCACGTAGCAACAATCATCAAGTTCTACATGTGAAACAAATAAATGTCATCAACCAGCCATTGGGAAGAGGTGTAGTAGGCAGAATTCCAGGATAGACCCCAAGATCCTTGCCCCCTGGAGTAGCAAGTTCTATGTAATGCCCTCCTCTTGAGTAGGGGTGGGACTGTGGATATGGAGTTTACTCCTGTTACTAGGTTATATTACACGACAAGGCTAAAGGCATTTTGAAGATATAAGTAAGGCCCCAAAGCAGTTGACTGACTATCAAAGGAAGATTATCCTGAGTTGGAGATGACCTAACTCAGCCTTTAAAAAGAAGAAAATCCTGCCATATGTGACATGGATGAACCCTGAGAATATCATGCTAAGTGAAACAAGTCAGGTCATAGAAGGACAACTATATAACACGTGCCTATAGGAAAGATCTAAAATAGTTAATCTCATGGAAACAGAGAGCAAGCCAGTCGTTACCAGGAGTGGGGGGGGGGGGGGAAACAGGGAGTTGACAATCAATAATTTCAGTTATAAAGTTTCAGTTACGCAAGATGTGTAAGTTCTAGAGATCCGCTGAATGACAAGATTGTACTGTACATTTAAAAAGTATTGAGAGTACATCTCATGTTAAGTGTTCTTACCACAATAAAATAAAAATTAAAAAAAAAAAAGACTGAGCCCTTTCTGAAGCCACAGATGAGTAGTGTGAAAGGGAAAACACTAGTAAAATAACTATAAAAAACATTGGTCCCTAAGGTTCCAGGAGAAAGGCTTCAGATGAGCACTGTAATAGAATGGATTGTGTATTAATTTATTATTAACTGTAAGTTTAAAGGGAAAATAACATTTTAATCTGAGAAGAATTGTATATGAATAGGGTATCAAATTCACTTTCACACTGAGTGTAAAAAGAAGACTGAAGAGGAAACTAGAGCTAAAAGTTCTATTTATCAACACCAGTTTTTCTTAAAATATGTCTACAGTTCATCTGCCTCAGAACTACCTGGTGTTTGACTTGAAATTTAAATTCCCAGATCTGATCCCCTGGCTAGTGAATCAGGATCTCTAGAGGCCCATGAACTTTTCTTTTGGAATCTCAAATACCATATGGGATCTGTTGAGATGCAAAGTCAGAGAACCTCTCACCTACCCACTTCCAGATGGAAGAGGGTAGGGGGTCACCTACTCTCTCCAAACTGTTTGGAGAGGGTTAAACATATAGAAAGATGACAGGGACCAGGGCTAGGACTTTTCAAAATAGCCCAGACCAGAGAGAATCACGTACTTTTTGGTAGATCTTCTTTCTCAGGGAATTCTGAGGTCTGGAGAGGCGTAATTATGAACACCAGACTTTTATTTATAAAGGTTATGTTCTTTGGAAAACATACAAGCATACCATGGAGATATCATGGATTCACTTCCAGACAGCCTCAGTAAAGCAAATATCACAATACAGTGAGTCACACAAATTTTTTTGGTTTCCCAGTGCATGTAAAAGTTGTGTTTATGTTATAATATAGTCTATGAAGTGTGCAATAGCATTAAGTTTAAAAAACAGTGTACAGACTTTAAAAATACTTTATTACTAAAAAATTTTATCACTTGACAGTCAGGTTGCCATAAACCTTCAATTTGTCAGAAAAAGAAAATGCAGTACTTGTGAAGTGCAATAAAGTGAAACACAGTAAAATGAGGTGTGCCTGTATCCCTTGTTCTCTTTAAGGGGTATCAATGACACCAAACCTCTTGTATTTTGGAGTTAGGGAAAAGACCCCATATATATCCCCAACACAGCAAAAAACCTTCTCTTCCCCTAACCAGATCATTTCTCATTCCAATGGACAGAAAGGGAGGAGAAAGGCTAGAGAAAATTATTTTGCAATAGTTTGTGGAATTTTAAAACTGAATTTGGGTCCTTTTACTAAGACCTAAATGCTTTCACATTTAACATATCATAGATTTGTAAACGCTTGTCTCCCAAACTCTCCTGAATTCTAGTGCCTTTTTTCCAACTAATACACCCCAAACAAAATTATTTCTCTCTTCCTCTTTTCTTCTCCTATATTATCTATTTTTGTGAACTGCCCCCTCTTCCTCCCCTACCCAATGTCAGAGAAGGTGCATAAGAGGTGTCCCAGCCAGACTCACTAGTCATCTGAGAAATGCAAATGGAAACTGTCAGAATGTAAAAGCACTAAGTAGAGTGGGTAATTACACTATTGTAAAAGAGTTTGTGGAGCAACTAGAACTCTCATACACTACTGAAAGGAACATAAAATAATACAATCACTTTGGAAAACTGACAGTTTCTTACAAAGTGAAGCATACACTTACCCTATGACATAGCAATCACACTTCCAGGTATTCATCCAGATGAAATGAAAATGTAGCTATACAATAGACTTATGCAAGAATGTTTAAGCAACTTTATCCACAATAGCCAAACCTAGAAATAACCCACAAGTCCATCAACAGAATAGATTTTTAAAAATAAACCCGTGTAATACTCACACAATAAAATACTGCTTAGCAATAAAAATGAACCAAATACAGATACATAAAACAGTGTGGGTGAATCTCAAAAACATTGTATTGAGCAAAGAAATACAAATCCCTGTATAATGATTTCTCTTATATAAAATTCAAGAATAGAAAAAGATTATCAATGATAATAGAAATCAGAAAAGTATTTGCCTTTTGAGAGTGGGAGACTAGGAGATTTATTAGGAAAGGGGGTACACTTTGAGTTGATGAAAAGATTCTACATCTTGATAGGAATGTGGGTTACATGGGTATAGACATTTCTCAGAAGTCATTGAAGTGTTTAAGATATATAAATTTCACTGTATACAGATTTTACTTCCAAAAAGTACTATTAAAATTAATGGCAAAATTTTTGTTATTGTACTTTCAAAATATACAAGAGTAGAAAAGAGTAAACTATTCTTTGTATTTCATTCAGAAAGTTGTTTTTTTTTTTTTTTTTTCCATCTAGGAGATCATCTTGCACACTGAGAACACACAAATTCTGTTTACATGTTCTGTATCAAGCACTTTACTCCCATTTCTTTAGGACAGATAATATTTACCAACCTAGAGACATTTCTCTTCTTTATCCTTGAAAGCTTCTATTTTTAACTGCTGGTTTCTAAGTTCACCAGGGTCCATTAGAGACAGATTGGAGAAGCAGAAAAAGAATAAAGCACCAGGTATAGGAAAGAAAATAAAATGCACTGACAGTCTATTATTTTTTTCCTTGGAACTAACACTGCTTGCAATAGTACTAGATGTCAAACAATCTACCAGCTATCAAACATGCAGTCCTGAGCCTTAGAAATAAGAAATACCAAACAGGGGATTGACTAATTGCAGTGGCAGCACCTGAGGACATAAATATCCCCCAGTAGAACTTGAAACAAGGCTGGTTCCTTATGTATCCCCTCCAGATACATGAGGATTCAGCTGCAGTGAAATGCTGGTCAGAGTTAATGAAGAGTTGTCAGTGCTGGAAAATGCTGAGTTTGAGTTTGCAGTTGACTGAATCTGGCATGTTGCAAGCCAGTCTGTATGAAAGCCAAGTACAAACAAAATACCTGGTAATTAGTGATGGCCAGTTCAACATGGATCGCATTCAAAATTTTGTCACCACCTGTCATTCCTTTAAAAAGCCATTAAGACTATAAGATCTGCTTTATTATTGCCCTGTCTTTGTTCATTCCGTGTGCTACTACCTATCTGTTGCAATCTCCTCTATTGAGTTAGATATCGCTTATTAAAAAGAAACTTACTTTCCTGCTCCAAATAGATTATAGTCAGAAGCTTATATGCTTCAATTTCCTGGACAAAAACATTTCCCTGCACCTTAACAAGTGCTTACTTAAATAAGAGGTGAAAGGAGGTGGGACACATTTTGAATCCAACAGTATAACGCAATTCTGGGACACCACAAAAATCTTACACTGAATCCAGCTCAGAATGCACGGGACCATCATTTTGAAAGCCCCTCAAAGCATCCTAGAGATGTGGATCTTCATGTATAGGAGCTACAAATATCTTATACTGACTGAAAACATTAATATTTTCCCAGGGAAACATACAATTTTGGATAAATAAAGACTAGAAATTGTCCCATTAAAGTTCAGATCAGGGTTTGTTGCAAAGAGTTGGTCACAAACTTTCAACAAATCCTTTCACTTTTCAGAGTGTTTTGCATTTTGGACTTACAGGCAACCTGGGCTAGGTGTTTATATTTGGCTTTCATACAAATTGGCTTACACTGTAAACTCCTCATTAACTCAGATCATCATTTTCTTGTGGCTGAATCCTGATCTACCTGGAGGTAGTACCTGAAAAAACTAGCCTTGTTTCAGGTTGTATCAAGCCATGAATTTTCATTTTTGTGGTCTGAGGAAATAGAGGAAATACATTAAAATCTGCAGTAGAGGTGACCAAAAAAAAAAAAAAAAAACCCTTATATGGATGGTTCCAAGTAGATTTTCCCACTTTCAAGAATCTATCATCTATTTCAGTGAAAATATTCAGTGAAAAAGAGCTCCATGGACCCTTACCCTCTTTTGTTTGCTAATATTCCCTTAGCAGTCCCTCCTTCTAAAAAAAAAGAAAAAAGTTTCACTCAAATGAAATAATGGATTATCTTTTAAAAGCCAGATGTAGCTATATATAACTTTCCAAGCATCCGTTTGTCAAAATTTTATTGAGCACCTTATATGTGCCAGAAGCTGCTACAGCAAGCAATACTGAAATGAGTAAGGCAGCCAAACACCCCGTGCCCAGAGAATTTACACTCTGGGGAGGTGAGGCAGTACAGATAAATTAATGGAAAATAAACAGCAAGTAGATAATCATAGAACGTGGTGAGTATGAAAGGACATAAAGAGGCTGGAGAATAACTGGGTAGAGGGTAGACTTCAGATAAACCTGACAGATCTGAAGGATGAAAGAGAAACAACAAGGTACCAAGCCAGGAGTCAAGTCTTCCAAAGAGAAGAAATTAGGAGTGCAAAACTCAAGAATGAAAGACTGGTAAATATAAAGGCCAGAAAGGAGGTCGGTGGTGAGTTAAGGGACAGTCTTACAAGGTAACCAAAGAGGTAGCAGGAGTCAGACATGGTCTTGTATACCATGTATTTAATTCTAGGTACAATTAGACAATGAAACATTTTAAGCAGCAAAATTCCATAAATCTAAAGGCATATTTTTAAATCACTCTGATTTCTGTGTGGATACTGGATTACTAGAGGTCATTATGAATAAGAAAGAAAACTTGTTAGCCATGCAGCAGTTCAGGGGAAAGATGATGTTTTAGGCTACAGTGTGATACCAGAGGGGGATGTGTGCAGAGCAATGGCAAGACTTGCTCATGGAGTAGATGTGGGTAAGAACTGAAAGAGGAGACTTGGTGGGCTTAGGTCTAGGATAAGCCACTCAAGGGAGCAATTTGGTCTAGAGATATAGATTTGTAAGCCATGAGCATAAAGGACGCAAAGCTATAGAACAGGATGAGATGACATAGAGAGAGAGAATATAAAGAACCTAGGACAATGCCCAAGGGTTCTATAATGGTTAAAGTTTCAGTTGAGGAAGAGAAGCTGGCAAAGAGACTAAGAAGGAGGTACAAGAGAGATGCGAGAAAATATGGACATATTATCACATTAACCAAGGAAAAAAAGTATCTCAAGAAGGGAATGGGAAGGTAACTAAGAAACGGGCCAAAGAGAGTCCATTGATTTTACAATAGTATAAATCATTTAATTTCATAAGTCAATTATAATTTATCATAAATACTGACAGTAGACCCTACTGCAGTAAAGACAAGCAGGGTTTAACACAATTTCTGAAATATCCATTTCCCCCTCCCTCTCCATCAGTTAAAGGAGAGAATGGCAGCTGAGTGTCTTCATAGCTCTAACAATGTAAATGCATGCATTGCCAATTTATATCCGAATAGGTGAGAAGGTACATGTGAAAGGACATCTATCTCAACTTTTCCATTCAAAATCACACATCCTTGTTTTGCAGTCACGGAGAATGGCCCAGCCAGGCTCTAACCTAGGGCTTAAAAGTGATCAAGATTAAAAGATCCCAAGATTGGGATCAATCAAGTGGAGAGCAAGAGAAGGAAATCTCTTGGCAGTAGAGACTCGCGAAGTCAGTATAACACAAGCCACACATGAAAACTTGCTGGGAGGAGAGAAAAAAAAAAAGAGGTGGCACCAAATCGGGGCAGGAGAAGACAGTAATCAAATCAAAAATCCAAACCAGAGACTAGATAAAGATATGAGTAATTTCTTAGGTTCATACCAGCCACTCTGAGAAGCAGAATCCTTGCTTACCTCCTAGATGGGATATACGTACATAGACTGGAATACCACAGCCAAGGTGCTGTCCCTCTGACGTCCACACCTTGGTGCTGGGCCCAAGCCCACCATAACTTTGGCCTTTCTCTCCTCTTTCTCTTACAAGTCAAGGAAGATGAAAAGACTAGGCAAGATGGCTGCCTACATCTGACCACCAAAGTGCTCCTGTATATAAGGTAACTGGTGACTGTTCTCAGATCACCATCACAGAAGCACCTTAAGCATGAAAATCTTGAGCAAAGCAATGGCCTCAGAATGACTAATCATACTTCTATCAGAAATAGGTGGAAAGTTATCAGTAATTTTTTTTCCCCAAACTGACTCTGATACTGAAAGGAAAGCTCACCATCATAAAGACAACTTTTAATAGAAAAGATGACTTCAAGTTCCCAAGTTTTCACATACAAAAACCACCTACTGGTTCCTCTAGCAGAATTTGTTGCCCTTGGCTAAGAAAGATTTCTAACACAGCGGAACTCAGCTCTTCAGCACTATCCAGTACAACCCTTTCACTGGCCCATCCACAGGCAGCCTCACGTTGGGTCTACAGAGCAGAAAGCCAGCATCAGGTGGTGCTGATAAGTCAGAATCCTGTTAACTCTCAAAGATAAGTTTAAAAAGATGTAGAGCTGATAATGTAAGTTCAGCAACACTTTATATATAATTTAGTTCAGATACATATGAATCACAGTTAAAAAATGCTTAATATAAAATGTCTTGGGGGTTGAGTTATCCCTGTATTAATATTCTACTGTGCTCATATGTGTACCATGTACATGCACCAGCACATTTCTTTCCAACACATTTCTTTTTTTTTTTTTTTTTAACATTATTCACGTGATTTCCCCCAAGGAAAATTAACACAAAGAGAAAAGATAGATGAGGCAAATTAAATGCAATTCTCTCCCAGTACCACCTCGATTTCCAAGGCAGATCATCCAGTGTTCATTTTCCATGGCCACCCTAGTCTCTGAAGACTTTTTTTTTTTTTTTTTTTCATCCAGAATCACCTTTGGGAGAAAGAGGGGCAGGAAATGATTCTTGAAGACTTTTCTAGCCTGAGGAAATCAGCTTAATTTAGGTATGATTTATATAAATATTTCCACTCAAGTCTTTCACAGTGAACTCTATTACATTAGAAGCCATTAAAAATTCCACAGCTTCAAAGATGATTTTGCTCTAAGGTGCACTAACCCTGTTCAAAGTGAAGGTAAAAACCATTAAGAACAGATGACTCGGGATGGGCTTCAGAGAGCTTGTTTCAATTTGGCTGAACACTGCAAGGACTCTGTGTAGCATGATAAGATAATTTGTGATAAAATGAAGATGGACTAAAGGCGTGCTCTTATGAGATACCAGATGGACTTTGTGTTAATTCTTCAGAGAGCAGTGCACACAGGTTGGCAAGGTGAACTTGCTATAGAAGAAAAAGGTAGAGAAAATTGTGAGCACTGGGTTCCTGGAAGAAAGAGAAAGTGGATCTGGATGTCTTAGTAAAAAGAGAAGGGAAATAAAGAGAGTCAAAGGAGCAAGACTTCTAGGGGCAATCTGTCAGGAAACTAAAAAGGGCATCAGGAGATGTGAAGTTACCAAAAAAACTAGATACCATGTTTGGGAAAATAAGCCCCAAACAAACTGCATTCGTCTCTCTAGAAAGGCTTTTGAAAAAATTACATGTCATGACTTGAAAGAGGAGAAAGCTCTATTTTTATAAACCTACAATATGATTTTCTTTTAATTTGTAAATATGTGCTATAAGCAAAGCTCATAACGAATATTTACAAATATCCACATCGTGGAAGAACCAGCAGATAATGTCAAATTTTGACATTTAGTTTATATTTCACTTGTTAATTGGATACAGTATTTGTACCTACTCAAAAGCATGCATAATTAATGTATTTGTCAGAGCAGTACCATTTTTTATTATAATTCAATAACAAAAATATTAGCTACTGTTTATCAAGAGCCCAGTTTCAGGCATGGCCCTGTGTCAGGCATTATGCCAAACAATTTCTACATTATGTCTATTACCTTAAAACTTTCCTGAGATGTGGGTGTTATTAGTCCCATTTTAAATATCACAAAAATGAGATCTCGAGAACTTAAGGAATATGCTCAAGGTCACACAGGTGTCAGAATGTAAGTCCACATTAACCCATTACTATACTGCCTCCTAACTGTCGAAGATTTTAGGCACAATCAAGAAAATTTCTTAAAATTCCAGATTCATGTGTTATTTTAATCTAGGTTTTTCTATCATTTAGGGCCAGTGCAAAATTCAAATGTAAAAATATATATTCATAGATACACAATATTTTTCACATTTAGTCAAACTCACTCAGTTTTGGGGGGAACATTCCATTTTGAAGGAACTACACTAGATCCTGAAGTACTTATAAAACATAGCCAAAGCCTCTGTTTTAAAAAAATTAGTAACACTTTATATTAGGATGCTATACTGAAATTCTATGTGTATCAGTTTAGGCTAATACACTAAAAGCTAAAAACTAGAAATGAGTGGTGCCAAAGTACCCACAATCCAAGGGCTAAATTACTGATGGCAGAAAAAGAATTGACCTCATTTTCCAACAACCATTTCAATAATCAATTCAGGCAAGAATGATTAGTGAATGCTAAAATATTTAGGTGAAAGGCATTTTGGGATCAGGATATTCACACTCTCTAAAGTATAAACTACCAGATTACCTATTAGTTACAAAAATAAAAGATAACTGCACAATAGGAATCAGGTAGATACTCTCCTAACAAATGATCTAATCGGTCATCCTTAATAACGTGTCAGACATTATGTTTCTTCCAGTGTAATATTACAGAAGCTACACACAGTTGTCTATGTAGTGCTCATTTCAAAAAGGATTTACTTGAAGCTTAACATGAAAAAAATAATAAGACAAAACCAGACAATGGGTTTCCAAATATAACAATGTCTTAAAAGGAAGAAAAACAGTGGGAGATGAGAAGGGGGTAAGAAGGAAAATTATTCTATAATAAAAAAGACCAAAAGTGGCCAGACAACTACATTTAATAAGTGATTTTTTTATTATATTCTGAAATTTTTTCAAAAAGCATAACTATGAAGAACATTACTAGGTATTAAGAAATGTAAATTACATTTCATAACAGTATTATAGGAATATTAAATTTGAGTGTGCAAATTGTTTTGTGGTTACATGGGAGAGCATCCTTATAGATAGGAGATGTATGTGAAATATTTAGGATAAAGTGTCATGATGTCTGTAAATTACTCTCAAGAGGTTCACCAAGATGAAAATATAAATAGGTGATAGGTAGATTATATAATGTATATAGAACATATAATCTATAGAAAGATTAATAATCCATATAAATATATTTATCATATCTTATATATGATATAGCTAACATAGTACATAAACCTATTGAATATTGGTATATATGGCTAATATATACCACATAATATATGATATACTAAGTAAGATACAGAAAGTATATAGCATACTATATAGAGTAGGATTATATATTATATAAATATAAAATAAAGCTTTTAGATACATTAAAATACAATATCTAAATATATATAGCTACACAGAAAAATTATATACAAATATAAATATACTCATATACAATGAGATATTTTACATATATATTGAGAGATTACATACAGATATAGAGATTATATATTAAGAGATTTATATGATATAAATAGAAAAAATACATACAGTTGACCCTTGAATTATACTGGTTTGAACTGTTCAGGTCCACTTATATGCAGATTTTTTTTTTTTTTTTGATAATGATCAATACATAGTTGTGGTTGGTTGAATCCAGGCATGCAGAGGAATCAGGGACATGAAGGGGTGACTATAAGTTATATGTGATTTTCGACGGCATGGAGGGTTGGAGCCCCTAACCCCCTCACTGTTCAAAGGTCAACTGTATATATTTTAAAGAACACTGGTAATGTACAGTTGGCTGTCCCCTCCACTTCAAAGGGAGATTCTTTCCCACTTACCTTTAGCCCAATGAAGGAGTCTTGGAGAACCATTGAGAGAGGTCAGAATGTATTCCCTGGTATCTAACTCTTCCCTGGTAGACTCTAAAGGGAAGGTGTAGCTGGAGCAGCACTGAGAATGTGCTGACTTAACTACTCATGGCACAAATGTTCCTGGTTCTCTTAGACCAAATTTAGACCTCACAAAAGGACCTTAAAGGGGCAAAGAAGCCTTAACAGAGAATGGACCTACTAGAATCTCAGTGGCTAGGATGGATGACTGTTGTAACATGGAGGCTAGAGGAAGCATTGCTTGAGTCAAATATAAAAAACAGACATAATCCCTGTCCTCAGAAGGCTTAGAGTCCAGAAGAGGAGATGTGCATTTATCATATAATTACACAACTAAAGATTAACCTTACAATCATGAATTTGATAACAAAGACAGAATATATTTTATTATCTGTTTCCCTCTCTTAATACTCATCCAAAAAAAGAAAAAAAAACACATAATGAAAAAGAGGGGGATCTCTTTCTCAAATGGAATAAGGAAAACTATTATAAGCCTAAACTGCCATTTATGAACACATTGATCACAGCAAAATCAGGGGAGAAATAAAAGGGCATGCTAATTACCAATACATACCTCCTCGAACTTTAAAAGTATGTGTCAGTCTTAAAAGATATATATGGTGCTCTTTTAGAGATGAGGATGTTCTTGTGGAGGAAAGGTGTGACATAGTTGAACAGCAAAGGAGAAGAAGATGAAGGGAATAAAACGCACTGAAATGATATTTTATATCTACCACCCTGCCTTCCAATGGAGGGAGACTACCACAGGGCAAGTGAAGTGATGGAGGGAGAGGAAATGGGTTCTAAGTGATCACCAAATGCAACTTAGACACCCTGTGATTTACAAGGCTTTGCTGTGGCCCACAAGGGAAACAAGAAGAAATGCACCCCTAAGTCAAAAGAAACAACAGATTTAGTGACAGGTGTAAGAGACAATAAACCCAAGTAAACACTATAAACAATCTCCAGCTAAATTTCCCTCCTTACCCTCTGCCCACTGCTATTTTTCAAAGACTAGGCATCTCCATTTAAAGATAAAGCTATAGTCATTTAGGAATCATTCTAAGACCTAAACTTGGGGAAAGTTACTAAATTTAAAGCCATAAAAACATGAGTATCCAGGCAGAAAAATTTGCATGGGAAGGGCACACACACACGCAAATCAGGCTGGTTTCAGACTTTGCCACAGTAATACAGTGCCAAAAGCGCAGAACAACGCTTACCAAATTACTAGGAAAGTGTAACCCAAGACTGGATACACCGCCAAGTTGTTCAAGTATAAAGCAAACAAAGAAACATATTTAAACATCCAAGAACCTGTGAGGAAATCACTTTTGTACCATATGGCACTTATAAACATGACCATGAGCCAAAAATCAAGGCAACCAAAGTGATGAATCTGAATAAAACGCTCAGGTTTCCATTAATAGAGTACTGAGTTCAAATTTTACCTCCTAGCACTGCAGAGACCTAGCAAAGTGAAAGATTGACCCCTCCACCTGCAAAAAAAAAAAAAAAAAGAAAACTCAAAAGATGCTGAAAGTTGAAACAGAAAACTACCCAAACTATGCTAAATGAGCCCTGTCAGATGACTTTTAAGTTGAAACACTCTAATTTTAAATATCCTGGACTAAACATGAATGTAGCACAGTTAGTGGACATATTAAAATGTGAGTTTGACTAAAATGTTCACATTTTAATTAAGCATTTGAATACAATGAAACTTTTCTCAACAGGAATATTACACAGACACTAAAAGAAATGAGAGATACTGGTGTCACATCAACTCTTTCCCATCCCTTCTTAGATCCTCTCAAGGAAATGTCTTTCATTGCTCTGTTAACACATTATTTTAGAGGGAGTCATCAGTCTTAGATTTGGTCCTTTGTGATGCAAAGATCCAGGATTCAGCAAGCACACAAAGTTGAAACAGGTAAGGAAGACTTTACTCAAGGCCCTTGCAATAGGGGCAAGAGATTGAATTTAACTCCATTGAAACAAAAGGCAGGAAGACAGAGAGTTAGTGGAAAAGCACTGAAGAAAGTTAAAGGGCAGCTTGGCCAATGTGATGAGGGCATTTTATCTCCTAATTGGCCCTCATTGAAGTTTAGCTCCTTCCTTCCCACATTGACGGGGAAATAGGAGCCCTACCTTTCCTTCTCAACAATTAAAATCTCAAAAATTTGTATACCAGGTCCTTGAGAAAGACAGTCCTGGACAGAACTGGTAAAAGGCTGGGAGAGTATTTCTATCTCAGCAGAGAAACTATAATTGTAATTTACAAGTTTTCTAAAGTAAATTCTCAAAGAAAGGGAGGTCAGGGTTGTGGAGTCAGGAAGAAGCCTGTTAAAATTTAGTGAAGCTAAGAGGACTGTTAGGTCCTCTTAAGCAGGCAGATGGAATGAAGTCTCACTGGTGATGGCCATGTAAGAACAAGTCTGTCCCTGGGAAGCTTGAAAACCAAATTTAAAGGAAAAATGTCCTTTCCAGATTATTTTTTCAGTATTTTTTACATTAGTGACTTGGCTACTGGCCAGAGACTAGAAAGTCCCTGTTTGCATTTTCATTGACTAAGGCCAAGTCTTTTAAACTCTCAGTTGGCTTGGCTAAAACAGAGATAAACTGTGGCTTTCTACTTCATGAAAATGTTGTGAGGAGTCATAGACCATGCTTATAAAACCTTTTCATTTTTAGATTTAGAAAAGACAGAAAAGTACAAAGTATGCTTCCCATAAATTCAGATGAAAGTACTATTAGGAGTTTGTAAATGACAAAATTCGCTGAAGTAAACTAAATCTGAGAAAAAGAACCTTAACTATTCTATAAAGACAGTATTTGTACAAGAGCTTCATTATGAGTGTAAATGAAGGACTATAATAAGCTCAGTATTGTGTAAACAACAATAGAAGAGCAGCCGTGGTCCTAGAGCATCAAAATCAGTTCTGTAGGATGGAATTTTCTTTATTTCGTCAGTCTTGCAACAAATTTCCTATTTTTTTTTATCATTTTAAATGGAATGCACTGGTGTCTATTTTGTTTTAAAAAATGAGATGCAGTAAAAATAATTTCAAAAAAATAATTTCAAAATAATTTGTTTTAAAAAATGAGATACAAACAAACAAAAACAAAGCATAAATAAAGGACAGAAATAGACTCACAGAGAATACAGACTTGTGGTTACCAGGGGGGTGGAGGGTGGGAAGGGATAGACTGGGATTTCAAAATTGTAGAATAGACTACACTGTATAGCACAGGGAAATATACACAAAATGTTATGATAACTCACAGAGAAAAAAATGTGACAATGAGTGTGTATATGTCCATGAATAACTGAAAAATTGTGCTGAACAGCTGGAATTTGACACAACATTGTAAAATGATTATAAATCAATAAAAAATGTTTAAAAAAAATGAGATGCAGAAAAGTAGAAGAAAATTAAATCCCTAGTCTCACCATCTTGGAAAATAACACATGGATGTAATTACTTCTAATTTTTTTTGTCCTGAAAATATTTTTCAGAGTTCTAATCCTATGACACATGATTTTTATCCTGGTATAAGACAGTAGATTGATTTTTATATAAAATATGAACAAAATAGAAATTTTCAAGAATCTCACCTGACAGAAATAACTGGCAATATTTTTATTATTTCCTTAGTTTTTTTCCTAGGTCAGCATTATTTTTTCAGTACTATGTGTAATGTCCCCCTCCCCTTTCATTTCTTTAAATTTCTCTTTTTTGGTCTCTCAGGTGAGACTGGTGGGCTTAAATTCCATAGAATCCCTAAGATAAGGGTTGAGCCTATTTTCAGTGCATGTACTCCTGCACATGGTAGTGATTTTTAAAGTAGTGCTACTTCAGAGACACTTACTGGGCTTAGAGGGACTATGACATGATGAGCATTTAATCATAGATAGAATCTTGCCATTGGTTTGTTTACTCCTCTTTACTAATTCAAATGCATGACCCAGGTCATTCAGTATGCATCTGAAGATGTAGGAAGTCTTTACTCAAGGTCTTTGGTGATCAAATGGCTTTTATGTTGTTCTGCACAACTTTTGTATGAGGGAGAGAAGCAGCTGTTTTTTAAAATTCTCCTTATAGTATATCACACTGGTAGTCTACATGGTGCTTTCATCAGAATTAGAAAATGCCACCCTTCCTGGGAGAATGAATTAGGAAGGAGTACAGCCTGGTGGGCACAAGGTTTGAAATCAAGAAAAGTCACCTGACTGGCTTTCTTGAGGCAGACACAGCTTTCTGCTAGGATGCTCCTTGATGAGAAGACACTGGACCAGATTTCAGTGCCTTCCTGCCCATTCAGCCACATTTGTCTAGGATACAACCATCCAACTCTATGTAGCCGCTCTGGTTACAATTATACTTATATAAATGTATAGATATTAGTGGATATATTTGTGTTTACATACACTTATATACCAATTTATATATTTATGTATACATGTCTATAGTTAGAACCAAATTATTTTAGGCAGTCTTCAAACACAGCTAGAGGTTACACCTGAACTGTGGAATAAAAGATATGACTTAGTGCTTAAAAGTATAAGAAACATTTTTCTTTTACAGGGAAAGAATCAAGAGAAGTAATTTAGTGAACTATTACAGGCCCCAGGTTCGAATCCGGATTACAGAAGTAATCTGACAACACTTAGGTATCTTGATTTTATATAAAATAGGAAAAATTCACATGAGCTTGAAATCCTCATAATCGAGGTATTCATTTTTGACTAATCATTATGTTCAGTAGTCTTTAATTTATCAAGAAAAATATATAGTGTATCTTCTGAGTCATTGCATTACTTATACTCTTCTTTTTGCCTTTACATACAAAAGATAATCACTAGTGGTTGAACTGTACCCGCTCCAATTATTTTTCCCAAAAGATCCTGATCCACTTGTCACTATGCTTTCTATACTACAGAAGAGCAATCTCAGGTCCACCTGATTTGCATTACTTTGTAAGCAATAATCATTTACCCTGACCAATGAGGAAAGTTTTTTTCCCCCCAGTCTTTCCTAAACACTTTTGGTGGAATGGGTTTAGTATAAATCTCTTTCCTTTGATCGTTACATCAACATGGGAAGTCTTAATTCTACATTCTCAGATATTTTATAGAGCTCAGTAAAGCATTTAATTGTATTCTTAAATATGGTTTTTATTCTAATATCTAATTCAGCAATACCTTTAATTTCTAGATTGACTATTCTCTGTTATGATTGTCTCTATCATGATATTAATCTCTTTGTACTCTCCCTTCATATTCTTGGAGAATGTTACATTTGTTCTTTATTGATTTTATTTCCCACACTGTCATTCTACCACATGCTGTATCTCCAATGTAGGTTTTAAGTCTGCTATTGCACTTTTTGGTTCTTTGCAACCACTCCATCTCCCTTTGTTCCTTATTTTGTTTTAACTTTTCACCAAAATCTCTTTTCCTTCCAATATTCTCTTGAGGAGCATGAGATTTTGATGTTATATTTCTGGTTCCTGCATGAATTCTGAAAACAGATCATCTCCAGTGGCATGGTCTTCTTCTAAATAGTTAAGATGATATTCCCATCTTCCTATTCTACAGTTTTGTCGTTGCTGCTGCTGTTGCTATTACTGTTCTTGCTCTTTTTATAGGCTCATCCTCCTCTTTTTTTCCTATTTACTTACCCGCGTATGAAAAGAACTCTATCCAGACTCAATATTTGCCAGCAGATAGTGTAGACAATTTACCATGATTATGCTCAAGTCCCACTTAAGTGCTTGTGGTTACTTTCTCTGGCTTAAAGCCAGTGGTAAATTTATGGGCCCAGATTTTGTTCAATTCCCAGTGTTTATTCACCTATATATTTCCAAATGCTGACGAGAATCTTCTCCATTTCTGTCTTCTGGAACTCTAAAATCTTGAACTTACACAGTGCATAAAAAACAAGGTTCTTATAACTTCAGCCCCTATCTACAGCACCATATTTGAAGTTTTGCAACTGCCACAATGCTTAAACACTCATCAGTCTTCCCTACATGCCACCCTGTTCATTTACTGAAATTAACCTCCAAATGATTGTAAGAAGCATAAAGACATAGAGCTGAGGATAGTAACCTATTACCTTAAAAAACAGCATTTCTACTATAAACTAGCAGTTTGCCCATGGGCAGAAGATCTGAATACTTATTTTTCCAAAGAAGACATGCAGATGTCCAACACGCACATGAAAAGATGTTCAGTATCGTTAATCAGAGAAATACAAGTCAAAACCACAATGAGATAAATCGATGCAGCCACTGTGGAAAACAGAATAAAATTAAAAATAGAACTACCATGTGATCCAGCAATTCCACTCCTGAGCATATATCTGAAGAAAACAAAAACACTAATTTGTAAAGATACATGTACACTAATGTTCATAGTAGTACTATTTACAATAGCCAAGATATGCTGATGGACACCTAATTGTCCATCAACACACAAATGGGTAAAGAAGCTGTGACTGTGTACTCACATACACAAACACAAAAGAATACTACACAGTCATAACAAAAGAATGAAATTTTCCCATTTGCAACTACATAGATGGACTTGGAGAATATCATGTTTATTGAAATAACTCAGAGAAAGACAAATATTGTATGATATCACTTATATGTGAATGTAACAAAAAGAAACAGACTCACAGATATAAAGAACAAATTACTGATCACCAGCGGGGAGAGAAAGAGGGGAGGGGCAAGATTGGGGTTGGGGATTAGAGGTACAAAGAACTATGTATAAATTAAATAAACTACAGATATACTGTATAGCACAGGGAATATAGCTAATATTTTGTAGTAACTATAAATTGAGTATAATGTATAAAAATTTTGAATCAGTATGTTGTACACCTAAAACCAATATTGTAAATCAACTATGTCTCAATAATTTAAAAAAAAAAAAAAAAGGTAGAAGGCAAAAAAAACAGCAATTTGCTTACCTTTGTGCTTGATCTAAGCCTGGTCCATGAATCTAGAAACTAACACTGAGAAAGGGAAGAAGATATTTTTGGCTTCTATTAAGTGGATTGTTCTCTTTATGAGGCAAAGCCTGGGCATTCATCAGTTCTTTTTCTCCATCCAGTTTTATTGCCCTTATGGTCAGTGGAAGTGGAGTGAAGCAATCAATTGCCTGTCAGCCTTCATTTTTTGGATTGTTGTTAAGTGTTGATCTTTTCTAAAAATTGGCACTTTTTTCCTCTGCTTGTTCCTAATCACCAGTCCTATCATCGCTCCAGTTATACGTGTACTGAAAGCCTCAGTTAAGTGTCTTTACAGTTTCCAAGCCTTACTAATGTCTCAGAGATTTTTCTGAATTCAAATGATAATCTCATTAGCCAGGGCCCACCATGCCAGAGGCCTGGGATTGTCAGCAATTTTAAATTAAATAAGTCACTCATGAGGGTCTATTTCTAACTGCTTAAAAGAAATACAATTCACTTATATATTACCATATAAAGCTATGAACATAGATTTTTAGTACTGGGGGGTGGGGATGCTCTATACAAGCACGTGCCCTCACACATAAACTTTGTCATCAGGAGATGTAAGGTGATGAGGTGGGAGAATGATGTGTTAGACACGTCACATATATTCTGTGTTACTCTCGCAGTAACTTGGCAAGGAAGCTACCACGACTCAAATGAATTCCATTATTCATTCATGAAATTTACCAGGTACCTACTATGAACTTAGCACTGAAATGGAGGCTCAGGAAGGCTAGAAAACTCCTCAGTGATATTGGTGAGTGTCACATCCAAGTCTTACTACACTGTTCGTGTTTTCCACCTTCTCTTACTAAAATGTAGGATTGGTTTATTTTTATGCGTTATTTTTTCTTGGAACACTGATCTCACAGTTTTTTTTTTTTTTAACAAATTCAAATATAAATATAATATCACTTTACCTAATACAACACTGAGTTAGACAGTTTTTGATAGAAAAATTGCATTGAAACTTTCTATCTCAGAAATGTTGAGTAGAACTTAGTTTTAAAATCCTGGCTTGGGAAAATAATGATGGCAGAAAAGTTTTTGAATATCTATCTGAATTCCACCCCGTTTCATAATAACTGACAGTGCAACTAGAATAGTAAAACCAAAATCTCACAAAGTATTCCTGCAAAAAAGTGGCTGCAAGTTATCCCCAAACCTGAAAATATAAACTGGGAGATGTAAGACACCAATTGCAACAAGACCCATGTGGAATCTACAATTGCACAAGAGGAAACAGGAAAAACAAGAGGACTTCTAGTGGCCCTAAGACACAGAAAACCAAGAACAGTAACCAGAATATTCAACAGGCCAAGCTGAGAGCAGCAGCCAAAAATGGCAGGGAGGTTTATGGCTCCTAATCTGCAAGTTAGTGGCACAAAAGCACAATAGAGTCAGGTGTTGGTGGCATGGTCTGGGCCTTTTAAACTCTGGAAACTTAACTAGCTGAAGCTTTCTTCTAGGACAAAAGGTCTATACTGAGAAGAAACTATTGGGACTAGAAACCAAATTAACAGGAGAGGAATAATAGCGACCAAGAAAGGTCTAGATAAAAGTGGAGGTGAGAAGGAAGGTGTACTTTCACAGAAAGTACAAGGCCGTAATTTTGAACACTCTGTGAAAATAACAGAGGTAATTCTTAAGCTCTGATGTGAGGAAAGGTATCCTGGTCCATCTTCTAATAAGAACAGAGGGGAAAAAAACGATCCCATTTAAACAGGAGTAACAATTTGTCTATAGCGACATTTCATGGCAGAAGACAACGTAGTAACATAGAAACAGAGGGGAAGTGGGGAGCCAATGATTTAATATTTAGCACAAATGACTTCAAGTATAAAAGCCCTGACAAAAAGTTATGAAAATTCAAAAGTTCTGAGAATATTATGCCTATAAACGCTTCTTCAGGCATTTACTAAGAATATGCTTCTGAAAACGAAAGTGACTAGAGTGAAAACATTAGGATTAGCCATGAACATGAAATGGATGTTTGTCTGAAAAAGTAAACGTTTATAATGCAGAAATCACAGTATGTAATGGCTATATATTTTTACATACAGCTACCAAAAGAAGTGAGGAGTGGGGAGAGTATAAGAAAAGCACATGAAAAATATTCTCACCTTGTAATTATTAACTGAAAGAGAATAATGCTTTACATAAAATGCTGGGAGAGAATGGGGAGAGGGAAGTAGGTCATTAGCTACTTTCAGTAGTGCTTATAGTAGGAAACCAAAGGGTAGCAACATCTATAAAGAAAGGGGCTCTGGTTATTATAAAAGAATATTAGTATAAAATAATCACTAGACCAAAAATGCAAACCTTCCCCAGTACCAAAAGAAAAAAAAAGATTTTGGCAGAAGAATCAATGAAAATTTTTTTCAAAGTGTTTATCCATAGGGGAAATAAGACAGGGGGTCAAGAAGACAGAGCTAGAAATTATTCTCTTAATACATTTGTTTATAGATTTGACATTGAAACAATGAATATGTACATAAAATTTTTTAAGAAGGCAAATTCTAAAAAGTGAAAGCAAAGCAAATAAACCCAACTATATACTGAGTTCATAGTAAAATAGGAGAACTATTTTAAGTGACATTGAAACACAACTTTTACTATGTACATCAGATGAAATACAGCTTGAGTACAAAAGTATTGGAAAAAAAAATCTTAAACCATATTCATTATGTTGCCAGTGGCAGTATTTGTATTTTACTAAGTTCATTGGGAATGTATCATGGGAAAAAAGCAAATGATTATATTGATTTCTTTGAGAACTGAGATTTTTCAGCATGAGACCAAAAAAAGATTATATGTATATATATATGATCAATGCAGTTAAATAAAAACTCTATAGTCTTAAAAGTGAGTAAACTGTATCAAGCAAGAACTCATGAAGTAATTTATTAAGACAAAAAAAAAAAAAAAAAAACCTCTGTTCACTGAAAAAGCCTAGATATAGTGACCAAACTAAAATAAGTAACCTTTAACAATAAGCAAATAACCCTAGCACCCAAATTATTACTTTTAATACTATTTCCCAGAATTCTGGAGAAATGGTTAATTCTAGGTCTGTAACATAAAATGTATAAATGAGCCAGGCACTTTTTGTCATACCAAAATAATAGGAAGCTGCTGAACAGTATTACGGAAGAGTCCATAGACATACAAACCAAGTTAAGAAGCTTCCACTGGCTGGAGTTGGACAATTAAACATCAGCACATATAGTAGCATCAAATGGATTGACACATCTAAAACATATAGTATGTGGAAGATAATAAAAAAAAACACTGGTTTTATCTAGAGGATTTGGGGAACCAATTTATTATTCTGAAAATTAGTAAATAAAGGAAAAGAATCAAACAAATTGAATCCACATACAAACTATACCATAGGATACATAAATAGTTGATAAGAAGTATTTCTTTACAGAAGTATCCCAACTAATCAATGAAGCGGGAGAGATAAAAATTTAAATATTTTAACTTGTAATTAAATAATGGATTTAGATAATCAACATTAATGGCTGTTGTTAATATTGCAAAAAAAAAAAAAAAATCAACCAGATTATTATGTGCTTCCTGGTGGATGGAAGTACAACACATTATTTGAAATATTCTTGTCAAAAAAGAAAAGATAAATCTAATCAATTCTCAAGATTTTACTACCAATTTACAGGAAATAGATAGGACAGTAGAACATGTTGATTGACACATTGGAATGGAATCAGCAAAATCCAGACTGTGGGAAACTATACAGAATAAATGACCTGGTTTCTTCAACAAAGAAATTGTAAGAGACAAAATTAAAGATGGAGAAGAAACCTACACAGCAAAAGAGGCTTCAGACTTATATCAACAAATTGTAATGGATGTGTCTTATTTGAATGTTGATGATTTGAAAAAAATATAATTTCTTACATACTCAAAGAACTTGAACACACTGTATCTGATGCTCTTAGAAAATTATTTTGTTACTTTTAAGTATAATAGGTCTGTGGTTCTTTGTTTGAAAGAGTCCTTGTCTTACAAAGTTAAATATTAAAATATTTACAGAGAAATTATATAACATTAAAATAACCTGGATGGGGATTGGGGAGAGATGGTAGGGTAGACAAAACAAGGTTAAACATCATTTACTATCCGAAGAAATTGAGTGATGGATACATAGAGGCTTTAGAATCTTATCCTTTACACCAAATTTGAAAATTTTCATAATAAGTTTAAGTACAGAAAGGAAGCAATAAAAATAATACTAGTTGAGAGGGAAGGAATTACTGCTTATTGAAATAAAATGAACATTGTTTTTCAACTTGTATTACAGTTGAGTAAAAATATTCTGATTCTTTAAAAAGTTTGAAAACAACAGCCCTAGGTTTAACTATACAAAATATGAAATGGAGAGTCATTAATCTGTTTTGTTTTGTTTGTAAATTTTTTTTTCTGGTCATTCCCAATAAAACATTTCTTTAAGACATGAATAGAAAAATGTAACCAACTAGAAAGCTCGTGGTTTATATTTTTAACAAACACCTTTTATAGAAGGGAATAAATTCCTTAAGTATTATCTATTCTCTCTCCAAAAGCATGCAAAGACTCATATAGCACACTTCATTAGCATGAAAATGGATTTTTTATGTATATTTTACTTTTCCCCCCACTGTATTACCTTATAGCTCTTTTACTTTTAAAAAGCATAAAAACATTAAAGGACAAATTTTTAAACAATGTTAAGATTTCACCACTTCTAAATTGGAATTAAAGTATATCACCTATAAGGTAACAAATTAAATTAAAAGCAAGAAAATAATAATGAATATAGAAGGCCTATATTTTATGCATTCCTGGGAGATTTAACCTACAATTACTGAAAATTGAATAAACTCATTTGTCACTTTATTACACTGTTTTGAGGATTCATTAGCTTAGCTCATTACAGCAATGTATTATGATATGATTGAACCAGTGATCACAGTGCTTGATGAAAATAAAAGTATCATTATGTTCTCCAGGAGCTATTTATTACTAATGTAGATAAGATTAAGAAGAATATACATGAAATAGGGATGGCAGCAAATGACAAATAACTATTTAATTTAACCATAACATTTTTCATGAGAATGCTGACTTGGGACCCAAGAAAGAGCTCATAAAAGAGAGCAAAAGTTTCAGCTCTATCACATATAACCAAATATGGGGAGGTGGACTGATCTCTGGACAACACCCAGTCTCTTTTCTAACCCCAACAACTACACAGTTCAGAGAATCTAAGTCACACTATTGTGTTGTTTCCATTGTAATGGAAGCTTTTGGAGGACTTGTGTATCTGAATACCAATTTCATAATCATTTTACACATGCATTGGCAATCTCATGGTAGAACATAAAAGCTGCAAATACATCACTTTGGATCCTACCCTAAGTTTACCTTTTAGGGAAAAGTATGTATATAGTAGATGCTGTGGTGTACTATTTAGATCCCTCTTTAGGAATAAGGGACTTGTTCTGCCAGTCCTCTTTGAGAGTTACCTTGGCTGAAGAAAGCCACTTCACCCAAGTCCATGCCTTTCTCCTGGGACAGCCCTCATCCAATGACTGGTCAATATGGGGGTATAAAGGCCTGGCAACATTGCCCCACCTCGGGGCAACTCTAAAGAGATCTTCTAGGATCAAAGCTCCCGTTGGGCCGGCTGAGGACTTCATGGGGACCCTACCAGAGCCCAAGTTCTCCCTCTGACAAATTCTTTCTTCTCTTCTCTACCTTAGTTGTGATCCCTCCCATTCTCTCTAATCAACTTCCTGTAGGCTAATTTCTGAATCACATTCAGATTCCTGATTCTCAGTAGGCATCAAAAAACTTGTGGGAGGGCAGGGGATAAAATACATGTAGAAAAGACAAAACTGTGTAAGACTAAGTAGATATGGATTGAGGTATGTCCCCAGGTGCCATCTGCATAGCAGTACATCTTTGAGTGCCAAAGACTTGGGTGGATTTATTCACAAAGGTCAAGAAAACAACAGGTGTCTCAGTTCCAAAGATGAGGAATCCCTCTGTTCTGTACAGTTTCCTATCACTGATCATACAAATATAAGGGCAGAATTCCTATGCTCAAGGAGGTGCAGTCTAGCCTCATGTTTTATTGCATATAAAAAAATCGGTATACTACAGTATTCCACATTGGGAGGCTTATACGAAGGTTTAATGACAATACAGAATATTGAATTTGTATAATATTACTGACTGGGCCAACTGTGTCGGCAGCAAGGTTGAGGGTATTCTATTTTAAATGTCGCCACTTGGGTTAGTATGATTATTGAAAGTAGCCACTGATATGGACCAATAGTCACAGAAGACTTTCTATGAGTCAGGAACTGTGAAGAGCATTTTGTTTAACTGCATCTATCCTCTCTTCTGGACTCTAAGCTCCCTGAGGACAAAGATGTATCCAGTATGTTTACCTCTATATTCCCTAAGCCTAGCAGAGGACCTAGAACTAAGTGCTCAAAACACATGCTTGGAGTGAACAAAGACTACCACAAGGAGTCCCCTGAGATTCCCAGAGATAAGTGCTATTCTCATCCTCTTTTTATGGACGATAGACTGGAGACTAGGTAAAGGTCACAGAGCCAGGTAGCAACAAACAATTCAAAGTGATGCTATCAGATTCCAAAACACTATCAGATGAAGGTGTCTTCAGTTCTGCCTCACTGTTGGTTTGTTTGACCAGTTTCACAGTAGAGGAGGTGAGAGAAGATGCAAGGAAAAAGATTCCTTGTTAGAGAACGCTCTTCTCTCTTACTCATTTGCAACAACCTTTAGGGCTCATCTTGAGCTCCAAATCCTTCGAGAAATCTTCATTGGCTATGGAGCTTTTTTGTTTTCTCCAAACACCAGGAGCCTTTAATGTCCATTAAACCACAACATTAAATAACAACACAACTTACTTCTGAGTCTCCTGCAGAGGTTGTTCTTATTCTGTGTGGGGTCTTCTAAACTCCCCGACTGTGTTATAAACTCTTAGGGGTGGGGTACCTTATCGTTTTCCCTGTTTGTAGAACAGGATGAAGCTAAGCACACAGGTTTGGGTCTCTGTAATTACCCAGCTGATTGTTAGTGCAGGTGGCATGACTAGTTAATCATAAACACCGCCAGTACCAGATAAGGAACATCCTTCCTCTTCTTTGCGAAATTCTTTCCAATGTCACACCTTAGAACTACGAACTCACTCACCTTTTTCCACTGACTGATCTAAAGTGCTGAACAAACCAGGAAAATGCCCAATCCAAAAAAAAAAAAAAAAAAAAATTTAGAGGAAAAGATGATGAAGAAACTTTTGCTCTCTTCATTGTACACTTTGCTTAATTCAAAGAGCATTTGGTTTTTATTTCATGAGAGACCAAGGACTTTCAGTTCAAAAACAACACAGTGATTAAGGCCAGCACAATTCCTGTAAAAGAGAAAATGAAAAAGCTTCGGAGACATTTAATTGATCTGAAACAAGAATGGGCCAGGTTTTTAGCACTCCCTGGAAGTATCAGGCGGAGCTCTAGTTAAAATTATCTATTTCATTACAAGAATAGTACAAGGCTGTCTTTATGCCAGAACAATTATCTAGTTAATTGCTCTAGAATGAGTATAACCCAGTTTCCAGATACACAACACACATTTTGCCAAATGTGATTTGACTTACGCCAGCAGCCTGCAACTGTTTCAGCTGTCAAAGTTACCAATGGAACTAAAGGACACCCACAGGAGCCTTTGGCAGACTTAGGACTGCAGAGCAGGAAGAACGGGGAAGGGGAAAGAAGAAAAGGACTGAATATCAACAGCCAGGACCAAGGAGTCCAGGAAAAGACAATGAAGAAAGGAACACAGCGGGAAAGAGAGATAAAGGGAAATGAAAAGAAGAAAGGAAAAAAATAAGTGTGGTGAATAACAACGGCATTCCCATTGGTATTCAAGGAATACAATACGTGTTTGGCGCCATAGATGTTACTGGTCTTTTTTGAGAATTAAATGAACTATAATGAGCTGGGCAAAATGCCAGGCACACAGTAACCATGCTAGGTCTTTTCCTTCCCCCAAATGGGGTGTTTGTTTGTGTACTCTATAAATATACAATGTGGCTAATTAGGATAACAATAATGATAATGTCTCTTTAATTACTGGGAGAGCCTGAACTAGTCTATGCTTCCAGAAAAAGCCTTGTCCTGAAAGATAGAGAAAATACTCCATCTACCATCATCAGCCATAAGCTATGCTGGTGCTTCATGAATGATAACTAGCTTTTAGTCCTGCATCACATAAATTTAGAAATCAAGGTTACATATGCAAAGTCTCTCAACGTGTTAAAGAATTACATATCTCCTACCTCTCAAACTCTTCTTTACATTGTAGCCATTACCTGCCTATCAACTGCAATGGAACATATAAAATAAATGAGAAGTACATTTCTAAACCTTGTCAAAAATATTAATTCCCAAATCTCATTGTAATCATGGGTTTCAGTTTTTTCCCCTGAAGCCCTTTTATCAGTTATTACTAACAAGTTAGACGGACTTCTTCAAGTTCCTACATTCATGATTTCTTCAGCCTGATGTGTGTGTCACATTGGTGGGTGCTGAAATGACCCAAACGTGAGCTCCAGGAGGAAAGAGAAATAATCAGAAAACTCAAACCTCATCAACTGGCTAATCAATGTCTAAATAACAGAGAATGAAAACATGACAGGTACTGATAAGCACAGTCCAGTCTTAGAGTTAAAATGGCTCCAGCGTGTGTCTACTTTGTCATCTTCAGAATAAAAATCTATAAACCCAATCCTTTCAATGTCACAAAGGAGCCACGGTGATGTGAAGGGACACCCCACAGGTCCTTGGTGGCTGAACCAGCTTTAGTGACAGTCTAACTCCCAGAGTAGTTTTTCCCCATGCATTTCTCCACAGCTGCCCTAGGGGTCTGAAGTAGTCACCTGTAATCTGTTTTTTTTGTTGTTGTTGTTTTAAAGAATGTAAACATCCACAGCTCCTGGAACACAAAATGGCAGTCAATACATTAGGTTCCTGACTCCACTTTTCCCTTCATGCCAATGGCATGTGTGGTATAGACTGAAAAGCAGTCCCAGGAATTGTCTGTATCTCGAATGAGCTCCCTGCGTCTACCTCAGAAGGCTGGACGGAAGCTTGCCTCCACATACCTTGGCCAAGGTGTAATTCTCTGCTGGTGTAGAGTTCGGTTCCCTTTCCATTCAGAGAGACAGACAGGAAAAGGGATTGGCATTAGGGGTGTCAATGATCTGTTTCTGACTGTCAGCTTCTGCACATTTCTCTCTCTTTTGCTAGGCTCTTGTTTAATGCCATGTGTAGGCAAATTGCAAACAAAACCAGGAAGAAAAATGTTAGCTGTTGGCTGATGACATTGCTTAGCAAAAAAAAAAAAAAAAAAAAAAAAAAAAAGCCAGAATCACATCTACAGGCGGCTGCACTCCAGACTTCAATTTAATTCACTTTCCACCAGCAACAAGAACGAGAATAATTTGCTTCAGTGTAGGGAGATCAGAGAAGAGAAGCCTCACTGCGTTTTGAGATGGAAAGTAACTGGATGAGATGGCTGTGGTGGCAGGCGCAGCTCATCACAAGTTGGAGAAAGGCTGGGAAGATAAAATGGAAGTTGAACATAGTTTTTGTGAGCCTGGCTCTAACTACGGTGACCCACCTCACTGTGAGAACGCCGCTGAAACCAGCCCTCCACAGAGCCAGACGTGGACATTCTGTAATCTCCAGATACTGAGAAATAAGCTTCTTACAGACATAATCAGGGGAAATGTCTGCCAAGAGTAGGGACACATGGACTAGAAAATAAAGCCCATAGCCCAGCCTTCACTGGCGCATGCCTGCATGCTCTGCTGACCAGGGAGAGATGGACATACAAGTTGTGAATGCACCTAAAAAATGTGTAACTGTGAGAAGTATGTCCATACAATTGTTCTATACTTATTATTTACTGAAATCTTACTATCGTCAGGTGCCAGGACAAGTACCTTACTTGCATTATATAATCCACTCTCCCCAACAAACCTTTGAAGTGGGAACTCCTACTTTCACCATATTTCACATGGGGAAACTGAAACCCAGCAAGGCAAAAGTGCTTCCTTGCTAAGTAACCATGTTTAAAGAGAAATGAAAGTCATTCCAGGAGAAAACATTTCATCTCTGCCTATGTGAATGAAATATACACATTTTTATCAGAGGTGAGTAAAACTGTTTATGAAAAATAAAGTTGGGTATTTACAAGCAGTGTAGCAGGGCTCATTTAAATGTTTTTGGTAAAGTTTACATTCTACATCAATTTCTGTACCTTGGAAAGGAACAAAAATGTTTGAGTTGTTATCCGCCTTCAGCTTTAAAAAAAAAATCAAAACAGCTGAACTTAAACTAAATTGTTCATCCCCTAGGACCTAGTCTGAACTTGAAAAATACTCAGGAAAAAAAAAATCAAATTCCTCCACCTCATCATTTACGCCATCTGCAGTCTTACAGATCGTCCCTGGAAACTTCAGGGGAAAAAAAGTGTGCTCCTCCCCCAGGGACTATTTGCAGAAGTCACTCATCTATTGATTCCTGATCCTGCTGGTCTTAGCAAGATAAGGCTCCTAATCCGTCCACTGAATGTTACTCTGCCAGAGATGAAATAGCTTTAATGCCAACAAAGATTACTGTGATGTTAGGCAGGAGAAGATTGTGTTGTCGGAATTACGGCAGCCCCAGGAATACTTGCGGTCCCGTGTGAATGACATACTGATGCCAAACATTGGCTCTACCTCTCCTTCTGCTCAGAAATCTCAGACGTGATCTCAGAGCAACCATACTTGGGTGCTTAACTCTGGTAAATGGCTTATTTCCCATTACAAACTATGGTGATTTTCTTTCAACTGGCCTCTCCCTAATATAAGTGATTTAGTTGTTCTTAAGAAACTGTCCTTGTAAAACACACCATCAATTAATAGCTTTTTGGAGTTAGAAACACTATATCAAATATGATTCAATGTAGGAAGAATGCTAGGATCAGAAACATTTTAATGTGTAAAAATATGCATTTTAGAATTGAGGTGTATGTGTGTGTATATCCATACCTCTGTCATGTCACAGATATACATAAACCTACTTTTATATAAACATTCTGAATACTTATAATAGCAAAAAAAGCAGTAAAAAGGAAAAGGTCATGGGAAAATTTTGTGTTTGCAGCTATGTGAACACATTCCATTGATTTTTTTTTTTTTTTTACTCATTTCAGAATGATGTCACAGAGAGCGTGGCATACAAGGAATTGAAATATAACCCGTAATCTGCTTTGAGTAGGAAGAAAAAGGAAAGCCATCTGCTCACAACACTAATTAGTGCTACCAATTTTTAAGAGAATATTCCTTTTTTTTTTTTTTTTTTTTGGTTTTTAAGAAAAGGGAGACGACACTGGGAAAGATTTTTTTTTGGTGGCGGGGGAGAGAGGGCTTGATGTATCATACACTGAGACTTTAGAACAAGTAATGCAAATAAAGATTCAGAATGTTTTAGATAAGCCAATAAACATATGAAGGAGCTCCCCTCAAAATCTCAGCAGGAAATAATGCTAATACGGGAAGCAAGACAAACAAAAGGGGTGCGCCAGGCCAAGGCAGGAAGTTAGAGCATACTCTGGACCTGGGACCCAGCCACAGAAGGGAAACGTCTGCCCCCTTCACATTGTATCCTGTATGTCCCCCTTGCCAGCTCATCTGGAGCATAAACTCTTAGGCCTCCTCAAGGCTACATTATGTCAAATACAATTTATGCAATGTAACAACATACACAGATAAATAAGACACCCGGTACTGCCAAGAGAAGTTTCTGACTTGTGTGGATAAAACAGATCCACCATCAAGATGATCCATGAAAAGGAAAAAATAAACTCTAATTAAGGAGTTTGCCAGAGGAAAGATTATGATCTGTGGAGAGATCAGGCACCTCTTCGTGGGATGAGACTAGAAGATCATGGAATTCCATGGAAGGAGATCCCTGAGGCAGAGAGGGCAGCCTACATGTTCCCGCCACACGCACACGTCCTAGGAGTGGTGTGTCAAACGTGTGCATGCAGATAGTGGGGCGGAAGTGGGACCAAGAGAGGCCTTTAATAAGGGGCTTTCAACACTCCTATGTGGTCAAGAACATGAACCACAATTTAGGAGCTACTGAGCCAAGGCTATGTCATACTATCAACTTCTTAATAGCAATACACTGTCCCAAACAGTCAAAAGCAGTGAACCAAAAAAAAAAAAAATCTTATCAGAAGACTAATCTAACAATTAAACTAGTATTAAACTAGTGAAACTGGAAGCAAACCGGAGACTTAAGTCAGAGGTTCTGTAACTGAGCCTGATATTTTCTTTCTTTTTTCTCTTTTCACTGACTCCCCTTTAAAAATGAATTTAGGCAATGGAGTATGTATACAAAGAGGGACATTGTTTAATGAATTGCTATGTATGATCACCTTCTGAATGAAGACCTTTAAGTCAGATCATGCTTCTATGAGGTTCTAAAAGTTGTTAAAATCTGCACAGAAAATTAAAATAGGTTGATCCTTGCAATGCAGTAATTAAAAGCATGATATGGGAGCCAGAGAAGCCTGGGGTTAAATCCCATCAGTGGCACTCATTGTTTATACCTAAGCAAGTAACCTTATCTCCCTAAGCCTCAGGCTACTCATCTGTGAAACAGGAACATGAAATGTCTATTCCTATAAAGTAGGAACAAAAAATATAATAGGAATATAAAATATGACAAAAAAGGTCCTTTGGAAAGCAAATGAGGATGTCTGTTAGTATCCTTTAAAGCACCTAGAACATTGCTTGGCATGTAATAAGAGATACTTGTGGGAAAGCAACTCAATATAGTCAGGAGACAGTTTTCCAAAGGTGTTGTGCATTTCTGCATGACTTCAATGCAGAGGCACTAATTGCCCTTCTGTTCTGGACTATCCTTCAAGGACATTTACATAGTAAACAGCATGGAAGATGGAGACAGTCTCTCCATCCAGAGCAGAGGAGAGTAACCAGTATTACTAACGAAACAGTAATACTTACTAACCAGTATTAGAGGGAGAACGTCCTCCTCTGGGGGGAGTCTATTATAAAAGAGTGGGTTCCCTGGGCTTGGGGTACCTCTCCTGTCACACAACCCGTCAGGTGTGCAGGCATCACAAGAAGCTTGGTACATCACCCTGCAGGAACTGGGCCTCAGGAAATGCCAGGAGAACCCAGTGAGACTGTGGCTACTGCTACTGCTGTGAGGCTGATCACGTAACCTTGTCCTCTGTGTTTGCCCTCAGATTTTCTGCCAGCTTCTGTTAAACTGTGGTGGGCTAACTTGTTAGCTGTCAAGAAGGACAAAATCTCAGAACTTCACAGTTCTTGACACAGAGCATTCAAAACCCAGTCTATCTCCAAAATATTTCCCCATGGGTTTGCCATGTGGACACTAATTACCACCACAACTGCCAACTTTTTGATTAAAGAAAGCTCCTGTAAATTTGTAAATATGTTATCTCTAAGAGCTACTACAGTGAGTCATTAATGCCTAATTGCTAATTGGCTTATCATTTAGTTTGTGAAACACTTAGCAAATGCCAGCTGTAATAGAAAATAGAGGGTCAGTTTGGATTGGTGCTCTAGTGCTAATAGACGCCTTTGCTGGACAGACTCCATCCTTGAAAACAGCACTTCTTGGTAGTGGAGAGTGGAAGGGAAATGAAGCAGGAGGTATATTACTGCTTTTCCTCATGATTCATTACATCCCTGAGAAGTAAAATATTTTTTTAAAATTAACTTTTAAATATAGAATCTCATAAGAGTGGTAGTGTTTTCAGTACTTTCATTCATTAGTCATTACTCTGCATTTGTTAAATGTGTCACAGTGACTTATATTATCCCTTCCTCCCCCACAGAAGTGTGTCAACTCCACTGGCAGAAAAACATATCCTACTGTTTTTTTTTTGCATCCTTTCTACTCAATCCCTAACCCTTACCCCCAGCTGCCCTCTGAGACCTATCACAGAACCCTGCATATACATCAGAGGCACTTAGCAAATATTGTATGACTTGTATACTGCTAAAAGAAAAAACCACAAGAACTATGAATTTACACTATTCTGTCAATACAACTCCGGGAAATCAGAACCTCATAAGCAGTTATGAGATTGAGCCAAGTAATTCCAGGCTAGGTACAACATTTAAAAATCAAAAGTATAGTATTTGCAATGTTGAATTAATTCATTTAACATTTTATTAGTGGCTATTTAGCACTTTTAAACAAACTTGTTAATCATTTTCTTAACCAGTCCCTGTAAAGAAAAATATTGTTTCATTTCATTTGTTGGTTTATTTGGATAGCAATTATTTTGTCTATCTTTTTGGCTTAACCATGGGATAGGTTAGGAGAAATTTTTTTTTAATATGTTAATTCTCTCATTACAGAAGTATGGAAGTGTCAACATACAGAAGTCCAAACTGACAACATAGTATGTTTAGACACTGGCTGTTCAAATAAACAAGATGATGCATGCAAAAGCTTTTAGGATGTGGTAGGGACTCTATAAAGAGGAGCTATTATAATTTTGCCTGAAAAGTTAATCCCAAGGCTCTCTTTATGTTGAAAGTTCTAATATATGTTTAAAAAATCCATTTATTAAAAACTAAATGCTCCAAGTTTTTCATTAACCTATCAAATATTTAAAGTAGGCTATACTTAAAAGTTCAAGGCATATGAGCTTATGAAGGCAAGGATTTCATGAATTGAACATCATGAAGATTTTGAAGGGGTATTGATAACTATGCCCTAAGCAATCATGCAGAATTAAATGTGTATTTTCCTTAAAATATGCATTAAAGTATGGCCTACAGAAAGTTATATTGATTTGAGATAAGAGGACAAAAATGCTGACTTCCTCATGTAGATCCCTTGGCTATATTGGGGTTTTTGGTCATAACTGTGTACCATTTGATTTCTATGAAAACTGATGTTCCAGAGCTCTTGAATGCTCACCAAGCATTATATGCATATCTCCAACCTCACTGTGCAATAAAAGTTCCGAAGGAAGCAGAGCCACAAAGTGCAAAGCCTGCTTGCTTTAATTGCGTTAATAACTACTTAAACATTCTAAAAAAAGAGAGGTTATTTTTCTGCATGAGCATTTAAAACCTTCAGATATCACAATTGGAGGTAAATGCTTGTGTGGTCCATTAGTACTCCTTAATTGCTTTCTTATACTGAGCTGCAGAACGTAATTGCTCGCTTGAGACTGATATGAATTACAACTGAGAGATTCATAAGTTGGACTAAAGAAAAGTGGTGCTTCCACCCTGACATGACAAAATCCAAAAGGCAAATGAAAAAGAGAAATAGGCACCTACAGTATCATTTGAATTCAAAGGGCTTTTTCCATTTAACAAAAGAAAAATCAGGTTATGAGCTATTAAGTTATCCAATCTTTTCTCCTTCCTTCTGAAACATAACTATATCTTCACCCAGTATCTCAACCACCCTTCCATGCCAAGAGCAAAGTCAGACTCTCCATCTTTGCTCTGCATCCTGTCCCCTTCTTTGTTCTCTGCATACTAGTTCCTTCAATGATATTTCTTTCCTCTTTTCTGTACATTCAAACCGTTCATCCCTATCAGCTCCCTCCTTTCCACCTACAAGTACATTAAAAATACCTCTACACTTATTTCTTAAAGTTAAGATCCTGCACTAACCACACAACCCCCATTCCTTACCCACCTTCAAGTACAAACTTAGGAATCCACATGCTGTAGCTACATACAGTTCAACTTCATCTTACTCTAGAATTTACCAAATTTCATTACCCCATCCTAGATACTGAGTTTTTTTTGGAAATGATTTTCTTTTTTTAGGGTCTATTTTAAGTCCAAAAACTTAATGGACTTTTAAAGAATTTTCCAGTGATAATTCTTTTCTCCTTAAAAATCTGTCCTCCTTGGCTTCTATCCTTGTCTCTTTCCCTTCTTCTGAGCTCCAGTCCTCATGCCTTAAGTGTTGGCCTTTCTCAGGGAGCCACTCTTCACCCCTTTCTCTTTTTGTTCAGATCCCTCACTATGGTGTTTAATGTTACCACCCATAACCTACTCCTTCCATATTCTCTCTTGATCCAAGATATCACCATCTGCCCAGTCACTTAAATTTGAAATCAAAGTGGCACCTTCAACCTCTCTATTTGTTATTGATTTCTCACATTCAATATGACACAAAACACATGGCCTTTCAAGTCAGAAAGACCTGAATCTGAATTCTAGTCCTGTTTCCAAGGAGCTTAGAATCCTCAGTCTTCTGTGAAAGGAAGAGAAGCATGTGTAAGTGTCAATGGAATCACAACACGTGCTTATACATGGGTACTTACAAAATGAAGAGGGAGCTCAGGAAAAAAATGGTGCTCTAGTTCACCTAAGCAGCAGTTATCCAGAAAAGCTTACTAAGAGAATGTAATATTTAGATTGAAATTTGAAGATTGCTTAAGAGTTGGATAAGTGAAGGGAAGGAGGAGACAACAGGGAGAAAGGCAGGAGTAATCAAAGTCAGAGAGGGGGAGGCTAGGATGAGAGGAGGGAAGGAAGCAGAGACTGGACCTGTCAGCAGAGATCACACAGTGATGAGTATTAACACCAAGGGTAAGGGCATTATTGTGGTTGATAAGGACCCATTAAAAATTTCTGAGAATACACCTAATCTGTGTGCCCGAAAAATCTTCATGGCAGCATATAGGTTGGATTGGAGGGAATAAAGCCTGGAGTGAGTGTCTACTTAGGAGGCTAAGCTTGATCATCAAGTCATATTAATAACAATATTTACGGGCATCACTGGAGATACTCAGTAGGAATGAGAAAACTTGAAAAATGGGGTCTTCTCAATGGCTGTGATTTATGTAAACACTCAAGACTCTGAGATGTCATCAATACTTTGAATAAACATTAAACAATGTGATACTCTTTCAATTCTTCAGAAGGCTGCAGAAGTAAAATGTGGAAAGAACTGTAGAGAGGGAGGAGAAGAGAAGAGGGATAATCAGAACAGTGAACAAAAAGTACGGTGGGAAAACAGAATGCAGAGAGAAGAAAAAGATGGATATGCAGGAAAATGAAGGAAAGTGCTTTTTTAGATGGCTGAAAAATGAACTATTTCTTTCTCTCAAGGTTTTAGATAAAAAGAGAGAGAGAGAGATCCTTAATATCATTTGTGAGTTTGATACAGTTGCTTTCATGGGCCTATGTATTACCAATACTAACACATTTGAAAATGTTTTTATTTTACTGGTTAGGACAATAAACTCATGTGTTTGCCAACAATAATGATTTATCCCTCTGGTTCGTTTTGCTTCTCTTTGATCGTGACACAATTGCTTGTTTAACCTACAGTTAAGAATCTTTTAGAGAAAAATGTTCATTGTCGAAAAAATTTCCTGTCTTCAAAAAATTATTCAAATTGCAAGTGAGAATGGAAGCTTTATATAAGAAACATAAGTGCCATATTAAGTATTAATGCACTAGATGTATCACATGTGAAGACACTATGTTAATAGCATCACTTAACCTCACTATTTCATTCCACTACTTTAATGTTGATACCAACAGACTTAATATTCAGCATTTGTTTTCAATTATCTGTTATGTCCTGCAATGAGTTTGTCGTAGACACTCTGAAAACTATTATGACCCCTCAAAGACATAAGGCAATTTTCTTCTCACCAGGATATTTTGAACAAATTACTCTCAGTTTTAACATGAATAAGCCTATGAATTTTCATTCCCCACATCTGAAATAATGGAATGCAGCTATAACTTCAATTATAATTATCATATCATGTCAATAAATTGAAATTTAAAAAAAAACTACAGAAGGTGAAAGCTTTGTCTTGGCCTGATTTTACTTTCTCTGTTTTTCTTTTTTTTTTTTCTCTTTTGGTCTGAAGCCTAGGGAGCACTTTGAAGTGTAATTATTTCATAGGGTACTTGAAACAGTTCTACTGTTTGAAAAGATAGGGGTGTCACATCGCACCGCTGTTAGCATTACAAAGCATTGCTACAGCTCGTAATAATTAAAGGCTGTTACAGTTAAGAATTTTATGATTAGCCCCTATTATGGCTCATTGAGCTTAAGTTTTGAAATTTTGTACTGAGTCCAAGACGAAAATGTGTCTTAGTCATAGAATGCATTTTTTTAAGATTAATTTGGATGTTTTTCAGAGCCCTCTTGTTTGTTTTCCCCATCCTTGGGTTACCTTAATGTCCTTTCATGGTGTGGTTAGTAGTAATGGCCAAAAGTGCAACAGTATGAGCAAATTAGCTCCTCTATTCTAATGCAGATGTCCTGTCCACCTCAGAATGTTCCTAGGCAAGGAACATCTTTATCAAGTAGCCTTTGGACCCAACTCAGTTGCGAAAGCAACTGCTACCAGTACCCTGAGTCAGATGCCAGAACTGCAGCTCTAGAAAGTACAGCTTAAAGACGTCTTCTAACTCGAAGTTAACCAAGCTTTTTTCTCCCCCTCCCTATAAGATCTTTGCAGTCATAGAGAAGACATGGGTATTTAAACTTTGACAATAATTTTAACATGATACAAGTTTCACTTGCTTTTTAATATATTTACAGACATAAAGTTAGGCTTCTAACAGCGACACTGACAGGGAGATTGCTGCCACCACTTTTTTTTTCTTTTTTAAAGTAACAGAAGCAGTAACATCCTTCTTATTCTTCCTCCACCCATGCACCTCCCCTACACCATTCTTCAGCCTCTTTCCCAAGACCTATCTAAGGGGTGATGGGATGAAGAGAAGAGAATGAAGCATACGTAATCAAGGGCAAATAACTGATAAATACAGAGAATGAATGGGCTGGAAAGGAAAGCCAAGAATGTGGGATGATTAGGAGTTCCAAGGATCTCCCATAGAAACAGGATCCTGCGATGGGGTTTGGGTGGGGGGATGAGGACAGTGAAACTGTCATAGACTTCAGAAGTTTTTGGTTTTTTTTTTTTCAAGGTTAAAAACCTAACCCAAAGAGAGAGTGGTCCTCCTACCACCTCCAACTCTGGCTCCTTGGGTACTGAAAAACCAGTTGCCTTCCCCTATATCCCCACCCAAGAAACAAGGGAAATTAAAGAATATGCTACAATATGGATGAAACTTGAGAACACTAAGTCAAATGAGCCAGCTATAAAAAACACAAACATTGTGTGATTCCACGTACATGAGGCACTTAGAGTAGTCAAAATCAAAAAGACAGAAAGTGTAATGATGGTTTCCAGGGTCTCAGGGGAGGGGAGAATGGGGAGTTATTTATTTAATAGATATAGGGTTTCAGTTTTACGAGATGAAAAAAGTTACGGGGTGGATGGTGGTGACAATCGCACACAATGTGGATATATTTAATATCAGTGAAATATACACTTAAAAATGTGTAAGATAATCATCTTTATGTCGTGTGTATTTTACCACAAATAAAAGAAATGGCAATTCAAAAACATTAAAACAAACAAAAGAAATTCTGCCAAATGATTGAAACAAAACAGTATAAACCAACAAAGAGAGGGACCTTAGGAAGATGAGAGATACCTACAAGTTTCTAAAAGAGGAAACCTGGGCTCAGAGGTGGTAACTAATAATTGCCTAAAGCATGAACCAATTTACTTCATCAGACCCCAGCCTGCAGAGAGCTTCAGAACAGAAACATTCCAAAGACAGGATAATGCAAAAGTGGAAAAAAAAAAAAAAAGAGTATAATGCTCTTTAAAAAAGGGTATTTCTCAGCTCTTTTAGAAGATATCCGTAATGGAAATTCTGAAGGGTAAATCCATTACCGTGGTATACAAATCATAACAAACCTCAAAGTTTGGTGAGATACTAGTATTAGGTCATTAGATAAGTGGGAACACCTGGCAGATAGGTGGAGGAGAGAGGGTGGTCTGGAAGATGGTGTTATGCCTGCCTCCAGCATAAAGGGACTTCTTCTAAATGAGTGCCACCAAAAAAACTGGTTAAAACATGACAGCCACGACTGCGCGGTAGCAGATAGGACTTAACCGTACATGACCAAGGTTCACTGTATTATAATTAACATTGAGGTTTAGGCTCCCCCTACAACCCCAAACCCCCACCCCTTCGCACCCTCCCCCGCACCCCCCATCATGGGTTTTTCTGTGTACACCATGGGTAAGGACATGCACAAAAGGGGTCAAACATAACAAAGCATTCCAGGGACACGAGCCATCAATCAAAAGACCACCTCTAAGCAAAGGTATAAGAGAAAGGGGAGACAAAAAATGCCGCTTTTTCCTCCCTTGTATCAGCCTGCCTCCCATTCTTGGAGGGTGTACTTTTCCTTTCCTTTTAAATAATTTTTAAACAATCTTTCTCTACACAATGCACTGTCTCCCAACTGCAAACTTGTTTTGTGGGTATGACAAGCACCAGGGTCTTTACTTTTTAGGGTAACACAAGGGAAAAAACATTTGTGTTTCCTACCTTGGCAGTTGCAGGACTGGTGCCTCAGGGTTCAGCTCCAGAAGCCCACGTTGCTGCCTGCAAGCCTTCTGGCCTCTTGGCCTCTTGAATAACCCCTGGGGTGAGGCACTGCCCCACTCTGCCGCTGAGCAGGGGAGAGGGGCGGGTCTGCCATGATGGGTGGGTTTGCCTCACAGGTGGTGTGAGGCAGACTATTTATGGACTAGCCTGGGAGGCGGAGCCTCCCATCCTCAGGCACCCAAGTGTTTCTCATCCCAGGACTCCCCTGCTGTCCTCAGAGAACTCCTGAGATCCCAGATTGGGTTCCTCTAGGAAGAGTGGTCAGGGTAACTGCCTGGGGCCTGATACCTGCTATTCTCTGTTTTGAAAGCTGTGTTAACAATTTCAGGTCTATAAGATATTCACTTGTACTTAGCAAAGAATAGCGTCACCATGTCACACTTTTATCTTTTTTTTACAAGATTTGTGAAATTTGAAATCCTTCATAACGTCCATCTTAGCCTGAATTTATATAAGCTTTCCACTAGAGATGGAGGAAGGGAAGTAGAGACATTGAGAGAGAGAAGAAAGAAAAAGCGAGAGAATTTAGAGCCCACAAAAGCACTGAATACATTCAAGAACAACTGCATTTTATTGTTGATCACCAGGAAAAGCTGCACAGCTAACTCTGTTCATCTTGATCCTGTGTGGTGAATTAGACCCACCTGTTTAGAGATGTGAGCGGCTTGATGCAATTAGATTCCTTCTATCCCACCATCCCCCTGCAGTTCATACTCATTAAATTTCTATTGATGAGTTAAGAATTCAAACCAGCTGATATTCAGAATCCAAATGCTATAAAAAGTTCTTCTGGCTTCAAGATAAAAGGCTAAATAGTCCTCAGCATGTTATAATTTTATTTCAAATGTGATTTTTAGATATACAGACGAGTAGTAGATTTTTAGATACACAAGAGTGGCTAATGCATCAAGCCGGGCTATATTCTGGGACATTTTATATAAATTGTGTCAAGCAAATAAGAGAGAAGGATGACGCTCTAATAATTGTTGAAAATGTCTCAGTAATAAAATATCAGAAAAAGAAGTTATGTTTTCTTTCCTCACATATATAGAAACACCCCACCAGTTAGCTCCTTCCAGATCCAAAAGGTCTGGAGCTCTACTCTGTACATAATGGTGTTTAACTGAGGGCTCTGTAGCTTTCCATAGTTACTAACCCCAAGTGGAGACAGAATAGTCTTCACCAAATGATGCTTCTGGAACATTCTTGTGTCAACCAGATCTAAAGCTTCGGACTTTTATGTAATTATCAGGATAATGGTTTTATCTTTGCCAAGATCAATTGCCTAGGATTCATACAAATAAGTATTTAAATATTTAATGTAAAAACCCCAGAAATAGAATCCTTAAACATTTTAGAAAATCTGGTCTGCAAAATTAAATTGTTGAGATCTTGTAGAAATTTGCATATTTTTGCTTATAAAGCAAAATTATGAGAAAAAGAAGAGCATTGTATGGTCATTAAGACCCCAGGAGTCAGGGCAATTATTGTTTTTATAGATATAGAAACACAAAAAGGATTACAGTCAGGTCTTTAACAGAATAATATACATGATGGGTTCACTCAGTATAAATGGTCAAAAAAGGATAATTTTGTGCATGTTTATCTGTATTTAGAAAATAAGATAATTATATCCCAGGATATAAAAAATGAAATGAAAAATACACCTGAACAAAGAAGCCAAAGAGGCATACATTAGCAGCCAAAGGTGGTTCGGTCAATTCAAGGGGAAGAAAATTGGTATTTATGTATGGGGATAAGTGCGGCTGCAGTATTCGGACCATATAATAGTTTCAGAACTGGAATCATGGTATTCGGTCTGAGGTCGGCATAAGCAGTGAGTTTAGTCTCAATGTATTTTTGATAATTCTGGGCATTTAAAATATACCCATAATTGCTCAATTGTTTTGCAAGCAACAGGAAGCTAAAGCCTCTGCCCAAAATCTCAATACAATGACAAAACTCAGCTTCTTTTGAAATTGCGCTGAATATCATGTAGTAAAGCTCACAGTCCCTCTCTTTGGAGCCCTTAAAAGTCAATTCCAAAAGCCGTTTTTCTTTTGAATATTACCAAATCTTAACACAATTTAAAAAATTAACTTTCGTATGTTTTTCTACATGCATAAATTGACTGTAGACTTTAAAATGTCCTTTAAAATCTAAGGATTTATAGTCTCAGTCACCTTTAAAATTCTCTTAAGACAACCAAACCCCTTAAAATTTAGTGGAAGCTATATTTATAATCAAATTTGTTGTCTTTGTTCCCAAATCAGCAGTCATTCATCTGGAAAACTGTTCTCTGTGGGTCTTTATCAGCTGCACTCTCACCTCAGTAGAAATTGATCTTTCTCTCTAGCTCTGTCATAAACTGTTCACCTTCATTATATTGTATAAACCATGTCCCTTTACATGCAGTACAAGTCTTTTGCCTATTTGAGGGTTAGACCCATACTCTGTCCTTCCCTTGTTCCTTCTGCCTAGTGGGACCAATACATCCAGCTAGGCTCAACCAGTGGGAGATAGTGAAGGACTGGGGTGTGGGAGGAAGGGAAGGGAGAAGCCAGGGTATTTCTCTTTCCTTTGTCTGCCTCAGGGGTGGGTGCTGGTCCCACAGCAGCAGGGGCATCCTCTCTGTGGCAACATTCGTCATACATCTTCTCCCTTACTTCCCAATTCAGCACCTTCCAGACAGCCCTCGCCACAGGTGCAGCTCCACCCGAACTGCCCCCATTGGGGCTTTGTCACATCACCTCCTTCCTCTTTCCCTTCAGAGGAGTGCTAGTGCTTCTTGTTGTTGCTCAGCTCCAGGTTGTCCCAGTTTCATGATTGGCTTCCCAGCGTTTCCAACACATTTGTAAACACGTTCCTTCATTAAAATCCCTCTGTTTGAAATGCCAAGAATGCTTCTTGTTTTTGTGACTGTACCCTGTCTGATCCACTTGGTTGTCTTCCCCTTCTTGGCTGTGAAGCCCTGGAGGCCGAGAGTTTTCCTAAGTCCTTAGTTGCTCTTCTGCTTCCAGTCTGACCTCCTGTTTAATCTCTCTTGAGAAAACTATCTGTATTATCTTCCCAAACTACAAACATAATCAATTCATTGTTCTTCAAGGTCTCCCCATTGTCTGCACCATTTTTTAAAATTTCCTCCTCCTTTGTGTCTCAACTTGTTTTTCAGTGAATTAGAAGCTGACAAAGCATATTTAATAAAAGAGAAACTGTGAATGTAAACTAATTATCACTATAGAAAAAGTAAGTAAATGGATGATACCAGAAGGAGAGTTGGGTAAGGAGACAAATAGTTACAGAATTTGTCTCCAAACATTTTGACAATCATAAATGGGAGACAATTACATGCCTCCCTTTCAGAGGGTGAGTAAAGCGTTCTTGGCACTTCCAGCTGATGGAAATTGCTCACCTTATCAGGAGTAAGGTGAAGTCAAGCAAGTAAGACTTCAAAATTCATGTAAAGAAAGGATTCAGCAATTAGACAAGTATTTGAAAGTCACAGCTCACAAAGGATGGATGAATTGTCTGTCATTCAAACAATCTTTCATAATTGCTAGTTGTCTCTACGATTATAATAAATGTGAACAGGAAAGAAATAACTTTGTTTACAGGCATTCTCTAATTTTATTAACAGCTCCATACTCTTTAAAGACCAAATAAACAGCAGATAAGGTGAACATTACAGAATGAAATTCTGGAGCAAATAATTATGACTCTGCTGAATATATGGTCTTTCCATTTTTTGCAATGATGTGGCCAAAGGAATATCTCCAGGCAAGACCAGGATATTTCCCCAAAATTAACAAATACAGAAAAAAAATGAGAGAGAAGAGTCCTAGGCTTGCCCAAGGCCATGAACAAATGATTGATCAAGTCCCTCAAAATTTTGTTCTACAGTGCATAGGACAGAAAAATAAGTAGGATTTATAAACTTTCTACTAATTCCATAGGAAATAAGTCTAACTTTTCTTCAGTAAATATCTAATTGAGTAAGAAAGTTCCCTATTGAAATTGCTAGAAAGAATTAGTAGGAATACATATTTCTAAACAACAAAATCAAATGATCTGCTAGATTTAGGGTTTTATTAATATAAATTGATTAAAATTTAGAAATGTCTGCCAAATATAATATTCAGTTTTAGAATAATAGATTTTAAGCCATTCTTTCTAATAATTACATTACAGCAAAACCAATTGTGTTGAATCCACTCCTGCCTTGAAAAAATAAAAAAATAAAAGTATAGGGGAATTTTAAAAATGATAATGCCTACTGTTGATGAGTGTGTGGGGAAAAGAACAATTTCATAACAGCTTGTAGAAATGAAATCAATAAAATCTCTCTGCTGGGTTATCAATAAACACCAGAAGTCTTAATATATGTATGTACCTTTTCATTAAATAATACCAGTTCTAGGAATTTATTTTAGGGAAATACTAATGGGCATGTACAAAATTTTCTACACAGATGTTCATCATAGCATTGCTTTTAAAACTAAAAAATTGGAAATGGCTCAAAAGAAAGTTATTAAATAAATGATCATATGTTCCCACAATAGAACATAATGCAGCTATTAAAATTGGTATAGTAAAAGAATTTAATCATATTGAAAGATGTTCTCAATATATTATACAAAGAAACTATTGCTAAGGAGACTTCCAGTAAAAGACGGTAATGGCAGATTGAACACATACATTTAGGCCTGCTCCTTCCTGGAACCCTAAAAATAACAGCAGAGACGTTTCATAAAGCAAAAGATCCACAGAGATAAGGAAACAATAACAAAAACATTTTGGATGCTGGAGTAGTCGCTGACTTAGCTGATCCAAAAAAGCTGAGCCCTAAATCAACAATGTGGAGAACCAATAAGCAACTTGATTTCCATTTTGTTCCAGAACCCATGAAAAGCTCAGAAATGGATGGCATCAGGTATTATGAAAGTCGTCTAAAGGCGGCACTAAACTTTTACCCAATGTGGTAAAATGACACTCCAGGGTAAGGTAAAGGGAGATCACAAGACAATGGCTCTGCAGAAGAACAGAAGGCAACCAATATGGTCAAAGAAGCACCACAGGTTTTAAATAATATATCTTCATGAAACAAAACTGGAAAAATACCTTAGCAAAGTGTTATACTGGAAAGGAAAATGATTCAAAGCATACCACATGACTCAGTTGTAAATGGTTTTTATATAATCATAATGATAGGAACACTAAATTGATGTAATCAAAATTAAAATGTACCTAAATTGAAAGAATAGAGAGATGGAAAGTGCATATATTTGGTGGGGGTTAGGACACAGTAAAAGAGAACTAAACCCTCAGAAGAGAATGGGGGATGTAATGACCATAAAAATATTTTGTACCAGTTTGCGGACCACCTTCTGGCAAAGAAACTAAAAGAGTTGCAGAACTTTCACAAGTAGGATTCTACCAAATAATAACATGTAATTGCCATTTCTAAAATCCAAACTTGTAAATAGGCATAAATGATTTAAATCTAATGACACTCCTCATTGTCTTATATTTGATAGTCTAGTCATAGCTAGTTAAAGATGGCTGTGATATTTGCCCACATTTTTCAATAAATGTTGAGTGTGCACCTGTTCTCTGTCAGGAAACACAGTAGACACTGGAGACATCAAGACAAACTAGCCTAGGTCTCTGCTAGGGACATGTAGCTACTCTACAAATGAAGAATAGTTAGGTGCCTTCAATCAAATCTTGAAGCAACTCTTGGTCATGACTGTAAAATTGTCCTCCCTGTAGGAAGAGTAGCCACAAATACTCTAAGGGATGAAGGAGAAGATATATCTGGGTAATAGAAATCTCTGTGATCCTTGATATCCCTGCAGACTTCACAATGAGGAGGTTTCCAAGTTACTTCAGGCAAGATGTATTTCTGGTTTTAAAAAGAAAGTGCCTTTCTTCTCTTAGAGACACAGAAATAACAGTGTCATATAACACTGAGAACACATTACTTCTTGTTCATTATGTAAGCACTAAAATGAAGTTTTTTGATTATGTAGGTTAAACTAAAATGAGCCATTCCTCAATTCCAAATGAGAAACAATAAATGACTAATAACCAAGGTCTCAGTCAGTGATCCCTTTTCCAATCAAAAGTCGACATATAACTATCTTAGTATCAGTATATTAATGATTCCTATGTTATCAACAATATAATTAACAATATTATAGTAATAATAATAATGATATGGAAATCCATCATGACATATTTTTAGATCTTACTCTTCCTGGATTATTTTCTTTATTTCATTAGGATTTAAACCAAGTCTTCATGAATCAAACCCTGCACCATTGTCATATCAGCAAATTTAACTTAAATAGAAAATTATATTAATTGCTTTGGATCAAATCAAGCTTTACATTCTCCCATTTATATGGTCTCCTTTGACCTCTCTGACAGTCATGATCTCAATGAGTCTTTTCCATATATAATAATAGGGCTTACTCAGCTGAGGTCACAATGTCTCCTGGATCTGTCTGACAGATGAAAGTTTGGCATGTGTTTAAGAGGAAAGAGACACTTTAACTATCACAGTTACTCACAAGTGCCTTGGACATTGTGCCCCAAAGTTGATGACTGTAATAAACGTTGATAGGAGAGCCTTGGTATTTGATAAAAGAGACTCTTAAGAAACTGGGAAATCATTTAAAAACTCTACTTCCTTTAATCCAAGAATCTCAAATCACAGATTTTTAAGCTTTCATTTCCTACTCTAGGCCTGAGAACCTTTAAACCAGCAGTGCTGCATAGGCAATTTAATGGAGAAAGAATAATCTCTTCAAGAAATGGTGCTAGAACCATTTAAAATCCAATTCAAACAAATGACAAACAAAAAACCCCCACAAAACTTCAATTCATTTCTCACACCGTATGTAAAATTATTGACTTCAAAATAGATGATAAACCAAAATGCAATACTTAAAACTATAAAACTTACAGAAGAAAATACTGTAATTTTGGGAAAATTTTCTTAGATACAGTATGAAGAGCATGATCCAATAGAAAGAAACTGATAAATTGGACTTAAAATTTTAAATTTCTTTTTTTAAAAAATCACTGTTAAGAAAATGAAAATGCAAGCCATAGACTGGGAGAAAATAATTGCAAAACATAACCATCAAAGGACTTGTATATAGAATATATAGAGAACTTTTACAACTCAATAAAAACTTGAAAACATAATTTAAATATAGGTACAAGATTTCAAGAGACATTTCAACAAAGGAAATACGTAAATGGCAGATAAGCACATGATAAAAAAGCTCAACATCATTAGTCATTAGGGAATTGCAATTAGAACCACAATGAGATACAACTATACCTGGACTGAGTAGATAAAGTAAAAATGATTGACTATGAGAAGTTCTGGCAAAAATGTGAAGCAATTGGTGGTCTCATCTCCCATACCGCTAGTGGGAATGAACAGTGATGCAATGACTTTAGGAAATAATTTCATAGTTTCTTAAAATTTAAACATACGCCTATGTATGATCTACCCATGCCACTTCCAGGTATTTATTTACCTGAGAGAAGAGAAAGCATTTGTCCATATGCAGACTTATTTGGAATAGCCTAAAACTGGAAACAACCTAAATGTCTTTCAACTGGTGGGTGGATAGACAACTTGTGGTATAGTCATACAATGGAATACAACTCAGCAATTAAAGAAATGAACTATTGATGTTCACTATAATTTGGATGAATCTCAAAATACATATATTGAGTGATGAAGACAGACAAAAAAGAACATATGCTGTATGATTTAATTTGTATAAAATTCCGGGAAATGCAAACTAACATATAAAGACAGAAATCAGATCAGTAGTTGCCTGGAAATGGGAGTTGAAGTGGTGCAGAAGGGTCAGGAGGGGGAGATTATAAAGTAAAACTAGGAAACTTTTGGGGGCGATGGATATATTCACTATCTTAATTGAGCTGATTATCTCACTAGTGTGTATATATGTCAAAATTAATCAAATTGCATGCTTTCAATATGCGAAATTTACTTTATATCAGTTATATCTCAATAAAGCTATTAATAAAACAACAAGTTCAACCCTTATTAATTATATAACTGAAAGTGAGTACTTGACCTCTCTGGAATTTACTTTATTTGCAAGTGACAAGAATAATAAAATCCTATGTATCCTCAAGGTTACTGTAAAAATCAAATGAGATGATTGTAAAATGTTTAGCAAAATGTTAAGAGCTATCTGTATGAAATGAAGTATTTCTGTTGACATTGTTATTATTAATTTCAAAAAATCTGCATGACCAACCAACAAACCAGTGATTTGTGGTGGGGAAAAGACTTGCAGGAAAATGTGGAAGGCATAAGAAGCAGAGAATTAAGTTCAGTACACTTGAATTCTGAAGAGAGCCAGTGGCCACAACCTTTGACTCATGCTATTGATTTTCTGTCCTCAACTGCCCACGTTAGTCCTTGACACCTTAGATCACTCAGATTCAAACTTACATTGCACTTTCTTTTACTTTCTTTCCTTTGTCTTTCTCCTAGTTAGAGTGTGTAGGAGTGGCCAAGTAGTCATAACTCATAAGCAGTGAAACGCAGCTGGCAGTCAGGGTCCCCCACCACTCTGAGCCACGTTAGTTTAACTTAGCACCACCATGACCCCCATACACACACACTCCTTCACCATTTCCCTAGCTGATACAAGTTCAGAGGGCACCTCAAGACTTTGGCAAATTCTCCTGGAGCTCCCATGTTCATGGGTTCTTCTGGTTTCTGGATCCCTACAAGTGGAGGTAGTGTTTCTATTTATACTACATCACCCTAGACATGAAAAGTCCCATCACTTGTTTTCACTAAGTACACATGTATAATAATGAGTTTAGTAGAACTTACTGGAGAATTGGAGGTCAACAAGAGTGATTACATTACAGACCATAAAGCCACTATCATCTAGTTCTATCTCCTGATCTCTCCTTGCTCTACAATTCTAGGACTTCCAACAACTCCTCTGGTGAGGCAGAACAATTCATCTCTCTCCTCAGCAGCCTTGAGATTCACCCATGTCCAGGCCTGTTCCAGGATAGGCATCAATCAAGGAATTTTTCTAATAAAGAATAGGAATTGACCAAGGAATTCTTCTAATAAAGATAATTCCCTTCTAAGAGGATTCTGATATTAGCTATTAATATAATAATTATCTTCAAATTCCAACTGTTATTATAAGATGTGAAGGCAAATCACAATCAGAAAAACATACTTCAATAGAATATATTCCAGGCTGGACTTAAGCCAAATGGAAGGATTTTAAGTTCTTTGCCACCCCCGCCCCCTTTTTTTTTCCACCACCAAGTATAGACCCTTTCCTTTTTCCAGCTGTATTTCTGCCTCTCTCCATGTGCATTTCCATGTGCATTTCTCAATTCTCATTATTTTCATCAGAAAGTGTTTAAATGAGATTTTTAAGTCTCAGATAAGGAAGATTAACAATTATCCAAGGTGTGATAGGTCCTTTATGAGTTTTAAAGGAAAATTGTTCTATACCGAAAGAATCAAGCTCTGGTGTAACTGGCTGGTATTTGGGAAGCAAGGCACCACTCTTCCATAAGATCTAAGCATGTAAGTAGATGAGCAATTTTCCTCTTTGTGGATGTAAAATACACAATGAATCTTAAGCAACTATTCATTAGAAACATGTATAAGCCAGATTCACTCAGTGATCATGTAAACATATATGTAAATCACATAAAAAGCATTATTGCTGTGCCTGCTTTCTGTATTTAGATCATTGAGATAATATGTCCCATGCCTAAAGCCAAATAAAAAAAAAAATACCCAAACCCAAAAGTTACAGTCTTCCCTAGGTGCTAGCTGCTAAAGGTAAGCCAGCTGAATCCAAGGTAAAGTTAGTATTTATTTATAGAGATAAATACAGTTTTGTATTGAAGACCATATAATCATCTCAGACCTGGAATCATGGTTCATAGTCTGAAGTCTGGCATTAGCAGTGAGCTTGGTCTCACGTTACTTTTTATTTAAAATGTACTTGTAATTAATTATTCAATGTGAATGAGCTATATGAAGGTTATACAAACTCCATTTGCCAATTAAAGAAACAAAGGCTTCAGATTTAGTGGTAGAATTTCTCTTGAAGCTGACATCAAGCTCAACACCAAGCCAAAGAGACAGAGGTTACTTCCTAAGGCTGTTCTTCTGGATATTTACAAATCTCCACCCAATATATTACTACATTCCATACAGAACTGCTATACTTTTCCTTATACACAGATGAAATTTTCAGACTTAAAATCTTCAAAATCTAAATATCTGAGGTTTAGATTCTAATGATACAATCAATCCCTTAAAATTTGTTGTCTTTGTTCCCAAATCAGCCATCATTCATCTGTAAAAACATTGTTCTCTCTGGGCCATTATCAGCTGCACTCTCACCCCAGTGGAAATTGATCTTTTTCTCTGGCTCCTTCATAAATTGTTCACCCTTATTTTATGGCACAAACCACATCACTTTACATGCAGTACCAGTCATTTGCCTGTTTGAGGCTCAGACCCATATTCTGTCCTTCTGCTCTACCTGCCTAGTAGGACCGCTACACTTGCCTTTCTTTCTTGTCAACTGGCTTCTGGGTAGGCTTGGCCAGTGGGAGACAGTGAAGGACTGGAGCTTCGGAGAAGGGGAGAAGCCAGGGTGTTTCTCCCTCATTTGCTCTGTCTCAGGGTTGGGTGGTGGTCCCACAGTAGCAGATGTATGTTCTCTGTGGCAACATTATTAGTCAAGCATCTTTCCTCCATGATTCAGCACCCTCCAGACAGCCTTCACCATGGGTGTAACTCCAATCAAATTCTACTTTCTAGGTTCTGGCATCCCCATCAATATATGAGTCTCTGAGTATATGGTCCTGAATTCTGAACAAATGGAAATCCCTAAAAAACGAATGCTCAACATTAGTATCAGTAGTTAATATCTATACTCCTAATAGGGTGTGATGAGGATGGTATTTTACTTCTGCAGTCTTCCTCCCTAAGACTTACAACCCCAGTCCATTCAGGAGAAAAACATAGAAAATCAAACTGGTGGACATTCTTCAAAATACTTAACCAGTACTCTTTCAGATGGATGTTCAAGATATTTTCTCTAAAGTCTTTAGTAACTTCTGTAGTATCCACTATTTTATTCCTTAAAAACAGTGATACTAGGGGGAGGGTGTAGCCCAGTGGTACAGTGCATGCCTAGCATGCATGAGGGCCTGAGTTCAATCCCCAGTACTTCCACCAAAAGTAATAAATAAATAGATAACCTAATTACCTCCCTGCTACACACACAAAAAAACCAGTGAGACTATGTAATGAAGACTTTGTTGTAAGAAGGGAGCACTGGAATATGTATGAAAGATATTATACTTAATATCTTACAGCTTTATTGATTTAGACCTCACTAATTCATATACAGTATGTTCATATCTATCAACATATATAATTCATATCTGTGCATGTTTTGAGGTAGGATTACTTTGTTCCTGCTTTCAAATACAAGATAAAATAGCTTGAGGAGTTTAATTCCAACCCAACACAAATACAAAAAATATATATAAAATAAAAATTTTAAATGAAAAATAATATAATACATAATTTTTATTCTATCCTGTTTTCCCCCAACTTAATTCCTCTCCAAATTACAATTAACCAATGATTCAGAAAACAACTGCACATATTATTTCCATGTCTCTACTTCCCACTCTTTCCTTAATTTTTAAAACCTAAGATGGAAGCCACAGTCTTTTATAACCTAATCTTGGAAGTGATGTCCTATCACTTCTGCCATATGCTATTGGTCACACAGTCCATCACTGATACCGTATGGGAGGGGATTACAGGGGGTAGGGATCCTTTGGGGCCCTCTTGGAAGCTGATTACTCCAGTACAACAGGCTGTTAATATCAGACCCTTTATCCTCCCTAACTAACCCCAGCACCTTGTATCTATTTGCCATAACTGATATGAATGAATATTTGTTCTGTAACTGAAAAGAAAAGGATAACTTTTGTTGGAGCAGGGGCCGGGAGAAAGAAGGGAAAAGTATAAGAAATTGTTTGACTTCTCTGGTTGGTTAGACTCTTGGACTGAGTTGAGGCACTGCAATTGAAGGGGCACAGGCTAAAATCTAACGATTCCATTTTTAAGAAAAGCTCTGCAATTTCAAGAGACAGTAAGGCCTACAATGTGAAAGGATTTCTGGAGTATTTGCAAAACTCTGTACAAAAGTGCACTGAGGTTCAAATGATAAAGCACAGCAGAAGTCTGATAAGGAACTGACTCTCACCTTGTAGAACTAGGACCACTCCAGCCCCTAAGCTTCTGGGGTCGGAAGACTTAGCATTCTGTGTGATTTACCCCTTTGGAGACTCCCAGAAATTACTCCCATAGTGATTCCCAGTTAATTTTCTGCTTAGGCTGGAGAGGAGGAGGTAAGACCTCGTAACAAGGACATAAATGTAAATGTGAATTGATTTGTAGACTTAGGTAAGTGTGGACAGGCTATTCCAATCTGCCTTGGGATTTTCACTTTTTAAAATTCCAGATATGTATACAGATGCCTCTCAAATATGTTTCTTTAGTCTCATCCTGTTTTCTGAACCTCAGAGCAGCAAATTCAAAAGTCTACTGGACATTTGTGCCTACTTACCAGAAACCTCTCAAACATACAATAAGAACCAATATTTGCTCCACTTCCCAACATTTCTATTTCTATTAATGGCACTCTCATACTCCTGATCAATTTTAAATTCAAATTGATTACTAACCCTTCCTACCCAAACTCCCTTGGGTCAGTAAGTGTGATTCTGGTGGTTTTACAGAAACTGTGTCTCAAATGTTTTAAACCCTAAAGGAATTATTATCTCACATGACTGCAGGTCCAGGGCCTGTATGAGGAAAGGAAAGAAGGGTGGAGTACAATCTAATCAACAGCCCGATGACATCAACACGCAGGTTCTTTCCACCTCTGTATTCTCTTGTTTCATCCTAAGTCTGATTTTCTTTGAGGTCAAAAGATGCTTAATCTTCAGCAGGAGAAAGAAACCACATTCCCATTGAATATAAATCCTTTCCTTCCATCTGACTGAACCAGTTTCACTCACAAGCCTGCCCATGGAGTATAAAGAGTTACCCGATGAAAACTATGCATTCCTTACTACTTTAACAAGAAATCTATTCCAGAAGGAAGGCAGGTAGAGTCACTTTCCCTCAAGGCACGTGAGGGACGTCCGTGAAACCTAAACGATATCATATTTCGATCAGGAAGAAGACGGAAGCCGTGCCAAATCAAGTGATCAACAGGCTGACATAGCATAGTCAGATTACTCACCTTGTCTCCCTAAAATACAAATCTGATCATGTCATCATGGCTCTTGTGTCTTACAAATAACAACTGTATAACAGTATAAATGCATTTATACTAAATTTGTATTTGCCTATAATTTGGTGCCAACACAGCCTTACATTCCCACCAGACTACCCCACTCACCATTCTCCCATGTGCTCTGCTCCATCTCATGTTCTTGACTGTAGGCATTAGTGTTTCCACCCACAGCTGCCACCAACCCCTAGATCAGTCAGCTAAACTAGTGTTTCTACTTCTAGGACAAGTGGTGTCAAAAGTAGTTGGATGTCCTAATCATTTGGGGAGATTTTTTAAAGTACTTATGCCTGTGATCCTTTCCCAGCGCTTCTGATTTAATTGGTCTGGGGGAGGGCACAGACATTGTTTTTTTGTTTTTTAAACCTTTTCAGGTGATTCTAATGTTCAGCCAGGATTGAGGATTACTGTTTCAGAATAATGACTCATTCTTTCATACCCACAGCTAAAGGTAAATCTCTCTTGCTCTTGAGCTTCCACAGCACTTTTCATTTTTCTCTGACTGACTTCTCCTGTAGTCACATATGAGCTTGACTGCACACCTTTCCCAGACTGTCAGCTCTTTGGGTCAAAGCCCATGCCACATTCCCTACCACAGTGCCTAACATGTCATAGGTAATACTAATCACTTCACAAAAACATACAAACTTAGAGATAGAAATATTTTAAATAAATATACTTTTCAAAAATATAATAAAGATGGACATTTTGTATCAAGCAATAGTTGTATCAGACTGTCAGAAATTCTAAATAGTATGATCTCTGGGACCTCCCTAAATGATGATAGATGTTGAAGAAAAGAGGCTTAACTATGATGTACACACATTTTATAGAATCTTCATGTCAAAAACGGCTTTTAACACTTTAAACCATTAGAACCAGTTCTCATCAGTATACGTATATCAATGTAGACTTAATTTTGGGAAAAAAAACATACAATGATTCTTGAACACAATGTATCAAATGATTACTGTGTGCTCAATTTTTTGCTAAACTCTTCTCAAACATTATATCATTTAATCCTCAGAACAATCTTAGGAGGGAGGTAATAATATTGCTCAGTTTACACATGAAGAAATTAAAGAGTTAAGAAACTTGCCTAGAGTTACACACATTAAAAAAGGCAGAGTTGAGATTCAAACCCACAGCTGTCTGATTCCAAGCCCCAAAGCCTGCCTTCCTGACCAGAGAAAGTTGCTGAATATCCAGAATTCTTTATGTGATACGCAAGCTCTTCCCAGACAATTTATCAATCATTTTTTCAAAATAACCCACTTTGATAAAACAAATTAATTATCTCTATTACAAATGACTTCTTAAAGCAAAAACGTGATATCCAATAACTTTAGAATCCAGAAAAAATAATGCCAGAATCCAATCTCTATGATAGAGTTTCCTTGCTTTCCCCAGATGTAATTGTGATGGTACAGTGACAAAACCTGTGAGAATGGTTGAAGGATGGAACCTTCAAGAATCTTCTATCCAAAGAGTAATACTCAGAACACAGCTGACAGGTAGGAACTCTCTCTCTTAATACTGGTAATTCTATTTAGGGTTAGTTTGCACCAGTAAAGTTCTCAAGATTTCAGATGGAGGAAAGCTTATTGAACTTTTATTTAATATATATTTGAAATAAAAATAACTCAGGTTCAGGTGATAGCTCTATGCCACCAAAGAACAAAAATCTTTTTACATAAAAACCTTGTTATATGAGATTCATGAACTCCATTCTCTTCAGTAACCGCCAGCATATTTAGATAATTGATCATGTGTGCTGCCCTTGGGTTCCTACTGTCAATTAAGTTTGTTCTTAATGTCACTGCATGGAAATCGCTATAAGCAAAGACAGATGACACTGCTGCTTCAGGGTGATAGGATTTGAAAAACATCATGACAAATGCTTCTGGCAACTCACAGCAGAATATTCAGATGTAAATTCCACTTTACATCAACTGTGTAATATTTATCTTTGACAGTCTTGATTGCCCACTAGGAGGTCCTTTTTAGAGATTAGGTTGAATAAAATGCTGTTTTAAAATGTTTTTTAAATTAAAATTCTCATAATTATGAATGGAAGCAATTACTTGATTACTTCACTGAAGTCTTGGGAAGGTTTTTTTAACTTGCTTTTGCTTTTTTTTTTTTTTTCTTTTAGGAAAGTAAACTTATTTAAAGAAACAGGATGGTGAAAGCCACATTATGTGTATTTGTATTGAAGGATACTAAAGGTAGTGGCCACTTGTTTTTTTTACTGAGTTGCTTCCTTATTAATGGGATGTATCAGTCATGACTCTTCTTGTTTCAAGTGACTGAATCTACAAGTGAACCAGCTAAAGTGGATAATGGGAAATTTATTGGCTCATATAACCCATCTGCTGAAAAGGCAGACAAGGACCTGACCTCTAGACCCGAAACCAAGGACTTAGATCTCTTTGGTTGGATGTTCCACCTCTCGAGTCAGCTACCTTCCCTCTGATGATCTCCATGTGGGAAAACAACAACAACAACAAAACAAAACAAACAAAACAAAAAACATAGCCCTGAGTTTATCTGACTCATACTCCTAGAGTTTATGATTAGAGAAGAAAAATGGCTCTCCTTTCACAACCTGACCTTGAAAAGTCCTCATCTAGGAATTGGATTGCCTCAACTTGAATCACCTGCCCATTGCTTAGATCAGTTACATGGGCAAGAGCTGAAAAATTTTTAGATTCCCCACTCCCTAAAGGTCATTGCCTACCACAATAGCTAGGGAATTCATTTATGTGGTCAGAAGACGGAGAGATCTAGATAGATACAAACAAAAATAGCTTATAGAACAAAGATGATTTGGACAGTGTAAAAAAAAAAAAACTTATCTTGTCATATTATTGCTTATGATAATAGAGAACAGTCATTACTGTTAGTAATAAGTTGTTTTTTGCTTTTATGGCAACCATGCTGAACTGGGTTGAATCATCTACAAGTTTACTCTTCCCCACCTTCAAGGAACACTACTTTTTAGATGAGCTAAAAGAAACACCGAATCTTTAGTTTTCCCTCCTTGTAGATAATTTGTACCCAATGTTACTTACTATTTTTGGCCTAATTAGAATTGTTTTCCAACCAACAGGGGAAAAACTACAATCTTAACAACATTATAATAGTAACTTTTCCATCCATAAGGTGCCACATTAAAAATTTAAAGATATTCTTTGTACAGATTGCAGCCAGGTTGCATGTGTTAAACTATTGCTAGGCAAGTACACGTGTTTGGGATAATTATGCAGTTTTCCACATTTATTTATGAAATGTCACATTAAACTTTAAACCAAGATTTATCATTGAATATAGATATCCCATGCATAGCAAACAGCAGTCACCTCTTCAGTCTGGTTGTTGAGTGTTAAATTCAGCTTTCAAAACCAGCTGTTTAGTATTTAAAGACAAAGCTAACCAAATTAAATATCACAGAGCTCGAAACGAACATAACTCACTCTGGCTAAAAGCTTGAGGAGTGAAATTCCATTGAATAGTTAGAAGAATCACATAAGTTATTCACTGATAAAATGTAGGGTCTACTTTCACTATATTTGTACATTCTAGCATTTCTAATGCTGATTCTTCTAATGTTAACTTTCTGGGTGGCTGGATTCTGCAATAATTCTTGAGTTCACTGGCATAACAGTTTGTGAATTATGTGCAAATGAGAAGTAAAAAAAAATTCAAACTTGAGATCCTTAAGATGCCAAGATATTGTTTCGTCCTTCACTCTATCTGCCAAATCACCTGTTTTTCTTATTCAGAACATGTAATATGTGCACAATTCAGCTGGACTTATTATAAAATCAAACTGGAAAGAAAGAAGATGCATTTGGGTGGGTCTCCAGGGATGGGAAGTGAGTCCTGTCATTCCTACTACACTGGAGGGATGCTTTGGAAGTTCAAGTAATCATGTAGGCACCTGAACACGGAGTACGCGGGCTTGGCCCAGGAAGGTGCTATCCAAGTGTGAATCTGAACTTAACAGCTGCAACCTGCCTCCCAAGCTCCAGACTCATTTATTCAACTGCTTACTTCTTTCACCAAGTATATACTGAGTATGTTCAACGTGCCAAGAGGATACAGTGATGGGAAAAACAGACACACATGATGCTGTGAGTCTAGCAGAGATATCATAGATCAAATTTTCCCACAAATGGAAATGCTCTGAAAGAAAACAAAACAGGATACCTAGAGGAGTACTGCACAAAAGCAGCTGGGGGCAGAGTGGTCCTACAGGGAGACTTTCCCTAAGGAAGGGACTCAAGCTGAGAACCAAAAGATAGGAAGGATTCCCTATGCAGAAATGGAAAAGACAAGGAAGATAATATTTATGTTAAGTCTTCTAGTAACTACATTATAAAGAAAAACTAGGCAAAATTAATGTAATGATGTTTTATTTAACATGATATATCAAAAAGATCAATTCAATCTGTAATCAGTATTAAATATTATTAATGAGATCTTTAATAACAGCAAGTCTCAATTCAGATGAGCCACAGTCCAGGGGCTCAACAGCCTTGTGATTAGTGGCTATCATCTTGGACAACACAGCTCTTGATAAAAATAAATACATAATTATAACCTGTGCTAAGCACTCAGGAGATCAAGGCCAGAGAGTACAAAGGTGTCCGGGCATTAAACAGGCAGAGTAGGCATGAGTATTTTCCCTGAAGAGGGAGAAACATGTGCAAAATCTCTGAGAAAGGAAAGACCCCCGTGCACGAGAGAACTGAGAGAGGGCCGGCCAGGCAGGGGTGCGCTGAATGAGGGAAGATCATGGGGGCCTCAGGGTCACCCAGGAGATTTGGACCATATACCACATTCAGGTGGAAGCCTGAGAAGAGATTTTAGCAAGTGAATCTTGCCTTCAGCAACCCTCTCTCCATCCACTCTGACACACTGAAACTGTGGGTAATGGTTAGCCAAATCCATTTCACCTGTCTTCACTAATCAAGGTTGCTTTAAGACTTGCATGTCCTCCAAGCAGTGTAGCCTAAACAATAAAATGTTCGCCAGAGTTGGAGTTGTTTTCCAGGAGCTTGAAGTCAGCTGTGTCTGGTTCAAGCTGATCTGGTTAAGACAGGATAGGACCGCTGACCTTCCAACTACGCATGTGTGAGTGTCCACTCGGTGATCTTTTGATGTCAGAGGGCTGAAAACTCCACCCTCAGATTCTGCTAAACACCTCCATTTTGAATGTGCCAAGGCCTGAAGCTGAGTTACACTTGCACAGAATGATTACCGTATATTTTTCCAGTCACCTTTTCCCACTCTCCCCATGCTCTCTCTGTCCCTATTTTATTCTTTCTTCCATAAATACCCTGAGGCAAATCTGAGACTTATTCTCCTGTCTCCTTACTTGGCTGCCTTGTGAATGAACCCTCTATTTGCTGCAAACCTCAGTGTCTCAGAGTTTTGGCTTGCTGTGCATTAGGCAAAACAAACCTGGTTCGGTAACAATTGAGCTCTACCATCACAATCAAGTCTCCTCTGGCCTCCCATGGCACAGGGTAGATCAGGGTAGGGGCAGCTGGCTCAGTGATGAGTTAATGTCTGTCTTCTCACTCCTCTCGCATTTGCTTGGGACAAGAATTGCCCTCTTTATCTTGATGTCTCCAGCATCTCACACAAGAACTGCCATGAAGTAGGTGCTTAATACATTTTTAAGATAGAAAATAAGGAAATAAAGGGGGTTGGGAGAAAAGCCCTGGAGAATTAAGTAGAGGGAGTCCAGGTGCATGGCAATATCGAAATGGATGCTCTAGGTAGAGAGCTGGGCAAGGAAACTATCCAATTTTTTTTTAATTGAATTTATAGTCAGTTACAATGTGTCTATTTCTGGTGTGCAGCAAAATGTTTCAGTCATGCATATATAAACATACATTCGTTTTCATTTTCTTTTTCATTATAGGTTACTTTTTAAGCATTCCATTTAAAACTAGTTATACAGTTATGCAGACAGAGCCAAAGACAGGTCATGAGTAAAGGCAGGTTCCTTTTCAGTGAACTTTCACATGCCCAAGGCCCACCATAATCATTCAGATACTGGCTCCAACTCCATCTACTGCCTATCTGTCCTGCCTTAGTAAGGATGAGCTCAACTGAGGCAGCAGCTGCAGATGAAATCAGCAATGACACCAGCCAGAATGGACTCAAGAAGGTTCGGATTAATAATAAGGGCACATGCATGCAAAGTCTGTCTGTCTGTCTCTTTCTCTTTTCTTTTATTTCCTTCCTTCTATCCCTTCCTTATCTTTGTAATAGTCAAAGGAAACAAGAATGTAGAGATAGATATAGCAGCAAGACTCCATATATGATTATCTAGAACAAATACATTAGACCAGTTCCTATACAACACAACTGGCTAATTCATCTCTTAAACTAAGAAGGAGAGAAGGTGTTACAATAGAAATACTTGGTTCTTTAACAACATTTTAAATGTTTAGTGATTACGGGTCATATATGTTTCATAGATTCAGACTAAACAGGACTTGGTTTTGGGAATTTCATTTTCTGTATGTTTGAAGCAACTTGATGAAAATCATAAAATATGGCTGACTCATTCAAAGACCTAGAGTTGACCTACTATTTTGAAACATGGTCTCCTTCCACAGCAAAATTAATTTTTTCAGAACATAATATGCAATAAAGCATTATAGCATATATAATGAACACATGATGTCACTACTGAATTAACTCCCAAGGGCATGGAAAGATTTATAATTAGAGCTTCATTTTAATAATGAAGCTCAGAGGCTAGAGAAACTAAAAGTATTAGATCATTTGAGTTTTAAATTTAAACTATGAATTTTTTGAAACTATGACAACCTCATTTCTACACTGTCCCTTCAGATCATGACTGGCTACACTGTAATGCTTAAGCAGCATTTTCCTGGCTGTACATAATTTGTTTACTTCTTTCATGTGTCTAATTTTTTATTACTGTGCCAGTCTCATTTTTTAATTTAATATTGAATTTCAAAGCAGAAAATCAACTCCAGTTTCTATATTAATTATGGGAATTACCCAGTTTTTTTAAGCATTGACAGGGCTGCAATATACTACACCCTTGATGAGCCCCCATCAACTCTGTAACAAAAGGCTGTGTTTTCCCCCGAGTAGCTAATTAGCTTTATTCCTATAGCCACCTTTTGTCCATGAAACTAAAAGCAGAAAGAAATGTGTTTGAACCAATATAAGGGCAGGGTGATAGCTTCCTGTAAGTACATTTTTTCCTGAGTTCTGTTAATGGAATATTAGATGAGTTAGAAGTATATTGCTTTGAATGTTTATTTTCTCCATCCCTTTACAAATATTTTGAATCTAAATTTTGACATGAACTAGATTAGCTAAATTATATTCTCTATTCTTATTTGTCAGTTTCCATTTTCTTTTTTTTTTTTTTACAATATCTTTGCTAAAAAAACTAATATGTACTACTTAGGAACAGGGAGAAATTTCCAGGGTGTTCTGCGTCCTCTCATGTATTACCAAACATGGAGTATCATTGGCTTTTCTACTGACAACCCTCTTCTCCCAGCACCTGTTTATCTCTCATCCAAAGAAGGAAAAAAAAAAAAAAAAAAACCACGTATTTACTAGTATTTCTGATGACATAGCAGTCTAATGGATGAGAAAGATAAATAAGTGTGTTTCAATGCAAGCAACCCACCCTTTTCTGGTTACTGCTTAGCCAGTAGCCATCACTTGTCTGCCAGCGCAACTCATGGAGGGAAACTTGAACATCAACACATCCTCCACGGAGCCTTAAAATGACTAAGCATTATTTTAAAGGACTAGGAGGACTTTGCAATCTCAAACTTTTTGAATCATACTTAAGCCATAGCAAGTAAGAAATTATTCTTTGATAGAAGTTGGCAAAAAAATTGGACACTATTTCTCCACTAGCAACTCATTCTGTGTTGTAATGGCACAAATGCTCAAGAAATTCTTTTTTGTAACTTCTAAACTCTCATACCTTAATGTAAACTCCAGTTCCACTCATGACCTGTGTCTGAAATAAAAACTCGCCATTATCACCTGCAAAATGGCACTTTATATAGTTGAGTCAACACTTAAATTCAACCCAGCCCCCTCGCCTGTACCTCGAATGCTAACAGATTCCATGGTTTTTATTGGTCAATGATTTTTCCCTATAAATAGTAAATGTCCTGCTTTAATTTTAAAGGGGTACATTGTCTCATTATCTTCTGGGCAGTATTAAAAATACTGGAAGGGTTACTAAAAGGCTCATACCTTGTCAAATGTTTGTCATTTTCCTTCCCGGTTCTTGGGCTTTTCTATAAGTTGGAGTCCTGGTAGCTTCTTTTTCATCTCATAGACAAGTGTGGTTATCCTGCGTCTCTCCCACAGGTGTGCATTTGAGAATGTGGTTGGAGACAGATAGAATCCTCATCCTGGTTTCCCCAGCTTTCCTTTCATGGAGCAGGGGCTGAAAGACATAGAACAGAGGCACACAGAACATTTTTAGGTCAAGAAACATGCACTCTACATAATTAAATTTTTCCCAATCAGAAAAGGATGTGTCCATATATTTTTGTTTTTGTTTTTCTTAAAGGGGAGAAAAAAAGAAAAAAAAAAACAGAAACTTTCCAAAAGTTATTTCAATCTCCAACTTCTGGCCACTGTAGCTGTTACCAATATATAAATCCCTCACATTTCTCTCAAAGCTGAGATTGGGTTTAACCATCTCCATTGTTTAAGCTTTATTCTGTAAACCTTTCTGTTGCTTTCTGAAAAAGTGTGTTTCTTTCCCACTTGTTACTTTATTTTGAACAATACTGAAATGTAAATCAAAGTTGGAGTAAACTATTGGTTGCCTATTTAGCTCCCATTTACTCCCTGCTCAAAAGCAACTGACTCCCTACTTTGGTAACAAAACTTGCTCAGTTGTTTAAGTACATGGAGGCCTGAACCAGACACAGAAGATGAATGTTGATTACGGCCAAATCATAGCTCTTCTAGTCCCCCTTCTCACCAGAGTAGGTCTAGGCGTGGGCACATGACACTTCTCTAACCAATAAAACATGAGGGGAAGCCTTCTCTGGGGATTTCTGGGCTAAGTTTCCACCCCTGGTTGAGAGAAAGAGAGAGAGAGATTGAGAGAGAGTAGTAAATTGAGTCTGTCCTTGTGCCTCTTGGTGAAATTACACACTGGTGTCATCTTGAGGGCCATGCACCAAATTTAACATGCTAGTGATCATGTGAAGCAGCCCTTTTGCCCCTTTTCTTTGGTTCATCTCTGTTTTCCTCAGACCTTAATATAAAAATGTGATCACCAGGTAACATTTAACCTAACTAACTTCTGACTTCTGCTTTACTATATGCACACAAGACCTGGCCTAAGTTATTGATTGATTCCCTAGATTAAAATAGGTAGGAATGAAGAATTAGGTACTTAAAGAATGACTAGTTCTCAAACCCCCGCAGTCCCCTTAGTAATCCTGTAGGCTGACCACGTGGACAAGATAACATCTGAAGAAAGATGATGAAGAGTCAGCTAGCCTGCACACAATGGAAAACGACGCAGAACCTAACCTTCTGCCCCAACGATTAACTGAGATTACTCCCTCTTTTTCCCTTTAATAATTCTCATGGCTGAGCAGAATCTTCAGAGTTGGTTTTTGGGGGACATGGGTCTGCCTTCTCCCCAGATTGCTGGCTTTCTGATTAAAGCAACTTTCCTTTATACAAACGTCTGCCTCTCAAATATTGGCTTTTGAGCAGCAAGCAGTCGAACCTGTGTTCGGTAACAATCAGTGTAGAAAAATAGAAAGAAAACAAGTCCTTGATGACATCGTTACATTGCTGAATTAACTGGTCTCTGAAATGCCTCAAGCTGTCTTGTTATGTAAGATGATAATAAATTATGTTATTTAAAATACCTTTTGTTAGGTTTTCTATTACTGGCAGCTTAAAGCTCCCTAATTTATAAAAAGGCTTTGCTTTAATAAAAGACAAATTAAATTCAAACTGAACAGAAATAGTAATAAAATGATGGCATTGTGACTATACTTCCAGCATGTGATTTAAAGGAATATTTCTAGAGCACCTGCAGTGTCCTAGGTATCGAGGGACCCTCTCACTTTCCATCTTCACAAGGGCCTTCTGAGATGGGTATTTAACATATGGAGAAACTGGGAGGTGAAGAGATTGAATAACTTGACCAAAACAACACAGCTGGGAAGTGAAGGAGCTGGGAATCCAAGACTGCCTGACTGTGGCTGGCCTTCTCTCACATGCTATTTTGCTTCCAAGAAACTAAGGATTTCCTTGGCAGATATTAAAAGGCCAAAATGTTAATGCAAACATGTATTTTCACAGGCCAATATTTCAACAAAGACCAAACATGTATCTGAATGTTAGTCACTACTAACAGTCCGTATCTGGCACATTCTTTTCCTCTAGAAGTTTGCAGTAAAAGCAGAAGTGTTCCACATACGTCAGCCCCACAGTATCCCACCTATATGCCCAAAGCTGACTGCCACTCACAAACATTTTCTTCTCAAGCTGAAAGCTCCTACTGGCCTGCGGATCCCAAGGACTCTGGTGACTTTTGGTCACCAGAGTCCTTGGAACCTTTGGATCCCACCTTGAAGCCGATGAGTCAGCCCAGGTATTCTTGAGAATATTTTCTTGGCTCCCAATAGTCACAGGATGCCTACTTCAATATTTTTTAAAATGTCTAAGTCTTACAAAGCAAAGGAACAATTTCTTGAAATTAGAAAATAAAACATCAGTGAAAGACAATGTTTAAGATCAATTAAAATTCTGACAATGTCTGAATGATAAGAAAGATTGAAATTCCTCTCAGCTGCAATCTACTAAATAGAATTGTGCTCAAAAGATACATACATGGTCATTCTCTAAGGATATTGAAATACCTCTCTGATGCACTTGCAAAAATTGTGTGGAAAGATAATACCAAGAAGGAGATTAAATTTTACTCATTTATCAACTGCAAATTAATAGAATATAAGATACATGTTTCTACTTCCAGGATGTATTCCTGAAAATTTATTATGTACATAGGTTGTTAACTCAGAAAGACCTCAGATATCTCATTGCAAATGCATAACAATCCTATGAAGTATTATTGATATTGTTGATCTTCATTCTACAGATGAAGAATTTGAGTTGTTGGTAAGTTTTGTAACTTGCCTGTTAGGGGCTATTTGTTGTCTCCCCTACTCCCCATTTATTTGTTGAAACTGTAACTTCCAATGTGATGGTGTTTAAAAATAGAACATTTGGGAGATAATCAGATTTAGGTTAGATCATGAGGGTGAGGCCCTCATAATGGAAGTAATTGTGCCCTTTTAGGAAGGGGAAGACAGAGAGATCTCTCTCTCTCTCTCCACACACATGCAGTGAGGAAATGTCACGTAAGGACACAGTAAGAAGATGGCTGTCAGTGAGAAGACAGCTGTCTACAAGCCAGAAAGTGGGTCCTCACGAGGATCCAAATCTGCCAGCACCTTGATCTTGGATTTCTCAACCCCAGAACTATGAGAAGTAAGTATCTGTTGTTGAAGCCACATAGGTAATGATATTTTGTTATAGGAGCCCAAGCTGATTAAGACATTGCCCAAATATTCACAGAAAATTATCAGCCAGACTAGGCTCTCGGACAGCAAATACACACCTTTTCAAAGGCACCGCAGTGCTTTATGTTCTACGTACAATGTTAGTAAACGTAATGTATTAAGCAGTGGCATCTGAGTATCTTGGCCAAATCTTTATGGGCTAGACGAACAAATGAAAAATAAGGACTGAAAAATAGTGCTGTGGGTAGATCCTTAGTTGACCAAATGACCTGAACCAAAGTTTCCAATCAGTTTATCACTATCAGTTGGAATTCTTGTTCTATTTACTAAACTAGAAAGAATCTTAGGGCAGGACCCATTTAACATACCAGTTATTAAATATTTAGTGGCTGTCAAGTGCTGTTCTAAGTAGTTTATATGTATGAATATGAAGATAAAAGGTCTTCATTTTACAACAAGACTATTAGATTTTAATTAATAATTAAATTATTAATTAATAATTACTATTATTATCACCATTTGATAGATGAGGAAACTGAGGCAAAGAAATAGTACATACGAGCTAGAAGAATTGGAAAATGGCAGGGCTCCGGTTAAATGCAGTCAGACTGGCTCCAGAGCCCACAGGCTTAACCAGTGCCCTGTCTTGAGCCTGTGTCTCATTCACTGTCAAATCCCCAGCAGTTAGCCCAGTGCCTAACTGCCCACTTTCAATAAAATTTTCTCAAATGAGTATCTAATAGCTGTTTTTTCCAGATCAATACCAAAGTTAGTCACATACATGTATTATGCATTAAAACAAAGTATCCAGGAAATGGGGCTGAAATCCTGTCATTTAGGAACAAAGGAAGGAACTGATGAATGGGTGAAGCCTGCAGAAAGGAAGGCTCTGTGGGGGTGGAGTGACTACAGAAGGAGGGGAAGTACTCTCCTTCCTGTGTTTGGTGTCATTTCCCAAGAGACCGATCTACCAACATTACCCCTGGTGTTTTATTATTTTGAAGTGTCAGAATTTGTTTTTGTAAAAATCGGAGAATCCAGGTTCTTAAAGCATTCAAATATGAATTGTATAAATACTGTCAGATATCCCTCTGGCCCCCTGGGCTCCTCTGACTTCAGCACCAGGCTCCCAGGGGCCTCAGAGCTGCAGGCTCAGATGTGGCTGGTCCTGTGGGATTCTATTACCTTCTTATCCTGTTCAGCTCCCTCAAGGGATCTTTTTGAGGCACTGGCTCTGGAACACTCCCCTGCTCAGGCTGGTGGTTCTGAGTCACAACAGTTTTAAATTCGCTCCCTGACCTAGACGTGGCCTGTCCTAGGCCTGACTCCTGCTTGTTCACCTGCCTCAGAAGAGTCATCTGTCAGACCCAGGCCTAGTTCTTTTTTGTCTGTTTGCAGGAGAGGAGGAGTAATCAGGGACAAAGGTGGGAGTTCTAGGAGTGTGAAGAAAGGCCGGGAAGATGAATGCTAAGAAATGGAGCCAGGGAAAAAGAAAGAGCGATCAGAGAGAGAAAATAACATTAAATGAGACTGCTGCACTGTGTTGGAGATAATGGAATTAGAGTAACAAAAATATCATATTTGATAATTACAAATAACATGTTGTGAAGGAATGTATAGGAAACCTGCTACTAAGGGAAGGAAATTGGACCATGCATGTAAAAGTTGTTGCTATCTCTTAGGAAAGGACCCAGGTTTTATTTTATTACTTCAGAGGGCAGAAGAAATTGCCAAGAAGAAAATTTTAGACCACTGTAAGGAAAATTTTCAAACAAATAACCCCATCGGAAAATTAGCAGGCTGTCTATATGACAGTGCATTTCCCATAACTTGAGGCAGTCTAATAAAACTTGGGAAACTGCTTCTTCTGAATCCTATACTGATAAAAGCCTTCTTAATTCCTTACATCAAATGTTCAATTTTCCTTTACAACTGTAAAGACACATTTCTGAAACTCCCCATAACAAGAGAACTTAAGTTAAAGAACTAAAAGCCTTAATGGGACAATTAATATTAGAATAACTAAGGTCTTGAAAGGGAGTCTTAAAATGTTTTAAACATTTGCTAAAACTAAAACAATATTGACCTCCACATACAGCAAATAAAGAGGTTATCAGTACCTTTTACATACTTAAAATAGTAACAATTGGTCCTGAGATGCAATTTTCATACCAATAGGATCTTCTTATCCATTATCAAAGAAATGCTTAAAATCAATTGTACAGAGTGTTGTCTGCCATCCAGGTCTACAAGGATTGTCATGAGCCACTACAGTCCCTGACCTACAGTGCACCCTGAAAAGAATTCAAGAGAGAACAGAATGACGCCCTCTCTACTTGAGGAAAACAGGCCCTTAGATAGTTGTATTTTAGGGGAAAAAAAAGTTTCTGAACTCAGATTCTTATCTTCTTATCCTTAAGAAAGCACTAAAATCGTTAACTGAGCTATCTGTTCCTCCTGACTAGCAATAACTTTCTACTGAGATGTATGCCTGATTGTATGTACTCCTTAGCCAAAATTATATATATGTGTATGTGTGTATATATGTATGTATATATATTGTGAATGAAAAATACTGCAAACCATATCAATAAGCAAAGAATGCTGAAACCATCAAGTCTTCAGCAGCTGCCACCACCCCCCAGTGAAGACAAGCCTGCAGCCCAGCCTCTGCAGCCACTCAAAATGGTGCACCCTGAGGGGACTCAGAATAATAAAAGACAAGATACTGGTCCTAGATAGCTAGATGCTTGTCAAAGGAATGAATTCAATGAGCCCAAATGTTTGCTTCCTCCCATACATAGAAAAACACTAAATTCTTTAACTTGAGATGCCTGGTTTTCTTTAGATAACAAGTAATCTTTTATTGTTCCAACTATCTGGTCTTTGTTGTAAAGCTCCTATATAACCTAGCCCCTCCCCTATATCTTTGGAGCAGTCCCTCAGAGCCATCTGAGAGGCTGTCATTCAGGCTTGAGCCCTCCCACCAAATAAAACATAATTCTCAACTTTTAGGCTGCGCATTTATTTCAGTCGACAGTTTATATATATATATATAAATTATATATATATATATATTAGGAGCAGTTCCTCAAAGCTATCTGGGAGGCTGTCTCCTGGATTATAGCCTTTAGTAAAGTCCCAGAATAAAACTGAAACTCACAGCTTTCACATTGTGCATTTCTGTTTACAAAACCATGCATTGTGAGAGGCATTTTCTTCCACTCTACTTCTCTTCTAGTCTCTTCTCCCCTCCAAGACCTCATCACTTTTGAATTTTATAAATCAACATTATTAACTTCAGTCTCCCAGCTTTTTCTACCACATGGCTGCAGAATAACTTGCGTGCTTCAAGATAATAGATGCATGTTATCTTATTTAACATATATGTTCTAGCAGTAAAAGGGATATATTTCAAATACCTGAACATAAGTTATTCACCAGAGGATCTTAGACTGCAGCATAATTCTTGGACTTGGCCCCACCAGCAACTTCTGTAGGACTTAAGTCTTCTGCTCCTCTCAGGACACAGGAAGAAGGTTCTAAGACTCCAGTTATTCCCTGTCTGCCTCCTTTCTGTCTTTGAAAACTATGGCAACAAACCTCTAGTCCTGCTTAGTCACGTTCTCAAGGCCCATTTTTCTTCTCTCAGATCCCAGTTCCACCATTTTCCTAATTATATCTCCCATGGTGGGCAGTCAATATTTGTTCATTCTCTGAATGAAATTCTCTTGATTACTGAACAAGTATAGGAAAGTAAATTTGACTGTGCTAGAATTTTGCTTTAGGGAAATTCGTGGTCTGAAAGAATTAATGTATATGCTTTCCCAAGGAGACACAATTCAATTATGTTCTTTATTATGTTAAAGAAAAAAAAAGACCATTAAATGGGCATTATAGTTAACTCTTTAGAACAGGGCAGTTGCTTCTCTTAAGAAAAAAGGCTTGAGTATGCATTAAATATTACATAAGAGAAAACAGTAATTTCTATACATTAAGAATAAGTGAGCAATAGAAAAAAGATATATACTCAAAAGTCATACTCCAATTTAAAAAATTGTATTTAATGGAGCTGAAGGGGTCGGAGAAGGACAAAATTTTTTGAGGAAAACAAATCTTTCTATTAAGTTTCATGTTAAATTACAATCAGGATTATATAGTATTATTGTTAAGGAGGGGAAAAGGCACCAAATAGAGTCATTTGCCCATAACAGGGAACCAAGACTGAATTGCAGTTTCAGCCTCTCCCAGGTAGGTGACCTCTAAATAGTAAATCTGAAATCTCCTGATCAATACTAGTGAGGTAATCTACATGATAAAGACCCCTGCTGTTCAGGTCCCATCCCCACCCCAAAAGAAGACGGCCTGGCCTGAAGCAACCCTTTCTTTTCTGCTGCTGAAACCTTCTTGCCTTATCCTCCTTCTGCCTCTAAAAACCATTCATTTTGTACAACCCCTAGGAACGCTCTCCTATTTACTAGATGGGATGCCACCCAATTCATGAGTCCTTCAATAAAGCCAATTAGATCTTCAAATTTACTCAATGGAATTTTACTTTTTAACAATTATTATTCAATAAATAAACCTATAAAGGGGTTGAATGTGTTCATTATTGCCTGGATAGGGATGTGCCCACATCCAGGGGCACAGAAAGAGACACATGGAGCAAAAAAGGCATTTAAGACAGGATAGGGGGATAAAAGAGAACAAAGGAGTGAGGACAGGGTATTGAGAATGAGGAAGAGATATATATCAAAGGAAAGCAAGATAAGTGAGTCAATGAAAGGAGGAAAAGCATGAAGGAACAATATCAACATCTACCAACCACAGTGATAGGAAAGAAAAAATAATTACCAACTGTCACCAGTAATCCCTTTAGGCAGGCTCACAAAGTGGCAGTTCATTTGCCAATTTGGCATCATAAGGCTGTTTATTCTTTTTAGTTGGATTTGAATGCCTTTAGGGGTAGCATTTCCTCCCCAGTTTACCATTGGACTAAACATGTCCCTCACATCTAAAAACCTAAGAGGAGTTTCAGGGGTGGTATTGGATTTCTCCTAGAATGGAGGACTGAGTTTCAAACAGGTCCCTATTCTGCAGCCACAGTCAGCATTACTATTCAGAACTTAATTCCAAAGTGTGTTCCCTCCCTTCAGAAAATGCTGTTTGTCTGCCTCTCAATGGAGAAAACACTCTGCAAAGTATTTAGATCTTTGTCTTTGCTCCAGAACTCTTCTCAGATAAGCAGAAAATTGAATTTGTTAATTTTAACATAAGGGGTAAGGGAAGGCCTAACAGCATTTCATGCTCAGTTGAGTAGGCATGACACAGACAGAAAACAATTTTGAGACACAGCTGATCTCCTTGGAAGAGGTGTTGGCTCAGGAAGCACAGTGCCCATTCCCTTCTCTGAACCCATTGGGCCAGGTGTGCTTTGAAAGTCAAAATATTTCTTATATTTCTGAATGGTAATATGGAGCTCATAGTGTGGATTACAGAATCCCCTTCTTACATCCAGAGGATCAGAGGTAGCACTCTAAAGCAAGCACATTAAGGGGCTGCCATGACAGATGCAAATACACGCACCAGGTTGTGTTATCTGAAAATGGTTCACCTCCTAGTAGATGCTGAGCCAAAAGACACAACCAAGCCGAACAGCAGAAGGAAGAATTTTACCACTTGCAACAAGTAAGGAGAACACCTGGAATATTTCCCAAAGCAGTGTCTCTCCAAACAGCAAACTTGGGGAAGTTTTAAGCTAAAGGTTCATGCATATTCATGAAGGGGCTCAGCAAAGGAGAATTCAGAAGAGAATTGGGGTAAAGGCTGACAGAGTCCAGGCTCTAGTTAACTGAAGTCATGAGGGCCAGCAAAAGTCAGCATCATCATTCCTTAGGTTCTAGTTAGTCTGGTGGTTGACTGCTTGACTGTGTTTGGATCCTGCAAAGAGCTCAAGAATGTTCTTGAGCCAATCTTTACCTTTGAAACACAACTGGGAGTCTTTACAACTGATTTATAGTTCCAATATGGTTAAGTAATTTCCCTGGCCTGGTAATAGTTATTACTTAATTTTGTTCCCTTAAAATCACTAACGACTGAGACCTGTTCTTTTGCATGTAGCCAGGCTTAGATCACACAATGGTTTAGGCCTAAAATAGCTTTTCTTATGTTAAGAAAGCAATGTCTGGCTCTCTTCCTCGAGAGGCCCCCTGTCCTATCTGCCTACAGTTGAAGAAATATCCTCCAAGTAGCCACTCATCAGTTCAGGCCAGGTTTTGGTCCTAAATAAATTCAAGTTGGCAGAGTTTTGCTGGCAAATAGGTAAAACCAACCAACCAACCAATCAACAAAGAAATCTCAGTTTTCAGGACATTTTGGATTTCAGAATTGTGGACAACATGTTGAGAACCAGCACCATAAAGAGGGAAATATGCAGAGAGGCAGGAAAGGCCCTTAAGAAAAAATGAAGCAAGGAAGCAGAAACAAAACTACCCAAGGTATGTGTTGAATGAAGAATCAATGAATGATTGATTATCATCCACATGAGAAAGGGAAGTGTGGCAATGCTGAGAGGAGGGAACCCTAGTAGGGTGTTTCACCCACACCAAGGACATGAGTATGTGAATAATGCAGGAAGGATACAGATGTAGGTGCACCAGAGACCAAAAAGCAGCCAATAAAGCCCAAAAGTGCTAGAGGAAAAGGTAGGAGAGATGGAGTTGGGGGAGGGGGAGGAGGATTAAGCCTTGAGACAAGGGCAGGCAACTGGAGCCGAGAGGAAGCTGGTCTAGGAATTTTTCTGCCACTTTAACAGCCAGGAGTAAGGAAACTGCAATCTCAGTGATAGGAGGTGCTATGATCTGCATGTTTGTGTCCCCTCAAATTCATATGTTGAAACCTAACCCTCAAGGTGATGACATTAGGGGATGGGGCCACTGGGAGGTGATCAGGTTATGTGTGTGGAGCCCTCAGAAATGAAATCAGCTCTCATAAAATAAACCCCAGAGAAAGCTCCCTTGCCCTTTCCACTGTGTAAGATGACGGTGAGAGGATGGCCACCAAGGAGGCAGCAGCTTCCTACCAGACACCAAATCTACCAGGGTTTTGATCTTGGACTTCTCAGCTCCAGAACTGTAAGAAATAAAATTCTGTTGTTTATAAGCCACCCAGCTTCTGGTATTTTGTTACAGCAGCCCAAATGGATTAAGCCAGGAGGGATTTCAGTTTCTATACTTGATCTGTTAACTTAGATTTCCTTATATGCTAGTAAGTGTCCTGAGTTCTCATTTATCCGAGAAAAAAGATTTATCTCACTGTTGGGTTTTTCATATTCATTTTCATTAATTTTATCCCAAATTTACATACAAGGTATTCTGGGTCAGTGACAGATTTCTTATTACTTCACAGTAAATAATAAGTGCATCAGCCCTTCTTTCTCTAGTCCTTGCCCTTGGAGAAATTTGATGAGAATCAGACTCATTGTCCTACGTAAGTAGCTGGACACTCCATATGTAAGGGATGAGGAAAAGAAATTTTTCTTAGCTTATAAAGGGAAAGAATCTCAAGAAGCTAAGTTTTTTGTGTGTTTTTTTAATTTATTTTTCACAAGAGCAGTAAGAAATCCAAGGAAATTTTATTTCCCCATACTCATTCACATGGTTTTAATGAGGATTTAAATGATAATTATGGAAGATATTAATGCAAAGTCTGGCATTTTATTCTATATAATATCCTAGTTAATTTTGTAGTAAGGGTAAGTTGAACAAATATTTTCTAACCTGTATAACAGGTATTCCCATGAATGCCAGAATAGTGATGTAATGCTCTTTGAGACTACCTTGAAAACTTAGAAGGAGGTACCCTGACCTAGGTGTTATGATAGATTTCTTTAAGAAATTATGCTCAAGTTTAATCAAATGAAGTGAGCTGGAGATGCTTTATCTCTGCCTTAATATGTTTAAGCTGCCTTAAGTGCATTTCATTTGCTACATAAGATAAATCACAAGGTCCGGGGGCCAGGGGGCCCTGGTGACCTAAGCATGTTTACTACAACTGCAAAATAGAAATTAAACAATTTCTTAAGATTAATCTCAACTTTACATCAAAATATAGTTTGTTTTACTTTTAAAGATTAGATCTAAGGAAAATATGCAACTCTAAGATAAATATCACTTAGAAAAAAAAATGTAGGATGGCAGAAAGACAAAGCACTTTTGCATAAATGTTCCTACTAATTAGTGTATACTTATCACACAACAGAGTATTTAATTGAATCTCATAAAAATGTTGGAAGTGCTAATTACTTCGCCATTATATTGTTTTACATACTTGTAGTGGTTTCTGAATAAAAATATAATACTACATAAAACATTTATTATTTATTTCATGTTAGGGTTATTAAAAACCAAAATCTTCTTTGGGAGATTGAGGAAACGCTGCTACGTATAGAATGTAAATTATAAAAGAGGCTTCTGAAAATGACTGATGTTTGTCTACTGTTTTTCTTGATCACATAACACACGCCAGGCTGTAGCAGTGAAGGATGGTGCAGTGGGCTGAGTCAGGTCAGAGAGGTCTAGTGCTGTCTCTGCTTCAACTATGCTATGACCTTGGGCCCCAGTTCCTCTAACAGTAAACCATGTCACATACCTTTGCCCAGAGTGTCAGAAATTTATCCAAAAAAAAAAAAAAAATTAGGAAGAATCATATCTTATATATCTTTGAATCCCAATTACTGTTGTGAATTTGCTTCTCATTAAGTATTTGCTTAATGAATGAAGACTAAATAAAGGAAAAATAGAAGGCAGGGAGGAGGAAGGGAAGAAGTAAAAAAAGAAGATGGTAGGGAGATAGAAGAAAGGAAAGAAGGAAGGAAGGGAAGGACGGAGAGAGAAAAGGAGGGAAGGAGGGAGGGAGTTGTATCTGCATGAGGAGGAGCCTTACAGCAATACAGGGAACCTTAATGTGGTCTGACTTTTATGTCTCTTATGCTAGAGTCTAACTAGATCAATCGACCCACATCACCTGTTTTTGCAAATAAAGTTTTATTGGAACACTGCCACATCCATCTGTCTATGTATTGCTTATGGCTGCTTTCATACTACAACTGGAGTTGGGGAGCTGCAAAAGAGACCATATACCACCAAATGTAAAATATTTACTATGTGGCCCTCTACAGAAAAGTATACCAATCCTTGACGTAAATATTCCTTGTAGCTCTGGACTGCCCTAGCGGATGTTTTTCAGGCATTAGAGCATCAGAAGACTCCATCACTAACTTGGACACAGAATTTCAGAGTTATGAAGAACAGCCCTCAAATGGCAGTTGCATAATGGAACTTTCAAGACTGTTACTGACTTTTAAAAACTCAATTCCTGCTAGTTTGGAAAGTAATGAGTTTTTGAAAGGATCTAGGACAAGTCATATAAAGCAGGATTGTCCTACTGCTGTCAATTAATGTTGAGCCAGAACACATCCTTCCAAAAACTTACGGTAATCATATACCCATGTCTACTCAGAACAGTTCCATTTCCACCTGTATTTCCAGTGTAACTACTTAGCATGCCCCTTCTCACTACCAAAATGTCTAGGTTTGGAGAATTTTTATTTTTACATACTTTATGTAGCTGACCCCAATTTTATTGTGTTTGCTCTTGTCAAACCAAAGATTTCTTGTCATCTTTTAAGTTTCTTGCTGGGCCTCAAGGTATTTAGTCCATCTTTCTTTGTTGTTTATTTTTAATCATGGCTTTTTTAATACTCTGAAGCAGCCTTAGCTAAAAAAGACCACAGCTTTTAAATTTTGACTCAGTTTTGGGGAAAAGAGATATAGTCACAAAGACCTACATTAAAATGCTCTTCATGAGTGACTTTCTCCCTAAGAAGACAAAAATAGAATTCTCTTGAAAATACTCTGACTACCAGACTCAAACATTTCTTCCTTAGTTCCTACAAGACCATTGACCCTGTGGCATCACTGGAAAATCATTTAACTTCTTTTCAGTTGTGGCTATGTCTAATAATTCATCTCAAAGTATATTTTGAAGTCATGTTTGAGAATTGGTGATCATTAAGATGCTCAAAATGTCTCTCCTGAAAATGGAAGCTTTATCTATAGGAAAACATCTTACCTCTGGTACATTGTCTTTGCTAACCCTCAATGGAAAAGTAGTTAAAACCAATAAGCAGGTGTTGTAGTCTGCTTTGTGTAGACCATTTACAAAGGGAATTGAAGGCTATAGATACAGAGCTTAACCTAAAGCCAATTTCACAACTTAATATAAGCAGGCAAGTTCTTGTCTAAACTGTTTTAAGCATCCAAGTGGCCATGAAAACTTTGCCTTGCCCCTAAAAATATTTTTGACTTTAGTATAGATCTGCACTGTTTAATATAAGACCTATTAGCCATGTGGCTACTTAAAAATTTAAATTAAATTAAATTAAATTAAATTAAGTTAAATTAAACATTTAGTTCCTCAGTTGCACCAGCCACATTTTATGTGCTCAGAGACCAAAGGAGGCTAGTGATCACACGATTAGACAGCACTGATATAGAAGATTTCTATCTTTTCATGCAACCCTATTCTTAAGCAGATACAAGAATGAAGAGCAAAAAATGACTAGAATAATTCAGCTAATAGATCTATAACTATACATCATCTTTCTTCTAATTAGCAAGTGTTATACTGTAAAGTAGAATTACTGAATCATTGATATATTTGGATTCAATTTATTTATTAAGCAACTATTATGTGATAGACTGTGACAACTGCTGTTAAGAGTTAAAAAAAGAAAAATGTTGCAGTTCAGGATAGCTGAACTGAAGAACGGACTATGGACAAACATGCTTGGGGCAGTGGCATGAGTATGAACAGGTAAGTGTATTCATTTATTCATTCATTCATATATTCAGAACAACTCTTGAGGAGGGCAGAACAAGACTTCTTTCAGTTTTGTAGGATGCAGTTAATATCTTGCCCAAGGTTACCTAAAGATAACCAATTAGTAAGTGAAGGTACCAAGATTAGAGCCAGGCTCCCAGTTGCGTGCCTTTCTACTATACATCAATCTGATAGCCTAGAAGTTTTAGACTTGAAGAATTGAGAAAGGAACTCCACACGGTAAAAGAAAAACAGTAGCTTTATAGAGTACTTTTTCATTAAAGGGAGATGATTTTAGTAAGGACACTACTTGAAGTTGCAGTTTTCTTCTACTCTAAAATTTCCATTAAGTCTAAAGGTCTGAGGAAAAATATCTGTTTATGATACTTCTATAGGTAGTGCAGTTATGAAAATGAGGTACATTTATGGACTAGTGTATGTTCCAAAATAAGAAGCTGAAAGATTTAATACTGTGCTGATTTTAGTCTTCACCTAGAAAAGGGGTTGGACATGTTTAAACACACCATCATTTGGAGACTCTCCTGCTCAGCATATGGCTGCACTGCCCTTCTGATCAGAAAGGGCAGCAGAAGGTTAAGCATCACCATGTATATTTTTATAAGTCGCCTTCTAAAGGCTTCACTTAATTCTGCTAGAGAATGTGAGAGGAAAACATACCTTGCAAATGTATATTTGCGGTAATATAATTTTTTCAAAGGCATTAAACTATTTATATATTAAAGGTTAAAGTAATTTTAAAGCATAAATATTTGTGTGCCAAATACAGAAGCAGAATAATAGTTCATTATCCAAATATTTAGCAATGTAGTGCAAACCCAAAATGACTTTCTTCACCTTAAGACTCCTCAGTTAGCTTTCTGGCAAACACTCTATAGTAATAGTTCTGTAGTTCTGGTTTATAGCTTCAGTATGTCTCCCCCCCCACCCCCACCCCCAGTGCTTTATCTTTTCCCTTTAGGGTGAGATATTTCTACCCTAGTATATAAAGCACATCGAAAATAGTGGTGGTCGTGGTCACAAAAAGACCAGCGATCTCTACAGAGAGGAGAAAAAGAAAACTAAAGAAGAAGAAAATTAATATACATTGCGCCATTTAACCCCTGCTCTCTCTCAACTCATCCTTCACCACCCTCCCTGCTCCTCCACCTCACTCAGCTCTGTCACACTGACGTTCTTGCTGCTGCTTGAACATGACAAGCTTGTTCCAGGTCAGAATCTTCATGCTTGTTCATCCCTCACCCTAAAGTACTTTTTCCTTTGATCTTTCAAATCAAAATGCACCTCTTCAGAGAGACCTTCTCCCCCACCATTGCATCCTTCTATGCCCCTATTCTCTGAACTATTTTTTTTCAAAACACTTAGCACATCGGATTGTAGTTTTGCTCTCTCTCACTCCCACCAGACTGTGGACTGCACGAAGCCAGAGAAGTGCTCTGCTTCCTAGCTATATCCCAAGAAGCAAGTGCAGTACTCGGGGCCCACAGTAAGCACATAACAAATATTTATGGCATGAATTGATGGAATAAATACTTTTTATTATATTCACTTTTCCCATTTTATGTTTTAAGGTTAACCTTTTGTATTTCCTATTTTGCATTATACAAATGACAACTCAGAAATGCAAGTTTAAGAGAGGATTGGTAAAGGGGAGAGAAGCTGTGTAGTTCTGTCTTTGATCCATCTAATTCAGATTGGTGGCGAGAACTTTATATGCCTAGGACCATGTAGAAGGGGACTGATTGGGAATTTGTGGACAAAGAGGAAGATCATTTGTGCATGATGATCCATTTGAAGATGGAAGTTAGCCTCTCTTTAATTGGGAGGTTGAACAACCATTTTGCCTTCTCCAGAAGGAGTAAGGACAGTCTTCTAGGGGCTTAACTTTTTTATCCCTCCAGGACACCTTTATGAGGCAGGCACTAAGGAATTAGAGTCACAGATTCAACTGGTATCAGAACACAGTGACATGATTCCCCACAGATACGGTTCTAGGGCCCCAGATTATGAAGATTTCTGGTTCTTTTTTCCATTTGCCCTCAGACTATCAAGGATAAGGAAATCTTATTATCTTTTTTAAACAATGACTTGTCTTTAAATGTCCTTATGTGCTGCCTATTTCTGATTTATTCTCCCGGAGCATTTTTATTTTTAGCTTTGCTTCTTGCAACTAAAAAGTTCAGTTCATTCCCCAAGGAAATGCAACAGCCTATTCTCTGGGAATGATACCTAGAAATATTTGTCCTGAGTGATATACCTCCTATTTGGGGTTTGCACACAGATTCTGCTGGACATTTCCAGGACACTGTTTGACATTCAGAGGTAACATATAAAATTGAGTATATGGTACCTTTGTCACACATTAAAGTGACATGAGCCATGCTTGAGCTAAGAGACACAAGATTTTTGATTTCTCCCATAGCAAGAAGTTATATCCTATAACATGTGCTTGGTAATTACAAATCTTTTTGTGGGCATCAGTGCCATATGCATAATATACCCCAATGGCACCATTTCAAGGTTGCAGAGTGACATTTTGTAGACGAATCATTTATAATTACCACTGCTACTGCAGCCTTGACTGCCATGCTTTCCTCTGAATGGGTGTATCTATAACAAATTATAACAAATCATCATTTCTGTTTTAAGTTAAATTTTACTTGATGCAGGTATTTTCCAATGTTCCTTGGGCCCCAACACTCCCTATTGTCACTCCCTGCTCCTTCACACATTTGTGTTATTCGTCTGGTCTCTAAAACATTTGGGTTTGTGTTTGCTAATTAGCCTTGAGATCAAAAGATTTGGGTTCAATTCCCAGCTCTCCACTTTCCCTTGTTTTGTGACCTTGAGCAGGCTTCTTAATCTTTCTGAGTTTTCTCATCTTTAAAATTGATTTAAGAAGGTTGGCATTTCTTATAGACAGCAGCTATGAAGAATAAATGAAATAAGGTCCTATAGAGACATAAAGTATCAGAATTATTACTCAGGTAACACAAACATATTTTATTACATCTTCTATGTAAAAATATTTGAAATATTTCAGGAATGATCATGTCATTCCTGTGACTTCTCTCCTCTAGTCTAAGATTTTCCATTTATTTCAGTTATTCTTTGAATGACACTGTATCAGTTACCTTATGGTTCTAAGTTAGGCTGGTAATATGAATGTGTGAAGTAGGCTGAGTGTGGACTATGGTAGACAGAAAATGCCATTCCTGGTATAAAGAAGGAAGCCAATATACCAGGTGGCAATATTCACTTGGCCAGATTTTCCAATTTTCAAATGAAGGAGGCAATCAGGATTTATATGTAAAATCTCTCAATTTTTAAATGTTAAAAATTGGTTCATTTTTTTGGCCTGGGGCCCTCCAGTTTATGAAACTCTGTCTCAAATTTTTAGGCCTTAACTTAATACATGTGTATTTTGGAGTCAATGTACAGAAATCAATCCATACATATATGGTCCAAATTTGAAAACCCATTTTTCAACTATCATGATCAAAATTTTTGAAAGATAAATTTCAGTAATTAAAATGAGTAATCTCACTTTAATTCACATGACACAGCTTCTATCTATGAATTAAAATGTATAAGCTAAAATGATTATAAATCAATAAAAAATGTTAAAAAATGTATAAGCACTTAATACTTGTATTAATTACATGCTAATTATCTTAAATACTCAACTGCTGAAAGAACTCACTAAACTCAGTTTACAGTCACAGAACAGTTTTATCACAGGCAAAAATTACAGGACAGTTATAGCAGGATGATGTGTGTTGAGAAAGGGGCCTGGCAATTTCAGGTTCAGGCTTCCTTGTCTTCATATCCCTGGGTTGCCAGGATGCATTTACCTTCAGGCCTGGAACCATCATCTGCCTGAGAATATATGAAGTACCTCTGAACAGGAAGCCCCATTTTTTTCATAATGAAACTTCTCACAGTAAGATGGTCACATAGGCATGTTACAGCTACATGACCAATCTTAAACGGCAAAAATCCTCAGCTCCACCAGGAGAATCACCTGGTTCACCCTGTCCTAAGACAACTGACATACTCATGGTTATAGAGAAAGAACAGCCATCTTTTTCCAGGATTTTTTTAAACAGCAAAAATCACTTTTGTTCTGATTGACCAAGACAGGATTACTGTTCCCCTCATTTGACTAAACTTTAGAAAGATTTCTTCCTGATTATAGACCCCTAACCTCCCTTTTCTTAGAACATTTATTTCAGCAAACTTGCGACTGTAAATTCTTTTTCTGTCTCTCTGAGATGTAAATCTTTTTCCAGCCTCTTGACAGTTTTACAGCCCAGAAATGTCTTTCTCAAGGACCTGGGAGCCATCCTTTGAAATGTAATCATTAAGAAAGATTGGGCCCCTCTCTCCCAGTCTCTGTAGGAAAGTAAAAGCCTAACTACTATAAGCACCAACAGTCAAACACAGATGACCTAATCAGTTGACCAAACTCCCCCTTTAACATCCTCCGGTACTTCTCCATAGCTTACCCCAATGCTTGAAAACTCCCCTGTGTTTTGTTCCAAGGAAGTTGAATTAAATCTCACTGCCCTGTTACAATAGTATTGATTCCCATTGTAATAATCTTGAATAAAGTCTTTCTTGCCTGTTTAGCTCCACAGTCACAATTCTTCTCTGACATGACCATATCATTATATAAACAAAGTGACTTTAAGCCTATACATTGTCACTTACTAAATATAAAAAATATTATTGAAAAATTGAAAAATAAGTTTTGAGAATTAGAATGAAATACCTAGGTTTTCTATATTTTATGCTTCAAGAAACTACTTGATTCTAGTCTTACAAAAGGCATATTTTCAATGATTCAGACAAAATCTTTAATACTAAAAGGAAACTACTTTCAAATAACAGCTATTTCTAGTACAGAGTAGCTAATTTCAGTAAAGCTAACTTCGTCCTCAAGTCCTTTACTTTTACTTTTAACTTCTTAGCTTTGAACAAAGACTGGTCTTTTGGTAGAGTTCTTTTTTTAGTAGCTCAGTATCTCTGGTGTGCTTTTGAAGTGACTATAACAGGAACAAAGCTGTTTTTGAATATAATTTGGTACAATTTGAAAATGTCAATATATGCTTTTTCATATTAATATCACTGCCAATGATCAGAGTAATTTAGGAGATACTAGTCAGGGAAAGGAATGTTCTTCTCCTGATGTCATTGCAGAGAGATAAAAGTACATACTGTTCAAACTGTTCAGTGGCTTAGTACTTTTTGGTAACATGTAAATAAAAGTGATGGTGATTGAGCTAATACCAGTGATTGTGATCATGGCAGCTATGGGGCTAACATGATTAAAACACAGCAGTGCCAAAAATGGTAACTGTATTGTACAGAATATCCTCTTCATTGAGTTTCCAAAATGACCTTGAAGTAACTTTAGAATTAAATGCCCTTTCTTCTAAACAAGTATAAGCAGCTGGACCATAGACCTTGAAGCTTCCATAATTTTTTCTTGATTTAGAGTTATCGATAAACTTTAGCAAATACAGTTGACCCCTGAACAACATGGGTTTGAATTGTGTGTCGATATATATGTGGATTTTTTTCAATAAACATGAAAATTCTACATGAGCCTCACTTGGTTGGATCTGTGTATGCAGAACTCTGAGTATGGAGGGCTGACTGTGGAACTTGAGCACCCACAGATTTTGGCATCTGGCAGGCATGGGAACCAACAACCTGGGATGACTGTTCAGATAAAAATGACTTGTATAGATAAGTATATCAATATAATTTTTATTTCTTATAACTGTAGACTGTGGATATTAACAAGTTTTCTGAGCTGAGTATTTAGTATATTTATTATTAGTTCACAATTGAAAATAATATTTTATACATTTTCATAATTACTAAAATTCAAAATTAAAATTTTTGGAAATGCATCTTTTAATGGGCTGCATAAAATTTTATTTTCATACATCTGTGGACAAATAATGTTTGCAGAATGAGACATGTTCACCACCAATTCAATTCCTACTTTTCATTTTTATTTACATAAAGATTAAGGAACTTTTCTCACATAAATACGTAGACAGGAATGAAAAGATTTTTTTATAGGAAGGAATTCAGTTCTTTTAACATCCAAATTACAGATAAAAAATGACTTTTAAAATTTGCATGGAAACACAACAGACCCTGAATAGCCAAAACTACCTTGAGAAAAAAGAACCGAGCTGGAGGAATCACACTTCCTGATTTCAGACTACTACAAAGCTACAGTAATCAAAACAGTACACTTACTGGCACAAAAACAGACACACATAGATAATGGAAAAGAATAGAAAGCCCAGAAATGGACCCAAGCACTTATGGTCAATTAATCTATGACAAAGGAGGTAAGAATATACAATGGAGAAAAGACAGTCTCTTCAATAAGTGGTGCTGGGAAAACTAGAAAGCCACATGTAAAAGAATGGAATTAAAACATTTTCTAACACCATATACTTTAGACACCAGATACTCTAAAACTCTTAGAGGAAAACATAGGCAGAACACTCTTTGACATAAACTGCAGAAATATTCTACCCCTTTCCTAGAGTAATGTAAATAAAAGCAAAATTAAGCAAATGGAATCTAATTAAACTTAAAAGCTTTTGCACACCAAAGGAAACCATAAACAAAATGAAAATACAACCTACAGAATGGGAGAAAATATTTGCAAATAATGCAACTGACAGGGGATTAATTTCTAAAATATACAGGCAGCTCATACAGTTTAATATTAAAAAAGCCAAACAACCCAATTAAAAAATGGGCAGAAGACTTAAGTAGACATTTCTCCAAAGAAGACATATAGATGGCCAACAGGCAAATGAAAAGATACTCAGTATCACTAATTATTAGAGAAATGCAAATCAAAACTACAGTGAGATATTGCCTCACAACAGTCAGAATGGACATCAGTTAAAAAATCTACAAATCATAAATGCTGGAGAGGGTGTGGAGAAAAAGAAACTCTCCTGCACCTTTTGGTAGGAATGTAAATTGATGTAGCCACTATGGAAAAGTATGGAGTTTCCTTAAAAACCTAAAAACAGAGTTGTCATATGATTTAACAAACCCACTCCTGGGCATATATCTGGAGAAAACTCTAATTCTAAAAGATAAATGCACCCCAATGTTCATAGCAGCCCTATTTACAATAGCCAAGACATGGAAGCAGCCTAAATGTCCGTCGACAGATGACTGGATAAAGAAAATGTGACACATATATACACAATGGAATATTACTCAGCTATAAAAAAGAACAAAATTAATGCCATTTGCAGCAAAATGGATGGACTTTTATCATAGAGATTATCATATCAAGTGAAGTGAGTCAGACAAAGAAGGATAAATTTCATATCATTTACATGTGGAATCTAAAAAAAATAATGCAAATAAATTTATTTACAAACCAGAAATAGATTCACAGACATAGAAAACAAACTATGGTTACCAAAGGGGAAAGGGGTGAGGGAGAGAAATAAATTAGGAGTTTGGGATTAACATATACACACTACTATATATAAAATATATAAACAACAAGGACCCTATGTATAGCACAGGGGACTATATTCAATATCTTGTAATAACCTGTAATAGAAAAGAATCTGAGAAAGAATATATATATATATATATATATATATATATATATATATATACACACACATATATATATATACACATATATATATATATATACACACACACATACATATACATATAACTGAAACACTTTGCTATACACCTGAAGCTAACACAACATTGTAAATCAACTATATTCAACAAAAATAAATAATTAGTTTAAAAATGATATTATGACCTATCATTTAAAAATAACTGACAACTTAACTAGGTCTTCCTTCAATTTTGTTGAAATTAAACAACTGGAAATGACTACACTTGCAATAACATTTTTGCCTAGGTATATGAGTCATTCACTTTCTCAATATCTAACATTTTTCCATTGAAAAAAATTTTTGGCCTATAGATTTTACAGCATGTGGTAAAGCACCATACTAAGGTTGCAGATTGGTAAAGTATGCTTTTCTTCTATGAGTAGGAGTAAAGCAAGCAGATCAATTTTAGAAGATCTAGAATGAAAAATAATTCACCTAGAACTACATATGCCTCACATCTCCTAGAAAATCTTTGTCTTTTCCCAGAGGTAATCCAAGCATAAAGAAAGCATCCCCTAAAATCCCTGGGAGAGAGAACTCCTTTCTTCTGCCTCAAGCATCTGTCTAGCTAAAGCCCAGTTGAATTAGAATCATGATTGTTTGCATTAAAAAAAAATGATCTCCAGCAGATTGTGACAATGATCCAGGTTGGAAACCCACTGAAATAAAGGGGAGACAATGTGCTTTAGGACCAAATGGACATTTTGTTCTAATCTTGGCTGTACACTCACTAGCTATGTGACCTTGGGCAAATCACATAGCTTCTCTGAACCTCAGCCTTCTCAATTGTGTAATAAGAATAGCAACCTACCTTTTAAAGTAGGTATTTTAAAGTAGCAATCTACCTTTTAAATGATATAATTTATGTAAATCACTTAACAGTGTCTGGTACACTGAAGGTATTCAATAAATACTGGTTGAAGTCATTGTCATTGTTGTTATCATCAACATCATTTTATTGGCTGGAGTTACTCCCCGTAACGAACAGCAGTACATAGTAGTAGAAAACAATTGGGTACGAGGGGCCCAGTTCTTCATTGTGCTCCACCATGGAGATAAGTACGGGGAAAGAATCAGACACTGCATGAGTATGAGAGAATTACATAGACAAGAAGGCAATGCTTTAGCAAACTTCAATAGTTTTCCCTCAAAGGGAAAATCAGATAGAAAAATCCCCAAATATTTAAATTATCTCATCCACCTAGACATATGTCAGAAGAGCATATAATTTCCGCAGTTTGTTCCCATTTAGGAGATTTAATGACTTGCCTTTAAAAATCATATAAAAATTAAATTCAATAAAAATTAATGTATACTCATATCTACCTGACTTACTGAGAAAAATTAGGTTTAGCCATAAAGGTCTCCAAATTTGATTTAAAGTATATGTGGTTGCCATAGGAAATGGAGAAGATGTAAAAAAACTCTTGGTTTTGGGATGATGTTGGCACTTAAATTTCGAGACTAAATGAGAGCTAAGGGAAATTTATTTCTATAATTATAACCTCATCAAAAGTACATTAATCAAATGATAGCAGCAAATGAAGGATTTAGATTTTTAAATGCCAAAATACAGGATTAATACATAAAACCACATGATTATCTGTGACAACCTGTGTGAAGATGATATCCATGAGTGATCAAACAATAGCTAGGAAGAACTTTTTTGAAGGGGAAAGTAACATTCATTTGTCACTTGTTTCATTTATTATTAATACAAGATTATTGAATATCCAACTAATAATACAAAGTAATCCCCTAAAATGTAAATTTCAAGGAGATTAGAAATTTAACTGTCATTCAATTTAGAAACTAAACACTGCAGACTAACATGATAGTGATGACATCAGGGGAGAATAAGCTCATAACTCAGTCTGTCAGTGGTTTAAGCTGGAAAATCAAACAGAAATCTTGGAAGCATCCATGTTCTGTAACTTGGTAGTGAGTTTGTGAAGATAAATGAGCAAGCATAGCTTATCAGCTAAAGGTTGAATATTCCAAAATATGAAGAATAAACGACTTACAAATTTATTCTATCATGATATAACCCAGGGTAGGTTTACATTTTATTAATTCATATTTCTGTCAGAAACTGTAAGATATTTTTGTGATATACCTACATTGGAGACTAATTTATTAAGCAAGCATTCTTAGTAAGTCAAAATTTTCTCTTTTATGGTAGAAGAACCACTATATTGAAACTCTTTATTCAGTGAATTTCATTGAAATAATATTCCTAGAGAAATAAAGAACACATATGGTGATAGGTATTTTAGACTATAATGCAAATATTAGAGAAGGCTCTGACATGAACTTTATGAAAGTATCTTATCGCTATTAAAACAATACCAAAAAAGGCCCTTTTTTCTTTAGACTTCAACCTATGGAAATGTAGAGTTGTAATAAAGAGGCGAAGACTATAATTTGGCATGAAGACTGCATGACACAGTGAGAATGGAACTGATAACTTGGCAGCCTCTGAAAAGAAATGGAATCTGACTTGGAGAATAGTAATGAGAGACAGAAAAAGAGAGTGGATAGGATAAGACGATGAAGTACAATGGTTAATCAGGTAGTACAAACAAAGAGAATAGCTCATCTCTAGAAGTTCTTGTGAACCTATGTGTGTTGAGGTAAATTACATTTGCAAGGACTTTTGGGAAGATGCTGAAGTGAAAGTGCCAGGAAGGCTGTCCAACTACTTCTACTCAGTGTTATTTTTTCAAAAATCAGTAGACTCCAGAATTCATTCCCTCTCTGTTAATAAACTTCCTGTGATTTCTCTCCATTTATGTCAGTCGGTTATTTAATTTATAAGAAGTTTGAGGTTCAATTTACAAAGTTAAATACACTTTTATCATTTTAAAATAAAATAAAAATTTAAAAATATCATTTGATATCTGTTAATGGGAATTCAAAGTGTATAAACTATTATTTAATATAATATTTATATTTTTCCATTGAAAACAATATAAAAGCATTAATTTCTACCTTCCTCTTCCCCTCAAAATCCAGAAAACTCTATGCTCTAAAATTTTGTGTACTAAGTGGTATTCCTGATTCTTTCTTCACTGTTAGAAAATAACTGATGAATTGATATAAGCACCACAAAAAATAATGGTAGTTTATAAATAAACAATATTCAATTATTCCAATCTCTGAATCCAATCTCTCCACTGTTCACTCTAAATTTAATAGGAACTGTGGTAAGGAGGAATAGCATTATAAGAATTATTTAACTGCACAAATTAAAAATATTAATTTTCAGATTCAAGTCTCTTATTACTCCTGACATTTCCCCCAGGGTTTTTAACTAACCATTATCTATTAGAGTTTTTGGTACATAATAAGCATTCACATTTAAGTTAAATGAAGAACTATTTGATCTGATTTCATATAAAACCAAAGAGATATGGGATACAATCAAATACAAATTTATGATGAATACCTGCCAAATACTGCTGGGAAACAAGCCACTGGATAACAAGCAACTAGAAAACAAGCCTGCGCCTAAATTTCCATGAGCTTAAAATATTGTATTCACACTTACTTGCTTAAAATGCACATGCTTGCTTTGTTTTAATGTTTTACACAGTAGATGAAATTTGTGAGGAGAAATCCTGAGATTGACCATAAGGGCATGAAGGAGGGCAGATATTTCCTTAGGGTAAAACAATGGACAGTCCTGGAAAGCCAGATCATCCATTAACAGAACTTTGTTCTGGCATGAAAGCATGCTGTTTAACCCAAGGGAAGTATTTGCTATCTCGAGATGTCTCGGAGGCAGTAACAGGAGACTCAGAAAGTTTGCATACCTCCAGGAGGGTGATTGTTCCTGGAAAGGATGGGCCTGAAATTAATCAGTTAATCAGCAAGCAGAACTTAGTGCTTAACTCATGGAATATCTAAAGCCCCACCTCTTTGGTCGCATTTTTTCTGAGCTGTATACTCCTAATAAATATGATGTCGACCAGGCTTTCGGCACTCTAGATCCACAAGATCTTGAGTCCCCTGGTCCCATCTTTGCTCTTTACTTTGTCTCTTTGTTTCCTAAGTCTTGCATTGCCCGTCCTCAGACACGGTCCCGAGCTGTGCTGGACACAGCAAAATACAATTCCTTTGATTATCTGAGAAGATGTAAACTACATATATATAAATATCTAGGGATTAATCTGAACATTACATCTAAATTTATATTGTTCTAATAATCAAATAATATGTATTAGACAAGACATAAACAAGTGATATATATTATATTATATATATTATATATTATTATATTATATTATATTATATTATATTATATTATATTATATTATATTATATATAAAAGATAAGCTTACAAAATTTTGTTCTGGACTGCAAAATTTTAGGAAGAGGTTTTAAAATGTCATACCAGCACATTTACCCCTTCCACCTTTCTCCATAGCCCACATTACACCCATATAAACCATTTAAGAGTCTGTATCTTGCAATAGAAGAGCACCTTCTTTGCATCAACCTTCCTATCAACTACAATGACAACTAGAAATCTGAGCAATTTATTTTACTGAGCATTACCAAGGACTTGCAGGGTCAAGACTCTGATCTAAAAGAAACCAAGAGATATGTTATGACATTTGGCTCATTCTTTGCCAATGTGAATGCAGCAGCTAAGCGGTTTAGGAATTAAGAAGAGGTTTGGTAGGCTCAAAAGGAGGAGAGGCCTTGGTAAGCGTTACAGATTGGGACCCAAAAGAGCTATATCCTGGGAAGGTGTCCAAAAAACAGAAATCTGCTCTAATAGATGTTAATATTTGTCAAATTATCTCTATTATTATATCTAAATGACTTCAAATTATCTTTAAAATTTTAAAACATGTATTTTCCAACTGAATTAAAAACATGTAAGTACACAAATTCGCAAGAACTGACCAAAATCTAAGAGAAAAAAAACAGACAATAAAACCAAATACATGAGAGATCTACATACCTGTGTGATTATATAAATAGTTTCAAATAATGATTATTAATGTGTTTAAGAAATATATGATAAAATGAGGAACATGACTGGGAACTATAAAGAGAATCAAAAGAAAATTCTAAGTCTGAAAAATATAATAATGGAAATTGGGAAATTAATGGATGATTTAATTTAGATATACTGAAGGAAGAATTAGTGAAGCAGACAATAGGTCAGAAGAAAATACTCAGACTGAAGCAGAGAGAGGGAAAAAGAATTAAAATTAGAAATAAAGTAAAGGAGACGTTTGGGACACATTCAAAGACCTATGTATTTCAAGTTGGTTTTTTTGTTTGTTTGTTTCATTTTGTTTTTTAAGGAAGAAAGATAGAATAACATGCAAAAAAAAGTCTGAAGAGATAATGGCTGAAAAATTTCCAAAACTTATGAACGACATCTATCATAGATTCAAGAATCACTAAGAACTGCACACAGAGTAAGTTAAAAGGAAATCATATTTAGAGCTCAGCTCTCTTTTCAGAAATATCATAGGATCATAGAATCTTGTATCACATCAAGCCTTCTGCAGATAATAATTATATCTCTGGGCAATATATTTAAAAACTATTTAAAATCATTGGAGAATGATCAAAAACAGGCACAAATTGGAGTGTCTGGTTTTTGTTGTTGTTGTTGAGGTATAATTGACATGTAACATGAACACTATATTAGTTTAAGGTATACAACATAAAGATTCAATATTTGCATATATTGTGAAATGATCACCACAGTAAGTCTAGTTAACAACTGTCACGACATAAATTTTTTTTCTTGTGATGAGAATTTTTAAGATTCTCTTTCTTGGCAACTTCCAAATATACAATACAGTATTATTAACTATAGTCACCATGCTGTACATTTCATCCCCAGGACTTATTTATTTTATAACTGTAAGTTTGTACCTTTCACCCTTTCACCCACTCTCTATCCACCCCACCACCACTTTTGGCAACCATCAATCTATTTCTGTATCTGTGAGCTCGGTTTTCTTGTTTTTGTTTTTGTTCTCTGTATTTGTCTTTCTCTACTTGACTTATTTCACTTAGCATGATGTTCTCAAGTTCTATCCGTATTGTCACAAGATATCCTAATTTTTTATGGCTGAATAATATTGTATTATATAAATGTACCACGTTTTCTGCATCCATTCACTGATGAACACTTAGGTTGTTTCCATGTCTTAGCTATTGTAAATAATGCTGCAATAAACATGGAAGTGCATATATCTTTCCAAGAAAACATTTTAATTTTCTCCAGATAAATACCCAGAAGTGGAGTTGCTGAATCATATGATAGTTCTATTTTAATTTTTGAGGAGCCTTCATACTGTTTTCCATAGAAACTGCATCAATTTATGTTCCCATCAACAATGTGCAAGGGTTCCCTTTTCTCCACATCCTTACCAACACTTGTTACTTCTTTTTTTTGTTGTTTTAATTATAGACATTCTAACAGGCATGAGGTGATAGCTTATTGTGATTTTGATTTTGATTTCTCTGATGATGAGTGATGTTGAGCATCTTTTCATGTACCTGTTGACCATCTGTATGTCTTCTTTGGATCCTCTATCCATTTTTTAAGTGGATTCTTTGTTTGCTACTGACTTCTATGAGTTCAGCACCACCTTTTTGCAAGGACAGGCATCTGAGGTCATTCTAGCAAGGATCTTCTCATACACTTCCTGAAAAGGAATAGAACAACTGCCCTCTAGTATGATGTTATAATCAAACCTTTGGCATTTCCATTTTCTTCATTGTCATCAGAAAGATCGTTTAACAAACCTGAGCTGAGCTAATATTTGTAAAATTATGGAAAGGAACAAATATTGCAAAGTTGGAAACAACAAAAAATAGGCATTGTTAACTTACAAGCTTCAAATGAGAAAAAAAGACGTAAAAATGTTTCATATTCAAAAAGCAATATATTGTTTTATCATAATAATTAATATTTTTATTACTGAAGCTTTTAGACCAAAAAAATCAGATATTATGGTAAAGTTTAAGTAGTATTGCTTTCACTTGCAACTAGATATTAATCACTGTAAGGATTCCCTTAATTTTTCCATTTAGTAATATCATTTTAGGTTCTTGAATTAAAGTCACTTATACATAAAATTGCTTAATAGAGGAGATTATTAAAATGTGGGTTAACTCATATTCTTCATAAGTCAAAGGAGCAAGTGAAAAGAAGAGCAGGATAAAGTACTTATAACATGAAATGGCTGAACATTATGAAGTGAGATGCCAGCATCCTGGAACAAGGCAGAGGGAGAACACAAAGATGGTGTCCCCTGGATTCCATCACTGGAATCCTAGATGTGTGCCAAGTCAGGTCTGCCACTCAGGCCAAAGCTCCAGGACAAGGAAATAGGCCTCTTGCACAGAAAGACTGGGTATATTTCAGCCTGCTATCTCTGTAGCGCCCTGGGGGTGGTAGCCATCCAAGAACTGTCTCTGTGGTAGTTACCGTCCTGTGGGTGGGGCTCAGGAACCCAAGACCTCCCTGGCCACCAGAGCCAGGTAATCAAGGAGTAGCTCCCAAAACAGGGGGAACCAGATGCCTCTGTAAGCTCCCCTACAGGTGACACTGGCACTCTGGAGCACAGCAGAGGGAGATAGCACCCACCCTCAGAGGTCCCTGGAAAGGATTACAGTCAACTCTTAGATGTGCCTTTAATTAGAAACTTGCCTCTCAGAACACATCTATGAAGATAAGATCATGGACCTCTTTCACAGAGAGACCAGGTTCCTGGGTCTGTTGCCTCTGGCTGTGCTCTGGGAGTGGTAACCAGTTGAGAACTGTTTCTCTGTTGGTTACAGTCCTGAGGGAACTGTGAGGATAAGCTCCACTTGCCATGAAAACCAGGCCATCTAGAAGTGCCTCTTAACAGAAGTTGCAAAAATCAGGGTGCCAGATGAGGGTGTCAACTTTCTGGGAGACACTGGCAAGCTGGAGAGAGGCACAGAGAGAGTGTAAACATGATGCCCGCCAGCCTCCATCCCAGAGTATCCCAGCAGGCCCCTGTGTGTGTGTTAAATTAGACGCCTGTCCCTCAGGGCCACACTTTAAGATAAACAAATAAGCCTATTTCACAAAAGTCTGGGTTCCTCTCAATTAGTTGCCCCTGCACTGGTTTCCGTGGCTAGTGAGTCTGATCGTGCAAGCCCTTTAGGAGCTTTAGCGTTGCGGGTCTCACGAACATGAACCCTGCTGGCTTTCAAAGTTTGATGTTCGGGCGACTCGTCTCTCAGTCTGAAAAGTGAGAGTGCTCTATGTGGGCTTCAAACCTTTTGCTTTTCAGGGAGAAGCTCTAGGTTATAAGCTCCTTCCTAGTTTGTGTGTCACTGTGCTGGGGGTGGGGTTTTTGATGTGTCTCAGCCTCTCCTACCCACTTCAGTGTGGGTTTTTTCTTTTTCATCTGATTTGTAGTTGCTGCTCAGCTACTTTCTATGTTTTTACCAAGGAAATTGTTCCTTACTGTAGCTGAAGATTCGGTGTGTTCATGGGAGGTGCTGAGTTCAGGATCTTCCTAAGTAACCATCTAGAACTAGAACCTGGCTGTCTCTAAAATCTTATCATTATACTTTTATCGTGGCTTGTCCTTATATCTTTGACTTAAAAAGACAACGCAGACTTGATTGAATGTGTTAATGATTATGTAGGTATGTATGGGGCTGTGTTCTAATGGTGAATTTGTATATACATAGTGTGCATGTGCATCACATGTGAAGCTAATTAGCATATACTCCAAGTGTTTTTTCTTCTGTTGTACATTAAGATATGGATCAATCTATGCTCATAAAAGGAGACCACAACATGTGTTCTGGGGCAGTTACTACTTTAAAGTCCCTAACAACTAACAATTTAAATTCATATTAAATACTCCCAACTTTATATTTACAATTCTACAGACACTGGTTTTCATACTTCCTTGCTGAGAGTAAGAGAAATCCCCATTTCCCTCAGATCACACATGAGAAAGACAGACACTAAGCCATCCCGCAGTGATGTCTAAGGAACTCCTTCATCCCCCAGTGATGTCTAAAGGATTTCCTCCTAGGGCTGGGGTAGGTTTCTACTTTATTGTTCTAGGTATAAGATAGAGAACTGGCTGTAACAATTCAGTATAGACATAAAACAATAAACAGTTCACAATAATTAGTCAATAAAAAGCAAAGTTTAAAACTTGGGGAATCCAAAGTAAATCCCTAAAATTTAGTTAATGAAAGACCAGATTTTCTTACTGATAATAAATACGATTTTTACAGATTATTTTTATACCCATCAATCTTCCTTTTCAAGAATTCAAGGAAAGACTCTTTAGTAGCTAACTATTTTCTAGAGTCATTATTCCTAAAGTTGTCAATACTAAATTCTATCTCCACCCCAAACTAATTATCTCCCAGACAATAAGTTTTTATTTCCTGTGCTCCCAGGTGGTTTTAGAGAAATGAGGGGGAGGTTTGTTCCTGAGTTTGTGGTTTAGACAGGGAATAGAAAATTTCATATTATTTAAAAATTAGGAGTTCCTACTTTATCTTATTTAATCTAGAGTAGACTCTCTGCTTTGCTGTCTCCTAGGTGGAGCTTGTCATCTGCCATAGCTGTGCACAGGAGACTTCACGGTCTAAGAGATTAGCTCAAAACTTAAAAGCATCTCTATCAATTGTTCAAACTCTGAAGAAACTATAGTCATTGAATGGGTCCAAGCTGTACAAATAGCATACTAGATAATATTTGTGCCCCCCAAATAGTTGATGGGAATATATGATGGTTAAGCATTTAAACTAATGGGAATGGTTGGGGATTTTCTCATTCTAATTGTGAATTTCCACCTTTGCATGAAGAAAATTACCATCTTTTTAGTGGTATTTCCCATTTCTCTGAAACCTAAGAACGAGAGATTGCCAAGTAAGCAATCACTTGTCAGCAGTACAGATTTTCTATTAGGACCAGTTGAAAAGGCTTTCAAGGAAGCAGTTGGGACTTCACGGCCTGATTATGAAGTAGAGATTACATGAGGAAGAACAAATGTAAAAAAACTTTTTATCAGGAAGGCAGGCTCAATCTTCAAGAATATTTGACCCTTGCAAGTAACAACATTTCATGGGTGAGTGACCTATTAAGAAGAATAGAAAATGTACAGAAAACATAAAAATTCCTGCAGGTTCCCGGAAATATTTTCTGAAAAACCAATTTAAATGATGCCTTCTGAGACAGAATTGAAGATGTTTAGATACAGAGTTAGAGGCATTGTGGGAGCATCAGCAACCTCCACTTCACATTTTCTTGGTCTTTCTGGTCTCCGTAGGTGACTGTGGCCTTGAAGTCAGCCCCTTTGGGGAGGCAGAATGGACTACTGATTCATGAATGGCAATATTTTCTATCTATTACAGGTTATCCTGCAGAATACCAGTGCACCTTAAACATATAGGAAGTCTTTTTCAGAAGCATCGTCAGGCCTACTGAATTTTATGTAGGCTCATCCAAGTCTTTTGATGATGCTTCTGCCTTCATGAATAAATTCAGATGTGCTGAGGGAATGAAGACTGCTTGGTGGTCACATGATCAAATTGGCTGCTTGCTGAAAGCTGTCAGGCTGGACCCTTTCAGGATAGAATGGAAAAATAAATGACTAAATTCATCTCCCAACCTCATTACCCTTTCTGGGAGAGGCTGTCACCACATGTACAGCAGAAGAAAGTATTTAGAGAAGAGAGAAGCAAGAGATCGTTGGAACCCAGTATTTCCTAGGCCTTCCACACAACACAAGTAACTCAGGCCTTCAAGCCAGTACCTAAGGAGGCAGAGCAATTCATGAAGGCACTTTGCCTCCTGTGATGTCTCACTGCTGGAAAGAGGTCTATGGTAATGAGCTCAGTAAATTGTGTACAAATTTCCTTAAATGTCTAGGCTTTCTGTCGGAATTCAAATAATCTGAGATGGTCCTGAACAGTTTTGGTGACACGTGGTCAACTGGCCTCCCTACTACCACGGTTGTTATGACGGAGTAAATCATGGATTGTTACCTCCCAATTTTCTAGTTGCTATGTGGGAGAGGCTTTCACATTTTTTCACACCGACAACGGACTGTGTGCAGGCAGCAATCATAAATGTCTGATATTAGCATTTCCCAGGCATTCCCAGGTGCCGTAATATGCCCTGATCTTGAAATCTCCCCCAAATCGGCAAAATCACAAAGTTGTATGCCTTAGTGAAAGATCTTCTGGCACCTTATCTCCATCTGAGGACAAAGGGAAATTTCATCTAACATGTGTTACATGTAATCTCCCTACCTGACTGCTTGTTTTGCTAGTTTGTCACACTCATTTCATTTTGCCTTTGGATGCTTTATCAAATCTTAGTATTTTGATGTTTGCCTCAGAATTTTTATACAAACTGAAGCATTAGATTGTGCCAAGTCTCCGCGTGCACATCCGCCTCATCCTGAGCAGTAGCTGCTTTCCTAAATTTGACATTATCATTCTATCCATGTTTTATATCAATACTGAAATCAAATGTATCCATAGACAGTTATATGACTTTGTTTTGCAGGTTTACTGAATTCACTGCTAGGCAATTTGCTTTATAAACTTAGCATTATGTTTTAGAGATTTATCCATATTAACTTATGTAACTATTTTAATTGCTGTATTCAGTATCACTATACCAGAATTTATTTGTCCATCCTTCTGTTAATGGGTATTTTAAAACTTTTTTTTGTTTTTAAGAAATAATAAGGCAATGAAAATTCTTGTAATAGGTTTCTTTGTACAGATGTGCAAGAATTATCTGCATTATGTACCCAGAAGTAGAACTGCTTGATTGAAGGATACATACATTAATGCACATTCAATTTGCTTGTTCCTATCAAAATGCTCTATAGTAGAGTTGTCCCAATTTACGAACTCGTAAGTACTACAGAGGATTTCCATTTCTCCATAGCTTCTCCAAAACTTTGTTTTGTCAGACAAGGACTTTTGCTAATCTGTGATCTGAAAAGTTGTATATATATATATTTAAACTGTGTATCTTTGATTCCTTGTGAAGTTTAACTTTTTTTTTCATTTTGGATTCTTTCTTGTGTGAATGGCCTGTTCTGTTGCTTTTCAGATTTTTCTAATGGTATGTTTTTCTTTTTTTCTCTTAATAATTTTAGAAGTCCTTTATATATTCTGAATATTAATCACCTGACAGTTGTATATTAACAAATATCTTCTCCCAGACAAAAGTTTGTCTTTTAAATTTTTTGTGTGGCATATTTTTTAGAATATAAATTTAAGTTTTAAGGCAGTTAAATCTACTAATCTTTTTCCCTATGTAGAACGTATATCTTTGTATCCTGTTTAAGAAGTATTTTCTATCCAAGGTCATAAAAATATGCTCTAATGTTTTCTTCTACAAGGTATAAAGCTTTACTTTTTACATTTAAGTTATTAATTCATTAGAATTTCTTTTTGTCCGAAGTGTGAGGTTGGGACATAGGTCTATTTATTTTCATATAGATAAATCAATTATTCCGCTGCAATATATTGAATCTGGTTTATCTTTTCCACATAATTTTTAATGCCAGTGCTGCACATTAATTTTACCACTTCTTCACACACAAGTCTGCCTCTGTGTTCCCGAAATGTGTGTTTCTGCCTATACCAATACCGTACTCTTAATTAATTTAATTTATAGTAAGCAAGCCTTGATACTTGATTGGATAGTTGTCCCCACCGGATTATTTTGACAATTCTGTGGCCTTTACTCATCTATACTTTTTAAAAATATTGACTTCTAAATTCCTTAAATAACTGTTGGAATTTTGATTAAAATATCAGTTGAATTACAGGTTCCTTTGGGGGAATATTATTATCTTTTACATGTTTCTCCATTTCTTCAAGCTTCTTTTCTGTCCTTCAATGATCTTTATAATGTGTCTATGAAAAGACTTGGGTGTGTTTTGTTGGATTCATTCCTAGATTCATTCCAACAAAAACTAGAGTTTTTGTTGATACAGAGAATGGTATCACTTTCTACTTTATTTTCTATTTATTAATTACTTGGGTATAGAAATGCTCTGTTTTTGTAATTGGTTTTGTAACCCCTGGTTCACTTGGATTTTCAACATAAATGCTCTCAACATCTGGAGATAAGAAAAAGCTTCTATTCCTTTACGATTCTTACACCTTTAATTTTTTTAAAATCTTGTATTGGCTAGGACCTCTAGAAATTAAAATACTGAGTAGCAATTAAAATAGCTGACATCCTTGTCTTGTCTATCACTTAAAACAGAATGATACGAATATAATTTTGATAAAGAAGAATAAAGTAGGAAGAATCACTTTATCTAATTTTATAGCTTATTGTGTAGCTGTAATAATCAAGACATTGTGGTATTAGCTAAGTGATAGGCATATGTCAATGGCATAGAATTGAGAAGTCAGAAATAGACCCACACAAATATACCCAACAGATTCTTGACAAAGATGCAAAACTAATTCAATATGGAAAAGATAGCTTTTTAAAGATGAAGCTGGAGAAATTAGACATCTGTAGAGTTAAAAAAATAAATTTCAGCCTAAATTTCACATGTTATACAAAATTAAATGAAAATGATTTCTGGACTTAAACGTAAAATGTAAACCTATTTTAAAATGTTAAGGAAAAATCACTAGAAAATCCTTGGAATGTAGGGGAAGGTGAAGAGTTTATAGATGACACCAAATCATAAGCCATTCACTTAAAAATTGATAACTTGGATTCATTGAGATAAAGTAAAGTTAAAAAAATTAAATTATATTATTATTATTATAAAATATTGTTATAACATTGATTTATCCAGGTATATAAAACAGTTTCATTTTAAAGAGTGTTAGAAGATTTTGCAAAGAAAATAATGAATACATATACCCACATAAAAATGAAAATATTTTTATCACAAAATATGGATATATGTCTTCTACTGGAGGCTTGCAATACCTTCAGTCTTCCAAAGTGTCAACAATATTTTGGAAGAATATGTGAATTTAAATATATTCTTATGCCAGTTTTATTTCCCTGGATCTTTGAGAGTACTTGGGTGGAGAGAGATGAGTATATTTAGATCAATACAAACCAATGTATTAAGTAACTCTAAACCTTTACTTAGTATGTATCTTTTCACAGTTACCTAAAGATTAAGTTATAAAGATATATTATTGTGTTTTATTTTCTCATTAGAAAATATTGTTACTGCACATGCTGTTTCTTTAAATGGAATTCCCTCTTATAATAAGACATATGCAGTACTTTCATAAAAAAAAAATCTTGATTTGAATCATTTTTAACATTAACTCCCAAAACAGATGATAAAATTTCAGCCCATGGCTTTGAGAAACTTAGGCAGTTTTGAAATTTCCATGTCTATATATGTTCCTTCAGAGGAATATACTAGTTATCAAGATGTCTGCTTTTAAATAAAACCTTAAAAAATAATTCCATGTTCATATAACAAGATTATCTAAAATGGAAAAGAAAAAACACTTCTGATGTAATAAAATGAAAACAGCCTATAGAAATATGTTTTCAGGGACAGAGAAAGCAGAACTAGAAAAAGTAAGAGAACATAAAAGTGGGATAATGGAGAAAATCGAAAGGACCTGTACAAAAGGGTTAGAAGCAGGATTTAAGGTTCCAGGAAAGTATTAACAGTAAAGAAAAGAAACTCAACAATGACAGTGAGGAGTGAAAGAACGTGTTCTGTAGTTAGCCTGCCATCATTGCCACCCTCAAAAGCTAAACATTTTTTTGGATGGGTTTTAAATATATGTGTTGTAGTAGCCAAAGTTTTCTATAAGCTCAAGAGATTTAAAGAAAAATAAACAGATGGAGTTATTTTCTCTGAGAAATTAAAAAAAAATACACACAAAGGAAGTATAATCATAGTGCACGAACTTGGACCAACAATGAACCATATATGCATGGTCATATTAATGAAAACACTAAATATGGGTTTAAGAACAACAACAAAAAGATCATACTAACGAGAACAACAGGATAAAGGAAGGAGACAAGGGGGAGGTGAAGAACTGCTAGTTTCCATAATCACTATTTTGACAAAGGTTAATACGAATTAATTGAGGAAGAGATCAAATATAAACACTCTCATACATTATGCATTTATTTACTTCTTTAAATAATTCAGAGGATTATGAATGTTGATATAGCTGCAGATTGTAGGTTTTTAAGGTTCACATAGGGAGAATATATTATGAAAATAATTCCTGAGAAAGTGAGGGTCACATCAGACTCTGGAAACATGACTTTCACCCTCGATCACCTTTTAGGTATAGCTTGCACTTAGGACTCTAAGGGTATGTATTAGAACTTATGCTGGGCCTGGAATTTCTCTTTAATATTAGCATTTCATAAAATAATGCAGTGCATTTAGGCATGAATATATTTCTCATCCGTTACCTTCAGATTCTCCAGACTACCTCTGTTTATTCTAAGCACATTCCTAAATGAAATTCTTAGAATAAAGGTCAAACACCCAAAATTCTTTAAGTCTCCAGGATTAAGATTTTAGACAATAATGATTCTATGAAGTCTTTTATCATCATTTTCCTTTTCAAACTATGTCTAGTATTACTAGGTATTACTTTGACCATTAAAAATAAAAGTTATATGATAAATTCATTTTTAAAAATAAAAAAAATTCTGATATTTAAAAATTAAGTGTAAGTGTAAAATGTAATGTCTTTCATGCTTGGGATACACTGGAACACAGTTTCCGGTGGAAGATCAATACAGTATTACTCTTTTGTCCAGATTTTTCACTAATAACTTGCAGAACCTTTCAGCAGTCCCTTGACAAATGATTTGTACATGCTTCTGATCTGTTAAGCCCTCTTTTTCAGTCATAGAAAAGAGACAGAGAGAGATATTTGAAGGGGACACTCAAATCTAAATCTGATCTGTGAATGGAAAGTAAAAGTTAATCCTTTCTTACCTTCCTTCTTGTATCTAAGTTTTTGGTAGGACCCCAATTTACCAAAGAATAGGGTCTGCTAAAAAGACCACTGCATTTATTTTTAGCCTCCTAAATAATACCTCATATATCCTCCAAGACCAAGTTTTCATTTTAATGTCCCTACAATTATGGGAATAGTGGTTTGGAATGGACATGTTCTCCTTGTTTCCCCAAGCAACAGTTTGGTCAGAATTTAATTGGCTCAGTGGGAATTTTTCCATCATTCAGAAAGATCATAAATGGATCATCTGAGATATCTGCATAGCTCTCTGACCTCTCTCTTAGCTTAGGGATAATGAAGCTTGATAGTAATGTTCTAAAATGATTTCTCTCTATAAAAGCTTTTAAAATCTTACCCTATAAACTACATTTGATGATCTTTAATGAGTTCTTCAAAAATTTTGCATTGAACCAGCTAGATCCCTAATTTTTCCTGTGATTTTTCTCAGACATTTAAAATGTTTTTTCCTCCCTTGTGGATTTAACTAAGTATTTCTTAAGAAGCTATAAATAGTTTGATGTAATCCAAGGATAAAGACCATGGCTTTCAAGCTGGTTTTAACATTGGTGTTGGTTTATGACTATCAGCTTGTTCGAGTTATCTATTTATCACAAGGTAAAGTAGAAAACTTTTTAATCTTTTCCTCATATTTTTTCATTTTCCTTATGCAACCACAGACTGTTTAAAATTACTTTAGTTTTTATCCCAGAGTAACGTAACTTCATACTCTTCCTAAGTGATCTTTTCACCAAACACCATTTTCCTTCCTTATTTTTAAATGTAAGCATAAAGCAGCCGAACATTTGTCAAAGCTCTTATGCCAGACAGGGGACCATAGCAAGTCATCTGGTTTCTTCTGCAATTTTAAGTCAGGAACATACTGCTGATTATATTATCAAATGCAGCCAGCTGTAGTTTGAGATAGCCTATTAGTGAAAGAGGTTGATATAACCAATGAACAAGTAAACAGGTAAACATCTTCTCATTTCTTTTGATGTGATTCTGACAAATGAGAGGAACATGACCCTATAAGCATTAAGAACAATAAGGTAGAAAACCACTCACAGAAAAATCAGTGAGGCAAAATTAGATCATGGTCAAATTGCCTCCTTCCTTTAATAGACTTTTCACTCTGAGACCACCTGCCCCAGAATGTCTAAATTCTGCATCAGGCTGATGTAGTTATTGCTCTATTATTTTCACTTTCTCAGATAAGTTCGTCTTCAGATGCTGAATGGCCAGCCTATAGACTGCAGGAATCTGGAGCAATGATGAGTATTAACAGAGGTTTATCAAGCAGTTGCTTTCAGTCATTAGAGCAATAGCCAGTGTTCTCTTGCTATTTCAGAATCCTTATAAAAACTTTTATACCCAAAGCCTTCAGTGGAAGGGCACAGATGTGCAAGTCCTCAGTTATCATAAGCAAATCTGGACTGCTTTTTTATTTTCTGGAAAATTGTGTACAGGGCAAAACTGATATAAAGGTATTTTGTTTTTAAGTTGGAATTAGGGAAACAATACATATTAATTGAAATAAATATTGAGGAGAAGACACCTGGTATGGTTCTGTCTGAATGGGTATGACCATCATTAGGAATCTGGACAAAAATTTAAAGTCTAGAACTGATCCAAGCAGTAATAAGTAAGTAAGTAAGTAAGCAGTAAGTAAGAAACAGATAAAGCTTCCAGAATGGAAGAGATAATGGTTATTCTTCTGGAGTCATGCTGTGGTGTGTATTCTGAAATTTACAGACACTTAAGCAGATTTTGATCGTTGGTCAAATGGTCAATAGTTGAGCATTTAAGAGCACTTAAAATATGAAGAGCAATATACTAAACACCGCAAATGATACAAGCATAAATGGGCAAATTAGGGTAGAAATGATGAGAACCAAATTTGTGGGATTAGAAATGTGTAAACCTTCAGCATACAGGAATAAGCAAGTTGGCCCAGGGCAGTTGTGATCTATGATTCATCATTGCATCATTGTGGGCCAGTAGTTCTCATCTGGCTGTTGATTTCCACTGTTGTCATGATTCAATCAGCTGTAGGGGGTGGAGGTTATAGCTCAGGGGTAGAGCACATGGTTGGCATGCATGAGGTCCTGGGTTCAATCCTCAGTGCCTCTATTAAGGTGGAAAAAAAATTTTTTTAAAGATCCATTAAGATTCAATCAGATGTATCACCCTCGAGCAGCCCTTCAGGCTTAGGTTTTTCCTCTTTCCTTTAGAGTCTTCCACTTGGCTTGGTTACAGTGAGCCAGTTTGATAAGAAACAATTCCTAAGCTCACCAGAACATAATAGTCATTGGGGCACTTGTTAAATGCAGATTCCCCCACCGGGTCAATCCCTATAAATACGGAATCAATAGGACAGAAATTCTGTATTAAGAAAAACAAACTTATGGTTACTGGGGGGAAAGGGGGTGGGAAGGGATAAATTGGGAGTTCAAGATTTGCAGATATTAACTACTATATATAAAATAAACAAGTTTATACCATACAGCACAGGGAACTATATTCAATATCCTGTATTAGGCCATAATGAAAAAGAATATGAAAACCAATATATGTATGTATATATATGGCTGAACTATTATGATGTACACCAGAAACTGACACAATATTGTAAACTGACTATACTTCAATAAAAAATAATTTCCCTTAGATGACTTCCATGCTTAAACCAATTGGAAAACATGATGAATGTTTCATCCTAGATAAAATATCTTTATTTCAAGTAACGAATATTTTAAATACTTTAGCCCCCAAAGTGTCAAGCAGTAGAGAGTGTAAGGAAGATTCAGTATTCTCTAACTTATTCAATAGTCATTATCTACTCTAAGGTCATTAGTCACTGGAGATGCGTCTGTGAAAAGGCCACGATGCAGTCCTTGGCCTCAAGGTGCTTACAAGGTATATTAATGGCTACATGTGGCTTTATTATTATTTGTAAACTCAGTAAGAAAATGAACAGGCTGATACAAGCTTACCTCACACATACTCTATGCAATGCTTCTATTGGCAGTATTATGGCAGCTATTTAATTAGGTAATGCCGATAAACACAGACTGCTCAAAGCAAATAGGAGCAAAATTTATCTATTCAAAAGCAAAGTGCTAGAAAGTGCAGGGTTCCATGGTGATGCTGAGGAAGTTAATTCTAAGCACAGCTGCAGCTTAGTTAGCAGTTCAGAACTGGTTGGATATGGTTGTTATACAAGGTGGAGGTCAAGATTAATAGGTAGTATTTTTCCTAATCGGCAGACTTTTCTTCCTTTTACATTTATGAGTTAAAGTATTTATTTTGATCTCCCAAATTCTTTGTTTATTAAGCTCGTCATATACCTAACACCTATTCATTAAATAACTCTTCTTTTTTATTAAATGAATCATGTCTGTGCCAACTGTAAATTTTCCATATCTACAGAGCCAGATCTTTCTTTGCCCTCTACCCCAGGATGGCGGAAATCATACACAGTTGCCAGCTTCTACCTCCTTTTTCTGGGAGCAGAGACAAGAAGTCTGAGTCTCTTGAAAGGCCAGGGAGTATTGTGGGAGTAGATGAACACAAACTAGAAAAAGAGTATGTCTTCTACTCCTTCTTTTATTTTCTTTATCTGTTTGGTGAAGATTAAAAGTTTTCCCTCCCCAAGATTAAGTGGAAAAAGTTCAGGGGGAAAAAAAAAGAAAAACTGTATGCTGTTAACTAGAAAGAAACTTAAGATTCATTTAATTAGGACGAAGGATGGTGAAGTCCTAATTCAGTCCTGAGACTGAAGTTCTCAGAAGAGGCACTGGTGATGGGATTAGCTCCGAAAGGCATCTGTAGTGATTTTGCTCTTTTCTTGGAAAGCTGATGGCCCTGAGGAGACACATGGTGCTAGGTGTTCCATTTAGCTTATTCCCAGAAGCACACCTCAGCCTCATGCACCCATAACAATGAAGATGCCTATGGATTTCTACTTTGCCTTTAAGAAAGCAGCATTTTTCCCCCTAGTTTGGTTCTCTATACCAATTCTGTAGAAACATCTGGAGAGTTTGTAATTATATTTTTAATAGCTTTTAATTCTTTTTAAAAAAATTCTTTGAAGGCCCTTAGTTAGTCAAGGAGAACCTGTGAAAAAGTCCCGGTTCAGTTATTTCTTCAAATTTTATACAGTTCAGGGCCCAAAAAGCTTCAACTTGTGGAGAAAAATGAAATGGCAAAGTCAGTAGTGAGTTAGTGCTGTCTTGCATGGCTCACAAAAACTGATTTTGTGCATAAATGCCCAATTTTGCTTTTAGTTTCATCACAGTGGTAGCATGATGTCTGCCCAGGTGAGAGTATGCCACGGGGGGAAAAATGCTACAAATCAGGATTTTTTTTTTTTTTCTGGAGAGCTTGTAAAATGTTTACCAGCTCACCACTGTAGAAGGAGAGCTTTCCTCATCTTGTGCACACAACTGGTGACCATCCCTTCATCTTTGTGGCTTTGAGGGGTCTCTTTGCACAGGCTTGCAGTCCCCAGCAGTAGTGGCAGAGGACAACTCTGAGCACTGCCATTAACATCCAACTCTGGTGTGATCTGGCCCTGGCTACAGATGCGGTGCAACTCACATTTCTGTCTGGTCATAGTTTTGGGGACCCAATCTGATGGCTGCCAAGCCAGGTTCTCGACACAAAATGAGTCAAACAAAAGGCAATGGTTGTCCCTGGGATAGAAAAGATTAATAACCAATGGGTACATGAAAGCAAATTTACAAGCCATAATTCAAAGAGTTAATTCTTACAAATGTTTTCTCCTGCCAGTCTGCATTTGGAAAGGAAAGAACAACATGAAATTTTAGCTTCCTCTCTCGACCAGGCACCACAGAGGAGTATTTGGGAGAGCTGACTCTGGTGAGACCTCTCACACTTTCTTGGCTCCTGCAGTTTTCCCAGGATGCCATTTGCAATCTCTGGAGGGAGGGGAGTGTCCCAGCAGGTCTCATCCTGGTCATCAGAAACTACAGAGGAGGAAAAATAATTTTCCCTCTATCTTTTCTAGTGAGTACCTGGCTCAGACCCCTTTTACCCTAAGGGATCTCATAAATGGATAAGCTTATCTAAGATGGTTAGAAGTTCTTCACTGTGTGTGGTCACTGTAATTCAAAATTATCTTTGGTAAGGTTAACCTATTTGTTCAGCCTTAAAACCAAATTTTACTCACCTGAGGTCTCACACTGGACCCAGCCCAGTTTAAGTCAGATTCAGTCTCACCCTGGACCCAGTCCAGTTTCTAAGTCAGACCCAGTCCAGTTTTTTAAGTCTGACCCAATTCAACTCTGACTGGTTTCTGGACCCAGTCTGGAAGAAGAAATGCTCAAATAAAGTCTGAAAGCTCATAACACCAAAATTGAAGGGCTAGGATCCAAACAGGACTTACCCACCACCTCCAGACGCAGCAGCAAAGCAGCCAGTTCAAGGGGCTCAACAGGAACATACTACACGTCTTGCTTGTTGCTCCTGGGGGCCGTTGGAGCTCTCCTTCGGTTCTCTCTTCTGATATCAGAACTGTTAAAAGATAAACTGAAGAATATTAAAATTTTTTAGTTTATTTGAGCAAAAATTGATTCCAACCAGCATCATCCAATCTAGCAGATAGAAAAGAGCTCCGAGGAGCTGTACAAAATGAGAGGCTTTTACAGCCAGAGGGAGCGGGAACAAGAAAGATCTGCCAGGCAAAGAAGTGGGTTGGTTATTGCAAGGTCACCTTCTTTTATGGGACAGAAGGGAGTCTGTCAGGCAGATTACCTAACTAATCAGGTGATTCCTGATTGACTGGTTTAAGATTCCATTTCTGAGAGAGCTGAAACTAATGAAGCCTTAATTTGGTGACATGGAGCTTAGCAAAAGAGATTCCATTTTGAGTCTATTCTCTTGTTTTTAACACCTTTAAGTAATTACTTCCATAGCTACAAGAAGCTAAATAGTACTAGTAAATATTTACTAAGACTAGTGGTCAAGTACCCCAAATTAATTAGCTCCGAGCTTTGAGCAATTATAAAATTCAATTTAAAATTAAATCATAATTTTATCATCCCTGCTGGTTTCTCATGGACAGAATCATTTTGCACAGTTCGGGTACATTTGTAACTGTTTCTGTCCATCTCTGTAAAATGGACTATTTATTACCCTTTTCTGACTATAAAATTGCAGGCTTCCATCCCAGAGCATTGCCCACTTTTGTGTTAACATATTTTCACAGGCAACTTCACTTCCTTGCTTTTTGCATGTTGTAAATAATAATAAATTCTTCAATCTCTGTGTAAATCTTCTTAGGTGGATTTAAATCATACTTTAGAGACAGTGCCACCATAATGGTGTCCTCCAGGGTAGGGTAAAATATCTCAGTAAAGTTTTTCAAAAAGATTCTTAATGCTAATTAGAAGCCTTTTCCTCTTATCAAAAAAATCAAGACTGCTGATATTTGCGACTTTGTCAGAAAACTAGTCTCAAGTGTTTGCTGATATCGTAGGAAGGTATAGGTAATTGGTTAAAATCAAGTTTGCATCTTATAAAAATTTTCCTTTTGCCCTGTGTTTTTGAATATGAGTTGCTGGTGGTCAAGAGAACATGTGTCTTGCTGAATGCTTGTTTGGCTCCTAGGACACCTCTGAGTTTGTGGAAAAGGACAATGTTTGGAATCTTATCTATCAGAACTCCTTCCTAGAGCTGTAGCTTTGTAGTTTTAAGGAGAAAATTTTAATTCACATCAACTGATTTTTCACCTATTATTTATTCAGTACAATGTTAAATTTTTTTCTTTGTTATTTTCTAATGTTTTAAACCATTTTACTTGTAATTTACTACCTTCTTTTGAAGAAAAAACAAATAACAAAATAAACATATTGTATTATCCAAGGCACTTCTTTACCATGCGTTTTCTCACCTTCAGCCATACGTGCTGGGGACTGTTGATGACAAATGAAAAGGAGGAACAAATATTTTATAAAAACCTTGTCCTCATGTTCTTTGAAAATGTTAGTGGTCAAAATCCAAATATATGCAAGACTTAGGGAAACAGGCACGTGCTACTACTATATGTATGGATATGTTGTTTAGTAACTCTGGTCTTGGTTAGTTTTTATATTTTTCATTAGTTTACCAATTATTTATTTTTATTTCGTTAAAATTAGAAGGCCACCAATAGGTTCTTAATATTGGGTACCATGCACATGAGAATATAAAGTATCTTCACCTTTGTTTTCCCTTTTAAACTTTGGACATTCTACTTTTTTCCTTCTTTGCTCTTTTATTCTCTTCCCAGCTCCTAAATGTATGCCTGACCCAGGTTCTATTGTTGGTCCTCCTATATATATGGCTCTGCATTCTCTGTCTCATGGGAATTCCATCCATTTCTACATCTACTACCTATTGCTTCTATGCATATAATTCCCATAAAATAAGACTGGTCCAGACCTTGTTTCTAAATTTCAGAGCTGCATGCTTGACCTTTCCAATTGCTTGTTTTGAAAGTTCCTTAATATCAACATATCAAAAACTGAATTTGTTGTTTTTGCTTTACATATTTCCTCTTCCCCTTGCCACTAGCATTCTTTCAGTAAGCCAGGCTCAAAACCTGGGGGTTAGATTTGTTTCCACACTCTCTTTTGCTTTCTATATTCAAGCTAGTTCCAAAGTCATATACATTTGAATTATGCATATTTTGTTCTTTTTTTTCTAATTATGTCATCATCCTGATTGATTTGTCTTGCCGCCACTGGATTCTTTGTTTTCTTTCTCTCTGCTCTGTAATCCATGCTATAGTTCATGTCTTAAGTTTCAGGTTCAATCATCTTGTTCTGATAAAATTCATCCAATGCCTTCTTAATTTCTATATTATGTATAAACATCCTTTGTCACTGAGGCTCTGGGTATAATTTCCTTTTGGCTTAATATTTTACTGCACATATTGCTCTGATGGCCTTCTCATTATGACTATTTCCTTGAAACCACTCTGCATTTTCTTTCCTCTATTCCTTACACACATTTTTCTTTTGAGCCCAAAGTTCCAACTTCACTACTGGATAGCTCCTGTTAAAGCTTTAATCTATACACAGCCCTTAAACCTTAACTTCTCTCAAACCTTCTCTGATGCTTTCAATATTGACCTCACTTGACTTTGTGACATTTTATATATATAAATATATAAATATATTTAATATATATTTAAATTTAAGCAGCATAATTTTTTTTGTATCATACTTGTTTTACCCCCTGCATGTCTGAAAACTATCTGAGGGTTCCCTTGTCTTCTTTCAAGTACTAAGCATCTTGCAAAGAGGTAGGTCCAGGTATTACTGATTTTTATAGAACTCTATGACACAGGTCCCTCATGCCTGGCAGCATGCAATGGGAGAAGAGAATATATATAAAGTCGCTGCAGGTCTATTATCATTTTATTCCTCTTTCCTTCTGCCTTCCTCTCAAATTTGTGGCTATTAAGCATGACAGACCTGATAGATTTTTGAAGAGAAAGGCAAAAAAAAAAAAAGAAAAAAAAGACATCAAGTATGTATAGAGCATTGATAATTTATAAGCTGCCAAAGATAAGCTTTTCCCACAATTGAAAGTGGAGCAAGTCTCTCAGAGTGTTCGCCTGTCTGGATGGACAACTGAGAGATTGACAAACAACAATTCCCGCAGGACAGTGGTTACCTGGCTCTGTAATTTTGTTTCTTTCTCTCTTTTTCTCTCTGAAATGAATGTAGGTAATTTTCTCGCCCAGAAAATATGCCTACTGGGAAGAATATTCCCTTAAGTATCTTGATAAAAACAAGCAAAAACCACAGGGCAGCGCTGCCTCTGCCCTCATCCTCTAGTTACTGTGTAACACAAGAAAAAGCTCTAAGATCTCTGGCTGCAGAGAGTGACATAAAGGAGGAGGGAAAGTGTCCCAGGCAGGGACAACATGGAGCTGCACTCACCTCTGTGTAATTTTTATAATCACTTAGGTCATATTTAAAGACTACAGACTCAAAACACACAGAAGGGAGACTTGTGGAGGCTCCTCATTATTTCAACTTGAGTGAGCTAGTTCTATGCACACAAACCTAAAATAGTCTTTAGTATCTGAAACCGTGGTGGTAATTCTTGTCTCCTTGCTGTTAGCAATTCCCTAGCTTTGCTTACAAGAATTCAGAAATTCTTTAGCTTTGTATTGTAGTTATGCAACCCACAAGATTCCTCCTACCAGCAACAGTTCTTACAGCCCAGCCCTCAGTTAGAAAATTTATCTTCTTGGTAGTGCTAATAGGAAGCCTAAGATAGTAGTGTTTTAGTATGTAACCATAAATGCTCTTTTCTTGCTTAAATCACTGTGCTCATTATTTTCATACAATCAGATATTACCTTCTTGAGCATCACTGACAGTACAAGAGTTCAGGCACGTGAGAAAATTCCAAATACTAAGAGGCTCATTTTGTGGATGTTAAGAGTGCAGTAATTTTAATGATGCTATAAAAAGGACACGCAGTCCAATCATCGTGGTTGCACGGATTTTACATCTGTTTCCATTATAAGTGCTGATATTCTTCTGCTTATACTCAACAAACTTTCTAGAGTAGAAACTTCTCAGTAGTTTCTGGCAAAAGTTATTACATGGAAAATATTGGGTTCCTCTGCAAGTTATGACTTATGGTGCCCATCAACTGCTCATTAGTAGGTATATTCATCAGCTACAATAGTTTTTACCATTGAGTTTAAGTCTGTCTCAGGCACTTGGTTTGGCAAAATGCATCTTTTGAATTTGGTGTCTGTTTTTCAGAATTTATAGCACATTTGCCTTTCCCTGTATAATTCTATTTTATTTCCTGCCATGTATTACAATTTTTTATTTTATCCAGAAAAACATAGGAAACAAATCAACTTTTAGTCAAATTATCTAATTGCATTGATGTTATACTTTTTCCTGATTTTAATTCCAGTAAAGCTGGGCTCAGAGCTCTAATGTCTAAGGCATTAGAAAAAGAAAGAATGAAAGAATATGACTTAGAATATGAGGACCTTTATTTCATACAGGGACATAGACCTTTTAAGGGATAGAACCCTTTATGAGTAATAGAAATATGAAGTGTTGTACAGCATTAGAATGTTGTTATAAGAACGTGTGGGGGAATAATCTTTTCTTGAAAATAAGTAGGGTATTAGTTTCCAAATTTATTATGCAAATGACATATTGAAGTATCTCATTACTATGTAAAGCATTTACTGCTCTAATTTTAGAATTAAGGAATGGATCTATGCAAAACTTTCAGCATTACTTTATGTAGGGCCATGACTATTAGTGCAAAATAAGATGCTAGGTGTATTTTTTTAAATTTTACTATTTTATTTTTCTCCCAGTTTTATTAAGGAATAATTGACATACACACTGTATAAGTTTAAGGTGTACCAGCATAAAGATTTGACTTACATGTCATGAAATGATTACCGCAATAAGTTTAGTGAACATTTACTGTCTCATATAGGTACAAAATAAAAGAAAATGAAAAAAAGTTTCTTTGTGATAAGAACTCTTAGGATTTACTCTATTAGCAACTTTGTAGCAGTGTTAATTATATTTATCATTTGGTATGTTACAACCCTAGTACTTATTTACGTTATAACCGGAAGTTTGTAACTTTTGCTCTAGGTATATTTTAGCTCCTTGCCTCTTAAACGTAAACTTTGTAGGAAAAGAATATTTTTAGCTTGTTTACCAATAACATACTTGTATCAACAGAATCACAAATGCTCTCTCTAGATAAACACAAAGACAGAAAACAACAGTTAAAAACATATTAACCAACGTTCGGCACTTAATGTCATAAGACTAATAGGTCAACCAATAGGTGTAGATCTTTGAGACAGAATTTGCTCATTCATAGAATGTTTTTTTTTCCCCTGTATATTCCAGAATAGCACAAATCTTCATTATTTCCTTACTTTCTATTTCCTTGTATTAGATCTTTAAGAGTTTTAAATAAATGAGATAGTATATGAATAAATTAAAATCTGCTACCTTCATAGAAAAAATGAGTACCAAGTCAAAATTTTAGATCATATTACTTTAAAAAGGTGATGTGGATAACTCTTTAAGAACCTTTCCTTTTTCTAAGATTCTTTAAAAAATTTACTTTATCAGGACTGGATGTAGGTCTGCCTACTCCCATTGCTGAAATAATTTTTCATTAAGACAAAGGAGGGTTTTAGAGTTTGGATCTGCTTCCTTCTAGCCAGACAACACTGACCTTTAAAAAAGCTGTGGGTTTGAAGCTTATTTCTTGCATTCATTCTGATCCTCAGTTTCCTCATCTATAATGTTGAGATCCATGTCTTAGGTCAGATTAGAGAGGAAACAGACACGGAGATGGAGGAGGTTTGTAGGGTGAGAAGAGGTGCTCCCAGGACTGGCATCTGTGAAGAAGTGAGGGAAGCAGGAGAAGTAGAACTTCTACACATTTGCAACAAAGGCCTCAGCCACTCCTGTCGGGGTCTCTGAAATAGACTACTCTTGAATTAAGGTGTCTTGAATTAAGATAAGTGATTCAGGCCTCTGTAACTTCTTATCAATGAATCGTTAGGTGGCACACTACAGTGTGCACTACAGTTGTCTTTAAAAACAATGGAACTGTGTATATATCTAGCATATGCTTTCCACATTGCATTTACTAGCTATTATTTATTATTTTATTTATTATTAGGGCTCATGTAATTTTTCTGAGGAGCCCATGGAATTACACACACATTGTTTAACAATGATCAAATGCTATAAAACATATAATTAAAAAAGAAGGTGGTTGTTTCCTTTTGAGGCCAATCTCCAGCAGGTTGTTTCTGTGCACACACACTGAAAAGAGCTGATTGAGCATTTCAATCATTATAATACTCCCTTGTATCACACTGGGTCTATTCATTTCTGTTGGTGTTTCCTAACATAGAATATACAACATGGAGGTTTAATTCAAAAGCCAAATACAGACATGCATGGTGGCCCAAAGTAAGTGTTTAGAAGAGCCTTCCCAAAGCATTACATTTTTTTATTGGTCAGTTAACTGGCTTTGAATTATTTTTAATGGATAAAACATTTTAGCAGTGTTCTCTAGAGACTGCTCTGATTTCAAATGAAGCATTTCCAATTAATCTAAGGAAGGCATTATACAAACACAAGTTAACAATCGCCTGGCGATAGATAACAACAATATTGCTGCAAATTATTATAGCTTTATTCACTAGGCAATTCAAAGAGTTATTCTAGACATAATCAAACCCATCCTTGCATCTCCACAGACTCTTTGGATGCAGGTATTATTGCCCATAATTAACCCCTAGGGGAGATGTTTAGGATGAATACCATTTAGCCTTTTCTAAGCCTTGAATTACTGAAATCTATTGACTACTTGGTGGAATTATTTGTCAGGTCTATGCACTGTGTGCATGTGAAGAGTGGTGGTGTGGTAAAAATTACTTCTAGAGAAAGATATTACAACACCCAAAGAAGGATAAGTATTTTTCATGCACCATTTGACGTTGGGTACTTCCTACTCTTATAACTCCTACTGTATATGACAGATTCATGAGTGTAAAAGTCTGATACTCCTGGTTCAATAACCTCTCCTTAGTAACACTTGAATGAATTTCTGTTATAAGAAAAGTGTACCTTAAAGAAGGGCTTTGTTTACTGAGTTGAGTGATCTAAATATATAATGTCCTTACTTTTACATTAAATGTTTCAACATAGGGCATAATGCCTTGCATTTAGTGTGTATCTCAATACTTTTTGAAACTAATATCTACACATGTGTAAAGGTAGAATGGAATGGAATGGAGGTGGCAAGACATAGAATGTCTTGTTTTCAGATTGGCTATTGCTTGTGTACCCTGAGTTTCTTTCACCATTTCATGGAACGTCATTTGCAAACAAGGTTGCTAGTCTGAGTATGAGCATAGTTGAGATTATAATTATCTAAATAGTGTGTCATTAATGAGTACTTATGAGGTTTTTCTATTCCAAGTTAACATCCACTTAATTTTCTTTAATTTTCCTTAGCACAAACTAAGATAACACGCACCAAGCACAGAGTCAGCCACAAAAATAACCGCTGATGTAGGTGAACCCACAGATAATAATGAGAGCATGATCAGGTAAGAACTGGATGCTGAAATATATTTGTCTATGCTAATAACCATGTCACACAGCAGTAGGTCATCAAAGACCAGTTTGAACATATTTCATATTTTCTCCTCATTAGTTGAGACATGTGAGCTACTGATAACACAGTACTAATCAGGTAATTTTTTTTAGAAAATTTGGCTCTGAATATAAGTAGAGCTTTGGTTTATGAGGATTATAGAACATTTTCTTTCTTATGAGGGTTACCCATACTTAATTGAGATGATGTGGCTCTGACATATATGAATGAGGAAGTGGTAATTTGTATTCTGAAGCAGCTGCTGTGCTCACAGACTGTTAAGCACAATGGGAAACCTGACTGTTAAGATGATTGTCCCGGGATGTTGTTAAGAAAGAACTTCAGATGTACAGTGTTCTACAAGAAAAGCTTTTGTGCTTGAGGAAAATTGTTTACATTACTTTCACCTGCTATAAAATAAATGGAATATGAATTTCCAAATTCCCCTATTCATAGAGGAAGTAAATATCAAATATGTTATCAAAAGAGTAAGTTCAGGGATAGGCTAGTGTGAATTAGTCAATAATTCATTCATTTAGCTTTCATTGAGAATCAATTCTATACTAAACTCTGCTATGCATATTCTAAAATTGTGGTCACTTTCAGTGTATCTTAGGTGACCACATAATATTAAAACAACCCAGTGAAAGTCACAAAATTGGGGTCATTTAAATTTTTTTCTGACAGTCAAGACAAGCACAAAGTAAAACTTTTATATCATAATTCAGAATTGGGAACATTGAAACTGTGTGATTCTGATACTTTTGAGCTCAAATGTTTCTCAGTTGCTTCCTGGTCCAGCATCAGTACTAGTATTAATATAAACATCCACACAGAGACTTTTCTGAATGTGGCTCTTGTTGCAGGTGGTATGAAGGGAAAAAAATAAGAGATGCTATATTTCTGGGAGTATATGATCTACAACTTGATTGAATTGAATGTGACTGAAGAAGTTCAATTTCTATTTGCTGTAGTTTATTATCGTGGTCCAGCAAATAACCAAAAATATAGAAGAAATACTGAACTCAGAAAACTATTTTAAACCATGGCAAATCAGATAGATTAAATGCTGAGTGATAACCAATTTGCCTCTCATCCAGCTATATCCTATGATAGGTGGAACTGTGTTCAGTTGAACACTGATTTATTAAGAACTACAAGGGCTACAAAGATCTGTAAGACATGGTGAATTCTCTCTCATATAACTAACTTTCTCATAGCAAGATACAACAAGAATATAAATAACTGTTATGGGTGGTAAATTATGATAAATTCAACAGGAGAAATATAGATGAAAGACTAGAGGTATTTAAAGGAAACAAATCCACCAAGAACTGAGTGACTCTAAAACTGGAAGTTAGTGGAAGACATGAATAGAAGGAAAAACACACAGAAGTGAAGGCTGGGAAGAGGGTTAAGTTACTGGAGGCAGGAAGGGTCAGAAGAAAAAGTGCAGTGGGTGTTCACCACAGAGTACACTGGAATCTGTTTTGATGTGCATCTCTTTGGGAATCAGAGTTAGAAAGCTATGATTTTGGAGCCAGCTCTGTCGCTACCTGTGTGACCTAAGGCAAGTTACTAGAGAAAATTGGTTAATGAGCCCATTGTGAAAAAAGAACATCTAGATCTGCCCAGTAATCATTAAGGTCCTTTTTCAGCTTGGAAATGCTTTGATTTTCTGGGTATCGGCATACAAAATTATAAGGAATGCCATATTTATGCTCACATAGTTAGGATCATGAGCTTATCAAAGTAGGTGAACTATGAAGTATTTGCTTCTGTACTTCATGACGTTAAATGGAGACATCCTTATTGCATATTAGAACTGTGAAAATTGGTACAAATATGGAGTCAGGAAACACGTGGGGTGGAAGGTTTGCAAGGCTTTTTCTACTGTGTAACCAAAACTACATGACTAAGTAGAACCACAGAGCATGTAATTAAGACTTGATGTGATGATGACAAAGGGGAATAGAAATCACTACTGATGATGGTGTTCTGAGAAACGGGTGTGATTCAGGTAGTGCTTGATGGGGAGATTTTGCTACTATTGGAGGCAAATGAAAAAGGGGAATTGAGGATAGCGTCCGGAATCCGTACGATGCTTGAGAGTGGAGAGAAAATGTGTCACCCTCTAGAAGCTCAACTGGCAGACGCTTGTGCACACTCTTTGGTATAACATGGGGAAGGTGAACAAGAGACACTGCATTGTTTTTGAGTGTGAGCAAGCCAACAAAAGCTGGCTTCCAGAGAGAAGGCTAGGTAGGGAAAGTAACACTCAATATTGCTTAGTAACGAAGTTTCTTACAACCAAACAAATGGTAAAGTGTTGCATAATTTTGAATCTTAAGTTTTTAGTTTTTATCATCTATTCTTATTAACTTATTTTATGGCATATTTATTATTTCCAATTTTATCTTAGTTTTTTTCCTTGGTTTTCTTATTCTTATTGGTAAGTAGTTTGCAAACTACACAACATACAAAGTACTTACTTCAGTTAATGAGACATTCTTGGCTTGGAAAGACTAAGAGTGGTGAATAATGAACTATGTTTTTAAAGAATTTCTTCATCACTAATCTGACAGATGTTCCAACAAGTGAAAGGTCTAGATAAATGTAAAATTAATGAGCAGCAAAATACTTGAAAACTTTCGTTTGTCCATAAAAAAAGAAAAGCTATTCATACTCGTGAATGAATTGGGGGAAATCAGGATTTTATCATTTAGATGTTTCTAGCAAATGATAGGAGGCCTTATGCAGAAAAATCCATCCACTATTTCAATTAGTTACATCATGCTTTTTTTTTTTCTTTTCAGTTATGCTTAAGCTATATTTCATTTTAGAAACAATAACATGACAGCAGGCAACCTTTTGATCCAAGATTCAGATCTGCTAGTTAGGCTGTAAGCTCCTGAACAATCATGGGTCACAGTTTTATAAACATGCATGAACCTAGTCCTTGCACAAGGAAGGTGTCCAATGTGTGTTTGCAGAACTGAACTAAATATATCTATGTGTGTGCCATATATATCTCCACACACATATTTTTTCATATCAGTGTGAAATTTTTTTTGTCTTTTATGTGAAATTCCTTTGAATTCAAGGCAAATTATAATCAACCTAAGACACAAACTTCCAGAGCTCCTCAAACCTCAGTTCTGTTTGACCAAGCTGCAGGGGAAGTGTGAGCCACGGCCCCAGCTATCCAGATAGAACTAGCCAAAAAGCCCACTGACACTGCAGGAAATGACTATTATACAGGTTGGCCCAGAGTGTGTGTCTTTGATGGCAGCAGGTTAGGGATATGAAAGATGGGCCCTGGAGGTGCAGAACACCAATCGACCTTGAGAGAATGAAAATTGGCTGGTACATTATTTGGAAAAGACAGCAGAGTACTCGTTTTGAGACAATTGGGAAAAATACTGTACTAATTATAGTGTTAGAACAAAAAGAATATCATCATTTTTCAATTTTACTTTTAAAGGATTATTTTCTGTAAAGGTTATCACAAACAAAAGATGATCTTAAAGAGCCCAGAAATGAACCCATAAACTTTTGGTCAACTAATCTTCGACAAAGGAGGCAAGAATATACAATGGAATAAAGACAGTCTCTTCAGGAAATGGTGTTGGGAAAACTAGACAGCAGCATGTAAATCAAGGAAGTTAGAACACTCCTTTACACAATACACAAAAATAAACTCAAAAGGGATCAAAGACTTAAACATAAGACAAGATACAGTAAACCTCCTAGAAGAAAATATAGGCAAAACATTATCTGACATACATCTCAAAAATATTCTCCTAGGGCAGTCTACCCAAGCAATAGACATAAAAGCAAGAATAAACAAATGAGACCTAATTAAACTTCAAGCTTCTGCACAGCAAAGGAAACCATAAGTAAAACAAAACAACAACCTATGGAATGGGAGAAAATTTTTGCAAATGAAACCAACAAAGGCTTGATCTCCAGAATATATAAGCAGCTCATACAACTTAATAAGAAAAAAAACAAACAACCCAATCCAAAAATGGGCAGAAGACCTAAACAAGCAATTCTCCAAGGAAGAAATACAAATGATCAATACCCACATGAAAAAATGCTCAATATCACTAATTATCAGAGAAATGCAAATCAAAACTATGATGAGGTATCACCTCGCACCAGTCAGAATGGCCATCATTCAAAAGCCCACAAATGACAAATGCTGGAGAGGCTGTGGAGAAAAGGGAACCCTTGTACACTGCTGGTGGGAATGCAGTTTGGTGCAGCCACTGTGGAAAACAGTATGGAGATTCATCAAAAGACTAGAAATAGACTTACCATATGACCCAGAAATCCCACTACTGGGCATATATCCAGAAGGAACCCTACTTCAGGACGACACCTGCACCCCAATGTTCATAGCAGCATTATTTACAATAGCCAAGACACGGAAACAGCCTACATGTCCATCAACAGATGACTGGATAAAGAAGATGTGGTATATTTATACAATGGAATACTATTCAGCCATAAAAACCAACAACATAATGCCATTTGCAGCAACATGGATGCTCCTGGAGAATGTCATTCTAAGTGAAGTAAGCCAGAAAGAGAAAGAAAAATACCATATGAGATTGCTGATATGTGGAATCTAAAAAAAAGAACATAAATACAAAACAGGAACAGACTCATAGACATAGAATACAAACTTGTGGTTGCCAAGGGGGTGGGGGGTGGGAAGGGACAGACTGGGAGTTCAAAATTTGTAGCTACTGACAGGCATATGCGGAATAAACAAGATTATATTGTATAGCACAGGGAAATATATACAAGATCTTGTGGTAGCTCACAATAACAACAAAAATAGTGACAATGAATATATGTATGTTCATAGATAAGTGAAAAATTGTGCTCTACACTGGAATTTGACACAACATTGTAAAATGACTATAACTCAATTAAAAAATGTTAAAAAAAAAAAAAAAAGATGATCTGACCTGCCTCGGTTCTATTCCGCACATCACATGAGGGGTATTCACTTTCGAGTCATGTAATATTTTCTCTTTCCTTTTCTATAATAATAAAAAAAATGGTTCAGTGGTAATATTTACTTTGCTTTCATAGAATTATTAAATAAGAAATAAAGGCTATGACATGCTAGGACAGTATATAATTCTAGCATATTAGAGACTACTTCCAGTTTTTTAGGTAAAAATAGGTATGTGGTAGATACAACATTATATATATTACTTATGTTTTCTAATATATAAAATGTATCATTTCTATTATAATATATAATTGTATATTATATATATATAAAATAGTATGTATGCATGCGGTAGATATAAATGCCTTTTAGCACTTACTTTTCTCATCACAAGGAAAAATTTTTTTTCCTTTTTTCTTGTATATATATATGAGACGATGGATGTTAACTAAACCTGCTGTAATCATTTTGCAGTATATGTTAATTAAGTCATATTTATGATGTGCTGTACACCTTAAACTCATACAGTGCTATATGTTAATTGTATCTCAATAAAACTGAAAAAGAAAGTTACATGAAATTTTAAAAATACATTCAGATCTTTCAGCTTCTAATATTCTATTTTTTGGTATGGAAAAAGATGGAAACCATTTGAGTACAAAAAAACTAATCAATATCATATTTACAATAAAGAAAGTCAGTGTGCCTTGGGATTTCCTATATTCCAGGATGAGAAGAAGACCCACAAAGTACTGATATTTCAGGAAAAAGCTGAAAAAGAGCCTAAGCTTGTTGCACGTCACTATCTACACGGCACCCTGTTTTCTCTGGTCTCTCTTATCCGGAGTTTCCTGCTTCTTCCATCTCTTCAGTTTCTTCACCTCCATGAACCTCTACGAATCCAACATTTTTCCTGGGATGATTTCAGTTTTTGGTTGTGTTTGTTTTCATTAGGTAAAATTCCAAGCACAGATTCACTTTTTTTTAGATTAAGAATCTTCCTGGCAAGTAGGTTGGCCATTTGAGACACAATCACATGCCAACGAGAAGCCATAGCAACCACTGCTTCCCCTACTCCATCCAGAAGCCCCTCTCCAGGTTGGCTGGGTCTTTCTTTAATCTTCCAAGTAAAGTGTCAGCCTCCAGGTCAAATTCTTGGTTCGGTTCCTCTTCATGTTCTCTGAGACTTTGAAAACTTCTTACAAAGAGTAGAGGTGGAAGCCTAGGAGGTAAATAGAGAGTTCCTATCACGTCGGCATTGCTCCTGTGACAAAGGGTCCCAGTAGCCACACTGAGAGTATCTGTGGGCTCTGGGTTCCTGTAATGAGCAGTGTGCAGATCTCCCCCATCCACCTGTTAATCGCAGGTCTGGGGCTGGCAGCAGGTTTGGGAGTGGAAGAGAGAAACTTTCAGCACATCTGAAATAACTATAACAAAACATGCCACAGAAGATTCAGCTATAATAACTATGTAATATATAATCTCCTTATTGCATTCTTAGCCTGTCTTGTTTCTGTAGCAAAAATTAAAATTAGAGCTCTCCTGACAGAAGCAATCTAAATTCAAACAATTCTGCAACTGACAGGAGTTTGGGAGTGTTTAGGCTTTCCAGTTTATTGGCAAACAAACTATTTCAGTTTATTGACAAATAGTAGATAATTTATATAGATCTGCTTTTATGAATGTCCATCTCATCTTTTTATTTCAGAAATTTAAAAATGAATTTCTTTACAAATATAATTACTACAATTTGAATAGAAGTGTGGCAAATTGGAAACCATTTGATACTGTCTTATAATTTAGCTCTGAAACTGCTGATTTTTTCAGTGTATGCATTAATTTTGTTTTCATCCTAAACTTTGATTTGCATTATTTTGGCTAAAGAAGCCACATATTATTCACCACACCAGGCAAGTTAGACAAAATCCAAGTGCTGAAACTTCCTGGGCAGCTAGTTGTGAAGCCTTCTTTGACTTGGCAGCTTAGGGATCTGGCAGCTAGAGAGCAAGAAGACCGGAGTGCCCCATTCTGGTGGGGCTCTCTGGGCATCCCCCAAATACATCATGGACTTGGCACACCTTCTCTGTAAGGATGAAGTCACTGACAGTCCACTGAGCAGGTACACATCTGCATTTGGCAGAGGGCTATTCCACCACACGCTGCCTTTCTGCTTTCTCTCTAGGTAGTGACATGGGAGAGACAATCCTCTGTCTTCTCTCCAAATCTTCTTCATGCGTAATTAATGGTCAATGTAATTTCATGCCTTTGAGTGTTGTTTTTTTCCCATTAATAATAACAATAATAATGTTAATATCATTGAGCATTAAATATTTTTGTTAAATGTAAATATTCTATATTAAATACTAATAAGCATCTGACAAATTCAGAGTTTATACTCTAAATTCTGGATTTTCTAACCAAGATCAAGTAGAGAGCATTAGAAATAGAAAACAAAACTTGAAGAGAGATTTAGTCTACTTTCTGCCTGTTCCTTTCTTTTCATCTCTTTCATAGCTACAAAATTTAGGCTTTGTTTTGTTTTTTTGTTTTTTTTTTTTCTTTCAGTTTTAATGAGTGGTGCACAAGTACTTTCTTGTTGTAAAAGAATACAAATCACAGAGGTATATTGAGTAAATTCTTAAGTTCTCTCCCCTTAAAGTGCTCATCTTTCTTCCCTTGGTTTAATCTTATTTTCCTCCCCAGAAGAGGTGACTACTGTCTACAGTTAGGTATCCAATGCTGCTACTCAATGTTTTTGGAAGACAGAAATGGTCTCCATCTGTGTTATATAATATCTGAAACATGGCTAGTGTGATTAAGGAGTTGAATTTTAAATTTTATTTAATTTTAATTAATTTCAATTTACATTTGTATCGCATACGTGAGTAGGAGCTCTCATATTAGACGGCACAAGTTTTTCATCTATCCCCAGGGCTACTGCAATAGATTCATCAGTGTCCCTGTATGCAGGCTCATTTTTCTCTTTTACCAGTGTGTGAGACTTACACAAATTTGATCATATTTCCCTGCTAGCTATGAATCCTTCAGCGAGTCCCCTTTCACCATGTTATCATTCTAAACTTGTCTGCATGATATATAAAGCTCATTATGATCTGGCCTGTGCATAGCTCTGTCTCTTACCATTCTTTACCAATTCCTGAAGTTCACAGAACATGTCATGCTTTCTCATGCCTCAGTGCCTTTTCACATACTGCTCCCTTCTTCCAGGTATCTCTTCCCTTATCTGTCTAACAAATTTCATCAAGACTCAGATAACCCCCGCCCCATCACCTTTTTTGCCCCAAATACTTCCCCAGCAGCTGTAGGTGCTTTTCCTCTCTGTATCCCTTAAGCCGCAACACAGAAAGCCAGTAGGTGCTGCACAAATGCTAATTCCTTTCTCCCATTCTCTCCTCTGCTAGCACTGAGGATGGCTATTATGTGGCCATGTAAAACACTGTATAGTATAATTGAGGGAGGGAAAAAGTCCAAAAGGAATTAATTTTGCTATAGTGTAAATTTCATAGTGGGTATGTGGGCAAAGATTAATCTCTTTTGTTCACAAATACTCTAAGAACAATGCTTGGCACAGATTAGGAGTACAACAAATATGTGTAGAATGAATTTACAAAATATACAATTGAAAACATCCATGAATCTCCAAATATGCCCTCTCTTTTCTGGTTGCTGCTTTTCTCAAGCAAAGAAAGTGGCTGCTTTAGAAGAAAAACACATTAATAAACAAAATGCCCAAATATCATTTCCAAGATGGAGTACCAAGCAATACTCATCTAAATCAACTGTCTCCCACACCTCAAACTTCATTCCTGCTGAAGACTAACACAATACCTTCTGTCATTTTTCACCATTCTTCCATTTTAATATAATCAACAAATATAATTGAAGCTCATTTTTTTACCTATTAGTAGGTACTCAAATACTTTGTTTACCATTAAACTCAATGGCTTCCAATGCAGAAGGTCACTGCTATGTGACCTGACTGGACCCTTATCCAGTAGGCTCCATTAATATTAATTTGTGGTTAGCTTGGTTAATCTAAAAATCTGTTTCCTATCTACAGGACTATGTTCATATTCAAACCAATTTGTATTAATTTTGGAAGTCAAATATCAGGAGACATCATGTCAAAATCGTTCATGAATTCTTAATACAAAGCATCTATTGTATTCTGTTCATAGTCATATCCTTCAACTGAGAAATGCTATTAAGTAAAAGAAAATTTATTAAGTATAACTTTGTCACATTACTGGCTTATTGCTCTTAATTTCATTACCCACCCTCCAGATACTTGAATATATTATCTCAATTGTTTTGTGCCATCTTGATTGAATGACCATTTATAGGAGTAGGCATTTTATCTCTTTAAGGGAAGTATGGATTTTGTAAATGACTCAGTGCTTTGGTCAGCCATGTTCTTTAATATACAAAGAAAACAGTAGTGCTAACATGGATATTATTTATTCAAAGTTTTATGTCAATTTTGTCATTTAAAGCTTGAAATACTTTCCAGTTGTCCATTAGTATTTTCCTTTCCTATTGGACATAGTCAAAAAATGAATGCACTGACTGAGATAATTAAAGAACACTAGTTGAACATTTTTCAATATTGTATTATTTGTTTAGGATATTGTTTTTATTAAAACTGTTTATAATCTCATAACGTAAAATGCTTTCATTTCACTATTTGTTTTTACCCCTTGAAAATTTTGCATTCTAGTATGAAGAAAGCATATTCTTTTTTATTCACTACTCATATCCACTACAGATTTTTCTTCTGAGATTCACTCAGCTTGGACTTTCATAAACCCATCTTAAAGCCTACTTATTTTGTTTATGCTTGTCATTTCAAAAAGAGACTACAGATATTCTGATTATAACTTCGTAACATAGTCTCATTCACTAGTGAAGATTAACATTCTTTCTAAAAACTCAATGTCCGTTATTTTTTAATTACCTCAAATGTGACCTGTACCCAGAGTTTTTCATTAGGACAATCCATATTTTCTTTTATCATTGTTTTGAAGTTCGTTCAGAGCCCACTAATGAGGAATATAGGACTGCTTTTAGTTTCTGAGAACTGTTCTGAAGGTTGCAGTTGGATAGGAGTCATATTATCTTATAACCACTTGTTATTTGTGGGACTTCCTTTTAACTTGATACTGGTATTTTGAATTGACATCCTTTGAAGTGTTAGGGGAAATTTCTCCAACTCCTGTATTTCCTCAGATGGACTTAATATCAACCAAAAGAAAATTTCTTATTAAAATATAAAACTAGAGTAATCTGGTTTATTCCAGTTGATTCCAGGAGAATATAATAGGCCAAAAGGTAGTTTTTTTTATACAATTGCTCTATTCAGGAATAAACTAAAGAAATCACCTCAAAAACAACCCTCTTGCATGTGGCATTCATATTGGTATTTTTTCTTTGAAAAGTAAAATAAAAATCAGCTTTAAGGTAACATAGGTAGAAAATGAGTAAATGTATAAAACTGTAAGAAAGTGAAAATCTTTTTAAATTGTACGTCTGAAGGGTAACTGATATTAACATTTCGACATAGTTTCTGGTGTCTCTCAATGCATTGTCATCCATTCATTTAGTCATTGATTCAATAAGAATTCACTGTGTACTAACTATAATCTAGTCATGGTTCTAGACTCAGAACTGTTATAGAGAAAATATTAAATCTTTACATTGTGGAGCTAATTTTGGTGATGGAAATTCTAAACAAAGAAATCCATAGCAAAATGTCAGGTAAGAAAAGTTCTGAGGGAAAATGAAGTAGGGTAAGGGGATAAGAATGACTGGAGATGGAATCTATTCCAGGGAGAGTGATCAAGGAAAGCCTCTCTGAGCAGGAGATGCTGGAGCAGAGCCTTGAACTGAGGGAAGAGCCATCAGTCTGGAGGAGAAACATATCAGAAAGAGGCAGTATCCTCCACCTCCAAGGCAGGATTGTGTTTGGCCGGCTAGATGACAGCATAAGGGCCTGAGAGGACAGACTAGAGGGATAGTGATGATGTTGGAAGGGGTTGAGAGCAGGTGCCTCATAGGCCAAGGTACAGAGTAGTTTTTATTATGAGGGTCAGTGTAGCTTTTGAAGGTTTTGAGCAGGGAAATGATGGGATTTGCTTTACATTCTTAAAAAAGATCACTCTGGTGACTGTGGGAAGAATGAATTACAAGCATGAGTGAATGGGGGGAGATTTCCATAATCCCAAAATGTGGCATTAAGGTGATGAGAATAAAGCTGCTATTTCTCACTTAATATGAACCATTTAAATGTCACGTGGGCTAGGTTAGCTTTGGCCAGGTTTTCTCAATAGCGGCACTATTGACATTTTGGGCCAGATAATTCTTGGTGGGGGTTGGCGGGAACCGTCCTGAGCATTGTAAGATGTTTAGCCTCTACTCACTAGATACCAGAAGTCCTTCCTTCCCAGTTGTGACAACCAAAAATGCCTCCAGACATTGTCAAACGCCTCCACTGATTGAGAACTGCTGGCACAGGCAATGCTGTGGTAACAAAAACCTCCACATTTCAGTAGTGTAAAACGTGTACTCATTTCTCCCTCAGGCAAAATCTGCAATGAGTCTAACAGTTCTCAAAGTTAGCTTCCTTCTATGTTGTAGGATCCAGGTGGCTTTTATCATGTAGAAACACCATCTGGCTTTCAGGTGACTATGGCAGGGAAGAGCAAACTAGATCTTATGCTTCTGTCCAAAGTGACTCATATCACTTCTGCTTGATGTCTGTTGGGCAGATCACAACTATTTACTGCAAAGGGACTGAGGAGAGTGAGGGAACACATGGATGTTTGGTAATCCATACATGTATCTGCTTCAATTAATATCACTGTCTAAAGCAGTTCTGGAATTCTGCTAGGCAGATACATGAAAATCCTCTAACCTAGGAGTGTGGGGAGTCCAGTCACTAATCTCTCAGAGTTGCTCTTATATCTGAGGCTCCCAGACTCCACTTACTATGAGGTTTTTTCTTTCCATCTTTCTTGGGCATGTCTGAAGTGAGTGTTAAGGTTTCGCTCTTTTTGGCAATTGTATACTTTTGTCAGTCTAGTTTCTGATGATAGAAAATTGTGGAGTCAAGGGTTGCTTTAAGTGTTGGACAAACTTACAACGTTTTTGGTAGTATAATGCTCTCATAATCTTAAAATACTTCCTATGTTTCAGATTACTCTATTCCATGTGCTAGCAGCCTTCCCTATAATAATCTACAGTAGCCTTTCCATCTGTTTGATTTTTCTCCTTTCTGGCCTTCAAAGGTCTTTTGCTCTCAATTTAATAGTGTATAATGTGAGACTATCTGGAAGAGAAAGTAGAAACGTCATATCTATTAAGTTTTTAATATCTGTGTTTATTTGTGTTACTCCAAAAAGAGGTACAAGGTTTCTGAGGCAAGGACATACTAATGATTATTTTTAGCAATAACAGCATTGGCTCCCTTTGACACAATTTTTCCCCATTCTTGGGTGAAAGTCAGATAAAGGTCACCTTAATGTACCTGGATCTCTAATTGAGGAAGCCCAAAATTATGAAGCTGAGAATTTATATAGAAAGATTACTGTTTCTCTTCTCTCCCTGATAGAGAAAGAGTAATGTTTAACATGTACAGAAGCAAATTCTCCTTGGGAAGAGAAGCAAAAATATCCTTGGTTCTTACTCTTCAGAATGCAAATAGAGAACTGTTGGGACAGGAGTGAAATCAGGCAAGTCTCTCCCAGTTTATAGCCCCTGGAAAATCTCCATGGCCCCAGACCTCATTCCCTTTTGATAGATAACACATACTTCTAGGGAAGTAAATCTTTAATCCTTCCCTGAGGTATATTGTTTATTCAGTTATCTTTTAACTTTCATTTTTCCCCCCTTAACTCAGGTTTCAGCAAAATGCATTTCAAAAGCCTTAACATGAAAATAGTCACTTCCTGACAATGCCCTTAGTCTAATTTTAGACCTGAAACTTTTCAATCTGCTGATGTCTTACTATTTTACAAAGTCTTTTTTTTGCAACTTAACCAAAATAATAGCTTTTCATGGAAAAAGCTATTCAGTTACAAATGTCAAAGCTATTTATAATTGCCAAGAAATAATAGGAGAAAGGTTTGTAGAATGATAGTTAAATTTCTAAATGTGTTATTTTATTTCCACTGTATATTTTACCATAATGGTGGTATTAATGTAGAAAATCTTTACAAATGTATGCTAGTTCTTATTATTTACTATATTAATTTCATAGTCATGGTTATGTTAGATTGACAAGAAGGTCTAATCTACATTTTCAGTTATATAAATCCTTTCTTTTCCAGGGAAAGTTTGTATATATGCTAATGTATACTGTCTGATTATTAAAATTATTCAGTTGCTTTTTGGATAGCTTCATATTCCACAGTGACTGAGCTTATCAATAAAAAAATCTGTAATTTTTCTATAAAATGTTTGGTATCACATCTGAAATATGATTTATAACATAAGATTATATCTAAGAGAAAAGCTTTATTTCTCCATAATATATTTATAAGATTTACCCTGATATGAATTCTTTGATATATATGTTTTGATTTAATGTTGAACATATTTACACTTTCAAATGTTCAGAGTTTTACTCCTATTTCAATTCTCTTTTGTTCACAAGTGCTTGCATTTTGAATTCACAGGCAGTATCACTGGTATGACTCAATTCCCCTGGGCCTGCAGCCTAATGCCCCTTTCTTCCCATATCCAGCGTCATCTGCCCTGGGAGGGGCATTTTGTGCAGGTGTGTGGCACTCCACTGTGTACAACCGAGCTCCTTCCTACAGTCACCTCTTGTGTGCCATACAGGCCTAATGATCTACTATACAATTAGTTACTGAAACATTCCAGGAGGACACAGATGATGCATGAGGATGAAGGGACAATGCAGAAGTAGTTGGTGAATAAATTATTTTCTGTGTAAGAGAACCATGGAGTAATGGTTTTACTCCCAATCTCTTGCTCTGGAACCACTCAAAACTGCTAGCTTTAAGAGTTACTCTGCAAATTGGTAAGAATAGCGCCTTCCAAAGCGGTATTCTTCATCTCAAGAAGCCAAACAGACCTTTAACCATTGTACCTCTTTTTTTTTTTTAACAGTAGAAAGTGAAAATGCAGTCATTCATCTTTCACTTTGGAGGGAATATCCCAGTAACTAGATCCCAGAAGCATCAATGAAGCAATTAACCGCTGAATTTTCATGGGATTTATCTCCCCCACTTCCGGCTAACATGTGTCTTATTATTCTTTAAGGTAATTCCTGCTTCCTAGTCATCAGATTCAATTTTCTGTCATCGATGTGGTGAAGAAATGTGGTACCCTGTAGGATTTCACTATGACCCAAACCTCAGCACATTAAGTTTGGTAGAGAAGGGGAGAGTTAATGTGATGCTAAACAACTTCTTACCCTGCTGAGTAAAAGCCGACTTCCCTTCAAGTTTCTTCAGTTACTGAAGAGGGAAAAAAAGCAATTGTCAAATCAGTAGCTGCATACCAGGTACCCGCGGTGCCCGGACCTAAGGCGGAGGTGCGCTCTGCGTCTCGGCGCTTAGTTGCTCGAGTCTGGCGGGGAAGATGACTGAGGCGGGCATAGCAGTCTCGACGTCTATACTGCCCACAGGGTTCCGTGGAGGAGCCGGGGCACCGCCAGCAGGGACGTCTCCCTGCACAACGTCAGCGCGTCCTCTTCTCTGTCGCGCTGCTGACGCACTAGCGCTTGCTGTGGGCGGGGCCGCGCCGCACATGCGCACTATCGCCTGGCCCGGTGGAACCGCCACGACTCCCTCCCGTGGGGGCCGCCCACGACCTGTCAGACACTTTCCACCCGACTTCCGCTGACCCTCCTCAGCGCTTAGCCCGGAAGATCAACCAACAGGTGTTTATCAGCTGCAACCTTCAAAACACAGTATTGGCGTGCTACTTAGAGGAAACGGAATCAAAGAAGAAATGGAGGCTTTTCCAGAAAATTCGGGCTGAGTGGCAGAAGTGAGGATTTCTAACTTATGTACAATATACATTTAAATAAAGGGATTGACTTTTTTTTTAACTGAAAAACAGAAAAAGTGAAGTTGACACGTTTGGAAATGAGAGAACTAAAACGGGTATGCCACGGAGGCAGTGAACACCAACATCAGCTTCCCGGTCAGCCCTCGTCTGTTCTCAGGTCTGAAGCGCACGGTCCTGGGCAGCCGTACTCGCCCAGTACTCACGCCGGGACTTTTCCTCCGCGCGGGGGAATGTTGGCGGTACTCAGTCTGAACTCCGGGTGCGTCAGGTTTCCAGTGCAAAATCAACTCTCAGAGTACTGTTAGTCATGGAAAAAGTGTTCTCCCCAGCGAGGAGTCTGGCTTTGTCCGAGGAAGCCTGGGGCTTCCGATGCCCAGCCCAGCTGCGAGGAGCCAGTGCACCAGAGGGACGCTCTGGTAAGCGTTTCTCAGACGTCGGCACACACACTTGGAACTCCTCCCTCATGTCACTTGTTCTGCTGCGCTAAATGGCTTCATGCAGCCCGGCCTCCCAGGTTCTGGAATGAGAATGCAGAGAAACTGGCCAGTACCAGCTGCACACCAGGTACTAGAGGCTTTGATAATTTGCTCAAATAAAGATATTGTTTCTAGAATGGCAGCTGTAATTGGTGTAACCTGATTAAGCTTGTGATAGGGCAGTTGTTTGCTGAGATGCAGCTGCTTTCTGCTGGTTGCTCTTAGCTCTCTGAGTTCCCAGACGTGGTTTACTATTCTGGTAGGGACAGGAAATTCAAGGGAATTTCTCCTGGTCCTGTCTTTATTCCATGAAGTAGGGAGCCAATGTGGGGATTCTACCACTTGCTGAGTAGACAAGTTTAAATTATGTATACAGGAAATGGAAATACAATTGTAGTATGGGTCCTACAGCCCACTGAGTTCACTGTGATGCATACTTGAATGAAGAGACATCATTTATCAAATTACCACCACACGCCCCCTTTTGACTTGCAAAATATTGTGGCATTTTGGGTCTCCAGGGATAAATACCAATCTCGAGCCTGTGTTTACTACATTTTTTTAAGGTCTAGGCAGCTCACCTTTCCTTTGTACTAGATACCAAAGTAAATGGTGGTAAATACCTTTGAGCAGACTAAGAGATTTACAGTAAATACCTGTGGCAGTTATTCAGGGACATTCCTCAGGGGGAACTAGCCTTACCATCAATTAGGGGCTTTAGGTCTATGAGCTGTCTGTTCTGTAAACTAGGTAAGTAGCTGTGACTTCAGTTGTGATGACTCAAGTCTGGTTTTTGGCCTTCATACGTATTTTTTTGTTTGTTTGTTTATTTTGTTTTGTTATATAGATGAAGTATGTCTGTTCAGTCTGTATAACGAAACACCATACACTGCGTAGCTTATAAACAACATAAAATTTATTTCTTACTGTTCTTGATACTGGAAGCCCAAAATCGGAGGCCAACATGGTTGGATTCTGGTGAAGGCCTTCTTCCAGTTTGTAGACTTCTTGTGTCTTCACATGGTGGAAAGGGCAAGGGAGCTTTCTTGGACCTCTTTTATGAGTGCATTAATGTCATTCATAAGGGTTCCACTCTCCTGACCTAATCACCAAAGCCCCCTCCTCCTAATACCATCACATTGGATGTTAGGATTTCAACATAGGAAGTTTTGGAAGACAAAATTTCAGACTAAGTAGGCTGCCCATATATTTCACTTCTAAAGACACCATTATCAATTACTCATTGGTAAATAAACAAAGCAAAACAAAAAAATCCATGTCCAAAACATTCACATTACAACTACATCCTTAAGGCATATTTCAGTAGTTACCACTTTCCTTCTCACTGGAAGTTGAGTACTTACCCATTAATATACTGGGAAATCATCTTTCCCTTTGATCTCAGAATGTTCAAAATCCAAGCTTGCCATTTCTTTCTGCAAACTCTTCAGTGCAGAATTATTCCTTTCTCGTTAGTGTTTTTAAATAATAATTACATGACAGAAACCCTGCCTAAGGCAGCACCCCTTAGTATCTCAAAGCACTTGAACCGATAGACCTTTACAGTCAAACACCAATGATCATTTAATTGTTGTGATACCATAGAACGCCGTGGAATACCGACATCCTATTGTATAAAAAAGGAACCCAGCTCTGTTTTCAAGGCCAAACTTGAAAATAGTTGTCCTAGAATTTCATTTTGAGGGCCAGCTTCCTAGGACTTCTTTTAGTACCATGCACTGTATCAGGCAGGATAACAGAAACTATACTAAGTATTTCAAAAGAGAGTTAAATATAGGGGATTGGTTAACAGATGTTGCAGCAATTAAAACATTAAACAGCAAAAAGGTAACGAAACACAAAGGTAAGAACTGTTGCTACCCATAGTGTAGGAGGACCCAAGAGAAAAGATTGGTTGTCCTTACTGGAACCTGAAAACTCAGAGAAGAGGACCAACAGAGTGAAAACGCTAATGTCTTAGAAGGGGACACTACCTAGCTGCTATTAGTACTTCAGGAGCTTGAAGGAGTCAATTTATGGAGCTGAAGTTCCATCTCTGGGGACAGGTGCTATTTGGATGGATTCCATTGAGAGAGTGCAGCGAAGCTGGTTCTGAAAGAGCTAAAAATACTTGAGACTGGCACCACCTGCTGAGGTGAGGAGACATTGCTGAGACCATGCTGCTGGTAATAGCAAGGTCAGAGAGAGAAGCAAATACTGTTCATTTTTCTCTCCTTACCAACTCCTTTGAGTACTCCATATATCAGAATCTAACCGAAAGCCAGCTGGTAAGTAAATGTAGTTTGTAGAGTCCTAGCTCCAGAATCCGGGAGAGAGCGGAGGAGGATTGATTTGGGGCTCAGAGACAATAACCAGAACTCCCACTCTGAGTGTATCTATAGGGATTTGTTCCAATATCTATTTTCTCATTTTTGGAATCAAGTGTTGATTTTCTAGGTCAATTAGTCTCACTGGCACTATGTTTTGTTTTGGGTTTTTTTGACAGTTTTTTTTTTTCTTTGGTAATGTTTATTCTGAATTATATTTCATACCCTTTTTACAGGAGTCATTTTCACAGGCTTTTTTTTTTTTTTTTGAAGGAAGAGGTTTTATACTCAGATTAAATGAGTGTTTATACTTTTTAAATGGAGTACCTCTATCAGCATTTTGCTGTTAATGAAGATAACAAAATGTTGCTTGGTGAACACATTGAATGATCAGGTTGCCTTCTCCGGCGTCTTGCTCTCGTAAAATCATTAACACTCCAGACTTTGGGTAGCTCTGACTTGGAAATTCCTCCTCCACTGCCCTGAGGTCTTCTCCTTGCTCCTACTGAAATGTCTGTTAAGTTTTATGGTAATCCACTGATGAGACTTTCTTCTCCAGTATCACATCTCTGGCCAGGAAAGTCCTCTGAGTAGAGTCCAGGGACTGAAATGTAGTCAGATTCTTGAGTGTCACTGATGCCTATGATTTGTTCATGTGTTACTGTTCTTAAAAAGTGGCAAAGACCCATGAAGGCAGAAACTGCAGGGACACAACCTTCCTTTCCAGCTTCATGCAGAAATTAGGTCATCATATCAATCAAAGCCATCTTTAATTTCATTTCCAAATAGTTGTTATCTAAAAGGAATGTCTTTTTCAAGTCTCCAAGTTATCTTTTATTTCTTCATCTGAATTTACTAATTCTATCCTGAACTCACTGTTTTCTTGTAATATCTTGCTGTTCCTAAACAATTAGCAATTAAGATATGCTGTTAAGTTTATTTAATCATCATACTCATCAGCCCAGAGCTACAAGTTCATTAGATATATGCCCTCTTTCAAGTTATTGAACCTCTTCAGTTTTATCATATGTTTTGTTATCATATGTTTTTTTTTTTACAACATGAATCTGTGTCTCACTGCTCTCTGGAAATAATTTTCTCACTTCCTTCCACGTGATAACTAAGCCACTGTCACAAATTTTAGCTTTTTTTTTTTCCCCACTTAGAACAGTATTGCACTTTTACCATAGATGTTTTTATTAGTCAGGTTAGTCTAGTCTCTATGAGAGTAATTAATAAATCTCCAAATTTCCGTAACAGCACATTTAAGTTTGTTTCTTGCTCTGACAAAATCTATTGTCAGTCCACTAGCTATTTTCCAACTAGTGACTCAGTGATTCAGACAATAGTTGCCTTGAAGACATGCTATTAGAATATACAGTTTCTAGGTCAGGGGCAGAGGAAGTTGGATGTTTACACACTGGTTCTTAACTGCTTTAACATGGACATGTCACTGATGACTTCTGCTCACCATCCATTATCCATAACCAGTCGTATGCCCTGGCTTAACTGAAAAGATGTTCGGAAATGTGGGGAACACCTGAACATACTTGGGGAGCACATGGGTATGTGGGAAGCAGTAAATACACAGTCTAGAATGTTGCTATTCATGACCATTCTTTAATTTTATTTCTAATTGAACTGTAGTTGATTTACAATGTTAGTTTCAGGTGTACAGCAAAGTGATTCAATTATACATATACATATATATACACATATATTTTTAGATTCCTTTCCATTATAGATTATTATTACAAGAAATTGAATGTAGTTCCCTGTGCTATACAGTAGGTTCATGATCATTCTTAAATGCAACTTAGGTAACTCAGGATAGTTGAGTTCCTAATTGATAGAAATTTAGATTGCTTCCAAACTTCTGGTATTAAAAAATGCTTCTGTGAACATTCCTGCTTAAAATTCTTCGTATTCTTATTAATGTATCTCCTGACAATGTATTCTTAGTAATGTGATTTCCAGGATAAAAGACATCTTAATTTTCTACCGACATTATGTGAGATAGATAGTTCTTTGCACCGTCTGTAATGCTGGATATTTCCAGTCCTTTTATACTTCTGCTAATCTGGAAGATAGGAAGCAATATTTTATTAATTTAAATTTATATTTAATTAAAATGAATCTAAACATATTTGTGCTGATCTACCTTTCAGATTTATTTTAATATTTCTGTTTATGTTCTTTGCTCCAATTTTTGTTTTTAAATGAGAATCTTTGTTAGATTTTGCAGATGGCTCATACCATGACCCCCGATGCCTTAGTGAAAAAATCATGCCTAGCAGCCATTATCTTTTGTTTTTTATGTCCCTCTTTTATGGGCAGTTGGAGGCACTGTTTCTGCAACTGATCATCATTAGGATTCTTTCTTTGCTTCACTCTGCCTTCCTTTCCCAGATGGGTGAGAAAAAATTAACTATCTCTCAAATTGGCTATGGTCTTAAAGACTAGTACAGTTGCACTGGATTATGGGATAAAATCACCCTGTGTTCCATAAGGTATGCAGGAATGACGTGGGGTTTTTTTTTGTTGAGTCCTTTCTTTCTTTCTTTCTTAGCTAAATTTCAGAGGGTTTTTTAGGCCATTGCATCCATCTCTGATATTAGAACAAAAGTAGATTATTTCAATTATTGACCTGTATATTTTGATGATGATATTTCATTAATATTGCAGGATCCTTAGAAATCTAAAAATATGTTTAACATATATGGGGGTCCGTCCTGTTTTTAAGATTATCTATTAAAGAAGTATCCATATTTAACCTTTACCTATCAAACATAAAAAATGGGCATCTTTGTTATGACTATTTTCTTTTAAAAATAAATGTCCTGCTGTGGATAGTTTTTACATTTTCAAAATTCAATTTTAAACTCATCAAATTAGTTTACTGAAAGTACCTGGAAAATAAACCACACTGTATTGTAAAAAGAAGTATTGAAGAGATGACTTGTAATTTAGCAGGTATATTGTGTAAGAGTTTTGATAGAGAACTCTGGGAATAACTCTGGTCAATTTCATTCAAAATTATGAACTTCTTGCTCACTGATGAAATAGATATGACAAAATAATGTCTGGTGTTAGATGCCAGTCACACGCACAGATGTCTCTAGCCATCATTCTGTTTCTAAAAGAACCCGCTGTGCCTTCCTGAGTGAACGGTTCTTTCTGTACATTCCAGTAAATTTAATGTATGTATCTTGCTTTTTTCTCTTTATGATTTTGTAGTCTAACATGCAGTTGCTTCCAATATTTAAAAATAATATGGACTTAATTTCTCTGGAAAAACCAAAGAAGAAATGTTGTATGTAGGGTTTGATGTAGCCTCTCCATATGTATTATATTCTGATTTGCATAAAGGTCAACCTAATTCTAATGTAAATCCTCCGAGATACTACATTTTAACAATTCAGGTGAGTAGACACAAATTTTCTATACTCATTTAGTTACCTCAGTTTCAAATATTAGCAAGTAGATAGTGTCATCCATCTACTTTTTCTCTAGACTTATAAAAAATGCCCATGATACTACAGAATGTTTTTTTCTTAAAGCATAGATTTAACTTGCTTATGTATTATGTTTATTTTTGCCAGACCTAATTTTGATGGATTCCTTTGTATGTTTGAACACCTGTGGTGCTATTTTGTCACATATTTTTAACCAAGTATAACAGACAACCAAATTGGACAAGTCTGTATTCAGGGAAAATGATATTTTCGTGCTGTACATTGTAAAACACATATTGGTGGCCTGGGGAAATTTGGATAAGTCCCCTTGAGAAAAATCATGATTCCTTTGGTCTAGAGGAGGTGGTAGAATCTGTGTTTGTGTCCAGATGATCTTTAATATACTTTCAGGTACTAAGACTGCATAATTTCATTGTACTATGCTCTTCTAATACTCAAGCCTTTCTAGCGTTGGACCAAGTCTTCCTTGCGTGAGGCCCATGTACTAGTGATCAGTCAGAGGAAGCCTCCCTTTAGACATTACGAGCTTTCTTAGAAACAGAGGCAAGAACAGCGTCACTAAGGTTTGTTCCCTTCATACCTCATCCTTGTTTCTAAGAGGTGCTGTCTTCTTAGGAGAGGTGTATTGGGTGGAGACACGATAAGTGGTTATATTAAGATGAGTCAAAGAGACATGTTTACTTAAGCTCAGATTCTTAGGCACAGGGCATTTGGTATGCTTCAAACTCCTGCAAATGGCATGTGGTTTGAAAAAAGTATTATGAATAGAGGATCAAGAAGAATGTCTCTGGAGAGATGATGACCCATTTGCACCCTCTTATATCCCTCTAGTGTGGATTACAATTCACCTGCCAGCACAGATACCAGGGCCAGCAGGCGGGTGGAGTCTGACTAGTTTATGAGAACAGTGGCCTCTCTGGTTTTCAGAGAGGGTGAGGCTGGGGGCTCAGCCTGTTGGGGCTGACTAAACTCTGGAAAGGATAGTGCAGAGCTCTGAGGCAAAAATCAAGACTCTGTGGTTACTGGGAAAAAATTGTCCTGGGGTAGACCTACTGACCCCCTGAGAAGAAGGCAGCACTATCTTGCGTGGGTGGTGAGGGGAGGAAGACCTGCTAGTCTCCTTGGATCTTAAGGACTTACAGAAGACAGAAACTGATGGCTTTAACCCATCCCTACCCTGAGGCATGCAGACCACAGATTTGCAGCTGGAAAGAGAACAGTGAAGAGATTTCTTCCTTTTTCCAGTATAAGAGAATGACAGTTTACCAGCTGTCAGATTGCCAGTTTACAGAGGCAGAGACTGACAGGTCAAAGAAGGAGAAAAAGAAGGAAAGCAGATAATGAAGTTTTGTTACTTTTGTCTTCTTAGCCTTCTGAATGCTGATTATACCCAGTGCCTACAGTATAAAGCATTGCAGCATCTTGACCTCAGGTCACTAGAACTGTTCGTATACAAAGGAAAAGAGAGCACCCAGAAGAGCTGACTCCTGTCAAAATAGGAATCATGAAGGAGAAAACAGGAATTTTAACAGAAAATAATCAGACTCATAAAGACATAAGATGACATTAAAAGATGATCTTAGATCTTGAAATATTCAGGGATGAAAGGATATGAGTTCTGGGATTTGTTGTAAAATAATCCAGTTGGGTTAGGAGGTATGGATATGAGTTTAGATGAAACAAAATTGGCCATGTGGTGGAGCTAGGCGACGGGTACATGGGTGGTGGGAGGAGGCAGTGTGTATGTTACTATATTATTCTTTCAACTTATTATAATTTGAAAATTTCCATAATAATACATTGAAAAATTATCTTGAAGGATAGGATGATCACTACTGAGAATTAATTTAGTGGCCTGGAAGATCAAATAGAAGAAATAACTAAAATTTCAGAACAAAAATACAAAGACATTGAAATCATAAAGGAAAAGATTAGAGACTTGGGAAAGTGATGGATAATAGAAATTTAGGAGAATAATGAATACATAGAGGAATATAATAATTAAAGAAATGACAAAGGAAATTTTTTCTAGATTAAAGAATGAGTTTTAGTTTGTTCATTGAAAGGGCTTACTAGGTTCCAGGCAGAGTTGATATAAAAAGACTTATTTAGTATATCCTGATGAAGTTTCTGATTCAGAAAATAAAGAGAAAATCCTTAAAAGCCTCCAAATAGAAGAAAAAAGTTGCATACAAAGGAAAAAAAATCAAACTTTCATTGAACTTCTTATCTTTAATATTGGAAGCTAAAAGTGCAGTGTAATAACTTCTGCTGACCAGTGAAAGAAAAGGACTGCAATGCAAGACTCTTACACATGGATGAGCTATAATTCACCTGTCAGGGTAAAAGAAAGATATTAGTTGATAAGCAAAGACTCTGAGTATACAGGACCCACATAGTCCATCCGAAGAAAAATTTTGAGCAAAAATTCCACTCAAATGATGAATGAATCACAACAGAGGCCTTAGAAGAATGGAAGACAAAGAGGGGAAGAAACCTTAATGAGGTTAAATGAGGATTCTGAAAGTAGAGGAGGCATGGTGCAAAGCAAACCTAGTAAAAGTCTGCAATGAAAGTGCTAAACTGTCTCAGTGAAACCCAGGATCAGGGCTGAGGGAACAGGCAAAAGAAGAGCCGGCAAAAGTCTCTTCTGACATTGGGTTAGGGTTGGGTGAGGGAAGTACTGACACCTCAAGTCTCATCCTTTTGGGAGGGAAAAGCAAATTGGTGATAGACCCCTGAGTGGGAAAAAGAGTTGGCAGAGAGTTTGTAATAACTATGAAACTAGGCAAAAAATTTTTTTAAAGGAAGAAAGAAAACCTAACAAAGTAAATGAATAGAAAACACATAAGAATAGTTAGAAAATGCTCATTAAAGATGAACACACTTAAAGCAAAAAGTATGAAAAGAAAAGGATAGGCAAGCAGTAATAGGAAAGTACAAAAAAAGTTTTTAAAAGGATACAAGTTTCATTTTTAAGGACAAAAATCACTGAACAGCATAAAGGGAGCATTATGTAATAAAAAAAGGCTAAATTTATAGACTAGATGTTTATTCTCATATATTTGCTTTAGAAAATAAAGTAGCTAAATTTATACAGTAAAAGTGATTTGAAATTGCAAACTAAACTTAGTAGTGTTGCTAATATAATAAAAGATACAGAAAAATTTTTTTAAAGAATTTTTAAGATCTAGATAAAGAAGAGCATGACTAATTACCAATAAATAAATGTGATTACATAGAGTATAGAGATCATATAAATTATGTAGGTATATAAGCAAATATACATGCATATACATATATACACATTGAGAGAGAGAGAGACAGAGAGACAGAGAGAAGTGAGAATTTCCATCCTGTCAAAAGAATACAAACCTTTTTCATATGTACATGGAAATTTTACCAAAACTAGATATTATGTTCTTGCTTATGAAGTAAATCATAACAAATTTTTTGAAGTCGAGATTTTACAGGTGACATTTTTATAATTTAATAAACATAAAAATGAGATAATTACAAAATATTTTATTATGTAAGTATTAAGAGTTAGTAGTCTCATTTAAATCTTGAGTCAAAGAGGAAAGAAAAACTTAAATTTCAGACTAAATAAAAACCAGTTGGGGGAAAAAACACTTTTCACACTCAAACCTTAGAATATAATCACATTTTAGTTACACTATAATCAGATGCAACTTATAGTAATAGTTCATTTATTTATTTGTCCAACAAATATTCATACAGCATCGCCTGTAGGTCTGGAGACTTTCTCAGTGTTGATGCAGCAGTGAATGAGGTCTCTGTCCTCTTGTGCTTTTGTTTTAGTGAGGAGGAAAGTAATAAAAATTTAAAAAATTGTACAGTGCAAGTTTATAATATAAAATGAGGCAAGAGAACAGTATGGAGGAGAAAAGAGATGTATTTTAGTTTAGGTGGTATAAAGGATCACAGGACTCATTTTGAGAAATTACCATAGAAGCCAAAAATAAGTAAGAACAGAAATAAAGCTGAAATTAATTTAAAGGATAAAGATGCAGATAGAAAAATATAATGATAACAGGATGGGAAAGGATGTTAAATGACACATACCAGTTTTTACTTTGGGGTAGGATGGGCATCCAGTGGTAGGGAGAGTATACAAATACATATTTATATAGTGTTTTGTTTATAAATAATAGTGTTAAACATGTTTCCAGTAAAAAGAATATGAGTGTGTGTGTCTGTGTGCATGCATGTAAGAACGGACCAGGATTTCTATAAGAAATTGTTTCTGGGTTCACTGATTTGGCCAAGGCATGAGACTCTTCTTTCTTTTCAAGAAGACCATGTGTCTTAGGGAATGATGATGAGGATGATAGTAATCACAGTAACGGCAGCAATGGCAATAAATCGCAGGCTCTATGGATGCAATGTTCTTAGTTAACTACGTTTACTCTCTCTTATCAATTATGTTATATAGATCCCATTTTCCAAATGAGCAAATGGAGGCCCAGAGAATTAACTTTCTAAGCCTTAGTTTCGCCTATGAACTAGTACAGAGAATAGTATTTACTACTGTTGTAAGGTTGTATTTGAATATGCTAGGTTCTGCTGCATTGAAATTAACTGCCAGACGTCCATGGCATTACTCAGCTGAGGTCTCCTTCCTGTGTGTGCTCCATGAGCACTGTGAGTCTGTGCACCATGCTGTCACAGAGCGATCTAAGCCAAAGGCAGCTCAGCATTTTGGCTTCCTCATTGGCTAGAGCAGAAGTGAGCATGGAGCTTCTTTTCGTAAGTGCTTCAGCCCATTAGCCACAACTGATCACCTAGCCCTGCGTAAGAGCAAGGGGGCTGTGCATGTCTGTGAAGAAGAGGAGAACCATCTATTCATAGGCACTAATAATGCATGTCACAGCACTTAACAGGAGGTTGTTTGTAAAGCACTTTGCACAGCGCCTATCACACAGGATATTATTCAATAAAAGAAGTAGACTATTATAATTATAAATACTATGCACTTACTATCAGAATCACTTAACTTAATTGAACCAAAAGACATGTATTTGAAAATGTGATAACAATCATAAATATTATCAGAAATTAGGGGAGTGGGTCCACAGAATTGTATATATATTTAAAAAATGGAGATTATGAAGGGGAAAGAGATGTGATACTGTTTTGCTCACCAATAGTAACAGGTAAAATGAATTTCTCAAAAGTGTATTCATTTTGCATGGGTATATGTAAGATAAGTGCATTTTTTTGTAGAACAGAAAGAACCACAAATACATGTTTCTTTTTGTTTACTTCACAAGAGCTCAGAATAGCAGGACAAATTAAAACATGGAGAAAAATCTCAAGGGAAGAAATAGAGTCAAAAAGTTTAATTTAGTAAAATAGATGTTTACAGCTACAGAAATAATGAAAAGCATATGCTACAGGAAAAAAAGTGAAAAAATGAAGTAAAAATAAATATCAATAAAAATCTTTCTACAGAGATAGGGCAAACTGATTAGAGATGTAAGAGGAAGTAAGGCCAGATAAAAGCACCAGACTCAAATCTGAGTTGGTACGACTTAAAACAGAATGGTGTGAAACTTAAAAGAAAAACAGCTAGGTTGGGATGGCAGTGAAAAAAAATTTTGGAAAATTTAGTTCCTTATATAGCTTTTGCAAACACAAAAATAATGTATTTTTTTTCCTTACAAGACAGAGGCAGGGATTTAATGAGATAGCTTACTATTTATCAAAAGGTGAAGACATAGACAATTTAACAAAAGATATTTCTGCTCGAAGACTGAGCCAGGAGGTGAAGTTATGGAGAGGCTGGGGGTGTGGAGCTGTATGCCTTTGGCCTCGCTGTGAAGCTCTACACAAATCAGAAGGAACCTTTGACTGCCTTTTTCAGCAGCATATGGGAGAAAGGTGAAATTTCCGGTGCAATAAAGCAAGGCCTGTTAAACAAGGCATGCTAGTGATATTTAATAATAGTGATAGGAAATATTAGTTACTGTGTTACAAGCAGGGACTAAAGATTTTTCCAGAACTTCTCTTACTAAGATTGGGGGAAAGAGATGAGGGACTGACACAGAAAATGCATTTCTTTATTGAATTTAGGAAGAATCAAAAGTCATGCCAAAGGAGAAAATTGAGCAGAATTTTTACTGTGCTATCTCAGGAATAATCCTGGGACAGGGAAGAAGCAACAGCTCTCAGCGTTTTCTTCTGACACAGTCTATGAGCATCAAGTGGGTCATACAGGCCTTTGCCAACAAGGGCAAATACTTCCCCCAACTGTGAATTTTTAGCGACCATCTCCTGTGTTTTGAGAATCAGTTATCTTGTTTATCCTTCTCTCCTGCTTTCTCTGCAAATAGCTTTGATTATCCTTGAAACTTAAAGGAAATCCTATCCTGTAGACACCCACCCAAGTACTGAGCTTGTTGGTTCTAGGCACTGAGGTCTCCTGCCATGTCATTGGTTGGAATGCATCAGTACCACAGCAAAGCACTGACTATTAATGAGCTGTTACTATGTTCCAGGCTCAATCCCAAGCATTTCATGTACATCTTTGACTTACTGCTTATGCTGCAGGATATCCTGTATCCTGTTGTTTGCAACCTTGTATATAGTATGGAATATAATTGCAATTTATAAGATAACACACCTCAAAAAAAGAAAGCAAGCATGGCCTGATTGATATAGAATTGTTTTTAGGGTATAATGTTTTCTTTTTCAATATTAAGGCAGAAAACAAGGCAGTGACAGTTCAAATTCAGATTCCACTTACTGTTACTGAAATATGAGAATAAAGTAGAACATTTTAAAACAAAAATCAAGCTATGAAAAGGACATTATAAGCATAATTAATCCTGAAGGGCTGGAAAATATGGGAAGGCAGAAAATTATTACCTAGAAAAATATAAAATATGCCTATGCTTATAAATAAGAAAATATTTTATAAATGGTTATTAAATATAAGGCAACAATAATAAATTAATAGCTACTATTTACTGAATAACTACTGTGTACCTGGTATTACTGTAATATTTTTATGTGTGCTATTTTGCTTGATCTTCACAACATCCCCGCTAGGCAGGTGCTTTTAGAGACTGCTAAAATAAAGCAAAGGTTTCATATATGCTGCCTCAAACTTTGAGCAGTGGGCAAGGATAACAGAAGTTTCAGGTTGAGAGGACAGCCTCAGCCTAAATGAAGGATTTATAGAGGAGATGACACCATGCCATTTAGTATCTGACTGTGCGACTTCAAAAGGCTTTTAAAGGCTTTTAAAGCCAACTATCCAAGATCATGGAGAAAATGTGTAAATTACAGTTATGGGAAATTTCTTTGATTTTATAAAAAGGAAAGGATGAGGAACGAAGAACCAATACTTTCAAGATACAGACTCTTTCCAGTAGCAAAAAATATATAAAACTTATGAATATGCAGTGAATTCCACAGAATAGTCCAAAAAGGTAAAACACATTATATAATAAAGGGGGATGAAATAGATTATGGCAAAGCAATAAAAACAGGTCTGTGTGGAGTTAATTAGAAACTACTGTGTAATGTTTGAAGGATTTGTATCGATCTGTGTTGGAGAATCATTAATATGTGTTATATGTAAATAAATTTAATAATAACTTGTGAGAATCGAATGAATGATGGGCTTGTGAAAAATTTGAAAGAATTTTAAAGCACTAAACAAATGTAATTTTAATCCCTTTCTTTAGTGAAATTAGTTATTTGATCAGATATTGCAACAGTTAAAAATCAGCTCTAATTTACCTTTAAAGGCACCAAGAGATGTTAGCAGGGTGTGTGGGGTGGGGGTGGGGTAGGGGGAGAGAGAGAGAGGGAGAGGGAGAGGGAGAGCCAGAGGGAGAGAATGCCCTTGAAAGCAAAGGTTCTGGATTCAAACTTCATTAACTAGTTGTGGAAACTTGGTAATTATCTTCTGGGAGCCTCAGTTTTATCAGAAAGCTATATTGCCCATTATAACTCAGATCACTTTTCCATGACATTTTTTTTTTTTTGACAATAAAAACACAGTTGAAGAATTTTCATCTCTCTTTCATATCCCATCCCTTCCTCCCCAGAAATCATTACTATTCTGAATATGGGGGTGTGTCCTTCCCATTTATGTCTTTAAACATTTATCATATGTATGTATATTCATAAAGAATATGTAGTATTATCTTTATCAAACTGGTATTAATAATACCTCATCATACCTTTTTCAGTAATTTTATTTCACTCTGCATTAGGTTTCAGGTTTTATCCAAGTTGATACATGTGGATGTAATTCACTCATTTTAACATCTGAATTTTATTTGTTCCACAACCCACTCCAAAAAGACTTATGTACTCACTTTCTACTGAAAATGTGCTTTTCAACATCATCAATTACCCTTACTTTGAAATTCAGTGGACATTTTCTTCTGTAATCTTTGATTCCTCAGCAGAATTGAATCCAGTTGAACACTGGTTCCTCCTTCTTGCTTTTCTTTTGGAGTACGTGAAACAATGCTTTTTTTTAGGTGGATCCTAACTCTGATGGCCTCTCGCAGTAAAGCCAATGCGCTGACATTGGGTCGCGGTGAAGGAGAGTGCAGCGATTCTTGCAGGGGCGCCGAGCAGGTAGTCCACGACAGCTAGTGCTGGGGGAAGAAACCAGACTCCCTGAAGGGGTTCAGCAGAGCATTTTTATAGGCAAGGTGAGGGAGGGGTGTCCCAGGGTGTGTGATCAACTTGTGCACAACTCTCTGCTTTGCTGAGGGTGAGGTAACAAGGGATGTCACAGCAGTTAGCATTCTCAATCCTTAGGTGCCAGTCGGTCTGGGGGTTACTGGCTACATATTCATGATCATCTGGTAGTTAATTTCTTCCATTTGGCAGTGGTTTTAGCATCTGAAAAACAACTCAGGAAATGTGCATCAGATACTATTATCTGGGTACTTCAGAGAGGAGCTGAAGCAGAGGCTATGGGGGCGGGGTTCTGTCTGGGTTTTACTGTACCTCTTTGAACTACTTGCAGTTTGCTGTGCTGCTTGTTCTCACCCAAATTCTAATTATTGAAGCTCCTCAGGGCTTTGTCTCAGGTTCTTTTTTTTTTTTTTTAATTTATTTCTCTTCACAGTCTCTTTTTGAATGATTCATCTGTCTCCACAGCTTTAAAAGTATTTCTGGGGGAGGATATAGCTCAAGTGGTAGAGCAAATGTTTAGCATGCATGGGACCCTGGGTTCAATTCTCCCAGTACCTCCTCTAAGAATAAATAAGCTTAATTACCTCCCCTTCCATCAAAATAAAATAATTAAATAATATAATATAATATAATAAATAAATAAATCATTAAAAAAAAATCTCTGTGCTGATGGCTTCCAAATCTACTTGCCTCCAGTGTTGGCCATTTCTAGGAGCTTATATATTTAACCTCTTTTTTCCTTTTTCCATTGCCCTATCTCTGTATGTCCTTGATATTTTTCTCTTTCTCTCACAAACTTCTCCTCCCCAACCCTACTAGCTAACTACTATCTAATCCATGGATAAATTTGAATTGGAAATATTTCAGTATGCATTGCAAATCTTCCCTTTTGTTTTTGTCTATATCACCACCATCCTCGTCCAAGCTCACCTGAATTTTTGAAATAACCTCCTATCTGGTCTCTCTGAGTCTTCTCTTGCCCCTCCACTCCATCCCCCACATAAAAACAAAACAGCCTTTTAAAAGTACAAAATTTGATTATGTTGCTCCACTACTGAAATCCTTTTGAAAGCTTTCATTACCCTTAGAATAACAACTAATAGCTTTATTGTGTCCTACAAGGTCCTGCATGATATGGCCTCCCCTTAAATCTGTAACTTCGGCAAGAGTCGCTCTCTTTCTTCCTCATTATTTTCCCATTGCACAAGCAGCCTTAGAAAGTTTCTTATATCACAAATCAGTGTTTTCTTGTCTTAGACCTTAGCGTATCATTCATCCTACAGGCAACCATATTCTGCACACGACTGTCAGGTTCTTTTCAAGTCTCATTTTAAATGTCATCACTTCAGGATATCCTTCCCTGTCCACATAATCTACAGTAATCTCCATTCATTATTCTCTATCACAGAATTCTGTTTAATGTATTTTATATCAACTAATGAGAAACTGATTCTGGCTAACATAAGAAAAAAACGTGTTTGGGATAGTTTCCAAAATTGATACAGAGACTAGAGAACAAAGCTTATTAAATAGTGAGGAATCTTATGAGGCTAAATGGCCAGGCAACCTCATTCCTGGTCACAGTACAGGAACAGCCCAGCTATAGTGTTAATGGTATCCATTGCTAGGCATTCTTGCCATTCCTGCTGGACTCTGGACATGATTAGTGAAGGTACACAGAGGCAAAACAATATTTGACTCATCACTCTGTACCTAGTTCCTGGAATTGACTGGAAAATAATAAGTGCAAAATAAATATTTGCTCCATGTCACTTAATGTAACACATTCTTGGTCATTAAAAAAAAATGACATGCATCTAGTTAGAGTCTGTGTCATTAAAATATCTCTTTTGTCTTCAAACTCAGTGTTTTACCTTTAAGAAAACATGTGGCTACACAGCTTTTATGTATTTATGAATGGTGAGTCAGGAGGGTGCTCTTTGTAGAACTAAATACCTGACCTTAATCAAGAATCTTCTTTAAGAGCAAACTGAAATAGGTTACTAGAATATAGCAAAAGGTTGGATGAACACGTGTCTTCAGAGATCTTCAGGTTTTGTTGATCTCCTTAAAAGTGCTCAAGACACATTCTGTTCAAAAGCGCAGTGTTAAAGTGCCCTCTTTGAGCACTGATTTGATGGCACTGAGTTTTACTGAGAAGAAGGGAGCAGAGGTAGACTTCCTTTTATGGCCATGTCCATAGATGGTGTCTTTGGAGAACTTCCAAATAGAGGAGAGAAAGTCTATTATTTCATTTTCTGAGAAGATATAATGATGGATCCCTTCTCTCACCATAATGATGCTTATTTCACCAGACTAAAGGAAATAATGGTGAAATAAGATAGTTTATTCAAATTCTACAAGTAATTACTGTCTCTTTCTTGACTCTACCTTAGTTTTAGTTCAAGATAAAGGGCTTCTGAAGTTACTATACCAGCTCAGCAGAAAACATGTCAAATTATGAATGTTCTTCTCAGGAAAAAAAAAAGGCTTTTAATTTCTAGATAGTGAGAACCAAGTAAATTACAAAATGCAAAAATTAAAAAAAAAATTTAAAATTAACTGGGGAGTATATTTAGGAGTGAAATGACTGAATGGCATGTTAGATAGATATTTAACTTTTAAAGAAGGTGTCAAACTGTTTTCCAAAGTGATGGTATCTTTTTGTTTTACTACCAGCAGTGTATGAGGGTTCCAGTTCTTCCAAATCCTTGTCAACACTTGGTATGGCCAGGCGTTTAAAATTTTAGACATTTAGATAGGTGTGTAGAGGCAGCTCACAGTGCTTTTAATTTGTAGTTCCCTAATGACTTTACTGATGTTCAGGATTTTTTTTATGTGCTTATTTGCTGTCCATATGTCTTTTTTAGTTAAGTGTCTGTTTAATTTTCTGCTCATTTTTCATTGATGTTTTTGTTTGTTTTCATATTACTGGATTTTGAAAATTCCTTATATATTCTAAATACAAATAATTTCTCAGGTGTATGGCTTGCAGTCTGTGGTATATGAAGTCTTATATCCATTCAAAAAATTATACATGGATATTCATAACAACTTTATTTATAATAATTTGTAACTGGAAATAACCCAAAATTCCATCTAGAGGTGACTGAGTAAATAAACTAGTGTATCCATACAGAGGAATACTATTTGGCAATTAAAAAGGAATGAATATTAACACATGTGACATCATGAATGAGTCTCAAAATAATTCTATTGAAAGAAGATAGACAAAAATGTACTTACTGTATGATTTCATATACATAAAATTTTAGAGAATGCAACCTAATTTATAGTGAAGGGAACAAAATTCTACTTTGCTTTGGAAGAGGGGTAGGAAAGTGTGAGATGAATTAGAAAGTCACATGAGGGTGGGTGATGGATTTATTGTCTTGATTGTGATGGTATAGACATATTAAAACTTATCAGATGATATATGTTAAATTTGTGCAATTTATTTGTTTCTTAGTCAATTATACCTCAATGAAGCTGCTTAAAAAAATATACTAGAGACATTCTTTATTGAAAAGAAATCTAAAGTGAACAATTATTTCCTAATGCAAATTATCCCTCCACTGTCAGCTTTCCAATATAGTGTGTGGATTTTGGATTAGGAACAATTCCATCTGTGGGATGTTTGCCTCAGTACCTGGCTACTCTTTGACCTTGTGGCCCCCTTGAAGGGTATGTAGTGTTGTGTGTTTATTTTGCCTGTGATGTTGCACCAGGACACCTTAACGACACCTTACCAAGGCCTTGTCAACCTGGATGGATCTCTTGGTCCTACAGCTGTTAAAGCAAACATACCACATATGTTTTCCATTCCTTCAGAAGTTTCACCTGGTCAGCTGATAGGGCGACCATCATATCAATTCTGTAAAAGCTTCTTTAGACAATTTCTGTTTCTCTTACTACACAGTACAGCCCAAACCTGTGTATCAACAGGATTTTCTACTCAGTGTTTCTGTATTTTCCTATTATATTCTATTGCTGAAGCAGGCCTTTTTGTTTTTGTTTTAATTCAATCAGGCATTTGTTTAAATTATCCCACCAGATATTTACTTGATGATTTAGTCTTTATCATAATTTTTGTCAGACATTAGTCTAGATTTGTATTCTGGTTAACTAGTAACAGATATTTTATGCCATCTTTGCTGCTCATTATTGTAATTAAGTATTCACAGCTGAAAACAATTTATTTTAATAGTGAACAATTCTTGCTGAGGGACATATCCAGGATATCCTAGGGGAAAAGCAGAATAGGAAATCACACTTGGGTGTGATTTGAGAGTGCTAAAAGGCCCTTATGTAAAAATATTGGAAATATTTCCCCTGGCTGATAACTGCCATAGGGGCTGAACTTCCTGAGATCGGCATTTTTCATTACAGATCTCACCAAAAATCTGTGTATATTTTTACCTGGCTAAAGCATGGTGCTTTCTGGAAAATGAATTATACCAGGTATCATTTTAGCATAGGGACATTTATAAAATTAAACAAAATTTGTATAAGTTTTATGCTGAAAAATAATAACCCACCTATTGTCCCAAATTTTAACAACAACAAAAATATATACTAAACAAGCTTGACACCCAATTAACATATTTGCAAAGCTGTTAATTTTAATTGTTTTTAATCTGTTTGGGTAAATAAAATAAAATCACTTAGTACTTGATCATAGTTATGGATAATATTTGTACATGTTATGCAATCAATTATGTTAATTTGGACTCTCTCTCAAAATGGAAAAAAGAAAACATTCAAAATCGTAAGAGAATGACCCATATAGCCTAACATTTTTACACTATACATGTGTTTACACACACACACACACACGTATACATACATACACATACATATAATTGAAAGGCAAATAAGCAGGAATTTTATATTTGTAGACTCATATTTTTTACTTTGAAGTGAATTATAATTTCAGAAATATATTTTGTGTGAAAAAAAGAATTTCATATTAAGTTATAGAATACACTCACATTTATTTCAAGAGAGATTCTGATTTTGTTACTGGACTATCAGGGAGTTTTTGTTTTTCCCTCTTGGAAATAATTGACACAAATGGGCAGGTAAAGTCTGGTAACTGAAGAAAGGAACACATTACATGCATTATTAAAGGCTTCTTGCTTTAGTAGATTTATTGTCTGGTGCTACAAGAAAGATCAAGTGTGAACACGATGGATATCCTGGGATCCAGGCCTCTGGTAGCATCCTCTAGTTTGGAGAGTCGTGTAAAGATGTTTTTTTTGACAGACCTTTGGTCTTTTTTATCATTTATTGTTTCATATATTCATTACTAATACAATATACTACTGGCATTTTAGGACAACAGAATCTCTTTTTCTCTCATGTATCTCTTTTTCCTGTCTGAAGGAACAAAGTCTATGTAGGGAGTTTTCAATTTTCCATATTGTTTCTTATTAGTTATAGGGAGTGCTCTCAAGTTTCTCTCTCTGAGTACCACTCATGTGGCTGATATTTGAAGAAAGCATAAAGATTATTTTATATTTAGATCTGTAAGCTTTTTAAATTGCAATTGGGAGAGAGAAAGTAGTGGGAGAGTTGACAGATACAAATATTTACAGGCATTTAAAATTATGGTTGATCACTAATAACACATGGGAAGTACATTGAATAGAATATTCTCTTATTTCTCACTAGAATCATGAGTTGTAAATGCAGTATTTCCAATATTTTATAATTGGAAAAATAGTGTCATTATTTCTCAAGTTTAAGCGATATTTTTGATATTAAAATAAAGTAAAAGTATTAGTTATAGTAAATACAACACGATGATAGCTGTGTTAATAAGTTATATGGACTCCTTAAAGTTAACATAAACTTTAGTTATATGTTGAAATAAAACTAGAAGAAAAAGTTGCAGTATTTTATGATTTGTGCTCTGGGTACCTTTAGGATGAGAACTGCTTGTTAACTAGCAGCTAGATTAACTAGCAACTAGAATTAGTTCTCAAGTTATGACTGTTTACTAATGAAGCAAAGTTATTTTGCTGTAACTGATTTTTATTGAAGAAAAGCCTAAGGGTCATATCTTCTATGGGTTAAAACTGACAGAGATTAATTTAAATTTGTTCAGCAGTCCAGCTGAGATCACTGTGGTAAAGTGGTAGTCATAATTTATCTGTACTCTGAAAATGTTCTGATTTCTAAATGACTCAGCATTCAGGATGAGTGTTGGCAGGTAAAACCCCATAACACAAGAGGAATAATGTGATGGCAGAAGTTTAAAGCCAAAGTCCACAGTGGTACTCTCAACAAGAAGTTGCCTGTTTCATAGTATTCATATTTAAATGTCTTTCCTTCCCTCCCTCCCTTCCTTTCCCCCCTCTTTTTCTTCTTCCTTCTTTCCCTCCTTTCCTCTCTTCCTCCTTCTTTCTTTCTAGAACCAGTCTATACTATATCTTAGAATTGATTTATGTTTGTAAATAATATGCAAGAATGGTTTCCATTTTAAAGAAGCCCACATTTCTAGAGTAAGCAGAACAAGAGAATTAGCTCTAGATGTGATATGAAAAAGAACTTGCATTGTATTTTCCATTTGGTTAGTTAGTTTTACTTCTGTTTTCTTGTACAATAAATCTCATGGCCATCCAGAAATAAAATTGTTAAATAGAAGACACTTGCCTTTCTTCTCCCTGACTTTTAGCATCTCTCTCTCAATTGCTGTGCTCCCCACCCTGACACCAGGCACACAGAGACCCTTTGCTGCCTCTTCTTATTTCAGTATTTCAAATAAAGCTTTTGTGTATGGAATATGAATCTATCCCCTTTCCATCCAACAAAACTTAAGAGTTTGCAGGTTGATGAGTTAAGTAGCTTTAAGAATACATTAACTTGCCTTATTATATGGAATATTCTGCAGCAATACTGCAGTGTAACAAGAAATACATGAAATATTTCTATTACATGAAAATACATGAAAAAATTCACCTCAGAAGGGTCAACTGACATCACCAATGCCAATCACGTAGTAAGTGGCCCAGAGAGAGCTGAAACCCAGGTCTTCTGATTCATACTTCAGCATTCTTTCCACGGCACTACTCTGAGAAGACACTAGTTAGTTATATCTCACATGGTATTTATGAAAGCTTCCTTTAGTTCTTATCCCAGAATACATTGTATTAAGAACAATTTCTGAACCCAGTTGGAAGGCTATTAAATGGTAGAATTTCAGTCACTGCCAAGAGAGTTTTGGCAGTGGAAATATTTTAGGAGAGGTCTACTGATATCACCTGTACATAAAGTGGACCTTTGCAAATCTGATCACTTGCTCCACTTTTGATAAAAAATTGTATACTTTTTCATCATTCAAATGTTGGCAATAGATGTAAGCAAGGAAATTCTTCATGTATAACACGGTTATTTAGAACACAGGCTTTGCTGTGAGGCAGAATTGGAGTAAAATTCTGACTCTGTTATCTTACTGGTTTTGTGACTGAGGTTTGGCTAATTCACCTCTCACAATCTCATTTGCCGCAGTGGAAAATGGGAATGATTAAGTCTAATACTCAGTTGTTATGCCCCATATGGCTGTATTGATTGTTAACTCCTCAATTATTTAAGAATTGCAATGATTCTTAAAAAGTTACACTACTTTTCAGATGACCTCTTTATTTCAGTGTAACACTTTTTCCACCCCACATCTTACTAAATAAATATGTTAAACAATATATTGATACTTTAGTTTCAGGCAGAAACTCATGTACTAATTTTTTTTAAAGCATCATCTTTTGGTCAGAGAATTTCTAATAACTGTTTTCGCGTGTTTTGTTTGTGTACTTTCAAGTGAGAGATATGAAGAGGCAGATGCTCCTTTGACACCTCAGTCTGCCTGTTGTGAGCCTGCGTTAGTTTGATTTATTTTGAAGTCCTCTCAGATTTTATCTTTATTTTGTGCTTCAAGGTTATTGTTGTTGTTATTGTTGCTTTTCTGTGCTGTAACTATTTTTAATTGCAGCCTGAGTGCAAAATAGCCATTTACCTCCCAAAAGGCTTACCTGTCTCAGAGTTAATCACTTGGTTCTTCATTTCTTCATTCCATCCCCATTATGATTTCTTTGTACCCTTTTCCACTTATCTCCACATGCTATTGAGTCATCTTTTCCTCCTTTGGTCTGTACAATAAGCTCTCATATTATTTTATATTATTTAAATTGTTTATATTTTTCTATCTTTGAAAATTGTTTTAGTCTCTCAGGTTGGTTTGAAATGCATTATAAATTTTTTCCCGTTAAAAACTATGTGTATATATATATACATATAGTAATATTTAACAGTTTGCAACCAATGGCAAGGTTTTTCTGAATGAATTACAATCATTTTATGAGGAATATCAGTTGGTAAATAATTAATGCCCTGAGTCCTCTAAGTGCCCCACCTCCTACCACTCTGGCCCCCTGAGCCCTCCTTAAGAATGCCCTCCCCAGATCCTTCCCAACACAGAACTGGATTCAGTAGAAATCCTTCAGAATCTTGCTCCATCATGGTTGGATTGCATTCTAAATGGTCCATGTTCCTACTAAAACCTACCTGTTATTTAATATTGTGAATATTCTTCCTAATGATTATAAATATAGAACCTATCCCAAAGGGTTGTTTTAGGAATGGAATTATATAATGCATGCAAAGAACTAGCATGATGTTTAATTCACAGTAAATATACCATGAATATTAGCTATAGTTATTACATTATTAAGAGGTAACAATTTAAAAATCTGTATATCTATATAAGTAAACACTTAAATATATCAGTTTTACATATAAGTTGTAGTAAACACAGGCTTCTATATTTGATATCTTCAGTTATATTTCATCAGTAAGGAGTAATATATTTGATTTTGAATTGGATTGCATAAAATCCAAAATAAATAACACATAATTAAAATTACAAATCTTTGCTGTTGATTTATTTGTTAAAGAACTTTATGTAAACAAATGCTAATGCAGAAAAATCCTCCAAGTATAAGAATGTGCGTATGTAATCAAACATTTAACATTACAATCAAAGCAAAATTATAATTTTATTGATAACATTTTCATGGAATCAGTATATGACTTAAATATATATTGATTATCTTGGATGATTTAATTTATATATGGCATTTACGTGATTTGTGTCAACAAATTCAAATGAAGCATGCAAACATTTTTGTCTCTGGTACTCTGAGAAATCCCCAGCAACATGCAACAATTGGCCATCCTGAACTGTGGTGAGAAAAGTTAAACCAACCAATCCTATCTCATTATGTTCACCTCCATTCTTAACTTTAGTCACTTAATCCATCTACTCATATAGTGAGTATTCACTGAATAAAGAGTACTGTCAATCTCTATAGGTTGCATGAGAGGCCAGACATGTTTTTGAGCATCTCGTGTATGCAGCCTCTGAATGCAAGTTACCTGGGTCTGAGATGACCCTGGGTTGGTTGTCTGGGTTGACAGACCCAGAAGGAGTTACTCAGGCTCTCTGTATCTCACTTTTCTCATCTGTACGAAAGCAGGTGAAAATAACATGTACCTCATAGTGTTGTAGTGAAGACCTAGTTCATACATTTAAAACTTTTAGGATAGCACTTGGCAAATAACAAATGTTCTATTAGAGTAAGCTATCTTTGAAAATAACTATTGCCATTTTATAGCCTATTGAGAAGAATTAAGTGGCATCAGTTTGGACACTGAAGTGTTATCTGACTATATGTGTTACCTGACTACTGATGTTTTGATCTTCATAAAAGTGGATAAGCTATGAATAAACAAAGGTCCAGCATATTTTTAATTGTTTGGTGTTAACTAGTAATCTTTTATCATTGAATTTAAAGTAAACCAAAAAATCAACTTCCTGTTTGGCATTGTTATATTCTGGGCACTAAAATGAAAATGACTATCATAGGATGGGGGTTATTGCAGATAGGATATAATTCCATAAATTCCAGATTAATCTTAAATTCATTAATTGAGTTTTCATTAGAAATGGGGAAAAAGCTCAAGTCTGTGAAATATGTGAAAGATTCCTCTGCAAAGCTGTCTCTCCTGATGGTACTAACAGGTGCAATTAGATGTGGTCTCTTGAAGAGCAGGAATGTGAATTAGGGTCATACTCAAAAAGAAGTAGACTTTTTGAGTATGAGGAAGAATAGGCTCAGATGAATCAAAAAGGGATGCAAGATAGAGGAACTGCGTGTTATAGTGAAGAGTGTGATTCAAGAGAGAGGAGAAAAAGAAAATGTGACAAGTGGTGTGGAAGATGGCAGAAAAAATGAAAAGTGTTATAGGAAGTGAAAATAAGGAAGAATTTTATAGATCAAGAAGAAATGAGAAAGAGGGAAATAATGGAAGAGAGATTGGAGAATCTATGGAAATAGGAAGTATTATAGCAAATGACATTAAAAAACACTAGAGTTAGCCTAAGATATAAATGAGTATTTTCAAAAAGAAATGATACAAAAATGAAGGAAGAAAATGAAAGGAAAAATAGAAGGAAACAAAAGATTGATAAAGCAATGCTGTATTGAAGTCTAACTGTTAAATGGTTGTCAGTTTCTACCAAAAGCATAGATTCCTTTAATATTTTAATAAATTTATTACTTGTTCTTTAAAAAGATGACATGTGTTAACATTGTCCACCAAATTTCTAGTTTAAGAAGCATTCTTTCTTGGTCGGTCTATTGTTTATTTGTTCAAACACTACACCAATAAACAAGCAATTATTCTGTTATTCTAAACAAATATGTTTATCGCTTCCTAAGGTCACCTTTTCAGAATATTACTAGGAGTGATTACAAGATTAAAGAATGAAAAGAAATGAGGCCAAGAATATGCAAATTAAATTTACATTAATTACCTTGCAATGACAAGGATGAATGATCTTATTTTTAAATCAGAAGTCACTCCTGAACTAGCAGTTCACCATTGACACATATTGTCATGGTGCTTCGAAAATGACATTTCAAAAGATCACTGTTATAATGTATGCATATACTTTAAATATAGGTGTATTAGCTTAGCCTTCCAAAATATTCCCACGTCAAGTGATATGCTTACAACATGTATTTATTGAGTTCATTTTGTTGTCCAGGCACTACTCAAGGCTTTCAGAATATATAGAAAATAACACTAAGTCAGTAAGCCCAATAAACTTCTGGTATAGTAAGACATATCTAAAACAACTTTAATATGTGTGTGTGTGTCTTATCATAGACTGGTGACAGTGAGACAAGGGGAGATGAAAATAATGAATTAAAAAAAGCTCATTAGAATAGGTGTTCTTTAAATAAGATCTCAAACTAAGTATGGGATGGCTAAATTATTCCTCACAAAGAAAAGGGCAAGCAGAGGGCTTTGCAGGCAGAAAAAAACGAGGTATTACAAGTGGTCAACCAATGACAATGGAACTCTTTTTTCTTTTTTCTTTTTTTGTTGAGGTGAATTTTCAGTATCCTAAGGTTATATTTGGCATTCGTTTAGGTTTCTATCATGACCTAACCTAAAAAATTAAAGGACTAATAACATCAAGTGACTAGCAGCAATGTAATTTAATTAATCTTGAAGCAAGACATCCTTTTTCACATTTCTTAAAGATTCACCGGTACCTTTACATACTAATGGTGGAAAAGATGTTTTATCTGGCCAAGACCTATGTATACTACACTTAAGGGAAACAATTTTCATGTTATTTCAATGGAGAAGTTTAAAAAAAATTTATGTTCATTTACATCTAATTGTAATTGAAACAAACTGTAATTACATCTAATGGTACAATTCAGTGATCAGATTGACAACATAGACACAAGCCACCCCATATACAATAGTGTTCAGCCCAGAGGGGGGAAATGAACTTCTCCAAAAATAGTTGTGTTTAACGTACAGCTATTGAGTATCTGGTATATGTGATTGACACCGAGTGATGCTAAAAAATAGGCATGGACTTAGATAAAATGCGGTCTGTCTCTTCATATTCTTCAGAGGAAGAGTGCATGGAAAGCTATATTAGAAGAAGATGCATATGTATTAAGGGAATAAGCTAATCTAGTTGGAAAGGGTGCATCACCTGGAGTTGTTTCTAGGAGCTGTATTTGCATAGTGAAACTCATTTATACTTCTATCTTGGGAGAGGAAACTTGGGAGAGGCTGATGGAGGTTTATGGGGTTAAAGTCATTTCTTGGCGACATTACTGGCTATAATCAAAACATGTACTTTGGGAGAAAAACATCAAAGAAAAATTACATCGGAATTTCATTCAGTAAGCCTAGGACAAATTCAATTAAAAGGATCCCATGGTGAAATGTTGACTAGGCAAAACAAACACCCAAAATAATTCTGCTAAGGAAGACTCTAGTCTGGACAGGGAAACACAGCAAAATTATTGCAAAAAGAAACGTTAATATCAATTTACTTGGGAATTCCTAGAAACAGAAGGGCTACTATCAATAAATGAATGATACCCTGACAGGTTTTACTTATCTTTTTGTATCTAAGATCATAGAGAAGATAGACTCTAAGTTCAAGCCTTTGAGTAGAGAGACCACAAATACATTTTACTGTGTACAGTTCAACATTATTATTCAAAATATGTGAGAAAGGTGAACTGCTTTAATAAGCCAGAGAGGGGCCTGGATAAGGAGATAAGATATTGAGTAAAAATATCAGAATGAGCAGAATGAACTTTGCAGAGATCAAGTCATGTTGAACTCTTAATCCTAAAAGCTAATAGAATATTCCACCAAATGCTAGCCTACTTCTTAACTGTGTACTATAGAAGAACTGAGCTACTCTTCGAAGTAGGAGTTTTCTGTCCTCATTCTCATGTACAGTAATAATTAACACTTTAATATTTTAATGAATCCTAGCATGTTGGTGCAGAGATGCTTTAGTAGCTTCCTAGCCCTTGCTTAATGATATAGTGCAGTCCCTAGCTAGCATAAGATCTCTCCCCTTAGATGGTTTGAATAGTAAGTGTATACAATTTAGAGTTTTAAAAGACTAGCAGAAACTAAGGAATTGCAGTATGTATATTGTGACTTGCGTTTGCCTCTCTGTAGAAGGTAATATACTGAACAGCAACCCAACAAACAGAGTTCAACAACTGTTCTATTTAGAGGAAGGTAATAGAATGGTTAACTAATGATAGTATTGTTGCTAGGAAACAAAGAATATTATTACCACGAGTAAGGTGTTAACACAAGAGCAGAGTCTTCTAAGTCTACAATAAATTCTTATTGAATGAGTCGATTGTTTGTTTGTTTTTCTTGTTTTTCTCCTTAAAAGTAAATCTGTCATTTGGATCGTCCACCTGGGACATAAATGCAGTCTCATTTTTTTTTAACTGAGATTGATTTGGTTTTGAATATGTTCTAATGCCCATCAATTTTTTCACTCTTACAGGAATATTTATGGCAATACGTGACACACTTTCTGAAAAAGACTTCAGGTTAAGGTTTAGAAGTACTTCCTGCCTTTAATTATCCTTTACAATCCTATTTGCCATTCAGCAAACATTTATCGAGTGGTTACTGTGTTCCTTGTATTGACCTGAGCATCATCAGAGAATACTGTAGCTTCTGCTTTCAGCTGAATTGGGGAGATAAGACCTGCCACAGCAGAGAGCCAGGGGAAGAGCTGTGGGAGTTCACAGGGAGGGATTACTTTCAGTTGAGAAATCAGGAAAAAATTCAAGTAGGATATAGTATTTATTTGAGGTCTTGAAAGATGAGTAATTTGGGGTATTTGGAAAGATGGGATTGGGGGAGGTACATACAATTACAAGTATAAGGCATATATAAAAACCAGCTCAGAAACAGGAAACACGGTGTGTTCTTGAATTAACCCATTTTTAAATTACCTGCACAGTTTAAGAATCCTTCTCTGGACATAGCACCTACCTAGAGTCATGCTGTTTTAAAACTTACAATTAAGAAACAAAGACACTGAGATAGCATGGTAGAGATGAGTTCATAAAAATATCACATGGGGTCAGGAGAGTAGAAACTATATTTGGTAGATTTGCTGCTGAGAAGCAAAAAAAGTTTCAAGAGATTGTCTCAATATTTAGTAGTTTCCTAAATCTCATCTCCAGATTTCATGTGATTTAACTCTGTTTTAGTCCTATTTAAAGATCCTATGTCCTTTCCTTTATTTTAACCACTTGAGTGGGTTTTTGTTCCTTGAAGTCAGAGTCTTGACTAACTTATTATAATCAAATGGTGAGTCTAGATTGATTGGTGTCCCGAGTCCCCAGAATGAATCAGCACAAACTGTGTTTTTGAGATTAAATGGGGATCAGATTATAGAATTATCTGATGCCAATAAGTTTTTCTACTTTGGGAAAAATAAAAGAAAGTTTCTGAGTGTGATGGTGGTGACATGATCAGAACTATATCCTTGAAAAGTTAATTCAGCTTCAATGTGCAGAATGAATTGAGAGAAGAGAGTCAAGTAGATAAATTGAGAGACTAATTAGGTGATGTGATTGTGAAGTCAAGTGATGACAGTAGGAATTAAAAATGTTTTGTGTAAGTAGACTTGTCTCAGTGGGGCAACTGCTCAGATGGCAAGATTAAAAGAGGGAGGAATGAAGAGTGTCATAGGCAGTTTCTGCTTAAATGACTGCCAGGAAAGAGGGGACCATGGGCTATAAAATTTAGAAACTGATTTCATGGGGGTAATATCTTGAACTGTTGGATGGTAAGAGATCAATAAGTGATGTAGTATAAAGAATTATGGGGGTAGGGAAATGCCTACATTTTAGATAAAGTCCAGAATGAGAAACTAGATTAGTAAGGAGATTTCTAAAATGCAGAAGAGTTAGTGACATGAAGTTTATGTACAATAATTTGCAGCAAGGTTAGGGAGATAAGAAGAAGGCCAAAGTATTTGGATGGAGTGAATAATTGGTGAAATTGTATCAATACAATTTCAAATGAAGTGGGTGATTATGAAGGAAAGACTACTTTCTCAAAACATTTGATAGTAGAGAAAGGGGGATGTATTTCTTGAAGGGGTAGGAAGTTCAAGAAGAGACTTAGAAGAGTAAAGACTCTATTGAACAATGAGATAGCTTGGAAATATTTAATATTCCAAAGCATAGTGAAAATAATCTTTAAAGCATAATGATTATGAAGATAATAGGATGAAACTAGGGCACAAGTGTCAGAATTAAACTTGTAGAGTGAAGATAAAGAAAAGAAAATTTGTGAAAATACAGATATTTTGAGACAGGAAAATTGGAAGAATAGACAATATTGGATAGCCTTAGACAATAGTAGACTAGAGTATCTCCTAAAAGGAACTGGGAACTTAAGGAAAGTAGAAAACACAATCAAATGGTTATGAATGAAATCATTAATGAGTTAGCAAGAGTTTATAGTAATACCAACTTGTCTAGTTTTATGATATTTTCTATTAATTTAAAGAGAATAAGGAAAATACAAAATTGAAAGAGTAGGCAGAGAATTGTAAGTTCTTTAAGTATAGAACTTCTTTTTTTATTGAGGAATAGTCATTTTATAATGTATCAATTTCTGGTGTACAACACAATGCTTCAGTCATACATGAATATGAATATATTCATTTTCATATTCTTTTTCACCATGAGCAGCTACAAGATATTGAATATATTTCCCTGTGCTATACAGTATAAACTTGTTTATCTATTTTGTATATACCAGTCAGTATTTGCAAATCTCAAACTCCCAGTTTATCCCTTCCTACACCCTCCCCCTTAGAACTTCTTCCAATATGGTGGGCAGCTAGATATTCTGAAAAACATTGTCATTATAAAACATCTAGATGAAGAAAAATTAAAGCAAATAGGCTGTAAAATTGATAGTTGAGATTAAAAAGTTGAGAAACATAACCAAAATAGTAAGAAAATATAGAATCTGTGGCTGCTTTGGGACATTTGCTTTTATGAGGAACGAGAGTTGAGTTTTAAAGCTCTGTGATAAAATTAATATAATATCTAGGGCTCTTATAAAGTGGCAAATTAGAATTGAGACCCACATATAAAGCAAGAATTCTCAAAGGGCCACAATGCCAATGAAAGGGTGATAGAAAATCTGACCTGCTAGCAAAGGAAGATGATAAGGTAACTGTCTATTCTGGGCAGATTCAGAATGGAGAAATAAAAAAATCCCTCTAAGAATTTATAACAATGGGTCATCCTTACATTAATTGTAATTTACATTTACTCTATTTTCAAATTGCAGAAAATCCTAAACTGAAAACTGAAGAGGCCCTGGGTGTATAGAACTAGAAACCATGTGACAGAAACAAATTCAAATAATCTCCCTTTAAAAAGTCTGATATGAGTACGTGATAAAGTTTACCAAATACATAAGGAATAGAGCATCTATGAATAAGAGTGAACAGCTTGTGTAGACTTCTAAGAACTCTTGATACTGGAGTTACTTAATATAAAATATGACTGAAGCATTGTGTTGTACCCCAGAAATTGACGCAACATTGTAAACTGACTATAACGCAATAAAAAAACCCCCAGCAAAAAAAAAAGTTAAAAAAATTCATACTGAAAATTATTTTGCTACCTACTTCAATTGTGTCAGAGATTTCAATTTGAGCCTAATCAGGGTAATTGCTTGTTAACAATATCAAGATCAAGATTTCCACCACACAATTTTCTCAATAGCCAAGATAAATTCCAAAATTACTTAAGAGGAACCAGGAAAATGGGATTATTCCCAGAGAAGAAAATCAACTGAGATATCCCAAATGGTGGAATTATCATAAAATAGTATAAATGGGAGGGGGAGAATATAGCTCAGTGGTAGAGTGTGTGCTTAGCATGCACGAGGTCCTGGGTCCAATCCCCAGTACCTCCCTTAAAATAAATAAATAAACAAACAAACAAACCTAATTACCCCCAAAGTAAATAAAATAATATAAATTGATTATACTTAATATGGCAAAAGAAAATGTGCTTGTAATGAATGAAAGGAAAGGAAATTTAAACTGAGAAATAGAAATTATAAAAGAGAAACAAATGGGTATTTTATTTTATTTTTTTTCTCTTTTTTTATTGAGGTATAGTCAATTTATATGTTGTGTTAATTTCTGGTGTACAGCATAGTGTTCAGTTTTTTATATATATGTATGTATGTGTGTGTGTGTGTATATATTTCTGTTCATATTCTTTTTCATTGTAGACCATTACAAGGTATTGAATGTAGTTCCCTGAGCTATACAGTAGGATCTTGTTGTTTATCTATTTTATATATAGTAGCTAGTATCTGCAAATCCAAAACTCCCAATATATCCCTCCCCATCCCCTTTCCTCCCTGGTAACCATAAGTATGTTTTCTATGTCTGTAAGTCTGTTTCTGTTTTGTAAATAAATTGATTTCTGTCCTTTTTTTTTTTAAGATTCCACATATAAGTGATATCATCAGGTATACAAATAGACATTTTAGAATTAAAAATATCATAATATGTAAAATAAAAAATTCACTGGAAGAGCTAAATGGAAGAATGAAGATAACAAAGGCAAGTGTCAGTGAACCTGAAGATAGATGAATAGAAATTAATTTGAAAAGGGATGAGAACAAAATTTTAAGAAGAATTTCTGGCTTTTACCAAGGACATAGAAAGTTGGGAAGAGCATCAGTCCAGATAATCTACAAAGTCATGACTTTGGAACCCATCAGAAAACTGAGGTCTCAAATAGGCAACTACCTGGATATATAAGAAAATATGGGTTCAGTATAAGGGAAGATGGTATATGAGTATTGACTTACCTACAGTAGAGCATGAAAGAAAGATGGGGCCACCATTTTGGAGAGTAAGAAGAATGAAGATAATCCTAAAGCAAGCTGAAGGAAAGAAATAATAAAAATAAGAAATAAATGAAATTGGAAACAGAAAACAAATAGAGAAATTAAATAAAACTAAACCTGGCTCTCTGAAAATATTAAAAATTAAAATCCTAGCAAGATTAACCATGTAAAAAAAGGAGAAAGTGCAGATGAGAAATGAAAAAGAGAAATTATTATAGAGCCTACAGACCTTAAAATGATAATAAGAAAATATTGCAGTCAACTTCATGCTCATAAATTCAACAATTTAGACGAAATGGACAAATTCCGTGAAAGACACAAACTATCCAACCTTACTCAACATTACATTGAATAATTAGTGATATATTTATATAATGGAATATTTCATAGATAATAATCTACTGGTATGTAAAACAAAATAGATGAATCTTTTAAACATAATATTGAGCTAAAGAAGCAAGACATTAAACATAAAGTAGATTTCCATTTATATAAATTTCAAAAATAAGCAAAACATTTAGTTGACATCTGTAAAACAAAGTTTTCTTCTCTAAGTGGGATGGAATATGAACAGTTCTGCTGAGTCATGTTAAAACCATGGGGAGAAAGTCAACATTCCTTCTAGTGGTTCCTATTTCCTGAGAGTCTGGGAAATACAGTTTGCAAATTCTCAACCCTGGAATCACAGAGCAGAGTATGTAATGCTGCCTTTCACTCAATAATCCACCCACCAGGAAAGATTTTGTTTGTTTCAGATGATTCTCTTTCCCAGTCACATAGATACAGAGGCTATCTATTTAAAAAAAAACCTCTCCATCTCTGCTCATTTATAATAAATGAACCTTTCCTACTACTCTCTAAACATATTTTAACTTAAACATATTTAGAGATACCAACTATGGCAAAAAAAACCAAAACACAAAACTCTGCTATGTGCTGGGCAAGAAGGATTATAAAAATAAATAAGATATTGATTGAAAATAACATTTTAAATTTTAATTAATTCTGAAACCTCTGAAATCATGACTTAGTCCCTATAAGAAACAGCAATATGGTAACAAACATGTTGTCTTAAAGTTTTAAATTTTTCTTATTCTTCTAAATAAAGAATTGCTTCATAAAATACGTTTTGAATCCATCACCCTGAGTCTAAAGTATGAAGACTTCTAATCATACTTTGATCCCAGGTAATATATTTTAAAAGTAAATGTTTTCTTAATAGTAGTATAATTTCCATACAAAATTACAAATGCTTGGGATTGTGACATGACTTTTTCTCACCCGGGTTGCTCATGCATTGCACTTGTTCCTGATCGACCTGTCTCTATTCTTATCACTGTGTTTGCTTCCTTTTCAGAACGTGTAATAGGAAATATCATTGTGAATTTATTTTGCATGGAGTGTCAAAAAGTTCTATACATAAACACATAACACAGTTAGAAATACTAACTTATTTAAGAGTTGAGTGTTAGCAAGTTAAATTTATTGTTCTTGGCAGTAGGGAATACAAAGGGATAGGATATGAGATAAATATGTAAAAAAAAGATATATAAATTACATTAGAAAGATACTCATCAATTGTTGTCTTTGTCCACTAAAGAGCAAGATCCTAACCATGTGTGAGAAGAGGAAAGACTATTTAGATCCGTTGGTGTGATCCACAGTGGCCATGGACTTAGAGCATGCCAGCTGCACTTCACTTAGACATTGTCATGAAATATGAACATAGGATAAATGCTCAAAGAGTTTTAATTCTATTGAAATCACATAGCAGACAAAAGAAAAAAAAAACCAAAGAAACTCCGTAGGCTGATTTGCTACTATAGATTTTTCCCCATTTACCAGTATGGGAAATTTCTTTTATTCATTAATACTTATCTTTGAGGCATGAGTATAAGATATTACTGCAGCTTTTAAAATTTTAGTTAGCATGTTATAAATAAAATATTTGCCCTATCTTCAGTTTTATCCTATATTGTATCTTTAATAGGATAACTAATTTGAATTTTTTTTTCTTTACTCAAGGCTTCCTCTTATAGGATGATTTAAAATCCCTTACAAGTCCCTTCATAATTTCCAGCTCTTTCATGTTGTAAGTGTATTTTATCCTGCTCTTATTTCTGCTTGTTCCTTAGACTTATGAAGAACATGAGTTAACCCATATTTTAATAATCTTCTCTCTTAAGCAATTTCATGTAAAAGAGTGACTTTAACTTAGTAATCTAAAATGATACTACCAAGTAGAAAAATTGGAAGACTTTATAATGATTAATATCTAGTTATAAGCAAAAACAATGATAATTATGGGAATTAGTTGGACTATCTGAATTTTAAAGTCTGAAAGATTCAATAATAAAATAATTATTATGATAGAAAAATATATTGTGTTTTTGAATGTAAAACATTTCAGAGTGTAAAACATTTTTACATCTATTTTTCTCATTTGAAGTTTATAAGTTAACAATGCTAATTTTTTGTTGCTTCCAGAAACTTTATAATGTTTGTTCCTTTCCATGAATTAAAAAATTAGCAAGGTCAAGTTTGCTAAATGGTCTTTCTGATGGAAATGAGGAAAATAGAAGTTACAGTGATTAGATTGTAACATTATACCAGGGGGCAGCTGTTCTACTCTTCTTTAAGAAGTGTATGAGAAGATCTTTGCTGAAATGACCTCAGATGTCTGTTCTTCTTGCAGAAAGGTGCTGCTGGAACTCATTTGAGGCCTTTTATACTTTATATCTATGACAACTATTAATAAACCTCAATGTGTACTGATCCTGAAAGGGAGAGAATATGAGAAGTGGGTGAGAACCTAGGAATGTAGAGAAAACTATGTAACATCTGTGACTGAAGACAGAGAAACATGCTGTGTGGGAGTAGCACCAAGATAAATTAAGATGCTGTTGGAGAAGGAAGGAAATAATGAACTAGCTTCATTTATGAACTTTGTTATTATTTTAGCAACTGTGTAGCTTTTTCAATCTTGAATATTCTTCTCTAGTCATTAAAATATAAACCTACAGAAAACCTCAAACATTTGGTGTGGGTAGATAAGACAGGGCAGAGGTTGATAAAACAGACATAGCAAGTAGTGTGGGGTTCTAGTGACCTGTCTGAAGATAGTGCCACAATCTGAGGTGGAGGACATTAGAGGTGGATGTAAAGATGGAGGAAGGAGCATATATATTTAGAGGAAGACAATGTTCAAGTGAATGAATTTTGAGTTCACCTAAGAGATCAAAATAAAAGATACTAGTTTGTCCTTCACAATCAAATATGCTTCAACAAATTCTAGCTGAAAAAACTCACCTTCCATATTATCAGGAGTAATTTCAACCAGGGATGATAATATATAATATCTATTTTTCATGACTTCAAAATTCTATGCTAAGTGAGCAAAAACTTGCTTACTGTGGGGATCCCTATTTGATGCTCACCCAACATACCATTATCTTTTACTTATAACTTGTCTAAATACTTGGAGGTTTATATTTGCTCTTAAGTTCCTCCTTTTGGGTCAGTGTTTGTTGAGACTGTAATCTTTTTTGTTCCCCTAACAAGTTTGTTTTTCATGACAGTTTATCTGCATATTCCAAGTAACTGCATTTTTATGTGCTTGTCTGGAATCTATATAACATTGGTTACAACTGAACTCTCAAAATAATTAGGATTAGACCAATTTCAATAGTGTACCCCCTCCAGTGACCTATAGACCTTGTCAAATGTTCAAATGCATTATCATCCACCAGTTGGTAAGACAATGTTGAATTAAGGCGATTTATATCAGGTCGAATGCTGGTAGTTGTATTTTTATTTCCACCTTTTCCTTTCCCGAAGCATTATGATGCTTTGCGTGTTTACAAGCAAATTCTAAATCATTAGCAAACACTTGTGTCGGACCCTTTCTTGGGAAAACTGAGTTTGCGTAATGAAACTAATCCTGATAATGGTAATTTAAAATTAATTCTTAAGTAATATTTAAATAGTTGAATCTGGCCACAGCAGATAGAAATATCTATGTTAATTGGGGCTAGTACTTTTCTGTGCTTCTCAAAATACAGTTTCTCTTTTCTTTTCAATGTCTTACCAGTGAGTCGCCTATTCAATTCTTAAATTTTCGCCCTAGAAATTTCACGGAAGTCTTTAGGAACTTGATGGAGAGAGATGAATTATTTTATAATAAAAATGATGTGTTCAATGATACATTTGTTTATGTTAACTAACGCAGTGGCTTCTTGATATGCTATAATAAGGTGTAGTGACACCTCGTGTTGTATGTATGTGTGTGTTGAGTGGGGTGGGGAAAAGGTGAGAGCAAACACCTCATCATCCAGTACTATATGACCATTCCCATCGGGAAGTTTTCAGAAGCTTTGGTGTTTCATCAGTTTACCTCAGAATCCTGTCATATTGTCTCCCAGGCTTGTGGAGATGGAGTCATTAGTAGTATCTTCTACTGTGGTTTCAAAATGATAGAACGTAGTGACCATTTCAGTGATACTCCTTTACTCATGCTGTTCAGATTCTTTCCTCTTCCTTTTCCCTGAGTCTCTTTCTATTTCTCTGTTTTGTTTCATTTTAATTTTAAATTTTAATATAGCTCTTTTTAAAGTAAGTATTTACTAGTATTTGCTTATAGTGAATGCTAGTTCAGGTAGTCTTTTACACCTTTTATACATGTATTAATGTATATAAAGAACATAACTGTGGTAATTAGTAAGCTGTATGTTATTTTAGAATCTTTTTGAGTCAAGAATTCTGTCATTTCAAAAGCCTGTGTTCGCTTATTTATTTATTTTCTAACACCATTGTATTTAAATTTCCCTTTCTAATATACATGCTTTAGACTGGACTTCTAAGGGAGGCAGAAGAACATGAGGTATGGAATTAAAGAACAATGGAAAGTCAGAGAATTGAAAAGTAAAAATTCCAGAGAGAGACAGGATCAAACAAGAAAAGAAGTAAAGGAGGAAAGAAATATTCTCTGGGGAAAATGTGAAAGACATGGCAATCATCAATTATAATTATGTTTACTCTGAGAATGTGTAAAGCATGTGTGCCATCTGTCACTCTGCTCAAGCCATCACATCAGTGATCTGATAGGTACTGCTGTTTTCCTAGAGGGGTTTCTTTTAGTAATTCATGATAAAAGAAAATGGTGGGATATTCCAAGGAAAAGAGTGGATATTTGGGGGAAAATTATATGTATCAGTGGAGCGTATGGTCTCCAGCATCCCAGATCTCAGCTGTATGATTCACCTGTCTGTAAGGAGCAAGAAGAACTTGGTTATGTCCCATGCACTCTCTATTAGTTTTAGTTCAGGCAAATAATACCATTGAAGGGGTATATAAATATATATAATTTATTATTTTAAAGTAATTTTATAAGAAATTTAGTACCAAAAATGACTTTGCTAACCTTATTTCTAAATATGTGACTAAATTTTATTTGTATTATAAATTATGACTGATAATAATTGGTAGGTGGCACACATTGTCAGAATAATGAAACATTTCAGTGAGTGAACTAGGTTCCCATATTTTGATAAATACGCTCTTGAGAAAGTCCTTATTGTTGGTGATGCAATTCATTTTTTTTTAAAAAGCATTTTGACTTGTAAAATTTTTATGATAGACATGAAATAATGCTCTTACTTTTCATATTCTCATCTTACTATATTTTATTTCTAGTCATCCGAAATTACTTTTTAACAGGATGCTTACATGGCTTATCTCTTACTTTCTCAATAAAATTTTTCCCAATAATTTAAAAAAATGACATCATTCAGAGTAAGTCCTTCTGGGAAAAACAAGGGAAAAGAAAGGCTTTAACTAGAATGTCTGACCCGTAAACTGTACCTCAACCTTCTGCCAAAGGCAATTTAACCACAAAGTCCACACTGAGCAGAGGTTTTGTGAACACCACTATGTTCAGGAAGTTTTGGTCCTTAATTTTTTAAAAACTACTTCATGAGTATATATCTAACCTCCTTATGAGAAGCTGAAGCATCATGAGAGTAGAGACCATGATAATCCCATTGTTCCATATCCAATTTTTTCTCCATGTGCATCCAAAGTATGATCATGCTTGTATGCCATTTAGCCTTCTGTGTTTGCTGTTGCTTATTTGATATGTGTGTGTGCATATATGTGTTTATATGTTACATACATACACACATAAATTCTAAAACTCTGAATGATTTTTGCAGTAGATGATATTTTTGTAGTAGATAATAGATAATATTTTGAAATGCTGAGATTTCTTCTCTCCACACTCCCTGTAACTCATTACTTTTTGCCTACTGTTTATTTGGCAATGATAACTTTCTATAAGCTCCATTATGAATTTGATGTTGATATAGTTTAAGAGGAAGAATTCAATTGCAAAATTCATAATAAAGAGCCCAGTAGTGAAAGTTGAATACAATCCTACATTTCCAAGATCCAAATAACTCTGAAATTAATATTTTTTTGGCAGCAAAACTTGACCTAATTGAACTCATTTGGCTTCAAAATATGACTAAAATAACATTGGTTTATTTATAGTACTTATTTACCTTTCCCATTCTAAATATCCATACAGTTTTCTACAGCATTATTAGTGTGTTGGATTTCAGGATGCTGCCCTGGATTCCATTAGGATGCTGTTTAATAGGCAGCAGATACATTTTATTACCTTTTTAGTGTTTAGAAGATTACAGCATTTGAAAACCCATCTGACCTCAAGAAGTTCAAATTAAGAACTATGGCCTGAAAAAATCTGGTGAGAAAAATCAGCAATATATTTTTTGTATTGAGTATTTAGTTGAAGTTACTTTAATGCTTCAATGGACAAGTCAAAACTATTACTTTAGTGCTTTTCTTTCCTTCTCATTTCATAACAGGTAACGTCTTAGCACAGAGTGTTGTGAAATCTCTTGCTTAGTGGAGAGAAAGCAGATGAAGTAGAAAATTCTCTAGAGAAAAGATTATTTTTTCCTTGTTTTTCTTTCTCCTTTATCTCAACATTTTATATTTTATTATAGAAAGAGTGTCCATGAAAACAGCACTGTATCAGATTTGATGTATTGCAGTTTGTATTGTAAAAATTAAAATATAATAAAACAAAAGCATATTTAATATGTAATTTGATTAAATTAAGTACAACAAACATTTTCAAGTACTCTTTTCTTTAAAAAAGGGCATGTATCTGCATGAAATTTTGAAACCATTAAAAAGAAAATTAGCCTCATTGAGCCCTTCTAAGTAATCTGTGAAGAACCTTAGTCTTAGAATGTTCCTGAAATCATGCAAAGTTTTGATGCAGATTTTGCACCATGGTTCTGGCCAATGAAATATTCCAAGTCTAACAGAGGATACAGACAATGAGAAAAATTACACAGAGTGGTACAATAATTCTTATAATCAACCTAAGTGCAAAGTGATATTGGACCTCAAAAGAAGGAATAACTGACACTTTACAGGGAAATTTTCCTGGAGATGGTATTTTATTGAACAATCACAAGAGGGATATTATAAAGAGATATGAGGGAGGAAATCTGGAGGAGGCTGGAGGATAGCTGAACTAAATAACATTGTGTACTCTTTCCAAACACAATGTTCTAAATTCCATGATTGTATTTTCAGAAACAAAATAGAACAAAATTTTACTTTCTCAGTCTGGTGTTCCAGAACCCATTCATTTGTTCAGTAAATATTTGCTAAATATCTTTCTGTTCTCTGCTAGGTCTTAGAAAATGGAGCAAAGTGACACAGTGTTTATTTCTAAGGAGCTCACTGTCCCATCAGAGAGACAGACAAATAATCAATTGCTGCATGACTTACAGGGACTGGGCACTGTGGTGACATTTTGGCTGATAAGCAGTCCTAAACCATCTCTTAAGATTCTGTTGAAATAGCCCTGAAGGTAGATACGCAAACCCATGTAGTAGTGGTAAAGAGAAGAACTAAGTTGGTGTCTGCCGAGATTTACAGACATCTCTATACTATACCTACTCTAACTTCTGACCTAGAACATCCCAAATTGTTGTCCCTAAATCTGAGACTCAAAGATGGTAGAATTGCACTGAAATGTCAGTGCTGGCCACAGTCAGGCTCATTTCTTATGACTATTTCTCTCACATTTTCTTGTTCTGTATTGGTTTCAAGACTGTAACTCCTAGGATTCAAAATGTATCAGTCAGTGTAATAAGAGGCAGTCAAGAGAAACTAATTCTCTTGCCTTAGGCAAGTAATTTCTTAAAAGCGTAGTATATGGAATTTCTCACAAGGCCAAGAACCCCAGTGAGGGGGTAACTGTGCTCCATCCCACACTTTCAAACTGCTGTGAATACCATTAAATACTGAACATTGCAGGTTGTACCACTGAAAATGAGAGGAGCAGTGGACACCATCACCAACATCACTAGAACTGCAGCCACACTGAAACTCATTTAGCAGCCAGAGAGGGCTCCCAATGGTTCAGTTGTCTCTTAATCATGGCAATAGTAACCACTCCAAATTCCAGAGTAAGTGCATATGATTGATTGGTCCTGAGACACAGACCTGCACACCAGTTACAAAGGAGGTTGAGTGAGGTAGTCAGCGTCTAGTCTAGTTTGTAAGCCAAGAGACCATTTGATCTTACAGACATAGTGGATTGGTAATGCAGGGTTGGAAGAGCTGAGTAGCCAAATGGAGAACAGTGAAACCATCCAGAAATCAGCAAGAAGAGGAGGCTGCTAACACTCCTGGGGTAGAAGAAAAATGGATGTTACCAGAGCCTAGAAGAGAGGGAGATTTTGGTTGAAACTAAAAATAAATTGAAGAACGCCTAGCAAATGTTGAGACCATGAGGAAGAAATTGTCCTAGGAGATACAGTTATGGACAAAATGTGACAGAGATGCTTCCTGAGAAAGAATGAGAGAGACACAATTTCCCTGCTTAGCTTCTCCACGCCTTCCATGTTCCAAACATCCATCAATGCCTTCCATTGACCTAACCTCTCCAGAAGTCTGTTGTAGTTTCCTGTGATACAGAGCTGAGCAGAGAAAGGAAGGAAATGAATCTAAGAGAAAACCGGAAGGTCATCTGAACGCTTAGACAGGAAGTAGCTTAAACCGTCAACTTCAACAGAAGTTATGAGCTCTGCCTCTCACCAGGATTCAAAAGGCAGAGAATTTTCCATTTGAAAGAAGGGTTTTAGATGCCAGGCAATAGAAAAGAATAGTGTATATTCACTACAAAAACCACCAGAAACAGAAACAGGTGTTAATATAATGGCAACACTTACTAGGAAAAAAAAATCAACACGAGGAGAACATTGTCAACAAGCAAGAAGTCAAGAGGAATGCATGAAATACAAGGAGCTGTGCATTTTGGGATATGTAGTTCTCCATACAGATGCAGAATTATAGACTGCATCTGACTTACTGGCTTGGTTTAAGAATTCTACCATCAGAGGTTGTTCATTGAACATTATATTTCCATTCAAGGATTCAAACTGAGAGTGGAAACTGCCAAGACCGAAGTGGACAGTGAGGGGGGCCAGGGAATCCTCATCTTACTTACATCATTCTCTGTACCTCATTGCAGAATTTATAAGGCAAGAAAAACAGTCATAATTCAGTAGTACTAGTGAAAAGAAGCATTTCTGCAGAGAATTCAAAGGAGGAGCAAACCTCTGAAGATGACTTTTTACCAAAAAATGTTCCAACCGTTGCCAAATCCAAATACCACTTTCAGTTACTGAAACTCTTTCTGTATTTGAAATTACTGACCACCCCTTTCTTCTTGAAACTCTACTTCTGATACTGTGCCGTTCATTCCTCATATTTTCTGAGTTTTTTGTTTTTTGGTCGGGTACTTAATTCTTAGTGTTCTTCAGTTTTCTTTTTTCTGCTCATTGCCCTTCTCATGTGAGATGAAATTGAAAGATATAATTTACTCTCATTTTTAATGTTCACAAACATTAGGTGACTTTAAAATATATAGTACCCAGTTTTTCACTTGCTATTCTGAAGGTCTGTATTCACAAGAACATGTTAAACATCATTAATTCTGTCCCAAATTAAACATATTGTCTTTCCTAAAACTGCCTTTCCATGTGTTCCTTCATTCCATTGGGAAGCCCTCTATCTTTCCTTTACTCTATCCACTTTGAATCCTATATGTTACTCATTCCCAAATCCAATCATTTGTAAACTCCGCCTCACTTAAACATCTTTTCCCATCCAATCCTACTCCTGTTACCCTAGTTCAGGCCTTTATCATCTCTTTCTAGGTAATTTGTACAGACAACTACCTGGACCCCCTGCCTCCAGGTTCATTCCCTCAAATATATTCACACTTGCCAGAAAATCTACTGAAAAGATGTGTATGTTACTCTTAATTTCTTAAAACCAGTTAATAATTACTTATAACATACCAGATAAAAAACCTGTTGCTCAGTTCCTCAGTTACCTTAACTGTCCATTTCATCCACTGACACTTTGTTTCATGCCTCTTCCATCTTTGTGAAATTGAATCTACTCCCCTTACTGCAACGTGTTGTTCTGTCATTTGGGAAAGAATATTCCTCTCCCGTTCCTATAGACTTTACCTGGCAAATTCTTACTCAGTCTTGAAGACTCAGTTCAGGATGATAGTTTTCAGTAATTCTTTCAGGCCAAGTCAAACTGAATTAAAAGCTCCTAGTATTTGTTTTCACCACAGAACACTAAGCACAATTCTGTGCTAGCAGATTTTGAGCTCCTGGGGGGAACATATCTCATTTATCTTTATATTTGCATATTCCATTAGAAATTGATGCATACTGAAATTTTGGGCTAAATACCTGCATTTGTTGTTTTTCTTCTAATACTTAACAGCTAAGTGATCTTAAGAAAAATAACTGTTACTTCTTATAATCTCACTTTTCTTATCTATCAAATGGTGAAATAATAATATTAACTAACTTATCTTGTGTGGTTTTTATGACACTCAAATGAGATGTCCACAGGTGATATGTTATACAGGCATTCCTTGGAGATATTCCAAGTGTGGTTCCGGACCACCACCATAAAGCCAATATGGCAATAAAGTGGATCACACAAATTTTTTGGCTTCCTAGTGCATATAAAAGTTTTGTCTACACTTTAATGTAGTCTATTAAGTATACAATAGCATTATATCTCATAAAACAATGCACTTATCTTAATTTAAAAACACCTTATTGCTAAAAAATGCTGACTGTCATCTGAACCTTTGGTGGGTCATAATCACTGCTGGCTGTTGACTGATCAGGGTAGTGGTTGGTGAAAGCTGGGGTGGTTGTGGTAATTTTTTTAAAAAAAAGATAGTGAAATTTGCTGCATGAATTGACTCTTCCTTTCGTGAACTGTCTCTCTGTAGCATACAATGTTTGATAGTGTTTTACCCACAGTAGAACTTCTTTCAAAACTGGAGTCAGTCCTTTCAAACCATGCTGCCACTTTATCAACTAAGCCTATGTAATATTCTAAATCCTTTGTTGTCATTTTGGCAATTTTCATAGCATCTTCACCAGGAGTAGATTCAATCTCAAGAAACCACTTTCTTTGCTCATCCGTAAGAAGTGCCTCTTCATCTATTAGTTTTATCAAGAGATTATAGCAATTCAGTCATACCTTCAGGTTTTATGTCTAATTTTTATTCTTTTGCTATTTCTATCATATCTGCAGTTACTTCCTCTACTGAAGTCTTGAACTCCATGCAGAGTCATGCATAAGGGTTGGAATCAACTTCTTTCAAGCTCCTGTTTGTGTTGATACTTTGGCCTTTTCTCATTAGTCACAAATATTCTTAATGGCATCTTGAATGGTGAATCCTTTCCAGAAGGGTTCCAATTTCCTTTGCCTATATCCATCAGAGGAATCACTATCTGTGGCAGCTATAGCCTTACAAAATGTATTTGTTAGATAATAAGACTTGAAAGTTGAAAAAACTCTTTGATCCATGGACTACAGATGGATGTTGTGTTAGCAGGCAGGAAATCAGCATGAGTCTTGTCCATCTTCTTCAGAGCCGTTGGGTGACCAGAAGCATCGTCAGTGAGCAGTAATGTTTTGAAAGGATTTTTTTCCCCTGAGCAATAGGTCTCAACAGTGGACTTAGAATATTCAGGAAACCATGTGGTAAACAGATGTGCTATCATTCAGGCTTTGTATTTCCATTTATAGAGTGCAGGCAGAGTAGATTTAACATAATTCTTAAGGGTCCTAGGATTTTTGGAGTGGTGAATGAGCATTGGCTTCAACTTAAAGTCACTAGCTGCATTAGCCCCTAACAAGAGAGACATATTGTCCTTTGAAGCTTTGAACCCAGGCATTGACTTCTCTCTGGCTATGAAAGTCCTAGATGGCATTTTCTTCCAATGTAAGGCTGTTTCATTTATATCAAAAATCTGTTGCTCAGTCTAGTCACCTTCATTTATTATCTTAGATCTTCTGGATAACTTGCTGCAGCTTCTACATAAGCACTTGCTGCTCAAAGAGATGGGAGGCTGGCCAGTCAGTGGAGCAGTCAGAACACATACATTTATCTGTTAAGTTTGCTGACTTATATGGGTGCAGTCCATGGTGTCCCAAAATAACCACAATAGTAACTCAAAGATCAGTGACCACAGATCAAACAAGTATAATAATAATGAAAAAAACTGAAATATTACAAGAATTAACAAAATGTGACAGAGACACGAAGTGAGCAAATGCTGCTAAAAAAATAGCACTGATAGACTTTCTTGATACAAGGTTGCTGCAAACCTTCAATTTGTGAAAAACTCAGTATCTATGAAGCACAATAAAGTGCAGTGCAATAAAACAAGGTATCTCTATATACTATGTGAAATACTCATATATTTGTTGTTTTATTAAGTGTTTTAAGTATTAAATTATTAAGAGCTTGATCTTAAGCACAGGTTTTTAGAAAAATAGCATAGGCAGACATTTAACTTGGTAAGAAAAAGAGAGGGATTAAGTTGTTGTTGCCATAGTAAAAAGAATTACCAACAAAAAGTTAATATGTATATATATGAAACTGATGAAATGGATATGTAAAAATACACTTACTTTTAGATCTATTTAGAAGTCATGGATAACTCATGACAAAATACCATTTAAAACTTGGTTAATTTAGATTCTAGGGAATGATTTAATTTTTCTTCTAATAATATGACATAGAACTTATGAGAGAGAAGCCAAAGTGTAAGAAGAGATGGAGCAAACAGAATTTTGTTTACTTGACCTAAAGCCTTTGAAATAAGGATGTAATTTATCATTGTGATGGTCAGAAACTAATTCAACTATTTATTTACATATCCAAGAAGTCACTTGGAATTTTTTCAATATGCTTTCTGTCATCCATTTTATTTCTTGTTTCTATATAAACATGCATGAACATTTTAGGAATGATAGACTATCCATGGAATCATTAAAGGAATTAAATAAACACTCAAATTAATTAAAGATCAAGGTAAAATTTGAAATGCTATTTAAAATAAAATGTATATTTTTCCAATTTACAACAGTTTTAACAGGATAAAATAGTATACTTTCAGAGATGATTACTATGAGACAGAGTATTTTCATTTTCAGAACCCCCATGGACAGGTTATAAATATGATGTACTTCATAAACCATTTTACTGAGATTGTTTATGCAAAAACAGATTAATAAAGAAAAACTTTATAAGGTACCAGTTTAATCTGGTTAAAAAAAACAGACTGATAAGTCTGACAGGCCATTCCATTTGTATGTTTAAAAAAGTATGGACTAATGGTAGCAAAGTCTTAATAAGCTCTGCTATTAATGTATTGGTCTTAGAAAATGTCCTGAAGCAATTTTCTTAGAAAACTAGGACAGGGTATTTCTAAGTTTTTCTACTGTGCCACTCTGAAGTTACAATTCAACTTGAAGAAGGAAAAATAATCCTAGTCTCATTCTCACCAATACCACTTTTGAGCTTACAGTCTTCTCTCCCAGTAATAAGACTTTACAGTGAATTAGGTAGAAGAAAAGGAATAAAAGGGGAAAAGGAAGGTGCAGGCAGAGGAAAAGAATTGAAGAACTCAAGTGACGAAACCAGTGGTACAAGGCATGATCTTCAACAACTCAAGATCTATCTTTTTATGTGCAAGAGTCAATGAAAATAGTTGCTATTCGAGCTGCAGCTTTGGAATTTTGGGCTAGTCATGTTTTGCTTGTACCTGCCTCCATTACCAGTTTTCTCAAGGGCACATTTTTCTCCACATAAATAACTAAATATGCAAGAACAAACTCATTTTCTTGCTTTGTTTGTTACAAAACATTACATTTTCATTCAAATAAACTCATTCTTCTTACCATATGTAGAATATATGCTTGCCTGCTTGAATAGCTGAAATAAAGGAGTCACAAAAAAAGCGCACAAATGTATTATAAAGTAATAGCAATGCCTTTTGAGACCCAGTTCTTACACTGTGGTAATGATCATTGCCCCATAGATTAGCATGGGTTAACAATAGATTGGTCAGGATAGATAATGTTGACACTATACAATAAAACAAAGAATTACAGTGAGCAAGACCTTACCTATTTTCCTGAAATAATTGGATTCATGAACAAACAGATGGAAAAAGAAAAGATGCTGGTAAACAACTGGAAGGTTATTTTATATACTTCCCCTTGTTTGAAGATCTGAGTACACTCCAAATATTACCTGGTATCCACTTATTCCCCTGAAAAATATATTGCTCAGAACCTATTTCTCATGCTGCTCTCTTAGTAACTTGATTCAGGGAATGGTGTTCTTGCAATGGCACAGTCAGAGCTCTCAAGAAGCTGCTGGTGCCTTTTCAATTATTTCTGTTAAAAATAAGACTCTGCCTGTTATGGGGGACAAGCAGTTTTAAAATTTATCTGAGGGGCACATGGCAGTTGATGAATCATTGCACGTAAAAACAACCATAAAAAAGTGGCTTAGAAATCAAACAGCCTTTTGAAAATGAGTTCAATAAAGAACCACAAAAAGAATCTAATCCTTCAGAAGAATTGACTTTTTCTGAGTCCTATAGATTCTTATTTAGAAGATGAAATGAAAACGAAATAGATCTTTCCTATAAAGTCAAGAATAATCTCTCCAATTTGATTACTACTGATGATCTTTCAGTGGCATCTCTGAAGGACATCAGATAACCTTTGAGGATTAAAGGAATTATTGCCTGGGACCCTATCTCTGTCTTACAGAATTGTCATTCCACAAATACAATCAAATTACTAAAAGCAAGATTATTTCATGAGAGGACCTTTCATGGCCCAACTCTTTCAGCAAGATCCAGAGTGTTTGAGGACCCATTCCCCCTCCCCCCTTTTTTTCCCATGGTATTAGCAGGATTAGCTGGAGCCAGAGGGTTGGAGGGTGAGAAACTGGCAAAACTTTGCTTGTTGGTCCAGAATGTACACTTATGCCACTACTTAGAGTCTGGAACTATGCTGATTTCTCATGTTTCTAGTTTATTTTTATTTTCTTTTTGCTCATCGGAGCTATTAAATGCTAAGGACAAACTGGTAGAGACTTGTGAAAAGCTAGGTTGCTCTTGACCCATCTGAACCTTCCACTGTGCCAGTTTCCCAAAACTAGATCCAAATGGAATTAGGAAATCACAAGTCTTGTAGAATAAGATAGAATCAACATTTTTCAAGATATTTTATTGATTTTTAAATAATTTATTGTATCTTAAGATTCTTTCTTTAGACAATTTAGATGTAGATGATTTCTACATAATGTGCTGATCTTTTCTCAGTGCCTTCATCTGAAGAGTTTATTATTTTAATGTTAAATTTTCTTATAGCAAATAAGAAATGTGATTATTTTTAATAATCTCAAACTGTAGTTCTGTTTCTGTAATGTGATGATTTAAACAAAAGACGATTATTCTATTATCCTATTATTTTAATTTTTGTATGAAAGTGTTTGTAAACAAAAATGAAATGATTAGCAATTCAAAGAGTTGTTGTGTAAAAGGGGATTTATAAGATGACAGAGAAGAAAATAGTTCTTTTTTTAATCTCCAATGGAAATGATTGAAGGGTTTTAATTTAAACAAGATTTATTTCTAAATCTTAGTTCTCTCTCAAGTTAAACCCTAATAATACATTTATATATTAGGATCCAATATTCTATTTATTTATTTAGATACTTAAAATAGCTAATTGGATCTTAGCTTGTTCATGGGCCAGACAAATTTGAAAGGCTTAGAATGAAAATGAATCCTTCTAAATTTAAAGCCATAAAACATTTATATAGAGATGTTAAACAAGGGAATTTTAGAGTTAAGCCTGATGAGCAATCATCTACATTCACCCATTCAATTTCAGCATAATATCAAGTGAATACATGAGTTAAAGATGAAACATCAGTTTTATCCATCCCTTTGCAAAAGTAATTGCACAAGTTAAAGCAAGGAAAGTGGTGATAAAGTGAAGACATGCAATTCTAGAATTCTTAGAATTATCACGAGGAAGGTGATGATGGACAGTTCAGCAAAGGAAGAAGAATGTGTAAAAGTCATCCAGCTTCATCAGTCCTGCCTCTCTTTATGAAACCGCAGTGTCATAGGAAAACCATGAACTCTGAGAGAAAATTCTCTCTCTCTCTCCAATACATATTCTTTCTACTTACTTCAAATACAGTGGATCTAAGTCTAATTAATTCTTCCCTAAATGTTGTCTTACTTTCCTTACATTCTTCATTAATGCTTTGTAGGTAGACTTATAAGGTGGCCTCCAGGATTCCCATACCTTGGTGAACATACCCTATAAAATTGTCTCCCCTTTAAAGGGGACAAGACCTATGTATATGATGGGTATCAATCCTGTGATAGCATTACTGGTCAGTTTACTCTGAGTTAACCAAAAGTGAGACTTTCTTGGGTGAGACTGAAAAATCAGGCAAGCCCTTCAGAAAGAAGTTGATGCAGAAGATGAGCAGTCTCCTGCTAACCTACTAGAAAGGGGCACTATGTTGTGAACTTATGTGAACTTCCTATAGAGAAGGTCAGGGATCTAGGATAGGAGGGTGTAACCTGAACAAGCTTAGGGGGAAAAAAACACACGTACGCACAAGCTCCAGAAAGGAATAAAGACAGGCTGACACCTTATTTTTAGCCTTGTGAGATTCAAAGCAGAGAATCCCATTAAGCCTGGCTTGGACTACAGATTTTATAAGGTATCGAATGGTTGCTATTTTAAGCCATTAAGCTGGTGATGAAGTTGTTACATTGCTATGGAAAACTAATACAATACTCTGTTTGAAATATGAGTGGTTGCTTTTCTTAGCTTAGAATGACCATGCAGACTTTCCCCTCCTATTCTATTTTAGTTACTTCAGTGAGAATGAAAACTTGAAGCAGATGACTTGATTCCTGGTGGTCTTTTCCTTTAGTTTTAAACCTCAATTTTATAGCTTAAAATTCATCACAAGAGCTGGTTTTTGTGATGAAAAATATTTAGAGTTTTAAATAGATGCTTAGTATGATAGATTATTACCAAATTGCTTTGCCTTGTTGGAAGGTCTTAACCATAGTGACAACTAAACTAAAAATCTGGTTCTATGAGTATTCCTAAATAAAATATGCTGCAGTATTCTACATTAGTTCTTCTATCAGTGTTCCTTGGAAATATGGTTTGAGGAATGTCGATGGCATATGGTTTGTCATATGGTGAGCATTAATATGTTGTACTGTTCTCTTTTTTTCCCATAATTTTCAAACAATGTTTTTGATAGAACCACTGATCTTCCAGGAAGCCAACTGCTCCCACCCGTGAGATAAAAGTAGTATCTGCAATTCCAGGACATACTGGTGTTACTTGGCATCCTTTTAGTATCACACAGATCCCTCATTTTGAACAAGGCTTTCATTTGAAAAGCATCTGCCGACGGCTGACATACCTCCAATGCATTCTGCAGAAGCCTGTAATTTATCTTGCTTAAATTCTCTGGGGAGTTAACCTAAGTCTTCTCATACATTGTCTCTGGATTGACTGTTTTATCTGCATCTGTGCCAATTTCTACTCTGTCTTAATATTTTCTCTTGTATAAAAGTAGTGAAGTAGTCAATTTGTATGGTGCTTAGAAGGTTCTTAAATAAGAATGAATGTTGCTGCTTTTTACTGTGTGTCTGTGTAATCATGCATGCACATACATATAAAAATCATGTTAGTATTCTTAAAATGCAGGTAATTTGGGAAGCCTAAATTGTGAGTTTCTGGGGATAACTTGGGGATAGAAAATAAAATATGGAAGTGGTGGAAGTTGTTGATTGAATATTTTCAGTCATGGCTTCTTTTCTTATTTTTCTACCGTCATTTTGTACTAAGACATTTTACATATGGGTAAAGCCATACATGCTATATCCTTTCTCTCTGGAAATTTTGTATATTAACCAGGGGGTCATGAGAACGCTTAACCGTCCTATTATAATGAGTGATAAGTACTGATGAGAAGGTTCCATATGATATTAAACTACTGGTATTTTTCTTTATTTCTCACAGTACCAATCCAAGGTCCCACTGCATGGCTAATTTTGCTCTTGCTATTTTCTTCGCAAGAAGTCCTTCCTTAGGTACCTTGCCTCAACAGTCTTTGCCTTTCCTCTCAAACAAAATGAATTAAAAATAAAAATCTTTTTCTTGTATATTTTCTTTATGATTCTAGGATTACTGTAGCTTTTCAGATTTTGGTCATTTATTGATTATCATTACTCCTAAAGTAACTCACTTTTCTTTAATTTTTGAAAATAACAAGTTTCACTATATATCCATATAGAAAATGTTAGTTGATATATAATTCATATAATAAGAAATTAACCATTTTAAAGTGAACAGTACGGTGGCATTAATTAAATTCACAATGTTATGCAAACAACACATCTTTCTAGTTCAAAACATTTCTGTCACTCCTAAATAAAACCCCATACCCACTAAGCACTTATTTCCCGCTTCATCCCTCCCTCAATCCCTGGCAACCACTAGTTTGCATTCTGTCTTTATGTATTTACCGATTCTGAATATTTCAAGCAAATGGGATCATACAATATATGACCTTTTTTAAAACAGACATGATGTTAAATTGGTGAAAATTGAATCTCTTTTACTTCTGTACCCCTCACACAAATCAGAGGCATCAGTTTAACTTAGATATTTGAGAAATCAGATAGTATAAAAATAAGGAAAATAAAAATAAAATTTACTTTTACCTTCTATAGATTTCCCTTTTTTGTTTATTTGTTTGTTTTGTTTTCATACACTTGACACTTAAGAACGGAAGACAAAAATTTATATTGGGATAATGTGAATAGAGAGGAAGTAACATCACTACTAATTTCCTCATTCTGCCACCCCTAGACCCAGAGGAGGATATGATCTTATAGTCTCTGTGATGTTGGCTGCCTTACTAAAGATCTGGGTGAACTGCATATCTCATGAATATCATATAAACATGGTGGGCGTAAACTGAAATACAGCAGCTCTACTTTATGCCTAGGGTACACTGCTCCTTTTGTTCTCCAGGGGAACAGCCCTAGCTATTTTGTGGTCCTCTTTTCTCAACTCTCTTGTATCACAAGGGGAAAGCTTATATTTTATTTCCTTACTAATATTTATTTTAGATAGAGTTAAAGGAGTAGGAGTTTAATTTCTACCACTCAATTACTTTATTGCTCTTTGAAAGGTAAGTTAGCAAATAAAAATATTTTTCTAACCAATTCTAGATTATTGTTATAGAATGATCTCTATTTCACTGACACATTATATTGTAAACCAAAACATACTTGATATTTAACTTAATATGAGATATTGCAAGCAGAAATCTAAAAAAACCTCTATGGAACATCTAGCTTAGGTACAAGTTTATGTAAATCAGCAGATCATTGATGGCTTGGTCTGGGAAGTCCTACATCAGGACACAGCGAGGCACTAAAAAAAAAAGAAAAGTAGGAGTGCAGTTACACTATTGTACAAAACACATTTATCTGACTAGTTAGTAGAGCCATATTCTATTAATTAATTGCATTTATGAAGAATTAGTTAAAATTTAGCTTTGAACTATTGAGAATAGTAATTATAACTGGGGTTTAAAAACTGTGAGTGTCCAACTATAATTTTTTTTATGGTTGTGACTTTGTAAAATTCAGTAATTGTGACAGATTAATTCCTTCTAGGATGCATTTCTTGTCAGTTTGAACAGACGAAACCTCATCCAGTTTAGATAGTAGTTACTGACATTGCACCATGCATTCTCATAGTTCATGGTACATATTTAGACTACAGTAATATTAATTTTTATAAAATGCAGGAATTATTCATTCTATATTAATTAAAGCTAGCCTGTTAATCTGATTTGTCTAGAGGAATTTGAGACTTGACATTTTAAGACACTTAAAGTTGAGCATTCCTTCTATGGTGATTGCCAGCTTTTTCTGTAGAAGTCAGTAGATCTGTTATGATACATTGTGCAATCAGAATTTTGTTAAATGACTTGTTTTTACAATGCAAGAAAATGTTTCCTGAGACTATGGTAAAAGCCTTCCTCTCCATCACTTCCTAATTCCATGTGGAGGATGGCAAGTCGGGAACCTTACAGCATCCATTCTTCCCCAGAGGAGAAGGGGTGAATTATCTATTTGATGAGAACAATATCAGCTCAATCTTCCTGACTTTTACTTTTTGGCTTATTTTATTTTAGAGGAGCATTTCTCATTTTTTTTTTTCCTTCCAGCCTATAAATTTGCTAACGAGATTGTGACCCTGTTTAAGCGATCACTGCAGTTTGTTAGCATTGCTTGTGCCTGGATGGATGAGTGCATCTAAATCTGGGGGTTCAGTGCTAGAAAGCCCATTTAGCTGAGCATCTAATGCATACTCATTCATGCAGCTTTTGTCAGAAATAAAGCTCACATTTTGAACTCTATCTGTTGCTTGTGTATACCTCTCAATTAGTTCTGAACCTGAGAAGATGAATGCTATTTATTGGACCTTCTCTGTGCCATCATCATCCTAAGTATATTCTGTTGATTAGTCTATGAACACTTCGTAAGGAAGACAGCAAAAGAAGAATGGAATTGACAGAACGTTTAGCTCTCTTCTGTTCTGCAATCCATCACTGTTAGATCTCACCCAAATCATATCTTCAAATAAAGTTTGGAATGATCTTAAAAGATTTTCAGCTGTTTCCTTTTTTTTCCCCCAAATACAGTCAATTTTTATTATTCTTAGGAGTTTTATTCTGTAAAGTCACCAAAACACTGAATTATCAAATACTGAATTATTGCTCCTAGAGAAAATTCAGAGTTAAGTTCCTGTGAGCTTCTGGTCACAACATGTTCATCAGCTGATTAATACCTAACCTTATTTTATGTGTGTTTCTGTTTAAATATCTTATTTAATATGTATTGATGATTTGCTAACATTGAACTCAGGGCCAAGAGCATCATAATCATGCCTGAATGAAACTAATCTAACATGCCTTTTTTCTTTGTTAGTCACATCACAGCCTTCTTGTGCTTGGTAGCACTAGGTGGTAGGTCAGCAGTATGCTTTAGGGCCATTTAAAACAGTGAAATCACCAATGAATTGCACAAAAAATGTAGAAAATGTGGCACTAAATATATTGTTAGAAGGACACTTGGTTACAGAATGAGCTGAAGCAAGAAGGCAGAGTGTTGCCTTGTTTTACATCAGCTGGCAACATACACATTGGGCAATTCAAATTTTTCTCTATTCTTTATGTAAATGAATATCCATGAAAGTGCCCTGAGTATTGATTTTTGGGTTATAAATATATTTTAGTGAGTTGGTGAATTCACAAATATGGGGTATATGAATAATGAGGCTCTAGTGTATGTTAGGCAGAACCATTAATGATATATTGCCTACTTTCTGAGAGTTCTTTTGCCTGCCTCCAAAATATTCTAATAGAATTATAAATACATGTTTTGAAAGTGCTGAATATTTTAGCTCAGTATAGGAACCAGTCAAGTGAGCGTCTTTATAAAATTTTCTATCTCTAACTTTATCTCTGGAGAAATACACAACTAGAGAAAACAAAACTAACTTGTATGTGGAAGTAAACTCCTAACACAGTGCCAAAACTTAAAAGAATTTTGTGAGGCATTTAACCTGGCAGGTTTTTATTTCAAAACAATTTTGTTGAATGATGAAAATGAGAGAATTTTTATAACAGAGGTTTTCTCTGTTATTTTCACTATCTGCTATCAAGTAGAAACCAGTTGTGCTATAGTTTCATGACTTACAACTATCATTTTCCATCAGGTGGTAGTTACCTTCTATCCGTTCTTATAATTTCTTACAGTAAACATTTCAGTCAAATTCCTATACTCCAAAAGTTAAAACAAATATAACATCCCAAACCAGTAACCCCTCCAAATCCAAGCAAGAGTTAGCAAATCACTTCCTATTTTCTCATCGTTGACTTAGGAAGCAATTTTCCTTGTTTCTTCCGACTCTAGTCATTTACTTGACAAATCCTTACAAAACAGCAATACTGGGCTCTGTTTTATTTAATATTCAGCAAATATAAATCCTCATTATTGTAATTGTTTTTGTGTGTGTTTATAATTTATTGTTCTTTATATCAGACTCAAATTGTATGCACTTTCTGGAATTCCTCGGCATCTTCTCAGCTACTTGCCCTGCTTCACGTGCCTAACCAATTCCTTTGGACTCAAAAGTTTCTCCCATCTGGGGCTGACCAGTCATTCCCCCAGCCTTGGCTGTTCTCTTTAGCTGCTCCCATGTAGCACAGTGGCCAGCCACATGCCCTGAGATTCTATCACCTTCCATTTCTTTTGGATTTGAATGAAACAACACATTGTAGAACATGATATCTGATGTCTGAAACAGCAATTGAAAGGGCCCAACGATGCAACATGGAAATGCAAGGGAATTACTTCCCAATTGTGCAAGTGTCAACCACTGGGAAACAAGAAAATGGGAGAATTAGAAAGATACAATGCATTTTTTTCTCCTTTCATGGATTCATCTTGAGGCCATGCGGATGTCTCTGCTGGGTGAACTGCTATGCCCCTCTTCATGGCTCATTGCAAAGCGGTTGCCAGCATGGTAGCACTTGCTTCATACCTTGCCGTACTTCACTTCCCCATTTCCACACTCTTGCTGCCCTGGGTTTACACTTTCTGAATAAAGTGTTAGTGTATCCGTTCTCCCTTCCAGCTCTGTTTTCCCCAGAATCCAAACTAAGAAAGTTCTTAAATTATTTTTGTGTATACACACACACACACACACACACACACACACACACACACACATATGTATGTATGTATAGTCAGTTTACAATGTTGTGTCAATTTCTGGTGTACAGCATAATGCTTCAGTCATACATGAACATACATGTATTTGTTTTCATATTCTTTTTTGCCATAAGTTACTACAGATATTGAATATAATTCCCTGAGCTATACAGTATGATCTTGTTGTTTATCTATTTTATATATAGTAGTATCTGTAAATCCCAAACTCCCAATTTATCCCTTCTCTCTTGCCTTTCCCTCCTGGTAATCATAAGTTTGTTTTCTATAGTCTGTTTCTGTTTTGTAAATAAGGTCATTTGTCTTTTTTTTTTTCTCTAGATTCCACATATAAGTGATATCATATGGTATTTTTCTTTCTTAAATTTAAAGCTTCAACTTTTAACAAGAGACAGGACTAATAGGAGGTTATGATTTTTCTATTTTTTATTTCTCTTAAAAGTAGAAAACCAAATTATCTAGTCAGCTTAGAAGGCTTCTAATATTAAGAAGGAAAAAAATCTCCATGGTTGAATGTATGGTTTATAAACCACATTAATGTAAATTTCAGTATGTAGGCTTTCTGCTTGAGAATTTAAAAAAAAGAGGGGCAGTTAATTTATCTTGAAATGCAGCCAGTGCATATGTAGAGTGAGGACCTTTTATTAGAATTTTAGTGTGCATTATTCCATTCATGTGTTAGTCAGCACAACTATACATGAAATACAGCTCAGGTGACAACAAGTGACAGTCGTGCACACTTCTACGTTCTCTTCTGTATCATCCTGTGCAATGCTTTTCTCTAAGCTCTGGTCAAAGAAGTAGAACAGCAGGGGCCCCTCTTCACACAAGCTCCCAAAGAGAAATCATGCTACACACTTCTCACTTAGAAATACTAAATTTGGAATAAATCCATGGAAGTGAAAATCCATTAGGAGATAGTTACTGCTAAATGCCTACCAGTTTAATTTGAGGATTTTCAGTGTCACGTTGCTCTTGAAATGGCAGTATAGTTTACAGAGCTCTGACTAAATCTTGATGGATGGAAGCTTTCAGAATAGTCATCATTGCTATTTTCCCATCACGTAAGTGCTCATCAGTTCTGTGTACTGCTGTGTGCCGTGATGGCCCTTTTGTCAAGGTGCCTAGAGATTCAGTATAAATTTTAGGGGGAATATTTAGCAGCAATTTATAGTTGTTTTATAACCGGGTTACATGAGACTGAGAGAATTAGTGGATTTGGGTTCTGCCTGGACAGTAATCAGTCTTTGGATTTAAACATTCTATTTGCTTAGAAGTTTCTGCCCATTTTTTTCTGTTGAAATTTCAGACGTATATGTGACTACATTCTAGTGCATCAACAAATTGACTGTTACTACTTCTGTCACAAGTCAGCTGTTCTACTAGTCTCTTTCTGTTGCTCTTGGAATTCTCTCATTCTGCACTATGTATCTATTTCTTACCACACAAAGTATTGTTGCCCTTGTTATGCTATCCAAAATGTAATTGCTTTATATTTCTAATTATTAAAAACTACCTTTTCATTTTCTCCACATTCTTTACTATTTTCCGTTTCATCCAGATACCTATAATATTTCCTCTAGAATTCTGTCTCATTCAAAATTGCCACTATCCTCATTCTAAATCAAATTAGACAAACAAAACTTTCTTCTTCACATTTTAGCCTCACTTGAACCCTAAATATTATATTCTCTATTATTTATTTACTTCAGATAATTAAAACAATTAATAGTCTATAGTCTTCTTTAGGCAATCACTTCTGATAGGTTTTAAAGGTTCCATTATATCAAACATGTGATTAATGTATTAGAGACATATGTGCTTTTTTAAAAATAGAAATCCATCCTTGATTTTTTTTTTTGTATGAAACTGTTACATTTTTTCACTTTTTGAGAGTTTACTTGGGGAGCCCTGAATTTGAAATACAGTTCTCTCCTCTCAGCCAAGAGTAAGTCAGTCAACTTTTCTGACTGTTTGGATTTGTCATTCACATAAAGAATACAAATGATATTAATTTTCTAGGGTGATTTGGAGGGTTAGAGATATTTTATAAAAATTCCTGGAATAATGGCTGGGATCTGATGTTCACGTAAGAAATGGTGATAATCATTCCAGATGGTAAGACTTAATGACAGAATTATATAGCTCTGAAGGAAGGCTGTTTAAACCACCACATCAACTAATCAGATGGAAAGAGAAATTTGGAGGTAAAGGTAAAAGTAGTAGTATATGGCTGGGTCTATACTGTGCCCATTTGAAATGGCTAAACATTTTTTACCCCTACGTCTTGGAGTAGACATTGAAACGTCTCGAAAGTGCAGAATATCTTGTTCTAAGTAGTTTGGTGGTTTCACTAAAGAACAAATGAGAAATGTTATAGGAGCTTCTGAAGCAAAACAGAAGCAGTTTGCTGGAAGATCTTCCATAGACTCTACTTGTCTTATCTTTGAGTTTAAGGTAGCCTTGATAATAACACTAGAAGATAGAATAAAAGGTGTGTTAATTACCTCTTAGAACACAGAAGAATTAATTCTGTGGATTTGTGTGTCCACATGCGTGCGTGTGTGTGTGTGTGTGTGGTATAAGTTTGTGTAGAGCCTCATTTCAGTTCAAGAAGACCTTTTGGTATCAGATACATTTTCTGAGATACCTTCATTGTTAAACAAAAACAGAGAAAGAAACAAAACAACCCCTTGCTTTCTCATTTATTTCCTTTTTAAATTTCAATAATTTTTTAGCTCAGTTGTCTTGTAAATAGTACACTTATATCTGGACTTCAGTGTACAGTGATTTATTTAAAATTACTAACTGAGAGACTCATTTTATTTAACTTTACTACTTTGTTGGAAAACTGGAAGAATGCCAGATGGTAATTTTTTACTACTTATTTCCAAGAGTATAAAAAATCATTTTTCACTTTTATAAATGATAATTTTAATGAGACTTCTGATACCTCCTAGGTCCAGGAGAATACGTCCATCTATTCCTCCATAAACAATTTGTAAGGTAGGAAAATATTAAAAATAGTTTAACAGAAGTGTCCTCAAGTGACTGAAGATGCTGTACCTGTCATTACACTATGCTTCATGCTGTGTAACTGTGAAGAACTCTAAGGAGTGGAGAATATCTTCTCTTTCTTCTTCAGCTAATTTACCCTTCTGGTTACATGACCACAGCATGCTCTGAAATTATTTTTTGCCATTCTTTTGCTATACTCATGGCTATCATAATTAAATAATTGTGATTATCTGTTGAATGATTTACTTATTAAATATTAAAATTGATTGTCACAAGAATTTTACTATCTTACTATAAACTCTACTGCCAATGCTTAGCAAAAATGCCATATATCTGGTAGAACCACAGAAAATATTTAATTAATCAATTAGGCTGATGAATAATGTGAAATTTTGTGAAGTTTTAACACGTACCATTGTCTGCATTTATTTTGTCACCATATCTCTAGGAAATAATGCTAAAGTCAGACAGATTTGGGAATGCCTCTTTCTGGGCCAGTGTTGACCTGGATATTTAAAATTTTTAAGACAGTAATTTTAGGATATTTGGAGGTATGAGTCAAAGGGTGATATATGTCTTTGATTTTATATCAAATAATTACTCATCCAGAACCTAGATAGTGTGTTTTCTTTTTTCAATCCTTTGCATAATGCTAGAAATCTTTAACTTTCTGATATGTCATGGCATGATACTGAAGGCAGGTGACAGAGGGGATAGCTATACTTCAGCTGTAATTTTCCAATATTGATTTAAAAAGAAGTAGGGTGTTCTCATTGTATATTGAAATTAATTACAACTTCTGTTCAATATGACATCGAATTACCTTTGTAAAATATTATAATTAACTTTTGCCTCATTTAGCATACAAATAGACATACCCATTTAGAGATATGCAAAATATATCCCTAAATATATGCACATATATCCCGTGTGTGTGTGTGTGTGTGTGTGTGTGTGTGTGTGTCTGTGTGTCTGTGTGTCTGTGTGTATTTCAGAGCATATATGAGTTAGGAGAATGTAAAGTTACAGATATACTTAAAGAGGTCCAGAGGTAGGGTTGCTTCAGGGTTGACTGATTCAGGCCTCAAAGATACCATCAAGGATCTGGTATTTTTCCATTCTCAATTTGGCCACTTTCAGCGTTGGCTGTAATTTTAGGTACGTGGCAAGATGCTGCATAAATTCCAAAGATTAGATTTAGATACGTCAATTTCTAAAGGAATAATAGTAATTATTATTCCCTCGAGTTTTACTTAGGCACTGCAAAACTTTTTGAGAAACCCCTCATTAAACTTTCTTTAACATCTCATTGATCAGAGTTGGGTCACATTTCCATTTCATTAAACTTAGACCAGTTAGACCCACCTCTCGAGATCTGTGTTCAGATTCTCATGAGATAGTGTGGAAAAGGGGTAAGGATCTGAAAACAAAATCATATTTTTAAGGATGAAAAGAGATAAATGGATGCAGCATAAGAAAACAATAATATTTTAAATATGTATATACCATCTGTATTTTTGGAATATTCTTGGCTTAGTTTTAGATGATATGTTTCTATTTATTTTGCAAAATTTAGCTTAAATGGCTTCTCTCTTACATTATCTTTCCTGATTTCGTGACACTTACTCCTTTTTCTGGGGTCAGCTAGTATTCAGTGAATGCCTAATAAATTACCCATATTTAAATGGTTTCTTATTATTGGTTATTTTATTAATAGTTATTTTTTGTCTTCCCATCTAAAAGTTCTCAGAAAGTACCAGCTATATCAATCATCATTACTTACTCAACATAACACATATACATAAATGTAGAGGAAGAGACAAAAATGTTGAAGTGGATTTTCTTCAAGATTCTCAGTAAATATTGTAATGTATCAGTTTTAAGCATGAAAATCCCTTGTTTCTACAGTTTTTATATGATTGACTCTGACATAGATGATGATTTACTCAGCATGTAAAAACTTAGAACTTGAAAAAAATCAGAGGACCATATGGATGTAAAATATTCCAGTCATCTGGCATACATAATAACTTGACAGAGAAAATGTCAGGCAAAATTACCCTTAAATGATTCTGAGTCCCCTATGGAAATCATGTAACTCTACTGCACCTCTTTTTAAAATTCTGTGCCTGGCTTTGATGAAATATTTATTACTAAATAAACATCTTATGTAGAGTATCACTGAGAGTGGCTGAATATATCAGTCTGAAATTCAGTCTGAGTATAGACTGTCTTTTCAGGTGACAATTCTAATAGAAATCTTTAGTGTTTAAATTTATTCTGAATAAAATTTCCTAAAAACATTTATTTTTAATTGTACATACTCTACACTCAGGAAGACTTTGATGTCCTTTAATTGGTCTCCAACCAAGAGATGCATATTTGACTTCAAAGATTAAAATCTGTACATTATTTTAATGAATAAAAAGTTATAGGTGGTGGCAGTAGTGAAAATGGCAAAGTGAAGACCTCAGAAATTTCACTCCTTCATGCAACAGCAAAATCAACTTGGCAAAAATGATCAGAGTCAACTTTTAGAGAACTCTAGAAATTAACAAAAAGGCTTGCAGCAACCTGGGGACCATTTAATCATGAAAACTGAATTTTGGTAAAAACAGAGAGCTCTTTGGTGTTTTAACTTGCCTTAGTTCAATGTCCTGCTCCTCAGCTTTGCAGCAGCCTTGAAAAATAACAGCCCACATTATCAGTCTAGGCAGGAGGAGACCACCATTGGAGCTCTCTCAAACCTTTTTCTGAGGAAGGAGTCATTGTTGACCTGTCTTGTAGTTCCCGGAAAGTTTCCACGTGAAAGAACTGACTTTATTTGACTTCACTCAAATTCAGTCCATGTTAAAAGCTCCTCCTACTGTGGCCTTTGTTCAGTGTTTTGACACTAGCCCTTTGAGACAGTGGGGCAAACAATAGACTAATTAAAAAGGTTAAGATGAGGGTGAGCTGTTCTTAGGTGCTTTGAGAAGCTTCAACATTCTTGGGAATCTAGAAGGCCATGTCCATGTATAGGTTTATACATATTTTCAGGAAAAATCTGAGAGGTTCTAAGCTGTTACTTCTGACCTAAGTGCTCTTTACAAGCAGGAAATAGAGGCTAAGAGAGAGTTATAAATTACCTAGTTGAATGTGAAAAGCATATCCCAACATCTACCCAGAGCCCCTTGGCAAAGACTCAGAAACTCATTGGTTCTAGATATTTAAGGAAATTACTGTCTAATTATTAACTGACCACTAAGCAAGCTGAGTACAGACATTAGTGGCACACTTGAGAAACACACAGTCTTTTCAGGATTGATTCAGAAATGCCACCAAACAAACAAACAACTACAATTACAAGTAGCAACACAAACCAACGTTGAGCTGGGGAAGAATCTGATTTCCTGAGCTGCCACATTATACTATTTAAAATGTCCAGTTTTCAACAAAACTATGAGACATAAAAGGAAACAAGAAAGCCTGACCCATAAACAGGGTCCCAGGTTAGCCAAAACAATCTGGAAAATGTGTAACAAAGTTGGAAGACTCACACTTGCCAATTTTAAAACCTACTACAGAGCTATAGAAACCAAGACAGCGTGGTAATGGAATAGACATATAGGTCAATAGAATATAATTGAGTCCAGAAAAAAGCCGTCAATGGTTAATTGATTTCTGACATGGGTGCTAATACCATTTAATGAGGAGAGAACAGAATTTTCAGTTAATGGTTCTGGGATATCCACATGCACATGAAGGAATTTGAAGTACTACTTCACACTATATCCAAAAGTTAATACAAAATGGACCAAGTCCTAACTGTAAAAGCTATAATTATAAATCTGCTAAAGGTAAATATAGGGGGAAATGTCATGACCCTAGATTAGCCAAAGCTCTCTTAGATTTGACAGCGATAACACAAGCAACAAAATAAAATACAAGTAAATTAAACTTACAAAATTTTTTGCATGTTAGAAGACATTGTCAAGAAAGTGAAAAGACAATCCCAAGAATGGTGGTAGAAAACATTTGCAAATTATGTATCTGGTAAGGGCATAATAGCCAGTTATATAAAGACCTTTTACATACAACTTAATAAAAAAAGCAAATAACCGAAGTATAAAATGGGCAAAGCATTTGAATAAACATTTCTTCAAAGAAGATTTACAAATGACCAATAAGCACATGAGAAAACACTCAACATCAGTAGTCATTAGGGAAATGAAAATCAAAACAACAATGAGATACCACTCCATACCCACCAGGATGACTATAATTAAAAAAATAGTAAAAGAACAAGTGTTGGTGAGAAGTGGAGAAATTGGAACCCTCATCATTGCTGGTGGACTATGCAATAGTGCAAACTATGGAAAATAGATTAGAAGTTCCTCAAAAAGTTAGGGTTACCATATGAGCCAGCAATTCCACCTCTTAATTATATACTGAAACAAATTGAAAATAGGTGTTTAAACAAAAACTTATACACGAATGTTCATAGCAGCATTATTCATAATTATCAGAAAGTAGAAACAATTTAATCCAAATGTCCATCAACTGATTATTTAATAGATTAAAAAAATAATATATCTGTATAGTGGAACATTATTCAGCAATAAAAAGGAATGAAGCATTGACACATGCTACAACATGAATGAACCTTATGTACATTATGCTGAATGAAAGAAGCCAGTCATAAAGGGCCATGGATTATATGACTCTATTTACATGAAATGTACAGAATAGCAAAGCCATAGAGATAGAAATTAGATCAGTGGTTGGCAGGGATTAGTAGCAGAGGAATGGGAAGTGACTACTAATTACTCTTTCTGGAGTAATGAAAATGTTCAGAAAGTAGATGATGGTGATGTTTCATCTTGTGAATATATTTTAAAAAACTACATTGTATACATTCAAATGGTGAATTCTATGGTATGTGTATTATATCACAATTTTTTTTACTGTGATAAAGCTTTTTATCTTTCAGAAATGGTAATACCTCTACATTCAAGGAATGATCTTTCTGCTGTTATCAAGCTCTTTGACAATATAATCTAATAATATATGCCCTTGGTAATATCATCAAAAGTCTTGCTCTGGATCAGTTTTCTGAAAATATATTTGTTCAGTGATCAGTTCACTAATGTCCCAATATCATACAGAGAAATTGTAGACAAAGACCTACAATCGTATTGAAAATGGTTAACTGTGATTTTGCACCAGAGAGGAGGATTCAGATTCGGATACAGTATATAAAGATAGAGAAAATGGTAACGTGCGTCCAAGTTAAACCCCATCCATTGACATGATGAAAGCATTAAATATCTGAGAAAGGCTTAGAGTCTAAAATATAAAGTACATATAAAATTAAGGTTGAGCCAGGTTGGATTGATAAATCCCTAGTTGAGTTTTTTTGGTAACATGGATGTACTTGAGAAAAAAGGTGAACCATAATTCAAAGACTTGGTTTTTCAGTGACTTGGTTGTTAGCCAGATTGGTGTGAGAAGGCGAGTTAACTTGTGTGTGTAACACAAGAAACATTAAACTAAAGACTAAGATTTGAGTCCTAATTGAGTAAGTTTCCAGAAAAAAGGAGAGGGCTATTCAGATACCAGAAGAATAAAGTAGATCACTCTTGGTATCAAAACCTGGGGAGCACCATATGAAATTGTTGCTATTGAATTTCCTTATGGTTGTTTTGTGTATTTATAAGGGAACTTCATAAATGTTAAAACCACGAATAAACCATTTAAAGCCGAGAATATTCTATAACTAGTAGAAGGACGTGTGTTACCAGTTATAGGAGGCATGGGGACAGATAATAAAAGACATGTGGACTGTCATTTTTAAATTAACACTTATTTAGGCAAGTAGGTTTATTAATATTAACATGACAGTGGGAGATCATTAATTATCCTGTTCAAAGCAGCGGTTATCTCTTTGTTTCTAAACAGCTGCACTCTGCCTTGTTTTCTGAGCCTTTTGAGGTACTTCAGTTCTGTTTGTTATGCTGCTGAAAGAAGTGTGGCAGCATGTATAAACTCCAGAGGTCCACAGTCTCAAATGGGGAGCAGCTGCTAGGTTGATAAAAGTGTTTGTGGAGCCTTTTGTCTAGCAGCCAGCGGGTTGGAGGGATTATGTCTCTGGCAGAAGGGTGGCAATACAATGCAGGAATATGTACCGTGGCATAAGGTAAGTCAGGATTCACTGCTCTCTTGATTTAAGTGAATCAGTAGAATTAGGCTAAATGTGCCACTTCTTCCTTATAAAGGATGTAGAGCTGTTGAAAGCCTTAAGGTGCTTAAAAAGTATAATGTTTTATGCTGAGCAAGTCTAGAAGAAAAAAGACGCTATACAATATCTTTAGCAGATTTTCAGTTAAAATAATACTGGTGTCATTATTTCTCTATACAGTTTTATTAAATATTTAGAAATAAAACAGACATAAGGGGGCTGAATTTTTTAAAATATCATTTAATCATAACATCTGAATACGATGCAAAATATGTGCTATAAAGAACCTCTTATCAATACCTGATTTTGTAATAGCAAGATTCCTTTAAATTCTTATAACTAACAAATACCTCCTTTTAACTAAGTTTTGTAGGCATTTTGGAAGAATCAATCTAGAGTAGTCCTTACTCCAGGGCATGACCTTTATATCTAAGGCATGGCCTTTCTTGTCTCAGTTGAATGCATGTTTTGTGAAAAAGGTTGGCCCATTGCACCATAATCAGAGGGTCAAATCAGATTCACAAGAGAAGAGATCTCACAAAGTATCAAAATTTGCTAATATTTTAAGGATCAGTTAGTGTGAGATATAGATAAAGCATGGCAATATCTGGGATCACAACAGAGTTTCTTGGGTCCATTTTCCTACTTTAGAATTGCTCTGGCCTGGATTTAATATATGAGGTCTCTACATAATGTGTGTTGGGCATCACTTGCCTAAAAGGGAGCAGTTTTAATCATTAAATATCTTCTTTTTATCATTACATATATGTGATATCACGTATTACATATAATACGTTTATGTAACATTTAACAAAAGCCAAGGACCCAGATACATTCTGCTGTAAGTATTCCGTAGATAAGGGCACTCCTGCTAGTCCATACAATTAGCATGTCTTCCAGGAGGCTTTTCTTACTAGTATGTTAACTGAGTTGTCCTTCTTTCTTACCCAGGTGACTTCCATTGAAGAGAAAGAATAGATTGCAGTCCTGTTCTTATTTTTCCCAGTCTAAACTGTTATCTTGACCAATATCTCCTTGCTACATATTTCTCAGATTTATTTTATTAATTTTATACCATTTTTCGGAAACATTTTGTACAAAAGAATGATCTTATATTCCATTGAACACTAGTCTTTGAACTGTCCAATGGGGAATAAGAATTCCAACTCAGTTTTTCTTTTTCTTTCATCATCTGTAGTTATTCAAACCTTTTAGTATGTGTTGATATAGATATTAACTGTACATGTAATTTTTTAAAGGATGCTTTGGTAATATTTATACCTTTCTTAAATGCATTCCATCCTTGTGTACATTCAGTATTTAAAAAGGAGCAAATCAAGTTCTGATGTACTGAACATGCAGCAGCATTCTACTTCCTGTTGTTACCAAGTTATTGTCTTAGCAATATACAGTCATAATTTATGGCTTGATAAAGTTCAGAAACTCTGCTGTTCAACATCTACCATCTTACGTGATTCTCTGGTCATTTCTCGGGTCATAAATTTCTCTTGGATGCTAAATATAGCCTATAAGATATTTCACCAATGATTGCTATCTTTGGCCATCAGTGAGTTCAGTTACTGAACATTATTGAAATCATTAAGTCATTTCTTTTCTGCAATACTCCATGTAATTTTTTGGCAAATATATGAATTAGTAGATGTCCAGTACCTTCTCTGAAGAAATAGACTTTTTGATGGGGAGGATTATTTGTTTTTGTTTTTTTTCCCAGCTTAGCCAATAATCAGTATGATATATAGCAAAAAGTAATGTTCTCTTGCTCTGGGATATTCTTATAGAAATAGTGTGGATTTATTTTGCCCAGGAAATATGATACACTTATAAGTGTCTTTTTTGTTTTCTAGAATATCAGTCTATTTTCAATTGAGCCACACTCATTCTCTCATAGTCGTGTTGTCTAACTTAGACAATACAATAGGGTTGACAGTTATCTCTCTATCATTTCTCCTTGGCTTCAGCATTGGGCTGGTATTAAACCTGACAGGGGAGAATTAACAAGATTATTTCTTACTGCTTGGTGATGGACTAAATTCACCATTTGCCCTAACCTAATTTGGTGAAAAGAGTAACATTTTGACACATCACAAAACACATTTATGTTCATTTGATGTCAAATTTTCTGATATGAATATTGTATCTTGACCATTTATATCACCTTTCTTGAGTACGCTGTAACAGACAAAGTCAAAGAAAAAATTTCTGAGTCCTGAGAATAAAGATATGCAATTGCATCTTCCCCAGTCCCTTCTTTCCCACCACTTCATTTTAGAAATTTTATTAGTGGAGTCTCTATCTTACTTCTCTTTGCATTCAATCTAATGACAGTGATTTAAACAATGAAGTCAAACCTTCAAATCTTTTTTATCACCAATTTTCATAACTAGTTTTATAGTTACCCATTCCAGTTTTCTGTGAAAACACTGCTCTAATGATGAAATAGAATGTGGTATGTTTGTATAATGTGTATCCTTGCCCATTTATGTAAATTGGTATCAGTAAATTATGTATTATCATGAAAAGCGATATCTACAGTTGAAAAATACTCTCTGAGATTGCTTTGGTTACACATGGTAAGGAAAGCCTAACATTAGAGTGTTAATTCCTAGCTTGTACCTTTGCAGTCATTTGCATTTAGCAATAGAGGACCAATAGAATTCATTTGTCAGATGTGCCAGTTCCCTTGATCATGGGAAATTTATCCCATAGCCATTTTCAAGCAATTATTTTTCCATTGACATTTGGGAAGTTTCTGTCACATTAGTTGTTCCCTCTCTTCCCACTAGTGCATGAGTAAAGCACTCGTATGCTTGCTTATTTCATGAACTCAGGTAGCTAGGTGGCTCTAGAGATGTGACTATTGGAGTATCTATTATAGCATCAAGGGCACTAAATTAGGTATATCCCTCTGGTCATCATAAAGGTAGTGTAATGTAGGGTCTACTGCATTCATGACGTTCCTCCTGCTTTGGAAGGAATATTCCATTACAGAGTTGACGATGAGTGGGACTTAAGGCTCTCAGGTTAGATCAGCCAAACTCCATATTTCACTTATTTTAGCAGGTTAGATGCATCTCCTCACAAAAGTTTGTTGTCCTTTATCAGTCTCTAAAATTTGTGATGTTCTCTTGAATCATTAATTCTAAGAACTTATACCAATAATGATTAATCAAGTTTCTGCTGATATCTTTTGTAAGTATCCTAACATTTATCAGTATACTCTCAGGATTCTGTGGGTATTTGTTTGGGGCTACCACCATCTGTATAGTATTTTGGTTTTGCTTTTTTTAAAAAACTTTAATCAATGGTTTTGAGTTACTTTGTGAGTGAAAATAACATCTGCCCAAGTAGCCACTGAAGCATGAAAAGACTTCCCAGAAATAGGAAAAAACTGCCTTTACTGTTATTTTCCCCACTACTTCAGCTTCACACTTTTGAGGTTTAAGTTTTATCAGGGTGCTAGAAAAAGATGGGTAATAGAAATGTTCACTAATTTTCCTTCTGTCTGACACACTCTAAATATCCAGTAAGCCAGGCTCACGTTTCTAGGTCAGTTTCCTCAAAGTCCTATTGGGAAGACTTATCCCCATATTCTGCCTCTTTAAACAAAGATTTTGCCTCTTTAAATTAAGGATTTTTCTACTTTAAATAAAGATGAGCTAGACAGCCATGTTGGCATCAAATCCTCATCCCTTTGATCCTTTTCTTTGTCAGAAATACCTAGCCATTATGAATCCTGAGACTGAAAGAAAATGCTGCTTACAGTGCTAATCGGAGTTAATATGAAGACTGGATTATTGAATCAGATTCACATGGATCACAGATCTTACCCAGTGTCAAACTGTTTTAATCATTTCAAGGATACAGGTACTTGAAAAAAGAGGACAGAGATATCCAGGACCACCAAGGCTGCTCTCTAAAGTCTTTCTAGATACATTAGGATACATTCTGGCCCACTTTTAATATATGAGGACTCTAAGTTACCCATGAAGGGCAGAAAGAATCTAGTTTGGCTATAAAACATCCCCATTTTATTCACTGGTCAGATTTCCTGACACATGGAATATTTTTTTTAGTCTAAGGATTCATGGTTTTTTGCTTTTTTTTTCTTTTATTTCTGGGTTGTTTAATTATAACTGTAAGTATTTTTCATCATCATTATGATTATCTCATAATAACAATGGTGAGTTCGTTGGCTTTTCTTTCCCTGACATCTTTGTTGTATCATAATTATCTTTTAGATAATTCCAAAGTAGTCATGTGAATTTAACTTTTTATTTCTTTTTTTTCCCCCATTTCTATCCACTATTTATCTTACTTCAGTTTTCAGCAGTATTTGTTCTCTGTAATACTCCTTTCAGTTTAACTTTCATTTCTATAGTGGTTTTACTTTCTCTTTCAGTTATTTCTTGAGCTGTCAGTTCACGTATTAATCGTTTATTTAACAAATAATGCCTGCATCATTAGTAAGCATTTTGCAGAGTTAACTTATAACAGATTTAAAACAACTTTCAAAAGCAGTAGTACTAAGTGTTTGGCTTCTATGAAGTCAATAGAAATTGAAAAAAGCACTTACATAAATAAATCTTTAATGTAATTTTTTTTTTTTTACTTTTGAAAAACTGGACATGATTAAATTACATTGAATTTAGTTATAAAATTTGTATAGGATTAACTGGTACATTTTATTCAGCAATCTTAAAATGCCTGAACCTACATTTATATAATCTATTTGAGGAGTTTTCTTATGAAGTAAGGTAAAATGCACAGAGAAGTTAAATGATTTAATCAAAACGGTTCTGTAAATTCACCAAAGAACAAATACTATAAATGTTGAATATTGGATCTAATTTTTAAAGCTAATAATTAGTAATTAATATCTGTAAGTGTCAAAAAAAGAAAATTAGAAAAATTCTGTATAATGTAATACCCTGGACAGTGCAGTTTATTTATAAAACTAGTTATCTCGTGCACTACATTTGAAACTGCTGATTACATACATGATTAGAACAAGCTAATCTAGTGGTTTGGATATACTCAAATAAATACCAGATTATAAAGGTTATAATTTCTAAACCTACTTTAGAATGCCTGTTAAGAACTGTAAGTTTCAAATGTATTATAACAGTATAAAATGTCTTTAACTTAAATGCAAAATCTAAACAAAAACATGTATTTTTTTTTTCTTAAAAATCCCTAAGAAGGAGTTGGGAACTAATATTCTGAAGAGACTAGAATGTAGTAGAAGACACACTTTTAGGATAAAGAAACATTGAAAACAGTAAACTTCTTGAGGAGAAATTTAACTTTAAAAAAATTACAGAAGAGCTTAATGAAAGTGAAAAAAATTGTTCAGTAAAAAATATTGTAATGTTGTTACATAGTACATTTTCTAATACACAAAAGCATCGTAAATTTTTTTGATGGAACATACTCCATAACACTAATTATATCAGTATTTGAAAACTGGTTTGATTTCCTGCAAAACTGAAGTACAGAACATTTTTATTGCAAGATTATTGGGAAGAAATCAGATTCAATTCTGTATTTTGTATGTATATGGCTTTATTTGAAAATTCTGGTAGTTAAATGATAACAAAAATTTCCTAAGATTGCAGTTATACTCAATAGTAAAGTAAACTGGAAACTCAAAGCTTATAAGAGAAAAAATTTTCACTAAATATATGTTAGATCATTTGATTTAGAACTGCAGCTGTGGTACTGGGATTTGTGTGTGTGTGTGTGTGTGTGTGTGTCTATGTGATACTTTTACAATCAGGGCCATTTCATTAAAAAATCTTCCTATAACATTTTTGCAGCATGCATCACTTGTCTTCTTAGGCACATTCAACAAATGACCAACTTGTATGTTCCATGTGAGACCTTTAAATGCTTCAAAACATTTTGTAAACCTTAGTAGGACTGGTAGCCAGGGAAAATAAAAGATATTTTGATATTTAGGAGGACTGTCAAGAGAGTGATTCAAATGCTTACTGTTTCATCTTAAAGGAAAGAGGACTAGCTGCTTCAGGGCTGATAAATAGCAGACCTTTAAATAGCAGATCAGAAAGATCAGGCCATCCTTTATCATTCTCTCAGGAACCTTGCCTGACTACTCAGTCCAACCGCAAGACCATGTTTTGAGGGAGAAGGTAATGAAGTTTGCATTCAGTTTGTACTTGTGGAGGTTATCATAACATTTTGGGAGTGTTACATAATTCTTTAACTTAAAAGACACATGTTTTAAAATTGTCTTAAATAAATTGCATATTTATAAAGCCTCAGAATCTCCTATTTACTAATGAATCTACTCAATACCTACATATCTTGCTGATTCAGTTTAACATAAAGCTCTGTGACATGGGTCAGGGAACAATTGTCCTGTTACCCAAAATGAGTTTGGGGCCTGTATTCGTTTGCTAGGGCTGTCATAACAAAGTATCATAGATAGGGTGGCTTAAACAACAGAAATTTGTTTATCACTCTTCTGAAGGCCAGTAAGTTTGGGATCCCGTGTTCAGCAAGGTTGATTTCTAATGCATCTCTCTTTGTCTTTGTCTTTTTGTAGATGGCTGACTTCTCCTGTGTCTTCACTCTGTGTGTTGTATTCTAATCATCTCTTTCTATAAGGACACCAGTTGTATTGGATTAGGAACCACATATATGACCTCATTTTGTCTTGATTACCTTTTTAAAGTTTCTTTCTCTAAACATAGTCACATTCTGATGTACTAGGGGTTAGGATTTCAACATATGAATTTGGGGGAGACACAATTCAGTCCGTAAAAAGTCCCAGTTTTAACTCAAATGTGTTCAAGAGTCTTTGAAAATTTCATGAGATTACTGGATCAATGTCTTCTAATAAGTAGTAGATTATTTTGTCATTGAATATTATATTAGTCAGGGTTGTCCAGAGAAATAGAATCAATAGAATGTATGTGTATCTGTATGTGTGTGTGTATGTATATATATACATTATACATATATACAGATATGTGTGTGTGTGTGTGTGTGTGTGTGTGTGTATTTAATTATTTTAGGGAATTGGTCCAAGTGATTATGGAGACAGGCAAGTCCAAAATGTGCAGGGTGGGTCAGCAGACTGGAGACCCAGGAAGAGCCAATGTTGCAGTTCAAGTCCAAAGGGAATCCACTGCACAATGCCTTCTTTGAGGAGGTCAGTCTGTTTGACCTTCAACTGATGGAATGAAGCTCATTCATGTTATAAAGTTACTTGAAGTCCACTGATTTAATTGTTAACCTCACGCAAAAACACCATCACAGAAATATCTAGAATAATGTTTGATCAGACATCTGAGCACAATTGTCCAACCAAGCTGACACATAAAATTAATCATCAGAAATATAAACTCAGAATAGGAGCTAATATTCATAACTTACTACAATGTAGCAAGCAGTATGCTAAGAAGCTAAGAGATTTCATTAAATTTTTTTACCAACAGAGATGCTGGCCCTTGAAATCATACCAACCTTCCTGTGATATCAATTTTTTATAAAGACTTGTGCAAATAAATATAACTTCCATATTAAAATAAAAGTGAATATATAATGGAGCACTTTGTGATATATGTAAGCATTTTAGTATTCTTAGAAAGTCATGGGACCTGTGTTTCAGTCATGTTTCAAACATTACAACTTTTAATACAATACTACAACATTAATATAACATTACTACTCTTAGTACCTTTGCTCCTTTCTTATTCCTTGGCATCTTACAACTCCAGGGAGTTGCAAACTCTAAGAACCTTCTTGTTCGTGCTGTTATGTTCCTTATGATCTATACCTCTATCAACTCTTTCTTTCATGTCACGCAAAGCTATGCACAATATGCTTCCTATAGTATTTTTATACTTTAGTGTGCAGCTCCCCATGGGAAGGTATGACATAGTACTTCTTTGTACTGATTGCTTTTCAAGTAAAATACTCCTCATAGGTTCTGATCTTTTATTGCTTATAGAGCAGAGGAAGTGGTAATCACAAAGTGGGAAAAGGAGGAAATAGAAGCTGAGAAGACCCATGTATTAATACTAATATTTTATCCTTCCATATTGATGCAAAACTTCAAATAAATTTTGGACTTTGCTCTCCTTTCAGAGGTCCATCTACATTTACTCTCTTTTGCCTTTAGGAGGACTATAGTGGAGTAGTTGGGAACCTCAGACAATTTCTTCACAAGTATCAGTGGGAAAAATCATGTATATTCTCATTTTACATAGGAGAACACTGAGATTCTAAGTAACTTCAGAGCTTATCCAACTGTATGTCATTGATAATATGACCAAAGGTTGAACCCAAATCTATCAGACTTTTAAGACCATGTTTTTGTTTTGTTTTGCCAAACCACACTTTATACTGGGAAAGGCAGGGAGGCCTTAAGGAGGAGAAAATAAACCCAAGCTTCATCTTAATTTTCTTTTTATTTCAAACAGAAATTATTTGTCTCTGTTTTTGAGTATGTAGGTTTGTCTTTGTGTGGGTGTAGCAAGAGAAGTGGAAAGAAATAATAAAACAAATAGAAAATTTCACTGTGAACACAAGTCAGTAATTTTCCTGAAATAAAGGTGTGTATTGAGGATGTCAAAGGGAAGAATCAAATGATTTTCTAAATTGAGAGCCAGTAAAGTTATAATTGGAGTGAAGACTTTAGGGAATATCTCAGTGCTTCATTTTTCATAAACAAATGGAGAATACTTGAAAATAAATTTTATTACCAACTGGAATCATTACTTATTTTTTGTTGCCTTGAGTGGTACTTTTAAAATTCAAACCATGCAATTAATTCAATAACTTTGTGATAATTTTTTTTAGTGAATTGAAACTGTTTAATGTTTGGTGTTGTCAACTAGAGTCATTAAGCTGAATGTTTTAATTTACAAAGACAAGGCATAGGTGAAATTTAGAAGACTAGAGATATCTGAGATACGAAAGTGAAGAGATTCATCTAATCTTATAACTTATGTATGAAGCTTTCAGTTTCCTTGGTCAGAAATATGTTTTTGTTAGCACATAAATATTAAGGAAGATTGGGAAATCAATAATAAAGATTTTAAAAATCCATCTGCTGCAGGAATCATGTATGAGACTAAACACACAAATAAAGGCTGAAATTTTTGAGCGGAATGATTCTGTCAAGACTTTGGCACAATTCATATAAATATCTCAAAGTTGTTAGTTTAACTGAATAGTAAATTATCTGGCATCTTATACTTGCCAAGACTGATTGATAGGTTTTAGTTTCCAATCAAAATATATTTTACATGATATAAGAAAATACTTGCCAAACTACCTATCCATAATTCAAATAAGTGGCAAAGCAAAACTGTGATATGAGATGTTTACATGTTTCTCCATCCATTCATAAATTCATGAGTTCCTTTGTCATAGTACATTCTGAAAGTTTACTGAGTGATTATAGGAATACTTGTCTATAGATGTATCATAGAGCAAAACAGCTGTCAGGAATTATTCAGTAATAAGTCATTCTGGATTGGTATATTTTTTAGATAATACAAATACAAATATGCTTATATAGTGTTTTAGAGCAATGGTTATCAAGTTAGTACAATTGCCAACAATTTTAGAATTCTTAGTCTCCCTTAAGTTTTCAACCCTCCTAGTGCTTCTGGGTCACCACAAGACTTTAAATACTGAGAACTCCCTGTTGCTTCAGTGCCTCTTGCAGCAGGACAGATTAGTTACCCTAGGTCTGTGTCTAAGCTGACATGACATAGTACTTTGAGCAGCCTCTTAAGAGAGCTTGCCATCTCTAGGTCTACTAAGTCTCTCTGAACTACAGAAATAAACAGTCATCCATCTTCTCCAATTGAAAATCTGTGTTTGAATTGATCTCTTATTTCCTCTTAAGAGTTTTCTTGGAGGTGCATCATTCTTACTCTCCAAGTTTCCTTCAGCTGTTATCAGAAGCCTCTCATTATCCATCATCATGTGAACAGTTATCACTGCACTGAGTTGTACAGACTCTTCTTCCACCTATCCTCTCTTCCCTCACCCCCAAACACTTCCATGGTACTATTTGGAATCCATGATTTCTCATCACCAAACAGCCCTATTTCCTAAACAGTTCTATTAATATTCCCTTCACCAATGTGCTCTAGTTAAAATATTGCTGAACCCCAAAGATATTGCTCCTCTGCAATTATCTCAAGGGGTATTTACTTTTCTTCACCCAAGAACAGTTACTCCAAAGCATAATTTAATGGTAATCAAAAATCTTTGTTTTCATCACTTGTTTTATTAATTCATGTTTTGAAAGTTTGAAAAGCACAGAGAATCAGAAATATGAAAATAAAGCCCAGTAATTTCCACCTGAGTCACTATGTTGGCATTCTGGTTTCTTTACTTCTAGTGTTGTTCAGTTCACATTCAGTGTATAAGAATTTCCAGTAATTTAACACTGTGAATAACTTTTTATTTATTTTTGTCAATCTGTTAAGCAGAATGGTATCATATTACTATTTTAATTGATACTTATAAAATTTGAATTTCCAATATATTTTGGTGTTTAATTAGACTATTCTGTATACATTGTTCTAAATTATCCCAGTTTTTTTCAAAATTGTTAATAAATTACTACAAAATGTCCTGGTAATACAAGTTTAATTATAAATCATCTGAAATTAGAGAATTATATAAAACAAAACCCCAATTGATTAGATTCTAGAAATTAATATTAAGTTAAGCTTCAGAGACAATAAGTGACTCCTAAGAAATATATGTTATAGTATGTTTGCAAAGCAAAATACATTAGAAACTTCACAAGGCAATTATACATTTCAATACAGAAAAAGTATTTTTAAAAATGCCAGGAATGTTTTTTCCTCCCACCTTTCTCGACTATTCCAAAAGCTCAGTCAGGACCTCCCCACTTATTTGCTGATTATAGGGATTCCCAAATACCACTGAAGGTCACAGAACATTTTTTGATTTAAAGAAAAATGAAAAGATTTAAGATTCCCCATAGGGCCATAAAGATGAATGTAAAGAAATAATATTCTATAACCTAAAAATCCTAGCCATTGCTTGCTGTATAATTTCACTACAGAACAGGGAGTCTGGGATTTATGTGATCTTGTTTAGAAAGAAAGTACTGTCCCATAATTTCTAATATAATGAATTCTAATTAATTAGATGGGATCATTGCAGACTCCCAGAAAAATAAGAACAAATATCATGCCTTAAGATTGAACTCTGAATAGTTTCTAAGCAAAAAGGTAGCATTAGAGTTCTACTTTAGAAACTAAGCTGGTGTTGCTATGTTCAAGGAGAAGAATAAAGCTTTGCAAAGCATAAAATTTAAATTCTTCCATATATTGATATTAGAGCCAGTACTGAAGATGAAATAAATCGCAATTTAGTCTTCTGATTTTCTAGTTAATGTGGGCTATGTGAATAGCAACACATGTGCTTTAATTTCTTATATAAAAATAAACACAAATAATTGATTACACTGGTAGAGCAGTTGATAATAACTATAATATTCTTGATGATAATTTTTATGTACTGTAACTTTTCTTTTCCCAAGGGAAAAAAAAAATGCGTGAGCAGAAGTTATATGTCCATTAAATAAAAGGTCAAATGTGAAAATACACATTACATTTTTTAAAATGAAAATCAATTAAAGGTATGACTTACTTGCACATGTAACTCATTTAATCTTTCTTGAAAAATCTGGATCCTCTGAATTCAGTGTATTGCTTTTGATGCTGATGTTACATGCCTTGCTCCAGTCATTTGGCAATATACCATTTTCCTGGTACTGGTAATATTCTGTGGAAATTATAACTGAGAGGATTAAGATCTGTTAGTCACTCAGGGGAAAGGGATAGGTATCTTTCTTGAATGGAGAACAATCTAAGGATTAGGACACTTTTGAGAGAATTTCAGTGCAATGCACCACAAAGATTGTGATCTTCGTAGCATAAAATGGGGTCAAAAAGAGGGATGGGCATGAGTCATGGCAGTCAGAAACAGAGAGAGGGGATATGAGTCTCTTCCATCTTGCCTTCCCTGTCACCCCGTGGCATGTTTAGTATCAGGCCAAGCAAGGGATATAATTGAAAAGCACCGGGCCAGCAAATGTGAATGTTCTGCACATTAAATGCTGAGAGGCCATGCAAAATGGATTGAGGAGAACGTCAACAAGCAGTGTCACTGGAGGATCTGGCAGTTTCTCACTCTCCTTACAGCACTTCCCTGTATGTTCATTTTTCATGAAGGGATACGTTACTTTGTGATAATGCTATCTGAATATTATTTTGTCATCTTTGTACAGTTTTCGAATGCAAACTGTAAAGGTTAACTTACATTTTTCAGTCACTTGTTGAAAATGTTGTCTTAAGATTAAGATAGTAATAATTTACCCCCGAACCACATAGATTTCTTTACAAATAATTTTTTTCTGATACAATCCCTGTGACACACAATATATGTATGCAATATTTTTTTCACACTCTTTTCTGTTCAGAGTTTCCGGCTGAAACAGATTTTCCTTTAATTTTCGAAGGCAGGACAATAACAAAACTTACGATTCTCCAACAAGGAAGCCATGAATCTCACTGGAATATAAAGAAGGAATCAAAGCAGACATTAAAATAAACATATATCAAACTAACCATAGTGAAACAAATTGCAGAACTGTAATATTCATATTTCCTCAGAATTGCTGTGCATATAAGAGATCTATCAATCTGCTAAAGATGCCTGATTTTGCCTCATTTTTGGTAAGAAGGCTTCCACCAATCATAGTTATAAAACTTTAGAAATATAGTCTGTAGTATAGACCTCTAAGAATTGCTTCATTTGAAAAGTTTTGAGATTTTTATATCATTGATCAGGAGAAGAATTTCCTGCTTTATCAGTTTTCCTCATTTTCTCTCTGGTAAATTCTCCTTTATAAATAATAACATCATTTTCTTTGCCATATATTTTTCTGTGTTTCAATGTGTCACAGACCCATCATTTTTTATTTCATGGACAATGATTGTAAAACAATGAAAACTTGAATCTCAAAAATATGCTAATATAATAATTCAACTCAATGTAATATTTATGAATGTTATATGTGTGTGCATATGTGTATGTTAATATATATTTACATATGTATGTCTATATGTATTGTATATAATTATATATTTATATGTATAATTTATATGTGTACTTATTTATATTTATTTTATTAATATTTATTTTTATTTTATATATTTTACTTAATATTTTATAACATATATAATATATTCCTTCTGTTGATCCAGACATTTTGGAACTGCTCTCAAAATAGGATAATGCCATACGTGGGGTAATGGAAAGAATATTTTAGACTAAGGAATAGGATGCCAGGGTTTGATCTAGATTCTGTGCTATTTCACTTTGTGACCTTGACTAAGATATTTCACCTCTCTGCCCTCAGTTTCCTCATCTATAAAAACAGAAGATCAAATTAAATTGATGCATCCACTGACTTTTAAATTCTAAGATTCTAGGTGTTTCCTAAAAATATTAATAAGCCACATAATATCACACATCTTGTCATTTGTGCTCTACAATAATTGTTTTTTAATTTTCATATTGCCCCCACAAGTTTAAAGTTAACTCTCACGTCTGTTTGTATCTAATGCAGTGCATCATTTGCCAATCAACTGCCTCAAAACTTTCATGCAAGGGACTTGTATGAAAAGAGCATTCCATGATCAGAATTGAATTTATTAATACAGTGATATATTGTCATAAAACACATATGCTCCCTATTTTTTTTTTCTGGTTAGCTTTACATTGTAGATGTCAAAATGCAGTTTAAAGTCAGTATTTCTCTCTTACTAAAATACCTCATTTTGCCTGTATATTTTAGTAATCACATTGTATATTGTATATTTTAGTAATCACATCGACCTTTTAGGGGTCTATCAAGGACTCAAAAGAGAGATCCTGGTCTCGCTAAAAACTCATATGACCTGCACAGAGTCATTGATCTATTTTTATCATGAAAAAGCAGCATTAGTAACATGAAACCCTGACATAGGACACTGGATTTAAGATGAGGGAATATTCTAAATGACACCCACTTTCGTCATTCTACCACTTGTTACTAATACACACTTTGGGAGAATTTAGTGCAAATGCAGCTACCTCTAAAAACCTCTTATTTTGGTAATTTAGATTTTGATACCTTGGATTTTTAAACTTATTTCTAAGCAGGCATACTTCTACTATAATTCAGTTTATAAAATCACTTTTGTTTTGCATGTTAAATGAAAACAGGTATATCTGATTACTGCTCCTCATAATATTTTACATATTGGAACAAATTATGACCACTATGAAATCAACAGTAAAATCACATAAATGGCAAAACTTACTTACCTCTCATATGTGAATATTAAATATACCAAAGCCAGGGCGTCTAGCTTGATAATATGTCCTGTGCTTATTTTAAAAATGGATAAATCAATCATTGTATACAAAATATTGGTACAATGAAAAATAAGTTGGACTGTGTCTAATATCCCATAATTATGCTGGATATAAGAATAATTCTTTCACTCTGGAATAGCAGCTATGGGTGATACATTTGCTTTTATGACTGGACAAAAAAAAAGTTATATTATGTAGAAATGATATTAAAGATTCATTTCCCTTAAACATGAAGATTACTTAATGAAAGCCTGATTTTATGAGAAAACTACCAGAAAAGCACTTGTAGTTTTCTACGTCCTGTAGATATTTATTCTATTCAATTACATGCTGTCTCACAAAGACACATAGGTTTTCTAGAATGTTCTAGAATGATGCATGAATACCTCAAGGAGCAAGTAAGATGATCCAAGAGGTACAGAAAGAAAATATCAGAACTTTCTTTTGCTAGTGTTTATCACATGCATTTAAAATTTCTACTTTGGAAATGTTTGTATTTTTTTTTATAATCTACACAAGAGCAGTACATTTTATTATTTAAAAAGTGGAGTAGCCAGAACAAAACTTTTTACTAATGGAGTGCACAGTCGAGCAATTTGGAGACTGCTCTTGTAGCTAATGGGAGATTAATAGCATCCGATTTATAAAGGCTAGCAAGTGAGAGAAAGGCTGTCAATAAGAAGTTCATTTATCTGCTTTCCTATGTCTGCAATAAAGCACATTTACCTGAAATGTCATACTCTGGAAAGAGTGCCAATGCTAAACATACATAAATGCCTACCTTGTACTAAGTAGCTGTATTGATTTGAGAGGCTACATCAAAGCAATTGCCTAAGTGTAATTATTGTCTTTCTTCTAAAATGTCTAACCTAGCACAATGCAAAGTTTAAATACTTGGTGTGTGTGCTTTTTATTAAATATGTTCAATAATGTTGAGCCTTTCCTTCTGTGTTTGATCTATCTACAAATGAATAGAAAATGAACTTAATAAATCATTGGTGGCAGGTTCAAGAGAGCCCTGCTGTTTCTTTTGGCTGAATGTTAAATGAATATGGTTTAAAATATAAAAGAAGTACAGGAGGAAGGTGGAAAAAGTGGGTAACAAAGAAACATTAAAGCCATAAACTGTTTGTAACGTTTGTAGTTCTTTCATAAATTTTAATGAAAAGCCACTGCTATGTTTGTCACAGTGAGATCGGTATAGTCAATTAAATTGCACCCAGTTTATATTTCTCCTTCAGGTGTGTACTTGTGTGGTACATGATTCACTTTCCTAATACACATCTGGGAGAGGGCTCTGTTTGTATCCTTTTGAAGAGTGATTTATTGGTTATTACTTCTCGATGTTAACATCTCTTGTGTAATTTTGTCAGATCTGCTAATTCGTTTTTCTAATCTATTATCAAAATGTAACATTTTCACTTTAAAAGTAGTGTACATCTCAGAGCTAGTTGAAAAGAATTGTATGCAAGTCTCATTTATTTATTTCAAAATTGCATTACATTTAAAAAGCTGCTCCCCAAATGCATGACCTGAGGTTTTAAGTTGCATAGTTGTTGCTTCAAGTCATTCTTCATCATTTTCCTTGTTGTGCCATTAGTCATTTTTTCATTGCTTTGAAATAAATATTCTGTTTACTTTATATATAGTATTTTAAATTCTGAACTTCCCCATCTACGAAAATAGATTATTCTATGTTCTTTTGACAATATAACTAGAAGGGTCAAGATTTCTCTAATCAGGTCTTCAGTTATGGATTTGACACTGAAATAAGGATGAATATTTTCATTAATGTTCAAAATACATGAATAAGATAAATAATACTTGGTGTGACTGTGGGAACAGACAGTAAGGGGTGCTTACTGAATGTCATGTTTCACTTGGGCTTTGAGGTGGTGGTAGATTTTCACCAATTAGGACGGGGTGGAGGTTGGGGTTAGGTTAGTATTTCAGGTTGAGGAAAGGGGCTGGAGTGAAAGGTGAGTATGAGGTTGAAATTTAGGAAATATCACTTAATCTTGTAAGTTAGAATATATGAAAAGAGATGGGTTTAGAATCATTTCTGATTTTAAAATTTTAACCCATTAAGTTTAATACAAACCACTTATAAAGAAAGTCAAATACAAAGTAGAACACAAATAAAGTGAAACATAGTCATTATAAGGTAAATGGACATTGTTGAAGAATCTGAACTTTTTTATAGATAACAATGTTGCTGAATAATCTGCATGCACAAATGTAGATATGCATTAAATTTATGTGTGGTCAGATTGTTGTAAAATTACGCCATGAGCAAGAGAGAGGTGACTGGGCCTATCACCTATACAACTATAAACATGAGGAACATGCCCTGCAGATAGGTCTAGTGCAGTGTCTGCCTAATTTGACACGGAGGCTCATTGAAGGCAGCAAAAAGAAAAGAATCCTTTAAAAATTCCTAACTACTAGCCTACACTTATGCTCCTTTGGGGAGATAATCTCATAAACTGTGTTTTCTGAAAACCTTAAATGAAATTTATAAAGAGATCCTGTATCAACATTTTTCCTACCCACCATATAGAGGCAAATTAACACTTTAAACCTAGTCCTAAGGAAAAAAAAATTCCACAGATAAAATTCAAGAAACAGGAAATCATAATCAAAGAGCACTAAACATGTTGGGAATAAGCCCCCATAACTGAGAGAAACAATACCAAAAGCCTTCAGAATCAATGCCACAAAAACTGTGGGTATAGGACAGGTCAGCTGCAGAATATAAGATAAGTATATTTAATATGATTACAGTAATAAAAAATATATAAGGACCAGAGAATACCAATATGTATTCAAATCCAATTAGATTTGGACAAGAACTAAACAGTATTTCTAAAAATTAAAAGTTCATAATTAAATTCAGGTTTAATGGGTAGCTTAAACAATGATTAAATATAGGCAAAAGAAAAGTTATTGAATTTTAATATATCTATTTATTTAAAAAATTATCCAAAATAGAGAGACTAAGAGATATAAATTAGAAGAGAAAGATGGAGAGACCTGAAAAATAGCACAGTGATATCCTATAAGGATTTACCCAGAATTCAATGATACTTATATGTATATAGTAATATATGTATAATTATATATATTTATAATTTATAAGTGAGTTTAGCAGGCTATCTAGATATAAGTTATTTGCTTTTCATTAAGGAAAGTATATTTAGAAGATGCAACTAAAAATGCCTCTTACTATAAATACAATCAGAAGACATCAAGGATAAAATTTATTGTAAGATATAAATAAAATAAAATTGAATTGAAATATAATAAGCTATAGATACATAAATAAACATATTCATGGATACAGTATCAAAAGATGAGAAACGTTAAGTTTATGATATGAAATTCTCCTGAATTCAAGTATCTATCTTAATTCAGGAGAGTAAAAACTCAAGAGGGTCTTTCAAAAAACTTGATGAGTACACTTTAAAATGTATATGTAGATGTATAAAGGAATAAGAATTCTTGAAACAACACCAAAGAAGAACCAAGTGAGCATTCAAGGTCCACAAGATATCAAGACTTCTAAAGCTACAGTAATTTAGACATGTTTATATTGTCACAAATATAAACAAACACACACACAAAAATCAATGGAACAGATTTAAAATCTAGAAAGGAATCCAAAAAGATATGGAAAAATTATATATGATAGACTTCGCATTTTATACTCACAAGTAAAGAGGGTAAATTTAAAATAAATTTTAAATAAATTGTTCTGGGACAACTGGGAAGAAAGTGTACATAAATGAATGTGTAACTCACCCCCATATATAAAATATATAATTTGAGATAGATTAAGGAATTAAATATGAATTATAAAACTTCTGGAATAATATATGGAGGATTCTTTATGACCTTGGAATTAAGAATAATTTCTAAGATCCTGAAATTTCAAGTCTATAGTATAATAAATATAAATAGCCCCAACAAAAGAATGATCTCTCTAGTCAAAGGACAAGGAAAGGGGCTGCATAGCAAGATAAAATACATCTAAACAACAATCATTCTATTCTAGTTAAACACTACAAAGAAAGGCATGTGCCCCAGTCCCATGCCAGCAAAGACTGAGAAGGGAGCCTAGACTTCCATCCTTGTTAGGCTGTAGTGAGGCACCCCACCTCTCCTACTAGGGTGATAGTAGAGAAGGCAAAGTAAGAAGCCATGACTCCTATCCCTACTGGGTAGAAATGGGGCCTCCCTTCTCTGTGGTGTCAGTGAAGACCATGTAGGGAATAGTAATGAAACACAAGGCATTCCAGCTTCTCCAGACAGCGGGGTATCAATGGAGGCATAGTGAAGAGCCAGAACTCCATACCCACCCAGTAACAAGGAGAACCCCCTTCCTTGCAATAGAGGTTCAGTGACTAACTTCAATTTAAACCTCCACCTGAGTAATGAAACACATCTCCCTTTTTTTCCACTGCTGGAGAAATGTCAGAAAATCCAACTAAAATGGAAGTTTCAGATAAAATCCAGAGATTCGTTTCATAATACCCCAGATGCCCAGGTTTAAATAAAAGATTCTTGTCATACTGAGAACCAGGATGCTCCCATATGTAATGAAAAAATATAACCAAAAGATGATAATACTGAAATGGTAGTAATGTTAAAATTATCTGACAAAGGTTTTATACAGCCATGATAAAAAATACTTCAAAGAGCAATTATAAGTAAAACAAATTTTAAAAAGATGCAAAGAAATAGAAGATATAAAGGAGAATGAAATGGAAATTTTAGACCTGAAAATGCAATAACTGAAATTTTACAAAGTTGGATTGGTTGAACAGCAGAATGGAGGGGACAGAGGAAGACTTTTGTGCATGATACCAGAAGATATATACATGTTCACAGCAGAATGAAAAGTAAAATAAAAAAGAAAAAAACTTCAAATAATCAAAATGTCCTTAACAGAACTAACAAATAAATTATTATATATTTATATAATTGATGCTATACAACACTGAAAATGAACAAACTTCATACAACAACATGGATGGATCTCAAAAATGTAATGTTGATTGAAATAAAGTACCAGAAGAGCACATACTGTATGATTACATCTTCACAATTAGGCAAAACTAAATGATACAATGTTTAGTACTTACAGATATGGTAAAATTATAAAGAAGCAAGGTAATAATTTGTATAAAATTCAAAAAGGAGAATGCAATCATGAGGAAAGAAATTAATGTTTTTAATACTTATTTTACTTTTACTACCATTTAAATAGTCACAGTTATTAAAGTTTTAAAATAGTTAAAAATATAAATTACAGTTAATATTCTGAATATCAAGTACAGACTAATTCTTAAAACTCGACTTTTCTTACATCTTTTAATATTTTTGCTATTAGTTTTATTTCTATTTCTCAACAGATCATTTTTCTGTAGCCATGTGTGCATTTCTGTTAATCAGAAGTTCATCCTCCTTTAGCAATCTGTCATTTCTTTTTTGAATACAACAGATGAAATGTCTTTTGACTGAATCACATTAGTGGAATGATCTCTGTGTGAAAATCTAACATATTTTCTAGGGAGCTGTAATTCATCATTTTAAAAACAACTTTATGACATGTGGAGTGGAGAGCAAGAATAAAAGCCAGTTTTGTCTTAGAAGATTTGAAACATATATTAGTACACTCCTTTAACTTTTGAAACTTAGATTCCTTTACTTTTATACCAAGTTATATTATGAAATTGAAATTTCAGAAAGTACCAAAGCATTAATTAGAATTCGGAAGAGTGTTATGCGGAAAATATCAGATACCTAAGCATGAAAGCATAAAAAAAGAGGGGTGATTGTTGTGTGAGTATGTGCATGTATATGTATTTCGGTTTGTTTGCCTGATTGTTTTGTTATTTTCTTGTTCATTTGTATACAGGCTTGTACACAAATCTATTGAATCTATTGCTTGGTTTATTGGGTTAGTTTATTTCTCGAATTGTGCCAAAATATTTCCTTTTGTGAATTATGTCAACAGTGGAGTAGAATTGAAACATTTTTACTTCCTTGTTTTTAATCAGGAAATTGCATGTTGTCACTCTGATCCTTCTAAAGTCTTCAAAACCTCTCTCAATGGCAGCTGCAAGTCAGTATAAATATTAAGTCTGAATTCCATGATTACCTCCTTCAGATTATAAGAAATTAGTCCAAGTTCACGTAGTGTTAATAAATAATAGTACTGGGGGGAAGTAGAAGACTTATTTAATATGTTTTTCCCTCTGTGAATAGAAAGGATATGTAAATTGGAGATATGGATTCTCATTTGATCTTTTAAATGTGCATTTTGTACTGTTGTATTGAAATTTCTTAGACTTCGGTAAAAATCCTAACAGACTTTCATGTTTACTCTATTTTTAAATAAAAGGTTTTATGATCAGTTAACTTGCAGAAAGAGTTTAGCTTTCTAATACCTTAAAGGATGCCTACCAATTTCTTACATTAGTTCTGCCTTTAATTCAAAGTATATATATCATTTAAAGAGAGAATTTTAAAAATCATTACATTCCTATCACCCTTTCAATAGTTACATTTGTAAATTTCCCTCTTTTCTCCTCAGATATTAAATTGATTTACATAACTTTAAGGAGAATTTTTTTAACTTCTTCCTATCAATCCAAGTGTTTGATTATTGAGTGTTTTCAAACCATCCATAAGTGACTGTGCCACTCTGTGAGCCTTCACATCAACTTGGGCAGGATAAGGAGGTCCTCGGACTTACGTACACTTCTGGCGTGGTCTTGCTTCCTCTCCCCAGCTCTCACAGCTTCACCAGAATAACCCACTGTAGGATCATCAGAACTAAAGCGATTATATTGTTTATGTCATTTACTCTGGGTTACTTTGGTCGTCTTAAGAAGTCAAGGACTCCCAGGTTGCCTTCCTTTCTTAGAACCCCATCCCCTGATGGCTCTGTGTAAAAGGAGGCATCTTTTATCTCCCTCACCCACTTCCTATCCGCCTTCTCTGCATTATCTTTCTCTGTAATGTGTGTCAGCCTCTGACATTCTATGATTATCTTCTCACACTACCCTCCACAGAAATGTGAGCTCCAGTAGTGCAAAGGTCTCTGTCTGTTTTGTTGCCTGTTCTATCACTAAAGCCTAGTAGAGTTCTAAACATATTGTAAGAGCTAAGTAAATATTTGTAAGATGAAGTCATGAATGAATGAATGTATGAAATAGAGAGGGAAATACTACACTTAAACACCGATTTGAAGAGTGATTTATTTATTTATTTTTGAAGTTGGGGGGTAATTAGATTTATTTTTAGAGAAGATGCTGGAAATTGAACCCAGGACCTCATGCATGCTAAGCATGCACTCTACCACTTGAGCTATACCCTCCCCCATCAACATCGATTTGAAATTAGATACTTTTTTCTTTTAACCTATTTTAAATCAAGAAAACAATTTTCATCCTGTTTTTCTTGTTAGGATCTTTAATACTATTATTTGTCCCTTGATTATGAGACTTCTTTCTAAGGATCAATTATTTGTAATTGTATCATTTACCATTTGGGATTTTCTTTAGATAATTCTAACAATTGTGAAAAGACCCAAGGTGGAATTCACATTGCATGATACTATGTAAATAGCCCCTATTGATTCACAGGTGAGGGAATGGAAATGTAAATTAAAGGGGAATTTGTCAGATCTGTGAATCACAACCCTCTTATATTCATACAATAGATGGGTGTGATATTGGATAATGACATTTTAGGACAATAAAGAGTTTCCTAATTTTAGAGATAAGGGAAGTAGCCCAGAAGGTTTTAGTAATAGCCAGTAAGTCCTTAAGCATCCGGCAGCAGTTCTAGGTCTAGAATTTGTCTTCTCAACAATGGTTCTGGCCGTCCGTCACAACTATGGGTCTATTCATTCCTTAAGGAGACTTGTAGGTTAAATCCTATCCATTGAAACTCCTCTTGACACCATGCACACTTTCACGTGTCTCAAAGTCTTCTAGGGGCATGGACAACATTCCAAGCAGGAATTGCTTAATTATAGGTTCACAGCTCATGTTTCTCAAATAGCTTTGAAAAAGCCGATAATCTTCCATGGTTCTCTGCCAGAGCCTTCTGTTTCTGATGCTGTCTGGGATCCTGACAAGCCCTTGACTCTGGCTTTTTGATTAGTTGGTTCACTTTTTTCCATGGATCTAGCCTGAACTTACTTTCAGCTTTGTTTTCAGTGAATAGTTTCACTGAAAGAAGCCTGCTTTCTTATTTTCCTTATTTCTCACCCCACTTTTGAACCCACTGATTTTCTAAAAGCTGCTAGCATTGAGACCCTCTAGTGCATGGGGATGCCAATGGATCTCACATTGTATAAATAGAAATACAAACCTTCTCTTCTTCTAGGCCTAGCCTTCTCAGAACCTCCCATCTACATCTCACCACACCATTCCAACTCCACTGTGGGATTTAATCAATCAAATGTGATTTGGGAGAGGCACTGGAGAGTCTTCTTCAGACAGTACATGGGGAGGCCTAGAATGCAGAATTTCACTTCAGTGCTACCTCTGCTCAAGCACCTATTTCAGAAGAGAGGGCCTTCTCATTTACTAATTGGTTCGTATTAATTTATTATTGCTTATATAATTTTTTCTTTTTTGATTGTATTTTATGGGCTACTTTTTGGGGAAGAATGAGAACAATTGCAGAACACTAACACTAATGTTTATGCTAAGACTGCAAGATCCCTTTTAGTGCGATAGTAAGTGCAGAATACGCCAAGAATGAAAATCAATCTATGAACAAATCCCCAAATCCCATAATGGTAAGGGTTTGGGGTATGTTTTCTGTATCCCTCTCATCTAGAAATGAAAGGTCTGAATAAAGGGGCAACTGGTAATGTTCACAAGGGGTCAAAATGGGTCCTGTTGGCTTTGTACGCGTAGCTACATCCCCCTAACAAGTTGCCATGGTCACCACAGAATTTTTCTATACATGGCGTCCAGAATTTTCTATACATGGTGTCATTCAGAGTTGGAAATGACTCAGAATAGCCTACAGCCACCTTTAAATGGGATGACATTTTCATTTTCTGTGTAAAACCAATAATTATGTCATTTTATCTAAGCGTAACTCTGCAAGTTTTAGAAATTGATGTAATTTAAGAAAAAATAAATATCTATTATAATGGTAAACTAGGTACATATGCCTAATTATATTTCCCCTTCAAATTAGTAGAACAGAAATCCAAAATTCCTACTGTAATAATTTTTCTCATTGCTCTGCCCCTGAAGCATTTATAATATGTACTACCCTAGTTTTAAACATCCACCAAGTTAATTGAACAAAACAGTTTGCAAGTACTTTGGTGGTCCCAAACAGTGTGTACACTCACTCTTGTTACATATTACATAGCTATTATTATTTTTTTTATTTTACGAATTGGGGAACTAGAGTTTGGTGTGTTAATTTTCTGTGTCAACTTTACTGGGACACAAGATGCCCAGATATTTGGTTAAACATTATTTCTCAGTGTGTTTGTGAGGGTTTTTGCTGAGGAGAATAGCATCTGAATGGGTAAACGGGGAGAGCAGATGGTCTTCCCCAGTGTGGATGGATATCATCCAATCATTGAAGACCAGCATAGAACAAAAAGGTAGAAGACTGTTGAATTTTCTCTCTCTCTGCCTGACTGGCTAAGCCAGAACATTGATTTTTTTCTTATATTCTGGGCTCCTGGTTCTCAGGCCTTGACTTGGACTAGAATCATTAGCTCTTTGGTTCATAGACCTTCAAACTACACTAACAGCTTTTCTGCTTGCAGATGGCAATTATGGGACTTCTTAGCTTCAATTGCATGAGCCAATATGTTTTATTAACATTTCTTTCTAGGTCTAATGTCTTTCTAGAAAGATATTACATATCTTTCCAGATCTGTCTGTTTGTCTGTCTATCTATCCATCCATCCATCCATCCATCCATCCAACTATTGGTTCTGTTTCTCTGGAAAACCTTGACTAATACCCTCAACGCTCATCTGGAAATAGTAAGCATGGGTGAAAAAAGCATGTATCTGCATAGAATGTGAAAGAATTAAAATTCACATGCAATTTTTAGTAATGTGAAAGGAACTGTAAAGTCCTTGAGAGAAATTGCTTTTTCTTACATTAAACAAAAACAAACAATAGTCAGCTTTGTGATTTATATATTGTGAATGCTTTATAGGTGAATGATATCATGATGATAAAATGATAGAATTGAGGCTTTGGAATGCAGTAGATCAAATGTGCATATATGCATATATGCACATATCTATGTATAATATATGTATAAGTATTCATGTATTTTCATTTAAATATCTATCTATCTATCTATCTATCTATCTATCTGTCTATCTATCTATCTAGTTATTTATCATATTGGATCAGAAGACTGTTTTTGAAACTTAGACTGAAAGGACTCAAGATAGGAATTTAATACAGCAGAGACAATATGGATAGTTTAATGCCCATGTGATATGTGTCAATTTGGCTGAAATAAAGGTTACTTCCTCATGAATACAAAAACACATAGACCATGTTCTCAGGTATTTATTTCTACTATTCAGTACCTGAAGTGAAAGTATTATTTTGCATGCAATGAAAGTATTAGAGTAATTCCTTTGTCAAGCATTTATTATTAGAAACCTCACAGGTGTTCTGCGACTTACTTGTTAAAGTAAAAACTAAAATAAGTTTTTGAATGTACGATTCAGTGTGGAAATTCTATGCCATTTAACATATCTGGATTGATAGTGTTAAAAAGAAAAATAGAATAACCAAGACTATTGCTTATTCTGGTAATCAATGGAAATTAGCTTAACTTTGACTCAAATTTTGCCATGCCTTGTAGCAACTGAGTAATAGGCTAGATAATTGGAGAGCTTCATTAATTTTCCTTAAGATTCAGGCATAATTTTATTGTTTATTAATGTTAACCTGATGCTTAATACTTCAAATGAGAAAGATTGTGCTTGTTTATAGCCAAAGGAGCAAAGAAATAATTAAGATAAATACCCCTCTGTATTCCGATGGCATTTTCATCCCAGTTTATTCTTTCCATTAGAAGAGTTACAAGGACAAGGATTTCCACAGTAAGAAACTCTCAGAAAATAAGTACATAGTGCATACAGCCAGTGAACTTTTCTCTAAGCTACTAGTTCTGGGAAAGTAAGAAGTGTATCTCAGGCAGTTTTGTCTAATAGTGAGAGGTTAACTGTTTAATTTAAGGGCTTCATGTACATATCTTCAAAACAGTTAATTATTTTGACAATTGAGAATCAAAAATGTCAGATCAATTGTAGGACACTGTAGTAATTGAGGAGATTCTTTCATTTTTCACTCTGTAACATTTATTCTCTATAAAATTCAGAATGTGCTCCTAAAGGATGCTCTATGTAGTTTGACCTACAGCCAGTCTATGATATTGTTTCTCCCATAACTAGAATGCACAGGTCTGAGAATCAAGAGCTAGGGCCTAGAAAATTACCTGTAGGATTGTGGATTCTTCTCTTTACAATTTTGGACTCAATTATTTTGGAGGTCACTTTCAAAACTGGCCTGAGTTGGTCTTCCTATCTCTAGTTCAAGAGAGGAGAAACTATGTTGGTACTCAGTCACTAAACAGGTAGCTCAGTTGAGAACAGAGATGGTGAGATTTCAGCTGTGATTGATGACTTCTCAGAATTGCACCTGGCACTTAGTAATTGTTCAAAAAATATTTATTAAATGAATGAATGCTGTTCTAAACATAATTTTGTTCTGTTCGTAACTTAAATCATCCTCAGATGATCTGGAGGTAATATTTAGCTTGCAGTTCTGAGCTGCTTATCTTGCTTTGCATCTGTTATACAGTTTCACAGCCTAACTAATGTGACACCACATTTTATCACAGTGTCGCCAATATGATGCCCACGTCAGCTCTGTTTGTGTTAATACCTGGGAGCTGGTTTAGAAGCTGAATCTGCCAAGAACACTGACGTGCATATGTTCTGTGCTTTATTTTATCATAACCTCTAAAAATATACAGTGAGAAGATTCTTGCTGACTAAATATTAACATCAAGTAATTGCCTTTGAAGTAAATTAGTTAAAGTAAAAAACATAATGACAAAAATATACATATAGCAAGAAGCTGAAAAATATTTTTCTGGGAGAGATTAAATAGTTGTTACATTTCAAATTTACTTCCCTCAAGCAGCTTTCATCATGGAGGAGGGAGATGAGAGTTTCAATAAATCATTTTTAATATGTGTTAAGCCTTATACTCCTAGCCTATATTATACACTTGAGAGTAATTTACTTCCTTTGGGAAGTTCCAATAATTCTTTCAATCCATCATTTAATGGAATAAAATAATAATCTATTAAGTGGTAACTTATTTAATATACCCAAATTATATGATATTTTATTATTGTTAATGTTTTTTAGAAGCAAACTCTAATTCTTAGTAAAAATTTCATTGTCATTCCAAAGATGTAAACACCTTAATTATTTTTAAATTCATGCTTTAATCTATAGACTTTTCTTTGAATTTTGAAGTAAATATTTAAGGTTGCTTGGAGGCAGTATTTAAAAATAGGATATTTTTGACGTTAAAGCAGAGCTTATGGGTGAAATACTTTTAATCTGTCCCATTAGGTGAAGAAATTGTGTTGTTTAAACAGACACTGTTACTATTTTTATGCATTTTAAGACATGTTTTCATTGTACTTGTGCCCTAAGAAAATATCATAGAGGATACTCTTGGAAAAAACTAAACAAGAAACAAAATTATAGAAATGTTTCTAGTAACATTATTATATTACAGAAATTTCCCATTAGTATGCTTTTAATAGGCCCACAGTTTAAAGAACCATGGTAGTATGTTTGGTCTAATAAGATATAACTGTTTCAGTATGGGGGCACAGAATCCATATTACAGCAAAGATAGGGAGCAAGGGTGGTAGGACAGAGATAACAGAGGCAGAATGAAGCTGCAAAGTTGAATGTGGTCCACTTGTATGAGCAGGTGAGGATGCTCACCCAACCCAGAGGTGACAAACAGGGACTGAAACAGATTATGAGTGGAGATGAGAGCAGGATTGCCTCAGGACATCCATTTTCTCATTATGTTATCTCAGATTGTCGCCTGGTCCTTTTGTATCCCATTTGCCTTCTACATTACTCTATATCCTCCCTGCTAACTTTGATCGTTTTCTGTGTGCACACTTCAGTTCATTAACTTATTAAACACAAATGTACTGAGCACAAATGACATGTCAGACATTAAGCCAGGATCTAGGCGTACAGATAAAGAAAATAAATGCTCTATTCCTTCAGGAAATTACAATTCAAAGGGGAACAGATGCATAAATAAATCATGGTAGTGTAATGCCAACATTGCCATAATGGAAAATGATTAAAACAGAAGCTGACCCTTGATGAGCACACACTGTGTGCTTGCTACTATGCTAATTATACATTTGATTTCTTGTTTAATTGTCACAGGAATGAAAAAACTTATACTATCATCCCTACTATGGTAAAAAACAAACACCTGGTGATAGAAAAACAAAGCAAAACAAAATGAAACAAAGCAATGTACCTAGGAATTGAAACTGTGTGACATTTATTAAGGTGTGATTACACTAAATCATTTAAATGGTTCCAAGAGGTTCTTTAAATGCAGATTCCTGGGCTCCAGTATCAAACTTCCTGAATTCACATTTCTGAGGAATGGTCTAGGCGTTTGCTTACTCTCACACAAGTTTTCTTTCTTTAAATGAGAGCAATTTTCAAGGCTAAAGCAGAAATTTTATTAGAAAATTTAAGCTGTCTCTTTAACTATACATGCATGTGTGTGTTTGTGTGTGTAGAGAGGGAGAGATTTAAAACCACAGAAAAAGGTGATCACACATATTATTTAATAAGTGACAGAGAATTTCTTAGAAAATACAGTTTTAGTTTTGCTTTTAAGATATAATTTAAAACTACATATAAAGGGAAACAGAAATAGACTAAATTCAGGTACACTTACCCAATTGATTTCATTACTAACAAACCACATTGCATTTTATTTTGCCCCAGTCATTAGGTTATCACATAAAATTTGGGTTTGGCATTTGTGTCCTTCCCTAATAACAAACTTTTCAGTATATTCTTGATTCATACATTCCATTTTCAATTAAAATTTTCATTTTCCAGTAAATATATTTTCCATTAAAGGATACATAGCAAATCTAATTGAATTCTCTATCAAGCACTCATGTGTTTTCATGTATGTAAATATATTTGCAGATAATTCTTGCATCAAACTTTGTTTTCCCTCAAAGTTTTAAAGCAACTTTATGATTATGAAGTTAAACTGATCAAATAAACGAAATTTTGGTAGCAAAAATGAGATCAAGAAAACGTCATATGGAGAATTAACTAGGAGTAAGTTTCCTTCAGTCAAGCATAATAAAACAAAATTAAAAATGAGATATATTTGAGACTAAAGAGGAAAATAAATGACAATAAAAGAAAGAAATGATGCTTTCAGCCACTCTTCAAGTATTAATTATTAACTACAGTAGGCACTTCAAAAATAAATAAACATATATTATACCATTTCAATTTGGAATGCAAATTAGATTTTGTGAGAAAACTGAGCAAATAATTTACAATTCATATGAAACTACAAATTTCCAAAAACAGCTAAGAAACGTTTGCAAATGAACAATAGGTAAAGGAGGGATACTTCAACAGATAAATAATCACAAAAAACTAGAAAGCCACTATAATCAAATCGAGACAGTGTTGCTTAGGATTAGAGGTACAGAGAAGAGAATTCAGCAGTAGATTCCATGACACGCAAATTTATTACATGACGTGGGTGGCATTTCACCTCAGTGGAATAAAAAGAGATCATGTCATAAACAGTATTCGCACAACTGTCTAGCTATCTAGAAATAAAGTTCTGTAAAATATAAAACTAAAAAATATCTAGAAGAATATATATGGAAAAAATAAGAGATTTAAAAAACTAGAATGGAAATTTAGAATCTATGTGGAGAAAGATGTGTATTTGATAACATCTTTAGGAAGTGACTCATAGCACTTACATGATATGTCAAACACTAGTCAACAGTTTCCTGGTATAACTTGACTCTTTCAGCTGCTGTATGAAGTAGTTGTTACAATCATCTCTGTTTTACAGATGAGGACAATAAGAGATAGGTCACACAGCTAGGACCTTCTGTAGCAAAATAAATCTTCATCAAAGTCCATAGGCTAGCAATAGATTTGGGGGAAATAGCTCACAACACAAAGGACAGAAAGAAGGTTACTATCTGTGTAATACAAAGAGCTTGTACAAATTGTTAAAAAGGTGAGGAGTGAGGAGAAGAAAGTAGCATAACAGGACAGAAAGGACATAAATAGGTGCTATACAGAATAACTCATCCAAATGGCCAACAGATATATAAGCAGAGACACTTGAACATACTTGTATTTGGGGATTTTCCAGTTAAAAGGAACACTGAGATATCAGTTATACCTATCCAAGTATTAAGTGCAAATAAGACCCATAACACCAATTGCTTTTATTTGTTATTGTTTCAAAGGTTTTTTTCTCCCAGAGTTGAGTTTTCCAAAAGTCAGATCTCGTATTTATTTAACACTGAGATAGAAATGGACAAAATATTTCAGTAGAGAATCATTGGGTAAGCACATCTGGTGTATATTTACACAGATTTGAGTACACTGCCTGACAAATCAGTGTAGGTAGTAATGCTCCAAATCTGTATAGCTTCTATTCTTGCTAAGTGTGTAACTCTGCTAAGTGCTACCCAGGCACTTTACAGATAATTTCCCATTTAATCTTCCCCATAAACTTTTTAGGTAGGGACTGTTTTAGCTCCCATTCTACTTAAGAAAAATATGAAGGTAAGAGGGATTGAGGCACTTGCCCTGTGTATCATATAGTAACTGGTGGTCTCAGGATTTGAACCCTGCTTCACTTGACTCCTGGATACCATGTTATACCTTTTGCATGAAACAAACTGCCATAAGGGGAATATATTTCTTTTTTAAACATGGTACATCTGTACAAACCTAATTTTTTTCTGTTATCAGTAAAGTTTTGATATCTTTACTGTCAAAAAAAGTTTGCCAATCCTGAATAAAAAGAATCATCAGTGTCTGAAATAGACATTTATCCTGTGTGTTGATGAATTTTAACTCTAAAGAGAGATTTCTCAAGGATGTCTGCTATCTGATTATATGAAAAAATACTCCTTCCAAGTAGAAATCGGAGAATCAATAATAAAACTAGATTTCATGTCCTTAGGAAGAATTCAAGACTATATACAGAAAATAAACTGGATAAAATGACTATGGCAATGTCTATATTTAGTAGAACCAAGGTACATTTTTAAGGTCACCGGCATTGAGAAAATTTTGAGATTGACTAGATAAAAGCCAGAAAGAATATTCTAATTATATAGCACATTTGTTTTACCAGAATAAAATATCTTGAGTGATCACCACAATTTTGAAAAGCCTGAATTTCCAAACAACTCAAAAGGCAAAACCAGCACAGGGAATGCAGTGTGACAGTCCAGGAGCAAACTGGAGAGCTACACTGGAAGCAGCCTATGCAGATAAAGAATGCCAGAGTGGAGGGGTCACCAAGCAATTATTGAAGAGGGACGTGTTTATTAGTTGGTTTTATAATGCAGATCAAGTAATAATTTCAAGCTATCGCCAGTAAAAGTTAAACTCAATAAAATACATTTTAATTTTCAAAATTCTATGTTTAAAATAAATGCGAAAGTCACCAAGAAGAGCCCCAGGCTAAGTATGAAAGTTACAGCTGGAGAAATCAATTTGCATGAAAGAGCCATCATGCCTCCTTTTGAAATGGTTTGCTGCTGGAAAACACAATGCAGCCCAAATACTCATAAAGGATTCAAGAATTCAGGCAGGAGGCACTGACAGCTGCAATCATTTATTTTTCAAACTCCTGGTCATGTTATGGCATGCCTGCTAGATATGAAGTATGATGGTAGAAGAAAAAAAAGTTGATGAAAGAAACAACCAGAAGGCCTTTAACACCTTTTCACAAACTTACTGTTCGGATGTCCTTGAATTTTAAATCAGAATCATATCAATGGAAATTAATTTCATGTCATTAAATTCCCCAAATAAATATTCCCTTTGGTGTAGCCACATCACCTAATAAAACCCGTACAAAGAGAATTTTAAAGTTTTAATTAATTATGGAAAAGAAAGGACTCTAATTTCATGGTGCATTTGCAGAAACACTCTAATGGTAACGTGTGACTGACGTAGGGCCAAGTTCTCTAAGTTCAATAACTTAAAAGTTATTAACTGAGATTCTACTATGTTTTAGGGTTGCAGTGAATAAACGGCAGTCCATATTCTCAGATTGCTTGTTTCTGCCTTCATTCTTTTAATTTGATGTAACATGACATTATACCTGAAGAATTAGCTCCTTTGTGAAAGTCCTGACAGCCAAACCTTTCTCCCTAGGAGAGCTTAGGGCAGGCAGGCTAACCTGGGAAGTCCTGGACTACCCTGTCAAATGGGCTTTTTAGGTACAGTCACAACTCTTTATCTCAGGAGTATCTTTAAAAAACTCTGATGTCATGTTATTTTTATTCTTCTTAGCTCATTTGGTGCTATATTCAGTTCTATTTTTATTAATTTTTCATGACTATTAAAAGCTCTGAAAGTATTGACACATTTACATGAATATATGTGGATATACATACACACATATATAACTTTTAGACATGTGTCTGTATGTTTAAAGAGTTTCAATATTTGTAAGTTTTTTTCCTCGTATTTTGCTATTAAATCCTAGATTTCAGGTAATTGGTACCTGTTATAAAATTTCAAGTGATATATTCAGCAGAATATCTATGTGGTAGATATTCTAAGACGTTACATGTGTAAGAATGAATTTTGTTTGTCTTCACTCATGAATAAGTGCTGGCTGAATACAGTGCATTAAAAATTTTTAAAACTTATCTCTGCTTACTGTGTTTCCTATTTTTTTTCTTCTCTTCATTGTTAAGTTGTTTAAATACAAATGACCTATATCACTACTCCCTTTTCTTGTTGCCCCAAATCTGCTTTGTCTTTTACCTCTCCATGGAGACTGCAGTGTTGGTCATCACAAATGATCTCTCATTAGTAATTGCCTTCCTTTTTATTCAGACATCGTTACCCATATTTATCCATGGTTTGGATCTCCTGTTCTGAATCATCACCATTTTTCATTGTTATGTCCCTTTAGATGATCCCTTATGACCCAAAACACAGCTTTTGTAATGCAGATGTTCTTACCCTTCAAAACAAGCATTCTTTTCTTTGTTAATGATAAAAGCACTTTTCAATCACCCAGGATTAAAACCTGATTGCTCTCTCCCTCCATTTTCCCTCCAGCCCCACCATTCTAAATCCTTTACCAAAGCCTGCCAATTCTTCAAAAACATCTGTTGAAAGTATCTACTCCTTCCTTTTCATCTCTTTCACATAGGAACGCCACATAGTTCAGGCTCTAGTCACATCAGGTACAGAATTTAAAATAGTCCCTGCAACATTTTTTATCTCTATATTCTCTTTTCCTTATTCTTGTATGACTAATCTTCATAAAATTTTCTCCAAAATAATTTATTTTGGGAAAAAAATAACCTGCCATGATTATTCATTTCATAAGAAATAATGCAACCAAAGATTCCTTAGCTAGGAACACAAAACTCTCCAGAATCTGAGTTTAACTTACCCTCCAAGTGAACCTTTCAATTCTTCTCTTTTTCCTGACAAGTCTAGTCTAGTCTTGTAACTTCAAAATGTCTTGGACACACTATATTTTAATCTATTTCCTATTCCATTTTCCAGATCTACTGAAGTTCTGATTGTATTTGAAGTTTATTCACTTTTAAGGCACAATATAATTCCCATATTGTTTGTTAAGCTTTTCCTAACCATTTAATTCCAGGGTGAAATATGTATAATCTGACATGCTATTGCATTAAAGACTAATCCGCTTATTTGGTCCTTAAAATATTTTGTGTGTGTGTGTGTGTGATTATAGTGTCATACAAGTATGTATATGTATTAACAAATTATTAATATATACATTGCACATATTACATTGTTTATATATATAATTTAAACTCACAAAACACTTCAACATCTTTGAGGAAAGTATTGTATTTCAAAATTCTGCACAGCTCTCATGTTCATTAGAGTAGCTTTGCATACAGTTGATGCTCAATGTACGCCTATTAATGAATAGATGTTTTAAAATGCATAAAAATGAAACTTTAGGTCATTATGTTACGGAAACGACAGGCCAGTCAAGAAACAAGCACCACTTGGAGGGTTGGAGTACTCAGATGTATTACGCCGGCGGGCTCAGAGGGGCTTCTGCTCCGAAGCTCTGAGCACCTTCAAGATGTGCACATGAGGTTTTATAGGGTAAAGTACAAGCTTGGGGTATTCGGCCAATAGGCATGGAACAGCTTTAGCAGCATCATCATCACAAAAGTGGAGGCGGGGAGGCAGCAAACCAACATTCCAAAGCCAGATGTGTATCTTTGAAAATCCAGCTGGCTAGCAAAAACACATAAACAGCAAACCAACACTAATTAACCTAGATTTACAAGTTAGTCTAGCAGAACTCAGATCAGTATTCCAATACTTAGACTTGTTAGCCCAGCCCAGCCTCTCCTTCACATTCCTAGACTTATGAGATATCTTGTCAGACCAGCCCGGTTTTTCCTTCACAATTAGACAGTATAGTTGATAAAATTTGAAAGAAAAAAGATGAACTGAATGGCCCTTTAAGATAATGAAAGAAAAAGGAACCCTCCTACACTGCTGGTGGGAATGTAGTTTGGTGTAGCCATTATGGAAAACAGTATGGAGAATCCTCAAACAACTAAAAATAGACTTACCATATGATCCAGAAATCCCACTCCTGGGCATTTATCTGGAGGGAACTCTAATTCAAAAAGATACATACACCCCAATGTTCACAGCAGCACTATATACAATAGCCAAGACATGGAAGCAACCTAAATGTTCATCAACAGATGACTGGATAAAGAAGTCATGGTATATGTATACAATGGAATACTACTCAGCCATAAAAATACTAAATGACATTTGCAGCAACATGGATGGACCTGGAGATCATCATTCCAAGTGAATTTAGCCAGAAAGAGAAAGGAAAATATCATATGATATCATTCATATGTGGAATCTAAAAAAAGAAAAAGAGAGACACTACTGAACTCATCTACAAAACGGAAACAGACTCACAGACATAGTAAACAATCTCATGGTTACCAGGGAAAAGGAGGAGGAAAGGGATAAATTTGGGAGTTTGAGATTTGCAAATATTAACTACTGTATATAAAAATAGAAAAAAACAGATTTCTTATATATAACACAGGGACTATATTCAATATCTTATAATAACATTTAATGAAAAAGAATATGAAAATGAATATACGTATATACAGTGTATGACTGGGACATTATGCTGTATACCAGAAATTGACACATTGTAACTGACTATACTTTAATTGAAAAAAATAAAAAGATAATGCAAGGCCATATAAGAGGAAAATTACCTTGAATTTCCATCAGTACAAATCCTAATCTTATAGAAAATAGTTCCATCCAGAAAGCTTAGTTTTTGTTGTTTTATGCTAACTAATTCTAGGGGAAGGAAAAGTCCCTGAATTTCCTTATGTGTGCTTGAAAAAACAAATGAAGGTGATTTTTTTCATGCATTGATTCTAGCTATAAAGAAAACTGACTTAAATATGATGCTGATGATTCTTGACATCATTATTAATGCAAGTTCTTATAGTGACCTTTTTGTTGATCTCTAAAAGATGATTGCCTTTATTCCTTGAACTTCTGTCTCCAGAATAATTTTGAAACTTTAATGTACATACACATACCTATAATGTGCATATATTACAAAAAGTTAGAATTGCAAAGAACGGTGCAGATCATGTAGCCCAATATATGTAACATTGAGGGATATAAATACATCCCTCTCAGGCGAAAATTAGCTCTATTTGCTTATCTATTTGCTTATGTTTTAACAAAACTTTTTGAGAGTTGAGTGGATTTGCTGGGGTAAACACCTGTCAAATCATAAATAAATAAAGAGTATGCATTTGAATTTCACATTTATAGGTGTGTCTTTGTACACTGACACCTGTAGAAACAGGATGATACATATTTTTAAGACTTCTCACTTCATGGCTTAAGGTGTAATGTAGAGTACTCTCAATAATTATGTTGTGAAAGCAAGATTCTGAAAAGAGTGTTGCATCTAGTTTTGTCCACTTTTTCCCCTACATAGAGGGCTTCTTTAGTTGAGGGTTGTGAGTCGAGAGCAGAACAAAATTTTGAAAGCATGAACCAAATTTTGTGTATATATATATATATATATATATATATATATATAAGCTACATTTATGTGTAGCAGAAGAGATAAACTTCTAAAGTCTCCACACTAATGTACTCTTGAAATGTTTTAAATAATTAGTCTTTATTCTAATTTTGTTTAAATTTCTCTAATGTGTCTGTGGGGACAAGTGCATATCATGGAATATTCTGGCATTTTCTCTCTCTCTCTCTTTCTCTTTCCTCCCTCCCTCTTTCTTCTGTCTGTCTCTCACATACATGCCATGCACAAACACACACAAAATAACTTCAATTTTTGCAGACAATTCCTGATTTTTTGTTTATGCGCTTACTCAGTGTTCTGAATTCTGACATTTTACAACATTTTGCACATAGTGCTTCCTTACTCCCAACTGATAGCAAATTTCTGGCTGTTTGCTTGGCTTACCAGTTACTCTAGGATGACTTTTCTCTCTATTTAAGAGAAGTCAAGAGTTTTTGGCTTTCTCTTATCTTTGAGCTTTGTGCTGTGGTCTATAAAGTGCATTCTGCATTCTCCAATCTGTCTTGAATCTTTTTGGAGATAGCTAAACTTCTGGTTATGATCTAAGTTAAAAACTGATCTTCTCCTTGACCCCATCTCACTGGCAGAACATTGGCTTCCATAACTCGGCAGAATGTCATTAAGCATTCTGTTTGGCTGTTGTCCTACACTATTAAACATATAATTCAACCGTTGTGTTCCTAATGGCATGAAGGCTACAGAAGGACAATTGTTAAACTGTGGTAATTCTTTAAACTCTCCAGACTTTAAAGTACTTTATATTAGACCTGGTTCTTTCAAGAGGGAGTTAGATACTGGGTCTGAAAACATAATCTTTATAGCCATCAGGTTTTGATCATAGGTTGTGCTGAATATATAGATAGATGGATAGATATAGTCAAACCAAATACAGCCAAGCAGTCTGTGTTTTAAGGAACTTCAATGAAAAGTTTAATGTGGAAAGAAGGCATAGAACAAGGTGTCAAAATGGTGCTATAAACTCATATGACAGGCTACTTCTGTTGTAAACAGGTGCTGAAAGTCTTTGTTTGAATATGAATCAACCAATACTTGGCCTCTGTAAGTTGCTGCTGACCAGCAGGGGTGTTTCCCTGAGATGTGGGTTTAGGCAGTAGCCCTGGTCGCTTCAGCCTCACGTGTCCTCCCTTGGAGATACTGATGATTATGTCTGTCAGTATGGAAAGATTGAGCCATACAGAGTGATGAGACTAAGAACCACATATGCCATAACCCACAACCAAGTGCACAGAAACCTTTGCAGAATGTTCCAGGCCTCAGAGATACAAAGGTGAATGACATCAGGCCTTGGCCCTAGAGGACCTTGGAGGTTCCTGGGGAAGAATGATGTGGAATCGGAAAATTAAAAGCAAGGTGCCAAATGCCCCCAACCAGATATGAACAAAGCATCAGAAGAAAACAGAAGATAAAACCACTGTCTTTGCCTGATTGTAACAAAGCTGTGAAATTATTTTCTGACTAGACATAAGGGAACCCAGTCACTTTGTACAAAACCAGCTATTTACAATTGTGGATGTAAGAAAGGTGTTAGGGACTGTGCACAAAGCTTTTTCAGGGACTCTTCATGAAACTTATGCCCTGAGAGTGTTGGAAATATGTGCCGATTGATGATTCAGGTAGAAACTACAAATGGAGTTCCTACTGTGTGGATGGAATAAACTGTGTCAAAATAAGTTGTGTAAGTATAGGAGCCAGCTGAAGATATAGTCTTTGTGAAGGTATTTTTATATATGATAGCAGGTTTATATTTCTCTATACCTTTTGTCTTCTACCAATTTTAATTTTCACTTACTTGCAAGTTAAAAGCCTGTAATTCTCACTTTGTTCTGGGAGACTCATTTCTATATAAAATACGAGCTGCTTCTTAGCAGCAATGGTCATGCGGAAACAAGAGAATAGACGTTAAAACAGTGAAACTGGCAGATAAGAAAGAGGGTATGCTGGAGAAGGAAAAAAAAGACAAAGACTTTGTCCTTTGCACTCTCTCCAGGGTAAAAATGAAGGTATTTCATTAATATGTACTTAGATAATTTTACATTCTTACAGTGCGTGTTTAAATTTGGATTTGAAAAAATACCTGTATCACAAGATTTTGCATCATCTAAAAGAATATTTTAATTTGTCCATCTGGCATTTGAAATAATACTCCACTTATTATAAAGCAGGTGTTAGACACCTCTGAATATTCCATCTTTAATTAAAGCTTAAAGAAAGTAAAATTATATTTTCTATTTTAAAACTGAAAAATCTAAAGTTACTAGACATGAATAACAAAATGTATGAAATCATTATGATTTTGCAGATTAGATAACTAATGAATAGATAGTATGTCTTGAACTTTAATTCTTGACATACTTTTGTTTTGAATTCGAGACATATGATAGGTAAGAATTCATATTTGGAGGTTGTTTATATTCAAACTTTATTTATCCTAACTGAGAAAGTCAAGTATACTCTTTAGTATCATATGGTTCAGCAACACTTACTTCGGAAGTGGGATTTCACCATAGATTTGACTGTAGTTTTAGTCACTTTTTCCAAAGAAAAAGAATTTATCATCTGATACCTCAAAGCCAAAATGCATTAAAAATGTATAGCCTGTATTAATACCTGGGTATTTTTTAAAGATTATTTTGGGTTCATTTAAGCTCAGATTCTGTCTGCCAGGATTTTGAAAATAATTCAGTGATCATCTGGAAAATCTATATACTATCCTGTAAAGATGAAAATCAAGTTTGTTTAAATTTTCCTTAAAATCTGTATGGAGAAGATTATAAAGATTGAGAAAGATGACAGGGTTATTATTTGGCGTAAACGACAGGCTAAACAGTAATACATTAAGAGTGTCTGAAGCAGAGCTAGGAAGATTGAAGTCTCCGATGGAGAGCTCGCAGCTTATTTTTGGCCAACTCTATTCAAAACATCTATTAATATTTAGCTAACTAATTGGACAAGAAATTAAATAAGAACCCAGTTCCCATGTTGAAGAACAATACCAGCCCTCTAGCTCCACTTGTATTTATAAATTCTCTCTACAAATAGGCTCTGCAAATGACAACAAGCATCAAAAGAAAGCAGATGTTAAGCAAAATTCTATGCAAGGAAACAGGCCCATTTAATTACACTGACATGGTATCTGTTCTCTAGGATCTTATAGCTCTAAAAGGGAGAACTGGAAGCTTACATCAGTGTATTTGGATGCCAGGAGAGAAAAAAAAAATAATGCTCTGAGAAGTAAAATAAACTATGTATCAAATTCATGTATAATATTAAAATGTCATTGTTAATTGAGATAGATGATAGAATTAAGATTCAAAATAACTTCAGTAGGCTTTCGTAATTTAATAGGCATGATTGTGCATTCTAAATAATGACAGCAAAAATACAGAATTAGGAAAGAAGTAATTCCAAAGAAGCATTTATGAATAATATCTGGAAGAATTTAGGTCAATTTGACTAGTTCAAAGAATTAAACCAATATTTGTTGATAAGTAAAGCACTGTGCTAAGTGTTTTAAGAAATATGAAGAGGAGAATGCACTAATCTTGTCTTGAAGGGATATGTTTATGTGCAGGAATATTCATAAGTAAAATTTACCTGTCTTGTAATTGATTAAATGAGCTCAAGTTAAAAAAATAAATAGAGACATATGACAAAATTAATTCTCCTTTGGGAGAATTTTTCACAGAAAGTTAGCTTTGAGATGGAGTTTAAAGAAAAAAAAAAGTATTTCAAAAACTGAATATGAAAGAAAGAATGCTCCAGACCAGCTCTGTCCAATAGAACTTTCTGTGGTGATAGAAATGTTAAATGTCTACTGTCTTTTACGGTAGCCACTGAGTATATACGGCTATTAAGAACTTGATATTTTTAAACTGAGAATTTAATCTTATTTAATTTTCATTAATTTAGATTTAATGGCTACCGTATTGAACAACATGAGTCATGGGAGAGAAACCAGCTTGAGTAGAAGCACTGAATACAGAGAGAGCAGGGGTCTTTGTTTGGAGGCAGCCACTTCCCTGGACTGACTGGAGTAAAGTTGGGTGATAAAGTGAAAGGTAAGATTGAAATGAAACACCCAGGTAAGACTCTGGATGATTTTGCCTATTAGACCATTATGGAAAAGGCAGTGAAAATTTATGAGCAGGTTTAATTCAAGTCCAGCCCTGGGTTTTAGTAAAAAGACTGGTGACAGTGTGTCGGAACGAAAGAGATCAGATAAGTGGTTACTGTAATAGTTCAGACAAGTGAAAGTAAGATATTATATTAAGATAAAAGAAGAGAAAATTATATAAAAACGATAACTCAAACAGATTTTTATCATATTGTACTAGTTTGATTTCCCCAAATTAAGGAGGAAACATTTGAGTGAAAATTACAAATGTTAAGTGACCATTTTTGCAAGTTGCTGGAGAAGGAGAAAACTGATCAGGGAAAGGATGGCAGCCAATACTGATGGTGTGACAAGACCAGCTATCCAAGTGGGTGACTGGAGTTTATTCCCACAGGGAAACTCTTGGGGATGGTGTAGAATGCATGCCTCAAAATTATTCCAACAAAAGAGCAAGGGCACTAAGACATTTACATATACACAATTCCTGTCAATCACTGGTTGAGGGCTGTTTCCAGGGGATGTTAATTCCCCAGGACTCCTGGCCTGATATATGCTTGCATGGGATAGTCCTCCATAGTTTCAGAAAGAGAGCCCTCAGGAGAAGAGATGCAGATAATGGGATTTGGAAACCCTCTGGAACATACTGAAATGGCTGCATCTAAACAATTTAGTCAGGACTCTGACAGCGGCTGCCACACGTATGTAGTATCATGCTGCGTGTGCAACATATCTTATAGAACGGTGTTAAAATATCTGTAAACATACTAACAGTTTTACTTCTTAAATATAGAAATAGGCAGTACTCCATTTTAAAAACCTAACAATAAAAAATACATTCATATTGGAAGCCAAATATGGCTGTAGAGTCCTAACACATTAATTCAGTCAAAAGAATGTAGATTAGATTATAGACCATTCACAGTGGAAGCAAACTATGTTGTTTTTAGAGCCAGTGGTTCTCAGAAAGTTTTCCATGGCTCTTTGATGTTCTGCCAAGTCTTCACAGTGTGCACCATTTTTGATAAATATGTGAAGCTTATTATTGCTAAAGTTATATTCCGTTATATGACAATATGTAATGAGTTAAAACGTGAGTGATGAGGCATAGCATACTATGAAGCCGGACACTTGAAATGTGTTTATTAGAACGTTTGAGAACTCTGCCATATGAGCATAGGCAATAATTTGGTCAGTGAAATAAAGATTTTAACTTAAACTCGGTTACAGTGAAAGACAATCAAGCTTAAGAAATAGACAACTGGAGATGCTTTTATAGACAACAGGAGTTACTGTCATACTGTAGTAATGACTGTATTATTCCTGGTATTTTTGTGTAGTTTTAATCCTTTTGTTGCTTTAAGTTTGTCACCAAAACTATAATATACTAAAGTGCACTGGTAAACAAACAAGAACAAGAACAGTTTGAGAAATGCAGACTGAGTTGGGGAATGTATATGCGTGTTGTGCTGACATACCAAGCTGCGAATTTTTGTATGACTATGAAGAATTTAAAATATATTTTGTCATTGTTGACTATATGGTAAGTAAAGTACAATTTTTTTTTAACTTGGCTACTATTGATTTTTCCAGCAGACAAGAAATGTTAATGATATATACATTACAAATTAGTTATGGAATGATAGCCAACACCGGGCTTAGACAGTCAAAAGTACACACTTAGTAACCAGAGCATACTTCCTGCAAGCAGTATATTTTCTAGTGACTTAAAGAAGTTATTTTGCTAAAATTTAGATGATAAATGGGTGTTTTATTTTGACTCATGAATCATGATTCATAGTTAGTTATTAATACTGCTTTAACATGGATGTTTCCAAGCTAAAACAAATGAGGCAATGAAGGGGTTGAATTCTGCCGTTAGTCACCCACTCTTCTCTATGTTATATCAAGGACCAAATAATATCTTGAGAAAAGTTTATATGGTGCAGTGGTGCTTTCTGTATCAACTCTTTGTGGAGGTAGATAGTCTTCTGTTTATATATTTCTTCATAATTTATTGGCTATTAATAATGTTTCTGCCTTTAACAAAGAACATTGAAAAAGTGCACTTCAAAAATATCATCTCAAACTTACTACATATCAATGACCACTATGACCACTAAAAGGTTAATTGGTATAAATACCATGTGTGAGAGGTTGCTCGAAGGATAATGAGTATGGTCTTCTCCATGGTATCTAAATGTCAGTCATTTGTTTACCACATTCACATTTTTTCAAACCCAGCTACCACCCATGCCTAATAAATTTCTTTAAAATGTCTCAATTTATTTATATGAATGAATTTTAAAAGGAAATTTATGTCACCACTGAAAATGGATCATGAATTTAATTTACTAAATACAAAGTAACGTAAAAAAAGAATGTGATAAATGTAAAACGTTACTTTATTTAAAATAAAAATAAATTTCTTACAAATAAAAAATATATTCAAGCTATAAAATTAATTACCTGAAAATACATACCTCCTGGGAAAAATGCAATTATTTATGATCAGTCAGTAGTGGGATATTCCATTTGATGTGCTTAGATTAAGAACAAAATATAATCTATTCAATATAGACTATTCTTGCCTTTTTTTGTTTGTTGTTAAACAGTGTTAAGAATGATGTGTATGTCGTTGAATATGACAAAGATATTAGTTGTCTTCTCTAATGTTATTAGATGCTTAGAATTAATTCCTGAACAAATTTATATCCTTTGATTTAAGAGGCCAACTAAAGTGATCTTCAGAATCTTTATTTTATATGTGTCAGGTTATTAGGAAATGTCAGCAAAATAAGGAGAAAATTTAGTTTACCTATTCAGTGCCACCATCTAGTTTGGAAATATACTAGAGAATTTTAATACTACTTTTATCAAGTGTTTCAGAAGTCTCTCTTAATGTTCAAAATATTTTTAGTGATTTTTTTTTCTGGTGAGTAATCCAGACAAGAAAATGATCCAAATTCTCAAGAGTCAAATGAATTCCTAGGGCAAATAGTTTTCCTCTTTACTGTTATTTCCTTTTTCTTCAACAAGTGATCTCCCCAATGGTAGCTGTATGTGTGGTTGTGCGGCATAGGACCTGTATTCCCAGAACTCCTTTGCAGCTAGATTTTCTGTTCGACTCTTCTGCTCAGTGGGATAAAAGGCGTGTTTAATGTCCAGGAAATAGACTGAAAGAGAGGAGAAATGTCCTTTGTCTTTTTTCTCCTTCCTTCTGGCTGAAAAGCAGATGTGATAGTTTGAGCTAGAGTAGCTATTTTGTACTCTGAGATGGAAACCATGATTCAAAGATGGCAAATCAATAAGGAAAAGAGTGTATATCTCTTTTATTTATAAACATTGACTTCACACTCTGTTTTCGCCTTCATTTATGCATGAGTAGAGTAAGCATTTATTTTTATGTGATATTATTTTGGTTTTGTCATTAATATGAAGTCAAACTTAATCTTAAGAGGAACAACTCCATTTCCACTTGACAATTATTTTCCATACATAGTTGTGTTCTTGGAATGTTGTTGTAAATTTAACTTAAAGGGTAGAGTTAGAATTTACAAATGATCAAATTATATCTAAAATATATATACATGTCAAGGACTATACCTTTTATGTGGTAGTCATGTAGATCCAAGATTTCATCTAAAAAATCATTTAAAAAATCTTCTTACAACTTGAATAGATGTATCAGAACATTTCCCATGGAAAAACCAAAGAACTTCAGTATGAAAAATTAGTTGTTCACTTTTCCTTCTTGTATTTCTATGGAGCTAAGAAAGAAGGTTGAAAATTCAGGAGCCTTCCCTTAATGTTATTGGAAATTTAGCAGTTTTATTATACACTGAGCAATTTCTGTTTACTTTTCATGCATAGTTTACTTTGTGAGAGTTTGTTGCATATAAAATGAGTAGATTTCTGTAGATTCAGATGCAAGAACTTAAATACATGGGGCTAATCCTAACAGTGGTTTTATAATCAACAGTACTTGACCAATAAATCACTCTCAGGCTATTCTATTGTTTAGTATATTACTATCAATATAATAATTTACTGATATTCTGAGTATAACCAAGATGGAATATGGTATCACTGAGAAAAAAATAATATTGTATGAAATAAAATAAATATTCTTGAAGTTCCATGGCCACTAGGATTTTCAGTCTTTCCCTTTAGGTTCCAGCATGCTACAGTTTTGCTCTGGCTCATTCTCTCTAATTAGATACAATAATAAAGCAACCTGTTCTGTAGCTTAAAGCAGAGTTTAATTCTTGCTCAATTTATGTGTCTATCACATTGTTTTCATTTGGAACCAAGGATGACAATGTAACCTTTACCTGGGACTCTGCTGTTCTCTTGGTAGAGTAAAAGAGATTAATGGCAAACCACAAACTGATATTAAAACTTTGCTCAGAAATGACACAGTTCACTTTCACTCACATTTTATTTACCAAAACAAAGAACATGGAAAAGTCCAAATGAATTCAGTTACATAGGGAAATATAATCCTTCCAAAAAGAATGGTGTTGTGAATATGGAAGAAGGTATGATTTAATCACTCTGTTTAACAAGGGGGAGTTTCTGGTCATATCTCCTTGACAACATGATAACTGAATCTCTGGGTAAATACACTAATGAAATTTGCTAGGATGGGAGTCATTAACTAGGGAAAGTTCTTAATGGGGTGCCTCTGGCTAAAGATGGCTTATGGTAAATAAAAACAGAATTTATGGATTTATGAGGTACTGGCTTCCTGGAAAATATCACACCAGCTGGTGGTAAATTGGAGATGTTTCATAAGCAGAATGTTCACTGATGTTTGGGATAATAACTTACATGTCTCACTTAGACATTTTATCTGTTATTGGCCAATACATACACTCTTGGCCAATCAGTGTGGGAAGGAAGAGCCTGGGGAGCTGCTCAGCATGTCCCAAAACTCTGCCTGCTTTATCTGAGTCTCTTGATTATTTGTATCCTTGAAATTATTAGTAGAGCTTGATAGTGAATGCAGTGTCTGTCTCATATGAGTTTCCTTTCACAATTCACTTCTTTGTGTTACTCAACAAATCACATGGCCGAGCTTGTTATCAGTGAGAAAGGGAAGCAAATATTTTGAAGAATAGTATAATCCACCATGCTTATTATTTTTATTGTTATATTTAGATTTATTATTGGTCTTCTATTCTGTTTTTTAAAATGTCTTTTCTTTTTGTTTTTCCTTTCTTTTTTCTTTATGTTTGATCAATGATGATCTTTGTTTATTCTTGTATATAGTCTTTATTAGTTTGGGATTTATATTTTATTTCTCATCTTTTAGTAATTACACTTAAATTTTTAGTATTCTTCCTTGACATGCCAAAGTTTAAGTGTAATCAATCTCTTTATTTATCTTAGAATATTTCAACTCTAATATCCCCACTCTAGTTTTTTTCTATGTTAACATTTTTCAGCCGTTTTGTTTCTCCTTGTTCTGTAACAACTCTCTCACTCAAATTTAGTCATAGATAATCCTTATTTAATTTTACTAATTCAAGTTATTTTTCCTGAAACATATTCTTTAATTTTAGCAGCAAAAGATTCTGAGTAGTTAGTTCACTCTTTGTATCACTGAAAAATATTATTAATTAACCTTTAATCTTAAGTGATAACTTTTATACTTAATAAAATGTTTAGGCTGGCTATTATTATTCCTCAGTCTTTTAAAAGTTATTCAAGTGTATTTGGACTCTGTTCTTGCTAATATGATTCTGCTTTCAATTTGATTGTTGTATCATTGTATTTAATCTGTCTGTCTGTCCCTCTCTTGCTTTTAGTGTGGTCCTTCAACAGCAGTGGTCACTGAACGCCTGTCATCATCCTGGTGATGCATGTCTTCTTCCCATTTTTTCCATCATTTCCACTTGTGAATCTAGTTCACACATAGGGTAAACACAGGGTAATTTTTAGGATTCTACACTTCAGGTTTATACTATGTCTTCATGTATTTGTGCTTCATTTTGGGCGATTTTCTCACCTCTCTTACTATTTACTAAGTGTGTTTCAACCTATATCTCGTCGCCTGTTTAACCCACTTGTTTAGGGTTTCATTGTGCTTTTTAAACATCAAATGTGAAGACTGAAATTAATTTCATTTCCAAATTCATGGCATGGTCTAATCTTCATTCTGTGGAAGCCATTTTCAGTTCAGTTTAATTATTTTTAAATTATTAGTTTTAGTGTTACAGAAAAAATTTAATAACAAACACAGAAAGTTTCTATATAACCCCACATCTCCTCTCCCTGCCACGCACAGATTCCCTTTAAACTTGCATTAGTATGGTACATTTGTTATAATGAATAAGCCAATGTTTTTACACTCTTGTTAGCTCAAGTCCATAGTTTACATTAGGGTCACTATTTATGTCGTACATTCTGTATGTTTTGACAAATGTGTGGCTGACATCTATCCACCATTACTTGTAAACAACAGAAATATATTTCCTCAGAGTTCTGGAGGCTGGAAGTCGAGATCAGGGTGCCAACATGGTCATTTTCTGGTGAGAGTTCTCGTCCTGGCTTTTAGGTGTCTGCCATCTCACTGTGTGCTCCCATGACCTCCGTCTTTGTGCTCCTGTGGAGAGAGCAAACTCTCTAGCCTCTCTTCTAATAAGAGCACTAATCCTGTCATACCGTGGCTCCACCCTTATGACCAAAGTTAACCTTAATCACCTCCTTACAGGCCTTATCACCATAATGACTTTCTCCATTGACTTGCCTTTGCCCCTTAGTCAAAATCAGTTGAGCATATATGTGTAGCTCCATTTCTGGGCTTTCTAGTCTCTTCCATTGATATATTTGTCTATTCTTTAATCACCACCACGCTGTCTTTATAACTGTTACTTTAAATTAAGTCCTTTTTCTTCCAATTGTATTGAAATGTCATAAACATAGAGTACTGTATAAGTTTAAGGTGTACGGCATAATGATTTGACTTACATACATCATGAAATGGTTACCAAAATAAGGTCAGTGAACATTCATCATCTCATATAGATACAAAAGAGGAAAAAAAGAAAAATTATTTTCCTCGTAATGAGAACTCCCAGGATCCACTCTCTTAACAACATTCATGTAGAACCTACAGCAATGCTGATTATATTCATTGTGTTGTGCATTACATCCTTGGTATTTACTTATCTTATAACTGGAAGTGTGTGTCTTCTGACTGTCTTCATCAAGCTCCTCCTCCACCCACCCACCCACCTCATTTGGTAAACACAAATCTGATTTATTTTTCTCTGAGTTTATTTGTTTGCTTGCTTTTGAAAAAAAAAAAAGACCTAAAACTCTGTTAGTTCCTAGTGTACAAAAAATAGTGATTTGATGTTTCTATATATTACAAAATAATTACAGAAATAAGCCTAGTTACTATAGGTCACCGTACAAGTATATTACGTTATGCTGACTATAATCCACACATCGTACATTTTATACCTTTAGTATTTTCTACGAAGATAATCAAGTAATCTACAAACAAAGACATTTTCATTTGTCACTTCCCAATCTGTATTCCTTTTATTTATTTATATACCTAGCATTAGTTAGGGTTTTGAGTACAATGTTGAGTAGGAATAATGAGAGGAGACCTCCTTGCCTTGTTCCTGATTTTAATCAGAAAGCAATGTTCTCACCATGAAGTGTATTATTTATAGATGTTCTTTATAAAGATAAGGAAGTGTCCCTCTATTCCTATTTTTTGAGTTTTTTTTTTTAATTTAAAGTAGAGGTTTGGTTTTGCCAATAATGCTTTTCCTGCATCTATTGATATGATTGTATAATTTTTCTTTAACTTGTTATTTATTTCTCATGGTATTTGCTTTCTACTTCTCATTCCTTATTTCTTTGTTTATTTCTATTACTTTGCTTGTGTGTGTGTGTGTGTATGTGTGTGTGTGTGTGTGTGTGTTTTCCATTTGACCAACAGGTTTTCAGATGCATGTAAAATCTCTGATTAAAATCATGGATTTGTTTATTTCTATACTTCTGCTAGTGTGCTTAAATATTTCAAGACTATAATAGCATGTGTATTTATGATTTTATATCTTCTTGAATTACTGTTCCTTTTTTCTAGTAAATAGATTTTTATATGTTTTCACTTTGCAATATGTTTTCATTGATATGAAAATTATCATTTATACTATTATATTGCTCCACATGGACGTAGCACATCTGCCTTTTGTTTTCTTCAGTGTTTTTTTAAAATAGTTTTTAATGTTAAATTTAGGACATCATATTCCCTCTAGTTTTCCTCTTATGTAGAATTGGACTTAGAGGAGGTAGAAAGAACCCCATGCAATTTTTTACACCTAACAAGTATTAGAATAAAACAATTCAATAATTCTTTCTTCCTTTATGTAATCCATTTTACAACCTGTCATGCATTTTTTTCCCCTAAAATTTCAGTGACACAAAATGCATTAGTCAGGGTTCTCCAGGGAAACAGAATCAATAGGATAGATCTATATACCTATATCTATACCTATCTTTCATATAAGAGAGAATATAAGAATTTTTTATATATATATGATATGGGTTTGTTTATTATAAGGCATTATAAAGAGATTTATTGAAAGTATTGGCTCATGCAGTTTCGGAGGCTGACGAGTTCCATGGTCTGCTGTCTGCCCCCTGGAGACTCAGGAAGGCCAGTAATATGGTTTATTTATTAAAACCACTGGAAGAGAAGAGAAACTATCTAGACCTCCAGACCAAAAATCGTCTTTCTATCCAGCTGTAGACCCATTCAGTAGTCTCAATCCTCAAACCTCCTCTGGGACAGGCATTAAGGTTACTCTTACCATGAGAGTGGTATACTGTTTGGAACTTTGGGGGCTGGTTCAGACTGTTGAATCTATGCTACGTGGTTTGCACATATATTCTCATGTAAATCATCATGACAAGTTTGTGAGCATGTGCTATTAGCCCTGTGTATTTGCTGAGGAAACCAAAACTTGGGAATGTTAAGGACTTGCTCAGGTTTTTAGATCGAGGCTTGCCCCAGTATATTTTCTTTCCACCTTGCCTTCCCCTGTACATTTGTGAGCACTTTAAGCATTTTCACCTAATGTTCTAATGAAAACATAATGAAAACATGTGGATAATTAATATTGACATTTCTCTGGATGAATAGTCATCTTCCTGTACTGAAGACACTTTTATTTCAGTTATTTCTTATCTTTTGCTCCTGCAACATCACTATTTTATGCAATTCATATCCCAACTCCTAAAACAAGCAATCTATACTCGTCACAAACTATTTCTTTGCCACTCCCTTCTTATTCCGGAAATTTGATTTCTAGCTCCAGTGATTTCCTCAAATAGTGATCTTTTCTTCATTCTTGTCCAGCTTGACTTTTCTGTAACATTAAACTTATTGATTATCCTCTCCTGTTTTAGCTGTCCTTTATTTACATGGCCCTGAATAGTTCCTATACTTGTCAGATGTCCTTTTGATCATTGATCATGCATTCCCTCTACATTGTTTGGTGTGGCTTCACTGACCCCACTCTCTCCAGTGATCGCCTTATTTTAAGTAGGACTCCCAAAGCTTAATCTTAAACCAGAAGCTCTTCTCTCTTTCCTGTGTGCTCTAGTACATTATCATATAAGTGATATTCATTGAGTCGGTTCTGTGTTAGAAATTCTGTTGCTGTTATAACTGTTATAGGTTTAGGTGCTTAAAACAACACACATTATTGTGTAAGAGTTCTGTAGGTCAACAGCCTAGGCACAATGTAGCTCAGCTGATTTTTTGCTCTTAACTTCATTGAATCAATGTGTTAACAGGGCTACATTCCTTCCTGGAAGCTCTGGGATGAACCTGTTTCCAAACTCACTCAGTGTGTTGTCAGAATTCAGTTCCAAGCAGTTGTAGTAACAAGGTTCCCATTTCCTTGCTAGCTGTTGGCCAGGGATCATGTTCAGCTTTTAGAGGTTTCTTCCATTCCTTGGAATATGGCCTCCATCCTCCATATACAAAGTCAGCAACAATGGGTTGAGTCATTCTCATGCCTTACCTTCTGCCTCATCTCTCCTCTGCCTGTCTCTGCAGTCAAGTATCTCTGTGGCTGACTCTGCTGATTCATGTGATAACACTGGGACCACCTGAGTAATCCAGGATATTCTTCTTACCTTAAACTGAATTGGTTAATAATTTTCACTCCATTTGCAAAATCTCTTCACCACAGTACCTAGATTACTATTTAATTGAATACCCAGAGAACAGGAATCTTTGAGTGGAGGGCATCTTTATAAATCTGACCAAATCAGCCATGTGTATCTTGAGCCCAACACTAGTCAAATATTTTCAGTTATTAATAGAATAGTTCCACTTGAGTATTCTCTAAAAAGCCAGTATCCAAAACTGAACTAATTATCTTTCACATAAAGTTGGCTCTTTCTGTACTGGTTTTCCCATTCTGCCAACATAACCATTCTAAAATGCAGTATCTCAGACTCTGGAAGTAGAATTAATTTTTTCTTTTTCCTTTTTTTCCTGCTATCTCACTTTCCTGCACTAGAACTAGCTAATTCTTTCTTATGATAGCTCTCAGTTTAACCCCACCTCCTTTATGCATGATACCATTCTTCCTTATGTTATCATTGACTGCTTGAATGAATTTAGTGCAAATGCTGTCATCAACGCTCAATCTATTATCATACGCTGGCAAATAAAAACGTTCTTAAATAGTCACTGTTTAAAACATAAAGTTAATCTTATAGCCACAACACTTAAACATGTTTTTAATTTGCCTGAGCACCTAAATGCCTGAGCATTCTTGTGCTTATTTCCTTTTGAAAATCTGATCCAGTGTCCTTTAAGTTACTGATGAGATTTGTTTGCCTTCTATAATTGTCTTTCCATTTTTCTGCTCAGGAAAAAGCAAACAGATATATTGTTGCTTCTGAAAGATGACCAATCCCTAGAGATAGTAGAGCCTTAGTCTTCCCTTGAATTGGTCTAAACATTGATTAATTCGGTGTAAACAATACATATGTAATCATTGAATTATTTCTACAAGACAAGTACAAATTTAGGACGAGGGATAGGATAGTGAAACACTCTGGAATGTCCCAGTTCTTGTGGATATTGTAATCAATTCAAGGAGACGAATGGTTAAACTACTTTCAAATATCAAGAAACAAAACAAAACAAACACATACACATGGCTTTCTAGTCTGTAAGAACAGAGACTGAATTTTACTCTATGTGTGATGAAAAATAACAAGGAGGGTTACTTAAAAAAAAGAGTATATAAATGAGTAAACGTATGAGGAAGTATCTAGGTAAAAGATTATTTCCAAAGATGAGCTATTTATTCCCAGAAAACAGTTCTGATTTGTTATAGTGGCTGGAGTATTGACATACAGAGATGAAAAATCAGAGGAAGCTGTTGCTTTAGGCAAGATGTTAGTAGATTGGTGGTATCACCATAGAGCCCAAGGTCTAGTCCTCTGCTTACCCAAAGTGATTGCAAACTGAAGGTTTGACTGAGGTCAATGACACTAACTTGTGATTGATTATAATTGGAGTAATAGCTTATTAATTTACCGTGATAAATGTATTTCATTTGAGAACCAGGGAATGTCAAAGGCCACATCCCCATAGAGGGGAAACCAAACCAACATAAAAACTGTGCAAACTGATATAGTGAGCAAAGTATAGATATAAATGGAATTAAATGTATTCTAGGGCAATTTGATATTTTTAAATGGCTGAAGGTTCTGTGCTATTCATTCTTCTGTTTATACAGTCACAATTGTATCTTCTACATTAATCCCTGGAATAGTCACAGTTGGAGAGCCCTGAACTACTGTGTTAGAAGTCTTACTATTTTGAGGCTGTCATAGTGTGAGGAAGCCAAGCTGCATAAAGACACTACAGTCAGGTCTTCTGAACAGTGGTCCTAGTGTTCCTGTTATCCCAGGAAATGGCCAGATATGGAAGTGAATGTGCTTCCAATGATTCCAGCTTGGTTCCAGCCCCAGTCATTAAGTTGCTGTCAGTCTTAGAGACTTTCTGGTTGAAATCTAAGCTACTATAGAACAAAAAAATGTATATATACTTCCACTATGCCCTATGTGAGTTCCTGACCCACAGGATCTATGAATTCAAAGGGCTTTTCAAAACATTAAATTTTAGAGTAATTTGGTGTACAATAAAAGTAAGGGGGAAAAAAGGTGTAATGAAGATTATTTTAGGGTTTTTGTAATGAATCATTGTGACTATGTTATGGCAGTATGAGACACATTTTCATACTGACTTGTGTTTATAAAGACATTTACCAAATAAAGAGAACAGAATAAAATGCATGTATAAGATAATTCATTAGAAATCACTTTATCAAAAATAATTTATTATAATCTACTTTCATCTTGAAAAGCCCACATAATTATTTCATATTCCTTTTTTGTTTTCAGAATGCCTAGTACAGTGCATGCCACATGACAGAAGCTCAGTACATATATGAACATTCTTTTTTTAAAAACAACTTTTCTATTCATGTATAGATGCCACAAAATACAGCCAGAAATTGAAAGGTGAGGCTTACAGAAAAATGGTTTCTACATTTGGAAATTATTGGGAAACCTTCCTTAATGGAACAGATAATTAATTTTTTCAGGTATTAACTAAAGTATCGTCTACATCTCTCCACAATACAGAAGTGTCACTGAACTATAATTACATTGGTTTCCCACCTTTGTTTGAAAATGAAGAGAGAAGCCTTATACCGTCTGAAAGGAAATCATCTGTGAGCATACTAATCTAATTTGCAATCAGAATAAAGAGAAAACATTTCTGAGTACTTAATATTTGGACAAAAGCAAATTATACTTTTAAGTTCAATTGAATTTACATGCAAGGTTAATATGCAATAAGGAGAAAGATGGTTCAGTCCCTTTAAATATTGTATGTGATTTTCCTTTGACAGTATTCTTTAAACTATATTGTGTTCATTCACTAAAGGATATTAGCTGTACTCTAAGTATTGTAGACAGGCTTATTTTAAGGCAACAGCAACCTTAATTAAGGAACTCTTGATCAGACTCCTAGTTAATATTTGAATCATCTTGAAACTATTCTAGGTAGTTTCCTTTTTCTTTTTCATGAATAACTGTGACTGTTTTATAGAAGAAGCAGACGAATAGGTTAAAATGGGGAAGATGTCGCTTTTATTGCATCTATGGATAAGTTAAAAAGATAATATTCAATTAGTTGGTCAAACATAGTATTCCTGGCCACCCAACTTCAAGCTGATGCCTGCAGTTAGTGATGCCTTACCTATGTTTAATAGGGTTAGTCAGGGTTGTAAATAAAATAATGGTGGAGCTGGGCAGAAAACCTCTATATCCCCTCTTGTTTACTCTAAGATAAATAATAGAGGTGAATCAACCAGCTATTGCACAGTTGGCATTAAGAGAGTCAACTTTTGATTGTTGAAGTGACAACATGATGAATCTCAGTATGAAATGTCAGTCACACCTCATTACTTTATCTTATTCTTTTGTCCAGCTTTTTGAAGGCAATCTTTCCTCTAGGTGCATTTGTTGTTTTGACAGCTTACATTCACACCAACGTTGAGGACTACTCTTTCCTCTTCTCTTAAAAATAGCACTTGTGCCATAAAGCACGTGGTGAATTACTTTTTTGGAATGCTAGCACTATCTCATTTAAATGTTATTATCAGATATGGATATTTTTCAAAGAATTTTGGAAACTTTCTCTCTCTCTCTCTCTCTCTCTCTCTCTCTCTCTCTCTCTCTCTCTCTCTCTCTCTCACACACACACACACACACACACACACACACACATATGACCAGTCCTTCACATTTCACTTCCACAGTATCATGATAGAAAAGTAAACTATGTTTCCCTGTTTTAAGTTTTGCTAAAACATGCTTAAATTAATTCCTCAGTATCTGTGAAAAGAAAAATAAAAACATAGAAACAAGGGCTTTGACTTAGCGTATTCTTTTAATGTTGAAGAATAATTTGCAATTAAGCATCTTAAAGGAAATAATTCTTCTAAGCACTGTTATCAGTATGTCTCATTAACTACCAAAAGTACCCTAGATTTAAACCTTTTCTTCTAGAATAAACAAAAGATTGTGAAATATTGAAAAAAAAACAAAAGGATACATGTACTCTGTTACTGAAATATCTTTCATTTGTTTACATGGATTTTAAAAGGTAAGAAAATAGGAAGAGAGTTTAATAAAAAGGCTGCAAAATTGCTTCACCCTGCTGGTAATAACTATGTTTACTGCAATAGTAATATAAGTTGCACTTGCTTAAAAAATTAGTTATTCAGTTGTGGATCTTATCTAACTTACTATTCCATGCTTGAATTCCTGAACTTATGAGAGTCATTGGAATGTATAGTATCTCATAAAGCTATTGCCAACTAAAAATGCTTCCCTTGCTCAAAATTCTATTTTCACAACTTGCATTGAATTCCTCTCTGTATTTTATTAATCCACAGATCTATAATGAAAATAGAGAAATTATTTTACTTAACATGTCAGCTTTTGACATATTAAGAAAATAATTTTCAATAAGCCAAGTCCTGACTATTGACACAGAGTTCCTTCTGTTCATGCTTCTCTAGGAGATGGCAGTGGACGGGAAAAATAAAATGAAATGAGAGAGAGAGAGAGAGAGAGAGAGACAGAGAGACAGAGAAAGAGAAAAAGCAGCAGTTAAGATTAAAAATGTTGATTGGTAAAAATGATGATAAGAATATGTTGTATAAATCCAAATATTAGAATTTTATTGTGGTTTCTGGAAATAACCATATGGTAACATTATTAGATGGCCTCAAATTAAATAAGTATATGTTAAGGGGAAAAGAAAATATTACTTGCATACGTATCATTAGGATGGTACCCAAATTTTGAGAAGCTTAAGAAAGATAGTTGCCCCATATGATTACAACTTCATAAACTTCACAGTGTAAATTAGTTTAGGTACAAGAAAGATGTCTGAATTGTCTTGAGCTTTTAAAAACAACTTTAAAGTCACAAATGATATGCTTCATTATTTTTTTCTATGTGTAGGAATATGATGTAAGCATTCTACTATAAATATTACCAGAAGCTCGAAATATTTTTTAGAATATTTCATGATTTAGTGCTTGATTGAACAGCATTGGGATTAAAACTTGACCTTCTTTGCTAAGCTCTCCGTGAATTTTTATGTGTTATAATTTTTAATTAGCTCAAATCATGTTGTAAACAACAGCTCTACTGCACAATCCCTTCTCCAACGTACATGTATGTCTTCAGTCTGGTAGGAACTTTCGGTGCTGGGTGGGAACAAAGCTGTGTGTAAACTTCTCCCACTGGCCCAGGAGCAGCAGGCAATGTTCAGGAGGCCAGGGAAGAATCACATTCTGTAAGGCTAAAGCCAGTTGAAAAGCTTCTGAACTACCTTGCCTCAATTCATGTTTGAATGCACTCAGGACTATTTTATCCACGGTACTGCTTAAACAGTTCCATGATAACATTCACTTATCATTGAGACAAGGATGGTTCCAATGGTGACATAGACACTTACCTTTTTAAGGCAGGCAGAAGTTATGTATGTTTACTTAAATGATGAAAGTTCAGCCCCCTAATTCACAATGATGTATTTCTTTACTAAGGAATATAAAAGAAACTTAAATGAATATAATCCCAAGCCACACCCTCAATAAATTGGCATAGACAGTTTTTTAAAACATACTGACTATGTTAGTTGTGGGGTGTATAAATTGTAGTTGGAGAGTTCAAGATATTGTGAAGTGAGGATGTATACACATTATGATTTAATTATACTGAGATTGATTTATTTGGAAAATTAATAAAATCTAATGATAGCTTTGTCCTAAAACTTTGAATATAAAATATCCTTTATGCGCTTTAATGAAATGAATTAGGCTAATAAAATGTGCACATAAATATTCTTATGCTAAAATTAAGTAAAATTGCTCAGAATTTTAATGGTGTGTTTTCAATTTTACATGCACATAAGGCATTGTTGAGTAATGCAAAGCATAAGCTCACTCTAGTCAATTTAGTATTTGGGGCTATCTTTACAGCTGATTTGAATTACCTCATAGCAGAGTCAATCAATTATGCATAAAATGGCTATTAATAGGATTAAATATCATCATTGTGCTGCAACTAATTTGGTCATTTCTTAAAAATAGGGCCTAAGTTAACTGTCAATCATCAGAATAATGCCTATTATCTGCACTACTCTGTGGCAGTAGTTCTCAACTAGGGATGATTTCACCCTCCCTAGCCCCAGGGGTCATTTACCAATGTCTGGAGAGATTTCTTATTGTCGTGTGGGATTAGTGAGGAAAAGGGTACTACCAGCATATAGCGGCAGTATAGTGAGTAGAAGCCTGTGATGCATGACAGCCCCTGACAACAAAGAATTATTCAGCCCCAATATCAAAAGTGCCACTGTTGACAAACCCTGGCCCATAGCAAGCATTACTTTGTGGAAGGAAACCTAACTGTAATTTACTGGGTGACTTTTCTGAATCTCCATTTCATTATTTGCAAGATGGAATTAGGAATTACCTCATCAGGTGTTTGGGAAAAAAATGTAATAACAATTGTAATAATCAATTATTTGTTTCTTGTTTCTCAGATATTTTAGGCACAATCTCATGTCGGGACTTTGGGTTAACTTTTCCGTCTGCCTGGAATGTTCTCACAGATTTTGTTATGGTCCCTCCTCAGCTGCTTCATTTTGTGCAAACTGTCTTAAAGCAGCCTCCCCTAATATGCTTATTGACAGTTGTGATCTACCCCTCTTGCCTCCTACATTCCCTGTCCTCTTTCCTCTTTTCCTTCTTCTTCTCCATAGAACTCATTACCACCTGGGGGGAAATATATATATGCAGACATATATATTTCTGTTTCGTTCTTTTTAAATCCCAGCACTTAGCAACTTAGCACAGGACTTGGAATATAATTGTGCTTAAAATTCAATAGATGAAAATATTGTGGAGTGCCTCCTCTTTCCAGCATCATAACAGACACTAGAGCTAGCATGCGGAAGGGAAAAACCAACTCCTTCTCCTCTGGAACTAGTGGGGAGTCATAAAATAAACACTCCAGTATGGTTTCCACCTCATCCAGCTCCCTTTCCAAGACAGCTCTTTAAATTACCATTGGCATTCATGTTTGGAATTATTTTAGTAGTATTCAATGGTTGATTGAATCTTCTGTCTAGCAAACCCTCTCTTAGCTTCTATAAAACCAAACTTTTTTGTGGACACTTTTCCTACTTTTCTGGACATTCTTTAGATGTACAAATTTCTGAAATCTTGCATTCATAAATCTTACTACAGCATTTCATCTAATGATATCCAAGGTCAAGATGATATTGAAAGTCCTTTGTATAAGTGTATTCTTCCTGACATAGACAAATATAAAAACTATTACCTACCACATGTAGTATTTCATTTTTAAGGTAAAAATACTTTGAAAGTAAAGTCTTAAGGAAACAGATAAAAGAATATGACTATTTCACTTATTCATGCTATACCTATTTTTTTTACATTGAAAGATTTTCTTTAGAGCCCAGAAAAGTATCAGCAGATGAACAGCATCTGAAAGCCTGTATAAGGTTTTCTGCTAGTTTGTATAGGACCCACAAAAACAGTAACTTTGAATATAGAATATATAATTCCTCTCTACTAAATGCCTATAATCTAGTTGAGAAAATTACATACATACATACATAGCACAAGTAAAGATGGAAGCAATATTGTATATTAGCCTGGTCTGTAACACTGCATTTTGTGTGTGCAGTATGAGTGTGTGTGCATCAGCACACTGGTTAAGCATGCTTATTAGAAAGAGCACTGACTAGAATATAGATTTGACTCTCAGTTCACTTCTTGCTACCTCTGTGACTTAGAGCAAGTCATTTAGCTTCTCTGAGTGTTGATTTTCTCATCTGTAAAATAATGATAATTCTCACTCTCAAGGGCTCAGAGATGAGAAACAAAGAATGACAAAGTTTGACATCTAAAGACTCTGAAAAATTGTGGCTACTATTTTTAGTATATAACATAAAAATGCAATACCTTACTACCCTGAACAGCATAGAAAGTATCAGGTTTTAGTTGTTTTATTTTTATAATTCACTTGCTTTTTAATTAGATAGCACTGGTTCATTCATTCATTCCCACACTGAGCTACACAGAAAAACTATAAAAGTTTCTTTAAATATGACCAAATAAATTGTTTATTATTTCCATTTTTATTATTAGGAAACTATCTCCTTCAAGAACGTCATACTCCTACTTCAATATAGAATTGTTCTTAACAAGCCTCATCCTATGTTTTTTTTTTTTTTGCCATCACCCTGGGAATCCCTTTCACCTCTTTTCTGGGACTCAGACTTATGTTTTCTTGATCCCATGTTGTCTTGCTTTCTTAGTTTACCTTCTTGTTTTGGTGGAACACATTCACCGGTAGCTTTGTCAAAAGAGTGCAATGAAGATATACTTTTGGAGAACTTATAGTTCTGAAAATGCTTTAGAAAATTCACACCTGGATTAATTAATGCATAAAGAGAACATGGGGTATTGAATTCCAGACTGGAAAACATTCTTATTCAGAATTTTTTTAAGGTGCTCTTATAAGGTGCTCTCACTCTTGGTCTTAAGATGTCTGATGTACTCTAGTCTTATTGCTCTATGTATGGTATATATTTTTTCTTTCTGAATACTATTAGAAGCCTCTTTTTATACTTGGAGACCTAAAATCACATGCTAATGTGTATTAGTGCATGGCTTTTTATTATTGGTATTTTTTCTTTGATGATTTTTCTCTCCTTTAAAAATCTTGGAAATTTTATTATAATAGTTGACCTCCTGAATTTATCCTTTGATATTCCTGGCTTTTGCTTCCTATTTTCCATTGCTTTGTTTAATCTTATTTTCTGGATCACATCATCAAATGTATCTTCCAAACCTCTATTTATTTTTTAAAAATTAAGTAATTTATGTTTAAGTACCAAGATCTTATTTTTTATTATTCCATTTTTTTAAACCTTCCCTTCTTATCTCATGTGCATAGTATCTTCTCTCATTCTTTAATGATATCAATTGTAGTTTGTTTTTGTTTTTTCTTTTTGAGGTTACTCATCTCTCTGTATGACTATTTCCCTTAATTTAATTTTCTTTTTTAGTTTCTTTTGGTCTCTGTCTTTCATATTGGAGCCTCTATCAAATATATGGAGACCCTCTGCTCTTTTTATATTCAAGAGTGTCATATTAAGTACACTCTTAATACTAGGTGACTTCGTCAACTGGTTGCCTTTGCTGTTCATTGATTCAGTCTTTCACCATCCAAGTATTGTTGGCAGCCATTTTCTTGGAGACAACAAATGTTAGTCTCTGGAGATCTTTCCTGGATCAGTTTCTTCTGAAAGGATCCTCTCATCCCCTTTGGGGGTTATAAGCCTGGCTGCTAACATCCTGGTAACTGCTAGGGTAAGATAGTATCCCCATTCAATCTGCTGATTGTTACTTAATTTCTGTTTTTAGAATGGAAACTCATCAGCTATGGCTTTTATAGCAGAGACTATAGTCTGTAGTTCAGTTTCTTCAAAGAATAAGCCTACTGGTGCAGGGCATGCTGGGCAGATGGGGAGACTAAGAATGTTCAGATGATGACTTGGTGGATTTTGTTGCTTCCCTAAGCCACTGCATTTAAAAATACTGCATGAAAACATACTGTTTAGAGAAACATTAAGTAAAAGAAAAAAGAGAAAAAAATTCAGGGCAATACTCTCAAGGTAATGGGGCATGAAAGATTCTGGCTGGAGGCCTAAACTGAAGGCTGAACTGACAACTTCTCTAATCCTTAATGCTACATGACTGTGGCATCAGGATGCAGAGATCTTCGGACCATTGATTAGAATTTTCCCCTTGGTTGGACTGAACGGAAAATAGAGATATACAACAGCAACACAGTGATGTTATGAAATAAATAAATGATCCTGTGCCAACGGAGAAAACAAACACAACCTCTGAATAGTGAACAAAGTGGGAAAACAAACTCCCCAAATAAGCAATTTCAATGTATATTTCAAGAAAACATTTCTGTCACCAAACCAATTGTATAATCAATCACTGAGCTAAAGGTTTTTTAGAAGACTGAGATCTCAATTGTATTATAAGGCTTGCTTTTCTTTCTGTTATGAGGAAAAGAAAAACTGGAGGGCCTTAGGAAATCTGCACTGCCTCTTGCTACTGTAAAGAATAGCCAAAGTCAATTCTTCCATCTCAGAGAAGAAAGCTACTTTCACTATGATGGTCATGCATTTGAAATTTATTATCTTCTTAGATTGTACTTAAAATTATCAACCTAGCTGTTTTCTGGTTGGTTTGTTTATTGGGAGGCTTTTGTTTGATTGATTGATTGATTGATTTTTACTGAGGACACGTATTTAGCTCTCAAACCTTCTCATTCAAGTTAATTAATACATGTGTCCTAGTAAGCCTTTAAAGTGGACCAAGTACAACTGTGATATTTTTATTACAGAGGAGGAGACTAAGCTAGTGTAAGTAACTCACCCAAGATAGAGCTAGAAAATAACCCTCAACATGTTTAGTGTATTTGTACAGTGTTGAATGTAGCTTGACTTTGGAATAACTTTAGACATTAAAGTGATAAAATACACAATGAAAATACTGAGTGAGTTCCCTCTCTTATTTCTTCCAGTATAATCAAGATACCCTATTAGGGCAGACAACTTCCTCTGTATGCCCAAGAGATGGCAGAACCTTATTGAGGATATTAGAAGAGTTGTATTTAAAAGAAAGAGGTTTCCTAGTTGGAGGTAAAAAACATTGGATTATAAGCGACCCTGAAATAAAATGCTTATGAGATCCCAGCAAAAGTAAATATTCAGGTATTAGAATTATGATTAGATTACATTTATATCTGACACAATTTACACCTAATAATTCTATTAGAATTGTGCCTGAGCACATGCTACCCTAGGAGAATATTCAGATATAACCAAGCTAAAGATTCTTAGGGGAGAGAAACCGCAGTGGTGTCATGGCCATATAAGCAATCTGGATACCTGGGGAAAGACATATTTAGGGATATGTTCTTTAGCTCCTCTGACATGATCATGGAATTGCCCCATTTTCCTAAAATATTTTGCGTATTTGATTTCAAATGCAAATGCAATTAATGTTCATCTATTTCTGCTTCTTTTTGATTAGCTTGTTAAATAAAGCCTAGTTCTGATAATCCCTTTAATGTTTATGTGACCAACAATCAAAAAATAATGGGGGGTTTTTTTTGTTCATCTTGTTTCAGTTCATTTAGCTCTCCTATCAGTTTTTTAATTTGACATCTCATAAAGAAATGAGTGAAATCCTTTGTTCAGTTTCATTTACATTGCATATAAATGGAACTTTCTTGGTTCCCATATTATTTATCCTATTAAATCAATGATGAGGAAAGGAATTTATTTGTCTAGTAATTTAGTTTAGCTACTCTATTGTCTGTGATTGTTTTATGTGATAAGCAATATTTTATATCAAAGCTGTAGTGGTCTGTGGTTGGAGGATGCTACAGCAATCTGCAGAATGGTTCTCCCATCATTTGCCTCATTTTTCTAGGTTTGCAACAGTGGTGTTGACTATTGCAGGAGGTCACAGTTAGATTTCTTAGGAAATAGATTCTGAGGCAGAGATTTGCAGGAAGTTCATTGTACAGAACAGGGGGTTAAAAGAAGCACGATTGAGCAAAGGTTGAATGTGCCTCCTTGCTCAGCTAATAGCACAGGGAGCTCATTTCCTGGGATGTCTCTTCGGAGTTATCTGAAATAAGGAAAGGAGGCAAGCTTTTATGTCCTACAGTGGCCAATCATTAGATTCAGGCTGCCCCCAGGAAGAGAAATTGACCCTGGGTGAAGTGTTCTGTTCAGCTGTGGCTGGATTCAGGTGAGAGCTGTCAGCTTCCAGTACTCCCAGTAGCTGAGAGAATGAGCGCTTCAGTCCTGGGAGCAGGGCAAATAATCTGCATGGCTCACCACAGCATCCACTGCCATCCATCTCTTGTACTGTGCAGCTCCATGTGCATCATATAAGTTCTTGGAGAGCTTCTTCAGGATTTTGATGTGCCACTTTTCCTGGGACGCACACAAAAAGACAGGTTGATCAGATAAACTGCAGACATTCCATCCCCACCCCACTGCAGCTTGTTCTGAAGTTGCAAATGATATTCTTTGCGTCCCTCTTCTACCACCTATTATAGATTCCCCTCACCCTCTCTCCCAGCTCTGCTTACCTAGATGCCTTAACTAGTGGGGTGACACAGAATTTTATACTGTTGGATCTGAGCCACTGATCACTATGGCCTACTTAGGCCAGGCTGCTGCATTTGTCTAATTATTGTCAAAATTGGGCAAACATCATTGCAAGTGATCACTTCTATGCAAATCATATTTTTCTCTGCCCTCCTTTCTTTGTCCTGACTCCTCCTGGTGGTCGTGGTCAATTATACCTCCCCAAATGGTGACTCCTTATCTGGGATGAGGGTTTTGAGAGAAAAAGGCTGCCTCCATTGTTTAAAATCTAATGGGAAACTTAAAGTGTCCTCTGGTGGATGTGTTCACTACCGGGAAACTTGGACCTCTGAGCAACACACAGAATGCAGTTTCAGGGATGATAAGCAAAAGTAACTCAAGTGGATCCCTAGAAGTGTTGGTGAATGGTGAAATTTGTATTTTATTTCTTTGGGTTTTTAAAAATATATTAAAATATATATTATATATTTAATAAATATAAAATATATTTCTATTGAAGCATAGTCAATTTACAATGCTGTGTCAATTTTTGGTGTACAGTACAGCACAATGCCTCAGTCATACGTGAACATACATATATTCTTTTTCACCATAAGTTACTACAAGATTTCTTTATCTTTGGATCCATGTATTCTACCTTAAAGGGACACAGCACCGTGTTACAGGTCATTGATTTAGTGTGGTTACTTCATCTTAGAACAACATGCCCTGTCCTTTTAGGATATCATCTCCAAAGTGGTGCTTCAACTGTACTTTCCATAGACTGTTTCATTATTCTGTCAGGCCAGCAGCTTCTAGTTGGTGCAGTATGTGATGGGTCCATTGGATTCTGTGGTCAGTGGCTACCACCACACAGCTTTTGCCACAGATTGCTCTTTATACAAAATTATATAGGATCCTTTGTCAGTGGATCAAACACTCTGTAAACCCTTGAATAGTGATACTGGCTGAGGCCCTATGAGCATAATAGGCAAACCTTTACTTTCAATATGCATGTGTTAACTTTAGTTAAGATGAATAGCTGCAACTTACAGGTTGGAGTAGCCCAGTGGAATCAAACTGTCACCAAACTGCTGGTTGGAATCCTCAAAAGACGTTGCCATTTGCAGAGCTAAGCTTAAGTCTCTATTGTTTGAAAGTTGAACATTTGGTAGCAGCAGTAGCTTGAATAAACTTCAAGACTGGTAGACTCAGGCAGAGTCTTTGTCATTGCCACCATGCTGCTCTGTTTACCTGTCACTACATCTGTGGCCAATACAGAGGCTGGCTGACATCAACTAGCTGACTCTATCAAAGATCTTCACACTCATTCCCATAGATTGTCCATATGCTTCTTCCTCAGACCTTCTTATGCCTAATCTACCAATGTTTCTCCCTCCAAGCACTTGATTAAACAACCAAGTCATTATCCACTCCTCTAGGATACATAACAATTCTACTACAGGCTGCTTCTCTTTCTACAGAGAGTGGATTATTTGGAGCACCACCCAAAATTCTCCCATTGAGAAAATATATCTGAACCAAATCTTATCTGTTAACTGAATTTTGTCTTTTTCTTCCTCCATCAGCTGCATTAGGGATCCCTCATATGGCCATAGGTATGAGCTGAAGGAAAGGCACCGCTGAAGAGCGGAGGGGCAGGGGCTCTAGACCTCTTGATCATCTTACTTACTTGTGCCTGCCCCTCCTGGTGATGCTGTTCATGCCTGATATATCATTTCCATGGAACTTGTGACTTGGTGTGAGTGGCAGAATACAGTGCCTGGTGAGCAGTTTGGGCTGCGTGTTTGCTTGATGTCCCATGGTTAAGTGCTTCATTTTTTTTCAAGCTCCCAAGAAGCTGTTTTTCAAAAAGTTTGTCATTCTCCATTGTGGGAGACCCTATATCCTGAACCCTATGTGTTTATTGTGTTTATGTTGTGATTATTCTATGAGAGTTTGCCATAAACTCAGAACTATCCTTTGTAGCTCTGTGTTCCACACACTAGACCTGCTGCACAGATCTTTCCTGCTCCGAGTCCTATAAAGCTGGTAATGTCATAGTATTGGTAGTATGGGTTGGAGAAACATTCCCAAATGAGAGAGATATGCTGCCTCTGATATCTGAAGAGACTTAGCAAGTATTGTCCTTCTTTTGTCATGGTGGGAGGTTTCCTTTGAACTTGTCATGGCACTTTCTGTTATTTAATATTTTAAAGTAAAAAGATATTTTTAAATTGTTAGCATAAATTTTGCTGTTCATCTTTATATCATGCAATGCTGGTTTTAAAAGGGAATATAAGAGCCCTTACTCATACACAGAATCATCAAAATGACGTAATTAGTATTTTGTAACTCATACATGCATATGCATTTTATTCTTACCAGAATAGCAGAAATGCTCCAGAAAACTAATTTTACTGTTTTTATTTCACTTCTTAATATGCACACATTCTACCAATAGTCTATCTTCAAGTTACTGATGAGTAAGGAAGGACTGAAGAAAAAGCACTTATGTTACTGTATCCTTCTGTATCTTTGTAAGTCATTTTCAGCATTAGTGGTTGGCTAATACAGGAAGTAACAAGAATAAGAAACGATGTGATGGGGTTCCCTGGTCATTTGTGTTTCTTAGAATATAACCACCTTCTTTCTGAGTTCAAAGCAAGTTCTAGTTCAATTGGAAAGTGTGGCCCTTCAGGGACTCTGCTTCCCTAGTCATAAGGTGTACCACTACGGTACTCACTCTGAGTCTTGCTGAATTCTCATGCTTCATGGGTTCACCAGAATTCTATTGCCATGGGGCATTGCAACACTGTGCAAAGGGAAGAAAGGGAGGACACATAGATTGTGCATATCCAGCCTCCTCTGCTCACATACAGGCTCCTTTGTTACATTAAACTTCACCTCAAAACACAAGTTGAAAGACAGAATTATTAAGAATTTCAAGATGGTAACAACAGAGCGTTGAACCAAGGAAAGGGCCCTTCTGAGTGGAGAGGAAGATCACAGGCCCATGAAGCTTGTCCTGGACATAGGTCATTTGGGGGAAATCTGGGGAAGTTATTACCACAGACACTGGCTGTAGTATTACAGCATCCTTCCTCTTCAGGACCTGGCTTTTCTTTAAGCCACTGATTTCCAGATCTGAGATTTGACTCAGGTCCTGAAACTGAACAAAGATACTGTGACATTTTATTGAGATGGCTGCTCTCATGTTTCAGATCATCCATTCCTGATTTTTTAATTTATTTTGTTATTACAGATGATAAACAACCTTTGTTGTCTGCCCATTTATTTTGCCCCTAAAAACTGCACACCTTTCTGCAGGTCAGGATCCCCTGGCTGCCGCATATACTGTTTATTACTGTAATTGTGCACACCTTCCAATAGTTAACTGTTTACACCTAGTCTCTATTATTTTGTGATCCTATAATTCCTATTGCTATCAAGGAACCCAGTTTTATAAGAGCATTTTGACCGTCTATTCTGTCCTACAAAAGTTAGCCTCCATTGAGCTTCTTGATGATGCTGGTGCCCTTCTCATCAGTGTGGACCATACCACTGATAAACTGAGTGTCCTCTGGGAAGTCGCACTTAACACTGTCATCCGGTGCCATACATAGCATATCCCTCTAGCATATCATCACTGCACCTTTTTATTCCCTTCTTTCACTATCTTTTATAAGAATTCTAGTGCTTCTATTTCACATAGTATGAGCCATCACTTTCTCAGGCCTCTGAGAGCTATCCTAGTAGTATGTAATCATTGTTTCCTGGGTCCTTATTAGGATGTAAAATTCTGTATAATGGAAGAGTGCCCCAATATAAACTGTTTTTTTTTTAACCTAAACTTAATGTTTCACCTGTTCTTCATTCTGCACTCTTAGGATTCAGTCCCATGAAGCTTTTATGGGATCCTACTGGAACATATTGGTTAACCTCTGTAGCTTCTTTGAGGCTGGTCTCTTTCTATTTTAATAGACCCGGCACTTTCCTAGACAGGTTATACTGGGACATATTGGTGTCCAGAAGAGCAGGTGGCAATACATTTGGATGAAGTGTGTATTTTCTTGCAAGGAAAATATGTCTGCATCATCTTTGGGAAGTGAGATACTTCTGAAGGTCGAAGCATACATTTGAATTTAAGTTTTCAAATGTTTCAACACAGATATCCCTATCCCAAATCCCCAGATCTCACTCCTTCCTAATCAGGGCCATCACCTTGGCATAGAAAACCTTTAAGAATTAAGAATATAACCTGCTGTCAAGCCTTTTAACATGTAAATGTTAATATATGGTCTCATCCTCAGCTTCATCAGCCTTTCAGCTCTGTGGGATGAGTCTCTTTATATGCTGCCAAGGTTTTCATACTTAATCTTTAATTGGTGATTAATCAGCCCCAGTCCTGCATTGTTTTTCTCCAGCGGGTTGAATAACCCATTTAATCCGATAATCCTTGAAATGACTACCTCAGCCTGAAACATTGCATCTGCCAGTGAATTTCCTCCCACCTGTGCAAGTTCTACCAATGAACCCCTGCAGCATCCCAGGGACTACTAGTGCTCTGCGTACCATCAGTAATGCTTCCTCACTGCCATCCAGTTGGAGGGCCATTCAGCTCCAATATCTCCTTTCAAACTCTGTTTTCCTTGAACCCTTTTTGGAACCAAGTTTATAGGTCAGGTTCCCAGAGAAACAGAAACTGATGTAGAGATTTGCATGCTGGAAACATGTTAGTGACAACTTTTGAAATCAGCATCCAGGAACATTGAAAGAGACAAACAAGAAGTGTGAAAGGAAGATGTTCAACTCTAATGCAGTTGTAACAAAAGTGTCGGCTGATACCATGCCAAGGTCTGGAGCTCAGGGAGCCTTCTACGATTAGTAGGGTACGTTACTTCCAATATGAGTAGGAGGCCAGGCAGCTCATTCAGGAAGGGAAGTTCCCAGCTAGGAGGCTGCCCAGACTTCCTGCAGCTAGGGAATCAGTGCTACAGTTCAGGGAGGTTATGCATGGGGTCAGTGAGCTGTGTCACCTAACATTCACTACCTACGGTTCCAAAACTATTCTAGGGATTGTCATCAAGATAGAATTCTGACCAATTCTAGTGTTCTTTTAGTTCATTTGTTTGGTCATTTATAAGAGTGGAATGTATAAAGTGAAATGAAGATCTAATGTTACTTTTCAGAAAACCTAATTGGGAGAGACCAAATTACTTAGATTCTCAGATATCAGTACTTTTCACAGAGTAAAGTAATGGTACTATCTGTACATCCTAAAGTACTGATGCAAAGTCAGCATGGTTTGAAGCTATAATCTTCTTAACTTAAATGGCAAGATTTGCTTTGTTGTTTAATTTGTCTTAATGACCTCACTGTATCAGCCAGGTAAATTAGAGTTTCTAGCTTGGCAGGCAAATCAACTTGGCCCCAAATAGTGAATTTACTTTAGTATTTAGAGATAATATTTGAACACTTCGGATTATCTTTTAATTTTTTTTCTTTTTTTTTAATACAAGTTAGACTAGGTTTACCCTATATTCAGACATTTTTAAAATTTACTTTTTATTTACATGAAGTAAATTTCACTCTTTTTGGTGTACATTTCTACTGGTTTCACAAATAAGTAGTCATGTAATCAACACCACAAACAAGAAAGAACACTTAGATCACTTTCAGAAACTTCTCTCATGCTAAAAGGGATCATGCTTCCCCCCTTGTTTGTGATCAAGTCCTATTTGTTAGCATAAACAAAAGAACTAGGGTAGAGTGATGAGAAAAAGATACCATCCCCCTTGACAAGGCCAGATCCAGCACAGGCTCTGGTTGTGTGTGTGATCAAGGCCAACACACCAGCTTTGACCAGCCTTTTCTTGTGAGGAGAGGATATGAGGACAATCTGGGCAGAGGGGACCTTCCATGAGGGTGGGGGTGGTGTAAGTTGGCTCTGGGTGCCTGTGGACCAGAGGACCCACAGTACCCTTGGCCAAGAGCACCCCAAGCTGCCTTTGACTGTGCCTGGTACAAAGCCACAATCTAGAGGGAAATCCATGGTGCCCTGAGGTCACCAGGAAGGTCCCAGGTGTTCAAAAACAACATGCAAGGAGGCCCTCTGGCCAGTAGCAAGCACCCACTTCCGCCAGCTCCAGTCACCTCTGCAAAGCCCTCAAGGATGGAGCATCAGGGTAGCCAGACTTCTTAGGGTCCCAATGTATCCTTTATCTTTAATGCTTAGTAAACACTAGGGTAGTCTCCATTTCTACAATGTTGTTTTTTCCAAACTGTCATATATGTGGAGTCATACAAATACAGAATTTTAAGTCTAGTTTCTTTCACATAGCATAAGGCATTTGAGATTTATCCATCAAAGTATAGTTTGTTCCTGTTAATTGCTAAGTAATATTCCATTCCATCCATTTCTCCATTCCCTAGTTGAAGAACATTTAGCTTATTTTCCATTTTTAGTGATTTCAAATAAAGCTCTTGAAATATTAGCCTACAGGATTCTATATGAAGAAAGAATTGTAGTTTTATGGGTAAATACTTAAGAATGGGATTGCTGGATCATATGGTAAGAGTATGTTTAAATTTATAATTGTCAAATTGTTTTCAATTGGCAGTGCATAAAAATTCTACTTGCACATGCTCTTTAGCTTTTGGTATTGCAGGTTTGTTTGTTTCAACAGGCAATAAATCTATTTGGTTTAGGCTACAAGTTCTGTTACATCTTATTTAGATGGCAGTAGCAGTTAGATTTAAAAACTTTTGCAATCCTGTCCGGTTCTGCCCCTGTTATGCTCCTTTCAGGCATTAGTCTGTGACAAGTGGTGATTTATATTAAAACTCCGTTCTCAAAGCCTTCATTATACTTTTTGGGTACATTACATTACATAGGTGCACATACCCAGCTTGGAGTTGGACCTGAGACTTACATAGGTTCATACCCAGAATTAGGGGACCCCCTTCTCTATATCTTGCCTCTCAAGCATTTGCTTCACACTTGTAGGCTCCCAGTGATCTTTTCCGCAATTTTTTGAACAAGTACATGTTATTTTAGCATTAGTTTCCCACACTGTTGCATAATTTCTCCTGCTGAATGAATTCATCCTTGGTTAAATATTGAAAGAAAAGGAGAAAAAAATGAAACAAACAAACAAATATTCCTCCAATAGTATTTGCACAGTCAGAAGCAACAAGAATTTCTACCATACTTCCCAGCTTACAGGGGCTTCTTTTAGCAGTTCTTCAAACAGGAGAATGGGTTTCCCCTGGATACAATTTATTTTCAGAGTTGCTTTGTGTATTTTATCTTAAGTGAGCAGTAGTGGGCTTCCTCCATTATAGCCACTGCTGGACGTTCTGGATCCTCCATCCAAACAAGTTCACTGTGGGCAGCATTTCACTGCTATGGGCTCTGCAACTTCTCATGACACAACATGGCTTCTAGAGCTCTGGGGAAGTACAGGAAGTGCCCCAGGAAAAAGTCTGAGCATCTCAACTCTTAGTGTGGAAAGCAATTCTTTCCCTATCTCATTTGCTGCACTTAGGCTCTGGAATTCAGTCCTGTGCCCTCATTCAGCCATGTTTAAGACACTTTTAAATGTTTTATTTTTTTCCCTTTAATTTTAAGAGTAACTTTTAAATGTTGACCAGTTGATTAGTTTTCTTTCATCTGATATTAACCATAATTACATATATTTTAAAGATGGATTAAAAAGTAACTAAAATTAGCAACCAATATGATATGATAGTTATTTAGAAACTGTCCTCTAGTATCTCTCCTAAATAAAGAATATGCAATTAAATTAGTTTGGAAATGTCATCATTACTGGGAATCTGTCATGAGCTAAAGGTGAATGCATGATAAATGAGCTTAGATGAAGCATTTAATTTCCTGCCAAACTTCCCTGAGACATTCTCAAAACTGTCTTCCATCACATCATTTCCTTTTATCATATGAGGTGTTATGCTTTATTCTAAATGAGACTATTTCTTTCCCCTTTTAACCTGAAGTCTTTAATCCAAAAATAAATAGACCCCACCCTTTGAAAAGATGGTTTTTAAATCTTGGTTCAAGAGTGTTTAGAAAGAAAAGCTTCATTCATGTCAGAGGATGGCCTACCTGCCCTTACTTATTGTTGCAAATAACAGCACATAACTCATCTACCTAGAAAAAAATTAGAAGTATACACTGTGGAATTGTCACCACAATACCTGGTACAGCTGGCATAACCAATAACATGGTGAAGAAACATGGTAACAGTAGATATACTAGGATAATCTCAAATAAATTAAGGCAAAAATGACAACCAAAAAGTCCTACCTGAGTTTAGTCACTGAACCAATGCCACCACAGATAGGGCTCTGCTCAAAATGTTAGGGTGGCTCTTTGTCTTAGTATCTCTGCAGTCTCTTGTCAATACCCCAATGCATCCATCACCCTCTTGTTTTCTGTTCATTGTCCAGGAAGATGTATGGGAGTGTCCTCTATCAGCAGTAACACTTCAAACTTTGATGCTGCTTCAAAGCAATATCTTTGTTTGGTGTTTACTTAGTGAAGGGTCTGAAAGACACATGGAAGAGAGATAGAGAAGATGAAAATCTCTGCTGATGGAGTTTGGTTCCTTTTCTATTACGTACTCAAGGAATGTAACTCTGATCCTCCCCCCCCCCTTTTTTTTTTTGATCCAACTAGAGAACCCAAAAGCACTTTAGGTTACAGGAGTCATTTATGATCAGTTAAGGATTTTAAGATTGATCAAGAAAGAGACAGGACCATAAGAGGTGGGAATATCAAGCTTTATTGGGCAGTATTTGGACAGGATTAAAAGAGTACAAGTTCCTCCTAGCAAGAGACCTTTCAGAGACAGTAAGCCGGGGGCCTATTCATATAGAAGGGGAATAGGGCACGGGGTCTCTCAGGGGAGAGGGTGAACTTGGAGAGGGGGCTTCTGTGTGTAAGTGATGTCACTCAGCAGCAAGGTGGGGAGTCTCTGGGCAGAGAGCCCCAAAGGGCAGCCGCAATGTAGGGTCTTTTATAGCTACAGTGTTTATCTTAGTTATGGGTAGCAGATTTGGGTGTAGTTTCACAGGGTATGTAAAATAGGTAGGCTGTAAATGGCTAAACTGTGTTTATGTGGACTATATTTGAAGCAATTAGATTGTAAGAATTTGAGTTTAGCACCAGTGGACTTTGGGTTAATGTTTCTAGCCTGCTGTGGAGAAGTAAACCACACAGGGGCCATCTGAGACCATTAAACAGGGACCATCTTTAGCCTATTTACATAACATTATCTTCATAAGAATTTAGTTAAGAGCATGCTTTTTTGAAAGTGTCTCTTCTCTGCTCCTACTCTCCACCCTAAGATCCTGGCAGCTTTTAAAAGTACTCCTTCCAAGCACAAACAGTATTGTACTGCAAAGAATTCTGGTAAATGCATTTTCCCACAGTGATGTTTTGAGATCTCTTAGCAGTCTTTTCTCTGTCTTACCACTTCCTCCAGCTCTGATCAGATTCCCTCATCCCCATTATCATCTTCCAAAGGTCTTCCTAGTTGACTGCTGTTAGAATGTATTAGGAGCCATTTCTGGGATAAGGAAGATAAGGTTTGCTATGACTCTGGCATTCATAAACAGGGCAACTTTAGGTGTTAAACAAACAAACAAATGTTCAACCTATTTAGTGAATGAAAATCAGATCTTTACAGATGGAGCTAAGACTAGGTTAGTACAACAGTAAAGAAGATATATTTATATTTCTCTTAGAAAGGTGGAGTGCAGTGGGGAGGAAAATCTGATGTATTTTATGTGAAAATAGTATATGATACAGGAATATTCTGAAAGGCAATTTTATATAGTACATAATTCAGAGCTTTAGAAAATATATTTTTGAGTGTGAAGATTAGGATATATCCTGTCAGAAATTAATATGTTAAACTAATTATTGAGGATGTTTTTTAATCTAATGAAAATTGTTAATATTGATTTTCAAGAATGTAGCATAACCTATTTTCATAGCTTGCTTCTGCTCTTAGCGAACAACAAGAATAAAAGGCTTGCCATGTTGTTTATGCATTTAAACAAGTCTTTGTTGTACAAAAGTGTACCATCTTTTGAATTGGAGCAATTATGGCAGAAAGCTTAATAACCATTAGCACCATAATTTTAATAACCATTGGCTGGTATAACCAGCCTATCCTGATGTCTGGAAGAAACCATCTGTCCTCAGGTTAAATGACTTCCTGGAAATCATAGGTGTGTGATCCTGGACAAGTCACTTAATGTCTCTGAAGCTCATCTTCTTCATTTTAAAAAGAAGATAATGTTGATTATAATAATATCTACCCTCAAAGGTTATTGGGATTAAATGAGATAATGCATGAAAAAATTTAGTAAATTTCCTGGCACAGAGTATGCAATGTAAACATTAACTATTATATTTGAGTAAACAGAGTGTACTGAGCAAAACAGCATTATGCCACTCTCTCAAAGCCACACAGAGTTCTATCACCACAATATACATAGAAGCAGCTAGTTGGCAAGCCTATCAACACACAATTTCCTAATGACTCAAAACCACCACACTCACACCACTTCTTTGATAATGGAGATTCACAATCAAAGAGACCCAGAAAAAATCATCAGATTTAGATGATCCTGTAAGAATCAGAGTACCCACACCACATCTGACCACTTAGTGGAAAAATAACCAGAGAACTGATTAGTTTGTTGCCTGTGAGAGGGCTACTTTCTCTGGTCATTATCTTATCATATGCTATAATCTTCAGGAAAAGTAGTTTTTTTTTTTGTTTATTTTTTGGTTTTTTTTTGTATTCAGAATACCAAGCCTTGTTTTAGTTTTTAAATTTCTAGTCAAAATTTCTAAGCAAAACAGGCAGTCACTTTATTTTTGCATTTTATTTAGCAAAGAAGTTGTTTACTATTTTCTGGAGTAGACAAATTCATGGGCTGAATTTTTCAGTAGAACTACTAAAAAATAATAAATTTTGTTTGCCTTTCAAGAAAAATTTAAGCATAATCACTCTAGTTTTTAAAAAGTTTTCTTTTTGTTCTAGACTCACTAAAAGCCTGATACTTGATCTATTTTTGTTTTAAATAAACAGATATGTGTGTGTGTGAGAATATAACTTTGTAATTATCTTAATGTGGTTTAGTATGATTTGTAATGTGTCAAGACTAAAAAGAATTAAACAGTCAGTGGTCTGTCTTAATTCTTTATGAAATGCAACACTGTGCTTCACTGAACAACTATTAATTAAGATAATCGCTCAGTTGGCATGTTTCAGCTACCAGTAAGATATGCAAATTAACCAGAGAATGTGCTATTTCGTTAATTAATATTGTAAGCAAGAAGCTTTTTTCTCATAGTTAATTCACTTCTTAATGGCTAGGATAATATAGCAATATTTTCAAATAGATGTGGAAGAATTCTACTTATATATGCACGCATATGTGTATTTTTTATAGTATATATAGTACCTTACATAATACTGTGAAGTGTTAAATTCACAATTACATGAAAAAAAGAACATTTGTTGAGAACAAGAACAATACAGGCTGATGGGACTTGTGACAATCAGGCAAACAAAAAGTATCACTCTAGAAAAATAAATTCCAGCTAGTGCAGAGCCAAGAAACACCCACTTTACCTGCCATGGATTTGGAAATTAATATCCTAATTTCTGTGTTCAGCAAACTGTTTTCGCCTCTTACTATACTAAAAATGAGTGTTTCCATCCCCCCCCCAAATAGTCTGAATTTAGTGATAAAAGAATTTTATATACAGAAAATTCAAGGTTCAAGGAGGTTAACTATTTCATCAAGTTCACATAACCAGTAATGAGAGGGATCTGGTAGTCACATTCAACTCTGCTGCCTCATCCTACGTTCTTTCCATTTTACATACTATCTCCAATATTTACTTTGCTGAAAGATGCACTTGAAATACAATTCTCAGAAATTCATCATTTTTTAATCTTCACTTTTCACCAACAAATACATTTTCTGGTTGTGATAACTATAATCTGAAAACCGCTACATATTAATAAAAACTGACACTGATTTGTTTTTAGGTATTCATTTATGCAATATGAAGTCAGCTGTGTAAAAGTGACAGGAGAGAGAATTTCTTACAGCTCATTAGTTGAACATACAGCAGCAATCAATTGTATTTAATAGTCACCGCATACACAAGACCAAGATTAATTTTGGCAAATGAACTAAACTTGAAAAATCAGGCAAGAAACAAAGGATTGGAGATAGTCACAGAAGAGATTGCAAAGAAGAATCAAACTTCCATTAAGTCACATGGATTCTTTCAGTTTTAAAATTATATGTATGTCCTAAATTAAGCCAGAGTATTTTTTTTATCATCTTTCTGACTGTTTCTTCCACTTTCTAATTCCTTCTGTTTTACTATAATTTTAGTAATATAAGGTGTCAAAGATATTAATCACAAAATTGATTTTAGGGATATCCTTAAAATAACAACAACATCATGATGGAATAGCTAACCCTTATTAAGTACTTTCTGTGTGCTATGCATCATACAGATCTCTATACGCTAATTAATTCATTTAATTTTAACAACATTTTAATGAAATTAGTTACTGATATTTCCATGATGAGAAAATAAGCCATAGAAAGGTTAAAGTTGAAACTGCCATTGAATTGCATTTCCACAAATTATTGCTCATATAGAGTCTTAGGTCGGCCAGAGTGGGACTGTTCCTCATTTCACTTGTATTAAGGGCGACTGCAACTCTAACACTGTTAAGAGAATATTTTGAAAATCCTCATCTTCAAACCATTCATTCATTTATTCATTCAACTCATCATTATTGGACAACTGTTTTATGCCAAGCAATGTTCTTTGTGCTTGGGCATTTCTGCCCTCATCAAGTTAATATTTTAGTGGGAAGAGAAAGACCATCATCAATGAAATTATACTTTAGAAGATGGCAAATGTATGAAAAGTAATAAAGGAGGGTAAAGTAATCAGGTGTGCTGAGGGTAGCGGTAGAGGGAATGTAAAACAGAGTGGTCAAAGTAGGTCTTACTCAGTAAATGATGCTGAGGCAGGTAAGGCTAGACCAGAATGAGTAAGTGGAAGTTGGAGGAGAAGTTGGAGAGATAATGGGAAATCAGATTATGATAAATCTTGGGAGAATGGCAGGATCCTTGGTTTTCACGCTGAGTGAAAAGTGGAATCATTGGAGTGTATGCAGAGATGAGTGACATAAAACCATACAACTCCTAGAAGAAACATAGGGTAAAAGCTTCTTGACATTGGTCTTGGCAGTGATTTCTTGGATATGACATCAAAGGCACAGACAACAAAGGCAGAGCGAGACAAGTGGGACTATATCAAACTAAAAAGTTTTTGCACAGCAACAAAAACAATCAACTAAATGAAAAGGCAACCTACAGAATGGAAGAATATGTTTGCGAGCCGTATATCTGATAAAAGATAATGCAAAATCCATAATATATAGGGAACTCCTTCAATTCAATAGCAAATAATAATAACAATAAAAATAACTCAATTAAAAATGGGGAAAGGAACTCAACAGACACTTTCCCCAAGAAAACATAAAAATGACCAACAGGTATAAGAAAATGTGCTCAATATCAATAATCATCAAGGAAATACAAATCAAAACCCCAGTGAAATATCACGTCACACCATTTAGGATGGCTATTATTTAAAAAAAAAAATATATATATATATAACAAATATTGCTGAAGCTATGAAAATAAGGATACCCTTGTACACTGTTGGTTGGACTGCAAATTGGTGTATCAACTGTGGGAAACAGTACAGAGGCCCGTCAGAAAATTTTAAAGTAGAACTACCATATGATTCAGCAATCGCACCTCTGCTTATATATTCAAAAGAGTAGAAATGTGAATTTTGAAGTGGTATCTATACTGCCATGCTTATTGCAGCGTTATTTATAATGACCAAGATATGGGGGCAACCTAAATGTCCATTGATGGACAAATGGATAAAGAAAATATCATACATACATACAAAATAATGCAATTCAGTCTTAAGAAAAAGGCAATCCTGCCATTTGCAGCAACATGGATAAACCTGGAAAACATGCTAAGTGAAACATGCCAGACACAGAAGAGAAATACTACATAATACCACTTATATAAGGAATCTAAAATAATCAAACTCATGAAAGCAGAGTGTAGAATAGTAGTTGCCAGAGGCTGAGAGGAGGGGAAGCAGGGAGTTTTTAGTCAAATGGTACAAAGTTTTTCAGTTATATAAATTAAATAAGTTCTGGAGATCTACTGTACAGCTGAGTGCCTATACCTAATTATACTATAATGTATACTTAAAATTTGGCTTAGAGAGTAGATCCTATGCTAAATGTTCTTATCACAAAAAGTACAATAAATAACGAGGGCAGGAGGAAACATATGGAGGTAATGAATATGAATACGTTTATGGCGTGGATTGTGGTGATGGTTTCATGGGTGTATAATTATCTCCAAACTCATCAAGCTGTGTACATCAAGTGTGTGCAGCCTTTTGTGTATCACTCATACCTCAATAGAATGTTTAAAAAAATAATGCTATTGTGCCTACATTAAAAATATATGACTCTGTCCTCTGTATTGAGAATAACCCAGCAATCCCGAGTGGAAACAGAGCACTGAAAAAGCTATTTTAATAATCAAGAATGGAGGTGATGTTGCTTGGTTTTGGTGATAAAAGAGTTGAGAGATAGTTGGTTCTGTCTGTATTCTGAAAGTAAAATGTTAGAATTTTCAGAAAAGTTGAACTAGAATTTATGACAGAGTAAAGAATCAAAAACAACCTGATTAAAAAACGGACAGAGGACCCGAATAAACTGTTTTCCCCCAAAGGAGACATTCAGATGGCCAAACAAGCAAGTGAAAAGATAATCAACATCACTAATCATCAGGGAAATGCAAATCAAAACCACAGTGAGATATCACATCACACCTGTCAGAACTGGCAATTATCAAAAAGACAACAAATAACAAGTGTTGGTGAGTATGTGGAGAAAAGGGAAGATTCATGCTTCTGTTGATGAGAATGTAAATTGGTGCAACCACTATGGAAAACAGTATGAATGTTTCTCATAGAATTAAGACTAGAACTACCGTACAATCCTACTTCTGGAATTATTCAAATAAATCAAAAACTCTAATTCAAAAAGATACATGAATCCTATGTTCATTGCAACATTATTACAATAGCCAAGCTATGGAAGCAACTGAGATGCCCATCAATAGAAGAATGGATAAGGAAGATGTGATATAGATAATATACTGTCTGATTTCCCTGCTTCCAGTGCCTTCTATTTTGTTAGTCAAGGTCCTGAAAGGAAATTAATGCCACATTCACTTTTGAAATTTTAGGAGATTTAACAAAGAACTGTTTACAAAGTCATTGGCATGGTTTGAAAAAAGCAACAGAAAAAGCTGCAGTGGTTGTGGGCTATTAACAACCAGGAGCTGTTACTAAACCTAGGCCTAGTGGTTCTAGGAGAGAGAGCAGTTACCAGAACCAGGAGAGGACTAAGACAAGATTTATAGCTTTTGGAAATGTTGGGGAAATATAATTAAAATCAAAATCCCTGCCAACCCAGAAAACCTTACCACAAAAGTAGAAAAGAAAGAAAACCTTTTCATTATTAAATAAACATTAAACTAGAATTTGATGTGCATCACAGGCAATCTGCTAAGAGACTACAAAGACAGAGATGAATCTCACACCTGTATAGCCAAACAGACACAATCAATTATGTACATGTTCTCAAAATACAAGATAAACAATAGCTAGTCCTCAAGTGAAAGGACTTGACAGCACCATTTGTCACAAATAGTTCATCCTAAATTCACCTGATAGTTAAGGGGATCACCTGCGTTAATTAATTGACTTTATACAAAGAAAAAGTAAACTTCTCATATCTTTATAATAGAAGGTATTTTTGCAACTTGGAGCAAAGAGACCCCTGAAATTAGGCTCCTACTCTCCCACAGAAACCAAGAGATAGGGGCATTATCTTCCTTGATTACATTTCAAAGAGATGGCTCAAAGGTCCTTGAGAAAGACATGCTTGGGTTGTAAAGCTGGCAAGAGGCTTATTTAGTTCTTAAAAAGATTTACATACATTTCAGAGACAGAAAAAGAACTTACAAGTTTCTAAAGTAAATGCCCTAAGAAAAGGGAGAGGAGAGAAGTCTCCTTTCTTATTTTGAACAGGGAGAATTAAGCTTCTTATTTTTAGTTTGTATTTGCCCTTATGATAGCAGGATTGAGCTGCAGTGACTTGTCAGAGAAGTCAAAGAAATAAATGTTCAACCTCCCTTTCCTTACAACTTCTAGATCTCCTGTCAGTGCCTCCCTACCAGTGTCTTAGCCTGGGTTTTCCCAAAAGCAAAGACTGAAACAATTCCTTATATGCCGGTAGATTATACAGTAGGTTACACAGGGAGCGCAAGGCAGTAAAAGGAAAGAAAGAAATAAGACAGGACAGAAAAGTCAGAACAAGTGTGTATTACTGAGTTTGATTCCTTCCAGAGGCAGCTGGAGTTTGATCCTTCTTGGACCTTCTCAGGAACCCACAGAATGGCTTTTAGATATGTCACTGGAAGATTGACAGGGAAGAGCATTTATCTATTTCATCCCACCCCATATTGTTTGAGGGTTAGTCCAGGGACATTACAGTAAGTCAGTCAAAGCCTGTAGGTGAGCATTCAGCTGCAGCTGAAAAGAAGAATGTAAGCCTGGACTCAGAAGGTATCTGATGCACCTATATTGGCCTTTCCAGCTAGACGCTGAAAGAAATGAAGGCAGTTGGTGCCATTTATAAGGAGTGACTTCCTGGGGCACAGGATAGGGTGGAGAAGGATGGAGAATAAACCTGGCATTGCAAATGAAATATATTCAGTATATCTCCTTTAAAGACTGCTCTCAAAACTATAGCCAGAATGATCTTTTTAAAACCTAAGCTAGATTATGTTATTCCTCTGGTTAAAACCCTCTCTGTTTCCCTTGCTCCACTTAATGTTTTTTCCACATCATAAATTGAAACCAAGTTTTTTTAACATTTTTTATTGATTTATAATCATTTTACAATGTTGTGTCAAATTCCAGTGTTCAGCACAATTTTTCAGTCATACATGAACATATACACACTCATTATCACATTGTTTTCTCTGTGAGCTACCATAAGATTTTGTGTATATTTCCCTGTGCTATACAGTATAATCTTGCTTATCTATTCTACAATTTTGAAATCCCAGTCTATCCCTTCCCACCCTCCGCCCCCCTAATTGAAACCAAGTTTGTTAAGGAAACAGATAGGGTTTCAGTTGATAATATACAGAGAATAATTGTGTTGTGCTAAACTAAAATATTGTATAAATATTTGAAGCACGAATATTGCACTGAAAAGCATATTTGAACATAGAATTATATTGCGAACTGTTACTATGTAGTTTTATATCTTTGAAAGTGTGAAAGTATTAATCAGCTCTGGAATGCTAGATTAAGCAGATATTAAATAATGGAAAAGACAGAGTACAACTCTTAGATGAAAACTGATAGAATCTGTGACATCTCCTTATTAATAACATTAAACGACCTGTCTTTTTTTTATTGACTTGTTTAGAGTCTTTCTAACCTTTTAACTTTGAATCTTTGTTTAATATAGCATTCTCACTACAGATGACTAAATTATTTTCAAGTATTTGTGGAAATATCTACTGTATAAAAAGCAATTCCTTTATTTCCACAGATGTTTGTTCATCACTGTGATAGATAACAGGCTTTCAAAAATACAAAGACAGAAAATAATTCTGTCTCTCAGTGAGCTCTCAGTGCAGTGTAAGTTATATATTCTGATAAATGTTAAAATGCAGGTATAAAGTGATGTAATATAAATACACAGGGCAGAAAATCTAATTCATTCTTCCAGAATCATATGTTGCTTCCAAAAAGAGATGATTATTAACATGGATCTTGACAGTCTAGCAGGATATAGCAGAGAGAAAGGTGAATACACAAGTACAGAGATTTTAGAGACAATGGTTTATTCTGGAAGCTACTGTTAGTACAGCAGAATATTGAAATTTAAGCAAAGTTTGCTATGCAGATGAGGCCAAACAGACAGTAGGAATCAGAGTGCTTAAATTTTAGTTGTTCCCTTTAAGATTTTACTCTTTATCCTGAAGGTGATAACTAGTTACTGAAGGCTTTTCAGCAGGAAGCTAATAATGCGAAATTCATCCTTAAAAAAAAAAGAAAAATCCCTGACATAAAGTACTAGTCTGACTGAAAGGGCAACTGGAGCTAGGAAAATCCATTAGAAAGCTATTGCTATCTTTAAGATAAGAGATCTGAGTGCCTGAATTAAATTTCTGGCTATGGAAATGGAAGGATTTCATGAGCTACCTAATACTAAAATCTATCAAACTTGGTTAATCCAGGAAACTGTAACTCCCAGGCTTCCAACATAAATGACTGAATGCATGGCAGTGACAGAGTGTAAGAAGCATTTGGATCAGGTAGAAAAGCCTAGAGACAACAGCTAGTGTTTGAGTTATCTATCATTGTAGGATAAATCCCTTATCACTAAGTGGCATAGAACAACTACCAATCATTTATGGTCATGGATTCTGTGGGGGACCATTCAGGAACAGCAGGAATGGCCAGTGTCTGCTCCATGATGTCCGTGGTCTCAGCTGGAGAGATATGAGTGGCTGAGATGACTGGAAAAACTGGTACCTGGAACAGTCTCTTTATCTCAGAACTTGTTTAAAAACCACTGAGGATCTCAAAGGGAACTTACCCTTTATGTGAATTATAATCATTGATATTTACCATATTAAAAATTAAAACAGAAAATTTAAATGTATTTATTTAAAATAGTTACGAGAAGTCCTTAGTTTGATGTCATATATAACTTTTTGTATAAAAAGCTGTATTTTCCTAAATAAAAAAAAATTGTAAAAACAGTGGCATTCTTTCGATTTTTTGCAAAACCCCTTAATTTCAGACTTGATAGAAAATACCCAGTTTCTCATATCTGCTGCTCCAGTCCTTAATATGTTGTTTTGATTGATGTATGTGAAGAAAATCTGAACTTATGCAAGGGTAAAGTTGGAAAAAGAAGGAATATTTTAATAACCTTTTCAGATAATTGTATTTTCCTTCAATACGGTATCAAAACTCAACAAGAGGTATTTTCTTAAAGTTCAGTTTCAGTGTGGAATCTGAAACTTTATAAGTTAACTTTTTGTACTCTGTTACATTAAAATCCATCGATACATCTTGCACTTTTAGTGGACCTTTTACTCATGAATGATTTTTATAATATGCACAGGTCATGAGGAAAATATTGTTTCACTAAGCTATACAGATCTTGCAAATGTTGATACATATCATTATACAAGTATATAAATTTTAAAAATGACATTCATTAAAGTCATCACTGATCAGAAAAGTCTTGACAAGCTATTAAGCTGATAGTGGCAGATAAAAACTTAATCATTGACAATCAATAACTATCAATTTTTTTCTTTGGAGTATTTTCTTGTTTTCTAAGAAAAGGTTTTCTAAATAACTAATGATGAATAACTGTAGTTTTTTGCAGTCCTTATTTCATGTAAAAATGGCCTTCCATGAAATAAGCACTAGTTCAGCCTACAACTCAATTACACAAGTGCTTTTTCTTGAAACAAGGATCATACTTTTGTATGCAGCAATGTACTTCATGCGTATTCCCCATCTTGTCACATAGAATATTAAAAAGATGAGTACTAAAGAATTTTGATTTGATAAAATTTAATATTTTTCTGTATCACCAAAAACATTCTCAAGTGAAAATGACTTGTTTTTTTCTCTGCAAGGGTATAATAGTAAAGAATTTAAAGAATATTAGTACAGTATGGTGTATCCACCTTGATTTATGCTAGAGCATCAGCAGTTTTTGCCCTGCTTCAAATGTCAATATAGTGCAAGAGACAAATAATGTGTTAGCGTTAGTTAGAAATTAGTTTTGACCTCACAGACTCCTTGAGAAAATTTCAGTAGCTCTTAGAGGTCCATGGACTAAACTTTGTGAACCAATGATCTTCATTTATATTTTGGGGTGATGTGAAGACTGACACTGAATGCCTTGACTGGGCTTCTCCATAAAGCTGGGTTTCCTTATAGCTTGATGGCTTCAGAGTAATTGGACATTTTAAGTGGTGTCTTAATGAATGCCACAATAAGTAAGGCAGAAGCTGAATGGCTTTTTATGACTTAGCCTCTGCAGTGACATAGCATAACTTTTTTCATTTTCTAATGTTTAAATAGTCACAAGCTCAAGGGAAGAAGGCATATACCCCCACCTCTTGATGGGAAGAGTACTAAAGAATTTGCAGCGATGTTTTTAAAATTTCCACAGACTAATTCTGGCCATTAAATTGTTTATATTCTTCCACTATGCAAAATATACTCACCCCTTCAAAGATCTTTTTAAAAATCTCACCCGACTAGAGAAGTAGGGTCAATATTCAGATTTTTGTTGTCTAAATCAGGCCTAGATATGAATGAAGATCCTTGGGTTTGTATCCTTGGTATGATTCCTTGTGATTTGAAGACTTATGGTCTAAAGAGATCTGTTACCTGCTTTACAGTCACCCAGTGTACAATAATTGTCAGGTATAGGATACCATAATAGACATTTCAATTTAAAAAGAGGAGAAAATGGAGGTGCACAGCAGTCACTCATCATTAATAATTCTAAAATTTGACAGAATTCCTCTCACCAGTTCCTTGATTAAGGTCCAGTCCTTCTTTTTGCCCTGTTATTACCACTAGTCTGCCCATTGGACTTTTAATTGTGCTAAGCCATCCTTCCTTTTACGTTGGAAATGGCCTGTGTTTGCAGGTAGGTAGTTTTCTCCATCGCCTCCTGTCCATAGAAGTTTGAGGGTTCAAAGGCCTTTTAAAATTTTATCCTGAGTCTGGCTTTTCAGCTGTTCAATTATTGATAACTCAATGGAATTACCAAGTTTGTACTTGTAGATGCAATTCTAGACCCACTATTTACTGAGTACATAATATGTGAAGGCAGTGTTAGCCCCTGGAATAAGACTTTAATAGGTTAGGCATGGTTCCAGCCCTCATGGAGAGTAGAATCTCATTTGACATCTTCCATCATTGAGATTCAGGCCATGAAAGGAAAATACAGGTTGCTACAGTGCAGAGATCAGAAGAATAGACCTATTCCAGAAATTAGGAAGTGACATTTAAGCTAAGCTATGAAGGGTGAGTAAAACTTAACTTTAAAGTGTGCACTATTCCTGTATTGGTGTTGTATATACTTGGGCATTAAATTGAGGCCTTCTGATAGCTCAAAACAGCATTTTTAGCTTTTAATATAAATATAAAACAACCTAAAAGGTATATGCCTTTATCCTAATCTCACACATCTAGCAAATGTACAGGGGAGAGATTTTCTTCCCTTTCTGTTGTGGAAGTAGTCATTATTATAATGTCATCCTTACACAACTAAATCTATATGCAGCAATGTTGCCGTGATTGTATTGGTAAGCATACATATATTCACATGAGTGATTATCCCTCATCATTTGATCTCTTCCATAAAAAGAATAAAAGTTGCTGTTGAAATAAATAAGAATAAGGAACACAGCTTATAGTTATGGGCCTAGTGCCTAGATTAAATATTTAACAAGGTTCCATAGGAAGCCTGCATTTTCAGGGATTTATTATTCTGATATAAAATTCACTGGGATTAAACTAGGCAGACAGCAACTTTTTATTTTCCAAATCTAGTTTAAATTGGTTCGGCTGTTTTATGTTATGGGGGTTTAAAGAAAAAAAAAATCTCTAGTCTTCAATTACATCTCAGCTCCTTTTACTCAGTGCCTATCTGAATTTAAAAAGTAATAATAATAACATAAAAAGATAGGTTTATAGACATTCATTTTATGACAGAAAACAAGAGTATGAGATAGATTTTTGGTAATTGGATGGCTTTCAACTAATTGTATTTTCTTCTCTTTTACAAAGCATTGTGTGCCATGTGTAAACGGGGGCTTACTGTGTGGTATAGCATATTTAGTACCATATTTGCTCTCTGTGAATTGATTTTACCTTTACGAGTAGATTGATTGATCTTTCTTCTTTTGGATACTTGCAACCCCTGGCTTTTAATTTGGCTTAACTTAGAACAGACATTTGAAATAGTATGGATTTTGTTTTGTTTTGCCCCCAAATTTAACACTTTTTATGCAGTGTCCTTTTTAAATAAGCAATTCCAATAACTCTAAGCTTAAAAAACAATTGTACCATTCCTTTTTAATAAAAAAGTATAAATTAGGACAATGAAAGAATATTTTTGATCTTGTTATTAGCTATAAAATAAGGGATCAAATACAGGAAAATCAAGAACAACATGATTAGAATGTATATAAACTAGTCACCAATTCTTGCTTACCAGAGCTAAGATGCCCACTATGATGTTTAGAAGTAAAAATTTAGTACGTAATAATGATTTCTCACAGGGCAACAATTGTATAAATCTCAATAGGACTAGTAAATTTTATTAGAAAAAGAAATTAGAATGCTGAAAAAGATGAAATAAAGGTGGATCATTGGGGGTTAACAAAGAGGAAGAAACAGAGTGAAAGGAATCAAGCTTACTCTGAAAGTTTGAGCTTAAATATCCATTAAGATAGTGTTGAAAGATAAGGTATATACCAAAAGAAAGGAAGCGAGCATCCAAATGGGGAAGGAAGTTGTGGGATGGGATTAGATTGCCAGAAGGATGATCCTGTGCAGCCAACATATAGCTGGAAAACTCAGGTTGAAACTTGGGAGAGGCCAAAACTGAAGATACAGAGTTGGAAGTCACCTTTCCAAAGGTGACTTTAGATAAGCTGACCCAGGAACTGAGGAATTAAAGATAGAGCCAGAGCAGTACCAAGAAATTATTCATTGTGGAATTTCTACATTAAAGGGGAGGAAAGAGGAAGAGAAGCTGGAAAAGTTAGAAAATATGTTAATTAAAGAAAAAGAAGAGTTGAGAAAGTAAATAACTTGTTCCAATGTTTGCCTACTGTAAGTCTCTAAGGTAGGTTGTCATAAATGTGTGCAACATCTTCTGTAGACAACAGACTCTGCTAGGCAATGCCTAATATACAGAGGTGAGAAAATTCAGTCCCTTGTTTAAGGAAGCTTGTAATGACAGTTATAAAGTAGAGATTTTCTATACGTAATCTTTTTATAGGAATCACTTATGAAGACAACATTAGAGAAGATGGGGGGTAAATAATAGATTTGAGAATGAATAAAGGTTTTCTCTTTTTAAATGCACATGGTTTGTAGACCTGTTTTCCTTGTAGCAGATGTGAATTTCATATACAATTTCCTGAGTCAAAGCATTTTTCTGTTTGGCTTAAGGAAGATATTTGAATGCAAAGATCAGCTGAACTCTGGAGGCAATTAACATCTGATTTAAATTTAGTCTTCCGTGGAGCTTGGGTGATTAGACTACCACTTAGTGGGAATGTATCCTTTGGATATCCAGGGGGCATGCACACCTGTTATCACCACAGCTGGTTTGTAAATGTCACTGCTGCTTCATATAAATAAAGCAAAGAAATGGATAAACAGCACTTCAGAAGCATATTATGATTTCATTTTAGGGCGTTTTGATGATTTGTGCATTTCCTCATAAATTAATACAGTGTATTTGTTAAAATGATATACTAACATTTAAAGAAAACATATGCTCAGCAAGTAATTGAGTCATTATGAAATGTAACGTTCATCTACAAATTAAAGTGTTTTTCTTCATTATGGATATAAAACGTCTGTCTTAAAGAAGGTGAGTCTAAGGGCTGGAAAATGAACAGTACAAATGAATATTTAGATTTTATCAATAAAAATAATGCCAAAAAAGTGTAGAAAATTGATTCCTTTTAAATAACAGATAATAGTAAGTTTAAAAGGGAAGGTGTCAAACCATATAGTTTCATCTTTTTTATGTTCTGGCTGAATTATGATAGGGTATAGTCTATATGATAAAGATTTCTTATGGGGTCCAAGGGAATTAATTTTTTTAAATCATCATTTTTGTAGGATACAGAGGAAAGCTATTGATATATAGTATTAATGATGATAAGATTATTATCAAATAGACATATAAGAATATATATCCAACGATGGTTGTATACACTATTTGTGTGTACTGTATTGTCTCATGAGCCAATTTAAGACATTAAATTATGGTTATGTGAGAAAGTAGAAATATAGAAAAAAGGGTATAGGCATACTTTGGAGGTATTGTGGACTTGGTTCCAGGCCATCTCCATATAGCAAATAGCATAATAAAGAGAGTCACACGAGTTTTTTGGTTTCCCAGTGCATATAAAAGTTGTTTACACTATTCTGTAGTCTATTAAGTGTGCAATAGCATTATGTCTAATAACAATGTATATACCTTAATTAAAAATATTTTATTGCTAAAAAATGCTAACCGTAATTTGAACTTTTAGTGAGTTATAGTAGTAACGTGAAAACCCACCAATCATAGATCACTATAACAAATATGATGAAAATGAAACAGTTTGAAATATTGTGAGAATTACCAAAATGTGACACAGAGATACAAAGTGAGCAAACCCTGTTGGAAAATGACATTGATAGGCCTACTCAATGTAGGATTGCCAGAAAGCTTCAATCTGCAAAAAATACATTAACTGTGAAGCACAATAAAATGGAATATGCCTGTATAAAACATTTTTTTAATGATTATTGCAATAAGCCAGATGCAAATAGGGTAAATACATGAGGTTCTTCTCATGTGGCTCCTGTTAACAGGTGATCAACAGAAAGTGACATGTCAGGGTCCATAAGGCAAGATAGAATAGTAAATTCAGTGTCAAAGCAGAAACTACCATGGACAATGTTAAGTAGGCAAGGAAGACTTTAAGTCTATTGCAATAGGGGGATGAAATCAAAACTCAGTCTGAACTCAACTCCACTGAAACAAAAGTCTGTTGGGTTTTTAAGGGATTGGATGAGGGGAAGATCATAGGCCATTTGTATTTGTTAATTGAGTTTACCTAAAGGAAAAGTAAACTTTCTTCTGTCTTTATGACAAGAGATAATGAAATAACTTGAAGCAAGAAATCCTACAGAAGTTAGGCTCCTGCCCTCTCACAAATGGAAAAATAGGGGTACTGTCTTTCTGGATGATTACATTTGAAATAGATGGTTCCCAGGTCCTTGAGAAAAACATTCCTGAGCTGTTCAACTGACAAGAAGTGTTTAAAAAGATTTACATCTTAAAGGAATAGAGAACGGTTTATAATGACAAGTTTTCTAAAGTAAATGCTCTAAGGAATGGGAGGTCAGGGGCAGACAGTCAGGAAGAAACCTGTCTAAAATTTAGGGAAGCCAAGGGGAATGTTTCAAGGCCTTCTTGATCATCAGGAACCACATGTTCATAAGGATCCAGCACCTCAAATGTTTCTAAAGGGAACATTTCTTGAATGAATGAATCAAAAATCAGAATATTGATTCAATAATGCTGCTATTATATAAAGCTCTGTTTCTCACCTTTTTTCCGTGTTATGGTACTCATAGTAAATGCTAATATTTGAGTGCCTCTATGGATTAAGTCAATTCAGAGTCAGATTAGACCTGCTTAGCCTCCATAAACTCCACTTAACTGCCCTGAGGAGTAACATGTCAGCACCCCAACAATTTCTTCTAGAAAGTTCTGATAGAGAGCTAATTGTAGATGAGTGAATAGTGGAAGTGACCTTGCAAGTTAATTGAAATAACACGTTCTTTTTCTTACCACTATTTCTCTAGCAAGTTGAGTGATGATCCAGCTTTCCATTTCATTGCTGAACCTCAACCTCCCTCCCTATGTGGCTTCTTCCTGTGTATCTCACATGTCTTCTGCTCCTCTCTTTCCACACTGTTTCAGCTAGACACAGATCACAGTTTGTGCTTTCACAGTCTTCATCTCAAGGCTTTGTCTTTCCTAAAACGTTTTGTCCTTTCCTCAGCCTATCCAAATGACAACCATAACTCAACAGCCAGCCTCACTTCCTTCATTAGGCTTTCTTTTATTATTCCATCCTTCATCCTTCATTGACCTCTCCCATTCGAATGTTTATTGGCTATTACTGCCTATAGAATTTCTTTCAGCACTTCATTAAGTATTAACATAAGGCAGATTATGATTGTTTCATAGGTTTATGTCATGTCTATAGAATGAGATTAGAAGGGTTTAATGTTTATATGCCTTTCTTCTCATCAAAGTAAGATTTTGATGATTACCTTTTTACTTAAAAACTAACAAAAAAGTAAATGACATCATGACATGTTTGTTTTAAGAATATTTAGTGATAATAGTACTATAATGAATCACCTTAAATAAAAAAAAAAAGATCATTCTATCAGCAAAGGGCTAGATTAATGTACCAGCTATGTTCAAACAAACACAATTGATGTATATTTTAATTAGGTTCCCTGATTAATAAAACTATATAGATAGTCAAATCAAATATAATTAGAAAATAGTAATTCAGTGAGCCTAATGATACTGTGTGGGACGTACAGTTTCCTCTTCACCTTTGGTCTCCTCCTCACCATTTATCCATCTGTTGAGTGTATTTATTATTTTCTTTCTATTAATATAAAGGATGTTTCTTTTGTTGGTAAAGATGTCAGATACCTGCCTATAAATTTAAATATGGCATCTCTTGCTCATGTCCATTTGGAGATGCTCAAAATAATAAGCTATAAAGAGACAGCCCAGTCTATCTCTGTCCTCATCTCTTTCAGTGACTGAGTACAGCTAAGTTTTACTCCCTGATACCAATGACCTGTGATATGTTTTTGAGATTACAAATGAATGCACATCTAATATCTTCCTATCAATTTCCCATCCATATTAAACCCATTGTGATTTGGTGTATCTGTTATGCTTCCTTTAAAATTAATTTCAAATTATATGTTATCTATCCACACTGTAGCTTTTAAAGGAAATCATTTTTTAATTATGCTAGATTAATGATTGCAATATTTCCTGGTTAAGAATTTCATTTACTCAGAATGGAAATTAAATTATATGTTAAAATGAACAGCTTGTGTTTTATAGAGAAAAAGAACCTGAGTTTGATAACATTACTTTCTGAGATGTATTGAAAGGCCTTATACCAAACACTGAATAATAAAATGTGTTCTTATTATATTAATGTCACTGTTGTTACTATTTTAACTATCATTATGACATTTAAGAACCTCCCTGATAAATTTGCAAGTGTTCCAATCTATCAAAATTGTAAGTTTTCATGATAATATTTAATGTGTTCTGAAACATTTTTGAGTTTTACTATTTTCAATTGGAATAGAAATATTATAAAAGAAATATTCCCCCAATTATTCTTGCTCAAACTGAGTCTACATCTTAATATAGTGAAATCAAAGACAATAAAAATGGTCACTTGAGGATAAGTTAACAATTTCCAGTGGTATAAAACAAAGATATGTCATAACTTATTTCTCTTAAACTTGTACCTTAATGGCTCATAAATGGTCCTGGAAGATTTGGATCCATGTACTCCTGCTTTAAAGAGGGAATATTATGTATTTTTTATACTTTTGACATGAGTTTATTGTCACATAATAGATACAACTTCAATACATCTTGTTACAAAATATTGTCAGAACAATGGTTAAAAGAAACCATTCTAAAATTAAATCATTCTGTGCATACAATAATATCTAACCAGCTTATTTCTAACTTCTTTTTATAGAGGTCATTTATAATTAATCTATATAAAAGTATGATCCAAGAATCCATACTAATGAACAGTCAATATTGGTGGGGTGCTTTACTGAGATTTCTTAAATGTTAATTTGTCAGTCGGTAGTATTTACCTTGACTTTTTTTAAGACAAAAATAATTGAGATTGACCTATTGGAAAGTACAGGCCATTTTATCTGTGTTGGAGTAGACTTGACCCCATTTTCTGAAGAAAACCTCAATCATGCCTAATGCTTAGTGCAGAAGTGGTGGAGACTTTCTCATCAGATACCAGGTCATGTTATGTACATACAAGGATGTCACTGTTTTCTTTACTCTTAAAGTATGGTTTTGCTCCCTGTTAGCAGCAGAGTTTAGCTGCACTCCAGGCTTTAGCACAAAACAGAACTTCTGACTCAGAATGTTTGAAGTGTTATCAGTGATGATGTCCACTCATTTCACTAGATTATCTTATTATTGTTTAATTATTTAATTGGTTGTTTTAGTTTTCCTAAACCATGAGGAAGTCTTGCAGAAAATTTCTTTGGCTGAATTGTGTGACTATGTTATCACCTTGCATTGAAGAAAATGTCACTGTGTTTAAAACAGTGGTGTCTTTTTTCAGATACATAGAAAATATTTTTTAGGTCTCAGTACTAGAAAAATATGTTACTTTAATGGAACAATTTTTGAAATATGGGGAATAGTAAGAGCTTGTAACTGAACTTGTTCACCTTTTTACTTTGGCTTCTAGGAAACTAAGAGACAATTATTTACCTATTTCTAGTAACCTGTGAGATGAATTACTATATATTCTCCTAATAGTTCCTGATTTAATTTTGTTTCCAAACCCTTTATTTTATTTTGACCTGGTTTCCATATCCATTCACTTTCTCCAAATTTTTTTGGAAATGAAGCATCATCCAATAGCATAATTATACTTCAGAAACTCCAAAGTGGATCAAAACTCACCTTAGAAAAGAAGGAAGAATCAATGCCAATGAAGAAGAAGAAAGGAGGAGCAAAGACATCTGGAGTTCAAACTATGTCAGGCATACTTTCAAGCATTTCATAAATAGTCTCTTTTAATCGTCATAACAACCATGGAAATTATTACAATACTAGCTATTCTTACTGAAAACTTATTTTTCCAAGTATCTATTTGAATTCTTTAAGTATGTTTAAAAAATTAACCCAACAGTCTTCTAAGGTAGGTACTAGGATTATGCATGAGGCTCAAATAAGGTAAATACCTTGGCTGAGATCATACAATTAGTGTGTAGAGACCTAAGAATCCAAACTCAGATATTCCAGTTCTAGATCCTCTAATCTTAGTATGCCATGCTTTTTCTTATTATCCCCATTTAACCATTAAGGAAACTGTGGACCTCAAAATCTGTAAATAATTTCTTATAGGCAGTGTGTGTTGGAGCCATTCTGTTGGTGGTACAATCTGTACTTTCGCCCTCTATATCACTCTATCTTCCTAAACATATTTTATGTTCCAGGAATTACTCTATGTGAATGTTTCAAAAATACCTTTCCATGAAAATTCAGTTAACGCAGTTATTTAAAGCTTCCCAGGGTAAAAGAAGTTTGGGAAATGTTAAGTTAAAGTGAAATAGTTATCTATACCTAGACATATCTCAGAACATTTAGTGTATTAATGCATTTTACAAATTTACTTGACAATGATCCATTTTCATTTATTTTAACTAAGTATCTCCCAAGATGATTAACCTATGAACCACAATTTTGGGGGAAAAAAGTGTCTGTACTATATTTCAGATTATTTTATGTTTCCTTGTAATTTAATGAGTCCTCACTGGTTTTATGAGAATTGTACAATAGAGACTAGTGTAATCGAGCACATCACAAAGCACAGTGGTTTGAAATATGTGAAGATTAATTAGATGTCATGATTAAGTCAATTGAATTATCTGTTTATATAAGATAATTTCCTGATATTTATTTAGTCATTAAAATAACCAGGTTGGGATAAATTTTAGAGATTAATTTAGATCACTTTATATGTTTAAAGGACAAAAAAAAACCAACAACAAAATAAAACACTAATGAAACAATTCTCAAAGGATATAATAGGGGCTCTTTAGATAAATACACTAAGTCATATTACATGAAAAAACAAACATCTTGATTATGTGAACCGAATTGTATTTCATGTGCAACACATAGGTAAATTTCCCCTGAATCATCTAAAATTGTTTTTTATTTTGTCCTTAATCTTAAATAAATATCGTTTGCCCAGTCTTCTTATGATGCTAAACTGATTATCTCAACTCTTTAAAAATCTTCCTTGCTAAGAACTCATTTACTTAGAAATATTAAATGGACAAAAAAGATCTAATTTACATTCCACATAATAATACTTGATTCTAAAAAAAGAGCAAAAGAAGAGGAAAAAGCAGAATGTTGGCTGAATTTAAATTATAAGATATTTCAAAAGAGTTTTTTACTTTCTGGCTTACTGATTTCAACAACTAAAATATAAATTAGTGTTTGTCAAATAACTAACTTAATTAAAAATATTCAGGTAGCTAATATTGTCGGATTGTATCTCATAATATTAAATTTCCAGATTACTTCATTAATTTTAAACTTTATGCACAATGAGAAACATGCAAACAATGCCTAACTTGTTGTATACTCTGGATTACAGGGCTCAAAATAATTTTGTCTAGAAATGTTTTGGCTCTAAAATTCTCTAGGCAAAACCTTTGGTAGCAACTAAATAGATGCCCAGTTTGACTCGTTGGTTGCTTAGAGTGATAGAACATTCTAATTCTTATAATTAAGTTGCTATATGAATTTGATTATAATTTCCCTGGGCCTCAGTTTCCTCAATTATGAAATGGTAATAATGATACCTGCTTTGAAAAGAATGAGAATTGTATTAGAATTCTATTGCTGTGTAACAAATTACCACAAACTCAGTAGCCATCTGTTACCTCACAGTTCTGTAGGTCAGAAGTCTGGGCACAGCATGGCTCAACTGGGTCTTACAAGAACAAAATCAAGCTGTCAGCTGGCCTAGGCAACTGCTAGAGGCTCTGGGTAGAAACCCATTTCCAGACTCATTCAGGTTGTTGACAAAACTCAGTTCTTGACAAAACTCAGTTTTTGACATTTGTAGGCTTTCACGATTTTAGGTCCCTTCTCCCCTTCCACAGAACCAGCAACAGTGTGTTGAGTTCTTCCTACGTGCTTTAAGTCGCTGTGACTTTCTTTACTTCTTCTTTTTAAAAATTAATTTACTTTACTTTTTATAATAGTCATTATATTTTTATTTATATTTATAGATTTTTACCTCTAAAAATATCCCCTATACTTCACCTATTATTCATCCTCACCCAAACCCCACAACCAACCCCCTGGAAATCACTGACATTTCTACTGTCTTTGTAGTTTTGCCTTTTTTTCAGAGTGTCATAGTTGAATCCCACAGTGTATAGCCTTTTTAGATTTCACTTAATAATGTACATTTAAGGTCCCTTCATGTCATTTCATGGCTTTCTACATTTCTTTTTAGTAAGAAATAATATTCCATTTAATGGATGTACCAAAGTTTCTTTATACATTTACCTAACTGAAGGACATCTTGTTTGCTTCCAACTTTTGACAATCATAAATAAAACTGCTAAAATCAGCTGTGTGTAAGTTTTGGTGTGGACATAAGTTTTCATGTTTCCTAGGTCATATGGTAATTATATGTTAATTTAGTAAGAAACCACCAAACTGTCCTCCAAAGTAGCTGTACCATTTTTCATTCCCACCAGCAATGATGAGAGTTCATGTTGCTTCACATACTCACTAGCATTTGATCTTCTCAGTGTTCTGGATTTTGGCCATTCTAATAGTTGTGTAGTGATATTTCATTTTTGCCTTTATTTGTATTTCCCCAACAACACACAATGGGGAGCATTTTTTCATATGTTTATTTGCTGTCTGTATATTTTCTTTGGTGAGGTGTCTGCTAAGACTTTGGCTCATTTTTTAATTAGGTTGTTTGTTACCTTATTGTTGAGTTTCAAGAGTTATTTGTATATTTTGGGTAACAGTCCTCTATCAGATACGTCTTTTGCAAAGATTTTCCCCTAGTTTGTAGCTTGTCATTCATTTTCTTGAGTGTCTTTCACAGAGTGGATATTTTGAATTTTAATGAAGTTCAAGTTATCAATTATTTCTTGAGTCATGCTTTTGATGTTGTATCTAAAAATTATCACCAAACCTAAGGCCGTACAGGTTTTCTCCTATGTTATTTTCTATGAATTTTATAGTTTTGTATTTTACGTTTAGTTCTGTGATTCACTTTGAGTTGATTTTTGTGAAGGGTATAAGGTCTGTGTCTAAATTCATTTTATTGTGTGTTGATGTCTAGCCATTCCAGTATCATTTGTTGAAAAGACTGTATTTGTTCCATTGTCAAAGAACAAAAAGCCTTTTGCTCTTTTCTCAAAGACCAGTTGACTGTATTTATGTGGGTCTATTCAGAGGTCTTTTTTCTATGGTCTATTTGTCAATTCCTTTGCCAGTACCACACTACCTTGATTACTGTAGCTTTATAGAAAGTCTCAAAATTGGGTAATGCTAGTCCTCCTTCAATATTGTGTTGGTCAGTTTGGGTCTTTTGCCTCTCTATATAAACTGTAGAATCTTTTCTCATTATCAACAACAAAAAAATTTGCTGTGATTTTGATTAGGATTGCACTGAATTGGGAAAAACTGACATCTTGACAGCATCAAATCTTCCTACCCATGAACATGGAATATCACTCCATTTATTTAGCTCTTCTTTGGTTTTTATTCATCAGAGTTTTACAGGTTTCTTTATATAGATCTTGTATATATTTACTCTTAGATTTATAGTCAAATATTTTATTTTGGGGGTGCTAATGTAACTATTGTGTTTTTAAATTCAAATTCTACTTGTTCATTTTTGATATATGGGAAATCAACTGACTTTTGTATAGTAACCTTGTAGCCTGCAAACTTGTTTTAATTACTTAACAATTTCAGGATTTTGTGTGTATGTCATTTCTTTCAGACTTTCTACATAATCAATCATGTTATCTGTGAACAAAGACAGTTTTATTTCTTCCTTCCCAATCTGAATTTTTCCCTTTTCTCGTCAATTTGCATTAGCTAGAATTTCCAGTACATTGTTGGAAAGGAGTGGTGAGAGTAGACAGCCTTGCCTTGTACCGGATCTTAATGGGAAAGCTTCAAGTTCCTTACTATTAAAAATGTTATCTACAGGTTTTTTAAAGTTTTTTTTTGGTCAAGATGAGAAAGTATCCCTTTATTCCTAGTTTCCTGAGAGTTTTTATCATGAGTTGATATTGGATTTTGTCTAATGCTTTTTCTGCGTCTATTGATATGATGATGTGATTTTTCTTTTTTACCTAATTGATGTGATTGATAGATTACATTAATCACTTTTTGAATGTTGAACCAGCCCTATATACTGGAATAAATTCCCATTGATCATGGTGTAAAAGAATTGTTGTACATTATTGGATTCTATTTGCTATATCTTGTTGAGGATTTTTGTGTCTCTGTTCATGAGAAATATTGGTCTATAGTTTTCTTTCATCATAGTATCTTGGTCTGCTTTTAATATGAGGGTGGTGCTGGTCTCAAAGAGTAAGTTAGGAAGTATTCTTTGTTTTTATCCTCTGAATGAGATGGTATAGAGCATTGATATAATTTCTCTTTAAATGTTTGTTAGAATTCACCAGTGAATTTGGGCCTTATGCTTTCTGTTTTAGAAGGTTATTAATTATTGGTTCACTGCTTTAATGTATATAGCCCTATTCAAATCACCCACTATGTCCTGCATGAGTTTTTGCAAGTTGTATCTTTCAAGAAGTTCATCCATTTCATCTGGCTTATCAAGTTTGTGAGCACAGATTTGTTTATAGCATTTTTTCTTATCCTTTTAATGTCCATTGGATCTAAAGTAATGTCCTGTCTTTCATTTCTGATATTAGTGATTTATGTCCTGTCTTTATTTTTCCTTAGTTAGCCTGGCCAGAGGCTTATTGATTTTACTGATCTTTTTATAGAACCAGATTTCTTTTTAATTTCGTTGATTTTTTCTATTGATTTCATGTTTTCAAGTTCATTGATTTCTGATCTAATTATTATTATTTCTTTTCTTCTGTTTGCCTTTTATTTGCTCTTTTTTTTCTTCTCTTTTTTATTTGCTCTTTTTTTTCTTCTCTTTTTTATTTGCTCTTTTTTTTTCTAGTTTCCCAAGGTAGAAACTCAGATTATTGATTTTATATCTATCTACTTTTAAACTATACACATTCAATGCTATAATAAATTTCCTCTGAGTACTGCTTTCACTGCAGTCCACAAATTTTGACAAGTTGTGTTTTTATTTTTATTTAGTTCTCATTCATTTTTATTGATAATTCTTCTTTGACCAATATGTTATTTAGAAGTGGGTTGTTTATATGCCCCATATTTTGGGATCTTTGCAGTTCTCTTTCTACTATTGATTTCTAGTTTTATTCTATTGTGGACTGTGAACAGAAATTGTATTATTTCTATTCCTTTAAATTTGTTAAAATGTGTTTAATGGCTCAGAATGTGGTGTATCTTGGTGAGTGTTCCATGTGAATTTTAGAAGGATACGTATTCTGCTGTTGGTATATGAAGTAGTCTATAGCTGTCAATATATCTATTGATGGTACTGATGAGTTCAACTGTGCAGTGGTTCTCTTTTTATTCTCTTCTCTTTAAATAATTATCTTGCTCAATTTCTTTCCTCCTTCTGGAGCTCTTATTACCCATATGTTATCTATTTGATATTTTCCCATTGATTTCAGGTCCTTTTTTGGATTTTTTTCAGTCTTTTATTCTTTAATATTTGGTTTGGTTAATTTCTCTTTATCTCTCTGAGTTCTTAGGGTCTTTACTCTGCCCAGTATTCTAGAAACCACACTAATAATTTCTGATGTATTTTTCATTTTAACATTTATAATATTTGTTTCTCTATATATATGCATATTCACACTTATCATTTATACTAATTTTCTACCAGTCCTGTTAGATCCTTTAACATATCAATCACAGTTGTTTTAAATGCCCTTCTTAATAATTTTAACTTCTGGAATTTATTTGTGTGTTCTTCCTCTTGACTTATGTTTACATTTTCCTGTATTTTTATATATGTTGTAATTTTGGTTGCACAGCACATGTAGTCTGTGAATGAATAATAGAAAATAAAATAATATTTACTATTAAATATTTACCTGTTCTTCTATTAGACTGTTAATGCAGGAAATAGAGTTAATCTAATCAGAGGTTGATTTGGGTCTCAATTGTATTGTACCTTTACTTGCATTCACTTTTCCACAGTCTTCAAAGATTTTTTGAGTATGATCATAGTTTTTCCACAGTCTTCAAAGATTTTTTGAGTATGATCATAGTTTTTCTACAGCAAGGCTTGGGATCTGAATATCAGCCAAAAATCTGTATCTCTCTGTATTTCTGAGCTGTCAACTCTCCAAACCATGGAAGAATTCTACCTGCTTTCCAGCTTGCCTGCCAATTTCGAGGGCAATCTATTTTCTCCCTAGTTCTACTCTCTGATTTTTTGCCCTTCAGGTGATCTCTGTTTGCCTGCTACTGAGGCAACAGCCTTTGGAAAACATTTGTTGCACAATAAGAGATGGCCTTAGAGACTCTGAGAGGAATTTTGTTCATTTGTTTTTTGGCTTTCCTCAGTCTTTGGAAGGCCTCTAGAGTGGAGATAGTGAATGTGTAGAGATTAAAGAGGGATTTCTCAGCTCTTCTAGCTTGCCCCCAGGGTTGGCAGCTTTGCCTTTCCCATGGAATAACTTTTTCTCAGTTCTCCTATTTTGACCACAGCCTTTAGCCGATTGTTGCCTTATACTTGGGAAGGTCTCCATCTACCCGAGGGAGCTCTCCAGCAATTCTGATCTATTTTCAGGCTTCACTGTACTACCCTGATGCAGACTTTTCCATAGGAAAGAGCTGTGAGTGGGTACAGACTAATTCTGAGTTTGAGGTTCATTAGAGTTCAAATTCATCATAATTGCCACACAACATGTTCTCCAAAATCAGAGTGATCACACAGTTGAAATTTTGAGGTTGGTTTGTAAACATCATGTGTGGCCACTTAACGAGAAACTTTGCACATCACTAGAGACTCAGAACAAGAAAAAGAAATAGATTTCTGTGGATAACCACCTACAACTGTGACAAACAGACCAAGAGTTAAAAGAAAATAGTGGCTTGAACTAGTCAATATAAGAGCATTAATTTGATTTCTATATGTTCATAATTGCATAATCTGAGAAGGATGTTTTTTCAGAGCTAATTCACAGTGAATAGATTTTGCTTGCTCCTAGGCTAATTTTTACCACAATTTAATATAGCATATTTACATGTCTATATTAAGAAAAATAGTTTCAAATTAAAGGGATTCCCTCTTAAAGAAAATTTGGCTAAAAATTAATCACTTTTCAACACTGATATGCTTTCTTATATTCTTATAAAGCAGTGGTAAAGTATAGCAGGCATGGGAGATTAGGGCAGTTTACTTTTCACAGTGATTACTGAGCTTGGCTGCGTGTTGGGATGACCTGGTAAGGTTTTCAAAAAGCACGGATTTTCTTTTTTTTACATTAACCCACCCATCAGGTACAATCTTTTAAATCATAACGCTATCACTTCAGAAAGTCTCAGCTTATTTTGGCTAAGCAGGTATTTGATAATTACTGCACTAAGCCTATTGTTATTTTTATTTAACATCAAGAGGAAGGATTCAGAAAAAGCAGTTACACAAGAGATAAGTTTATCAGTCTTCAACTGTGTGGCCCAATAAGTTCTTAGATCTAATTTGAACACAATGGTGTTGACATCATGGAATTTTTTTTTCTCTAAATGGTTTAAATTAACATGTCTGTAATTACTCATATTATTCTATTTATCATTTCATACTAAAGAAACCATGTAAAATATTTAAAGCTGTTATCTCCTTTCCTACACAGTATTCCTATAAAGAGAGTGGCAAGATATTTTTACATGTTTTAACAGGACTACACCGCTAAAGATTCCAAAGTCTCAGCATTGAGAAATTTCTTCTGTCTTTCACTGGATAAGAAAGTTCAGGGACTAAGCATTCATTCCAAAATATGAAAAATATATGTTAAATTGTACAAAATCTTGGGAAAAGTAGCATCTAGGAATGCACTGAAAGCATCATGTTTTTTTCTTAGTTATAAAGACCTGAACTGAAAACCAATTTAAGTGCAAGGTGAACTTTAAAATGATCTGTCATAGCCTCCCCTCTTTATTATGAACTAGAGATAGAAATAACTATGCTTAGGACAAAATACTACTGGAAACTAATTTAATCCAAGTCATACTCAATAGTGGATATATTTGGGGACGTTGTTTAGATTGAATTGTCATGGTTGGTAATAGTACATGGAGAGTAATAGTATGGGGACAGCATCCTAAGTTTGATCAATCTTATCTTGCAAAAATCTATGAGTTCCAAATTCCAGACTTACAGTTATCTAAGCAATATATATCAAATCTGATGAGACGTTCTGAATGAGAGATGGTAGATATGTACTAATATCATAGTCACCTAATACAAATGTAGATCTTACTAATTTATCATGGACTTTGTATGTGAAATAGTATAAAATGAAGATTGAATTAGCCATGAAAATAGTACATGTTAGGAATGGATAGGAATTTTAAATTATACATTATATTTATAGAATATTTGAGAGTTGGCCAAGTGTTTTACCTATATAATCTGAGTTGATGTTTAAGTGAAATTACAACATGCCCCTGTAGGGGATTACATAATGGTCACTGAAGATAACAAGTCCTAATCTCTGGAACTTATAAATACTACCTGATTTAGACAAAAGTGTATGCGTTCACAGATGTGATTAAGTTAAAAATCTTGCATTGAGGACATTACCCTAGATTATTTTGGTGGACAATAAATGCAGTAACAAATGTTGACTGTTTTATTTATTTGTTGCTTACATTATTTACATGTTGTTTACGTGTGTAAATAACACATATTTTTACAAGATAGAGGCAGAGGGACAGAGGGTCTGGAGGCACAGAGCTCACAGAGATAATATAGGAGGGAAAGGGCCACAAGTCAGATAATGCCAATAGTTACCAAAAGCTGGAAGAGGCAAAGAACATATTCTCCCCTGTAGCCTCCAAAGGTCATGTGGTCCTTAAAAAAATGCATGAGACCCACAGAGAATTGTCTTCCAACAACATCCATCCTTTATTTTTACACTATCTAGGCTTCAGGAAAGTTTTTCTATAAGGAAGGCATTTTGTCTGCCACTGGATTATGTGACCAATAGAGACTAGGACCAGACCTACTCAATTTGTCTTGTATGGCATTTGATTAAGGATACTATCAACAGACTTCGAGCTGCAGAATGAAGCCAATTTATGATATTGACCTCAAATATGGCCACCTAGGTCCCAGACTGACCAGCTGAAAAATATCCATACATTATTAAAGTCAACTTAGAAATCCAGGTGGCTTTCTACTTATGTTTCTGCATTAGTATTTCAATGCAAAGAAATGTCAAATAAATAAGAAGTCAGTTATCCCTCTACAAATCTACCTTTAGTAACTAAAGACAGGCTTAGTTTTGAGAGATCTCAGTCTTCTGAGGCCTCATAGTCTACTGTTTTTTTTTTTTTAAGACTTAAAGTTCTTTTTTTTTTTTTTTAGACTTAAAGGTCTTTTATGACCACCTTTAAGATCACACTACAATGTTTATAAATTATATCTGTCTATCTATCTATCTATCATCTATCTATCTATCTATCTATCTATCTATCTATCTATCTATCTATCTATTTAGGATTTTTTGCATATGATATGGGATGAGTTCAACTTCCTTCTTTTGCAGGTAGATATTCAGTTGCCCCAAAATTCTTTGCAATTTTAACACATGTACAGATTCATGTAACCACCATTTTGAGAAATTTAACTTTTGATTTAATTTAACTTAACTAATTCAAATGTAAAGCCACATATGATTATTGGCTGCTATATTGCACAGCACAGATATACTTAAATATCATTTAATTGTATTACACAAACTCTAAAAAGAAAAGAAAAAAAACAGGTTCTATAAAGAATGTTTTTGAAGAACAAGAGGAATCTATCACTATACTGAAGATTTTAATAAATTACTGATAGGTTTCTGTAAGTTATTTACTATATGGACCAGAAGAAAATTAAAAAAAAACAAAAACTAATTATCCATAAAAGGATAAGCATTACAGAGAAAAGAAGTTATACTAAGAATTAAAGATGTTTCTGCTTATGAAAGAGCAAAAACTGGAACAGAATCAATAATCAAAGATAAAGTAATTTAAAAGAATCTCACCTGAGGCTTTAAAAATTTATGAATATGGAGACCAAAAGAGATCATTAAACATTAATCAAATTAATGACAAAGATTCACCAAGAAAAATCCTATTAAACTTCTATAGAAGTTTAATGAAAATAATTCTACATTCTCTGAAATTGTCTGCAGAAGAGCAAAATCAAGCTGTTTTTGGTGTTATATTTGCTTTAAAATATGAATGAGCTAATAGTGTCCATAGTGTTTTGAGAGACAAGAGTTCGATGACCCCCAAATTTTGCAATAGCCTAATTGGTATTGATATTTCAAGGAAAGAGTAAAACATTCTCAAAGTCTTCAAGGTCTGAAACATTACTGACTATGAATATTTCTTGAAAATAATGATTGGAAAATAATTTAGTCAACTAAGAGTTTAATCAAAATAGGAACATAAGAATAGAAAATTATTAGCATATCTGAATAGATGGTAAATATTTAAAATAGTTAAATAAAATCTGCTCTAAAATACTTTAATTTTTTTACAAGTCTGAAAGATGTAAACTTGATTTTTGTGGAAATATGTTTAAATACAAATCGCTTAAAGATGATCTGGTTATTAAAATATATATTATATCTACAAAAACCTGTATATACCTGAGTGAGTGGAAAGTAAAAATGTAACAAATACTTTTTTTATCATATAGTTAAACAGAATAGTAAAAGTTAAAATACTTTTGAAGACTTAGTTGGAAGTATTTGTAAAATAATAAGTCTAGTAAACCTTGGTAACATTAAAATCACTGAAAAAAATAAAAGACAAAATGCAAGTCAACACAACAAAAGTTAAAATTTTTTGGAAAAGTAAAACAAGGAAGCATGGAAATGAGAAAAGATTAGACCCAAGGGAAGTACAAGTAAGCATATCTGTTATGGTGATAAACATAACTTGTTATCTACTCTGTTATAAAATAGTCAAATATAAATCTACTCTGCTTATATAAGCCAAAACTAAAATAAAATTTCTGAGCAATGTCAAAAATAAGAAGAATGGTATAGTTTTATCAGACAAATTTAAATCAAATGGAAATGAGTATTATTATTAATTTTGTGCAAAATAAAATACATGTCAAAAAAACACTAAATGAGAAAGTAGGTAATTGTATATTCATAAAAGATGCAACGTGCAAAGATAATTTAATATTGATGAGGCATTGTGGTTTAAATAACAAGAGCATTAAAAAGCAAAGCAAATATTATTAAAAATGTAAGAAAACAATGACAGAAACATAATTGTGTATTAATTTAACAGGACTTTATTAGCTTTCTAACAATAAGTAGACAAAGTAAATAATGGCAGAGAATTTCATAATATAATTAATAAGGTTGTAAAAGATTAATTTTTTACCAAATGAAAGATAGTATTCTTGCAATAATCAAGAAGGAAAAATAAATGAAAGGTATAAATCATCAGAAAGCAAGAATCAATATAATCAAATAAAATCACTTGCAAGCAAGAGCTAACATAATTAAAATAATAATATCTTCTATAAATAACATAAATATGTACATAGGACATCAAAAAATTAGTAGAATGATTCTGAAATTTAGCCATTTACAAAATGGTGGCTCAAAAGTCAAATACACAAGCTGGCTTATAAAAAAAAAGCAAGAAATCTCATTGGCAATAGTATGGAGATTGTTCCTCAAAATAACCTAAATGGGAAATGTGTAGGACCTATATATAAAAAGTGAGAGAGAGAGAGAATCACACTCATTTGCACAGTACTAAAAAGATCATTTACATGAGGAGATATTGTAAGGAAAAAAGTTTAAGTTCACTTAAATGATTAATTGAGACTCCATTCAAGTTCTAATGGATTTATTTACAAGAGAACAATTCTGGAATTAAAATCAAAGAAGAAATCATAGTGAATTTTGAAACAAAAGTGGTAAGGAAACACCTCAGTTTTTTATTCCAGGTAATACTAGAGTATTTCATAAATAATGATATAATTGCAAAAAGAAATAAACAGATCAATGGAGCAGAATATGTAGCTCTTAAAGAGGACATTAAAATATATGATAAAATACTAATGTTAAATAGATTAGTTCACAAAAGATTTTTGGAGAATTGTGTATTTAAAAACAATCATACTTGACCCTTACCTTACAAAAAACATGAATATAAAACCAGGAGACATTTAAATATTCATTATAAAGCATTAGATTATAAAAAAATATGATATTTTTAATATAAAAAATATTAAAAATATTACATATTATATAAAAGTTATATATTTTACATAAATATTTTAAATTAAAATAAAATTATATTTCATATAAATATTTGAAATAAAATATGTTTGTTATCTCAAATGAAAGAAAATAGCAAACCTTTCTGCTCACAACCCATACAACTACAAAAAATACTTCTCATCTAGATACATAAGCACAAACTAAAATAAGAAAATATTATTATCTTGATGGGTCCAGTGCAATAATAAGAGCCTTGAAGAGCAGCAGAAGAAAGCAGAAAGAGAAGTCAGAGTGATGGGGCAGAAGAAGAGAGAGCAGAGCTGCAACACAAGGAGAGTTCAGAGATTAGAGGCATAAAAAGACTCTACCTGCCTTTGTTAGCTTTGAGGATGGAAAAAGAGGGCCCAGCCAAAAATATTTGAGTGGCCTCTAAAAATTAAGAGCCGACAGCCAGAAAGTCATCCAGGACTTCAGTTCTACAATCACATGGAACTGAATTCTTCCAACTTAAATGTACTTGGAAATGGATTTATTACTGGAGGCTTCAGAGAGAAACAAAGCCTTATGAACTCCGTGATTTCAGCCATGTGAAACCAGGAGCAGAGAACCAGCTGAGGCACAGTATGCCTAGACATCTTCACTACAGAACTCTGAGATCATAGATTGGTATTGTTTTATGCCTCTAAACGTATGGTAATTTGTTATGGCAGCCATAATAAAGTAAAAGGTAAGAAAAAATGTCTCCTGATGATTTGGCAGAGATTAAACAAACACAAGTCATTGCTGGAAGATATACAGCTATACTGAGTACTGACAGTATATAAATTGTTTCGAATTTTCTAAAAACCATTTTGCTAGTATGTATATAGAGCCTTAAAGATATCCATACTCTATAACATACTATTTCTATCCTTCAGAATTTGCCATAAGGGCCTAATGAGAACTGTGGTCCAAGATTTAAATATAAGGATATTATTCATAATAGCAAACATTTAAAAACCATTTCTACTCCCAAATAAATAAATTATGGTACTCATAGAATTTTGAATAGAACAATGAAATAATTACTCATAGGATAATTGGAATATTATTCAGACAATAATACCATACATTCAAAAATACATTTGATATACCCAAATATACTGCTAAATGAAAAAGCATACTTCAAAAAGAAACAAAATTTTGTCAATCTCTCTGTCTCTCTCTCTCCCCCTACCTCCCCTGTCTATCTATGTATACATACACAAACCCCCAAATTACACTGAAAAGAGATTGGGAAGAAATGTAACCAAATGTTAATGTAGGTATTGCTGGGTGAAAGAAATATGACTGTAAGTGTTCTAATTGATAATATTCTCTATTTTCCAGCTTTTATAATCATATGATTTATGCTTATGATAAAAAACTATTAAAATAAACATACTCTACATGATTAAGAATGTTACATGTATGAATGTAATAAGCAGCTAAACTTTTAAATGTATTATATTTAAAATATTATGCATTCCACAGAGTACTTTCTAGTTACTTATTTTGTATTTTCAACCAGAAAATATTGATTATATTTGATTTTTTAGCAGACTATTTTTGAACAGTTTTAGATTCATAGAAAAATTTAGAAGAAGGTACAGAGATTTTCTGTGTACCCTTTGCCTTCACTCAGTGTGCTTAAGTTTACAGCAAAATTGAGCAGAAGATGTAGATTTCTCATATAGCTTCTGCCCCTGCATAGCCTCCCCCATTATCAACATCTCTCACCAGAGTGGGACTTTTGTTACAACTGATAAACCACTTGGACACATCATCACTCAAAGTCCTTAGTTTACATTAGGGTTCACTCTTGTTGTTGTACATCCTGTGGGTTTGGACAAATGTATAATTACATGATTCCACCATTATAGTGTCATACAAAATAGTTTCACTGCTTTTAAAATCCTCTGTGCTCTACCTATTCCTCCCTCTCTCAACTTCAAACTCCTGTTATTGTAAATACTCAAAATGCTGCCTAAAATAAATACAGGATTAAGAGCTAGATAAAATAACATTGTAAATCAACTACATTTCAATTTTTACCAAATTTAAAAAAAGAAAATCAGTCCTGAATTCCCAGTCCTTATCACCTTCAATCTAGTTAGTTAAGCCACTGAATCTCATTTTCTCTCTTAGAATTTTAGGGAAACAGAAGCTGCTTTTACCTATAATTAAATGTTTTAGTAGACCTGACAACACTCTGAAACGAGTGATTTAAATATTAAGTCTTTTAACTTTCTCAGAAGATAGCCTTGATTTGTCCTTTTAATCTCAAATTTCACATTTTTGCATAAAAGTATAACAGCTCAAGCATGCATTAGAAGATAATATTCACGAAGAGGAGAGTGTTTACAGAGAGACTGATCTCTTAATTTATGATGTGATTGCTCTTGAATAAGTAATGAGTTTCATAAACTGACTTGAAGAATCAAAAGATATTTTTGGTTTAAAAAATCTTATTTATAAAAGAAAAAGTACAGTTTTATCACCACTGTACTAGCCATTACTGACAGATTTGAGGATAAAATTTGCCATCTTGAAAAATATTCATATGTTTATAAAAATATCTATGTTGATAATTTAATAATTTAGATTGTCAGAAATATGTTTACATGTTAATATGGAATAAAAAGAAACTGGAATTTGTTTTGTTTTTGATGCAACCCAAGTGAATATTACCTAAAGTAATATAATATTTATCAATTATTTTCAGATTGTGTAACAATTGTAATCATCAAAGTAGCTGAGCTATAAGGAATACTGAATTGTTCAAATGATTGATTCTTTTAAAACTACCACATTGTTGGATTATCTCAGTTGATTTTGGTTACTGTTTAAAGAAATCAAGCTGCATAAAATCAAATAAGTTAGAGATATAAAAATAATACTTTATATTATGTAAACCCCAGAATATAGAAGTGAGACTTTTTTAAACCTTTCTTAATCTATAGTCAAAAATAATGACTTAGGGGAAAAGACTAGAAGAATAATAATTTGTTATAAAGTTTTATGTCAGAGTTCCATTATTGAAATGAGGTGCAATATATAATGTAAATAAAAACAATCGAAATATCTACTGAAAGATCTAATACACTCATCTTTGTAATCATCTTGATTGGAATCAAATAAAGAAGACATCTGGAACAACGTGACTATCTAAACAGGAAGAAGCTAGGCAGTTAGAACTTTCTCAAAACCATTTATTTTTCTCTAAATTTTGTTTAGATGCCAATTACTTAAAAAGTACAATCTTATCTCTTTTTTTGTTATTTTCTTTTTTTCCCACTCTTCTTACTTTTATCATTCTGGTAAGCATGATATTGTTATTGTGCTATTGTGTTGTGTTTGTTTTTAATACTAAATTTTAATATCTATTTTAATCCAAGTAATATATGCACTTAGCTTGAAAACCAGATAATACTACAAGACACTGAAAATAATAGTTCGCTGTACCATTTCTCTCACCCCCATTTAATCCCACATGAAAAGAGACATCCATTTTCAGCTTTTTAAACTGGTTCTTGTCTTTAAGAATGCATTCTAGATAATATGCTTATACTATCAATTTTTGACATTTTCTATTAACTTTCTTTTTGATGGTTTTTATTTTTTTATTGAAATATAGTCAGTTACAATGTGTCAATTTCTGGTGTACAGGACAATATCCCAGTCATGCATATACGTACATATATTCGTTTTCACATTCTTTTTCATTAAAGGTTATTACAAGGTATTGAATATAGTTCCCTGTGCTACACAGAAGAAATTTATTTTTTAATCTATTTTTATATATAGTGGCTAACATTTGCAAATCTTAAACTCCCAAATTTATCTTCTCCCACCCCTTTCCCCCAGTAACCATAAGATTGTTTACTATGTCTGCAAGTCTGTTTTTGTTTTGTAGATGAGTTCATTATTGACTTTTTATTTTGATAAATGAACTTCAGCTTTTACACTACCGCCCATTTTTCTTCACCTTATCCTGCCCATAATTGATAACAATTAAATGAAGTCAGTATTTGTATTATTAAATCTCTTAAATATTTTGCATTGTTGTATGCTCTAGTGTATCACTAGTTTGTTTACTTTCTTATGTGCTTTTTCTCCCCTGGAGTTGAAAATTGTCTAATTTTGTTTTTACCTGCATAGTTTTGCATAGTGAACCTGTTCCTAAATGCATCCCATCCTATCTGTCTTAGCCATTGTAATTTTCCCCAAATGCTCACATATATTAGATGTTCCATCAATGTCATAGTCCCCCTTCCATCTGTCTCTTCTGGAGCCTGTTGTGCTTTTGCTCTGATCTTCCCTGCTCTCTTAGGCCTGGAGAACAACTTCTCTTAGCTGCCTCACTCTCCTGAATTACCTGTGTCCTGGGTGCCGTGTCTTCTTTTGTGGTTTATTCTTGAATTTTGCTGGATCATGCAAACAAAGTCCTAAGAAGGTAAATTTGTTAAATATTTGATGCTTCAAAATATCTTTATAACCTTAATCTTGATACATATTCATCTGGGTATACATTTTTGTGTTAAAATTAACTTTCCTTAAAATTTCAGGCCATGACTTCATGTCTTCTGACATCCAGGATTGTTTTTGAAAAGGATAATGCAGTTATATGTAGTCCCAAAGTTTGTTTATGATGCATTTGTTTGTATATAATTAGTTTCTCTTTTTTCTTTTTTTGCGGGAGATTTCAGGATTTTTTTTTCTTATTGGTGTTTCCAAATTTCATAATGATGTACCTACTTGTGGGTCTTTTTCAGTTCAAGGGCTGAACATCCAGTGGAGTCTTCTAATATAGAGAATCCTGTCCTATAGGTCTGAGAAGTTTCGTTTGATCATTTATTTATTAGTTTCCTTCCCATTTGTTTTTCTCAGTTTTTCTTCTTGAAACCCTGGAGAGATATTCTGGATTGATTTGTCTATTTTCTTATCTTTTCTATCTCTCATATTCTATTATTTTGCATTTGGTTGTATTCTTCAATAATTCTCTCATTTTATTTTCTCACCTTTTTATTTGTAAAAATATTTTCACATAGTTCATATTGTCACACATTTTCTATTATCATTTAATTACTTAGTTTTTAAATGCCCCTATTGTGATGAGGATGCATTATCTTTCTACTTTTAAGATATTAGAATGATTGTTGCCTTTTCTCTGTTAAGTTTCCCAGTTCCCTGAACTGTGTTTCCCCTAAGATTTTTCTTCCTTGTACTTATTTTATCTCCGATGGTTAGATGTTTTCCTCAAATGTCTCGTGATTACTGTAGGTATGTTCATATTCAAGAGTGAAGAAGATATATTCTTGTATATAATCATCATCCTTACTTATAAGAAGATGTATGTATCTTACATACATGTACACACAAACGCACACATGCATACAAATTGAGACTAGTCTGTATTTGTGTTGGGGTGGTGCATGGGCTTTGACTATGGTGAGCTCAACACTGCTGAGATAAAGGATAAACCTGTCTTTATAGTTAATACCCTCACTGCCACCAAATCCGAGTGTTGTGGGAGTCTTACATTTTTCTCTCGTATTTTAATTTCTCAAAAGAAAAACACTTTGGTCTCTTCTATTGGGTTAATAGACCTAGCTTTAGGATTTCTTAGAGTAAGCTAGAGGATAAGTTTCCCAACATTCCTTATATACATGTATAGTTAATTTCTTTGTGTTTTATCTCAAGACTCACCTGCTCTACTATGTTTCCTGTCTTTAAGTCTAGAGTCTTTCTTCAAGATGGGGATGGATAGTCACATGACTACAAAGCATTTGGGGATCTGGGGATCTAATGATTCATTTTACTTAGTTTCAACATATCTATTTTCAGATAGATATAGAAATCTACATCTTACTGCAGCCATCACATATATGAATCTTTTCTCAAATTGGTTAGTTTCTCATTATCATCTTATCCCTACAAATGATGTTCAGCCTGAGTTGAGCTTCCTGTGTCCTGCTAAGTTAATACTGATTTCTGCATTTGACCTCCAAAGATAAATCAAAGTCTTTCTTCAGGGATATCTTCTATACTGTTCTTTGAATTTTTTCATTTTATTATTTGATTAAAAAATGAATTTCAATGTTATTCTGTTGGAGTCTGGGCATAGAGAATTGACAAATAAACATTGTCAATATATCATTTTAGATATATTAGTTTGATACATTTAGATTAAAGTTGGGAAATATTTCTATTTGAATTTTTATTAAAAATTTACTTTTAGAAATAAATGTTTTCTATCTCTAATTAGCAAAGCTATTTATTTTAATACCTGTTAATAAACTTCAGAGGTTTTTCCTTATCCTTGTTTCTGCCAAAGGAGACAAAGAAATTCTTCCAAATAAAATCTAATATGGCACTATTATATGTCAGAGAAGCACTACTTTTATATCTACCCTATGTCAATTTTGTGATCTCCAGATTTTCTGAAAAGAGATGGCTTTAATTTAAATTTTACTATAGATAAAATAGTATCTCTTTAGAAACAACGTATGGTCTGTTCTTACTGAATTCAACATCCTGTAGTTTGTCCTTGACATGAAATGCTTCTGTCTCCTGAATTCACATTCTGTATTTCAGATCCTTCCATTTTGTCATTCAGTCCATATTGTAACTGTATAAAAATAGTCAGTCAAGGACTTTAAAAAATTTTAACCAACAGGTATTTTAGGAGATAAGATTTTAAAGACCTTTTTTCACCTGCTAGATGAAAAGGGAGGGGATAATGTATGTAATAATCATAAATATGAGAAACCACTGACATTCTGTGTCCTGATAGTGAGTCAATATTTTTCAGTAGATATGTTAGAAAAATTATGGCTCAAAGTAGCTTAGATCATTGCTGAAACTGATTATTTCCAAATTTAGTATAAGTAGTAAGTAATAAAGAAAATTTTACAAATGTAAATATAGGCTATGATGTAATTTTATGTCATTAACAAACCTCTATTTCTCTTATAATTAATTTCTGGGAGTATTCCTTACACCAGTATTTCCAAAGTCCTCATCTTTGGTGTGCATATGAATTATCTGTGTGAAAATACTTAAGATGCCTAAATCCCACTCCTAAGATTACAACCTAGAATTCCTGGGCTCTGGCCTGGGGATTGGTAATTCTGATGCAGATATTAATGATCTATATTGATGAGAAAGGACACTGCCACAGTCTCTTCTCTTTCAAATAGTGTTTTATTCTCTCCCATTTAATGTTATTCTCACTTTTATCCTTGAAAAGTTTAGATTATGCACAACATAAACAGTGAAACAGTGCATCCTTGTTATATTCTGTGCTTCTACTTTGCTTCCAGCATTGCTTTGATATAATTCAACCAAGAACTATTCTTTACAACATAAATTTTACCAAACTGAGGAACCTATGAGCCTCTTACCTTCCTTACATTTACAATAATATAGTCCTTTACTAATACCAAAATCAATAAAAAGGAGAGAGACTTATTGTTTAATTATCTTTTCACTTTAATTCTAGTTATCTCCAGCCATAATTATCCAGTGTGTACCACCTTTACCCAATCTACGTATGTCTTGAATTATTTCAGTTTATTGGCCATCAGATATCTGTCAATTTCTTGAATATTTAATGTACAAAAAACAGCAATGCAGCATGAGATCAAAATTGCTTGAAGTAGGGACCTATGTATGTGATACAGCTTGAGGCAAGGCAAAGGAAGCTCTAAGCAATAATAACAGTAACAGCAAACATCTGTGAAGCATTAAGCCCCACTCTTAAAGAGCTTTCATTCATCTATATTAATGAATCCTCCCCAGACACCCTCTTCCTCAGCGCATATACAGTGAGAAGTCTAGCTTTTAGTATCTAGACTTAAAAAAGAAATCTAGTTTTTAGAGTCTAGATTTAAAGAGTCTTTAGTGACTCTCAATATATATCTCAATATATATGACTGAAAAAGTTGCTTGTGTCAGAGAAATGACAAATGGAGAATACACACAAGATTTTTAATGAGGATCAAATAAAATATAGTTGTGTAGGTAATACTTGTTTTCATAAAAATGTAAGTGCTTATTTTTAGGGTGAACTATTTTGGTATACATAATTTCTTAGGATGCCTAAGACACTAAATAAAGGGGGAAAAATCAGGGAAGGAGCATAAGGAAGAAATAGGGCAAAGTCAAGAGAAAGAATGAAAAAAATGTATCTATCTGGGTGGATGCAAATAAACAAAGTAAAAATTTTACCTGATTCGCAATGTTGATGAGTGTTACCTTTGTGTATAGTTATGTCAAATAATAGGATACACACATTGGTTAGAACTTGAATTTGTGTTGATTTAACTAGTGAAATCAGTCATCTCAGTTCTTTCTGCTTATGATTGTGACATGGTCAGATGAGAGTGTGTCTATAAGCACTGTCAAATCTAAGAAAATAATCACATTTTACTTAATTGAGGATGTGAGGACGAGGTGGACAGAGCTTGATCCATAAATCTGCTTGAACCAGGACACGAGTTGTTCATTTAGTCACATTTCATCTGCTGGGAACAATATGACCTTCAGGCTAAGTGACACCTCAAAATTCTGACTCCTGTGATTAGAATGGTGGGTTGTAAAGCTGTTTTTTTACACAGGACCAGCTAACATTAGAAAGCAGAACATTTCAGTCATTAGGTGATAACCCTGTTTTTGACTCCTAGACACCACAAGCTGATAGAACTGTCATTCATTCACTCCCAAGAGCTTTGGATAGTTATTTACCTTCTTTATTTTAGGAGTCCCTGGTCTTTTCTAGTGCTTAAAACTACTGGAAATGGGGCAGTGTCTTGTCCCAGCCTTTTTCATCTTCTGAGGAGAATGTTAACAATGATCCAGTAGAGCAGGCATCTTTTAAAATTGTCTGTGTCAAAAAGAGAAGGACAGATGAGAAAGATCAAAGCAGAAAGTGGCTGTCCCTTAAGTACAACAATCTTAAAATGGCAATGACATACAAATGGTGGATATAGAATGATTCTAATGTAACTAAATTATTAAAGTGAAGTGAAATTATTAAAGAAGTGAAAGTGCATTAAAATAAGTGAGGAAATAACATTGGCTTTTCCTCCCAAAATCAGGGTACTGTATTTAAGAACTGCAACTACTTAGGATGTTTACTGTTTTAACTTATTTCTATTAATAATTCTGCAAGCATACTCTTTCTTTAGTGAAAGACTGTATATATTTTAACAAAGGATATACTATTTTAAGTGGACAGGTAAAGAAGTATTTTTGAAATTTCAATTTTTCCACTAATGAAAATATTTATTTTTAAATATCTTAAATAAAATTCATAATTTGCAGTCCTTAAAAGAATTACTGTTTAAAAATGTGCATTATTTACCCAAAAGTTTAGAATTGTTAGAGTTGTTCTGAGTGATTATAAATGTGTATTTTCCTTGAGTATGGAAATGTGTTAAAGGAGAAATTCCTAGATAAATTGATTTTAGAAGAAATGATTCCTCTCACCATGTCTTCATATGTGCCAGACTTTTAAGGCCTATGTCTGTCTTCAGTGAAGATTTTGGTGCCACATGGATAACTTTTCATCTTTTAAATTATTTGGGGCTGCAGTCAGTGTTCAGAATTAAAATAAGGTTTTACTTGTATCATCTCAGAGAAGCTCTAGTTTTTTTTAGTTTATCTTGATATCACACTCACGCAGAGACGCTAATCCCTGACAGGTTCTTTTATGAATTCCTTGGGCAGTAGTGCACCAGCTCCAGCAGGTAATGGTGGTCTAAAGGTAAACCTTTGTCAGATAACATGGCTGAATCAGCTGTGGAATCATGATTCACTTCCTCTGATGCATACAAAGCTATCTGATCAGCATGCATGATGCAGAAGCAACATTCCTAGGTGGTACACAGTCTCTGTATATCAGAAAAGGGAAATTATAATTTTATAAAGTGTAAAGTTATCAACGCTGCTGGTAGTCTGAAATGCGTAGGCTTCTAAAGTAAAAAAAAGTATACTGCATGATTAAAATCATTTCATAGTACGACTGTTTTTTTGTTTGATTCTTTCTCTTTCTACTTAAGAAATTAAAAATAAAATAAAGCTTTCATTTTAGTCTTGTGGGTAAACATTAATAATTAGTTAGTTTTGAATTAGCATAAATAATAGCTATAATTGTGTATTTTTAAGATGCCTGAAAACCGTTGTAATACATTCTTGTAAGTATTTTTAATGTATTTATAAAAATCTCTTGGTAAACTTCAACCTGTAGTCTTTTCCAATGATCACAAATACTAGTCAAATAAAGGCCAAATTAATTCCCTTTTATGGTACTACTGATATGGCATTAAATTTGAACTACTAAAATGCTGGTAGAAAAAAAAAACATATAGTAGTCTCTTGCATATTTGATATGTCTACATTTATTTTAAAGAACAACATCAAGATTGTCAAATTGTTTGTTGAGTCCATGATTTTGACTAAATAATTGTAAGACTTGAAATCACATGAATTACAGGAAAGGGAGGGACCATTGAGAGTAGAGAATATCTGTTTTTGCATGTGTGAATAGGTGTAAGTTTAGGGAGATACTGTTTATTTTACTGGATAAACAATAGGATTGTGCTTAGGTATCACTTTAAAAATTTTATAAAATTGACATTTTAGGACTCCATCCGAAAACTATTAAATAAGAAAAATTAATAATGATCCTTGAGAATTTGTATTAAAATTGTCTGGGTAATTCTCATTAGACAACCAAGGTTGAGAACCCCAATTTATGTGATTCTTTATAAAATATAGATTAATCAATAAGTGCATTGACTATTAGCCTCTGAGAGCAGAAACAGGAATTAAATTAATTTCCATCCTCTTTGTCCTGTATAATGCCTGCCCCACACTAGTTACTCAAATATATGTCTGACGAATGAATGAAGACAGTAGGAGGCATGTTTCATTCAAGTGCAATGAAAATATTTATCACTTAGAAGCATCACTTCCCAAGACTGCAGCTGTCAAAGCGAAGACTAGACAATCACTTATCAGATGTTGCTGGTACCAGAAAAGTGCAGAGACCAGCACGTAGTAAGCACTCCGTAAATGCTTCATGTTAGTGCATAGATTAAATGTGAGTTCCTTATTTCGTGAATTTCTTAATCAGGTTAGACGTGAAACAGATCAATGGTGGAATTATATTCAGATTAATAAGAACAAATGAGCTCCCTAAAAAACTCATTCTATAGGAGAATATAGATACAACTAAATGACTTTTTAAATATTTCTCAAAATGAACAAATCAGCATTAGCCATATGCAAAAGCAATCATTCAAAACATTGTAGCATCAAAACACTTTGTGTTTACTTTTCTTACATCATTTATTTGGGAATGTATTTGTCTCTTATAAATGTCCTTGTCCTCAACCTTCCTTGAGGACAAGGACATTGCTATAATTTTTGTCCTCCTGCAACCTGTCCCAAAGCGGAGCATAGGTTTGTTTGACTTGATAGTTGGCTGTTGTTCACTGTTTAACGCGGATGTGGGCTTCATCTCACTGCGCCAAAGATGCAGTTCATGGAGCACTTTCAGTTACTTGGCAGTTCTCTCGACTATCAATCAGCGCTAAGCTTCTGTTATCATATATTTAGGCACCGAAGTTGTGTGCTGATTTAAAGGCAAAAATCCAATTATACCTGAATATTTTATCTCTGATTCTTTACCTCATTATAACACATGAATCTTATTATCTTTTCTTCTTCTTTGGGCATAGAGGAGTACCAAGTATCCTTTTCCTTCCTACATGGATAGAAAAGCAAAAATTTGGCTCATTTTAAGAAAAGTTGAAGATTACCCAGATAGCCTGGGACTGCACCATTGACGTAAGAACTGACCCTTGAGGCTTTGGAGAAGCCATCTATATGTTCAGCTTTCTTTGTCCATGTTTCTTGAGCTTTCCTTGAAAGAAAAAATTTGGGGCAGAAACCACTGCTGTCTTGTATAAGCTGGTTCATGATCTTCAAATTTTTTGATGGATTTTACCTGTTCTTTTGTGTAGTAGACTTGGAGCAAGTTAGAGAATATACATTTTGACAGTGGCTGATTTATGAAATGCTAAGAATGATTGATTTGTATTTTTTTTCAAGAGTAAGGCACATTTCATTTTACACTGCCCATTTTCACCATTGTTAGGGTTTAGTTTCTTGACATTCCAATGGAAAATTGAACCACATATTTAATTTTTCAGCTCTATTAGTCTCTTTCCTTGTTTCCTTTCTTCACAGGATTGGTGAAAAATACTTAGAAAATCCTTTGAAAGACACATTATCATCATTTAAGTGGTTGGGAGTAACCTTCAGGCTTGTGGTATTGATGGCATACAAAGCACTTGCGTGGTTTTTACAGTAAAAATGATGGTACAAGTGGAAGCTGTAACTGGCTAAAGCAGCGAGTGCTCTCACATCATGTCCTTTTTCTCCCCTTAGCTGTCTATTCAAAGTATGCTTTGGGTTTGGTAGAGACTTCGGTAGAGAATATGAACAATTTTGGGGTGTGTCCATCTGTTATTTTGTATCCAGGATTTCCTCACATTCCAGTAGCTGTGGCTCACCATGAAATCTTACAGAGAAAGCTGAAAAAAATTATAAACTCATCTTCACGTGAAACCCTTCTTCAAGTTTTAGAGTCCCCTCTAGTAGGGTCTGCGGATCTGCTGCCTTTGACTCTAGAGCCTAAAAGTAGTTGTTGATTGTACTTTGCTCAGATTGCAGTAGTTTTTATCTGTCAGGAGACTGGTATGGTGGAGGCTCATTAGGCCATTTTAGGAAGAACTTCCTTGGCATTTTTGAAATACCGTTTATTGGATTTTAAGGTAGAATAGCAGTATACCAATCCAATATTTTATTCTATGCTGTTGGTTTCAAAGGAACTCTTCAGCCTACTTTGTAAGAAACTCAGCTCTATATCAACACCATAAAATATAAACTTAATAATTTAGGTAAACATTGAGTAATTCACTTGGCAGGGTCAGGGGTCAGGGAAATGGTTTAGGGAGAGTCCTCAAGTCTGAAATAATCTGGAGTAATCTGCTAGAGGGTCAGACAATTAAGGATTGAGGATGATGAAAATTATTAGAATTTGTGAAGTCATTGAATCCTAGTATTGGACAGAACCTTGGAATCGGCTTGTCAAACTTTATACCTAAAACTGAAATCCTTCCCACATACCTCCCTGCAAGATAATTTCTATGGGCTATGAAAATGTGCTGAGAAGAGTGTTGGATATGGCAATGGAATAAATGAGAACAGTTGGCTAAAAATGGTGAAATATCACACAAGTTTTCTTGCATAAGGTATTCTGCAACATTTTCTATTTTATTTTTGAATTTCAAATTTCTAGGCTAGCTATGCCATTGCACACATTTTTTACTGTGGTATTTTCATATTTACAGAATAAAAAATCAGAACATTTCTGAGAGAATAATGTCTTACATGTCAAAAACTAGCACAATCATTTTTTTTGGAAGGGAAAGGTACAAGGGAGTCAATTGGTAAATTATAAATAAGAAAAGAAATTTTAGATCACTTTGATTTGTTTGTAATGCATACAAAGCCAAGTCCAAAAAATTTCTGAAACATAGAAAGAATTTTTAAAGATGCATTGAGATGATATAAAAAGCAAACCTAATGACAAAGAATTACACAATTTCTGACCATATATCAATATTGTGGTGTTAAGAAAGCATAAGAATATTTTCAGGCTGTAAATAGCGACATAAAAGAACATTTGAAATAAATTTTGACACCTTCAATCCTTTGCCCAAAACTCATTAATTCTCATCTAAAATAATTATAAACACTGGATCAGCACAATAATCATTAAAGCACTAAATGCAAATAAACGTGTACAAAATACTTTTTTTTCAAATACCCTTACTGTTTATGCAGTACATTGTTCCCAAGAACAAATATACATAGTAAATAACTTCTATAGGGAATAGCACAAGGTATTGAGGACAAGAACTGAATCTAATCAGAGATTCATAATATAATTTTCTAAGGAGAAATTTAATGTTGCATCCATGCATTCCCTTAGGATCAGTGAGGCACTGATGTTTTACATCAGCAGAGGCTTAAAAAAATAATCTGCTTACTTAGTGCACAAACAAAACCCCACTCATCTCATCATCACCACTATCACCAAGCTCTGTGAAGAAAAAAATGTAGCATAAATGCAGTTAATATCAAAATAAACCTACTTTAACTCTATATTGTTATAGGATTTATATGAAATATCTATTATTTAGAAATGCCATTGTAGGGAATCAGGGCTTTGCATTCTTTCTTTCTTTTTTTTATGTAAATGGCATTCTTATTTATTTAGTTCGATTGCACAGTCTAAGCCAAAGAGTGAACTCATTGGAGAATTCAGTGAATGAATTCATAATAGCCAAGTCCCCTTAAGCACTGTCTTCATGAGAGTATAATCCCACTCATAAAGAAAATATAACCCTTATGTAACAGATAAACCCTCTCCCTTTACTGTTTTCCAGAGCTAAGTTTTTTTTTTTTTCATTTCTAGTGAGTCAGTGTTTTAGTCTTAACATGTAAAAGATCGCTCATTAACCTCTCTCACCTTTCTCTTCAGCGTCTCCCTCTCTGCTCTTCCCTTTTAGCTTATAAAAATGCACTACTACTGCCTATCTGTGAATAACAACAAAAACTAAATTACTTTACAATACTTCTCTCTTTCCTTTCAAAGAGAGCCATAGTACTCAAAGTACCATATACAATTTAGATCTCTTCTTCTTCTCCTCCTTCTTTTCTTCTTCATGGAAGTATAGTCAGTTTACAATGTGTCGATTTCTGGTGTACAGCACAATGTTTCAGTCACGCATATACATACATTTATTCATTTTCGTATTCTTTTTTCATTATAGGTTACTACAAGATATTGAATGTATTTCCCTGTACTATACAGAAGAAATTTGTTGTTTATCTATTTTATCTATAGTAGTTAATATTAGCAAATCTTGAACTCCCAATTTACTCCTTCCCACCCTTTTCCCCCTGGTAACCATAAGTTTGTTTACTATGTCTGTGAGTCTGTTTCTGTTTTGTATATAAGTTAATCAGTGTCTTCCTTTTTTCTTTGTTTAGATTCCACATGTGAGTGATATCACATGTTATTTTTCTTTCTCTTCTTCATTCCTCAGCACATTACAGTTGGGGTTCTGCCCACATCACACGCTAAATGACTCTTGCCAAGGTTACCTATTAGTGCCCAGGATGTCTACTCTTCCTTACTGATGGAAATTTCATCCTCCCTAGGCTTCAGGTAGAATTTTTTTCTTTTTCATTTTATTCCTCCTCCTACCACTTTTGTTTTTTCACCCTCAGTCTTTTTGGTAGAATCTTCCTTCAGTACCTCTTGCTTACAAGCTACTATTTTTCTGAGATTCTGTCCCTGAATATTCCTTATCTCTCTATCTAGACAGGATAAGCTATGTTACAACTAATGACTCCTACAATCTCAGTGGCTTAAAACAATCAGCATCTATTTCTTGCTCATATTACACGTTTATCACAGTTCATCTGAGGGTGTCCTTCACATTGTCTTCATTCAGTCACTCAGGTCAGCAGATCCTCCATCTGGGTTATCCCTGTCATAGCGGCAGGAGGAAGAGAACCACCAGCTTAAAAATGAGCACCAACTTAGAATCTGTTTCTGCCCCAAAGGCATACATTTCTTTCTCTCAGTTTTGTTCACCAAAGTGAGTAATATAGTCAAGACTAACTTTAAAGGGATCAGATCAGTATAATCCTATAATTTACATGAAAAGAGTAAACCAAAATGTAAGAGAATAACTCTAATAACCACTACAGTCTCTGAGTGATTTCATCCAGCAAATGTGGTTTCAGTTACTATATAAATGCTAATAACTTGCAGATCACTATCTTGGGCTCATACTGCTTGATCTTGGTACCCGTGTACACACCTCACTACTTCACTGGTGTATCTAAACCTGAAAGTCACCCTCCCCAGTTGAACTCTTTACTAAACTTCTCATCTTGGCCACCTTTCAAAAATACAAATTAGACCTTCGGGGCTATTCCTGATTTATTTTTCTCCTTTAACTTGTATGTCAGTGGTAACCTATTCTAATTCAATCAGTGGTCTCAGTACTGTTAGAATCTACCCCCTCCTCTCTGTCCACATTATTTCTTCCTTAATGTAATTTCTCCATATTTATTGCCTGGATTGCTGCAACAGTCTCTTGTGTTCTTCTTGCTAAAGGGCTTGGTGTCTCCCAAACTATCTTTGTCATCTCTGTCAAAAGTATCCACATCACAAATTTGATCATTTACTGTTTTGAAAAATCACTTATTGTTTGCTTCCTATTGATTCTAGGATAATACTTAAAACTTTTATATCATACCAGACCAGATGTGATTCTCTGGCTAATTTCACCTCTCTCTACTTCCCCCACCTTGTCTCATTCCATGATCTACCACTGATGATCAAGCTCACCTAGAGGTAAAAGAGAAGTGAAGCTAAAACATACTTTCAGAAGGGGGGAAAAACAAGGAAGAAGAGGAGAAAGAAAGCTTTTAAGTTGGATATAGAACCTAGGATGGCATACATTCCCCAGCAAGAAGTCGTAACTCTTTCTTTTTAGTCAGACATTCCATTTACCTAGAAAGAGCTCTGAGTAGGCGACCAGTAGAGGTAGTTTTGCTATTGGAGAAAGACAAATAGCTTGTGTAGGCAGTAGATCCTTGAATTCAGACTAGGAAGTCATGTCCAATCTGACACTTAATGATATTTATCCTTTGATGAAATGCTGTATCTTACAATACCAAGATTATTATGTGAACTATGATGACACTTCTCAGCTACGTAACTGTGACCCACTGAGCTGGGTCATGTTGCATATAGGAGCTGCCCCTTCCAGGGCTATGGAAGAGCACTTGAACTTGGTGTAGGCTTAGGGTGGAAATATTTGACAGATATAACAATTGGCATGCTTTGGTGTTATTTTAATATTTTAATGCTACACATCAAAGACAGAAAAAAAAAGAGAAAATCAGAGAATTTCCTTCCTTTGGAACAAAAAAAGAAGAAAGAAGACAAATATTTTCACATCTAAATAATACTTGTACTGGATTTTAAACGTATAGAAAATGGTGAAGGAGGTGAGGTTTTTGTAGTAGTCATTGTTTGATTGTTTTCTTTATTTCTGTGTCCCTTTACTCATATCCATTTCTTTATCTTATGTAAGTAATTTAAGGAGAGAAAAACAAAATTTCTGTAGTAGGCTGTAGTCTTTTAGAATGTGTCTTGTTTCCTACTAAGGGAAAATCAAATGCAAAGAGGAAAGTTTCCCAAATTACTTATTCAACATAAGTGAATGAAAAAAATATGTACTTTTACTTTAAGTGCCTAACATTTATAAGCAGAAGGATGAATTAACAGCATGACAGGTGTTGGGAAATGACAAAAGGAAACAGATTACTGATGGGAATCAAATTACTTAGTCCTCAGTTACATTCCAGGCATAAAGAAAGTAAAACAATTAATCTTTTATTTCTGCCACCTGTAAATCTGCCAAGCATTGCATGCTCAATAGCATTAATGAGTAGCAATGCAAAGACAGGACCTAATTTTTTCCTACTCCGTAACATCAGAGCCAGCCACCATATTTGACACCTGGAATCACCTTCTTCTGCAGTGTCTCTATGCCAGTCCAAGAGATAGAATGGCTTATATCCTGGGAAAAACTCCTCTCAATTTCATTGGAAGGGAGCAGAACACTTTAGTACTCACCAGAATGGAAGAGAAAGACTACACGTTCTCAGCCCTAAATTTTAAACACTTGTGGCTGATTTCTGGATTGTAAAGCAAGAGTAAAGATGGGAGACAAAAACCGAATGATCTGGAAAAACTGTCTTCTGCTGTTTCTGTTTGATAAGAGGTTAGTAAGTGTTATGATTTTCTGTTACCATTTTGACATTTGGAAAAACTAAATAAAATGAAAAAAAACACACACACACACAGCCCATTTATGGTATATGCCACTGAATTTCCACATTTTTTGGATCTCATTCATAATTATGCATTATGCTTTACAACTGTGTTTTCACATTGACAGACTGAGAAATCTGAGTAGGCACAGAATATGAGAGATAGTCTAGGACTGTTACACTTGCATCATAGTAAATTAGCCTGAAATAGTGATTGCAGATCTGTGCCCCAACTCCTACCCCAAGGGTATGACATATCTAAGGACATCTATTCTATTTCTCAGGAGAAGAAGGTATTTTCCTCCTTCCTGGCACCTGACACTGATCTTCCTTTTTCTGTGTCATTTTCTCTGATACATGCCTGGCCCTACTAGGTAACTAGGCAGATGCTTGACCATCACTGACTTTCCTAACTCTGAGGTTATGCAGAAATGCATTAGTAGAAGACCTCATGGAAATTCTGTTAAACAGCAGACATCCTCAACTTTTATAAGACAAAATGGTTTATTTTTAATACAAGCATTATTTTCTTTGCAACATCTCTAACTCAAGTGCAAAAAGACTGCTTGTTTAGTTACCTGGCCTTTTCTTCCCGTAGATTATCACCCAGAACATTTATTTTTCTTTAGTTCATCACTTGTTTGAGTGATTTAGCAGTTAATCATAAATCTTGTCAGGACTACTGCAAGCGATTGGATTTTGTTTGATTTTTAATGAAGCCTTGCATTGTGATGTTTCAGTTCCATCTTTGGCTTATGGTGATAGCTTATTTGCAAAGTACAATGAGGGGGAAAGGGGGGAAAAAGAGAGGGATGAAAGCTCTAGGGTCATTCTGACTTATTCTAATTTTTAAATATGTTCTCAGCAGTTGTATCCCCTATGTCCTCATAAAATAACTGAAAGCTGAATACTGCCTAGAAACAAGATAATATGAATTGATTCTGGCCTCTTAGAAATTCCATATCCCGTGGAGCTCCCTGTAGTGTTTCCATCTCTTTAAAAATGTTTCCACTTTGATTCTTTTTTTTCCTTTAGAATCAAGCTTTGTAGTTAATTGCTGATAACATCCTTTTTTACGTAGTTTTATATTGAGCAATCAAATCTGCTTTCTTCTTTATCTAGCTTCCAAAAAGCTTGACTATTTTAAGGATTTTTCCCCCCCTGAGGTTAGCTAGTTTCCTAGAGCTAACAACAAATACATTAAATATCCATCCTAAGAAAAACTGCAATCTGATTTTTTAAAAAATCTTCAAAAATATGTTCTCAAACTGAGTTTTGTAATTATGACTCTGGAGAATAAGTTACCTTGTTTAAATCACCCAGGACATTTTCCCCAGGCATTAACACATTTTAAGATGCTGACTAAGACAGTCTGAACATAGAAGCAATGGGTAGCCTCTGCCTGACCCCAGATAGCTATGTCTAACTTCATATATTTATAACACCTCCCCTACCTCTGCCTAAAGTCATGTGAAAAGATCAAAACAAGTACTAAGTGTTGATTCCAGAGGCTACATAAAATATACAGACCTGGGGACAGGGTAAAGCCTAGTATAGCCCAATAATCGTCTTGCTGGTTGTTACCTTGGGGATCTGAAGGAATAAAAGGTGAATAGGTAAATGTTGGAGTGGTGATGCAGGGTTTGGCTATGAGGCAGTGGCCCAGGGTGCCAGTGTATGAAGTGGCCTACTCAGAATGGTCAGGGAATTTGATCAAGGTCGTATATGGTAAATGACAGCACAAATAAGTGACCCTAGACAGTCTGGATGACAGCCACCACTTATAGTACAATTCTTAGACATTTGCATTAAAAAATAATGTTTACTTCCCTTGTACAAAAACAAATATTGCTAGCCACATGACCAAAAAGAAAAAAAAACATTGAAAATAAAAATAATTTATATATCTGTTTGTCTGTTTATGTGTAATGAAATTCTCTTGGAGAAATGATGAAACTATGAAACCCAGGGAAAAGTCTTTATTTTTTGCATATCTTTTATAGTCACATCCAGTTTCAGATGACACAGCTCATCAGCCAGTTTTTTCTTCCTACCTGACTTGAACTGAATCTTCAAGTTAGCAGATTAATCATTTGAAAAGCAAAGGACAAGAGAATATCTACGGCTTAAAATATCTTAGACAAAAGTTTCTGAGCTGTTAGGAGAATTCCTAGTATTATTCTCCTGCCAAAGGCCGTCGTCCTAGAATCAGTGTCCTTCCCCTACACGTGTTCTGTTTTCCCTTTTGCCCTTTTAGGAGAACATATACACACCCAAACATCCAAAACATCCTCTATTTTCATGTGAAGCTTAATGCGTAAATCTTGCAAGATGTCCTCATTTTATACATAGGTTGTTATTTAAAAGTTGAAAGTTTATAATAGCAATACTTTTCCCCATAGGAATACTATTTTATAAATGATAATAATGCTTTCAAGCTATGCCATACAAGATTATCTAACCACTGTCTTTTGATGTTTCTTGCTAATGGTAAAGTCTATTCACAAAATGGTCTTTTGTAGCATCTCATGGAAAGTGCATTTTTTGCATGCAGAGGACACATCTTCCTTCACTGGGGGCAGAGTCAGACAGACTGACATGAGAAAGACTTTTCCGGCACCAGTAACATGTTAAGGGTCTTTTTCCAATTACAAACATCATCTATTTAGATATAAAACAAAACAAATGATAATAATAGCAAACAGTAAGTGGGGTGTGTGTGTGTGTGTGTGTGTGTGTGTGTGTCTGTCTGTCTGTCTATCCATCTACCTGCCTGCATTTCCATCTTTATATAATAGGCATTAAGTGCTTCAGAAAATTTAACTTATTGAAACATCACAACCTGATGGACTAGTTTCTTTTATTATCCACATTTTACAGATGAGGCAGCAGAGATATTTCTAGGCCATGTGATTTGCTCAAGTTCACACCGTGCTGAGTGCTGAAGCAGTCTGACTCCAGAGTCTATTCTCTAATCTGCCCTTCGATCTCTTTAAGATAGAGCTACTCACCTGATTCATTCTGCTATGGGTGAGATTAAGAGCATCAGTTGAGGTACTTCCAGTGTTCGAGTTTGTAAATGGAATATGTATATGTTGTGTTAAAGGCTGGGGTTCTCACTATTCATCAGTGTGTAATCGTAGTCCCTTTCTCATTTATCATTTGTTCTGTTCAAGTTTCTTCTGGCCACAGAGAAAGAGTTCAAAGTCCAACTCTTGGTTTTAGATTTGAATGGTTCTCAAAATCACAAAGGTTTTTATTTCATAGCGCACAGATTTTTCCCCCCAATGTATTTCTGTGAATGGGATCCCTTTCCTTCTCTACATTCTGAGAAGTTACAAGGGGTCTGGAAACCCCTGAAAGTGTATGCATGTTTCTGGGGAAAAAGTCAGTGATGTTAAACTGATTATCAGAGTGACTTTTGGGTCTTATCTCCTGTAGAATTGATGATCAGTGATTTAAAATATGATCGATATGCTTGTCTGTGGTCATCATGGAAGATGAAGGGGCATGCAGACTAATTCAACAATTCCATTTCATAGGTCTAACACACAGTATTATTAGTAAGCAACAAGTATCTATAGAACACTTTAAATTATGTTTTATTGTGTTTCTCAAGATATTTTACATCTCCTACACACACCTTCATATGCACTCACACACACACATATATAGATACATGTAATTCTATAATCAACAGAGGAGAAAGTTTCTACTGTATTCCCTCAGAGATTCATAACTGAAGTTTCTGAAAAGTCTTATGCATTAGAAACCAATTTAAGATTTAAGTTAGCATTCTCCAAAAGTGTTTGATTTATAGAGTACTTTTTACATGAAATAATATGAAAAATTATCTTTTCAGCTAGAGGAATTACATATAAGGATTTGTGATATATATTTTAATATATATAAATAATTTATAAATTACAATATATCAAAAATTATGTTTACAGTTTTCATGATGGTAATATTTGAACCAGGTAATAGGAACACAGATCTCTCTACCATTATTCAAGTTAAATGGTATCTGTGGATATATGATCAGCAAGAAGAAAGTGACATTTCCCTTCACCTATATTTAATTGCTGATCAGGCAGAAGTGGGCACTTTTCAAAATTCTGCTGTATGCAACAGCTGTGCAATCATTCATTTTAATTAAATCATTTCTAAAAAGTGTTCTTAGAAAAATCACATAACGCCCACTTGAGTGTTTTCTATAGATCAGGTCCATTGTGATGAATGGTGTGCGCATATATTCACTTGCTCCTTACCAAGTTTACAGGATGAGGAGATTCATTCCTCAGCACAAAAATTATGTAGGGAAGCAAACCAGGCTGAAAAAAAAAATGAAGCTTTTATTATCCTTACATTATTTCAAGATGTTGGAGGGATGATGATGATGATGATGATGATGATTTTTTTGCAGTATCTTTTCATTGCTACATCTTTTTATTTTATTTTATTTTATTTTATTTTGCATCTGTCTACTCAGAAAGATTTTAGAAAAGCTAAACAGTATCATAAAACCTTGTTGCTTTATTCTCTCCTTCTGGCTTCCCATGACTCAAGAGTCTGCCTTGCAGAGTGACTGTGAGGAAAAAGTCTCCCTTCATACCCTTCCCGGAATCTGTTCCATTTGAATAGATAATCATTCAGCTGTAGCCAGCAGCTGCTGCCTAATGCAGTCTCTAAACCTCATGCAGATTCCTAAGGGACTTACAAAGTCATCTAAGTGTTTGTCTTGGTGGAACACGTGAGAGCTGCTCGGAAGACTGGAGCGTGTACTGAGGCAGCCCATTGCCTCTCCCTTACTCATGACAGCACCTCCGAAGCACTGCAAGCATTTCCGTGTTCAGATGAGGGTGACTTGGTTTATCTTAGCTCTCAGCATCAGTTCATGGAGGGTAAAAGCAGACCACAGTTGTGCCCCCACTTCTCTCTTCTCGGTCAAAAAGTATCTAGCACACTGATATTCTTTTAGCATCATCATCTTTTTTTTTTTTTTTCCAGAGAAAATCTTGGGTGGAGTTTAAAGCTGGTTATAAACAGAACTGCCCTGATGACAGGGAGGCTTGGACACTGGAACCAACCTATTCACCTTCCTATATATATTTCCAAGCCTGAGAAAGCTTCATGGAATTCCAAAATTCAGAGAAAGAAAAAACAAAAAGCTTTAGAAAATAGGCACCTAGAAATTGTCACTACCTGAAAACAAAATTTCATCATACTGTCTTACAAATAAAATTGTATTCTCAGGGAGTGTGGCTTGATAGAAATTTATAGGAAATTTCTTAACCAAATTGTTGTTTTGACTGAGTCAACTTTGTGACAGTTCTTTACAGAAATAAGCTAAAACTTCCAAGGATCTATAACCAAGAGAACATGGGAATATAGTCTAAATGTGTGACCTTTAGATGATAATTTTTCACTCTGTACCTCAGTGACACTAAACTTTGCACTGTTGCTAGAGCATATCAGTTAATATTAAGACTTCGTTCACTTTTTATATTACGTGCATTCCCTTTGATTTGAATGTCCTTCCACTTCCTCACTTGGTAAACAATGGTTTATCCTTAAGACTTCACATACATGTCATCTGGATAAGAGATGCCCTGATCCACCAGACAGCTTGATGCTCAATCACTGTGCTCATTGTGATTATCTCTGTAATAATACTGATGATGCGAATGGGATGAGACTGTTGAAAATCATAAACCTGATAGTTAAAACTAATTAGCTTACTATGTGCCTGGGGCTGCTATGAACCCTATGTGCAAACAGCATTTAATCTTGTAAGGTAGCTACAATTATTACCCCAATTTACAGGTGTAGCAATCAAGGCATAAACAAGTTAATGAACTTTGCCAGGGGGAGAACTAGTAGGTGCAGAGCCATGGTTCCAACCATGATGGTATGCTGCTATTACCACTCACAGTAACTTAATGAGCGCAATAGCTGCTATCTATTAACAAGTCCTTCTCAACAGAAAGATAAATTCGTAGAGAGTAGGAAATATATATCTATTTCCAAATCTTAGCTTCATGCTCATCACGTCAATATAACTATTCAATAAGTGGACATTGAATAATGAATGGACGAACATCAAAAATAGGCAATTTCGTGATAAATCTCAATGTATTTAAGTCTGGAGATATAATAAGGCTAGTACTTGCTAAAATGAAATTTCATGAATTCTAATAAATGTATTGACATGACATGGTCAATAACTCCTTGGAATTTATATTTTTATATCTTAAAACATACATTCTTTCAAAACTTTTTAGATTCTTTAAAGAAGTTTTGCTTTATAAAATCAAAATAAGTTTACTAACCTATGTGTGTTCTTCCCCTAATATTTGGAGTCGAAATTGTCAGTGGACTTCAGGATCTGTCCGTGGTATTTATATAGAGATCTAGCCTTACAAGTTTTTAAACATCAGAAGGATATTATCCTTGATCTGTCCGCTAAACTGTAGTATTTCAGTGAGGTTGCTCAACCCAGTTTACCACATAGCTAATACATGACAAAGGTGAAAGACGGCTGAAATATTAGACTCAATGTAAGAAGACAGGTGCTATCATTGACTATACTATTTGATCTTCTTTAAAGTCACTGGATTTCTTATTTTACTATGACTGACTGACTTTTCGTATTTGTTCAGTAATCTTCGTAACAGCTGCAAGTAGCTACATAATGTGATTCACGCAAAGTGATAGATATCGGTTGTCAAAATGAAAGCTAGCCTAAGATTTCATAAGAGTAAAGAAGGGATATAACTTGCTATGTAAAAACATGCCTGTTTTCTAGGTGAAGACATACCTGTGAATCAGGCATCAAAAAGCTACAGCTGTGAAAAAGAAGTACATTATGGATAATAAAATATTTTAATTAGTATAAATTAGATCACCTGTAATAAAATAAATATTACTACATTTGTTGTATGAATTTCTCTATTGTTTAAATGTCATTATTATATGCAATGTTGAGTCCCCAAACTAGGTAAATATTCCCTTCCCACAGAGAATTAAGAAAATCATAATTAGCAATGCTTTATTAAATTCCTCTGCAATTGTATTAATTATCTATACAATAAATACATTATTATAAAATCCTCTCTTACTCCTCTCTGAAAATCCTCTGAAAGATAGATTTCCTAATTTCCTAATTTCAGTCTAAAGGATATTCTTCATTAAGATTAAGTAATGAACTCACAGTCAAAGACCACAAAATACAGAGAAACCAAGCATCCATGACTATGATGAATTTTTTAATTGTCTGCAAATATTCATGTCCTTAGTGTTGTCCCTCCTCCATTGAATTCGGGGTTTAGCCATATGACTTACATTGGTCAAAGAAATGTATACAAACTTAACTGGAAAAAGGCTTTAAGAGGCATAGCAAGTTTCTGCCAACTCTCTCCTTCTGCTTTCTGTTTTATAAAAGTATTTCTTAATACCATTACCTTTATTTTTTAATCCATTTTTATTGAGATATATTTGACATCTCACTGTATAAGCACTGTATAAGTTTAAGGTATACAACACTGTATAAGTTTAAGGTATACAGCAGAATGATTTGAATTTCATACACACAAATAAATGTATGTACCTAATAAGGTTAGATTTGTCTGCCTAGCAGAGTGGCTAACACACACTAAGAACTCAGAAAACTTCAGTTACTATTGCCATTTAGCTAAATATCTAAGAAGAGAGGATCCATAATATAAATTTTTGTTGTATAGTATGGATCAATGTGACACAACAGAAAACACAAAATTAAACTTTATTACAAAGAAAACTTAAGTATTTGATGAGTACAGTATAACAAATAAGTAGAAGTATTTGAAAGAATATACATTAAAACAATTAAGAGATAACTTTTTACTATAAATCCAACAAAATATAAAAACAAACCCAGGAATATTTCCAGTGAGTGTATGTTAAGATAGCACTTTCATGAATGGTCAATATGAGTAGAAAATTGGTACCAACTATATAGAAAGCAATTTGTCAATATGCATCAGTGGTCCAGTCCTTCAATTATGTTACAATGTGAATAGCATTTGCACAATTTTAAAAAGAGAAGGATTTCTTTTAATAGCACTTTTAATAGTAAAATACATAAACAAAAATTGTCTGTATCTTAGCAGTTATTATGATATTAATAAAGTATATTTTCTAAGAATATCTAGGAAATAGGAATCACTTATAATGACCAAACAAATCCAGAATATGAAGCTGACTATAATGTATGATCTAAATTTTGTAAGACCTTAGAGAGATACATGATTTAGACAAACTATAACAACCAGCCCCCAAAATTGAGTGTGATTAATAACTTTGGACTGCTGAAGTTCTTTTCTTTTTTTTCATTATATTTTAAACTATTTCCACTTATTTATATAATTAAAATCATTTTAAATAAAAAGATAATCATGTTTTACAGTACTAGATATATATTTCCATCAAAAGAATAGCCATAAAGATATTAGTGAGTAGAGCTTTAATAACTTTTACCAAATATTCTGACCTCAATTTACAATTTTGCCTTTATGTCTATTCAAATGTTGAACATTCTATGTTTTTGTCTCTGATCTTTTATTCAGTAACTGCTTAACATTCAGAATTTATAGTTTTGCACAATACAGATCTTTACACATGGATAGAAGAGAAAATGCAGTTGAAATCAGTTAGAATCTTGAATAGTACTTGGTCTTGCTACTTTGCCCAAATCATGGATACTTCTATACTAAGTTACTCTTGAAGAAAAAAATATCTTGCAGCTCATTTTCCAATACATAACAAATTAATTCTTAAGAATTTCAAGATGATTAAAGATTGCTCAATATTTCCCAGATCATCAGAACATCATCTGAAAATCACTGCAGCCATCTGTTTCCCAATCACGAGAGATGTGAGAGAACAGTTAGCAAAGATACATTGAACACCCCAGGCTGTAACAAGAAAATATGTCTGTGTAATTTGAAGAAGACTTATTTAATTGACCTAAAAGCCATTCTATTTTTATCTATATACATCCTATGTACTCCTTGTATCAATTAATTTTGGCTAAGTTCGGCTGTGATACCATGCAATGTCCCAACTTGAGTGATTCGTGGTAACAAAGATTATTTCTTTTTCTTAAAACATCTCCAGAATGAGTCACTTCAGTCAGGTCTTTACTTCAGGATCTGAGTAGGTGAAGCAGTGTTCATTCTAGACATTACTGGTCTTAAGAGAAAAGAACGAGTGGATGAACCAAGAGCTGGCTTTTTAAAATTCCTGCTCAGAATTGACATTTAGTATTTCTACCCACTTTTCATTGGCCAAATCTAGTCAGATAGCTGTTCGGAGTTCAACAGCAGTAGAGAGAGATAAGGAGGGGATCTAATCTTCCTGCAGAAGAATGTATCATAAGTCACAAGGTCAGGCATGGTTTTGATGAAGTAAGGAACTATTTTCTCCTAGAAGGAAGTACCCAGTATTTTGAATGATATTTAACCTATCAAGCCTCTGAAAATCTAAATACTTTCTAATATTATTCTTTAAAGATTAAAGCAGCATTTATTTAAAACCTGCTATCTTCTTGGAAATGTATACAGTGCTGGTGATTAAGACTTGACTAATACAGATACATCTCTGTTCTTATCGAGTCCACAGATAGTCAACAGACAAACATATGTGAATATGACATACCATCAGGTTGTACCCCAAGTCATGGCATTAATCACTGGTTGACAAATGTTTTCTTAAAGGGCCCAATAGCAAATATTTTAGGTTTTGTGGGCCCTTTTGTCACTGCTGCAGCTATTCTACGCTGATGTTGTAGTGCAAAGGCAGTCATACATAAACAAATAACATAGCTGTTTTTTAATGAAACTGCATTTACTTAAATGGGCAACTGAACTGGGAGCCACAGTTTGCCAATCCTGGAATAGAGAATAAATGGAAGTGAGGGGCTTCTTCATATAGGATTGTCAGGGAAGGCATTAAGGATGGGGTGTGGATGCTAAGTGGCCAGGCATATGAACATCTGGTAGTAAAGTATGTGGGCAAAGGGTGCATCATATGCAAAGGCCCTGAAGTGGTGGGGCGGGGGGAACTTGGTGCTTTGAAGAGTAAAGACCTGTGTTGCTAGAATATAGTGTGCTAGAGTTTGTGGTTATGAGCTAAGAGAGGTGCAGATTATATCAGTTTCATAAGCCATGTAAGGGATTTGGGTTTTATTCTAGGTGGAATTGGAAGTCACTGAAGTCTCTGAAACAAGGGGATGGCATAACTGGATTGACTGAAATATGATCATCCAAGCTATTTAGAAAAGGATTGAGGGGAGGGCAAGAGCAGAAAGAGGGAGCTTATTGCAGTTATCCAGGAGAAAAGTAATGGTGTTTTGGACTAGCCATGGAGATGGAAAGAACTGGGCCAATTCAACCTGTTTGAAGATGGAGCAGTTGAATTGACTGAGGGTATGGTAAGAAAAGGAGACACATAGGATTCTGGAGCTTTGGGTTTGAGCTCATGGGTGGGGGATGGCATCTTTCAATTTTTCCTACTCATACAAAATAAATTTGAAAGTTTAAGTAATTATCTGGAGATTTTAAGCAAAAAGAGCACTTTTATTCAAAATATAGTCATGATATATCCTATGAGTGCTTCAATTTTCTATTTGATTTTACCTTATTGTAAGTAAAGATTAAATCCATTTTAGTTCAGTGAATCTTCTTCAACCAGCAAGGTTTAGCTTTTTGATTTCAGAAACCAATAGGTGCCCAAAACAAATAGAACTGTATTTTTTAATGTACACTGCAGTCGATATGTGCATGTATGTATCCCCAAATCTAAGAAGCTAGTGTTTTTGTCATTTTTTTTTTTCTGAAGGGCAGGCACATATGCATTTATTCAATAAATTATTTATTGAAGGTACTGTATAAGCAGGGAATACAATGATGCAACAAAGTCAAAGCCTATACATGGACCTTGTATTGGTAATGTTAGGTAATGTTTAATTAAATGAATAATGCAGTAGGTACAAATTGTGATTAACACTTACTGGGAATGTAATACGTCTTCAGTAATGTTTTTTATTTCTGAACTTTATTCTTTCACATATGCCCCTTATTCAAATTTATTATAGATTTTCTAAATGTATTTGTTTTTTTTACCCCATCTTCTGTGAGCTTTATATTAGATATTAGGTTATAGTGAAAATGAGGAAGGGTATAAAATTAATAAAACATTTTAACATGATCACACTTCCTCAAATGGATAAATTTGTGGCCCTGACAAGCATATTGGTTGAAAAACTTCATGCTGAAGACAATAAGAATACACGACATGCGAAGTATATACGCCTAAGTCAATTCAGTTTCATTATACGGGGGTGTCAGTTCATTTGTTTTCCCATTTTTAAATAACATTTCTGTGTAGAGAACAGGTGATAGAACAATTTTTCCACTGAAATGGCCACTTTGTCAGTTTAATAATTTCTTCCATTCTGAAGTAATTTGTTGTCACAATTATTGAAAGAAGATGTGAAACACACAGATTCTTTGATTATTTTCGTTACAGTTGTCATATGATAGTATTTAAAAAGTGAAAAAGATACATAAAATTCTGAGTCCCAAGGCCAAATTTATGATTGTGAACAGAAAAAGCCTTTCAGAGAGGATATTTTTTTTTTCTATTTTAGTTAAAAGAAATCAAATAGAGAATATTGAGGAGCTTGGATTGGAAGTGGGACAAATAGGATTGAACAGAATGAAAGTGGAAACCTCAGGCCATCTCTTGTATTGATATGCTGTCAGTCAGTAAATAGGAAATTCATTCAGGTGAATAATGCCTGAAACCTCCTTTGCTTTTATTTCTCCATTTATTTCTTATTGCCTCTTTCTCAATCTTTCTATTCATGTGCACTTATTACATTGCTTATATCTCATTTGCTTTTTCTTTGGCTTGTATTGCATCTAAAAATAAATTATAGCTGTTCTTTTTCTCTAAGACAAGGCCACACAAATAAAAGCATTCTGTGGGTACCAGCCTACCATCTACCACGTCAACCTATTAGCATGGGAAGATTACCTGACAACTTATACTGCTTGTCAATTAATTGTAACAACCCTAAGAAGAAGTGAAATAAAAATCAGTATGACAGTAAAAAGGTCAATCTGCTGAAATAAGTAACTGACATGTACATATGTTAGACTGATCTAATAAAAGAAGTTACTGGAGAAAATTGAGCTGACCAAGGGACCCAACAAGTCATTTGAGCATTTTGGAAGTCAGTTATAGTCTTTTAAATTATTGCTTTTACATTATATTTAAAATTAAATTTCCCCTGAAGAAAAAAATGCAGTTCCCCTTATGCAACATAAAAAAATAATTTTCCCTTTTAGCAATTTTATTTTATTTCTGAAGACCTTTGTTTAACCAGAAATAGTTGTAGAAAACTACATCCCACTTCCCCGTCACACATACTCACACTATAATTACCTTTTTTTGGTCCTAAGTCAAATTAGCATTTGATTTGTGCTTTCCTAATTCCAGTTAAAATATATTTATGAAGGTGACACATTTCTCCATTTTCATGTCCTAGTATCCTCTGTATGTTTTTTCCCCCTCCCTCAATCCCTCTTGTGTCTTTCTCATTCTCTATACCATGTTTAGGTTCCAATCATTCTTATATTTAGATATTCACTAATTAATTAAATGATCCTTCTGAATCTAAAAATTTTCCTCAAAATCTAACTGAAGCAACTATCAGAACCTGAGTTGTCTAATATATAAAGAAATAGATTGTAGTAGTAACAGATGATCTCATGTGTAATCTTTCAATATCACTATTCTTTATATATTCATTAATAAATGATCAGAAAAAAGTTAATTTAGAAGATTCATTTTTTTCTTTTAGAGGGTAAATTTTTTATCTTCTCTTATTAACTTATATTAGTCTAATCTCTCTTCGTAAGAAAACAAATCTTATTTTTTTTAACTTTGGAATTAATTAAAGCAGTAATATGTCAACATTTGGTTAAGTAGTTCCTTTAATAAAGTATGGACTGAAATGTTACTGAGTGCCTATTATGAGCCAGATCATATAGTAGCTCTCCTTTTTGTTTTCCAAAGGCTTTGTGTAGTCAACTTTTAAAGAGTCATAACCACAGTTAAGTTTAACCACAGTTCATACAGAAAAAGCCACTTTCCTCTGCCTCCCAAGTAGTACCTGTATGGTTCCTCCAAAGGTAAAGACAATCTCCTCCTCCACTGATGCTAAATAAAGGAAGCGATTATCTACAGAGTTTGCTAGGCCCTCCCAAACACCTTCCTTCCAATCCACCAGGAGTATTTTGGGGATGATATAACACCATACTCAGAGAGAAAACATGAATGTTCTAAGTTCTAGGTTTTAAACTACTCTCACTAGTTGATATTGGATCAGATGACATAACCTGGATCTCTGAATTTCCATCCACAAAAAAAAAAAAAAAGAATTCAGACATATTTTAAGCACATAATAAATCCTGGGTATCTGAAACCAAATGTTGAAATTGGTTCTTTTGTCCCAGTTAAACTGCTGAATAGACATTGTGCAAATACAAAGGAACTGATACAGCAGAATAGTGCTGTAGACTGAAAACTTGTCTCAGATGGCCTCATGACAGCTGGAGAAGTTTAGATAAGGAAAAATGAAATGTCAGAATTCTTGTCTTAAAAGTTTGTAGACTGCTGGCATATGCTTTTGTTAGAGCTGTGGGAAACCCTACCTTAATCCAATTGTTGCAAAGTGCTGGAGGAAAAAAAACACATAAATCACTTTCTACTATGATGTAGAAAAGGTTCCTATTAAAGCAACAAAGAACAGTTATAAATTCAGTTTTTCTAGTTGAGAAAATTAGAGAAAGGAGCTATCTACATAGCGCTCAAAGCAAAAGGCAATTTGTGAAAATGTGTGCAGTGTTATTTTAATAGTAGGAGAGGCTAACACTTAAAAAAAATTTTTTAAACCCAAACAATTCTGCCTATTCTATGTGAAAATATTGCGATGCCGTTTTTATTGAAGCTTTTCAAAGACAGATATGGATGAGTGCTACTACACTGCCACCTGGTGATTAGGCAGATGGGAGGGATTTGAATAAAGATGCCTGACAAAGAAAATGTCAGAGTTTGTTAATGAGTATTCAATATGCTGAGTTTCTGCTAATATATCCAGATTTGCTAATAACATGAAGATATTTTGTATCCTGTTATATTAAGAGCATGGTCCTGGTAACTTTTAAATTGATTTATATCAAGATAATGTGCGTTCCTTATTTTATATCACCTTGCAGCTAAATCCTTTGTTAGTATTGCTATTGTTTTTTATTTGGATAAAGTAAATGAGCAAACTCTTTGTAGAGGTCCAGGAGCTAGTGACCTATTCCTGGAAATGGGAGAGGAAAAGAATGGCATGACCCAAAGTTTCTCTTTCAAATAATGCATTTTATGTTAGAAATCTTGACTTGCACTGTCAGATTACTCATTCAGTTTAGAGTTACTCATTGATTTTGTAGTACTGCCTTTTCCTTTTAAAAAACGATTTGGCCTAGAAAAGAGTGTTTTCAACAATTTAAAGTTAAGTATCAAAGGCAACCATTGCAAATAAATGAAGGGAACAAAATATATGAGCATGCCATGAAGTTGTATGTTTTCTTTATGCTATCGTTCTTAAACTGTAGAGAATTGTAAACAATTTTAATAATCAAATATAGGTGTTGAGACAATGAAATTGTTAGACAACTCATTTTTTGGACAAACTTGTTCTATTTATCTAGTCATAGATATAGAGCTTAAATTTAATATTTGCATTCATTTCTCTGATTCTCTGCTCATACCTACTAAACTATAAAAGAATATAGTTAAGAATGAGGAATGGAGCAAACCATGGGAGAACCGAAGTAGCAGAGGCCTGCTACGAGTCAGCTCTTCTCCTCAGAGCTGAAGTCTTTTCAGAAACTTAGGAACTGCAAAATGGGGAGACTCCTTGTCAATGTTTTTGTATACATGCATATTCTTGGTGACTGTCATACATTTTGAGAAAATAGTTAACCACTACTGTGGATTTCCAGGTGATTTAGATCATTTTCTTTTCAGACCACTATTACAAATTGTCATATCATCCAAGCTTTTCGTTAAGAGGTAAATTAATAACTTACCTATAACCACTTTCAAGTGTGCATGGTCAAAGAAACCCCACACTGCTGATGAGGCTCTATAAAGTTATAAATATGAGCATGTCTGTCTGATCCACTTGCCGTTTTGTAGCATCACTCTATTCATGAGACTAAATATGTGCTTTTGGTTACTACAGAGCATGCGATCTTGCCATCGTGTTTATATAGCTGAAAATGCTGTATAATTCTTGGTGACGAATAGTGAAGGGTGGGGGTCAGGTGTAATATTTACAATGACTCATGTGCTGAAAAATGTATTTTACTATCCACCCAACTTTTATTCATGTATGATTTTTTTATTCCCCACTTTTCACATTAGTATATTAACTTATCAGCTTTCCAATTGTGACTCTTAGCCTAGTCAATTTATTTGAGCAGAGATTTGTTCATTGTATTTCAGGGAGAAAAAAATGGCACCATAATATGAAAAAGCCCAAAGGAAGAGTATTGTATAAAATATTTAAAAATAGATCTTTTTCTTGTAATGGACAATCACACTTAAAATACTGTGGGCAGTTCTATTCATTGCTCTTTTGAAGGACAATGAGAGACAGACTGTTTATTTTCTCCTCAAATTGGGGCAGGCCTGCTCTCAGTGTTTCTCTCCCAGGCTCATATGTACAATACTCAACCAAAAGTAGAATTTCAGCTGAACGATTTTAGAAGCTCTGAATAAGTGACAGAAAGGGAAATAAAAGGAAGAATCCTGCTATGTCCACCTATGCATTATAAACAGCCAGTGAAGTGCTCAGCAGATAGTGCACACTGGTAAATCTTGGTTTGACTGATATTTCTTAAAGGACAATTGAAAAAATTAGAGTTTTTCAGTTTAAAAATATGAAAGCTAAAAAAATGTGATTTATTTCTATAAAATCACAAAGAGCTGAACATGTTTACCAAATTTCAAAATCTCCCTTAAGCATAATGTTCATAGACAGAGCACTTTATAGCACACAAAGCATTTGCATATTCTTTAGCTTCTATTCTTTTCTCAACAAAACTGAAAGATATGTAATATTCTCTTTGTAGATTTGAGAAAGCAGAATCTTAGGAGATCTCATAACTCAAATTGAAATCAGTCATTTTCAAACATATGGCATCTGTCTGAGTGGAGGTTTTTTTTTTTTAAGACAGATAAAAGAATCCCTACTTTATGCACCGTGATCTGAATTTATTACTCTAAAAAACTATTTAGATACAAAAATGAATTAATTCAACAAGGTTTTGTAGGTAATAGAACTCTATTTTATTTAGACTTATTGGAGTTGTTTAGTTAAAATTCCTATTTAAAACATGGAGGGCAGATTCCCACATTAAAACATACATGTCTTGGTAACAGTCATAGTACATACAGCTTTTACTAAGTCATGAGAAATTTGTAATGCATTACTAGCTTTTCACAGAAGGGAATATGAGCCACAACTATTATATAAATACTTTTTAGAACATAATTTTACTCAACAAACATTTAAAATATTTTGACTCCTTTATAATGAAAACACTGTGCATAGTTAAGTGAAGAATATCAAATCAACATTTGATAAATCTTATACTTGATCTTCTAAGATATTGAGCACAAGGGAATTTTTTGTTGCATATTATTGTAGAATCTGAATCAAAGAAAACTGTTCAAAAACACTGTCATGTTTGTCAACTTTGTAATATTAAAAATCAGTTTAAATTTTAATTTTGCTCTGAATGTGTACTTTAAATTATTTTAGGCTGTGTGTACAATACTTTGAATAGGGACTAAACTAAGGTAAATTACTACAGGGAACCATATACATTGCCTTTCCATTTCTTCTTCAGCTACTTTTAATTGGTGGGCCTTGTTGGTTGCTATCACCATCCCCCAAACGAAAGAAATAGGAAACATTTGTGAGTGACTCTAAAGAAGTAATTGTCCCAAGCCTCCTGATTTTCAGTTCACAGGTAAATGCTCTCCTGCCTTAATTTTGCACATATATAGCATATATAAAAGAGAAGGAAACAACTGAATCAGAATAAGAATTAAAACGTGCTTCGTAAACTCTTTGTACAAATTCATTGTCTATTTACAGAAGACAGAAACCAGAGGATGCGCACATAAGCAGAATGACATGGTAGTAACATACATAGCTATTTTGCTTTATGCACATTTTCTTTTATATACATAGATGATATAAGAAAGGAATATACTTCCTTCCTCAAGGAAAATATTTTCATTGCATTACAGAAGCAATTTAAAGTTTTTAAAATATAGTAATAACAATTAAACCTTGAGATAGAATAGAGATAAAATAACAAACTAGAATGGTGGGACAATAAATAACAAAGTAGAATACGTTTTTCCCTGTACTTATTTTTATATCTCTGTCACCTATACAAATGTAAGCTAGAATATTAATAATGTTTATTACTTCTCTCTTGATTTCTTTGTCAGTTTAGCCAAAGTCTACAAATTGTGTTGATCTTTTCAGACAAACAACTTTGGGCTTCATTGATTCTCCCTATTGTTTTTCTATCTTTATTTCATTACCTCCACTCTAATCTTTACTATTTCTTTCCTTCTGGAAGCTTCGGATTTAAATTGCTTTTCTTTTTTCTAATTACTTAAGGTGTAAAGTTAGGTCATTTATTAGTGATCTTTTGTCTTTTTACATGTGTTAATTTACTGCTATAAATTTCCCTCTAAGCACTGTCTTCACTGCACACTGTGTTTTCCTATGCTGTGTTTTCACTTTGATTCTCTAAGTATTTTCAGATTTCTTTTGTGATTTCCTCTTGACTGATTATTTGAGTATGCTGTTTGATTTCCACGTATTTATGGATTTTTGAGGTTTTTTTCTGTTATTAGTTTCTAGCTTCATTCATTCGTTCCAGCCTTATGGTCATAGAAGATACTGTGTGTAATTTCAGTCTTTTCAAATTTATTTAGGCTTGCTTTGTGGCTTAACATATAGTCTATTCTGGAGAAGTTTCTGTGTGTACTGGATAGAAGGTCTGCTCTTGTTGGGTAGACTGTTCTGTTTATATCTGTTAGATCTGGTTGGTTTATTTTTTCCCTCAGCTTTACTGCGATATAATGGACATATAACATTATGTGAGTTGATGATGTACAACGGAATGTTTTGATACAGGTATATATTATGAAATGATTACCACAATAAGATAACACATCCAACATTCCACATAGATATAATTTTTTGTGTCTTTGGTGGGAACTTTTAAAATCTACTCACGTAGCAACTTTCAAATGTACAACATTGTAGTTGATTTATAGTGTTAATCAGATCCTATATTTCCTTACTGATCTTCCATCTGGATATTGAAAATGAGGCATTGAAGTATTCAACTATTATTATAGAACTATTTCTCTCTTTAATGATGTCAAGGTTTGTTACATTTTGAGCCTCTGTTGTTTGGTATGTTTTTTAATTGTTCCATCTTCTTGATGAATTGACCCTATTATCAATATTTGATGCCCTTCTTTGTCTCTAACAATATTAATTCTAATTAAAGTTTGTTTGTCTATATTAGGATAACCATCCCAGTTCTCTTTTGGTTACTACTTGATTGAATATCTTTCTCTGCCCTTTCACTTTCAGTGTATTTGTGTATTTGTATCTAACTTAGTCTCTGTATATAATATAACACATAGTTGGATCATGTCTTTTTGTCCATTCTACCAATCTCTGCATTTTTCATTGAGAATTTAATTCATTTACATTTAAAGTAATTACTGATAAGAAATAACTTATATCTGCTATTCTTAAAACATGTTTTCTTTATGTCTTAACCTATTTTTGTCCTCTTTTTCTCCACTACTATCATTTTTCATTGGTTTTTTGATACTATATTGATTTTAGTTTATTCTCATTTTCTTCTGTGCATATATTTTAGATATTTTCTTTGTGGTTATCATAGGATTGCAATTAACATTTTAAATTTATAATCTACTTTGCATTGATATCAACTTAGCCTCAATAGCATTCAAAATTCTGCTTCTATACAGCTCTGTCCCTTCTGCCTTTATGTTATTATTGTTACAAATTATAGTGTTGTGTATTGTGTGTGCAATAACATAGATTTATAACCACCTTTTATGCATCAGTCTTTTAAATCAAATAGGAAATAAAAGGTGAAGTTACAAACTAAAAATGAAGTAACACTGGTATGTATGTTTACCTATGTAGTTACTTTTACTAGTGACTTATTTCTTCAAATGACTTCAAGTTACCATCTAGTGTTCTTTCATTTCAGCATGAAGGGCTCTCTGTAGCATTTCCTGTAGGTCACGTCTACTAGCAATGAAAGTGGGAACATTACTACTAACCTCACAGAAATAAAAGGGATTATGAGAGAATTCTATCAATAATTATTAATCAACAAATTAAATAATCTAGATGAAAGGACCTTGGATTTAGTAATGGATTCTTAGATATTCTTTGACACCAAAAGCATGAAAAAAAGCAAAAATAAAAAACAAATAAAATAAGACTTTATTAAAATAAAAACAATCTGCATTAAAGGACATCATCAAGAAAGCAGAAAGATAATACAAAGTGGGAGAAAATATGTGGAAATCATATAACTGAAGAAGGTCTAGTGTTCAGAGTGTGCAAAGAACTCTTACAACTCAACAGCAAAAAACTGCCCAATTAAAATAAGGTAAAGGCCTGGAATAAACATTTCTCCAAAAGGATATACAAATGTACAAGTGCATTAAAATATGTTTAATTTTGATTTATTAGAGAGATGCAAATCAAAACCACAATTAGGTATTACTTTACACCCACTAGAATGACTTTGACAATAACAACAAAAAACAAAATGTTGGCAAGGATGTAGAGAAATTAGAACACTTGCACATTGCTGATGAGAATGTAAAGAAGTTCAGTTGTGGTAAAAACAGTTTATTGGTTCCTCAGAAAGTGAAGCATAGAATTTCAATGTGGGTAAAGAATGACACCAATCTGTACACTCCAAATCAGTTATTTGTTAAGCTAGCATCTACCCAAATCATATATGTCTACAGAAATTATTATTTATTTCAAGGTGATTTTTCTCCTTTTTGATCTACTTAGGCCTATACATTATCTTTAATAAATGGTAGTATTAATAACAATACAAAATGATAAAAGAAAAAGCCACTACACTGCTTCCATGTAAATACTTTAAAGAGTAACAGTCTATACATTTAGAAATGGATGACACTATTTACATACTTATTGACTGGCTATTTCCCTGATTGTTTACTAATGTGTAAATGTAAATATTTTGTCAGAGGACTAGTTGATCTTATTTTATTTTTTTTGCCACAGTTGGTCAAATATTCAGACCATTCTGCACTTAGATTAAAAGGTTAATATGCATTTGAAAAAGTTTTCTAAGTTTTTTTCCAGAAAAAAAATTTTGTTCTGTGTTAAGTAATTAATTAAAAACAAAGTAAACTCTTAATTAAATGGAATATTTTAGCCCTCACTTAAGCATGTTTGGAGAAGGAAATGGAAGGAAATGTTGTCTTATTTGGAATAATTTGCTGATCTGATAAACTTGCTTGATAATAGTGGCCTATTTTAAAGGCTTCCTAATTTGCAAATAACTCAGAAATGGTTGGTTTATCATGTGTGTATGTAGCAGAGTGAAATATCTGATCATTCATTGTCAGTCCATTGTCACAACTTCACAAAAATATTTAAACAGGCACTTATGCACTTAGGTCTTTTATATGTGAATCTTGACCAATTTTATCCCAGCGTGGTGAAAAAAAATGCTACAGATTTTAAGATACACGAAAACAAATTCTTTTTACTTACACTTTTTTGAAAAGGTTCCCATTTGGTAAGGTCTATGAATTAGTATATAATGCAGTTTACGAAGGGAGGTGGGAGAGTCTTCAACTATAAGTGTGGATTTATCTATTTCTTCCCTGTGCTACACAGTATAAACTTGTTGTTTATCTATTTTATATATATTAGTTAGTATCTGCAAATCTCGAACTGCCAATTTATCCCTTCCCACCCCCTTCCCCCACTGGTAACCACATTTGTTTTCTATGTCTGTGAGAATGTCATTCTAAGTGAAGTAAGCCAGAAAGAGAAAGAAAATGCCATATGATATCACTTATATATGGAATCTAAAAAAAAAAGACAAACTGATTTCTAAAAGATTTTTTTAATGTAGAAAATATAAAATTTTAAATTTTTATCTAAAACTTTCGTTTCCAAAATGTGCTGGCCTAATATAACTGAATTTCTTTAGATAGCTTGCAATCATTAAAGACTGGTAATAGAATTTATTTTCAGTCCATTCATTTCCCAACTTTATGGGTCTTAGACACAGCATTGAATGTCGTTTATCCAGGAATGATAGGTGGGCTTTATTTCAGTTGCATCTATCATTGGCTTTTTCTTCCTTCCTTTTCACTGTTAGAGAATCACTTCCAAAGTTCAGTAAATACTCCCTATGAATACAAATGTCTAAGAAAGGACCCCAGGAGGATACTGCTGTTAGCCAGACTCTTTAGTCACATTCCTACGCACGGTTACCAGAGCCATTAGTAGACTTGCTTTTGAACATAAAAGACAATGATAAATAAGAAAACATGCTTAGCCATCATGTTTTGGCAGAAGGCTTTTCTGTTTAATTGCTTACCTGGCATTATTTTATCTTGGCATAAAATTATCCCCGATTAAGAATATGTCTACAGTGGACTCATCTATTTTTGCCTTGGTGTGTAGACTATAATGATTATATTTTTCTGTTGAGGCTTCAGTATCATATAGTTGTTAAGAATGCATGTTCAATATCAGGCAATGCTAGTTCACTCCAAAATTTACCACTGACAGCCTTGGAAAATTTGCTTAATTTTCCTACATATTTTATAGCTTTGTTCTTTTATTTGATTAGATAATGCTTAGAAAATGTTTAACACAGTGCCTGGAACATAGTAAGTACTCCAAAAATACTAGTTTTTTTATCTGAATATTGCCATTCTCTTCCTAAGGCTTCTCATTTTAGAAATGACTGTGGTGAAAATTAGTTTAGGGTAACGGAAAATACTGTAAGGTCCTTAAAATTATCTTTAATCCAGAATTTCTACTTCTGGTTTATTTAGGAATTTTTGTCTTCCATTTCCTTCTCCAAATATGCTTAAGTGAGGGCTAAAATAGTCCATTTAATTAAGAGTTTACTTTGTTTTTAATTAATTAAGGTTTTACCAGAAATGATCTACATTAAACAACATTATTCCCACAGTCCAATTATATCACCCTATTAAATCAAAGTGATTCATAACTTACATCTGTAGTTCTATTGGTTATGCTGATTATCACCTTACATATTCAGTAAAAAACTATGACTATTGTTTCTAAGTTTTATCTTCAACTAAGCATGAATATGATGTAAATTCTGAGATAACTTTTATTGAGAAAGAAAGTTGTACATGCTTGAAAAAGTAGGACAATAATTATATTTTGAGAGAAGTCATTGATCTCATTTTTGCCTTTGGCCAAATCTACAATGTACAGTGTAGTATCAGTTAAACTAATAGGTATTTATCAATCATCTATCATGTCAGCTTTCTGGTATGCATGCTTCGCAATGGTAATGGTTTCTACTTCAAGTGGCTAGTTAATATGACAATTTTTGAACAGCTGACAATCTAAAATTCTTTGGAATTAAGTGTTAATTGTGTGGTTTGTTTCTAGGGAAAAAATAAACGAACTAGAAAAAGTGAGATGATTTTTGCACCTTCTCTGCAATGTGTAGATAAACATGGCCATTAGTTCACTGGCTTAAGGTGGAATCCTAAGTACCATTGAGGGGAAGGGAGCATGCGGTCTGGTATTTGATAAACCGATTATAAGGCTAATATGTGGCAACAGAGGAGCCTGTTGCAGCAAATTCCAATGTTAATTTTTGAAGAAAAAAAATTAATGAATTCACCTTCTGCTAAATATATTAGAGAATGAAATGCTTGTAAACTTTTGATATTGCAAACTGAGAAGTGCTTAAATGTCTCATGACATTTTCAATGCTCATCAACTAATAATAATATACCGTATCGCTCTCTGGGTCTAGTTACATGACATGTGAAAGACTAAAAAAGAGAAAAAAGTGCAACCAAGTAAGTCATACAGAATTCTGTATAATCTAAATTATTTTTGTGTTATTTGAATATAACCTACATAATTTAAACTTATTGCCTTAAAGGACGATGAGTGCACTGTGAATATTTCCCATGAGTCATATTTTACTTCTATGAATAAGCCATCAGTTTATTTAGTAATTTAAAAAATAGATAACAGATGTCAGAAATCAATAGTATGAGCAAACATTTATTGTTTTGACATAATACAGACAGTTTATATAGTTTGCCAATATACATTAAGTGTCTGATACAGATTCATTAGGATTTGAAGATTATATTAAGAAGTTGCCTTTCTTTTCAACCATAGTAAATAGAATTGTACACTCAGAAATATGAATGCACATATTATGTATAATTTATGTTTCTTTACTTTTTAATTATATAATTTTTAATCTGCTTTTTTATCCTTTAAAAATCATCTCCACAATTACTTCTATATTACTTCTACCAAAGCAGAATATATACTCTTATTCTTATGCTACCAAAGTATATAATCTAATTATGAGTTTTTTCTCTGGGTTCATCTTTATCAACTGTAAGAATAGTCACTGTGATTTCAGGTCAATGAGTGCATTCTCTTTGGTTGTGCCAAGTTTTAGATGACTAATCCAATTTTATCTGCACTTTACCATGAGCCTAGGGCATGTCTGAGAATACCAAAACAAAGCCAAAATTGGTGTGGGAATTCTAGCATGCAAATGCAGAAATGGTAGGGAAATTACTCAAATATACCTGAAACCGGTAGAAGACAGAGGACTGTTGGAAAATCATGTTTTGCAAGAAGTATCAAAAAATAGTAAAAAGAAGAAAAGCCTTATCTTTCATTAGGCCAAAGGATAAGGATGGGGTTGAAGATGGAAATAAGAATTAGAGGTCAGAAGTCAAGCAAATCCTGACACTGAGCAAAGCAGGAATGAAGGAAGAATGACTTTTTTTTATAAAGGCTGTCATTTTCAACTTACTGTTAACAGAGGCTGGGAATGAGATGTCTGTATAGGTTAGCATGTATCAAAGGCGCAGATCAAGGGAATTACTATTAAGATATCAAACATTATGCATATTATACACAAATACATAAATACATACTCTAAAAACATTAAACTGTTAATTCATTGAATTTTAACTTGCATTATCTTTATAGTATTAAGTTTCTACTAGTTCATGATTAATTTCATTAATTAAAACATTTTATTTTGAATAGAAAAAAATCAAACCAAGTACTGTTTCTTTGAAAAGATCTATATAATCTTGATAAATCTCTAACCTGACTGACCAAGAAAAAAGAGAGCAGAAATATATCAGGAAAAGAAAAATGGGAGATCTAGACATTAAAAGGATAATGAATAAACATCATACATCACTTTTGCAAACCAATAAATTCAACCTCAGTCCATTTTTTCAAACTTTATACAAAAATTAACTCAGAATGTATCATAGGCTTAATTATAAATGTATAATGATAAAACATCTAGAAGAAAATACAGAAGGAAATATTTGACCTTGACTTAGGCAAAGTTTTCACAGATACTATCTGTATGCATGGTCCATAAAAAAATTTTTTTAAAGTGACTAATTGGTCTTCATCAAAATAAAAACCTCTGCTCTTTGAAAAATAAGAGGTTTAAAAAACAAAACTACAGATTAGGAAAAAATCATTTGCAAAATATAGGTCTAAGAAGGGACTTGGATCCAGAATATATGAAGAACAGTCCAAATTCTATAATAAGGAAGCAAATAAGCCAATTTTTTTTTAAATGGCAGAATATTTGCTCAGACACCTTATGAAAAGAAGATACATGGATGGTAAACAGCACATGAAAAGATGTTCAACATCATTAGTAATTAGGAAAATGAAAGTTAAAAATCACAACTTGCCACCACTTACCTATTAGAATGCCTAAACACACGTACACAAAACAACAGGTAATAGACAGTTCCAAGTGCTGGAAGGGATATGCAGCCATCAGAGCCCTCATTCTTGCCAGTAGAAATGTAAACTAGTGGAACCATTTTGGAACACTGTTTTAACAGTTTCTTTAAAGTTAAACATACACTTAACATGTGACCCAGCAGTCCCACTGCTGAATATTCATTCCATAGAGATAAAACCAAAAAAACTATACACAAATATTTATAATGGCTTTATTCAAAATTGCCAACAAATGCACACAACTCAGATATCCTTGACCTTAACAAAAAGAATTATAAATTTGGTTACATCAAATTAAAAATTTTTCTTCATCAAAAGACATCATATAAAGATAATGAAAAGACAAATTTAGAATTCCTTTGTCATATATAAAAATTTGTGCCAGCTAAATGCAAATTAACATACATAGAGACACTATTTCACATCCAACAAACTAGCAATAAATAAAAATATTATTACCAACTTTTGGCAAGAAATTGAAACAACAGCAACTTTCCTCCTCTGCTGGGACAAGTGTATATTAAAAGAACATTTTAGAAATCATTTTGGCAATTCTTAGTTAAGTTGAGTATGTGTTTGTGCTGTGAGCCAGCAACTCTACTACGAGATACGGACATGAAACTCTTGCACACGTGTACCATGTGACATAGATAAGAATTTTTCTAAATGACATCATTCAATTAATAGCAAAACAAACACATAGAAATGTGGGAAACAACTCAAATATCCATTGATAATATAATTGATAAATAAGTTATGGTTTATTCCTGCCATGATATATTATGCAGCTGTGAAATTGAATTAACCACAGCTCTGTGCATTGCCATGGATAGGCCCTAAAAACCTAATATAGAAATGAAAAATAAAGTCACTGAAGAGTGTATATTATATGATTTTATGTACATGTATTAATACAGACAAAAATTAATAATTTATTTTGAAGCTGTACATAGGTGTTGATTATAGCCAAAAGCAAATTTACACAGAATTCAAAAGAATGATTACCTCTGGGTAAGCTTCAGAAGTTTAATATTCTGTATCTTTGCTTGGGCTATGAATATATAAATGGTGATTTCATCATGATTTTTAAAACTTCTTGTATAAATTTTTATCCTTTCTTCCAAAGCATATGTGTTATCTTTCTTTTCTCTTTCTTTCTGTCTATCTCTTTTCTCTCCTCCTGCCTCATTTCCCTGCCTTTTTTTTTTTTTTTCTTTTAAGAGAAGTGATCCACTCCATCCTACAGTTTTCTGGCTAGCACACATTTCTGCTGAATGGATGTGTGCTCTCATAACCAAGGGAGCTAGAGAACACCTGAAAAGAGCAGATTGGTGGGGAGCATAACTATCTCAGTTAAAGCCAAGTGAATATGAATTTGAGCAGGCTGTGGAACCTCAGACAGAAGTGATGTCTAGAAAAGTTATATGACATGCATGAAACTGAAGACAAGGCTAGGCACTATTAGCATAAAGTGATATTTAAAAGCATCAGAATGGCTGATGTTTCCCAGGAAAAGCAGATGGAGTGAGAAGAGTCATTGGTAAGACTGAAACCCTGTGGCACCCTAACAGTTAGAGGCCAGATACAAGAAAAGATGCTAATAAAACAGACCAGGCATACATTTGTCCTCAAAGAAACAGTCATAGAAGCCAACTGAGGAAAATGGTTTTAACCAGGAGTGGACTATCCACAGTGCAAAGTGATACCCGGAGAAAATGAAGAACAGAAGTATGACCATGGGGCTGTGTAACTGGAACTTAAACAGACTTCATTTTAGGGTCCTGCCTTTCCCTGTCTCAGTCTGGAGGATGAGGGGAGTGGAGGAGGGAATTGAATATTAGGAGTTACTTGTCTCTTCAACAAATATTAATTATACACTAGTTATTGAATATTTAGTAAACTCCAGGTAAGAAAATACTCTCTCCATCATTTTTTTTCTTTTCCTTTTTTTTAATGAAGTGTTAAGAAATGGTAAAAGGTAAAAGGCTAGAAAATTATGGGGTGCTCAGACAAAGCCTTCCAGAGAAGGAGCCATTGATAGAGACCCAAACAATGTGATCCCTAAGAATATTAAGGGAAGGACATTCTAGAAAATTGAATAGCAAGTTCAAAGTTCTTGAGTTGGGAGTCTGTCAGGCAGAGATTGTTTTGACACATTAAATGTAACAGGAGCGTGCCAGTATGGCTGAAGTACAGTGAACCCCAGAGAGAGGCAGGGGATCATGTCGGAGAGAAGCAGAGAAGGAAGCCAGAGAAGATAGTGGGAAATTCGTGTTTGAACCCAACCAGTTAGATTCTAGTCCCCATATTTGCACTCTACCTGGTACTAGCTCTCAGCTTAACAATGTGTACCTTATATTCTGTAAAACATTTGCAGAAATTGGGACTCTCTTAACTATTGGCAGAGTCTGCATTTTTTTATCGAAGTATAGTTGATTTACAACAATATGTTAGTTTCAGGTATACAGCAAAGTAATTCAATTATATATATATATATATTTTTTTTTTCAGATTACTTTCCATTATAGGTTATTACAAGATATTTAATATAGTCCCCCAAGCTCTCTGGGGCTGAAATAGTATAGGGGAAGCCTGATGTAGTGATTGCTAGTTTCTATGGTATAAATATTCCAACCTTGGCCAATATTAAGGTACCAATATGATATCAATCAGATTGCAAAACTCCTAAAAATTAAGCAATTGTTGTGTACAGAAAAGGTGTTATTTCAGTTCATTTGGAAAATAATTTGCTTAATAAATGGAGCTGAAATGATATCCTGTTTAAGTTAAAGAAAATATAGTTAAATGACAAGCACAGTTTACCCCCAGATAAAATCTCTATAGTTTAATAATCTATGTGTAAAAATCCATATTTTATTACATGATAAAAGTAAAACTTGATAACTAAAAAGGCAAACAGACATTGAGAAAAGCTAAAAGACAAACAATAGACTAGGAAAGAACCTAGGGCATTTATTAAAAATGAAAGTTAATATTGCTAACACATGTATACAAAGCTCTATACGTTAAAACGCAGAAAAAACTTAAAAGAGAACTGAAAATTACAATTAAAAAATAATAGAAAGAAAGAAATCCTCAACCTCATGGTAGATAAATCAGAGTGAAATACCATTTTTTTAACATATCAGATTAGCAAAGTATAAAATGTGGAGATTGTGTATACTAGAACCTTTTGTGGGGAAATGTAATCTCCTCACGTATTCTGTAGTTAAAAGTTTACGTATCTGACTTAATAATCCTATCTTGATGTGTGGGATGTGAGGAGGAATCTCTATCCTAGAGAACAAAGTGGGAAAGTGTATGTTTTATAGGAACATTTTTTAATAGGAGTAAGATTTGGAAACAGGATGCATATGTGCCAATAATAATTGAATTAATTGTAGAATATTAATATTATGAAATATTACTCAGCTATTAAAAATGAGTTATACCTCTCACTATTGATGGGTAAGAATATAAATGAAACACTAAAGAAAAAAATGGTGCACTATATATTTGTAAAATCCTGTTTTTATAAGGCAGCAGTAGGTGACATGCCTTTATATGCCTGTATATGTTGGCACGTTTGTGCTTAAACACAGAGAAAGGTACGAGATACCTATGTTAATAAAGATAAGTTAAAGGTAGTTATGTTTGGAGAGGGGAGTGAAATTATTACCATTTTATTTTTATATCTCAAGGTTGTTTGGCTTGTTAGAAACTGCATGTATGACTCATAATTTAAAATAGACTGAAAGTTTGAAATAATTGGCTAGATCAGTTATATTAAACTGGAAGATTGCTATGACACAATATTCTATGAATTAAACAAAATGAATAGTATTATAAACAGTCTCATTTCAAAAACAAAACCAAAAGAAAGTGTGCTACTCTGTGTGTGTGTGCATGTGAGAAAGAGAGTGAGAGAGGGAGAAAACACTTGTGTAAGTTAATTTTAATTTGTTATTATTTTAATCCTCTCTATTTTGAGTGGTATAAAAATCATGATAGAAAGATTCAAAAAAAATGCAATTTTCTATATTTATGGGAATGTAATTGGTACAAGCATTCTGGGGATAATTAGTCAAACACATATGAAATACTTAAAAATATTTATGCTTGTTTCCCAGAAGTTTAACTTCTAGTCCTTTATCCTGAGGAAATAATTCAAACATTTATTTGGCAAATACATTTAGCAAAGATTTAGGCATTAGTGTGTCATAACTTAAATATTTAATAAGAGGTTAATTGATTAAATGCACTGTCGATATGACCATGACAAATATGTAGCTGGTAGTCAGCAGCAATCCCAGTTTATGTTGGCATCTTTTCTGTTATTTGCTTTATGGTCATTGGGTGATGGTTGGTACCCACAACATATCAGTTGTTACATGTTCTAAATATTACCCCAGAATATAACCTCTCTTATCAAAAGTAGAAACCAACATTGCTTGATATGAATGAAGAGTAATGATAAAAATAGTCAAAATAATATTATTAATTTTGAGCTAACAAGCCTGTTATTTTACAAAAGGATGATTAGCAAAAATTATTTGAGTCAGATTAAGACCTTTATATTTTCTGAATGATCAGAATAATTGAAATAAAACAGAAAGTGGCATAAAGTTTTATTATATGATTTAATATTATTTAGTGCCTTGTCCTAAACAGCTTGAAATTCAATTTTGTAACCACAGTATCAGCAATATGTATACTATTTTTAAGGAAAATCTTAGGTAGATTAAAAGTAAAAGACATATGTTTGACTCCAAGTAACAGAAAACTCAATCACAATGGCTTTAATAATGTATATTTATTTTTCTCTTCAAAAACATAAAATAAATAAAGGAACGTAAAGGTAGGCAGTGCTGGCTCAGGATCAGGGATGATACTTCTGTGGTCCTCTTTGCTTGCTTCTCATTCTCCCAAGATGGCTGCCATAGCATCAGCCTTCACATTCGTATGTAAGTCAGAAGAAGTTAAGGGAGGGGAAGAGAAAGAAGCAAGCCAGTTGCATACATCTTATTTAATTAGAAAATCAGAAGTTTCCCTGGAATGTCTCAACTCACTTCTGTTAAACCTTGTTGGTCTGAACTGGATCATGTGCTCACCCCGGCTGCTAAGGAAGCTGGAAAATCGAGAAACAGGATCATCGTGAGTGGTGCTTGCTTCAATTCTGATCCAGCCTCTTGGATTTTACAAATACGCAGCTGCTTCACAGTATATCCCTTTTAGCTTTCGGTAGGGAAAAAAGGATGAATGTTAGGTACCTAGGTTGTAGGTAACTAGCAATTTCTACCATAACCTACAGGATATTCATGATATATTTTAAAGTAAAAAAGCAGTTTACAAATGATATGTATAGTATGATTTTGTCTTTCAAAAGAATTTAGTGTGTCTGTCTGTGTGTGTGTGTGTGTGTATTATGCACACGTGTCTTTATGAATGAAAATGTATGTGGTTCTCTATGTTAAATGAAATGAGGGGTGACAATTTTTTTAACCTCAACTCTATTTTAAATACTGGATTTATAATATTAAAAAAATAAAATTGACATATTTTGTTGGATCAGATTTCATTCGATTTTTAGAAAATGGTCCAGGCCTTTTGAAAGGCTTTGTCTTCTCACCTAGTATCTTAGTGTCCCAACTACCAAAATTTCCATCTCCTGAATGCAGCCCTGAGAGTTTCTTAACTGGGGTAAGAGGTATTAGATGTTTCTCGCTCAGCAAACACATCATTTCATTTCGGAAAGTTTAAACTGTAGATAGAGATCTGACTTCACCTTCTATTTATCCCTTCATAGCAGCATAAAGGGCTGTGGAGCTAGTGCAAGGCTTACAGTTTTGACACAAGAGTTTTCTCTCTTATCTAATTCTCCCAGAATCCAGATTTGGTGGCCTTTAGACACAATGTAAGCTACATCTGTTTGATTTAACAACTGTATAAATTTTATTACTGTTGAGACAGAATGTATACAGCAAGAAACATAATGGATTTCCAGTTTTGCATCTGTGTGTATTTATATGAATTGCAGGGCTATTTTGTTCAGCTATCTGAGTGGCTGGCTGGCTGACGGTGTCCTGGGATTTTATTGCGATTTAAACATTCCAGCACAAAGCAAGCCTTTTTTTTTTTTTTTTTTTTTTAGCTACTAGCTAATATATACATATTTAATTATAATTTATAATTATGTGTAATTATAATTATATATATTAGTTTGAAATATATATATAATTAAAGATTAACCACAATGATGATTTAAATTAAAGTCAATGCAATTATACATTGAATAAGAATTTCTGGAAACCAAAGAAATAACCTTCATGCATACTTGATATTAAAACAAGGTCAGTGGTGCCTGTCAGTAGTTACAGCTCACTCCAGTCAGTGAGCGTAAAAGGCCACTTGATCTGGCATTGAATCCCTTTTTATTTAATGCCATTTGCTTTTCTTATTAACTAGTGAGGTCAGGGACTTCTCAGTCTTTTCTGAAATTTTATACAAGCGTTAAGGCCAACTTCAAAATAATGGCTGTCTTGCCAGCTCTGCTGATTAGACCTTATTTGTTACCTGTATAACACAGAGACACAATGTACATCTGTATATTCATATATAATCACGCAGGTGGAGAGAAAAGGGTTGTCTATACCACTGCATTAAAAGCTTTAGCTTGGTCTGCCCATAAACTGTAATTAGAATTATTTTAAATTAAAAATTCAAAATAAAACACACTTCATCCTTTCACACACTTGAATTCTTGCTGCCCTGCTTATCCCAGGGGACATCTGGACTCAGTATTTAGAAATCATTATATTAGTGAATTGAGAGCCAAGGCAGCCAGCATGAGGGAGATAAGATCCAATGAATCATTCATATCCAGGAGTTGAACTGATGCATTTTGGAGCCACTGAAGTGGACACAGGGCTTTTCATAGAAGACCAGCATAAAATACCTTCCAGTTGTCAAGCCAGATTGAGCAAAGAAGCAAATTATCTGAGCATCATTTCAGAATGTGTCAAAAGAAATGCCAACCAAGTGGCAGCAGAGATTGTTGAGTTTCTAAACTGCATGACTTGTCATAACAGAATTTTAACCATTTTATTTTTTATAACTTATTCCAATGATGAAACTATTACAAGTGTTCCTCCCTTATGCTGACATTTAAGTGGCATTTGTGTGTAAATATGTGCTTTACTTCTTTATATAGAACAATGAACTCCATAGAATTTACTTTTGAAAATGATCACTGAGGTATAAATTAAAGTTTTAATGAAAGGAAAGTGGAGGGACAATCAAGAATCTGCAAAAATGACCCCAGATACGTATGTCAGGTTGCCTAGAAGGATTCAGGTTCTAGAGGGAAGAGAGAGTCCACTTTCCACTTCCTTGTATGCCAGCCCTCGTGCAGTCTCCTCCCTCTGAGCATGGGCTGCGCCTAGTGACTTGCTTCTAACCAAGAGACTAGTGGCAAAACTGATAACATATCACTTCTAAGATAAGGTTACCAAAGACTGTGACTCCTCTCTTTCTAGATCTCTCTCTCTCTTGCTGGACCTCTCTCTAGCTCTCTTGCTTTCTGGTCTTTTTTTTCGCCTCTCTGAAGCCATCTGCTTGAAGAGGCTTATGTGGTGAAGATCTGAAAGGGGTCTCTGCCCAGCAGCTAGTGAGGAAAGAAACTCAACAGTCTGCAAATGACTGAATCCTACCAACAATCACTAAGGGAGCACGGAAGTGCGTCCCACGGTACTTAAACCTGGAAATGACTACGAGCCTGGCTGATACCTTCGTTACAGCCTGTGCGGGATCCTGAAGAAGACAGCCCTGCTTAGTTGTGCCAGGATTGCTGGCACACAGGAACTGTGAGATCACAAGTGCATATTGTTTAAATAGTTAAGCTTTGGGGGACTTTGTTATCTAGCAATAGATAACTAATACACCCACCTAACTTCCTGCGGGTTCCTCAGCTTTCCAAGTGCTAGGCAGCTCCTGTCTCACAACTGAAAACTTGCTGACATTATGTTCAGATAGGCTGGTGACCAGTAAATCTCTTGGTAGAAGGCAGCTTTCATACTTGCCCCGTGTTTAGGTGAAGCCATTTACAAGCAGATCCTGACATGAGTTAAAGATTAACTTGTGCAAGTGATTTACTAAAGAAGTCCTCCTGCAGAAGCAAGTAAAGAAGTGGTGAAAGCTAGTTAGGGAAGAAGAAGACAAGCCATACGATTCCAGGCAAAGTCTGCAGGAGAGTGGCTTTAGCCTGGTCCCACAGAACTCTGGACTATGTTCTCCTCAGATTTGTCCTGCACAAAGGCCAGAGAGGTGGGCCTTCATACGCTCACAGCTGTTAGTCATTGACTAAGGGCAGCTTGGTTGGGGGTCAAGATAGTGTGGTGGGATGTAACCTTGCAGGTACTTTTTGCTCTTTTTCACATTTGTGAAAACAACTCTAGTAGCCAAAGGGCTGTGTGATGAAGAGGGGCCTCGGGTATCAGCTGTCAGAAGCAAAAGCACGCTGAAGCTGGAGAAGGGCAGCGTTGAAACGGTCAGACACATTTGAGGAGACCTGAACAGAGTACCAGCAGAGTTCACTACAACACCCTGTAGAAAGTTGTGCTGAAGCGCAGTACATCTAGCCCTGCCCCTTTGCAAACACACCTCCCCGCAGGACACTGAGAGATGGGGGCCCTGTGCACCCACTGCTCTTCTTATTGTGAATTCTGGCCTGTGGAGGTAAAGCTGTCTGTTTTCAGACCTAAAAACATGACAGAAACTTTACATGATGCCCTGAATGTATAATACAGTTCTTTGTGGGCAGCAGCTTGTGAGTGGTGGGAACTTAGCACAGATGTGGGAGCAGAGCACATCTGCACTGTGCCTCTGTAACTGCACTTCCAGAGTCCTTAGCAGAGAATTAGAACCAGCATATTCACTTAGTTATTATAATTATATAACTAAATTATTATAGTTGTGACAAGACATGTTATTTTCTTATTTCAAGCATAGTATGTTTGGGTATCAATCACTGGGTCTTTAAGTTTCTAAAGGAAATTAGCAAAGTAAAAATTCTCTGACAGATACAAACACTGTATAAACTGAATCACAGTGTCTCCTGATTGCCTGTGTGTCTGGCTTTCCACAGACCCACATGCTCAATTCCTGTAAGATTCCAAGACATCAAAGATGGAGTTCTTCCCTGTACTCTAGTCACAGCATGTAAAAATGAAAAACATCAAAGAAGAAGGTGAAATAAAACAGCAAATGAACCAAAGAGCAGCGTGTATAAGGACACTGTCACTCTAGCGGCTAGTCTCTTCTGCATTTGCCTTCATCTGGTGCCAATCTGTAGGTTGATTCCAACACACAATAGAATCTCAGGTGCTGTCAAGCTACCTTCAGCCCCTGCCTGTCCATCTGTCAAAAGAAGTCACCTCTGAGTGCTGGAGAATGGCTACACAGTCTTGACTAGACAACTGATGTCACTGAGGGGAGGACAATCAAAATGTTTAATAGATCAAAACTGACAATCATCCACCACTCACTTACTGGCTATGAAGAAAGAACATTCAGTACAACTTTACCCAACTGAAGGGGGTTGGGGGCTGCTCTCTGACAGAGGCTTAACCCCAGAGAACAACATTTTCAGGCACTTTCCCAGAAAAAAATAGTCAGTGAAGTGTCACTTTAGAATTGCTAGCCAGCCAATTTGACATTTGAAGTCTACAGAATGGTCTGACAAATAATTTTAAACCGTCACCTTTAGTACATTGGCAAAGTTTGAGTAATTTTATTTTCTTTCTCTTTTTCTATGTATCATTCTATTAAGATAAAGATTGTGAGTTTCCCCTGCTCTCAGAAGAAAAAATGTGGGAACATTCCCAGAGGGCCCATGTAGGTGGTGATTTGGGTGAGAAAAAGAACAGGATACAGGAGAACATGTCAGTGCACTCATAAGAGCAAAGTTTACAATCTGAGTGTCACCAATGTAAACATTTCTGGGATGGCTCAAAGCAGTCCTAAAACTTTACATGAAGATGCTGAGATCTTTCTTTTACTCAGAAATAAAAATTCTTTCTTTTTCTTGTTTGTAATCTCACATTGAAACACTCAGATGTTTCTCAGGAGGCAGATTTGGGGGTAAAAAGCCAACATTCATTAATTTTTAATGGGGCTTCTCACAAGGATTTTTGAACCTGGATAATGAATCAGGTGATGATTAGGTTACCACCGCCATAGGCATTTCACTTCCTCATTATCTGCATTTCTGGGCAGGTTTGACCTCTGTTTTCCCTAGACTTTCTGGAAAAGGCTAGATTCATTATTGTGAAGTACCTGGTAAATTGTTATCTTATTGCACCATTTGTGTGTCATCAGATTGTCAAAAATCTTTAGACGGCACAACTGAGGTTTTGAATGTTAGCACTGGCTCAGTAACGTCTTGCTTATTATCTATAGCCATGCATGAAATTTTCACCATTTAATAGGCACTACAGATTGTATTTTTTGTTGTTGTTGAAGATGTTATTTTATAAACATGTTCTTCAGAATGTCTAGTCCTTGGACTAATGCACCAAATTGAAAGAATAGGTTGGTAAATATAATGAAAAGGGTTATTTTATTGGTCACTGCAATGACATTCCCTGGAGGAAACAACTATTGATTTTACCTGCAACTAATTACCTGAGAGACCAAGAGGGATAAATGGTAAAGCGGTTCTGGTTGTCTTTGGAATTCGAGTGCGTCATCTGTGAGAGCCTCAGTGGCTCTGAGATTTCATTATCTTCTCAAGAAAATAGCTGTCATTGAGAACAGCCATATAGCTTCCCAAGGAAAACTATATCCCATAATTATTTTTCCTATTTTACTGTTCAGAAAATGATACCCAAGTGGTATCTCAAAGACAAAAATCTATCAATATTGTAAAACTGAAAAATTTTCTTTACAGAAAAAACTCATAAATTAATCATTTGTCTTGAAATTGTGCACGGACACTACAAGATATCTGTATTAATACCTTATATACAGGATATTTTCCAACACTTAACTATCCCTATTTGATCTGGAAACTGAAATTCTGCAGCTCATGTCAAAGGGAAAAATAAAACATCTTTATATATTTATTTTCTACCTATTAAAAATGTACCTGTTTATCACTGTAAACTTGTTTTAAATTCACATTTTTCTTACATAGACAGACTTTTGATATTTTATTTTGTCTGTATCACTATAGACTTTTTATCATGGAATTCAAGTTCTAATATTTTTTAGCCTGAAAAGATCTATTTAACTCTTACCCTTAGCCCTTTGTGTGAATAAAATTATCATCAGTGTCAATATATGAAGGACTGCTTGGTTAACATACTTTTAAAGACTTGTTAAAATTCCATTTCAAATAATGAACATATTTTTATATACCAAGAATAAGGCACTGCCCAAGGCAAAATAATAATTAGAATAATTTCTATCCTTAAGGAGTTTAGGGCAAACTTGCCAACAAAATTTGCAAAATAGTGTAAGTACAAGAGCGGAGGTAGGTCTGGTGATAGTACGGTGGGAGGAAACATCATCTCTGCATGGCTGGATGGTTTATGGATGGCTTCACGGAGGAGGCACTTGGGCTGATTGGATGTGAAACATGAGCAGGTTCCCTGCAGTGAGTGAGGGTTCAAATATCTTCCAGAAAAAAGAACCTGTATGTTCAAAGAAATGGCACAAGCTGGATGATATAGTAGGGTTTTGCAGAAGCGGCTGAAGATTAAATGGGGACGTAAACCACTTTGACCTATAAAGTGCCCAATCCCAGGATCCCTGGCTCGCTGAATCTAATACATCCCTAAGAAAGCCAGGCTTTTGACGGTATACAGTACATTAGTGAAATCTGAATAAATGCTCTTGCTAATACAATTTAGAGATGATGATAATAGATAATATGATTATGAATATGATAGTAATATTTATGAAAAAGGAAATAATTTTTACTTGTTTCAGTAGCAAGGTTTATTCTGCTATACCTGAGGAGTTCCAAAACTGAAGGTTCTACATACAATATCATAACTTCCGAATAAATTTTGGTAAAATAAGAAATTATATTTTTAATAAACAAACACTTTAGTTTATTACAATGTAATTCTGGTCATGTGATTCTTGAAACACACTTTGAGAAACACTGATCTGAGGAAAATTAACCAAAAAAATCAAATCAAATAAAAAACTAAAACAAACATAAATCAAAAGTACAGTGAGATACCTCTTAATACCCATTAGGATGGCTACTATTAAAAAAATTACAAAATAACAAGTGTTGGAGGGAATATGGAAGAATTGGAACCATTGTGCACCATTAGTGGGAAAGTAAGATAGCGCAATTGCTGTAGAAAACATTATGGCAGTTCCTCAAAAAGTTAAACGTAGAATTGCCGTATGATCCAGCAATTCCACTTCTGGGTATATATCCAAAAGAGCTGAAAACAAGGTCTCAACAAGATTTTGTATACCCACGTTCACAGCAGTGTTATTTGTAATAGTTAAAACATGGAAGCAACACAAGTCCATGGATGGATGAATAGTTAAGTAAAATGTGGTATATATATACAAGGAAATGTTATTCAGCCTTAGGAAGGAGGAAAATTCTGACATATGCTACAACCTTGATAAATCTTGAGGACATTATGCTACGTGAAATAAGCCAGTCACAAAAAGACAAATACTGTATGATTCCACTTATATGAGGTACTTAGAATAGTCAAAATCACAGAGACAGAAAGTAGAATGCTGGTTATAAGGAGTTGGGTGGAGAATGGAATGAGGAATTATTGTTTAACAGGTATAAAGTTTCAGTTTTAAAAGATACAGAGTTATGGAGATGGATGATAGTGATTGTTGCACAGTGTTATGAATATTTAATAGCATTAAACACTACATTGAAAAATGGATAGAATGGTAAATTTTATGTTATGTGTATTTTACTGCAATAAAAAAAATGAGAAAAAACAAACAAACAAAAATCAGGAGCAAAAATCTGTTGTTTATATGCCAGGAACCGGTTCAACATCATCTCTATAAAGCTGTCTGAAACAGTTCTAGCCAGAGTAATTGCTCAGTCTCCCTTTTGTCCTCCCATATGATTCTATTCATACTGTAATTATTGCTTTTGTCACACTCTACTATAATTACCTTTTACTTCTGTATCTGCCCAACTGTATAATTCCTTGAGTACTGGCTTATCTTTATAAATCCAGTGCCTAGATTAATGCATAATGCATAGTTGGTACACAATAAACATCTATTGAATTGATTGCCGATAATTATATGTTATAATACAGACTGACAATACAGAAAAAAGAAAAAAAATTGTTGAAAGAATGAAAAGAATGAGCCCATAAACAAGCCTCAGAGAGATGCAAATGGCTTTCTTTCCTCTCACTGACTGCAAAAATGCCCAAAATAATTTTTAGAACGCCATTGCTCTGTTCTTGTATATAATGTAATACTCCATTTTAGTGTGGTCAAAGAGTTCAGAATCAAATTTTAGCTGTCTTTAGCAAATTAAATGTAAATATCAGGGCATCCACTTTGCAAAATTACATCCTTAGAGCTTCATCAGTATAATTATGTGTGAATGAATGAGTGATTATCTACTTTAGATAAATCACTTGCTGCATTTACAGTGGATAATTTCCTAAGAAAGTGTGAAAAAAATGCTGTGCAATGAAACACCTTAAACTCAGTGGCATGGCAGGCTACATAAAGAAATTGTGCAAATTAATTTCCAAAGTGCAAAATAATTATGCAAAGAGGATAAATAACCTTTGATTACATGAAAAATTGTACATGTATAGTTTGCTTAATGATAAATGCACCTCTACAGAAAGGTGTGGGCTGATCCCAGCACTGAATGGACAAGATTGCCTTAATGTGGTTTCATTAGATCAGGGATATTTTAAGGCTCAGGAAGGTTCAGAAGCTGAAATATAAAACAATTAAGAGCAAAGATGATTTCTTAATATGAAACAAATAATTTTGTAAATGTTGGCCATAAATAAATAAACAGCAGAAATTTAAAAATCAATTGTTATGTATACTGCTGCTAAAATGATCCCAACTTTTCCTTGAATATAAAACATTATTTCAAGAAACTATCTTAACATATAATTAAATCTTCTAACATCAAATTCCTTTAGAGCTAATAATGATTCTTGTTTTCTTAGATACTTTTTTATGTCTCTGTGGACTGGCAGAATCAATTATTTCTCTATGTATAAGAAAAGGAATACATGTCTAGAATAGACTGGTCATGACTGATTATTGTCTTTATCTGTGACAAGATACTGGCACTGAATAGTTACCCCTGTAGTTGCTTCAGTCGTGAACATATAGAAATGCAGGCTCCCCACAGTGCTGCACCAAATACAGTGTACAAGCAGGATGCCTAGGCTCAGGATCCTGCTAAGGGCTTTGGTAACTAGCAGGTAAAGATAATGCACGATGAGTGAATAGTCAGGAAGTAAAGATTTGAACTTGAGACATGAAGTAATTTTCACTCTTTCTGTTATGGTGGGAAGTTTAAGAATGTCATCTTGATAAGAATGATTAAAAAATTGAATTTAAACAAATTCCATAATAAGTTTTACCTCCTTCCAGATTCTTGCTGTCTTTCAACCATATGAGTGTGCCTATCTTTGTTTTCTTTATAGTTAATTATGATAATTAATTTGGACATTAATAAAACCAATTTCAAATGATCTTTGTCCAGATTCTATTAAATGGGAATTAGTTTCTTTAATTATTCACATAAATGCTTGTGCAGAGATTTCTTATAAGCCAATATTAAGTTCAGAGAAGTTTCTTATATATATTTTTATATACAGATATATATGTGCATATACACACATTCACATTAAAAAAAATCCAAATGTGTAAGTAAAAGGAGGAACAATTATTTATACCAAAAATTACTCTTTTCCATTGACATCAGATTTCTTTAAAATGTCCAGCTTTCTTTATGCATTTAAAATATAGCATTAGCACAAATTGTGTTTGTCATTTAGCCATCATGCACTCCTTTGGTAAACTGGTGTAAAATGATGCATTTACCTTGTCATTCAGTTCAAAATACTTTTTAACATCCTTTTTTATTTCATCATTGACCTGTGAATTACTTAGAAGCATGTTATTTAAATTCCAGATATTGGATATTTTCCTACATGCCTTATCAATATTGACTATTAGTTTAATTACTTTGTAGTCAGAGGATACGCTCTGTAGGACTTTAATCTTCTAAACTTATTGAGACTTATTATAAGGCCCATTATTTGGTCGATTTTAGTAAATATGCTGTGTGCCCTTGAAAAGCATAGAGTTCTATAAATGTCATTTAGATCTAGGAGGTCATTAATGTATGTTTACTAATTTTTTCTAGTTGTTCTATCATTTTGAGAGAAAGATGTTCAAATTTTCTATCATGATTATGATACTTTCTGTTTTGCAGTTGAATTCTACCAATGTTTGCTTCATTGTTTTTGAAGTTTTGTTATTGGACACATACGAGTTTATAATTGCTATGTCTTCCTGATGAGATGTGCCTTTTACTATTATGAAATCACCTGGTTTTGTTAATAGTAATCTTTGTCTTGAAGTCTATTTAATTTGATGTTAATATAGCCAACCTTCTTACACTTTTTATTTGCATGGTGTATCTCTTTCTACACATTTCATTGCAATCTACTTGTTATTTTTAGTAAGCTGTATTTAGTTGGATCTTGCTTTTTATCAAATCTTTCATTCTCTGTGTGTAATTATAGTGTTTAATCAATGAGTAGTTAATGTAACTCCTACCATACTTTGATTTAGGTCTACTATTTTATTATTTGTTTTTCTGTTTATCCCTACTGCTTTTTGAGTACTTGTACCTCTGTCTCTTCCCTCTCTTGGGTTACTTCATTTTCAGTATTCATTTTAATCTATCAGCTCCTTGGCTCTATTTTTCTGTTCTTTGTAGGGATTGCTAAAAATTCTATCAGAGATTTTTCATGAATCTCACCCGCTTGCCATTCTCATTTTGCATATGTACTCTTTCTTTTGCACTTTGAATTCTATTGTGAGCATGTTCTGCGTTCGAAAAGACAACTAATTTTCATAAAAATCTATGATGCCCACAGACAAAAAATAAGGACAAATTAAATAAGGAAACTATTTAAGGTATTCTACAACCAATATTTGCAAAGACTTGTCATGAGAAGGGAAATATATATATATATAATATGGCTGTTAAGGAAAATAAAGTAATTCAATTTTGTAGCATACTTTGATGTAATCTTGATAAGTATGAAAGAATTAAGGAAAGGACTAACTATATTCATTGCTAAGGAGTTTGGAATTGATTCTGAGAAGATAAGTGGCATGATACCATCTGTGTGTGTTTGGAAATGCAGTTTGTAGCCATTGTGATTAACGATTGATTGATGGTCTGAGTGGCTACAAACAGAAAGTCATTAAGGAGGATATTGATAGAATTAAGGTTAAAGCTGATAATAGACGATAGAGAGGAGTAGGTGAGAATGGAATAGAAGAGGGATGATTGGGAGGAGCGGGGATCTATTCGATACATTAATTTGGAGACTATAGCAATAACTGCATAACTCAAGAGAAAAGGTAAGATACTAATATGAAGATTATTACATCAGACCATAGATATTAGAGTTATGGTATATAGAGTGAGAAATAAAGGGAACAATTTTATTTACCAGGTAAATACAATAAAGGGAACAGAAAGCAGAAAAATACATAATCCTCATTTAGCATGTTTTTCTTTTCATATTATATTTCACCTTTTTTTCAAATAACTTATGGATAGTATTAATTGACCTTTTGAATCTCAGTATTTTTGTTTTTTACTAAATATCTGAAGAAAGAATAATTCTTTCCTGTTAATATCTTGGTTAAATCAGGGAGTAGGGAGAAAAAAAAGAGAGAGAGATGAATTTTGTTTGTTTCCAGTATAAAACTGAAGTAAGCAGTTACTGTCATAATACAGTATTTTCTCAAAGGTTTCCTTGTATACAATATCTTTTTTTAAAGGACCCACGTGAATTATTCTACTAGAGTTATTCCTTTAGAATAAGTAATTATTTTCAAGAGACTCTTGTGTATGCAAATGGCTTACCTCTTTAGCTTGTAAGTTGTCATGAATAATTTTGTGTCAGTTAATAGAGAATTTTGGGAAAAAAAAAAGCCAGAAGGGAACATAGAATATGACATATGTTTAGAGGAGAGGCCAGGAAAAGCAGATTCTTGCTCTGATGTCCTTCTTGGAGAGAAGCCTGTAGAGTTAGGCAGTTAACTGGTGAAGCCAAGACCGCCAGAAGCAGTGTGGTCTGGGAAACAAAGCAGTGCAGCTGTTCTAAAACCTAACGGCTTTTCTTCAGAATTCTGATTTTATCACTTGCTATGTGAACTTGGACAAGTAACTTAACCTTCCTGTGCCTAATCCATGAAACAGATACAATAATGGTATCTACCTCTCAGGACTATTAGAAGAATGAAAGGAAATTGGGATATAGAGTATTTTAAAAAAATCTCAGTAAATGATGACTGTTGTATTAGAGAAGCTGAAAAAAAGTTCAAAACAAAATGGAAACATATTGAAAAAATCACAATATAAGTTAAATTAAAATATTGAGAGATTATAAAGTGAGTGATTGAAAACATAAGTCAGAGAGACTAACAAATAATACATATCAAGGAATAGAACTTCCAGTGCCCCCTTATACACACTAAGCGACTAGTGCTAACAGGTGAGGGGTTAAAAGGGTAACATTTTTATGCCTGATATACTTTAAAAGTAATGTAGTAAAATAAAGACATAAAAAATTAAAAAGAAACATAATCAGTAAATCAGGAAAAAAGACAGATTTTTTTAAAAAAATTACATTTACTGTTTTATGAGACCCATTGACAAAGAAAACTACATGCATCTACTCTTAAACTACCAACTAGGTGAGATGATATTATCATTGAAATACTTAAGAGCTGTGGCAGTCTCTAGGAGTGTGACACAGCACCTTTTAAAGCTATCTTTGCATATAATTTAATCATATCTAGTAATACTTCTGAGGTTTCTCACATGGCATTGCCAGTGTTGGTCATCTGTGTTTAAAATGTGAATTTAGACGTTAGTGCTGTCTCCATAATGATCTGTTCTTCAGTAAAAGAGCTGGGAAAACTTCAAAAAAGGTTGTCAAGTTCTTCATATTAACTTATACCAAAAAAAGCAAGTATTTTAATGTCAGCAAACCAAAAACCGAATACAGTTTCAATCCTTGACTTTCAGTACAAATGGCATTCTGTCTAAACCAATTTTAGTTAAGGAGGGCTGTTAAGGACATCCTGAGTTTTACCTATGTGCACATGTTTGTATTTAAATTTATTACTACTCTGTAGTATGATATAAAAAAATCTGAAATTAGAATACATTTGAAATCCTCTTTGAGACAAATCACTCCCACAGACCTTGAGGCAGTTATTCATGAACTGCAATAAACTGATGATTCTGCCCCACCATCGCTAACGTAAGATGACATAAGCCAGATTATGTTTAATTTGATTTTGTAGTCTTCATACAACCTTCTAATTAACAATCAAAAAGTCAAGATTCAGGTCTCCTCAGGCAAAGCTACAAAATCTTTAAAGGAAGAGGAAGTTGTTAGCTGTCACTGAATTTTGCTTCTGGTTTTTTTTTCCCCCAGTGCTCTGTCAAATGTCAGAGTGATAAATCAGGAATTTGAAAAGCATGTCGAAGAAGGGCAAGCACATGTTACGGCAGGCTCGTGCCGTCACCACATCAAGATTCACACCAGCACAAAGCCTCCTCGACCGAGGTGCTGTGCAACCTTCCATTGAGATGCAAGGTACTGACTTGCTCTTTCTGTCATTTCTAGTCACTCATTCAGGTTCAGCAGGGACCCATCAGATATAAAGATCAAATGACAAAATAAGCGTCCAATCATGAGTGGCTACAGCACAGGCACATCAGTATGTCCACTGTATGTCATTTTGACAGGTCTTGTCACACAAGGGTAAAGACTGATATTAACAGACATTTCAATGAGTGACTTTTTAAAAAATGGTTCTTCACTCTCTCCTTTCATGGGAGAGTATCAAGGACAAGCAAAGGTAAATCTTTTAAACTGATACTAGGTGGGGGAAAAGATTGCGTTGAAAACAAAAGTATTTTGTTAAAAATACCTGTGAAAGTGATATCCACCCTCTCACTCCAGTCCTTGAAAACTCCTCATCGGTAAAAGCAAATGCAACGTTTTAGGTGTATTTTGTTGGCAGGGCCCTCCCTGAACTGAAGTCGCACAGGCTTGTTTGTATCTCTGTCTTGTGTGTCGTCTGTCACTTAACTGTGTGTTCTGTGTTGTTTCCTTTTCCCATCCTGGGTGTCTGTTAAGCTTCAAAGGGATAAAGGAAAACAAAACTGAATATCAAGTTGAGTGTCAGCTCCTCTTCAAGCAGTGTAAGAGGCATAGCAATCCGAGCTAAGGGAGGAAACGGCTGGATCTACATGGGATTTGACTCTCCTGCGAACGAGTCTTCCTGAAAACTCCTTGAAAAGTAGCACATTGCCATTGGCCCGTCTCAGCACTGTCTCACACTTACCACCATTTATATCTGCAAGACCATGATGGAGCCTCAGCGGGTTCTGATCAGCCAGAACTTTTTTGGAACATGCTGTCATGCTGTAAGTCCTGTAATACATGACAGAACAGCAAAAAATAATCACAGTCAAGAATAGAAAAAATTCAGTCACTAAAAATGACTTAAGCTTCAATAACATGACTCTCTAAAACAGCAGATATGATCATTTTAATGTAATTCCTGTTGCTACAGAAAAAAAAAAAAAATCCTGTAAGTAAAAAAAGTATTATAAACTTAAAGCAGTGCGACTAACTACACAATGATAAAAAGGTAAAACCACACAAAATTTAGGTTGTACTATATGAAATTGCTAATATCCAACTAGTTTTTGCCTAAAAAGATGCCAATTTCATATGGTTTGATCTAGTGTTAAAATTTTATCTGTATGAATAATATCTTTAAAGATCATGTATGCATCCATCGTTTATGCTGCAAATAAATTATTTTCATCATGAAGCATCTAGATAATCATCATATTTCAAAATTCTTCCAAAGTAGGCACCATTATCAAATTATTTATAAAGCTACCTCACTTTGTTTTATTTGTTTTGCTCTTCTTTTTCACCTGTGTGTCTGCAGAAAAGCTTGATGGCATTTAGAAATTCATATAGTATGTCATTTGTAGAAAAGAAAAATCTATTTTGTACAACTTGAGAAATATACCTCAGTTTGGTTGGGAATTCAGACATTGTTAGTGGAGGTTTATTGACCAGACAGCAGGTAAACTTTCCTCAGAAGTTAAATCTTGAGCCAATTATGCTGAAGACACAACCCTCTGACCAGAGCAGATACTGTGGGGAGATAATTAGGACTCTGGTCTCTGACATCCAGCTCACTAGTTAGAAGCAGGACCTTGCAAAGATGCCCTTCTAACACCCAAATCCTTTATTGCTTAATGAATAAATGTTAGCCCCTGACAAGAGTGCCAGGTGGGTGATATCTTCTATTTAATGTGGTCACTGATAACTAACAGGAATAAAATGTCCCCTTGTTTCATGTCACACTAATTCAATTAGCATGTTACCACACACACAAAAATGTGAAATTACACAATGGATGTGTGAAATACAGTTCACAAACAATTTGATACTCCAGTCTCATGATATAACAAGCAATGTGAAGAATAAGTTACATGTGTATGCTTCTTTATAGACAAATGTCGTATTATCAGAAGTGTTTAGGTACTTGTAAGATAGAAATTAGTTAAAGATATGCCCCTTGTTCTTGATATATTTTCAATTTCTTATGAAATTGCATCTGACTTTGGTAACTTTTTACAATATAGACTTGTGAATTACCCATCTACATATTTATTGTTAAGAATAATATCCTTAAGTTTTTAATTTTCATATTTATGAGATAATAACATGGACTTCTACTCAGCAAGGCTCATCAATCTATAGCTACCACCAAATGTTCCATCTACCAAAGCAAAGATAAACACTGAGTCTCCAATATGGCACCCTTACTGGGATGATCAACCAGCTACCTGGCGTCAGATTGATTACATTGGACCACTTCCATCATAGGAAGTGTTTTGTTCTTACTGGAATAGGCATTTACTCTGGATAGGGATTTGCTTTCTCTGCATGCAGTGCATCTGGTAAAACTACCATCTGTATCGACCATCGTGATAATCAGTTATGTGTCATAATTTCTGCTTCCTTATATGTGTGATAATTTTTTACAGGATGCTGAACACTGTTTTATGTCTTGATTTCATTATCTTTCTTTAAAGGATGTTGAACGTTTGTTTGCTTGCTTGCTTTTCCTTGTAGATATTAAATTGTTTTGGTTTACAGTTTGATTTTTCAATTATTTTACTTCTGTGTCATCTTGATGATGATGATGATGATGATAATGATGATGATTAGATGATGATGATGATGATGATGATGATGATGATGATGATGATGATGATGAGATGATGATAATGACAACTTTACCCTAAAGTAGCTTTTCTCCAGGAAGAGTTTAATCCTCCTCTTAAAGAAAAGGAAAAGGGCCTTTTGAGATTCTCTACTAAATGTCTCAAATGTTTAACTAGGTCTCTCTCCTCTGTTTTGTCAGGTCTCTAACACCTCTCAATCCTGTGCAAGCTATAGGAAATGTTCCACTTATAAATTATTGGTCATTGTTTTTCCCCTGGTCATTTTTCTTTTTATGGCCACGTAAAGTCTTGCCTTGAGATACCCACATCAGGATTCTGCAGCAATTCAAAGGAATACCTATGCAGATTTGGTGGGTACTTCTCTGTGCATCTTCTGCTTGATAAATGGTTTGCTCTGCATTCCAGATGCTTTAGTTCGCTTGAACTCTGTCTGTTCAGCTTAACAAGACCACTGTGTTCTGCGTGAGTTCCCCTTCCTGTCTGTGCTTTGGTAAAACCCTCTCATCAAAAAGTTAGACAGTTCAGGGCTTACTTCACTTGTTCTCTACTCTGAGGGTTCATAGTCTTATGTTACCTTTGTCCAATGCTGGAAAACAGGATTTATTTTTCACTTAAGTTGTTCAGTTTTATGGTTGTTGATGGGAAAGGGCTAGTTCAGTTCCTGTAGTTAATCTTTGTGGCCAAAAGAGGAAGTCCCAGAGAATAATTTTTTAAGTGACAGATTTGATCTAGATAGAGCTTTATGAAGAAGTATGATTTAAAAGAAATTTTAGGGAGCAAAAATAAGAGAGAAAGTGTGCTGGATGGAATTTGAAAAATATAAATGACTGGCAATGAGATTAAAAGTGACAGAAGACATTCATTAATTCTTTATTTGGCTTGACTAATTTAACACACCTTAAGTGTTTGGTTCTTTCCTTTTTCTATGTGCTAGCTCTGATTTATTCTTTCTTAAAAGTATTAAGAGATAATTTAATGAAGCAATTAGATAGTATAGCTAGTTTACTCAGCATTAATAGCAGCAGAGATATTGCCCACTATGTGATTGGTGTTTTGCTCCTGAAAACAAGTGGCAAATTAAGAACCATTAATAATAATCCTTCAAGTATTAGCAATTGCATTAATAATGATATGATTAGGAAAATAAGTTTTACTCCTCAAAGATTTTATATATGATATTTTAATAGTTTTCTTGGGCTGCCACAACAAAAAATACCACAGACTGGGTGGCTTAAACAAAAGAAACTTACTTTCTCACAGTTCTGAGAAAGTTCAAGGTCATGGCGCTAGCAGAGTTGATTGGTGAGACTGCTCTTCCTGGCTTGTAGATTTCCACGTTTCAGGTGTTCTCACATAACCTTTCCTCTGTGCACATATGAAAAGAAAGAGCTCTCTCTGGTGCTCTTCCTATTCTTATGAGGACATCAGTCCTATCAGATTAGGGCCAAACCTTTACCCTCATTTATCCTTAATTACTTTCTTAAACACCCTATCTCCAGATACTGTCACACCAGGGGCGGGAGCTTCAACACATGAATTTTGAGGGGACACAAGTTGTCCATACTAACACCTTATTTAAGGATCACACTTTATTTCTTTAAGTTATGGGTCTATATTTTGTATAGTTGCATAAGTTTTGTTACCAAGCAAATATAAATAATCCATTTTCAGAAATGTTACATTGATTGCACAGCTATTTCTTATTTTCAAACTTTTTAATAATGAAATATACAGAAAAAGTGTATGAAGACTGTATGTATTGTTTAAAGAAAATTGCTAATGTGAACACTGCTGTTACCCTGCTGATCAAGGAACAGAACTTTCATGTTCCTTTGATACCACATCATCCAAATTCAAGCCGCTATATTCTCCCTCCACCCTATCACATCTCCTTCCTTCCTAAAGAAACGTCTTTCCTAAATTTTATGATAATTTCCTTGCTTTCTATAGATTTGCTACATAAATATATAGATATAAACAATATAGTATTTAATGTTGCTTATACCTAATTTCTGTAAATGGAATAATACTGTGTGTCTTTTTCTGAGGCTTTCCTTTTTGGTCAATGTATTTTTGAAATTCGTTCTTTCTATCTGATGTAGCTGTAGTCAGTTCCAATACTACATAACATTCTATTGCTTGTGTTCATCATCATTTATTATGTATAATACTGATGAAGATTTGGGATGTTTTTGCTACTGCTTTTTGAATAAGTATGTTCCTGTAAGTACCTTGATGCATTTGAAAAAATTCCTCTATGATCATTTCATACCTAGAAGTTGGATTGCTGAAAACAAGTGATACACATGTGTAAACATATAGTGAAATCTCAAATTGTTTCCATTGTGGTTACCAATATGCACATTCACCAACAGCATGTGAAATCCAATATATGAAATTAAGTTTTTCTGAAACTCCAATCACATCTATGTTGAAACTTCTCTTTTTACGTTGATGAGGACTTTCATGTGTTCCAAGACTGGCTTCAGAATGGATCAGTTATTCATATCTATCTATGAATAAATTTATACTTTCTTTTCTTGAGCTTAATATGCTGAGTAAATCTATCCATTGAATTTCTGTTACAAATTATATCCATATACAAATATATTCACTCTTGAAGTTCTATTAGATTTACTTGGTTCTGTTTGAAATCTGCCTCCTCTTTCACTTTTCACTACCACTGTACTTCAGTTTCATTATCAAGGGCCTTCTCCTGACTCTTACGTTCCTTAATTGGCTCTTGTTTTGCTCTAAATTGATTCTCAATTTCAAATAATTTGCCTCTTTTTCTCATTTTTGTCTTTTTAGTTTTTAATATGATCACATAAAAGTAATTTTGCACTTTTTTCCTATGCTAATTGTCTTCCTTAATTGCCTCAAAATATTTTGTCAAGTGCCTCTGTTCCTACATTTTCTCATTAGAATTTCCTATTTTTATTACTTAGTATTCTATAAAATATTGTTCATTACATTGCTCTGAAATTAAAAAAAAAACTTAAAAGTCTTCATTCCCTTTCAGCTATCACCTTCATTTTTGTTAGTAGAAAAATAATCAGGTATCTGTCTATCTATTGATATATGTAATTTTTAAATTTAGAATGGTAACCATTTTCTTCTTTCCTAATGTGGTTTATAGGCATTTTTGTGAAAAAAAAAATTGTCTTCCAAAATGTGTCATTTCCTTTCACATGGTTCGTCTAGAAACGATGCTACACTTTCCTAACAGTGTCCAAAATTGGTAAAGATTTGAAAGATTTGTCATATAACATTAAATAAATCTGACTATTGTTAGGCAGCCATATGCCCTGAATATAACATTATTCTAAGTAACCAAATATGATGTGATGTGATACTCAGTTATGTATGCTCCTTTTCTGACATAAGAAAAATACTGCCAATGAAGGTAACTATAATGTGTATGTTTCATCTGTGCTGTATATTTAATAGAAGACTAAACATCAGTAGATTGGAGAGGAAAATTAGACACTCAAAATGACAGATTTCTAGGGTTAATAACATAGTCATCTGTTTTTGTTCCTTGGAAATAGTGAAACCTAATGTATCACTTCACCTTACATTGTTTTTCATTCAATATAGTTCACAATTTTGAAACCTAAATATTATTATGATAGGTTAATCAATACAAGTTGCATTAAAATGAACTTCAAAATGCATAACTCAGCAGCTAATGTGTCAGCATGTTGTTAATGCCAAAATTTACTGATTTGAGAAAAACTTTCATATGAAATTGGACAACAGGCATTAGTTATGTAAAGTAATACCATTTTTGGTGAGGATGATTTGAATCTATGCTTAGTAGGAATCACTGTGTCCAAGGGTGATTATAGTAGACATCAAAGCTGTAAAAGTAACCAGAAGTTCAAAATGTTGTAATTTCATCAAGTTGTAAACTTATCTGTTTGGTAGTTTGTTTCTGTATCCATTCATTCATTATGTTTCCCTTCTATAAAGTAGCGTACCTCGATTAGGCAGAATCCTGGCATATATATATATTCCAGCCTTCGTAGGATCCTATGCTATTGAGTCTGTTTGTTAAAGACTCTTATAGGGTATTTTTCCTTCCATACTTTCACTACATTTTCTTTGATTGATGGGATCATTTACTATGACAAGTAATTTATAATATCAGTTACGCTCAATACATAACTTAGTATCTTCCTGCACATATTATAGTTGAATATAGTGAGGTGAAAATGACATACTTTTTTCTTAAACTAAAAACTTTATTGTGAGGGGAGGGCATAGCTCAGTGGTAGAGCATATGCTTAGTATGCATGAGGTCCTGAGTTCAATCCCCAGTACCTCCATATAAATAAATACGTACATAAAATCTAATTACCTTCGCAGAGATTTTTTTTAAATTTAAATTTAAAAAAATAAAATAAAAATAAAACTTTATTAAAATTGTACACAATTATATTACTTTCTCTAAGCAAAGGCAGTAAGAAGCAGTCACTCTTCTCTGGCATGATACGTCAGATTACTACTAAAGTTGTTCTACTATACAGTGAGGCAAGCAAGTTATCAAAATACATAAAATTACTCTTTGTGATTCTCAAACGCACATTCATTGCAAACATTAATATTTCTGTCAGGAAAGTTACCATGTTTTGCCCTTTGACCAAATTACTTCTGACAATATAAGGGAGTTACTCATTAAAGCTCAAAGCTTTTCAATAAAAATTCGTAAAATTGAATTTAGATAACATACATTCTAAGATGATCATAAAATACTATTTAAGTAAATATCTTACACATGGTAACCAGCTGGTTTAATAAAATTCTGAGAACTAAAATTATTATGAGGATGTTATATTTACATATTTAAACAAAATATTGGGCTCTTTTTATGGAAAAAATCTATATTAGTAAATATATTTAGAGTTTGTATTTGCACATGTAGATTCATATTTTAGAATTGTCCGTTATGTGTGGATGAGTTAGTGTGAGATTGAACTGCCAATCCCCATTGAGACGTCAGGGGCTGAAATAGGAGACATTTTGTACGTCAGTATCATGACCATGGACATGTTTGTATATTGCCAGCCCATGCTATCTATTCTTGGCACCATTGAATACGATAAATCTTCACCTCAGAGACTCTAAAATGCGTTATATAGCTTCTCTTTAAAAAATACTACCATAGCTTCCTATAAAATAGGCCTGCTTGTAAAACCTAAATGTTGCAGCAACAATAGACTTCCTGCCAAATAACGTGTGACCAAGAAAAGAGTAATTGACTTTACTGGCAATGCAATGAGCTTTAGATGAACTGTATTTGTATAAAAACATGAACATCTTCTTAAAAACACATTTTATCAGGTAAAATTTGTTGAAGAAATGCTTTCATTCTGATAACTTGGAAAGGACTATTTAGATTTTCAGATAGAGTTATACAATATTTAGAAAGTGAATTTTACTCTATTCTGAACTTCTAAAAATGCCTCCATTTTGGCACCCTCTGACTGCATGACTGTGTAAAGGTGTGACTGGGTCTCTTATGCAGTCCTGCTCCTCTAAGGCTTAGAAATGTCATGAGTATTACTCTGATTAATAAGTAGAGAAAAACCCTACTCCAGAAAAACTTATTCTGGAGAATACTTTTCTCCCCACTCAGTTATGTAATCCATGTATGTCACCAGGTTCACTAAGAAAGGGCAAGCTTTTATCTATGTGTTCTTTTCTTTAGTTCTTACTCTTTTTTTTTTTTCTGAATAAATATGTGCTATCATTATTATTGTCCAAACCCTTTAGGGATAACATGTAACTGGCTTAATAACAAATGTATAACTTAAAAAAAATTCTTTGGCATCTACAGCCAGTACAATGTTTTGTATTTAAAAGAGGAACGAAATGAAAAATGCAGCCTTCAAAATCCTAAGCTTCCATCACTAATCATCTGTGATATTAAATGTAGATAATGTATCATTTACATTTGAGCCTCGTTATGATGCTGTTCTTCAGGTTTGAGTGAAGGTTGCTTATCACAGATAAAATTATTTAGTATTGGGGAAATTAAAAGATGTTTTAAAAATACTATTCTTTGACAAATGGATACATGGCAAATTTGAAAAAAAGCCTACCTTTCTGATATGGCAAGATAGAATAAATTTTCTTGAGACATTTTCTGATTATATGGCATCATGTGCCATATATGTAAATATTGGAAATAGATGGAAGTGAATTGAAGAACTGTTTCCCCCCTTAAGGGCTGAACTATAACCGTCTTGTGACTTGAAGACATTTTAGGTACTCAGAAGGGACATAGATTTGAGGTATTGCAACTAATGTGTTAGATTACATTATATCAGTGAGTTCATATAATGTAACAGAGTAGGTTATATTTCTTTCCCCCCAAAATGTTAGGTGAATAGTTGATAATACCCTTTTAATAGATATTTGGGGGCAAAATGTTGGCTGATGGCTGACACTTGCAACACTCAAGATTTTCTTTTCAAGTCAGAATGATTGACAAAGTTTTTGGTTCCAAATGTTGATTTAAGCTTTGCGACTGCCAAGTTATTAAGATGAAGAATGAGTCTAACACCTTTTAGTAGAGGGAAATGGGAGAGCAGGACAGTTGCAATGTAACAAATATTCTTGGCAGCCCAGACACTCATTTTCTACTGTTACTCATTTTCTACTATTACAGCCAACTGCAATATTTTAGTCAAATAAAAAATATTTTATCACTTTCTCAGTTGAACTAATTTAGAGTTCTTTTTTTTTTATAAAGGTGATTATAAGTGTTAATCTCCCTGATGAATTCAGAGATAATTTGCTACTAAGAATAGTCAGTCACAAGTGATAATTTAACTTCATTGGATTTGATGACATTGAATCCACTGGTGCTTCACTAATAGTATTTTAACAAAAGATGGAAGAGTGACCTAAAGTAATTACAGAAGAAGAACTGTTCAAGATGGAAAGGTATTAGTGTTCTAGGAAGGAAACATATGATATTACAATATAGTAATTGTTAAAGAATCATAAACCGGTACAATTTTGATGAGACCCAAACATAGAGATCTTCTACAAAGTTCTTCAGACCCAGTATGACATAGATGCACATCTGTAGATGAACAAAATGTAGATGTATGAAATGCAGCTGTATAGATGAACTAGAAAGAAACTTGTACATCACTGTCATGGCCAATCACTTTTTATGCTTAGGTAGAAGTAGGTGGAAAGAACAAACATAGGAATCATTGGATCAGATTTTTGTCTTGGCTTTCACATTATTTTCACTTTGAGCAAGTGACTTACCTATGTTATCCCAGTGGCTGGTTTTCTCATGTGTAAATAACAGATAATAATGCCTACTTTCATTATTATGTGAACATTTCAATTCAATATATTTCAGACATGTTTTTTAAACTACTTTATTATCATTATTTTAATCATTACTATTATTATAAGAGTTGTCAATTTTGTACTTTATTCAATAATGGAACACAGGTGTGCACATAATATTGTTACTCCAAAGTGAATAACTAAAAACCATTCTACTCCTCAAAAATTTTAAAGTGACATCTAAATGCTTCATCTTAAGTACAGGTTGTTGAAATTATGATATTATTTAAGTATTGACACCAATGGGACATAAATACCATAATAAATTGATATCATCATGATTCATTTAAAAATCCACAAAAAGTTATTATTTAATAGTAAGGAATTTTATACCATTAATTTTGTCTCCTTAACTTTATTCCCACTCTAATTTTGCAACACTAATTTATCCTAATATAATATAATTTTAAACTTGAAGTTCTTCTGTTGAACATCTTATCATACTTCTCTACAGATATTTATTTTTAAAATTTAATTTCCTATAGCCATAAGGCTGTATGTATTTTTAGACTGACTTTTCATTATAGTTATTATTTGTACCTAATTTATTTAAAACAGTATAATATATTATGAATTTTAATAAATACTATTTTTAAAGTAAAATTCATTTTAAAAAATTTATGAGATGATTGTGGATGACTCATTTGAAGCAATTGTGGAAATACTCCCTTATTTGCCATTCTGGAGATTTTTTCACATCAAACCAAGCACTGACCTGAGTTTTGAGATTGCTATGTGCCTTTTTTTTTTTTTTTCAAGGATCATTGTTAAAGGGGACATGGAAAGGAGAACCTGCAGGGCAAACAACGTTTCAGCCTGATCAATTTTATAATAGACAGCAAATAAAATTTAAAAATATAATCTCTGTCTTCTTTAAAACTATTAATGCTTTAATAGCCCCTTTGGTAAAACTTCGGGAACTGTCAAGGGTATGAATTAGAAAACCATTTTCCTAACATTCGATTGCTCCCTCAGAATATAAAACCTCTCACGCTCTTTATTGATTCTGAATAGTCAATCATCTTTCCAGTCTGTTTTCATCAGTGACTGAAAGTGTCTCAGCTGTAATTGAAATGGAATAAAATAACTCAAGAGAGGTCAAGTGGACCTAAATTAGTCTAACCTAAGTAGAACCTAGTCAGATCAATCATGGAGAGAATATTTGTGTGTTTCCAAGCCTTGGCCATTCTCTCCAATTCTGTAATTCAGAAGATTTAAAGGCTCTGAAATACAGGGATACAAAGAGCCACTGTTATAATTAACAGAAAATAGTAATTATTGAACGACTTACACCATAGGTGGCTTGGCAAGAGGCTCTAAATACCCTCAAGTTTTAAATCAATATAGAGTGGTAAAGAACTAGGTTTACGGCATTGAACTCAAAGAGCAGCCCGAGGCAAAGAAATCTCCAACAACATTGTCGTGGGGGCCTTAGCAATAAGTTTATAATGTGATAATGAAGAAACTGAATTTAGAATCACATACCCATTAAAGAATAGTTTAGTTCTGTTTGTTCACTTGTTTGCTTGTCTGTATAACTCAAGCAGAGACATTTGAGCTCAAGTTTAGTCACCTTTGCAGAGGAGGCAAGGGTGAAGGGCAGAGCTCCTATGTAATTTAAAAAGTGTTTTCAGAGCTCTGTCTTCTGTAAGACCTTTGAATCACCCTAATTAAAAGGGATTGTATGCTATTTTGTGGTTCTTGATTTATAGTCATAGATTTGGGGGTTAAACATAAGGAAATGAGCAATCACCTAGGCCAGCACTCTCATTTGAAAAAGAAAAAACAGTGATGCCATTTCCAGGAGCACACAGATAAAGCAGAATTAAGTTTAAAACATGATCTCAGTTCAGTGTTTTTCCCCTCTGTCTTAGTTCTCAAAGTGTGGTCTCTGGACCAGCAACATCAAAATCAACTGGGAACTTGTTAGAAATGCACATTTTCTAGCCCCACCTCTGACTTGTTGGATCCCAAACTCTGAGTCCGGGACCCAGCAATCTTTGTTTTAAAAAGCCTTCTAAGTGATTCTCATACAACAGAACATTTGAGGACCACTGTTTAGAAAACAGAGATCAAGATTTTAAAACAATTCTAACAGTGATGTCTTACATGGCCTTGGTTTTGGTACACTGAGGTGACATCTATGTTGCCTCTGGAAGGCCACTGGGCACCATCTTGTCACAAAATAGAAGTTGTACTGTAAAGTGTTAAAATTTTGACCTATAAATATCAGTTTCTAAGTCCACCTCTCATTCATTTCAATTTCTATATTATCTTGGTAAAAAAAGATTACAGACTGTAATTTTAACAATGCTTTTTATATTTATTAAAATTCTAAATGGGGAGGAAATAATGGGAACAAACAACAGCCAGAAGGCAAGAAACATTTACCTCAACTCTTAACACATAGATATAACAGATTATTTTTCATATGTGATGGAACCAGAGATCACCTCTACTGTCAACCTTATGCTCACAGTGAGCTATCTGAAGGGAAAAATCTGATAATGTATATTTTCAAATAGGTCAAATTTACATTTTTTAGAAGTTTAATTATTTTGAAAAGAAGACAGTTATAGTAACTCTTCAAAAGGAAAAAAAAGTGTGAATAATTTTGAAGTTCTACAGAGGGATCCTGACTTTAGAATTAAATTTTTATTTTTTTAGAAAATTTGACAAGAGTAAGTTTGATTATGGAAAGGCTGATTTCCTCATCAAATCCAAGGAATAGATATGTACACTATTGAGAGAACAGAATGAAATATTTTAAGGTATGGACAGCTGTGTATATAAAGTGCAATAATCTCTGATAATCAACTACTATAACTATAATCATGTTTATAATCAAATAGAAAATTTAAATTCTTGTTTTCAAATCTTTAATTTATTAAATTGCTCCTGTCACTCAAGATACTTTAGTATACCATCATTTTATAAAATAAACATAAAATTAGTATACAATACAGATTATCATACATTAGAAATGATATTTTAAAAATGTTAACATATGACATTTTAATGTTTTCTTTATAGCCAAAAATTTTTAATCATGAAATGGGTTGTAATAGAATGAGTAAATTACCTAAAAATGCCTTTAAGAATTATAATTTTTATCCTGAAGAATGAACACTTCCATACACCTTTCTCATTCATATTTACTTTTATTATTCAATAAATTTAGAGACACATAAAGAAAAAGAGAATACAGGCTCTTTAGACATCTTTCCCATATGCTTCCAATATACAATTTGGAAGGCAGAAGGGATGGTTGGTTGCTAAATTACTGAATATATTTCCTTGGAGTAAAAAGAAAAGTGCCTTTGTAGAAGTGCTGTGGAATTTTCCTTTTAAACATGGTGGAATAATTTCTTACCATCTGTAGCATTCATTTTAAAAATGTAAACAGTGGTATATTTGCCATCTGCTTGAGAGACTTTTTATCATAGTTTTGAATCTGCCATTCAATGATATCACCAATTTCATCATCTAAGGATGATGCTTAAAACTATGATCAATGACATTTTTGGTAGCTAAGCTTGCATGCTGTGGAAGTGAAGCAGCAAAGGGCTATAAAGATGGCTAGTAACAGCCGTAATAGTTCTGTTAACACCAATAAAACAGTATAGAATAGCTACTTAAAAGCATTTAACATCTTGCTGAAGGTGAAGAGAAGAGTATCTGCAGAGTGAGTGCTGCATATCAGCTCATTCCAGGTAGCTGTTAAACAGGTAAATCACACCCCAAGCCCTTCCCACACCCTTGGAAACATGTTGAAAACTGATACTGTGCACAGAAATTTTCATCAGTTTTTCTACACAGCCTAATGTTTCAAGATAATTAGTGAGTTTCTCTACATATTTGAAGAAGCTAAATATAGACTAACTAAAAATTTACTGAGTAGATAAAATCAAAGTATATAAATAAAGACATTTATCTTCAAGAAAATGCCAATGGACCCATTAGGATTTCCTGTTGTAAGGTGGCATAAACACTCAGATATCCGTAGACTAAATTTTCAAGGATAAGTTAATAGTTCTCATGGAATTCAGAGACCTACAAGGTTATGAAATTGGCATATTTAGACAAGAGCAAAACAAAATCACTCTCATGATAACACATTATTTACAAAGAAAAAAATTATTTTAAGATGTATTTCCTTCAAGTTACAAAAAAATCAAGTCATTCTTGGGTAATGCTTCACTACTTACTATTTTTGTCCTGGCACAGAGTAGTGAGGCAAACCTGGAATAAAGTCAGTAGAATAAGAACAGAACAGAGAGGAGAGAAGGTCATATCCTTAGTGAACCTCACTGAATGGTAAATGGACGTTCAGCCTATACTGATAGATCTTCAAGTTAATACTGTGGCTGAGTATTGTCAACTGAAAGAAAAATGCACAACATAAGAGCTGTGAGTTGAGTTTTGTTCAGGTCTTACTGAGGACTATAGCCCGGGGAACAGCCTCTCAGTGAAGTAACTCAGAACTGCTCCCGAGAGGTAGGGGGAGGAGTCAGTATATATACATTACAATATAGATACAGTATGATTTTGGCTAGGGAACACATGCAGTCAAGCATAAATGTCTGCAAAAGGTTACTGCTAGTCACGAGGAACAGCTATCTCAGTTAATGGTTTTAATGCTTTTTCTGTGTATGGGAAGATTCAAGAATCCGGGTTCATTAAAATTCTTCCTGAGATATATCTAACTATCCAAGGGACCTGTTTTCAAAAGCACAGAGTGCCTCATGCTGTTTTTCCTCCTGAATTCCTTTCAGGGTGTACTGTAAGTCAGCAACTGCAGTGACTCATGACTTAATCCTTGTAGAACCAAATGATGAGAAACAGTCTTTGTTTTACAGTATTATTTGTATTAGTAAAAGTACATATTTAAATAACCATTTACATCCCTTCTTATGGACATGGGTTTTGTAGTAGTTGTAATTTTCCGAAACCCAGACAGAGAGCACATTTTCCAGTAAAGTGTCACTAATGTAAATTTGTCATCCCAGAGGAGAATGTGGTTAGGAAAGTTTATCTATCATAATTTGCTGATAAATTTATTTGAATATAGTAGTTTATTTGGGAAAAGACACATGGGGGATTTTCAGACAATATCATTTTGTTCCTAAAATATCAAGAAAACTATTATATAATATTTGTAGCACAAAAGGCTACAGTAAAATAGCTTGGCATGAGATAAATGCACAAAAATCAATGACTTCCCTATATAACAGACAGCAGAAATTATAAGAAAAATGTGAATCTATTCAAAATGACAACAAAGTATATATAATAACTAGGAATAGGAGTGACAGGAAAAGATGAAAACTTTACCAAGAAACAAAAAGACTGAATAAAAGGCAAGACACATCATAGGCTTGAATGAGTGATAACATATAATAGGTTAAGCATGTTTTAAAGCCTCTTTGGGAAAAACAAGAAAGATGATTCTAAAACCATTTGGAAGAACACTCAGAATATCATAGTTCAGGCTTATTGAATACAATAAGTACAGTACTGTGAGTTATAAGAAATATATACATTCAAGTGGCCAAAATATGTATTTCATCTTCATCCAGAGTTCCCAGCTCACAGCTCCTAAAACCATCGCAATTTTCTAAGTGATGAGAGTGACAAATATCTCTTGTTATGTTAATTAAGTGACTTTTAGACCCACCAAAGGGTGGGGGTTGTTGCCAGGAGAACCAACCATGTGATTAGTGGGTTGGAACTTTCAATTCTACCCCTTGATCTCCAGTGAGGAAAAGGGGCTGAAGGTTAAATCAACTGCCAGTGGCCAATGATTAATCAATCATGACTATGTAATGAAGCCTACATAAAAACCCAAAAGGATGGGATTTGGAGAACCTCTGTAAGTGCATAGAGTTTGGGGAGAGTGGTGCTCCTGGAGAGGGCATGGAAGCTCCTCACTCTTTCCTCACAGCTTGTCCTGTGCATCTCTTCAATCTGGCTGTTCCTGAGTTACATACTTTTATAATAAACTGGTATATAGTAAGTGAAATGTTTCTCTTGAGTTCTGGGAGCCATTCTAGCAAATTAATTGAACCCAAGAAAGGAGAGTCTTGGGAACCTCTGACTTATAGCAGAGAGTCAGCAGCACAGGTAACAACCTGAGCCTATGACTGGTATCTGAAGGGAGGGGTGAAGGAAAGTCCTGTAGGACTGAATCCTTAACCTGTGGAATCTGATGCTATCTTCAGGTAGATAGTGTCAGAACTGAGTTGAACTGAGCTAAATTCTTGGGCACCCTGTTGGTGCTGTCCCTGCCGCCCATCCACCATATCAGAATTTGGTCCAGAACCCTTTAAAGTGAGGCATAAAAGGAATTTACTTGGTCTATTGGCTATTTAAACATACAATAATTAAAACACTGTGGTACTGGTGTAGACCTGAGAAGTGAACAGAATGAAAGAAACTGCCTCCAAATGAATATTAATATATATAATTACTTAATATTTAAATAAAGCAAATAAGTTCAACTAATAATATTGGGGAAATTGAGCTCTATTTAGAAAAGAAATTATTAAAATCTTCCCCAGAAACCACAAAATAAATAAATCTTTGATGGATGTATTAAAGAGCTAAATATGAAAGATGAAACCATAAAAGCCCTAGAAGAAAGTTTTAGATAAACAGTTAAATTACCATTGAGATAGAATTTTCTAAATATGACAAAAATTATTCAATAATATTAAAACTGTATTAAATTATGGTACATTAAAAATATATTATAAAAGCTAAAAGGAAAAGTGGTAATCATATTTGCAATAAGTATGACAAGTTTAAACAGCTTTTTAAAAATCATCAGGAAAGCACTATAAGAAATAGTGTCAGTTAACATGGAAAAACAATTCACAGAAAAAAATGGGAGCTAAACAAGAGAAAAATGTGCAATTGTATTGGTAATTAAGGAAACAGAGATTATAACAATGAGAGAGGGCTTTTTTCTTGTCATATTATAAAGGTTTAAGAATTTTACATGTTACCATCTAGTAATTTCACTTTTAGCAATCTTCTTTAATAAGCTTAGGATCCAAAACATATTACAGTACAACAGAGAAAAATTCAAGACTCTTCAGACATCCAAGGCCAGAAGAATGACTTTAAAAATCATGGCACAAACACAAAAAAGAATGCAGTCATTAAAAATTATAAGTGTGAATTAGAGTTTCCTCCGGATATAACTGGATTTCTATGCTGCACACCAGAAATTAACACAACATTGTAAACTGACTATACTTCAATTGTATATATATATAAAATTTTGATTCTTCTTCTTCCTCTTCTTTTCCATTCCTGGACAATTTGGACTCAAAATCATTAGATAGGACAGAGAAAGTTAGATATTTTTAATATCTATATATTGAAAACCACAATTTATTCCAATACATTCAATTCTAATCCAATACCACATAGTTTATTTTACTTCTCTCCCTTTCCAAATTTTTTAATCCCTTTTTCTTCATTGAAAAGCCAATTTTCACTACCCTTCACAAATCTACTTTCTGTATTTAAAACATGTCCTCTGGGGCAGAATTGCAGATGCTCTGAGTGGGATAATGGTGACTAAGTAGGGTAGGGAGGGCATCTGCGTTGGATGTCAGAGCCTGGGCAGGGTAAGGAGAGTGTCCCCTACAGAGGATAGTAGGGTATAGAGCTGGAGCAGGGTGAGGAGAGCATCCGTGCATCGGGTCAGGGTGGCCGTGTGTGAAGTGTCTGAGTCAAAGTGGCATGAAAAGGGAACCCAGCACAGTGCGCTGGAGCCTGAAGCAGGGTGAGCAAGGCATCCATGTAGGGAATGTAGATGGGGCACAACAGAATGTGTAGCTGTGAGAAATAGTGAAAGCTGGTTTCTCACTGAAGGAGAAGGGATTACCACATTTGGAAAGGGAGAAAAGCGGAATAAACGATGTGGTATTGATATGAACTTGTGATTTTCAATATGTAGATACAGATAAATGTAGAAATAATTGTGTGTGTGTGTGTGTATGGAGGAGAGAAAGAAAGAGGGATGGTTTACATTGCACTTATGTGGAAGAACACTCTTGTTAGTAGAAAGTACATAAAGAAATTAGGAGATGACAGGGTACCAGGTCAACAACGTACTTTTAAAAAATACATTAAAATATTTTAAAACATTTATCATGAAAGAAGATTGAATATTATCAATAGATTTTTCTGAATTTATTGATAGGAACATGTGGATTTTCTCCATTTAACTAATGGATTATTAGTGCAGTACATCGATAGGCTTCTGTGGAGAAATATATGTGTGTGTGTGTGTGTGTGTGTGTGTGTGTGTGTACATAGACATATGTATGTATATATTTCCCCCAGTATTTTTCTTTTTTTATATTTAAAACATTAGATAACATGCTTACATAAAAATGAATATGTAGGTATGGTGCAAAATAATATTTATAAAACTAACACCTATTTGTTTTATCCACCTCAAGAGATAGAAAATTGTCAATAACCCAAAGGCTACCCATAAATAAATAACAGCCAAGATTTTGTAAAAAAAGCAACTGTGTGATGCATACAAAAGTGGGGATCATGATCATCACAGAGAGGAGGAGAAATGGACCAGGGTGAGAGAGAAGTACACAGAGTGTTTCTCTACCATTGCTAATTTAATTATGTGAATTATTTTATTATCTGTGTCTTACAAAGTTATTAAAACATTCCCATGTATTATGAAATGTTTCACAATAAATTCTAAGAGAGAGAATGAATTGCTGCCCAGAAGCCCCAAATAGGTTAGGAGACAATAGTCTCAGGTCACTTTAAATCAATTCCACTTTCTTGGATCTGATAAATCCAGCTGTCTTTAAGCATGATTTAAAATCCAGGCAGCTCTGTCCCTGACATGGCACAGAAACACTCATATATCTTTTGCTCCACAACTGTTAGACTTATAAGACTGTTGAAGTATAATCTTCAAGTAACTTTGACCCCCTTTGTCTCTTTAAAATTAATTCAGTTGATTGAGATTTGCTTCAATAAATCCAAATGTGGCAGTGTAGAAGGAACAAGCTGGGCATGAACTGATGACTGTTCTCCTTGGTGACAGATGCATGCAAACTCATTTTACGATGAACTCTATGCTTCTATATATTTGAAATTTTCTGTAATGAACAGTTTAAAAACTGAATCCAGTGGCCCAAATTTTTCCTTGCGTGTGCATGAAAACTGTCAGTCCCCTAACTTTTCTGGCTACTCATAGGCAATAAAAATCATAGTGTTGCTTTAAGTCAGGAAATTATGTCTCAATTCAGAAATTATAATTGCAAGACCCTGTATAATGATAAACCTCTTATATTATAAAATTAAATCTTTCCCTCCCTAGTTATGACATTCTGTGGGGAAGAGGCCAGCAGATAGGGTAGGGTGGCACTGTGGTTCATTTTTCTTTTCTTATTCACTTGTCCTTTTGCAAAAAGAGGATTCTGATCTCTCTCAGGTTTGCGTTTAGAGAGGAGAGTAAGGGGGAACAGGAGAATTCTTACATGACTAGTGCCGTAGCTAGATGGCTTTGCAGGCTCCGGGCATTGCTGGTGTTGAAAGCCTATTCTTACAGGGCTCCTTTTTTAGGGATTTTTCAGAGGTCCCACTGGGAATATCTACTGCGCTGCCCGTGAAGCATTTTCCTCTCACTTTCACTCTTCTCATCTTGTTTTTTTGCTGATCCACTCTACTCTAAAGAGACCCTTCAGAATAAAATATTACCAGGCCAGCCCTCACCCTCTTGTAGCCCACCATCCATTCTGGGAACCATTCACCTATTTTTTGCTCCAATGAACTCTGGAAGTGCGGACACCTCTTGTTCAACTCATCTGTCAGCTGCTGGCTAGATCATCTATAACTCTTGTATTTTTCAGGTGAAAAGCCGGACAGCAACCCACCATTCAGTACTGTAGGTCACATTATTAAACTTTCTCAGCAGTTTTCTTGAAAAGTCTCCTCACCAGGCTTGAACAATTTCTACCCTTACTGTACAAGTTTCAATGGCTGTCTCCAAAGAAATCCTCTTTGTAAATCCACCCTTCTTCATCTCAATAATATGAATGAAGACCTTTGGTTTGCAAAACCCAGTTTTGATTCTTTATTTTGAAAATTTCCATCTTGGGGAGACCCCACGCTGATATCTGATCTCTTTCAATTTACTCTTCTATAATAAAGAGACATGCTGAAGCAATCTCGGTGCTGAGTTGGATGATCCCTGAAAGATGACAGTGAATGGAAATATAGTCAAAAGAATTAAGGTTAGTAAATACCATGATTTTTTTTAAAGTGAGCCTTCTGAAACCAGAGCTAAATGGTAAGAGGTTTTTTTTTTTTTTTGGAATTGCTAGAATGAATTAGCAAGCATATTTTGACTAATATTTCAGTAATAATATGATGAGAATGAGGATCCAAAGTGGGCTATTATTAATAAAAACAGATGTGTCGTCAGCACATATGGATCTAAATAGAGATCACTGTCAATAAAAGCAATTATGTTAATCTTGAGATTAGTAAGGCATTTAGCAGTTTCTTTGGTACCCTCAATTTTCAGATTAGGCTTAATATGTGCTGAAAGACAGTGGTATGACATATTTTGTTGACTATTGTTATAAAAGATATCAATCATAATTGTGTCAGTATAGAAGGAAGTCACCCATGGAATACTTATTACTCACTCTTACTCAACATTTTAATTGATGATTTAAGAAAAAGTATGTCTAATGTGCAGATAATACATTAATATATTTTTACTTTTTTGTAGTGTCTAACTTGCTTTCTGACTAAATTACCAGTTAAATATAATTTTTCATTTATTGTTTTGTCCTCAACCTTTGAAACTTACAATTTTAAATAGCAAATTACCTTAAATGGCAACTGTTGACTAATTAAACTAATTAGTTTCACACATTATTGTTTAATTAGTCTATACTATCCATAGACAGCTTGTATTTCTCAAACATTCTGGAAATCAAAGTTTTAGCTCAGTTATACAAAAACAAATCCAAATGTGTGGTGAGATTGCAGTCAAGGTTAATAAAAATGAGGACTTTGAAAATGAGCCAAGTTTTCTAATGAAACGTGTTTCTTCTGGAATTTGGGGCATGTGGTACACTTGAATGCCATGTGATAGAGGTTCTATCTAGGATAATGCAACAGTAATAGATAACACCACTTCCTTTTTGTCAGTAAGGAGGTTTTTCAAAGGTGATTGTACTCTAGTAAGTTGAAGACCATATGGCATTTAGACCACGAAAGCTAGTTAATGTATCTCTATTGCTCTTCTGTGAGCCAGACTAAGCACTTCCTCTGACTCTTTTCCAAACAGATGTTCAGACAAACCTTAGGCGTTTTTAAAAACCAAGGTAACAGAACTCTACATTGAGCAGATTTTTAGGTTGACAAAAAAGGCCCACCCTTGTTTCCTCTTATATAATCAGTATTGTTCCACAAGCCCATCTATATCTTTTAATTTTATAGCATTTAAGAAAATAGGTAAAAATAGAAAAAAAGAAGCAAGAAGACAAAAGTAATAGAAAAATAATTTTAAAAAGCAGAAGTGGCAGCACGAAGGAGAAACAAGCTTAGAAAGAAAAACAGGGAAAGAAAAATACTCAATTTGTTAATACAAATCTTTAGAAGTACCAGGGGGAAACAAGCAAAACAGAAGTGTGTCTTTGCTCTCCCTCTCTCCTCACACTGCTCCCAACTCCCAGGCCTGAGACACTGCTTCTGGATGAACAGTATCACGAGGCACTCACGTGTCAGATTTCCTGGTGATTGATGCGGTTCTCTTCAAGAGTGGTAATTGTGCAGTTGTGCTTTTTAAGGCAGTGGACTGTATATTCATTTATATTCTAATCCAAAATGCAGTGTCCAAAAACACCTTACATTGCAGACTTTTTGAAAATGGAAGCTTATTATACAGTGAGATCACAGTCTAACTAACATTGAAAAGTGACATCATTTTAATCAACATTTTCCATCTGTCTGTCAAAGAGACTGGCTCTGTGTGTGTGTGTGTGTGTGTGTATGTGTATACATTTGTGTGGTTGGCATCAACTCATTGCACTGATAAAATAGTAAACAAAGGCTAAGTCATATACATTTCAAAAGTACCCTTAGCTCAAGAACAAAAAGTAATTAATTTAAGTACTTCTTATTATGTCAGAAAGTTGGGATATCTCTTAGAAATCCTAGTCTTGTTACCATAATTCATAAGTAACTATGGGGATAAGGAAAGAATTAGATAATTAGATAAAAGCCAGTACACTCTAATGCGTAGGAACAACATGTGATGCTATAATCAGGGTCAGCGTTGGGAGGAGGAGTCAGCAGTAAGAGTCATGAAGTAAAACAAGTTCTGCATATATTTCTAGGCTGATCAAAATAAAATAGTTTTGTATTGATTGCATTCTGCTTGATAATAAAGTGTATTACATAAATTTTACCACTATCTCAGTAAACTGAATAATAGTAAGAACCTCTGCTGGATAGACAAAGGAGGTTATTTTGAATTTCTGTTTTTGTCGTTTCTGAAAGTTCCAAAAATCTATCCCAAAGTGTTCAAAACAATGGATGAGAATGAAGTATCAGGTAAGATGCTATGAGAAAGATTAATATAATGACTGAGAGAGTCAAGTATTTATACCATCAGTTTGTTCTGCAGTCAAAATCTATGTTGGGAGTGGAGCACAGGGTCTAACTGTCAAGGTTAAACTAAATAAAATAACTTAAGTAATACAGTCCAGATGAACCAAATGGCTTGGAAAGCAGGGAGAGTGTTAATAAATGGACTTTAAATTTCCCATTCCTTAAACTCCCTGGAATAAAAGAAAAGGGAGACAGTAAGAGCTTGAGTGAGACCATTCAAATTCATTTCTGCACTTAATCTGGTGATGAGCTCGGGGGGAAAAAATCTATGAATCTAGGTTCTTTAAGTTGAGCTATAATTTAATGTAACCTGTTCAATAACTCTGAGGTTTCTGGCTTTCAAACTTTCAAACTTTTGGACCACAAACCAAAATAATATGTTTTTCAGAATCTGGTCCGTCTGCATGCGCACATGATGTGATGCTATTGTGATAAAGACTCAGCGTTTGGCATTTATCTGCTGACAACATTCATGCCCCATCATTCTCCCTTTATCTCTTAGCCCACATCTGGGCCAACTAACAGGAAAATTCCTTGCTTTTGAGCCAAGAGAATTGTGGGATTTCAAACTGCTCAAGGCCCAGTCTGCTCATGGGAATTTTTACCACATCTCCACTCCTTAACAATCATGAAAACCCCAAGCCGCTCTCCTTTTGTGACTTTCTCATTTTTCAACCTGCTTGGGAGCTGCTCTGCTCTCCCCAGAAAGCCTATTATGTGGGTAATAAATTTTTTCATACTTTCCTGTCGCATGTGTGGCATCATCAATCACCACATTTGAACCAAACTTGGGGGCCATTTCACCACTTCAGAGTGACCACAGCACTTACCTCACTACGTGTAGTGAATTTTCATATCTCCTTTTCCCTTCCATACTATTTCACTTAAAATAATACTGATCATAGCCTTCTACACTGATTTTAGAAGCTATTACTTGTAGATTTCAGTTGAAAATTCTAGTTCAAGGTAAGGAAAGCATACAAATTCTGACTGTAAATGATTTTTAGGTCTTTTGATTTTTAATATATTATACACTTGGATAACAATAATAATAAAACCTGGCATTCCAAACATATTCCAAGCATGACATGTCTAAGCATAGCAAGACTCCAGCTTTTGCTACCTTACTTCTATGACTCCAGCCAAACCATACCTATCATGAGTGTGACACAGAGCAGTGGTTCTCAGAAGTTCACAATATACCAATCACCCGATGGTCTTATTAAAATGCAGATTTTCAAACAGTAGGTCTTGGGTAGGGCCAGAAGTTCTGCATGCCAAACAGTTGTCCAGCTAGTGTCAGTATTGCTTGCTCATGGAGCATACTTTGAGCAGCAAGGTCAGGGAGGATAGGCATAGAAATGTCCCCAGACTGTGTATGTCCCCATGTTTGTGCCTCCTCAGTGCCCTGGTGCTGAGTAGCTTTGTCCCGAACCATTTGTTTCTGATACGTAGACATTTATATTTTCATTCTCCTTCCTTCTCTGTCCACACATCCATTATAGTATCTGAATCATTTGACAGTAAGTCACAGACGTGTTGCCCTTTTACCCCTGAACACGTCAGTGTATAGTTCCTAAGAGTCACAAAATTATCACACGTAACCATAATACTATAATCAAATTCAGGAAATTGACATTAAAACAGCACTATTATCTAAGTTACATTCTGTTTTTTCAAATTCCAGTAGTCCCACAAATATTCTTTAGAGCAAAAGAAACAAATTTCTGGTCCAGGGTCCAAGCCAGGATCACACATTGCATTTGGTTGTCATTCCTCATTAGTCTTTTTTAATTTGGAACAGTTCTTTAGTCTTTCTTTTTCTATCATGTCCTTGACATTTTTGAAGAGTGCAGGCAGGCTCTTTATTTATAGAATAAATTTAAGTTTGTCTGATTTATCCTCATAATTCAAGTTATATGTTTTTGGCAGAAACACCAGAAAAGAGATGTTGTACTTTTGGTTAATCATTCATCAGGAGGCACATGATATGTATTTATTCCATTACTGGTAAAGTTACTTGTGATCATCTGATTATGGTAGTATATGTCAGGTTTCTATACTGCAGAGATGCTGTTTTTGCACTTGTAATTAATAAGTATCTAAAGGGGAGCTGTTGAGGATAATCCTGTTTCTTATAATCCTCCCAATTTAGTAACTGTTGATGACTCTTGTCTAAACAATTGGTACTGTGGTGGTTGCGAAATGGTTATTTTCTAATTTCATGTTTCCTTCTGCCTAGGTTGGTATTTTACTGTTAATAGCATTTCAAGATGACAGTGCAAGATGTTTGAAATTGTCTTGAATTCTTTACTATCTCTGATCAGTTATCATACAGCTAATCATTAGTAAGTACTTGAAAAATAAATAACATATAAAGAAGGTCAGTTACTACCATTACTATGAAATCAGTGTCATAGAAAATTTTAAATGTCTTTTGTGAAGTCGCAGGGCGAAAGTATTTAAAAAGAACAACAATAAGAAAAAGTAAACAAACTAAAAAAAAAAACAAGATATGCATGGAGTGATTTCACACCATCAGCCACCTAACTGAGAAAAGCTGACACTTTCTTGAAGAAACAGCTAGAGACTTAGGATCTGTGAAACAGGTCATAATCAGGGAGTTCAAGAGTCTGAATCCTTTGATCCAATTATATTTTGCACATAGAGTAGTCACCCTTGTCTACAGTGGGAAGGTCATTAGATGTACCCAGAACAATACTTTCCCTCTTAACACTAAACTAAGTGAGAATGGATTTTACCAAATATGTGTGATTATTTGTGAAATGCTCAAACCTTCATATCCCTGCCCCTGGAGTTTTTCAAAGAATAAAAATCATACCCAGCTCATTGTTGGATGAGAAAGAATCATCTTTGGTTTTAACTTAGAAGAAAGAAAATCTCCCTAAGAGATACTCCAAAACAGCCATTGCCAAAGGAAGCATCATTTAAAAGTTACTGGAATCGATATTCTCTCCTTATCATAACTGTCATATGTTTTGTTGATTTAAAAAGAATCCTCAGTCTTTCCTCCAGCAGCTCATATAGAACAGCCACAGAGCTGTAACATCTGCTTGGCAGTATTAGCACAATACATTTGAAAATCAAGTTATCAGAGGCATTTCAGTCTACAGTTGCATTGTTTTTCTTGTTAATGTCCTATAGCTAATGTAATATTTCATCTCTAAAAAGCAAAGCTCAGGTTATCTGATTAAGTTTGGCACCAAGAAGAATAATGACCTGCATAATCTGAAGATGTAAGTGATGCATTTGTGCATAGACAGAAACCACTAACCCATTATGTACTTATTAAGCCAGGCAGTACTAGGTAAGAAGCTCTATTTTTCCTGTATATAAAAAGATTTTAGAGATTGGGAATATCAGTTTATGGATAATGATCCCAGAGCCCTACTAGCCAGAGCACCAGAAATGAGTACTATTTTAATGTATGTTGGAGTGAACAAAATGATATATTTCAGAAGAAATCGATGGGAAGATATAGATATTTCAGTGTTAAAACTCAAACACATCCACATAAACATCCTTGGAAACAGATTGCCCCCTTGTGCAAAAGGTGAGCAAGTCTACACATCTCAATAACTACTGAGGGCATTGCTGCAGGGTAGTAATTCATTCATGGCGATGATACAGACTTCGCAACAAAAGGTAAAACAACAATTTCTATTTTCTGTTCAAGAAGATAAAGGGGTTTATGGTATATTTAGAAGGATCTCCTTCAAACATTTTTTAAAAATTAAAAGAGAATTTGCTGCTCAGAAAGTAAGCCTCTAGAAACTGAAAACAATCATGTCCAAAAAAGAGGACGGCTAATTACATCATTTTTCTAAAAAGGAGTGAAAAGAATTACATCAGGATATCAAAAAAGTTGCTTATGACTCTTCTGTGTCTTTCATTCCTTTTAATTTTTCTATATTTTCTCAATTTTTGTATCACCTGACTAGAAACAGTGTCCATAATTCCTACGTTTGATAATTTGGGAAGTTGATTTATCAGAAATGGGATATGACGTAGTAGGAAAAAAAAAGTCACTCTACCTTAACTGCCAGAAAACTCTTCAGTGAAGAAAGCTGGAATACTGCTCTGTGGAACTGCAGTATGTTGCTTTGCTGAAATAATAAAATATTATAAAATAACTGTGAGTAGGTACAGCATTTTAAAATCCACATAGTATTTATGTATTAAGCATTAATTAAACATATACCTGATCATATACTGTTCACTATGAAAACTATTTTTTTTAAATATGCAATTATGTTCCATTTACTATGAAAACTGTGCTGGGAATTGAGGTAAAGCTGAAGTCTGTAATTCTGATTTTTTTACATCTCCTTACACCAACTACTGCCAACAGAAAAACACAAATGGGCCAAAAGCCTTCATTGTTTAATCACTAATAAATAAGTAAGCAATAGATAAGTAAACAACAACAAAAGAACAAACAAATTGATAATGAAACTAGAGACAGAAAAAGCACAGAGCTGCAGGGAAGCGTGTTAGCCAGACGGGAGCCCCCAGGCAGCTGGCGTCAAGGCCATGCCTCTGAGCACAAGGACCAGCTCTCCCGGCTGAAGGACAAAGAACTTAAGTTCTACAAGGTCCTGCAGGAGAACCACCAAAGCCTCCTGAACTTTAGCCACTCGGACAGCTCTGAGGGTGAAGAGGATCAGTGCCACTCCTTGCCAAACATGTGGGAAGAGGCAAGTGAGGAAGAGGAAGATGAGGAGGACGAGGACAAGGTCCCCAGAGTGAAGAAGAGGGGTGCTGCCTCTGTGACCCTCACTGTGGTCAAGAGATGGAAGGAGGCAGCAGTCAAAGCAGCACCTTACTCCAGAGTTGTGCCACAGGTTTGTGCAGGTGTTCCAAGCCATCCGTGCCACCACCCAGGGAGACCAGGAGGGTGCTGAGGCCAGCAAATTCCAGGTCACGGGCAGTGTTGTGTTCATTGCTCCAGTCACCTATTGCATCAGAGACCTCTTCAGCTGCCCCCAGAAGGTGCCGTTTGGAGAAGCCTCCAAGGACAGCAGCCAGGTGCTGCAGCTGTCCATCCAGCAGTCAGTGTTGGGGGCTAGGTAGCTCCCTCTGGACCTCCAGGCTTACCTGAGCTCAGCCATTCAGTCGGTGGCCACAGTGCTGCATGCTGCCCAAGGGGACAGTTGTCCTGCAGAGCAGGGGTGAAGGGAGACTGCGAGTGCTGGCCCTCCGGGTCCTCATAAGAGTCTGTGGCACCAGAAGGATGCCTGGTCCTCTAGCCAACATACATCACGTACACGAGGAACTCTAAGTTCACCTCTCCCAGCGCCCTGCTCCTCCTCAGCTTCATGCAGAAGACCCTGACCAAGCTGCTCGCCCTGGGCACAGCATGACTTCCTCTACATCCACCAGCTTGCCATCCACTTGTGCCACGCTGTGACCATGCAGGCGACACACCAGGCAGTGTCCACTGGCACGTGGTGCACCTCTGCTGCCGTGCCCTCAGCACTGCCTCCCCCGTGAAGCTCTCCATCCCTTGATTTACCCACTCTCTAAGAGTTTCTTCAAACTCTTGGTTTTTATTTACTCTCAGCATCAATGTCAGTTGTATTATTTATTAGTGTGCTTTTCAAAAAATAAAGTATTTTAAAATTTGTTTTGTTTTGAAATCACTATCTAAGCATTGTAGCTCATGAAATAATGCATATGGAACAAAAAAGACATGTGACATTTTGGTTGCCAGGCAGGCAGCTAGCTAGATTTACTCACTAGCTAAATGTGCCTCTCACAAATTATGGGGAAAAATGTTAAATCTACAAATGTGCAAAGGCAGAACAATTAGTACTAAGATCAGTGAGGTAATTGTTTTTATTTCTTTTCACTGGATAATGAATTGGCTCTGGACTATTATATTTCTAAGTACACTGCCTTCTTTTTGAGTCCTGGCCTACTTTTATGACATCTGGTCCATGTACATCCGTATTTCCCAACCTTTTGCATCTAGTAAATATTCTGAATCAGACCGTCAGTTCTCTTATTCTTATCGTACACGTCTAACTTTCTTGAGAAAGCAGTTTACCTTTCCTTAAACGGGTTATCTTTATTTTGAACAAGGTCTTACTTATTTAAACGATTATTGTTGATAAAATTTCATATGGAATCCAAAAAGCTTACTCCAATATAATTATTTTGCATTAATAACATTTTAATCCGACTCTACCCAGACTAGTCAAGATGCTGCCTTTTTTTTTCGTTCTTCAAAAAACATCTGAAAAGCAATTAACTACAAATGTTGCCCTTGACAATTTGCTTGGGGTCTTTAAAATGTAAATATTGAAACTTCAACCAAATTATCTCTTAAAAAAGGATTAGTTGTAAGTCCCATTTTACAAATTAGGGAATGAGGAGAGGAAAGCATAGATAATTTGCCAAGCCTGTATCTATTCCCTTGCCTTCCAGTCAGCCTTGCAGGAGACTGTTGACCATAGATTTTTAATTTTTAAAGTTAAATTTTGTTTCAAATTCTGCTTTATTTACAAACTGCACTACAAAAGCAACAAGTGAATAGGGAAAATTATCAGATGCAAACTGCCACTTAGACAATGTCTCAGAATAAAGGAAAAGAAAAAAAAATAAGAAGCACATTTAACTTTCATGTTATTTAAATGACGGTGCTAAGTATTCATTCTGCATTAATTGCCCTACCTATTAGGAGATGTTTGAAAACTATTAACATTAAAAGCCCAAGCTATTTAAAATCTTCAGTAAAATGTATTATTACATTCAATTTAGATATTTAAATGCTCATGCATTAGTGATCTTTTGAACCTTAAATATCAATCACACCTTTAAAAAACCTGATTTCATGGCATGAATCTAAATGTTCAAATTCCTATACTTAATTCCATTTATCCTTTCAAAGACAATGTGAGGTGTTGGGGAGGAAAGAACACTGGCTAGAAGTCAGGACACTTGACTTTTTGTTTTGAATCTGCCTCTAACTCCAGTGTGAAAAAGGTCATAGAATCTCTAATGGTATTCTTCTTATTCTCACATGTAAACAAGTAAATGAGTGCTAGAGTATTTCTAAGATCTTTTTTTGCTAATACATAATGTAAAATTATTGTGGATAAGTAAAGCATATCTTTTTTTTTTTCATAAACCAGCACACTACACTAAAATTTTTTAATGTATTTTAAAAAATAGAAGCCAATTTCCTTTTTCACTTTACAAAGGGATAAACTACAGCGTTCCTTCTTATGTGTACCTCTAGTAGGGGTCTTACTTATAATCTTTGTGATTTAGACCCAACTTCTTTAATATGATAGCTATCCATCAAAATGCATTTGTTGTAATTACAATGATAATTCTGCCTGTTTTCTTTTGATAAAGAAGCTACATGATATGATTGCTAACACAGCTTGGAAGGAAATAGAATAAGAATCTCATGTCTTCTTACTATTATTCATGACCTGCTTCATGCATTAAAAGAAGTCACTTATGACATTTTGCTGAAGACTACACTTCCTGCACCATTTCCTCCACTTGGAATATGCTCCATTTCTCCAAAATGATATACAGTAACAATCCTGTGAAGGCAAGGAACAGTGGCTAAAGATAATGAAGCCAAAAGCAAGACATGTGAGAATGTATCTGGGAATAGTTCTCCTTTGATGTTGAAGATGGACATTTCTTCACTGGTCTGCAATTACAACGATAGAATCTATTTAGCTTTCAGTGAGCAGAGAGGGAAGTATTAGGTGAACATCAGAAAAAGGTTTAAGGAGTAGAAAGTGCTGTTACTCAGAATGGCAGAGCACCAATGTTGACCTGAATATTTTCATGTAGGGAGACTCACTTTGTGATCACCACTTGCAAGCTATATTAGCCACAAAACTGGTTAGAATCGCTGTAGGACATTTAATACTGATGGCTGCCAATCTCCACTCTCCAGACCAAATAAATCAGGAGCACTGGGCTTCAAGCACAGTAGAAATATGTTTGAAGATGTCCTCAAGTGATTCTAATATGCAAGTAGGGTTAAGAATGAATGACCTAGAAAGGTGGCTTCCAGACATGGTTGTGCCTTAGACATTCCTGGGAAAACAGAAGCAATGCCAAATCCATCCAGTGATCCTGGCGTGTTGGATATGGCCAAGTAATCTGAAATTTTGACACGTATACCAGGTATTTCTAATGCAGGTGGTTCATGGACCTCAATGGACAACATTTCCCTGAACATTAGTCTCTAATGCATACACACTGTGAGGTGAATTTCTAGTAAGAGAATAAAAGATGGTGTTCATTGGTTAGTCTATTCAGCTAATTCCTAGATAGGCATCATTACAGAGTTGAATAATACCAGATGTAGTGAACTTATCTGTAAATGAACAAAGAGCAGTCCATTGTTAAAAATGCAGATTTCTGGAAAAATCAACCTTTGAGGGTTTGGAGCCTTGGAATCTGCATTTTATGTTTCTTATGTCCTGAAAATATGCTCTGATCTTGCAGGAATCTCTAGTGCTTCCTGAGACTCTTAAATATTTTTTTGAGTAGTTGTAAGGAAGCAACCAAGGTGGCTGGTCTTCCTGTATAAGAATATAAAACAAAACCAAACAAAAAAACCCAACAGGCAATAGGACCAGGTGTAAGTCTTATTTGAGATCCTTGTTTTCATAAAGACCTAAATCCTTAAACTGACTTACTTATCTCGATATACTGGTCACTAGTTACAGGGGTTCATAAATGGGTCTGTGCTTGGGGAAATTTATGAATAGGAAGTTCTAAGGATAGGAGAAGGGAGAATAAAATACTAAAACAGTACCAAGCCTAATTGGACCAGTACTCCTACAGGTATTTGGTTCCTATTCATTTCAGCAGGCATCTTGTTAACTTGCAGATTCTGATTCCGTATATCTGGGATGGGGCCCAAGAGTCTGCATTTCTGACAAGCTCCCAATTATTGCTGATGCTACTGATTCATGGATTGTTCTTTGAGTTGCAAGGATCTAGGCAATTTCTGTGGTTCTGACACTAGCCTACATTCTTAACCCTTCTCATTTTCTGATTAATCAGATTATTGATCTGATCTAAAACAGACAGACTGCCAGTTATTTCTCCAGCAAAGATGGGTTTATTCTAGATCATTAGAGAATTGCACTGAGGAGGTTGGCTACCATGGTGAGCCACTCGAAAGTCCTTGCACAGTAAAACAAGGAAAGTGCTTTTATGGAGGGGCTGTAGTAAACAGAGTCCATGACTTTTCGTAGGGAACAAAAGGACTCTTTCTTCTTCCAGGTGGGTTCTGATGTCATTGCAGGGCACAAGAGCTCCCCATTCTGGTCTCCTGACTTTATTTAATAAAGGCTTCTGTTCATTAATTTTTATAGACCATAGATTGAATTCCTTTGAGAGTATATAGATGCATCCCTGATGACTCATCTCTTAATTCTCTCTTGGGTTGGACTTTCATATTCCTCACCTCTGAGAGCCCTTAGGTGTTTTAACATCGTAATAGCCACTCAAAGTAATTTTTCTTTTTTATAAATGCTGCCGTGTTTGTGATTTACAGAAACCATGTGAAGTTAATGTTAAAATTTATCAACTTTACAAAAGAAAAATCAAGGTTCCAAGTAGGTTTCAAAACTTGCTCAAGTAGTTTCCATGGCTTAACTCATAAAATCATGAGGATTCAATTCCAAGACTTCCAACTTCAGGTTCAAAAATATTTTCCCTAAAACCACAGTGTCCTGTGTGAAATATAATGTCCTAATCTTCTTTAACTACTTGGACAACATATCAGCAACATAAACAAACAAGACTCCCATGCATGACTTTATAGCCCTGGATAGAAAACTCTACATAAATTTTAACTAAACCTCACAACATCCATATGAAGTACCATTATCCTCACATTAGTATAAGAGAGGAATAAAACAGAAATTGAAATCACCTAGTTTGCCTGAGGCCAACTGAATGTGGAATACAATTTATGATAAATTCAACTCAGTCATCAAGTTCCATAGTCACATATTTTATAATAGAGAAGGTATAATTGGTTCACAGAGGGATACCTATAAAGCTCATTCTGTGGGTTACACAGAATGTTAACTTACCTAATGAGCCCCTTTCAGAGGGAGCTGGTTATCACACTCAGTGAGTAATAGTGTCTGTTTCAATTTACTATCTAACACAAAAATTAAAACAAAACTTAACATTTTTATAAAATGTAATACCTGTGATACAATGTAATATAATTCCTAGTGGCCTCAGAGGAAAATATGTTTAAAAAATATCAATATACATTTAAAAGAGAAATCGTCTTCCACATTTTAATTATTGCTGCATTTCTAAAATCAGTGGAATTCCTATCACCCTATAAAGTCTTCCCTCTGTAATCCCTGTGACCTGTGTCAGAGTCTCCTCTTCTCCACTGGAGGAGAAAGCACACAGAAAGAGAGGCAATTGAAGGCAGAGGGCTAGACTGTACCAGTAACTCTGGACCAAATTATTATGGAGAAATGAGGCCTCAATGAAACCTTTCCACCAGATGATGAAGGTCTTTTCAATGTATCATCAAGCCAGTGCTTCGAAGCACAGTTGATGATGAATATGTTTCATTGATGGTTATTTTTACCAACTCTTACATTGTCACTTCAGTGGCTCTAAGTGGGTGAGAGTTCATACACTGTCTATAGAAAACCTTAATGACCAACTTTCTCAAACATTGTTCACATTATTTGAAGTTTACTGGCAAGGACTTCATCCTCTCAAGGCAGTGGGGAATTTGCCATGTTCCATGCCGTGGTGCAATAACCTCCAAGTACTTTCTTCCATATGTAGTGTTAATATGACTGTATTTAGTTATTTTGTTTTTCCTTTAGAGTAGACTTACTAAATTTGAAAACTGGGAAACATGAAAAATTACCTGGGACAACAAAACAAAGGATACATTACATAATGTTAGTGGCAGTTTTGACTATAAAAAAGATTGGAATGATGTACCTTCTCAAAAAGGTGAAAAGGGAAAATACGTATGTGTGATAATCTGGAAAACATTCTGTGCTGTATCTGGTATTAATATCCTTTTTTTTCCTTCTTCCTTTATTATTTTTACTTTCATTTTGCTCATTTTACTTTTGTTTTATACTAAGAGTAATTCTTCTATCATGGGAAAAACTTTTAGTTGAAATTTTAAAAATATATATATCATCCTAATTATTACATTGTATAATTCAAACAAACTGCTTAATCAAGTTCAAGCTGCTTTATTTCCTGAATCATTTAGTCAAGCATAAGGAAGTCAACCCAGCAGAATTATACTTTACTTATGGTTTAAACACGATTGAGACACATTAACATTATCAAGCCTGTGGAAAGAATAATGAATTTTGCTTTGTTATGATGCATTTCACTTCCAAATTCCAAGGACAATTACTGTGCACTTTTGTTTATGATGTAGAGTATTGTCTGTGACACTTGGCCATTTAGAACACTACATTAAATTGACTATTGTAAATTATTTCCTTTTATTTAGCGGAAAGAAAGAGACATTGAAAATAAAATGTAGAGCTTTCTAAATAAAATGGGACTTTATGAGTTTGTTTCTTGTGTTCCAAATTTCTACACTTTTCTGTTATTTCATTTTAAAAGAACTCTTCATTTAAGAGAGTCAATTCCATTTTGACAATGGGTCTCTGGACCCATAAAAAGCGAAAAAAAAAAAAAATCTTCATTACCTCAACACTGGCCAAAAGTGAAATAGCTGTAAAGTATAATTATATGAATGTACTATAAAACATATTTCTAGATTGATACTAGTTTAGGGTAAAATAAAATTCACAAGACATATTTGCTTCTGTATTTCATGGACTTCTTTATATGCTCTCCACAAATTTTCTATGAAGGATGTTTGTTAGTTTGAATTTAATGCATATAAACTTAATTCCCAATACCTATAAATTATATATCAATATGTACTAATACTAAGAGAATTCAGAAACTTGACGTGGCATAAGAAATAAGTAAATGCCACATTACTGGATTTCTACAAAAGGCCACCTTTCTCCTAACACAGTGATGGATGTACTACAGATAAAAATTATAGTTTATGCTAAGATAGTTGTCTAATGACTTTCTGAAAATCTGCGATGACCTCAGTATGGATTATGCTTCCAACAGAAGGGAGTTTGCTTCCAAATTCCTGGTTGCAATTGCATGAAGCATAAAAAAAAAAAAAAAAGTATTATACAGCAAAGGAAGATGGAGGCCTTCCTAGTTTCTTTGAACAATGTAAGCAGCCAACTTTATCATGCCAGTTCCCAGAGCTATTTGGGGGAAATTTTTCTTTTTCTATAAAATTCCATATGTGTTTTTTTTTTTCCTGTGAATACCAGCCAGGTCTAGAAATGCAACTGCTAAACTAATTGTAGTGACAAGCTTCTCTTTTTCTTACAGGTGACACCAATTTCAGTTTTCTGGGGCAAGGAGACATAGACTAGATGCAGCCTCTCTCAACTTGCTAAAATATTATAAAATAAATATCATAAAAATCCAGTATGAAAAGATAGATACTGTCTTCGATAGTGGAGGACTTTGCATTAAGGTATATGGACCTAGAATGAGAAAATAATCTTCAAAGTACAACCATAATTTTTTCCTTGATGTACCCCATTTGCAGATTAAAAAAAAAGTTTTCAGGGAAAAAAAATCTAAGTGAACACTCTCCTTCTCTTTCTTTTTCTTTCTTCTCTGACTCACAGAACAAAGATATCTAACAGCAAGACTAACAGGGCAACTCTTACAACAATGTGTGAAAGCTGCTTTTTGAGGCAGGTGGAGCATATGTCCCAAGGAGATTTTTATCATCCAAGGTTAAGCATATGAAATTGCTGATATGTGAATGTTTTTTGCCAAACTGGCAAAATTTATTCACTTTAATCTAATATGTCCTTTCATAGGCACCAACTCCCAAAAACCTTAGAATGTGAAAGAAGAGTAAATGCTTATGAGTGTTTCATCCAGAGTGAGGTAATACCCTTGAGTTTTGTTGGCAGTAGTTTCTTTTCTTCAGAAATTTTTATCTTTCTAGAAGAAAGTAGGAATTCATAAAGTAGGAAATATAAACAAATAAGTATAATAAATAACTGAACATCTTTATTTATTTTTAGAAAAAATATAAAATAGGCAAGCCATGTATCTAACTAAATCAATTAAAAAAGTGAGAAGTCAAAAATATACATGGTTGACATAATTTTGAAAACACAAGAAATTAAATAAATTATGACACTACTTTGCAGATCTGTCTGCAGTGAAATTGAAAATTATAGATAAAATGGATAATTTCAAAGGAAGATATGCTGTTAGTCAAAATCCACCCCATTAGAGATAGAAGGTTCAAACAGACCAATTTCCACTGAAGAAAATTTTATTAAAGAGCTACCTACAAAAAAATCATCAGGCCCAAGTAGATTCAGAGGGTGATTCTGCTACTTCACTGAAACCAGATGATTGCAACACTACACAAGTAGTTCCAGAGAACAGAAAATGAAGGGAAATTTAGAAACTCTTTTTTTGAGTAAAATAAAATGAGATCATGCTAGCACACATACAAAAAAATTAATAAGCCAACATCATTCATAAATACTGATTTTAAAAATTATATATATTATCACAGCAAGAAAAAAATACATTATGACAATGTTAAATTTATTTTAGGAATTAAAGGCCTGTTTTTAATGGGAAATCTACTACTTTGCACCAGAAATAAAATATAAACAAACAGCAACAATAAAATATGTGTGTGTATATATGTACATATGCATAGATAGATAGATAGATAGATAGATAGATAGATAGATAGATAGATAGATAGTTATAGCAAAGGTATCACTTATAATATCACCAAAAAGGATAAAATAGTTTGGAACAACTTTAATAAGAAGTCATCAAAATCTATAAGGAAAAATTTAAAGCACTTATGAAAGGCATAAAAGTAGACTTGAACACATGGAAAAATATCCCTTCGTTGTTGGATAATACGACTCTATGTCATAAAGAGATCAGTTCTCCCCAATTTAACTTACGCATTTTATACAATCTCAATAGAAATAGCACTTTTTAAAGAAATTGAAGGTGAAGATTACATGGAAAGAAAAAACACATAAGAATATCTAGAAAACAATGGGAAAAAAGTGATGCGGAAGGGCAGAGGAAGACTAGACTTGCTAGATATTAAAGCGTTTAAAACCTCTATAAATAATACAGTGTGGTACTGATACATGAATAGACAGACCAGTGAAATCAATAGAGAGTCCATAGTGTCCCAAATGCATGTATATATATATATATATATATATATATATATATATATATGCAAATTTAGTAAATGATAAAGAAGACATTTCTGGTCATAAAGAAAAAGATAGATGTTTTAATAAGTGGTACTAAGACAACAGAATAGCCACTTGGAAAAAGAGCAGGTTAAATTCCCTATCACAACATATCCCATAATATCCTCTAAATAGGTCACAGATCTAAATGTAACCATGTACGTCCTGTAGAAAATGTAGGTGAATTCCTCTAAGCCTGGAACTGGGAAAGGCTTCTAACTATGACCTAAAATCCAGATGGACAAACAAAAAATCAAAATATTTGACTAAATTAAGATAATTTTAAAATCTTTGCATTGGAAACAAAAATAATCACATGCCTAGAGATAAACTTGAAAAGGTACAACTTTGCAAAACATATTTACAACAGATATCATAGAAATAGGTTAGTATCCATAATACACAATTTTAATATAACAGAAAAGTACGAAAATCCTATAGGAAAAAAATGAGCAAAATAAATTAACACAATATTAAGAAAAAGATATTAACATTATCCTTAAGCATATGGAAATATATTTACCTTCACTTACAAATAGTATTATGTTTTATGTGTATGTGTATATGTGCATATTGTAATGAAAATAATAGGATTGAGGTTGGTGGTCTAGGGGATATATGCTTTATCTGTAGCATTTTATTTTTATAGCAGTAATTATTCACATATTACTTACATATGAAGGACAGAGTATACAAAATAGAAATATGCATATTTTTAATCATATGTAATATATACTGTCATTCATATTGAAAAAGGCAAGTAATATCAATCACATCCTGTTTATTTTCATAAGATTACAAACATTAATTATACATTGGGAAAAGTTCTCTTAAGAGGCACTCTCAAACCTTCTTTGTAGGAGTACATATTGCTGCATCTTCTTTGGAATATAGCCTTCCAGGTAACTTTCTTTGCACTGTAAACACACTTATAGTCTGAGACTTTTTGTTTTTTTCTTTTTACTAAATGTATGTGTCAATGATAACAGAAAATATTGAATGATAATTAACTATTAATTTAAATAATTAAAAATTAATATTTAAATAGACCAAGAATAACCATGTATTGCATAGGTCAAGATAATACTCTTAATCTGAAGATAATACAAATAAATCTTAAAGACTCAAAGAATCTATTAGTATTGGGAACGATTAAGGATATATCTAGAGTGATATGGTGACAAAGATTCTTTGCTTGACCAAACTTTAGTCAAGCTCCTGAAACTTCCCCTAGGCTCATCGGTGCACTTCCTTACAAAATCCATGCTTAGTAAGAACCCTGCTAAGTCAGTTTAACCAGAACCCTCTACCCTCGATAGCTGATCAAACCCAGTATCTGATCAAATTCTTCATTCTCCAGCATCCCCCAGGTGATGTCTGATCACCCTGGGCTGGTAGGTAGGTTTAGCCAGAGTCCCTCCTTACCCCTCAGGTTTCCTCTTGGTAGTTTTTCATTCACTCACCTCCTCCCTGCTCCTTGGCTATAAACTCCCACTTGCTCATTGCTCATGCTGTGTTCATATTTGAGCCCAGTTCTATACTAAGGTCTCTTTCCCCCTATTGCAATAGCCCTGAATAAAATCTGTTTTTACAACTTTGCTGCCCAGATCTCCTTTTTCTTTTACAATTGGATACACACACACACACACACACACACACACACACACACACACACACTGACACACTCACACTCAGGTAAGAAAATATAAAAGAGAATCATCTCTTTGAAAATGGAAACAGGAAGGTATTTAGGGACCATTTTAATTTATAAAGATGTGTGGAACAAACAGGAAGAAAGCTTTAAAAGCTGACTAAAAGGAAGACATATTATGTCATCACATACCAGTACAGGTTGCCCAAAGTTGGTTTATAGCCAGAATCTATTCCTACCAGTTGTTGGTTCCATTCTGAGTAGTCAGTATCTATGCTGTACTCTGTTAAACATATTGCAATATTTATTATTCTGACTTAGAAATAAATGAGAAGGTATATGTAGATGGAGAGAGAGAATGTGAAGTAGTTTCATGTATATGATTTCTGAGTTTATTCAATAACTGATGATGGAGGGGGTAAGAAGTTGGACTTTGGGGGTAAAACCATAAATCCTCTCCTCAAAGTGGACCTTACTATACATTTGTATTTCATTTTAGAGTTAAATCTTTTTAAACATTTAGGGTGAAAATTTACCATTTTAGGAGTTGGACATGGAATTTGTCTTATGGGGAAAGAACTGTCGTTTTTCAAAGGAAAATGTCTTGATAAATCACTTGGAAGAAGGTGGCTTGGTTGTTTGGCAGCCAAAGTGAAAATGGCAATAGGCAAACAGTGCTGCTTAGTGAGGAGCCAGCGTTTAGGAAAGATAGAGGAAAGAAAGGAGAGAAGAGAAGAGAAAGCCCAAGAGAGGAGGAGGCAAGATGGCCTGAGGCTAGAAATCTGTGGTGGTTGAGGGCTAGAGAGGCTGAACACTGCTGCCCCAGGAAGGGCCCAGAGAGGGTCAGGACTGACCCAAATGTAGTATGGGAACAGCAAAGGTCCAGAGGTGCCAGGAATTATGATGGAAGAATGTATCCAAAATACCATTTAGAATTCTGAACTTTCCGAGGTCTACTAGAGGGACCACAAAGAAGACCTTCAGGCTTTGGAGAGAACGAGATGGGAAGTTTCAGATCCCACTACTTGTGTGATCTTATTCTCAGCCACAAGTTCCCAGGTACTTTGATTTCAAGAAGCCTCTGTAAGTTGATGGTATTATTAATGATGATACCAGCTTATTTCATTAATTACCAAAAAGTAAAAGATAGATGAGCTAAAAGCTAAACAAAGGTGACAATTTTAACATCCTGCAATTCTCTGGATAGTGAACAAAGTCTACATCCACTCAGATTGCACAGAGGAAAGTTAATCACCAGAAAATTGAAGTCAAGCCTACTCATCTGCTCTGTTTTTGCCCGTGCTGCACAAATGTCAACATTATGGCAAGGAGGAGATGTAACAATCGATACAAAAAGTAAACAAGTAAGTTTGAGTGGAATCAAAGAAAATCATAAGCACCTATCCTCTCTGGATAACAGTAAATCAGTGAGACAGTGAAGTGTGTGTTTGTGTGTGTGTGAGTGTATTCAAACATGCATGTATTCATGCACATGCATGTATATGAGTGCAGAACAGGCTGGGGAAAATTCATACTTTAAGAGCCATGAAGGGACAAAGTTTTACTGATTGTCAAGACTTATTTTTAAAAGTCACATATTCTCTATTAGATGCAGGACATTTTTCTTTCTTCATTTAGTCCTGTGTTCTTTCTTCCTTTATTATGTGCTGTTTCTAAATAATAATAACAACAACAACATGAAACTAACTAACCCAATCAGAGTGCCCGGGCAATGTTCCTGCCCTTGTGGGCCTGACCAGCGTGTTCAGTGCCTCAAAGAAACATATCTAGGGTGTCCTGGGGATATGGGAGAATGACCTCTGTTCTCACAGAGCCACACATTCATAACTACACACATTGTGGCTTTGTGGTTATATAAACACAAACACACTTTTTCAAGATGAGTTAAAATGATGTAGACCTCTTTTGACATTAAGAATATACAAGCAAAAATAGCCATCTGTGACGTTTTTAAGGAAAGCCCCCTAGCAAGCTGCGTTTGATATTAATTTCCTTGCTAAGTTTTTCTTTATAGATACTCTAAAGGAAACTCTGTACAACCTCTTTCAAAATTATTTACAAAATACAAACCATTGAAATGGAAAACAATGAGCTTTCACTATATTACATGTTGATTCAGAATAAAAAGCTACACTGCTAGAATAAGCAGATAATTTAGTAAAATTAGTAAGACTGGGTCTTTCCGCGCATGAGCCATGCTAAAAAACAAACAAACAAACAAACAAAAAATGCCAGAAACCATTTCCATCTCCATTGTCTGAGCCATCACTCTTGCACTGGCATCTGCCAGTGAACTCTAGTGGCTGGATCAGTGAGTTGAGATGTGCATGACGGCATCTGAGTTCTTAGTAAAACACAGTGTCTATTTATGTCACTTCAACTGTACTTGCTGATTTTGTGAGCTCCTTGGCCCATAACTATGCTCAGAGGGTTAATTAGACATTTTTTTCTGTGAGGATTTTATACTTCCTCACAAAAGGCTACTGCAAAATTTAGTGATATCACTTTACATAATTTCACCCATTACCTATTTTTCTTTTCTCTAACACTCTGTGGAGGGGGAAAAAAAAGAGTAAGATTTCCAGCCAGACAGTTACCAAAGCAAAGAAAATGATTTATGGCGTCTGCTTCGATGACAGTACCATGCTGCCTCTCTTCTCTTTTTCCACTTGCCTGTGTGCCTGCTCCTTACGAGTTTTGTTTTCAGAGAGACCTCAGATCCAGATTTTCCACTGTAAAGTGCCTCTTCTTTGTAGCTATTGGGCATGCACAGCACCAAAGGTCATTCTGAGTTTCTCCTGTAGTCTTAAAAATTTAATAAAATATTCCAGATAACAGATTTTTCTCTTCATTTGCACATCTTCCCTTTTTTTCCCCTCAATGATTTCTACTGGGAAATAGACATGAAACATTTTTTCAAGAACATCACATTTTTTCCTACTTCTAGTAAGAATTTTCTTTCCCATCAGTCAAGTAAAAATTAAGATCCTTCCCCTGTGTAGAATTAAAATATCAGCCAAAGCAATGACTGAGAGAAAAGGAAAAAAAAAAAAAAAAAAAAAGAGAGAGAGAGCGAGAGAGAGAAGGCTGCAGCTAAAGTAAAAACCAAGGGCTTGATTTCATGAATCTAAGTGAATAGTGAATAGCATAATAGTGAAGTCTGATTCACTTCCTCATGAAAAACTATTAGCTTAGAACCCTAACTATAACTTTAACAATTGTCTGGTAAACTAGATTTCCTACCAAGATGTCATGTGCGTCAAAAGTCACATGTGAAAACATATGCATATTACATTGATCAAATAATTTTCTTAAAATTTTTTAATGAGTCAACTTTTTTCTAAAGAAAGGTAACTCAAACAAGAGTTCACAGATAATTTACTTCCTTAATTTCAATATAAGGATCTTAATTTTTATAACATGACTTTAAACAATGAGATTGTTCTCACATTAGAAAATCAGTTTAGAGAATCAGGTTCTTGAACACATATCTCTAAAAAAATCTTAACAAAGATGATAATTTTCTAAATACTTGTGCAATAAAATTTTTTAAATTCTAGCAGTTTATACTTATTGGGTGAGAGAGAAGCAGATAAATAATGAGGAAGGACAGAGAACTGAATTGGAGAGTAGAAAAAGCATGTGCTCTGGAAACAGAGGGATATGCAGAAATTTGGATTTAACTTGTGTCTCTGCCACATGTGAGTTGAAGGGACACGGGCATCCGAACCTCAACTTCGCAATCTTGTAAACAGGGTAGCCACTCCAGCTCATGACATTGCTTCCTTTGTTTTTTTAAATATACTGACTTATTGTCATTTCAATGTGCCTGTATCTCACAATTTTAAGCTGTAGGTAGTAGTGTAGAGAAAAAAGAAGGATCTTCTATTATGATGCATTTAAGAGACAACATGGGGCTGTTACAGCAATTTCTTCAGGAGGAGAGGAAAGCCGATTTTGGCAGTGGGTATAGCAAGGGGAAAGTAATTAGATGGATTCGAATCATCTTTAGATGGCCAAACTCACTTTTTCTGTGACGTTTCCTCATATCTCGTTGGTTCAGTTTATTTGGTGCAAAGTAAATAACGTTTGTTAAATTGAATTGAAATGACATTTGAAATTGTTCCACTGACACTTTAAATTGTTCCACCCATCAGAATGCAAGTCCAGATCTAAACTCATAATTCTCATTAATATCCCCCTCTGATTTCTCTCCAGACTTTCTTGGTGAATGTTTGTCACTAAAGTCTCAAACTGTATATGCAGGCATATCTTCATGTGGATCAGTGGGACTTCAGGTGTCCAGTGGGCTCTGCTCTGATGTCATTTTCAAAATTTAAGTGAAGACATGTGAGAAAGAGCATGGACATCCCTGGAGAGATGAGCATCATTGAACTGCAGTTCTGTTTCACTCCCAAGGGGTGGAAACTATTAATTACTGTTATGGTACGGATTTTCCAGATTATAAACCCTCATCTGCTTTCGTTAGAGGTTTATTTACTGTGAAGTTAATAAAGCTTAAGCTTTGGGGCTCCTTAGTTAGCATGGCCTCTTCTAAGGCCCTGTACCTAATTTTGTTTTTTGTAATTGTGAATTTTTTTAAAGAAAAACCTACAATTGTATAAGATTCAAGTCCTATAAAACCTGGATCTGCCCCAAATACCAGATAAATGGTGCTTTTCCTGAAAAAGATTTCAGAAGCTGCTTTGCTGAAAATGACAATGATAATTGTTTGGAATCATAATTTTATTATTATTTATAATTATTTACTAATCACTATAGATGTTTATAAACATTATGCCTAACCCTCAGAATAACTGTGCAGTGTAGGAAGCCAAAGGAGATGTACAGAGACAGACAGGGGCTGGCAGTGATTGAATCTATGGTCTCCTTTACTCTAAAATATTTTCTAAATTATTCACACCACATCATTCCTCGGTGTGGTAGAAGTGGCTACTTAAAAAAAAAAAATCCTTTTACCTGTCACTGAGCACTAACTAAAAATCAACAAAATAGCACAGTGAGTTGGCATATGGCTTTTAAATTGTTTATTTAGTTATAGGTCATGCTATGTCAGATCCCTTTTGACTTTAAAACACCAAATAATCCATTTACAAGTCGGGTATTAGTCTGTCAAGCCTGCATGCTGGAAACATTAGTGGAAGATGAATTAACCAATCAACAAGGTAGTTAAATGCTAGTAGCTACAAGATCTGAAAGGGTGAGTGTTAATTCAAATAATGTTAAATGGTATTCATGGGATAAGTGAACTATGCCTAACACTTTAAAAATAACTCAGGTGTGGAATGGTTCAAAAATGCTTCCTTGAGGATATTTATAGAGATACTACAGTTTTATTTCTCAGTTGAGATGGCTTTCCCTTCAAGACATTACACTTAATGTATATGTGAACATTTCGTCAATCTGACCAATGGAAAGGATTTTCCATAAATTTCTGAGTGATAAAAACCCCTGAGTGTACACTAATCTCAGTCTTTCAGGCTCAGAGATCTCCAAATGGCCCCATATATCTGTGATAAATTCACATTTTCTAAGCTAAGGACACTGATATATAAAACTAGAATGCAAATTAATTATGTTGCAATGAGCAACTAAATGCCAAGATGGCTCCTGCAAACTCATGTCCTTTGGATAGCCGATTTTTTTCCAGTAGGAAAGCTTTACAAAATCTAAATTATGAACAAAAAAGAGAGTTACTTAGTATGGTATCCAAAAATGGGTAGCATTTGTTGATTCTTAAATCTAGACTTAAACTTCCTGGCACTTAGTTGGTGCTTAAAAAACTCTTTTGCAATTGAGTAAAAGAATGAAAGACATGAAGATAATCTTTTTTCTGTTGCTGTTTGTTTTTAATTGTTTTGCTTTGCCCAGTAGATTTCCCCACCAATCTGGTTATGACCAGAGAATAAGACTCCTTACCTCGGATAGTAATTGCAAAGTCATTGTATCATTTTCACTTTTGTACCCTCAGTGCTCTGAACAGTGCTGAACACATAAAAGTTGCTTAATAAAGTTTGCTGATTGAATAAATTAAATTGAGTGGCTGACTAAATGAATGGATGAGTTAATTCAAAAGCAATATGATAAAATTTGCTGGTTTTGGAGCCAGTTCATTGGCAATCTTTTTTCATAACTTTGAATTGTTCTGGCAATTTTGATTATGAGCAGATTTTATAATTTAACCCTCACATGAAATCTGTACTTCTTGATACTCAGGTTTGTTGGTGAAATATCACTTTAGCCCTGTGTACTAAACATGGTCCCATTAAGTACAATTGAGGACTGTATACAAGCAAAATAAGAATACAAGCATAAACACTCATATTCTGCAGTACATAACAAACAAGCATCATGGGGCCTGAAGAGAGTCAAAGTTAGAGACTCAAGTAACCACCTTGGTTGGAGGCAGAAAGTGAAATGGGAATCAGAGAAGTGGCTGGAAAGGCAAAGTGACCTGCACATGGATTCTAAGGTACAATAGATTCCACTGAGTATACTCAATGCTACAATACCATCGGGAAGTGGTACCCAGATTCCATACTCTAAGAATCTTGCCAGGTATATTAGAGAATGAAAGCACAGCATCCCTAACTTTCAGGGGTGTCTCCATCAAGGATAGCAACAGAGCACCGGATGTAAGTATTCGTTCTAGCATTTAACATCTGATGTACTTCTTACTGATGACAGAAGTGAAATAGATTATTTCCTCATTCAAAAGCATGCTGCTTTATCAACACATCTTATTATCAAAACATTCCTGTTATAAATATATTGCACCTATTAGAAATTTGAAGTGAGAATAAAAGCTTAGGTGAGAATAACACTCACTTAAATAATTTGAACTTGATTATTAACCCAATAAATAAAAGGCTGATTCATGTATAAAGTACTGATTTTTCTGACTCCTTTCCAAGTATTACACTGTTAGGTAGTTAGATAATTGGGGCACCAGGCAGATAGGTGGAAGGGAGGGAGGATGGTCTGGAAGGTAGCATTATGCCCACCTCCAGCATAAACTGCCTTTACTTTTTGTAAATGAGCGCCAGCAAGAAACCGGTTCGAACCCGACAACCACGACTGCGCAGTAGCAGAAAGGGCTTAACCGGACACAACCCAGTGTTCGTTGTATTGTAATTAATATTGTGGTTTAGGGTCCCCCCTCTCCATAAGGGTTTTTCTGTATACACCGCGGGCAAGGACATGCGCAAAGGAGCCACACATGACTAAGCACTCTAGGGACAAGAGCCGTCAATCAATCAAGAGACCGCCTCTAAGAGAAAGGGGAGACAAAAACCTCCTCCTTTCCTCCCTTGGATCAGCCCGCCTCCCGTTCTTGGAGGTGTGCTTGTCCTTTTCTAAATAAATAGTTTAAAATCTTTTGCTACACAATGCACTGTCTCCGGAATATAAACCTGTCTTTTGGGTATGAGCAGAACTGGGGTCTTTACCTTTTAGGGTAACAATACCAAGGGCTACAGACTGTATTAATTTCTCAAAAGGCCTACTGCTTTACTAGTCATCTTTGGAGTGAACTGGTATCGACAGCAGGTAGCGCCATGAATAGAAAGAAGGCTGATCACTAAGCACGTTGGGTCTCAGCTGTGGCTTTATTATTGATCACCCAGAGATAATTTTTCTATAGAGAACTATTCAGTAAAAATAGGAAGGTGCAGGTCAACTTAGTCAACATCTAACACAATTAAATATGATTAATAATTAATATAAATAGCCTTGACATTTCCTGGATTATTAAACGAGGAAAAAAGTGTGATTATTACTTGAAATGGTGTCATTGAGTGCTTAGATGTGCTTTAGCCAAAAGCAGCAGACATATCACCCCTCTGGCTTCTTGTTTTTAATTTTATTTGATTTTAAAAAAATTTTTATTTTGGAAGGTCTGCAGAAATTAGAACTCTTACCATGATTTGAACTAAAGAGGGGAAATGGGGAAGGAAGAGGGGTGGGTTTGTCCAGCATGCCTGTATGTTTATTTCAGAACCTTTTTTAAATGTAAAAGCTGTACCTTCCTGGGTAGTTCTGAATTTCTTTTGTTTCCTTTTTTTCCTCCAAGCATTTTACAGTGAGCTTTTTATAAATAGCAAACAATTTGAAAGCATACAAAAATATGTGAAGTTCATTTTAAAAAACTACAGTATAGCACTGGTATAGTGCACTGAAAGACTTTGATAAAAAGAAAAAAATACTAAAAGTTCTCCATTTTAAATGTCATTCATATATACCTTGTGAATGAGAGCTATATACTTTTACACACTGTTTTAGAGGAATAAATTATTGAATTACTAAAAAAAAAATTGTTTAGATAATCCCTTCAAATACTATGAAACAAAACAAAACAAAACCTAAGCATGTTTTCTTCTGAGAGAGTTCAAGAATTGACTGGGATTGATTGTACCTTTCATTTTATGTAAATTTTTCCTAAAAAGAAGATACGGTTTCTATTTAAAGCTATGCACGATGAAGAACTTTAAGGTAGCATAGTGATGTCAGCAGCTTTCCTTGGATGCATCAAAAAAGCAAGATGGATAGAGAGATATGCAGATGGCTAGATACGTGATAAAGCAACTATAGTAAAATTTTAAATTACGGAATCTGTGTAGTGATTATGTAAGTGTCCACGGTAAAGGTTTTTCAAAGTCTTTGTATGTTTGAAAATTTTCATAATAAAATGTTGAAAAAGTGAAAAATGGCATTATAGTTACTCTTAGAAAGGGCACAACTAGAAGGGATACATGGGGGTTTGGGAGATGTTAAGAGTATTCTGTTTCTTGATATGGTTGCGGGTTACTGGCAGTGTTTACCTAGTAAAAACCTAACAAATTGAATATTTATGATGTTTGTTTCTGTATATATGTTCTATACTTCAATTAAAAGTTTAGAAATAAAACAAAAAATCATAACCAGTATCATTCTAAACCCTTTGATAGCAAGTGACAGAAATCCAGTCCTAAATAACTTAAGAAAAAAATTTACTCTCATGGTTGGGAATTCCTAGGGCACAGCTGGGTTTAGAGAGATCTGGGCCATATGGCTTTGTACAGACTTTGAAGCTCTAAATTTATTGATCTTTTTTTGTTTACTGTGTCCAGGGTCTCAAATGTTGTCAGGGCTCAATGGTGTCAAATGGTGTCCAGGGCTCACTTGCCTGCTCTCTCTCTCTCTCACTCGCTCACTCTACATCTCTATCTCTCAGACAGTCTGTCTTCTCTTAGCCGACCAGACGGCTGTCAGTGGTCTCATATTTATATCACACGAACTTAAATACTTTGGGCTAGAGAGGTTGTGTATTCTGATTTTTAACTGATAAATCATAGCAAAGACTGATTGAATCAGTGAGGATGATGAGGTTCTTTTATTCATTTATCAGGGATCATATGCCTGCATTTGTAGCCAGGGACCTGGAGACAGGCCTGGTAAACTGACGTCACAGTGGGTTTACCATAGGAAACAATCAAATTAGTATCAGATATAAAGAAGAACAAGAAAACATAGACACACAGTGATATGTAACAATATTCATCAATCATTGTGATATTGAGATAAAAATCTACAAGCAGTGGTGAGCTGAGACAGGAAGGATAGAGAGAAGAAAGATATATTTTTGGGAACTTCAAACCCAGCCTATAATATTATCCCCATGGTGAAATAGAAACTAAAATGAAGCAAAACTGAACTAAACCTAATCACGATTGCTCTCTCTCGCTCTCTCTCTATATATCTAAAAAATATAATTATATATTTATATGTACATATATAATATCAAAATTATATAATAATATTGTTATATATATGTATGTGTGTACGTGCCTGTGTGTATGCACACATGCACATATATAAAAATGCACTACTATTATATTTCCTATATTATCAGAAACATTCTCCCTATGGTTGTGCAGATAATATTGGAAGTTGTAACGTGAGAGAGAAAGATTTATGCTCTCTTTCAACTACACCTTCTGAGAGTTGTGGTGGAAGGGAGAATAAAGGCCCTTGAAAGCAAGTTCAAATCTAGAAAGGCAGTTCAAGCTATAGAAAGATTTATAAACCCCCAAATGAATAATAGATTGGACTTGAAAATACTCTACCTTGAGAAAAAAACGACATAAAATTAATGTCTGTAGAAAATAATAATGTGACTTCTTCAAAAGGATAACACCACATCCTGAGAGTTACCTATTAGACAAGTTTCAGCTAATTGAAGAAAAAAAAAATGCTGTTGCCAAATCAATGTTCTATTGACTCTAATGACTTACTCTTTCATGGCACAAAGAAAGCCAGGTAATATTATCACTATCAGAAAAAGATTTATACAAACCAGAGAAACTCCTATACTGTAGAATCTATTTTTTCTTTTTCTTTTTTACTATCGAATTGTTCTGACCTGCTGCAGGTATACAAAAAGACATAGAGAAGAATGTAACAATTACCTGGGTATCCATCATCCATGTAAAGAATTTATTAAAGCAGCTATGTCCCCCAATTATACCATGTTATATTTAATTGCCCTTGTCTGTCCTTGTTTTATTAATATTAATATTATTAATTAAAATTATTAATTAATATTAATTATTAATATTAAAATTGCTAATATTTAAGATGACTTAAAATTAGCATTTGATATTAATAGAATTATACAAGTTTTATTTTGGTTACTATATACCTGGTATGTATTTTTTCCATACTTTCAACCTGTATTTCCCACTGTGTTTTCCACGTGTATCTATAAACAGCATGTCCATGGAAGATATTTTTCACAGATACATTCTGACAACTTCTGTCATTTAACAGGTGACTTAAATTTATTTAATTTTATTGTGAGCACCAAATATCTGGGTTTGTTTCTACATTTGTGATTTTTATTTATAATTTTTTATTTGTCTTTTTTCACCTTTTTGTGTATTGCTTTAGATTGATAGAGGGTTTTTTTTTTCTCTTTCTGATTTGGAAATGATACATAGTGACCCTTTAGTCTTTTAGTAATTTATCCTGATTACTACCTACCCATATTATATGTAATTTAAAATGTCCTCCTTCTTCAGAGATATCTGTGGAGGGTCCTTCATCTGGTAATATTAGCAATGATCTCTCTGAATTTTGATTATATGAAAATGTCTATATTTCTACACCTTCCCTTGAATAATATTACCTTGATAGAAAAATCATGAATTTTCAGTTACTCTTCTCAGCTCTTTTAGAATATTTCCGTTTTGTTTAAATTCTATCTTCAGTCTAAGTACACTCTTTGTGATGGCTTTCTCTTTTTTTTTTTTTTTTTTCCTTGTTTCTTTTAAGATCTTTGCTTTGTCTTCAGTGTTCTGCAGGATCAGAACACTGTGGTGCTAAGTTCATTTGTTAGAATCAAGCTTGGGATGTTGTATGCTTTTTAAATCTGATGCTTCATTTGCTTTATTTTATAAATGTCTTGTCATCTGCATTGCTCTCTTTAGTTTATGCTGACAATCCCCAAAATATTTCCTCATATTTTGTAATTTTGTATTTTGAATTGATTACTAAAGCTTAGTGGACCTTCATATATCACAGTATCATAATGCAAAAATTGAAGGTAAGATTCTCAAGATAAGATTTTTTTTTTCCTGCCAGGTAGCACAGGAAAGTTGCTGTAAGAGATCCAGTTGTTAGCTTCACTTACCAGCTTGTGGTTTCCATAATAATATAAGTAGTATAAATTTAAACATCTAACTGTATGTGAGGGCAAGCCTGCGGTTATAATTTTTAAGAGACATTATCTTTTCCCAGCCAGAGCTCAGTTTGAGAAAGAAAAAAAAAAAAAAAAAGAAAGAAAACAACACTTATCTTTGTATATCTTTTTTTTCCTACTCTAGCCTCTCATTATTTGACAGCAGTTATTTCAACTGTAAGCAGTTATTTCAGATTCAGTTCTCTAGTTCATGCTGCCCAAGGTTTTTACCGCTGTCCTTGTACTAGTAACTAACACTTAATAATTGAATGTGAATACTGAATCTTCATTATGAGCAAGATTGGAAGATTCATTCAGCATAGTTAACAAAGCATCTTGATTTTAAGAAACTTTTTTTCAATCCCTGGAGTATTCCCTATTCAATACAAGATTAACAATGTATTTAAAAGAACCTTTGTTTTATTTTATCCAGAACTCCTAGGGTTTTTTTTTTTTTTCTGAATATCTAGCATGCCACTGCCAGAAACTAAATTGTTTTTACTTTTTTTTAATGCTTGTGACACAAGAGGATTTCAGATTCTCTTCATGAAAATGAATCAGTTGGATTTCTTAAATTATGGAGACATGGAAATAATCTTAAAATGAACTTTTATATTTATAAAATATTTAAGGCTCTGTGGATTCATGAAACTAATTGTAAAATCAAAATCAAAATACAATATCAAAAAAGTCTAGCTTTTGGGTCATTGGATTCCTAAAAGGAGAGAAAAAAATTTAAAAATATTTTAAAATATTATGAATTAAGCCTTTCAAGTTTGTCATCTCATGGGTCCCTGAGTTATATTTTGTTCAATATTTTTTTCTTTTTTCTACAAATGTATAATTTCTGTTTATGTCTTCAAGTTCTTTGAATCTTTCCTCTGCCATCTCCATTCTGCTATAGTGTCTGTCTAGTGATTTTTCTTAATATTCCAGATGTTTACCTTTTTCATTTCTAGTATTTTTGTAATTTCTAACACTAATATTAATTTTTTATTAATTTCAAAGGAATTTAGCATTACTTCCTGGAACATGGAGTTGCTTTAAAATCTGATAATCCCAACATATAGGTCATGTTGCAGTTTTTATTTGTTGACTTTTTTTTCCTTTAAGAATTGTTCATATTTTCCTGGTCCTCTTGTTGAATACTTTTAGACTGTACCATACCCACTTTGTGTGTTATTTCATGAAACTCTTGAGTCCTGTTAAAATCTTTTGGAGAAAGCACAATTTGTTTTATTGTGTTTTAGCCATCAGTCTAGTTAGTTTCAGACCACAGGTTCTGTTTCAACTTCTTCAAGCTGTATTTCTAATGTAAGTTCAATTTTTAAAGTGTTTGCTCTGCTGCCTTGGGTCTATCTCATACACACACTTCTGAGGGGTCATTGTGAGACTAGGGTTTCAGTGTATATTAGAGTTAAGTTCTCACAGCCTCTGATACTATGCTTTGGGTCTGTTCCATGAATGTGCATTTCAAGGATGAATCTGGAACTTGTGTCACTTCATACACAGAGTCAGGGAACCCTCTTTCCCGGCTATCTTCTCTACAGGATTTCTCATGTACTCAACCGTTTCCAGGGACCCCTTTTACCTATCCACTGAATAGAAAGACAGAGCTCAGAGTTTTAACTACCTGCTCTATTGCTTATTTCTGTGTGAACGATCTTGCTGGGGCAAAACAGTGACAGAAAAAAGAAAAAACTGAGGTCCCTGTCCTGAACACCATACCTTTGGATGTCATGGTACCATTTTCTCAGTTTTTCTGGTCAGAGAGAGGGGAAAGGGGGGTTTCTCTTGAGGTTGTAGGGCCTGCTACCACTACCACTTCGCAGATCCGTGGCTGGGATCTCCTTGAGGCAGGGCCAGAAGAGGAAAACAAGAAAAAGTGCTGATCTTCCCCTCTACCCCTGGTGACAGCTGACAGAAGGTCCTCATCCCCTCTTCTGGCCAGAAAGACAGTGGTTACCTTAGAATTTTTCTTCCCATACTTGCTGTGCAGTTCCATATTTGAGGATACCCTCAGATCAGGCTAGGAAATAAAAGAGGAAAGAAAAGAAAAGGAAAAAAAAAAACCTCAATCAGGTTGCAGTTATTCTTCAAATTGTGGTTCCTCTTGCTAATCTGCCTTCTATTGTTAACTGTTCAGAGTCCTTGAGAAGTAGCTGTTGTATTTTGTTCAGAGTTTTAGCTATAAACAGTGGAAGAACTAGGCTATTGGGTTTATTTTTTTTTTGGCACCAGAAATTCCTTAGCTGGCAGTGTAAATTCCTGCTGCAAAAGCAGATTATCACATGCACTGATTGCCCAAACCTTAAAAACACATTTAATATTAACTTTCGGTGACCAGTGACTACTGATGCAGGCTGGATATGCATCTCCCTTAAAATCAGTTGATTTCTATGTGATACTTCCTTATGCTGGTTTGGATTTACAAACCAATTAGATACCAGAATTTCTGTAATTCTAATGTTCTAATTATTCATCAGAATTTTTTTCCTAAATATAAATTCCTCCTGTTGAATATCTCTGTTATTGGGAAAGAGTCCTTCTCAGCAACTTGTGAACACAGTGGAATTGATTATAAAACACAGACCTCCTTTTAAACATTGATGATGATGATTCTTTAGTAACCATTTCCTCTAAACTAAGAGAAACTATTTTAAAAAGCAGAAAGTAGCATTTTCACATTTTGCATTTCTCTCACTCTATTCTGGTGGAATTGAACTAAACCCATTCATTCCAAGTCACTATCATGCCTAGAGTTCAATACGCTCCTGTGTAGCTTGATGAAGAGGCTGTAAAGCTTTCACCTGTTCCTTTTATTTTCAGCAACTTAAAAAAAAGCTAGTGGTATCTGCTTTGTGTTGTTTTCCTTGATTTTTTTTAATGTTCACCAAGGAGATTGTCTCTTTACATCTTTCTAAGAGATTTATAAATGAGCATAGAATAGAAAGGAAATAATTAAAGCTAGCCAGAATACTAAAATCAATGTGTACGATCCTAAGGTTGGAAATCCCTATTCATCATTTGGGCAGCTTTTCTCCAGAGGCCTCCTTGAGAATCCATTGAGTTAAAAGTGACAAAAATAATCAGTTACTCCGATATTAACTTTGTTGCCCCAAGAGATATGGTACCTAGAGAATTAAGCAACCAAATCAATCACTTCCCTTCCCTTCTCTGAAGCAATTATTATTCTACCCTGAATATTTCAGATATGAAATAGAGGGACAAATTCTGATTTTCAAGTTATGCTTTTTCTTAACATCAAAAAATGAGTCATTGGGAAAGGTTAACTCAACCTGGTTTCTATGCATATTTTCACATCTCCCTTGTGCTGCTGTGTACTTATTCAGGGTCAAGAGAAATTAGTCAAAATCGTAATTGTCATCAATCTATATCATACATAGAAATTCACCATTAACTCCCAAAGAAATAATTTTTGGAATTTAAGAATAAATTTGGGGTTTAAGAAATAGACTTCTAAAGTAATCAGGGATTGTAAAACGTATCTTCTACACCTAGGAACTGAGGAGCTCTTTAGGGAGATCCTCTTAGGCTAAAAGTGTAAATAGCAAATAACAAAATAGGAAACTGTTTGAAAGTGGCTCTGCCTTTTTTTGCATTTCCACCACTAGTGTGTGAGAGCAGCAATTGTTTTGGGTCTTTGCCAGGAATTGGTGTTACAAGAATTTTAGCTATTTTTAATTTCAATTTTAATTTTTCCATTCTAGTATGTAGTGGTATCTTATTATGGTTCTGATTTGAATTTTCATAATGGTTAATGATATTGAATGTATTTTCATGTGCTTATTTTTGATCCACATATTCTCTTTTTTAAAATATCTGTTCAAATACTTTGCCTAATTTTTAACTGGACTGTTAGCTTTCTCATTCCAATTGGACCATTCAGTTTTGAGAGTTTTTAAACATATGTATATATATTCTGGATACAAGTCCTTTGTAAGACATGTAGATTGTATATGTATTGTCAAAAGCCTGTCTTTTCACTCCCTGTCTATCAGAGTCTGTATGTTGATTAGGGCCAAGACCCTTCTAAAATATTAAAAGTTTTGTTTTAAATATTCTGACTATTCTTGACTTGTAACTGAGATAGACAGCCTTTAAAAATTTATTATTTCCTGTGGAATATATCTATTAACAAAGGAGGCTATGTTATACATGCTTGGTTTTTAGGGAGTTTTTTTTTTTTAATCTGTTAGTGTATGTTTGTAATAGGAAACTGTTTAAATATTTTTGGAAAAACATGATCACTTTAAATCACAAAATTATGTGGTCACATAAAGCTGATATTCACCTACTAATCCTATGATGATTAACTAGTATCTCACTGTCTTGATCCTGGAACCCCAGCATTACAGTAGTGGTTTGATGTGTTTGTGAGTCTGTGTGGCAGTCATTTACTACTGAGTGCTCGTCGGTGTGCTTTCCAACCTATCTCAGCCCCATTTGAAGTAAGGCAGAGCACTGTCACCGGTTCTGGTCAGTGTCCCAGAGGGAGTGAAGTGTATCACTTCCAGGTTGAAGCTTTAAGAGGAGGTTACATATTCCAGATGGTACAACTGTGAAAATGTGACTGCTTTGTCATCTGTGATCCTTGAGGGACTTTATGGAGCAGAGGTCTTCACTAATTTTAATTATGCATGTAACCTAAGTGAGAACTAAGCTTCTATTTATTTGTTAATTCACTGAAGTCTTGGGAATATTTTCTCATTACAGCCTGAGATAATCTAATAGAACCAAGAAAGTCTGAAAAAATTAGTATCCATTGCTTTAGTATTCCCCAATAGTCATGTTTGTCACAAACCAAGTGATTCTACTTGAATCATTTCTAAAAGGATGCACAGATGTAAATCTCCCATGTCATCATGTATGTGTCACACACCCACACGTACACACCTTCAGAAATGCATAGTGGAGTTTTAGCAGTGTGGTTAGTCTTGAGCAGTAGGGTAGGGTAGAATAAGTGGAAGGGATAGAACCAGGGTATTTTCCCTTTTTTATAATTCAATCTTTTCTATATAATTTTTCACTTTTAAAGCCAGGACCATGTATGACTTTATGATAAACAACAAATTAAAAATAAGTAAGAAAGTATATTCCTTAAAGTTTGTGTATCATTAGCTCAAACTTTCTGTCTTTTTTTGCTTCAAAGAATTACTTGATTTCTTTTCATCTGCCTGGCAGTAAAATATGTTTCTGTTTTTAAGCCAAAAATTAAAGACAGTACTCTTTGACCCAATCTCCTTTTCAGCAATCTCTTCTTTCTTTTGTATGTTTAATTTCTCTATCATACTCTATTACTCTTACTCTCAATTTTTCAATCCCTCTACCAGTTACTCCTTTTTTCTCCTTCAACATATTCAAATCCATCTTATTCTCTTGCCACTCCTATCCCCACTGACAACAAAACATAGTGAGCATTCTCATCTCCAATTTTTGTGAAATTTCCACTGCGTAATTTCCAAAAAGGATATATATTTTCTTCTGGCTCAGTTTTATCCCCTGTCCACATTCATTGTTCCTTCTTAGTGAATAATTCTACTTTATGAGTCTTAACTTCAATTTCCCTTGTTTTAAATGAACTCACCTCCTTTCCCACACACTCACTCTTCCTCCCACATTTCTCTTCAAGTTACCACTAATCTTGTCTCTCTGACTTGAATACTCAGGGTTAACCTTACATTTTCCTTCTTTATCAACCTTCACACATCCTTGGATCTCTACTGGGCATTTGTCCTGCTTTGAACACCCTTCCTGTATTTAGGAATTTCTACTCTATGAAACCCACTTCAGGGTAGGAACCAGAAACTTTTATCCCAGACTTTCAAAGGCCTGTGACCCAAACTCTGACCAGTGGACATAGAGACTTTGGTTTCGAAGAGAATAAAATGAAAAAAGGCATGATATAGAGAATTTACTCTGGTAAGGGTAGCAGAGGAATTGAGTTCTCAGAAGCCGTCATGGTAGAGGTTGACTGATGCTTCCGTCCCCATAATTGTCTTAGTGACTGGCGATGTTTCCTTCCAAATATGGCAGCGGGAGCATCCGCATATGTTAAGGGATGCAGCTTCCCTAGGGTTGAACAAGAGTCAAAAGTCCTCGTGGTGCTCTACGAGGCCCTGCACGGCATGGCCACCCTTTATTCCTCCAGTGTCTTAACAGCAGGCCTGTCTTGCTTACTGTCTGTCAACCCCATTGGCTTCCTTGCTGTTCCTTGAACCTGCCAGGCATGTTTTTCATCAGGCCGTTTATAGTTCCCATGGTCTGGAAGGGATCTTCCCAGTTTTCCAAGTCTGATCCTCCCACCTATTCTTCCTAGAGATTCTTTGAGTTACCTATCTTATAATAAGGTTTCTGTTTTGTTTTTCTATCAAGGGTGGAATTGATACTTTCAAAGAAGGTCCTTTGTTAATGCACATCCTTTTAGTAGGCCCAGTAGATATCCACACCAAAGTGTCCCACACTGTACCATGTTGCCTCGTTTCCATTTATCCTCATGTGAGTCTAAATTAGGCCCTTTTACCTCTAGCCTGAACTATAGCAACACTCTAAAACTAATCTTCTTTCTACAGTATTATCCTACCCTAATTTATCCTCTGATTAATCTTCCTAAAACTCTAAATAAAGTGTTTCTAATGCCAAAACAACTTGTCAATAGAATGGATGGGCAGTAGGAAATTAAAGTACCTCTTGGTACTGAACACGTTTAAAAATACTAATTATTTAATTTGTTTATATTTCAACTGGCTGCATCTGAATCAGTTAAAGACAACCAAAAGATATTTAAGTAAATGTCAGAAATGTGTTTTTTTGTGTTGGAAAAATAGTATAATAGTAGAATAATTTCACAAGAACATCCTTAGTTCCCATTTCTAGATGTGCACTTAAAACTTCATTGCTTATTCTTTGTTATGGCTTGTCCCTCCCTCAAAAAAAAAAAAAAAAAAAAGGAAAAAAAAAAGATAATGTTGAATTCCTACCTCTCAGTACCTCAGAGTGTAGAAGTGATTAGTTAAGATGAGATCATACTGGAATAGAGTGGGCCTCTAATCCAGTATGACTGGTGTCCTTATATAAAGACAGGCACACAGAGGGAATGGCATGTGATGACGAAGGCAGAGATCAGAAGCTACAATCCAAGGGATGCCAAAGATTTACCTGGAAACCACCAGAAGCTGGGAAGAGGCAAGGAAGGGTTCCCCTACAAGTTTCAGAGGGAGGACAACTCTGAAGACACCTTGATTTGGGACTTTCAGCCTGCAGGACCATAAGAGTAGAAAATTATGTTGTTTTCAGCTACTCAGTTTGTAGTTCTCTGTTGCAGCAGCCCTAACGAACTAAAACCCTCTTCATGTGGGTGGAAAGGGTTTCTTTGTAGGGTGTTTTTCAAATGATTTGAGTGAAAAAAGTCTAGCCCATTTTATTTGCAGTGCAGTCACATATAGTAAAATATAGTAAACAAGAGCCTAATATTTAAACATTTCTTAGGAAATTGCCTCTACCATTGAATGCAGTTTTGACATTGAAGTTCATAAACAAATCCCACAGAGTGATTCTACACTAGCATGTAGAAGCATACATTACTGATGCCAATTGCCATTTATTTGCTTGTGTTTACAGGAAAAAAATTCTAAAGCAATTTATTTCCAGTGACATTTGTTCACATAAGTTGGCATTAAGAGTAGATTAAATTTCTTTGGACCTGTGAGCAGGAGTTATTAATTCTAGCCTTTCTATTTCTAGATGAACATTATTCTTCTATTAGCAAAAAAAAAAAAAAAAAAAAAAAGACTTCTAGGTGTAAGAAAAACTGATTTCACAGCTCTGTCTGCAGCTTGTGCTAATCTAAGCTGGCTCAGGTAAATATTTAACACCAGGTCGTGTTCTTACTAATACTAATGATAAATTCTTCATCTTGCACTTTAAGCCTATTTCTTGTTCTGTCCTTGATTATAGAGAATATCCAATCATCCCAGAGCAGGCTTTGAACATAGTAGTCAAATAGTAAATATTTAGTAAATTGAAAACAGTACATCTCATATTTGAGTATCATAAATACCTACTTCAGTGTGTCGACATAGTTCCAAATGTTACACATCCTTTTAAAATAAAATACAGCAAAGCAACATTATATAACAAAATAGAGAAATTTGTAACTATAATACTAGTGATTTATATTTTTCCTCTCACTTTTACAAAGAAAATGGTTACTCTTTATGCTGATTATATTCAATTTGGCACCAGAGATCTGCTCTCTACCTTTTTCTTCCCAGCTCTGGGTCCAGGTGGCTGACCGATCCCCCAGTTGCATCACCTGGACCCCTTAGTGACTGGTTTGCCATGTGATTTGGTCAATGGGAAGCATCACAGGACATCAGAGACAAGAGGAACAGGAGATTCCATGCTCTGCTTCCTCCCTGCTTGGTGCCTTCCTTTGGTAGCTGCTGAATTCCTAAATGACTACAAATGTCAAATCCCTATGTCGTGCACCTAGAACTAATATAATGTTAATAAAAAATTGAATGAGACACTATTTCTGGTTCTGGAGTTCAAAATTTATTTGAAGGAGATACTTTATATTCCTACATATTCAGCATTCATTTTTTTAAAAAAAATCTATTTTTCTACCTAATATTTACCTTTGTCTTCTGTGGAAAGGGTCTAGTCGGAGGGTTTCATAGGATAAAAGTCCTTGAACTAATCGTATAATTATTATCTGTATTATTTTGCAAGAACAAATCTTGATTTGATATTTAATTGGCAGATATTTTTAATTGAATTAAATTGAAAATAAAATGCTTCTTCCATCTTCTAATACATCAGGTGTTTCTCCTATCTGAAATATTTTTGCCTTTTAATTCAGAGGGCTTTTGTTTAGATCACATTTTACAAAAGGGTATCACAATAGTTTCTGCTTAACAATGAGACATATTTAAAATAGGTATTACTTAGTTAATCCATCAGGCTGTCAACCAGGACAGTGGTTGCCAAAGATGGGGTAAGCTAGGGAGACGGAAAAGGGTATAAGGGAACTTTCTAGAGTGATAAAGTGTTTTATATTTTAATTGAAACATTAGTTACAAGGTTTATGCATTTGTCAGCAATATACATTTGATATTTGCATACTTCACTATAAGTAATTTCACTGCAATAAAATAACCAAAACAAATCATTTCTTATTTTCTACACATAGGTAAATACCGTGTTTTTAAATAATGAAAATAATACCATCATTATTGCCAATATTGTGGGCACTGGAGGATTTGCTTTACATACAATCTCTAATTTAATTATTCATTATTATACGTTTCTGCATCTTGTTTTTCTTAATAAAATAAGTTAAAAAACAGAATGCCAGTATTTGAATACATATACCAAGTCGGGCATAAGGCAAAAAAATGTGTCTTTAACCAACCACAATTAAGAAAGAATTTCTACCCGTCTGTTTAAGTAGTCAGTGTAAAGTAGCTACCTGGTCTGTCAGACCTTTTAGATTTCTCATTTTGTATATAACAGTTTCATAACCAGCCTGAGTAAGAAAACCAAGGACATTTTGAAGATGAAAACTTTTATTCTGCTTCCATAGACTCTCTTTGCTAATATGCTTGTCTGGCGGGTCACAGTCTATTTTTCTAGTGATGTAAAATGTTTAAAATTTACTGCCTAGTTTTATTTTTTTTTAACTGTGGGATGTTAAATTGTCCTTGTTTATGGATTTTAAATCTAGAATATTCTTTCCCTTATTGAGTTAGCATGCATTTATTGGCTCATCAGATCCAAATATTTTATTTTTAGACCATCATAAGATGAAGATTAAGCCATTCCTTCATTTTAGTCCATTGCCACTTAAGAAGTTAAAAATAAAAAATCAAGCAGCCAAGCAGAACATGCCTCTTAACTATTACAAAAGTCTATGTAATACTTATACAAAAGTGCTTTGTTTTATGAGTACCAACATTTCATAAACATAAAGAAAATATAGTAAAGTAATATAAATAGCATTAAATATGTTATTTCTAGCACTTTACTTTTTAAGGCTCTCAAGAACTTAAAATGCATTCATTTCAGGAAGCAACTTTAGGTAATTAGATATAATTATTTTTAATGTAAGTTCCTTGAAGGCAATAGTTATTTCTCATTCATTTTACTTCTTCCCTCTTCATAATACAGTGTCTTGTAAAGAGTAGGCAATTGTCAGTTAAATGAAATAAAATTAAACATAATTGTTATTGTTGGCACTCTTATTATTTATAAACATTTCACATTTATGGTCACTTATTTTAAAGCAGTTTTGCATTTCGTATCTCATATGATGCATCCATGGATTAATTCATTCAAGAAATAATTATAGAATTTCAATTACACACATAGTTAAAAACAGCTTAGAGTACAGAGACGAAAATGGACACAGATATTATTATAATACTGCACGGTATAGGATGGAGTATATGGCAAGGAGATAAAATCAAGCCTTAGGATAAAGGAAATCTTCCTGAATGAAGAGATACCTAAAGGATGAGTAGGAGTTAGCTTGAGAAACAGGAATAGGAAAGCGGAGGTTCCACAAACAAGAAGTAACATATGCGAGGGCCTTTAACAAGATAAACTATTCTAGGGGCTGCAGTAGGCTTTCTGTACTTCAATGCCTTTTTTGTAAAATGGAAACAATAGCAGTACTTTCTAAATACAGTAGAAGTAAAGATTAAAAGAGTTTATATATGGAACATGGCTTCATTTAAGTGTTTGCTAAAAATCAATCAATAAACCAATCGATCAATGTATGCTTGGATTTTAGGATATGAGAGGAGATAGTTACAAGATAATCAGTTGCCAGATAATAACAGAGTAATCCAGTAGAGCTATTGTTGGTTAGAACTATGAGCGAGGAAATGGGATAGAAAGACATCGATACATTTGATAGGTATTCAGGAGATACAGGTGATGGAATTTGTTAATAGAATGCTTACATAGAGGGAGGGTTAGGGAGAAGCGAGAATGACTTGCAAATTTTGACTGAGGTAACACAAAAGAAAATGGTAATCACAAAGCCATTCATGACCATTTCCTATTCACCTCTCCAGATTTTTTTGTATGCTAGTCTTTCTCTGGCTTCTGTCATATCAACTGCAATGGCCAACTACAATATCAATTCCTGGAGAAGCTCGTGTTTTTTTTCTCCCTCCTTTGAGCTTTTACATATGTGATTTCCCATCCTTATAGACTCTTTTGTTCTTTATTTTTTTATCTAATTTCAGTTTACCTTTCACATCTCAACCTATTTATTTCTTCCTCAAAGAGATCTGCCAAATTCATCTTTCTTTCAGTTACAGTCTCTTTTACAGGACATTGGATAACTACAATTATTTATATAGTGTTTATTATACTGAGAGTTGCGGTCCCTTCTAGATTGAAAATTACATAAGGGCAGGGAACATGTTGTTGAAATACAGCCATCACTGTTATCATTGGTGTCTAGCACAGTGCCTTGTAATAACATGTGCTAATAAATATGTTTACTGGCTGATTACTTGTGATAGAGAATATGGCAAGAGGAGCGTGTGCATGGAGACTGAAAAATTCAGATTTAGATCTACACATATTTAGAAGCCCTTGTGAAAGCCAGTGGAAATAATTGGTAGAAAATAATGTATTCAAGTCCAGAGCTCTGCATAAAGATGGGGTATATGATTAACATAGGCAATCCTCACTTTGTATGATATTGTGTTAACTAAAATTTATGCATCTAGGAAACATGTCCTTGTTTTGCATGGTTCCATGGTAACTATGCAAAGTGCAGACATGGTTCTAATACGTACATGTTTCAGTTAATATGGTACCATGAAAAGCAAAGAGTACCTGTAATTTATTTTGTAGTAAAAGGCATGGGTATGGATATTATTGTCTGAGGGTAATGTGCAAAGTGAAATCTAACTACCTACCTATTTATCTATCTATCACTTATTCAATAAAAAGATCAAAGAAGAAGGAGATACTTCAGAGAGAACTGGAAGGATAGAAGGATCAGGATTCTGTTTTCATGAAAGTCATGGAAAAAAAGGTTTATTAGGTAACCTCAGTTTGGAAAGAAACTGGATATAAATGAGGGAAAGTTTGATTTCAGTGTGTGGCGGGGGAGTAAATTGAAAGAGAGAAAATAAGGAGTGACTAAATAACTCAAGAAGCTAGGTTATTAGGACAAAGAGAAGAGAGGGTGATCTCGCAAAGACAAAATTTTCGTAAGGATGTTTTGTCTGTTGCTTTGTTTATGTTCAAGATTGATGAAATTTGAAAGAACTTAGATGAGAATTCACTTCCCTAGGACAAAAGGAGATAGTAAAATTAAGAGGCTTCTCCTAAGAAGAAATGAGTTTTCAAGCCATGGAAAGACATGAAAGAAACTTAAATGCATATTATTAGGTGAAAGAAGTCAATCTAGAAAGGCTGCCTACTGTAAGATTTCCAACTATATGGCATTCTGCAAAAGGCAAAATAATAGAGACAGTAAAGAGATTGGTCATTGCCAGGGGCTGGGGGAAGGGAGGCATGAACAAGCACAGTACAGAGGATTTTTAGGCCAGTGGAAATATTCTATATAATATTATAATAGCAGATACATGTGCAAATTCTTCAGTAGTTGAATATAATGTGTGGATTACCAAGAGAGGAATACGGTTTGACAGTATGCAATATTTCCAATACTTACTTTCCCATGTAATAGTTTTCCTCAAGGAACATCTCAGGGGATAAGGTCTCTGAGGAATATATTGTGAAAAATGTTGCCAGCATATTCATTTTTTCCTTTCTTTGATAGAAAACTCTTCCGTGCTTCCTGTTCAAATAAAGCTAAATTGGACCTAGTAGGAACATGAAACTGTACATGCCTTTAGAGTCAGCATAATCATAAATTTTGGGCAGTGTACAGAGAACTAGCAGCAGCAGAAATTCAGGCCCTAAGGGATCCTTTCCAGTATTCTAGCCAAGTCCTGTTCCTCCCATCACTGGTCTGTAGAGTCCTCCCTTGTTGTTCTATTGCTGTCTCTTAATCCCTTTCTTCGGACTCCATTGAAAAATTGTCACCTCTTTTCCATTCCAGTTTCATTTCCCACAATTCTTTCTATGTCCCTTACATTCTAAAAGCACTGGTGATGGTAGTGATAGAGGTAGAAGTAGCAGCTTAAGATCTCTCTAAGGCCACAACAGGCTTTACAAAGTGGCATTTAAACTGAGTCCTTAAGGCAGAAAACTAGAAGGTAGTTCCAAAAACAGAAAGAACAAGCATCAGAAGCAGAAGTCTGAATGCATTCAGACCACAAATATGGTCAGTATGATAGCTTAGAGGACTGGGCTTTCAGAGACAGATGGGGGAAACTGACAAGAGATGAGCTTGGAACTGTATGTGGAGATCAGCTGATGAAGAGCCCTGTACCCCAACTCAAGGCTTTGACATTTATTCTGTGAGCAACTGAGAGCCAGTGGAGAGGAAAGGATCACTGTAGAATTAAGGAAGTGCATAAATACAGGATACCTCGGAGATGTTGCAGGTTCAGTTCCAGACCACCACAGTAAAGCAAACGTTGGAATAAAGTCAGTCACATACATTTTTTGGTTTCCCAGTGCATGTAAAAGTTATGTTTACACTATTCTGTAGTCCATTAAGTGTGCAATAGCATTATGTCTAAGAAACCAGTATACCTACCTTAATCAAAACTACTTTATTATTAAAAAATGCTAGCCATAATCTGAGCCTACAGGGAATAGCCGTAGTAGCACAAAAGATCACCGATCACAGATCACCATAACGAGTAAAATAATAATCAAAAAGTTTGACATCGTTTAAGAATTACCAAAACGTGACACAGAGACACAAAATGAGCAAATGCTGTTGGAAAAATGGTGCAGATAGACTTGCTTGACACAAGCCTTCAATTTGTAAAGAATGCAGTATCTGCAAAGTGCAATAAAGTGAAGCACAAAAAATGCCTGCCTTTTAAAGAATTATATATAAATGGGTCTGTATAGTGGTGACAGTAAAATTAGAATATTCCTATTTCTTTGACATCTTCAACTTGATGATTTCGTGAATTAGCCAAAAGTTTTATTGAAATATTTCCCAGAACTCTTTCTTTAGCAGCCATGTAGTTGTTTTGTTTATATCATCTGGCCACATCAACTTGATTTACATGTACTCCTTATAGAGTATATTCCCAAATCTTCCTCATTATACTGGAAAACTGTATCTTTGTTTCTTTGCCACTAAGGTAAACACAATGTCATGATCTTTTAAGAACTCAAGCTCAAATAGTTTTCAGGAGGGTATGCATTACTTTACACACGTCTAGGTCTTATGAAATGAGGAGCCCTATGATTCTAAAATCTAAATATTCTTGAAGAAGTGCAGTGATATTTCCCAATTTCATATCAAATAATTGACTTTTCTGAAATTGTCTACTATGTTTTAGTAATCTGCTTCAGTCATCTTGCTATTATTATCTAAAAACCTACTTAAACTCTAGCTGAGATAATGTGAGATAATTTCTAGCCTTTTGGCTTGAGTTTTCTGCAAAACTTGCTGCATGTTAAATGCTGCTAATTGAAAGCAGCATGCACATTTACATTTGAGTTATTTATTTTTTAATGTCATTGCTCACTGGAGAATATCCCAGTTGGTTATCATTCACAAACCCATACCCAAAGTCAGGATAAAATGGTTTGTGAATCATTTTCTTTCTGTGTGACATCCTTCAGGTCAATGGAGTGTTTAAAATATCAAACTGCATATATCCTTGGGAGTGTTCACAATATGCAGAGAACTGATTTCAATTCAGTGAAACTTAAGCTTATTTTTTTGCTAAAGAAGAGTAAGGACCTCTGAGAATCCAATCCTCCATAAAATCAATGATGTTTGGCAAAAATGGTCCAAGTCAACGTTTTCAAAACTCTAGATATTGACTAAAAAATTACAACAATTTGAGGAGTGTTTAGTCAAGAAAAACAGCTGAATCTTGGTATGAGGAATAAGCATGTGGCATTTCAGTTTGCTGTTGTTGGACTCTGGGTTTCTGAATCAAGATTCCAGTGATAAGGGCTCAGGGCAGGGGGTTGCTGTACCGGGTCGTTCTTCTCTTTCTGTCTTTCTTATCTCTCTTCCATAAAGTAAAGCCAGGCATGCCTGTAACAGGAGTTTGTCATACACCTCCCCAGTCATTCCCTCCGAAAATGTCTTTTACATCTTATTATGTCTTATTATCAGAAAGTTCCACTCATTTCCTAGCACTTGGGTGTAATTTTGTCTGTCTCAATTTGTGACCTTTTAAAATCTTGTTCTGTAACTTATTTTAGTGAGAATCTGGACAGTCTCCTTAAATGATGCCATTTTGATCTCATAGACTTTCCTGAGTTATATTAAAAAATGTGTAGTGTGCAGTGAAGGGCATTCTAAGAGAGGTACAAGTAAAAAGTTTTGTAGCATTAGAGACCATGGTATGTCCAGGTAACTCTGTGAAATAGGATTTGACTGATTTTATCATGTTGATGTCAGTAAATAGGAGAAGATGTGACTTGGAGATAGGCAGGCCATCTGCTGATTCTTTACAAATCTGTGAAAGTATATTTTCCCCTTGCAAACAGAACATCAACTAGGTAGAAGTGCCAATCTTGTGCTTTTGGAAAACCACACAGATTATTCCATAATTTCAGACACAATAGTACTAGGGTAGAGCTACCTAGTTAAGCTGGGACTATGTGTTCTGGTTTGGGTAGCTTAGAACTAACATTGTTCTACCTGAATAGTTTCTGAAATGTAGGATCCTCCTAGATTCTACTCATTTGAACTGGTTTGTAAATTTCTCTATCTCAACTAAGTTGCTGAAGGAGCAGTTCATAAAATACTGTATTGCACTCTGAAGTTTGCTTGTTAAGAGCCTAATGCTGAACCGTGGAACTCTGTGAGAAATAGGCATGGCTACAGCCTCACAAGCACTGAGCTATTTCACTTTAGAACACACTAGACAAAGTGCAGAGACTCCTAAGAAGATCACCCATTGCCACTGCCACTTGCTTTCGTCTGATTTCTTGGGGCATGAGAGGAACTGATTTCTCAAATTCTTCATTGGATCGCTACCTATTCTATTACCGTGATACAGTGATTATACTTTCCCCAATTCATTCCTTATCCAAAGCATCATTCTATAACAGTTTCTGAATCCTTACCATGTGTTGGGCATTGTGTATAATGACCCTCAAAGAATAGCTAGTTTGAAAATACAATCCCTCTGCTTAACGGGAACTAAACTTAAGCCAAGTAAGCCTAGTTATTAAATGACTCAGACTCATGCTTCAGTAAATATCAGTGGAATTGGAATGAAAAGAAGCCCTCGCTACAGTAGCATTTTCAAGATCATAGATCTCTCATCAGCCTGTCTAAAGAAACTTGAATAAGTAAATCGTTTGACAGCAAAGACTGTGCCAGCTCTTTTTCTAATTGATGTCTTAAGGAAGCTCTTCCACTCCTAAGTAAACAACACATTAAATAAACAGATCTGATGTATTTTTGTCATCATAAGAGTTGCTTCAGAGGAGGACCATTATATAATAACATATATATTCCCTTAATCTATAGGTTCTTTAAAGACTTTTTTTCAAACATTAATTCATAAATCCTCTAAATATGACCTGAAATATCATAGCCTCAGGATTATCTATCAAATAATTTGTTCAAAAGTTTATATAACAGGGCAAAACTGAAGCTACTGTAAACTTGAATTCACTACATTATACTATAAAACTTAATTATGATTTCCTTCATGACTGAACTGTTAACATCTATCTCACTTACAGGCTTTTCGTTTTACCTTTATGTATTTCAAATGCACTAATATGTTTTTTAAATAAAGCCTCTTGATACTAGTAATGTTACCACGGAAAAAATAATTTAGAAACCTTGATGCCTGGACAAAAGTCATCTGGAGGTTATGCAGCATGCAGTTTGTAAAAAGAACTTAGAACATTTTAAAGTATTGTCTTGGATGCATACTACTCGGGTATCCCTAGTGGAATGGGTTTCTGTAACATGATGTCAGAGTCTACATAGCACCCTCACCTACTGTTTCATTCTGTGGCCCTTAGTAATTCAGCCAGTTTGTGCCAGTTGTTAGTGCCTTGAAGCGCCCATTTCCCTGTTAAATAACACACAGATGAAGTAGTACAATCTCAGGTCTAGGGTATGATTGAAAAAAAAAACATAAATCATCTGAGCACTTATCAGACTTCCTGGCACGTAGTGTTTAATGTTAGCTATTAAAGTGGCAGAGGCATCTGATAAATAACAAATAGGAATTTAATCATGTACCTTTGGTAATGTGGCTCCTTAAAGCACTGGCTTGGACTTAACATTGTCCACATAATAAACCTCTAAACACGGACTACTGAAAACTGCTGTAGCGAATTCTGTCACTAAGCAGGGATGCATTCCCACAGGAGCTGAAAATGGTTTTATCTTGAGAGGAGAAAACATGAAATTTGCAATCCATCTTGTAACTTAGTCTTCTTTACCTTAGTTCAATTTAGTTCAATTCAACAAACATTCCCCAAGCTTCTAAGATACAAAGTTGGTGTTTTATAGACACACAAAGGTAGATAAAACCTGTCCCTGTCCTTAAAGAACTTTACAATCCAGTGCCATAGAAACATGTATGGATAAATCAAGAATTGGCTTTATGATAATTTATACAGTGGAAGTGTAAACAATGGGATCCAGGAGCAAAGGATGGGTTATTCATTCAGATGGGGAAAAGGGGAATATTCCTGGAACAGATGGTGTTAGAGCTAGGTCACCCCATGAATAGGTGAGAACACAGAAAAATGAGAGAGGGGGACCTGCCTTTCCCATTGGGGAAACATAGGCTCAAAGGCAGAGAGACAAGCAGAAGTGCTCCCGGATGCTAACACATTGCAGCAATGTATAGTGCATGTAATAGTAACGTGTACTTTGAAAACACAGGATTTAATGTCAATGTTTTACCTTCAGGAGAGATACCCATACACTGAGGCATATTTTCTTCATCAAGTTCCTCCTTTTGCTTAACAAAAGGAGTTCAAATTGTTATATGCTGTTTTGCTACAGCTCCTCTGCTTTTCAAAATTATTTACTACTTGAAAATTATTTATAAAGGACTTGTCAGCCCTTTTAAATATAATTATTTGGACACAATTAAGATGTCTCAAATCCAGAAGCATCAAAGTACATAATACCTTATTTTCCTTTTAATTTCAAGTTCCCAGTAGGAATTGTAGCTGTTTCTTATTTTGTGGCTTAGTGCCAAAAATAATTCTATTTGTCAAATGAAATTAACACATTTTCATTTTTAACTAAGGGCGATTTACTTCCTGCTGTTCACTTACAGTTTCCTCTCTTAATGAATGATTTAGTAAAATCTAAAGATTGCCCAAGGCTGCTACTCAGCAGGTCATTAACAAGTTGTAAATGAGAGGGACATTTAGACCATCAGTTTAATCATGTGTGTGTGTCTATATGTATTTTTAAAAAACACTAAATTATATTAGATCATGAGAACTCTAATCTAAAATACCTATTTGATTCTCAGTGTCCAGGTAACCTAAAGGATATTTTCGTAAGGAATACGGCTTTAGATTGTGTATTTTTTGTTTTGCTTTGCTTTAGTCCTTTGTTTATCGCAAAATGAATCCCGTGTCATTTTTACCCATATCAAGAGAACAAATAGTAAATGACACCCTCAAAAACCCATTCTTCATCTTGTCCTGTCTAAACCACTTAACTCTCCCTTCCCCTCCTAAGGTAACCACTATCCTGACTTTTACAGAAGTGCTTCCTGACTTCTCTTCATAACATAAATTGGTTTGTTAGATACCAACTAAGTATGTGGCTAACCACTTAAAAAACAAAATTTAACAGCCTAAATGTGAAGATCCAATTAGTTTTATTTAATGATTCATGAATTGGGCAGCATCCCATCTTAGCAAATAGAAAGGAGCTCCAAGGAGCTGCACAAAATGAAAAGCTTTAATTGACAGAAGGGGGTGGGAAAAGGAAACTTCTAGCAAAGAGTGGATTATTTCAGGCAAATTCACCTTCCTTTGGGAGATAACAAGGGCCTATAAGGCACATTACCTCACTAGTGCTGATCAGGTAATTCCAGACAGACTGGTTAAGATTACATTCCTAGGAGAGGCTGAAACTGCAATTATGTTAGGTAGTGAGTCTCCATTAGGTGACATGGGCTTAGCCCAGGTGACTCCATTTTCAGCCCTTTTGTCTCTTTTTTAACAGTGTAGTTGAATTTCTCCTTATTCTGAATGTTAAATATGTAGAATCACATAGTATTTACATTTTTTGTCTGGCTTCTTCTGTTCAACATTTGTTTTATGAGATTTAACTATATTAATGTATGTTTGTTCATTTTCTTTGCTGAATATTATTCTATTTTATTTAAAAATCTGTTTATCCATTTTAATATTGATGGATGATTAAATTTCATGCTGATTATGCATATTGCTGCTGTTGGACAATTCTTAGTGTATATGTGCATGGATTGCTACTGGTTACATATCTAAGTGTATGATTTTGACTTAGAACATGTGTAGCTTCAACTATAGGAAACAGTGTTAAACCTTTCTCATATACGAGTAGTTTAATGTGATTTCCTAATGCTGTACATCCCTACCAACATTTGGCTTTCATCTGACATTTTAATTTTACTCATTCTCATGAATATTGTAGAAGTATCTTGTAGTTTTAACTCTCATTTTCCTTCTTATTAATGAAGATGAGCATCTTTTCATATCCTTAGTGACCATTCGGATATCCATTTTGTAAAGTATCCGCCATGATTCTAACCCATTTTTTCTGTTTGTTTTTTTTTTTATTCTCAATGGAAATATAGTAGCAGTAGTTTATATATCAAGTATACATGCATTCTAAATATATATTTCCATTCATTGGCTTATCTTTCCATTCCTTAAGAAGGAGGATTTCTTTTTAAATAAGTTTTTAATTTCTATGTAGTCCAATTTATCCACCTTTTCCTTTATGGTAAGAGCTTTTTGGATCCTATTTAAGAAGTCCTTTTCATACCCAGAGGTCATGAAAATAATCTCCAATATTATTTTATGGAATTTCAATAGCTTTTCCTTTTACATTTAAATGAATTTCCCCCTCCTCCAACCTGACATGATTTGATATTTAGTATCTAATAAGGATAAAGTTGTTTTTGTTTTTCCTTTCCACAGATGTCTGATTTTCCAGCACTATGTATTGACAGCCGTGTTCTTGCCCTACTGTCTGCAGTAATCCCTCAATCATAAATCAACTGTCTATCTGTATGCAGGGCTGTTTCATAGCTCTCTATTCTGCTACATTTAGCTCTTTGCCAAACTTATATCACTACCCATTTACCTACTTCACAAATGTCTTTGCTGTGCTCGGCCAATAGATTTTCAATGTGTATTTTAAAATGAGCTTTTCAAGTTACACACATACCTGCACAAAAGACCTAGAGATTCTTACTGGGATTATGTCATCGAATCTATGGAGACCAGCATCTTTCAGTTCATCTTTAAGGAATCTCCTTTCATTCACTTATTAGCCTTTTTTCTTTTCTTTTCTTTTCTTTTTACTTTTCTACTTTACAGTTTTCTGGAAGATGTCTTAGGTATTATTTATTAGATTTGTTCATATATATTTGATTTTGGTAGAGACATTTTAGATGGTACATGTATATTTATTGTATGTTTGTTGATGGTATACAGAAATATATATGAGTTCTGAATACTGATCTGGTACTTGGCAACTTTTTAGGCCATTGTAATCCTAGTCACCGATTTTACTTTTCTTTAAAAAAAGTTTCTGAACATAATCATATTCTCTGAAAATAATAACTTTTTATTTCTTGCATGAAAACCTTTATAAAATTTATTTCTATATTTTGTATGCCTCAATGTCAGAAAGTAAAATACTATAAAGCAGAACTAAAGGTAAAGTTTTATTTTTTTCCCAGAATGGATAACAAAATTTATATAATGCTTTTTATTCATCTATTGACACAATCTGATTGTCTTCTCTATTTTACTAAAACGTAGATTACTTTGGTTTTTAGAAAACATGAAGACAATCTTGTATTCCTAGAATCAAGAAAACTTGTCCATGATATTTGCTCCTATTCATATACTGGTAAATATTGTCTTTAGGAATTTTACATCTAGTTATTTAATGAGTTTGGCTTGTAATTTTACTTTCTTATATAATCCTTTTTATAAATTTTCAACATATAGGTAATGCTGACATCAAAAAGTAGTTAAAGATCAATTGTGGCACATGTACAAAATAGGTATCTCTATGGCAACTTTAAAGAAATAAACTAAGGTGTAGACAAATCTCCAACATATACTGAAGAGTTAAAAAACAGGTTAAGATGCAGTGGAGTCAACACAGTATGATGCAATTTTATAGTGTTTAAAGACAAATAATCCAATTATGGAAAGTCTATTCAGTAATAAATATGTGGTCAAAGTATAAAATCATACATGGAAATGACAAATACTTGTGGAAATGGTTACAACTTGGTAGAGATGAACAGACATGATGACTGGAGAGAGAGCCCTTAATTTTATATGTTTTATTTATATTTGTGTTTAAAACATATTTGAAGCAAATCTGGCATAAAATTGAATGGTAGAGGAGTTTTAGTATATTTTTATATTTTTTATATCTATATTTGAAATATTTTAAAGTAAAATAAGTTAAGTAACAAAAAAAAGTTAAAAAATAAAAATGAGAACTTTGTATAGAAGAGTTTAAATTAAATGATGTATGAAAAGAACCTCATTCAGAGCCCGCAATATATTACCAAGAATATAATCACATGGTGGTTCCCAATAATAATATTATTTTTGCATGAATCCATATGAAAGTGAAGAACATTAAATTAATATAAATGTTTGTTCACATTTTCTCCTAAACTCCTATTGAGGTATTACTAACTTTAAATGAATGGTTGGTATTAAAGGCTTGAATATTTTGCTTACTTAATCTAGGATTAATGAGGACTCATTCAGTTGCAAGCTAATAGACTAAAATAAAACCTGCATAATCAGTAAAATTACTGGATTATATAATTGACAAGTCCCGGGAAAATTTGTTTCTCAAACATGGCTTGGTCCAAGAGACCAGATGGCATCAGGGATCTGCTGTTTTTCTCCTCATGGTGTCTCAAGGTGGCTCCAGGATGCTCCAAACTGACATGCCCACTGACTTGGTCAGCTTGGGCTGCTATACCAAAGTACCATAAACTGGGTAGCTTATAAACAACAGAAATGTATTTCTCACAGTTCTGGAGCCTGGAAATCTGAGGTCAGGGTGCCAGCATGGTCAAGTTCTGGTGAGAACTCTTTTTTGGATTGTAGACTCCTGACTTCTCCTGTATCTTCACATGGCAGGGCAGAAAAAGGAAGCAACCTCTTTTCTAACTCTGAGAAGGGCACTAATCCCATTCATGAGGGCTCTAGTCTCACAGCCTCATCTAATTCTAATTACTCCCTAATGTCCCACCTCCTAATATAAACTGATTGATTTCTCTTGAAATATAGTCACTTGTAAATTTACTTGTGTCATTTTTTAGGAAATTTGAATTTAAACATTTTTAAATGCTATTTTAAAATGCCCACTAATTCTATTAAAATTCCATTATTCAATCATTAATCTAATGGTTAATTACACAGATTTTTAACATTCATATACTAATAGGAATTGTCTCTTTGGAAACGTTGGCATATTTACCAGCTACATACCTATTCGAGTACTTTCTTATGATCTGTCAAAATACTGAAAAAATGTGTAACAGATGCATCATCGAAACTTCTTTAAATAAAAAACAAATAAATGCATTCAAATCACATCTAACTTTTTTATGATGCAATTGTGAATTAGGTCCTTCTTTTATTGGTAATTAGAATGTGGAGCAGATGGGATAGACTTTGGCAAAAAGTGATAATCTCTCCAAACTAACATGTTGTCAACTGATTATTCATAAAATAAGGATCTATTCCCTTGATCAAGAGTCTGTTTTGAAGGTTAGGAAATAAGAAATGTTCTTCAACAGCAAAGACATGGTATTTCATAAGCAGAGAACAGCTTCTTGTTGCTATGAGTCTTTGTTAGTTGCCATCCATCTGAGAATAATTTCATTAAGTCCTTGACATGATCACTTGGAGAAATTTCTCCAATTATTGTCAGCAAACCATTACAGCTATTTATCCAATCATTCTAACCACTTATTAGTAAGCACAGAAAGAAACTCTCCTGTCCCCACTATATATCTCTACTCCACTACTCTTTCTTTGAGCTCTCCAGAGCTACCTCTTCTGTAAGGTTCCCCAGGTACTACGTAAGGGTCCCCAAAAAGCTTACCAGGAGCCAGAACACCTCACCTTGCCTGTGGACTTGACTTTGTCCCAGATGCAAAAATGGAAGATAATTCAGGCAATTAGGAGGCCCAGGCCCAGCTCCTAGCACAGGAACCCAGGCTATAAATGCCCAAGGTGATGTCCAGAACCTGATGGGCTGGAAAAAATAAATAACCAGATAAAAAGCTGAAGCAAAAAACCAATGAATGACCTTCATATTCAAAGCACTTAAAATCTAGAGAATTGCCAGAAAAATGGAAAGTTCCAGTCTTTCAGAGATGCACATATTAAGTGAAGATCAATGGTATATTCAAGAAAATAAATCCCCCTTTCCTTGGAGGATAGTCATTGCCTTACTGTAATAATTTATCTAATGTCTGACAAGAGTGTTAAAACGTATTTTATATATACAGATTACATTGTAAATTTCTAAGTGTTAGAACCACATACTACTCTTTAAAAAGTTCCTCCAAATTTTAGAGTTAAGGTGGTAGCTAGCTAGTCTTGTCCAATTTGACATCCCCTAACTTCTCATTACATTACATATAGGAGGAGGGAAAAAATGTAAAACTGTAGCAGACAAATTGAAATATTAATCAACAATCTGCCAGACATCAAGATTCCCACTGATAAAGCAAATTAAGCAAAACACTAAGGCCTTTAGAACTCATGGGACTTCACCCATACTTAGCATTTCTACTTTAGAAACCTAGACTAGTCATCGTTTAAGGGAGGAAAACCATATCCCTAATGCATGGAAAGGTCTGCCAGAGGTGATCAGGATAATTTCTCTTCTTCTCAGTTCCATCATAATGCTCTGTCTGCTCTAAGTTACTTGGGACATTATAATTCTCAACAATGAAATGTGATTTTGATTGGAATTGAATAGTTATTGGCATATTGAGTCACTGGAAATGAAACAGATTGGAAAATGGAGGAAAGGTCTTGGAAGCAGTGAATTTTAGGTATTCTGTACTTATTTAATCTTTCTGCATGATAATTATACAATGTATTTCAGACTTAAAGGTAATTACTAGTAAAAAGAGAGACATTATTTATTCCCTTAAAAATTTTTAAAAGTCTATAAAATGTACTTCATGTTAATGGAAAGAGTGAAAATAGAAAACTTAAAGTAGATGATAGACAACCAAAGTAACACTTATGACAGCCATTATAAATGGATTAAATTTCCCTATTAAAATTCAAAGACTGTCTGATTGGATTAAGAATACAATCAAACTCACATGCTAAGGCTATGTGAACAAAATGGATTTAAAAATATGTGTGTGTGTCTGTGTATGTGTGTGTATAATGACAGCCAAATTAGGGTGGTTTATTACATGTATGCTTAATTTTATATCATATAAAGACCACAACCTTTCAAGTTTCTATTATATTTTTAAGAAGCACACAAGTTCCAGGGCACTATTATTAATAATTTGCTTAGTACGGAGCTCATTAGGTCCATGTACTACAACAACCACGAAATAAAATTAGACATTATCTATGAAAATTTACCAGTAAAAGATCAAAATATTGGATGTGGCTAAACACCCAGCATTTGTTTACATGTAGTAACAAGGCAGTAGATGAGATCAGAGCACAATATCCAACGTGAGGGATCTGATAGGAAGAGAACAACCATCCATTTTACTGCGTTCTGAAACAATTTTAGCAAAGTGTTGAAGAGAGAATACTCTATTTTAACCAGCATCCTGAATTTAGGAAGAGTACAAAACTTAATCATTTGTTTTGTTTTTGCTCTTATAAGCCTTAAATAATAACTGAATAAAAGGAGCAGACTTTTTTCAAAAGAAAGTGTTGATTATGTGGTGTTTACTGTAGGTAGTGTTGGTGTTTTCAAATAATAAGAATAAATGAATTCATTAAATCAAGATTATTTTTAGAAGGGTATATACTTTATAGATTACATAAGTATTTTCCTATTAGAGTTAATTGGGGTCATTAATATTATAAAAATAATGTCAAAAATTAATACAATGTTATATATAAATTCATATTATTGTCAAACTAAAATTAAAACATCTTATTATTGCTTTAATACATTTAGCAAAATAATTTTAGCCATTTTTGAAACTACCTTCTGGATAAATAAATGAAAGTTTCTCAGTCACCTACTCTTGAACTGAGGTTGCTTCTCCATTTGTCCATCCATATTTGAAGCACTCTTTCTTCAGTTATGGTAAGAACACATTTGTCTTCCTCCCCAAAAAAAGATATATATAAAATCTTTGTTTTTTCTTTTTTGGCATCTTCTTCCCTGTAACAGCTGTGTCTTCTCCTCAAAATACCTCTTGGGAATGATTCTAGCATGATAACCACAAACATCTTGCTGTGTTGTATTACTTTTATACACTAATTACAACACCAGCTGGAAGATCTACCTTGTCTCAAACTTTACGGGTGAAAAATAAAATAGGTTCAGAATAAACATTTTACATTCTCATCCTAAGGAAAAATGGTGGGAGCTGAGTCATTGGAGCTAACAAAAACAGAGTACTAAGGGGTGGGTATTTTGAAGCTGTTACCCATTTCTAATAGACTATGTTGCAGAGGAATTTAGAAAGAGAGAAAAGTTTTGTAAATAGGCAAAGGGAAACTTAGTCTTAATTCTTAAAAGAGGTTTAAATGAAGAACAGAAATGATGATAATAAGGCATAGTTTGTAAATCTATAAATCCTCAGGTGTGGAACATTTTTGAAGTAACTGCATATTAATTTGATAACATTTTCAGAATATTTAAATTTCATGCAAATATGATAAAGGAAACATTTTGCTTTCATTATAAAATGCCTTTGTCTATCTCCTTCAAATACTAGCATCATTTCATTTAAAAAATCTTAAAAAGTTCTCCCACATTATAATGCACAGTAAATTATGTGATACTCATTCTAGTAACAATTCCTTCTATATGGCTAGGAAAAGATGCCTATTACTTCTGATTCATTATCTTTACTATATTAGAATTATTAACTCTGTATTTGTAGCTCTGCTTTGAAATTATCATTCTTTCTGAGAGAAAATTTCACCTGGGATGGCATATAAAAATATTTCTCATTTTTATTATTGGGACACTTCTCATATACTCATTAAATTACAACAGAGTAATTATGTTTCCATTATTTTGTTGAAATTAGATAGTGAAAGAGGATGTATTGTTACAATTTAACATTCTCAATGTAAATCATGAATTATCTTTCATTAAGGACCAAGTATAAAACATCTTCAGATTTTGATATAGATTTAGAAATGTTACAAACTGTAATCAATAGAAAGGGTAAGATAACATAGTAGTAAACTTGCACATTTACAGTATAAAACATTGTCCATTCTAGATAAACATAATTCACTAGTGATATTTTCATACATAATCACTAATATATCACTTAAGTATTAATTTACTCAGTAATTTGTGAAAGGGTCTGTTGTGGGATTTCTGTCTGAGATAGTTAAAGTCTCTGAATATGAGTTAAGGAATAACATTCTATTGTCCATGACATCCTGAAAATATCAGCAGTCTAATTAACTCATGTTGGTCCACTCCAGGAGAATATGCAGAGAAAAAAATGAAATGAATAGGAATAATTATTTACACATATGAAAAGAAAATTTTCTTGGCAAAGACCAGACTATAGAACAAGAATGAATGAAACTCAGATTTGTGAATAATATTAACTCTTTTATCATCAGAAAGCCATTGTAGATTTATGTTTTGTTTCATAATCTTTTTGTTAGCTCTCTCTCTCTCTTTTTTTGGGGGGGGGGCTTAATTTCCTCAGTTAATTCTTTTTTGATTGTTTTTCATAATATCACCCTATTTTTTCCAAACTAAGGGGGAAAAAGAGAAAGACACTTACTCATGCCTAAGCCTGAAAAGTAAAATAATTTGCCCTAAAAATCAAAGATCAGAGTCAGGAGGACGCTAAGGACATGGTGATGGGCACCACTGTTTCTCCATGAATTCTTTTCACCAGGTCATTGAGAATACGTGAGGTACGTGTGAGTGGGAATACTCGTGATTTCTTCCCCTTCCTTTCTGAGGGTTTGGTGACTGTTCTGGACCCCAGTCCTGGTCATAATAATATTTATGAAATCCAGGCACAACTTTCATTTTCTTTAAATTCACAATTGCATTCTCACCTCCCAACTACTTTAAACATGTAATGTATATTATCCTCATTTTATATATTAAAAGCTTTAGATTTCAATGTATTACTAATTTGTACAGCATAATAAAGCATACTGAGATCTGTCTTCAAGGCAATATGTTGGTTTATTTCCAGTCATTGCATTGATTGAAAAATGTCCTACAGTTCATATTTCTTTAACTTCTACTGATCTTTTAATCAAGTAATTTATACAAGTACATTTTTACTACCTCCAAAATGCCTAGAGAAGTAAAATTTAATATATGTGATTCAGAATAACTCTGCATGTAACCTTATAATTACTGTGAAAATAATTTTAAAGATTTAATTTAAATGCATGTCAAAATAATTCATCTCTAAAGACTATTTCAGAACTTCCAGAGTATTGATTTTCAACAGAATTTATTATGTTTTGCAATTTATCCCAAAAAGGGATTTGCCTCCTCAAAATTCTTCTCAACAGCTGAGTGAGATTATTCTCTGAATGAATAATAACTACTCCTATAATTTATTCCAAGTAAACATTGCTTCTTGTGATTTGGTCAAAGATTTCAGAAAAATTTAAAGATTACATTTCTAAAAGTAAATCAAGTTTCTGCACTAGTTTATAAGACACTCTGAGGAGTCTGGCATTACCAATTTACCATTCATACACACTAGAAGTGTATTTAATTTCTTATTTATTTATTTTATAAACTAGTTGCTATTAAACACAATGTGAAATTGTGAGTTTTGAGGACTAAAATGAACTATTTTGACACAACCTGGGATCATAGTATAAGTTGACGAATAAAAAATGAAGAGATAGAGGAGATTCATTCATTCACTGAGAATTATTTGTTTAGTATGGCCTATGGACCAAAATTTTTACTAGTATTTGAGGATATTCAGACAAGCTATATAATTCCAGTCCTCAAGAAACTGGCTATCTAATGAGTGGAAAATAAACCAATAGTTAAAGTAAGTTGTGGTGATAAATTTAAATTATTTAAATCCATCATTAAAGTTTTTAAAAACACCAAAATTCAGACAAACACTGCTTCCACAAAGACCCCCAAATTAGGTAAATATAGGATAAAATATATATCCATCACAGGCTTTTAAAGAAAATCTGAAATAAAAATATAAATATAAATCTAGGTGGACTCTGAATAAATCTATTAAATAAAGTTTTTATTATTTGAGAAACGTAGTTCTATGTCATTAACATGTATAGTGAAACACTGAACTCTTAGAAAATATTAACTTTAACCCAGCTTCTTCAGTATTTAACCATTAAATAGAAAAATAAATGACACAGCTGAACTGAAGTTGAAGGTAGAATAGATATTATTATATGAAAATACTATGTACAATTCAAAAACAAACAATTCAAAACATAATGCTCCCACAGGGGAAAAAATGGTCTAAAAGAATTAAAAATAGAAAATATAGGCTACCTAGTAAAGCTGAAAGTTTTAAAGCTGTCAAATTCAAACTATTATGAAAAAGACTAATTTCAGAGTTTCATTCATGAGCATTTTAATTTTTCAGCTCCACAGAAATAGTTTTCTTACATATTTATAATAATATTATACTGAAAATAATTTTATTTTTAAAAAGCATACAAAAACATTGGAATAAAATTAAAACAAAATATGCATTGATTTTGCAGAAAAAGAATACATAAAAATTTAAAAGGGATTATAAGAGAGAACTGAAAAATGTAAAAAAAGCCAATTCTTTCATGTACAATTTAATTCAATATTGATGCCATTTTTTTAAATTCATGTATATAATCAAAGCTATTCCACTTTAAATTTTTTTTAGTATTTTGAAACTTAGAATTTATCTTGAAAAAGAATAAAGAAGTGCAATTGCACAGATGTAAGTAAAATTCTACGTATGCTATAATAATGTTAGCTGATCAGAAAGGTCAAAGCCAAAATATAGACACTGAAGGTATAGTAGTTTCATTATATTAATAGGACATGATGGCACTTTATTTACAATGAAGGAAATATTGATAAAATGTTAGACAACATCAATTTGCACAAGGTGGACAGCATAGTTATATGCTATTGCACTTTGTGTGCACGTATGTGAATGTGTTTACATCTGTGCAACATTGTACCAAAAGGATCATTTCCTATTGCCCCCCAAATGATGGCTAGGGCCAGACCTCTTCCTTGGGCTTACTAAGAGGAAAGAGAAAGAAAATGAACTCTGGAAATGTATCTCCAATCAAAAACCTTCCCTTGCACTCTGCCACACCTACTATATAAGGAGAGGACTGGGAAGAGGAGAGAGCAGGAGGGACCAGGGCTTTATGGGAGAGTGGTGTTAGTCATGATGCGTGTTAGGAGTGAGAGGTGACGTCATTCCCTCTCAGCAGGAGAGAGGATTTGAATCCCACTTCACTTGAAGCCAAATGAAGGGGCAGCTCTAAGAAACTGGCTGGTAGAAACTGAGAGTGGTTTTCTAGAAAGAGAGGAACATTTTCTTTCCCACTGCAGGTTTGCACAATTATTAAAATTCAGGCCTCTCTACTGCAACCAAAACAGTGAAATGTGGTGACAAAGTTTCTGCAAAAAAACTAGATCTGTGTTCTTGGAGTTTGGGAGGAAGTATGATTTTTTTTAGGCTCAAGATCACATCTTATGTCAAGTTTCTGAAGGTAGAGGCTTTTGAGAGTAGCCACCAACAGATTGGAAAAGATCTTCGGGACAGTATGCCTGAAATGAGGGCAGCAGACTCCCATGTCCTGTCTCTGCACTACTTGGAGAATAAAAAGAGTCTTGTAAAGGCATATGGGGCCCAGAGTAGGGGTAAGAGCTATTGGTACCCAGGGAGGTCATGCTCTGTACAAAGTATAGGATGCTGATCAGGGCCAAAAGGGAGACGCAATGTTCTCCTTCAGGTGTTTCTATACGACATCTAGGACTGGGAGTGAAGCTAAAGTCTACTTCAAGAAGTCATACACGTTGTGAACTCAGAAATCACACACCAGAGGCCACCAGCAATGGGGAGAAACTGATGGAAATAGAACAAATCGACATGAGCCTGGAGACTTCCCCACCACTGGAGGGGAGTCCACGTTCGTCAGTAAAACACTAGTCTCCACTTTTCCTCCTCCTTGTCTCATGCCCAGAGGGTCCAGACCCAGAGGGTTGTGGCCAGGGAGTGAAAGAGAGACCACTGTCTCTTCCGCCATCCAATTCTAATTCCTCCGACCCCTCCCTTCCCCCACAAAAAGAAAAGAAAGTACAAGAGAGAACTGCTAGAGAGAGGAAGACTGTTGAACTAAGTAAGATATTAAAATCCTAAAATATACTGAATATTGAAATAACTTTAATAAATAAAAGTAGAGAATTTAAGGGGAGAGGTAGCTGAGAGAGAATACTTAAACACATTGTTTATGAAGATCGAAGCCATAAAACTAAAACTACATTATGTTAGTTATTGAAAGGATGGCGACTCCTCGATAAGCTGGTTAAATATAGCTAGAATAAATTGTATGTCTATGTGTTCATGGAAAATATTCTGGTAAATTACTAACTAGATTGTTAATAGTGGCTGGCTGTCACTAGGAAGCAAGGTTGAAGAAGGTAGTATTGTAAAGGGAAATATATTTTCAGGTGTAAGACTATGTTTTTTAGATATTTAGACAAAAAATATAATAAAATAAATTAATTTTACAATTTTACATTGCAGATTAATTGAAGACAATTTTACAAATTCAACTGCATAGATTTCAAAACTAATGCCCATGGAAGGAATGGAATAAGCTCTGTCCTACTTTACAGAAATAGCTGGGCTTTTTACATTTAAGTAAGCACAGTGTAGTAAAAAGGAAGTATTTCCACAGACTAAAGCTGGAAGAGTCCCACTTAGCTAATACTTAAAAAGCTAATAGTTCCTATTGTTTGTAAAGGACAAGAATTTTTGCTTATCAGGAATGGCTACTTCTTAATTACATGAGAGAGAGAGACAAAAATTGCATGAGAAAGTAAAAAGCACAATGTAATTGTAGAAAGTGTTTTCAATCTTTCCTTCTGTGTAAGCTCTTAATGGTACCACTAGCAACTGCAAATCCTAACTGGTTTAAGTTTTACAGTGTCTCTGTTTTCCTCCTCCCACACTTTGATGGACCTATTGACATTAAGTAAAATGATTGAGAAGTAGTCATCAACAGCAAAAAATAAAAGGAGAAGAAGGGAGGGGAACTCTATGAATCCAGTAATGTAATGTAATCAGGCTATGTAATCCGGAAGTTAAATATAAAATGTTAATTGCCCTGAACTTATGTGACTCTATTTCTCAAATATAATGGTATGCAGATGTCAATAGCTCACTTGCATTTTATTACTGGGGCGGTTCTCTAATTAACTACAACTTCTCAGATCTCTGTTGTCAATTATGGTGTTAAGCTACATGGAGATGTTTTAATGATGGCAAACTTGATAAATGGACACTGTTTTTATTGTTGTCTATTTCTTCCATCAATTTGGTTATATCAATTCCAACACATATAAAATCAACCATGGGTTGTTAAAATGGCTTGTTGAATGAGTGACATATTCAGCGAAATAAAAACAGCATCTCAGTAATTGTCTCTTAGCGCTAGAACATTCTTTTCTAGCGGTGGCAGCTGCTCTCTCCTTCTGCCTCTTTTTCTGTTGACTGACTGGTCTTAACTATAAAGACTACCTGGGCTGCTCTCACTGACTTGCCTTCATAACCTCTCAGTGCTTGATTTTATTCCCTGTCCTTTCTTTCTCATTCTCTTTTCTCATGGATTAGAAATATAGGAGTTGTTCTAGTTTCCATTTTCTTCAGTTCCCCACAGAAATATAGTTAAATTTCTCCTGTTGGCTCTCCTTGGAACATACAAAGAAGCCACTCTTCTTCATTTATAATGCTTTAAAAAGAATTCTAGCCAATTAATTCTTACTCAATTTTCCAGGAAGGTTTTAGTTCTCCTCACCACAGCCAACTGCCTTTTTAAAAGATTATACTCTTGTCAGGATTAACACAAACATCTTATCCTTAGATATTAATAGAATTAAAAATTAAAATGTTGCTTTTCTCTTATTTCTTTTGCTGTTTTCAAAATCTAAGTCCCAACCTGAACTCATTTCTCATCACCTCTTTGAATGATTTTATCGCTTTGATTCAGAGGTCCCATATATTGCATTAAAATACTCTGCTTCACACAACTACCTTGGGCTTTAAAAAAGAGCAAGTCACTTCAAAAAATTATTGATATTTAGGGAACACCTCTCACCAGTTCTATAAATCACAAAATAAAATACTCTGAAAAATTATGGTTTCCAGAAAGAGTAATCATCTTAACACTACAGTCCTTTTTAAATTTTGCTTTGTTTTATTTTGCTTTTAATGACCTCTCCTGATCACCTGATGTGTGAAACACAAGAGGTAACTTTCCAACAGCATATTTTGGCTAAATAAAAATTGGTGTAGCCAATATGTTGAAATGTACACCTTGTGGATGTAAATAAAACACATGTTTTCTAATGTTATTCAGTGAGAAAGCTAGTTTTTTTCCTCCCACTGGATGAAAATATGTCGAGTTCTATGATTTTTTTGCTGAATCTATTGTGACAGATGGTTCTAGATTTATCACAGGTGATAAGACATAGTCTCAATTTAGATATTTGAAGTGTTTAGTATAAGATATTAATCAATATTTCGACCTTTATTCAAAGCATGACAACCTTCATTTGAAGCACTTTACATACACAGAAAAGAATGATATTCACACACCAAAAAACCTATTACAAAATCTTTCCCTTCTCCAGACCTGACGCCTTTTGTTATGCTCTTGCTCAAGGGGTTCCTTAGAATCTTGGCTCCAAATCTTTTTTTCATTTTCTTTGTAATACGGACCTGGCACCTTCTGTGGCAATTATTGCCTCTTGATGCCTAAGTTGAAATTCCAATTTTGATATCCACTTACACTGACATTTTAATGGCTTAGAAAAACTCCAGCAGTGAGTGTGCACTGTTCGTATCTCAAATAGCAAGAAAGTTTCTATAATATATAAATAAAGATATAACTCATGTCAGTTTAGCAGAAGAGTTAAGTGGCTTGTGAAAGAAAATTTAAATATTAGTTCAGTAACGCTAAATACTTCACAGGTTGTCCCAAGTTATATTAGCTTCAGATTCAAAGATGAAAACTACATTTTTGGCATAAGGATAGACTCTCAGAAGGAACTAACCTATTCAGATGTTGGGAGAAATAAATCCAGATACGTAGTTTCTGATATTTTAAATATTAAATGAAAATTTCTTAGGAAAATTAGTAGAGAACTTGAGTATCTAAATTGAGCAAAGTATCCTTAAAACAGCCACAAATTCTAGATGAACTATACTGATTCCAATGGTACAAAACTCAATCAGCCTTCTGAACTTGAAGTTCAGGAAAAGTATAAAACAAATAATACTCTCCTAAAGTGTTAATCTGTTGAAGATTAAACAAGGTTTGCCCTGTAACAAAGATTTAGCAATCAAAAACTGGGAAGTTAGTAACAAAAGACTTTTCACCAACGAGCAACATTGATCAGTCCAACTGGACCCATATATCTATTTTGTGATGTAAAAAATGAAGAGTAACAATTTTCCAATTGTTATTGAAGCTTTGTAATGTTAAGACATTTGATAATTTGATATGTTAATGTACCGATATGAGATTGAGAGTTTGTTTAATGAATGAGCTTGTAGCCAGGATCTTTTGGGGATGAAGAAAAAAGAAACTCCATTCAAAAAGAGTTAGGGCAGTGTGTGTTGGAACCCAAGGGGAGAAAGTATATTCGGGTGTAAATGAATTGGATTGAGGCATGGCAAGCCTGGTCTAACCAAAGAGCTATACAATCATTCTAATCTGATTTTCTTTTCATGTGTATGCAATTCTCCTTGCTCATCTGTTTTCTTTTTCCTTTGCACACAGACTACTATAACTACAGGGGCTAGCATTAAACTATTGTGGCTCTGCTTGGAGTTGATTACACATTGGTCATTCATCTCTCTGGTGAACTGTCTCCTAGGTTCAACCCAGCCCATCTGGTGCAATCTGCTGTTGACAAGGAATATATCTATTATTGCTTTGATTTTGAGCCAGGGATATTGCAGTGTTCTATCAGTTGCTATACTATTAGATTTGAAGAAAACCTTAGAATTTACTCACTTCATGCAAGTCCAAGGATAACAGTTTCACAAATGCACACTAAAGAATGGAATCCAAAAGACCACCTGCTGTTTGTTTTATCAATGTACGTCTCTGTTCTTCTCTGGTGTGGCTCTGATTTTAAACAGTGCATCACCTCTCACTCGACTTGATTGAGAATTGCCTCCGTACTATCTGACAGCAGAAATAGACTTTCCTTTATCCTAGAAGTATTTTTCATTTAAAATAGTTTTTCTAGAACCAATTGAAGATATGAAAGATCAATCCTGATATGGTGTTACATTTTTGCCCAAATCTAATACTTAAGATTCTCCTCTCGGAGTTAAATTGATATGAAAATGAGAAAATGCATATGAGAGTCTTTACCACAATATCTGGCTCATGATAGGTGTTCAGAAGATGTAATTTGAATTAATATGAATCTACTTGGCCTTGAATATATCTCACCCTGTCTTCAAACCTCTTAAATTATTATTTAAGAAACCTCTTAAGTTATTTATCCACATGCCCAATGTCAAGCATGTTCTCTCTTCTTGCTATCAATATCTGTGTTTTTCCCTATGGGGTGTGTTTTCCGAGTCACTCACTTTTACTTTTGAGGTATTCAGGCTCAGCTCTTACCAGGTGCAGGCTAATCCTATTCCCTAAGGACGCTTCCTTTTAAATTAGATAGTCAGCTTGGTGTAAACAGCTTCCTAACAATGATTTAACTTTGCCTACCATCTTTGTTTACAGGGGTAGCTTAGAAAACTCACAATACCAAAAGGCTTTTCTCTGCTACTGTTTAATCTTCTTGCCCAGAAATACTGGTTTAAAATTCAGTTACTCTTTATCAGATAAGCAAAACTTAATATACCTACAAAACAGTTTATACTGCTTTAAGAAACTTATGTTAATTTCCAACTGATGACAACATTTCAGTCAAATTACAAATATAAGACATTTTTTGTAGTTAAAATTTTGCTAAAATTACTCTTTAAAGATTCCTTTTGCTAAATGTAGTTTACAATGATGTTTCACTCTGAATAATAGCCTAAACTTTGTTGGAAATTAATGTTGATGTCAGCAAACTGGTGTTACTGCTGACTTGTGAAACAGAATTGCTAATTATTATTAAAAAGGGAAAAAAGTTTCTTCTGTATAGCACAGAGAACTATATTCAACGTCTTGTAATAATCTTTAATAAAACAGAATATGAAAGCGAATATATGTATGTATATGCATGACTGGGACATTGTGCTGTACACTAGAAATTGACACATTATAACTGACTGTACATCAATAAAAAAAAGGGGGATGCAAATGCAAATAATATGTAAATGCATGGTCTCAGCTTGCAGAACTAACAACAAATAATACCACATCAGCAGCTCTTAAGTGTGGAGAGTTTTGGCTTCCACTACAAATGTATTTTGAAATTTTTCATATGTAATTCATGAGATGATACATTTCCAGGACCAATAAGGACAGATTCTGGAAGGATCACTTAGGGAGATGAGAAGCTTTTATTTTTTTATTTTTCCATTGTTTTCAAGTAAAAACTGTATTTCCTGCTGGTTGTATATAAATGGTTTGTTAGACTTTTTTTGAAATAGAACAGAGATACATGAAAAGCATTTGGCAGAGTTGTGTGAGAGGAGCATATGTTATCTTTCAGGGCAAATGAAAATTCACGTCTGCTACACTGGACCCTTAAATCTCCATGTACCCAGGTAGGAACTGGTTATTAGTCCTCTCCCATGTAATGGGAAATGAAGTTCCTTGAAACAAAATCATTTATAGAGAGCAGGTTCTCTGTGCATGTTCTGAAATGACTGACCTCACATCCTGTTCATTACGATGATCATAAAGAGCTAGTTTTATATTTTTGATTATTGGGGAAATGGAGAATGGATAAAATGAGGAGCACGTTTAACTATCAGGATTATGTTTCTCAACAATTCATGGAAGGAAAAATTTCATATGCCAAAAAAATGAAAAAAACATTCAACCTCTAAATAATCAAAGAAAGGCAAATTAAAATTTTTCACCTATCAAGGTAGAAAACACTTTTAAATCGTATTAAATGATGTGGAGAATGTAGAAAGATGGGCATTTTTGTCACTTGTCAGCATAGTAATGTATACAAAGTTCCTGACCCGGGGACACTATTTTTAAATAAATAAATTTAGACAACAATTTATATAAAAATGGAGTACATTATTAGTCACAGAATACTGAAATACATTTTGGTTTATTTTTTGATAGTATGTTATTCAGCCATTAAAGTCATGCATGTAAAGTATATTTAGTTAAAATTTATAAAATGGATTTATTATTTTTAAAAGTACTAACTAACATTTGATAAGAAAATTAATTGTATATTTCAGTAAAAGTCTGTTTTGTACCAAGGAAAGTTATACAAATTCCAGGAGAGATTTAGACCTGGGCTTATAAGAGCTGATTTCAAAGTCTTTTGAGAATTGAAGGCTGGAATTAAACAGGGGTAATTTGCATTCGCTCCAGAGATAAACAAACAACAACAATAACAACAAAATAGCTGTCTGCTTGAAAGTGTACCAGTTTTTGTTTGCTTGTACCTTAAATTGTGTACCTGAGGAGTAAAGATGGGGTCTCATCATCTGTTACATTTCCAAGCTTAAAGCTGATTACCGTTTTGATTTCTGCACATGTAAGTGCTGAGGAACACAGCTCACAGAAACAAGCAGTTGATAGCAGAAGGTGTGTTCTTATAACATTGTCCCTCAATTATTCTGAACAACTTCTGAGTTGCATGTCCAAAATCACAGATGATTTTTCATGAAAAAATTATGTTCAATGATCAATAAGCTGAAAATTTGATTAGCTTTTTCTCCACACTGTTAAACAAAGAACTGGAAACCAACTGAGATAATCCAAAGAACTGGATTGTCAAATCAGACTTACCTGAATCACAGGTCTTAGGTGGTATCAAGTTTTCCTAATAATTGCCCATGCATAAAGCAGGGGGATGTCCTGAACCCCTGGAACAGCTCCCCAGACTCCATCTGGATCTGACATTTTCTGTAACAAATTAATGTATGAAGTTTATAAGGAGGGTTTACAGTCACTTTGCTTACATACTAATAACCATTGGATTCATGCAACATTTCCATTTTATACTCAGATAGTACATATAATTAATAAGACATTTTCCCAGAGAGCTTCTGTCCTATAAATCCATGGATTGCTAGTTTGTCATGAGCAATCCTAGATGACAACCAGGAATATTCTGCTAAAATTCCATAGTTTAGAGTTCTCTTGCTAATAATATATGTTCATTTTATATGTCACAAGATCTGCTATTAGTATGTTCACAAAGAAAACAGACTGGGTAACCTGCTTTTTGCATTTCCAAGACCTATCCACCCTCATCCTGTAAAGGAAGTGAATGGACAGCAGACTTTGCTGCAAAAGCGAAAAAAAGTCTGACATCACATAATGAGAAAGGCCAGTTTTCCTTCTCAAAAGACTCAGTCAAATTATACTTCCTCTCAGAAAAAATTTTACTTCCTTTTTCAATTAAAGAAATATAGTTAACAGCATTCACTTTAACACCATCTTATTTCTAAACGCACATTATAAAGATCCAAATTTAAAGTCCTATATTTAATCATATTTACCATATCAAAAACACACGTTAATCTGAATTCAGTTTTTTTGCAGCCAAATAGTTCCCAATGTATAATAGATTTAAAACAGTGAGTATCTAATAAAGCTACTTAAGAGCCTAGTCATCGCAGCATTCTCATGTTTAGAGAGAAAATCTCCAAGGTTTTGTAAATCCCCTCACCAATCATATTCCTAGGAGGTCGCTGAGAGCAAATCATGATTATATTTGATACTCTCTTTGCTGGAATAGTGTATAAAATAACTAACTGGCTATGATAGGAAATACTCATGAACTGGTCAAAGTGAAAGATCTATATTTTAGGTACCCCCACATTTGCCACCATCTACCATACAATTTCTATATTTTAATGCACTCCATGAAATACAATGATGCCCTTAGGGAATAGATAATAAGATAAAGACAGAACTCTAACCTGGCTTTTTGGTGCCTTAGTTATACATACAAATTTCAATTTATCTTTCTGTTGTGCACTATGGAATTTTATACAACTCTGGGAAATGCATCATAGTAATTTTAAAGACATGTAAGAATATGCCTTTTGTTGTTGTTGTTGAGATTAGAGAAAGGAGATTATGAAAGAGAAGACAGAAAAAGAGAATGGTCAAGATATCTCTAGCATAGGTGTTCCTTAGGTAGAGCAGTTTTAGGAAAGAATAAATATGGAAGATGATGTTATAAATCTATCCACAACTATGTACTCTGTGGTGTGACTTACTATAACTCCAGTGATAAAGTCTGAAGACCACTGTGTTAAAGCATTAGATTATCTAGCAAAATATTTTAAAATGTTATCTGACTAGAGAATCCATGGCTATTAGTATTTAAACAAATGTCACTCTATTAGTTCTTGACTTTAACTGTCTACAATGGAGGGGAGAAAGACCAGAGGGAGGAAAAGGACCTGAAATGAAAGTGTATGGACTAAATTACAAATTTATGCTCCATTCAGTCTTTTTCTTGGAAGACTAAAGCTAACTGATACTTCAAACATTTCTGAGTAAGAAGTGCAACTACATAACAAGCAAACAGCATCAAAGTATCACGTGTTGGAACTCGTGATTACTGTCCAATAAAAATGGGCAGTACTTTTTATATATTCTGTGGACCATTTATAGATATTATGAAATCTTTTGTCAGTAAGACTAGTTAGTATTTACTTTCAATTAAGATTTTTGTCCAGTTCCCTGTCTCTCTAAAAAAAGAACTTATATCATTAGATGCATAAAAGTAATTAATATGTGCCATTTTCTGCTTTGTGCTTTATTAGGCCAAGACTAAAATATGTGTTCTGGTACCTTTAATTTGGGAAATGATTACATATTAAATTAAGTGATCTAGATTGTTGCTCACTATAAACAATTTATATTTATACTGTATGTTAACCCAAATAAATTAAAAAGTGTCTAGAAGAGCAAATTCCCACTTTTCTATGCTACCACTTATTTTGTTTCAACTTTGAAAGAAAAAGTTGCTTTCCACAATTTCGAAGGATTTTGCTATTTTCTATACCAGTAAAAAGGAAGGGTGTTTATGTTTGGAATCATTCATTGAAAGGGACTGGCTTCTGCTCTGTTCACATTAATCTTACAATAGTTATTTCTTGCAGCCACCAAATACATAATATTAGCATAAAGCCATAACTTTGCTTTTCACTTTTGCCAATATTAAGATTATACTGCCGTCTGATTCATAGGCAGGTTTACAGGCATCCATCCTATTAAATATATTTTATATGCTAAAAGATTACTCATCATCATTTTATTAACTTTTATGTCACGTATATTCAGACACATGGGCACGTGGTCCAAACAGGCATTGTTTACTCTTATAGTAGCATGGGAGATAGAATTTGTATAATATTTGCAACTATTTAGAAATTGGCTGTAGGAGTAAACATAATCTTGAAAAGAGAGGAAAGATGTGGTTGAGGATAAGAATTTAAGTATTTGTGCCCTTTGGGGATAAAAAGTTGATACACGATTGAATTTGATGATAAACTAATCTATATTGAGAATGGACCTAAATATACTTATTTTATGCACTTAATAAAGACAGTTAGAAACTCATTTAGGAGAGGTCTTCTGAAATCTGAGTGTCTTAGCCTTTCCTAAAGCTGTGAGGTTGTTTTGTTTCCTTTCACATTTACACTTCAATAATAACAAAAGTATGATAGTAAATTACTCTTCTGAGTAATAACATTACTGTTATTAAATGCAGTAGTTATATTGGGGGTTTTCATAAAGAGGTACTAATTATTAAATATCAATATTTTAAGTAAGTTGAAAGATATATTACAGAGTAAGGAGATCTCCTTGATGTAAACTATGCTGACTTCTTTTCCTCATTTGAGGAGACAAATGAAAATATATGAAGGAATTAATTCATTTTCCTAACTTAATAACATGTATCTGCTGTCCACCAGGCACTCTTCTAGATCCTGGAAAGAAAGAGAAAAAGGAAGAAAATGAGTGAAAGCGGCAGCTATGGGTAAAGTTATGCAGAGTATTACAAGCCCTGGAAAGGACTTTACATTTGGAAAGAGATCCTAGAAAGATCTTACATTGTAAGCAACTAAGGCAATCCCCAAATAAAAACTACAAAATAAAGTGCAATATCTTCTATAAAATAATTTTCACTTAATGTCCTACTCATTCACATGATGTTGGATGGATTTTGTAGATTTAGGTCCATAGCTATTTATAGATCCATAGCTATTCAGTATGTGGAGATACAAGATATAAATAAAGCAGAATATTTAAAGAAAGGTCAACTAAAAATTAACTTGACAAAAACCAATATGATTTTATAAAAATTAATCAGTTGTTTTTAACAGACTCAACTAAGCAGAAAACTATAACACAGCTGAAAGAACTTCAGGCTAAAAAGTGAGATAGAAGATAAGTTCCAAGAGGAAAGGGAGCTGTTCTGAAACAACTGCCCAACCTTTTGAAAATTACCACTAGATTTAGAGAGAATGATCAAATGGGATTAACTGTATGTAAATACGATTCGTCTTCAATTAAGAAATGGCAACTTACTTTGCTGAGTAAACTGTTGCTTTAAAAATGCCAAAACGTCTTAAGTAATAAATGCCTGAAAATAGATGCACTTTGTAAACAATTAAAATGTAAATTTGATATAAAATTAATGGAGAGTTAGAGGATGTTGAATGCAATACCAGAATGCGAGTGATAAATAGCAAATCTATTGCCCCCACAGCTACCATCACTGAAATGATTTCACTCAATAAAAAAGTGAAAGAACAATTAACATCAGCACTGTATTTTGTTTCTAGACTACAACATGTAACTGCTATTTTTATAGTAAATCTAACTAGAACACATATAAATTGTTTAGAAAAAATGACTTTCTATTCTACACTTTGAAAAATTAGAATGAAACATATTGATGACCCAATTCATGGCAGACACATGGGCCCCCAAAATATCAGCTCTGGAAAACACCTCAAGGATTCATGAACTAGTTCGCTATCTGTAGTATCTGTTACTGTTATGTGATTGTATCTCAATAATTAGCTCAGATTACATAATATTATTAACCAAGTGAAATTTGAGAATATACTCTACATGAAGCCTATGCTAGACTAAAATCTCTAACTACCATTTACTCATAACATTTTTTTTAGCAGAACATTGTTTAAAGTCAAATTAATTGCCTCCCTATGATAATTAGTTTTTCTCAGATGTCTTATGGAAGGAATTTCCTTATTTTCCATATTCCATTTTCATCCCGATTTGCTGCTTTTATCTGCTTTGTTTAGTCTACTGAACACCCAAATCTTTCAGAAGACAACTGCAAGCAGGTAATAATAGTCAACATTTATTAAGAAACCTAATGTGTGCTAATATGTTGTCCTAAATATATTGCCCCAAATTCTTATTAAATCCATGTGGCTATAATGTGAGTTGTAGTACTGTCTTTGTCTCCATTTAGCACAGGAGAAAACTGAGGGGAAGAGGACAAATAACTTGCTGATGGTCAGGAAAATCAGTGAGTGTTTGGCACCAGGATACAAACACAGGTATTCTGAACGCAGGTAGTCTGTACTCCAGAGCCAAAGCTTCTGGTTGCCATTCTAAACTGCCTCTCAGGGCAACAAGGCAGGGAGACTGGGTGGCAAGGCTGGTGGGTGTGTGAATCGCCATCATGCTAGTGCAGAGGTTACTCTCAGTAAGCACATACACTGTATGTGAGTAAGGAACTAATTGCCTTGATGATGAATTAGCTAAGTCCTAAACTCATTATGATAAAATTATATTAAATTAATGGATCATAAAAATAAAATGAGTGTTGTCATAAAAAACTGTGTATATTTTATTTGGGTCAAGGATATCAGGGATTTTATTTCTACACATGGAGATTAAGAAATGAAGATTAAATGATTAGAATAGGTAAACTTAATGAATGAAGACTGGGCTTGAGTTTCTTACTGTTTAGCTAGTTTGTTACCTAAATAATGAATATTTGGACCCTCAGCTATTAGAGACAATGGTTTCTTAGTGATTTCCAGTGCTCCTTTCACAAATCCATGACTAAGGGTTAATACATTTCTTTTTCTTTTTCTTTTTTTTTTTCTTTTTTAAGACCTCAAGCATTCTAAGCATGCACCCTACCACTGAGCTATAGCCACCTGCCCAGGGTTAATACACATTTTGGTTTTGAAAAATCTCTTTAAAAGTATTCTATAGAAAACAAGAAAGAACATCTTCACAAAATTAATACCACTGAGGAATCCAAAACAGAAGTAATTACATGTTTAATGTTTAACTTAGTTTCAACTGAAGTACTTCTTATCACACAGCTGGGTGCTATTAAGAAAGAGCTCTTATATCTGAGCCCATTCACTCCCTGGTATACAACTTTAATTCTATTATATTTAAACACTAGTTGTGCAGTGGTTTTGAAGAATGTTGGGTGTCAAGAACTATTCTCCTATTAAATCTCATCCCATAAGACTGTAATACTTATTTCAGGAATAGTAAAATGTATCAAAGGCCCAGAAGCCTGTGTGGAAGACATTTAGTCAGATTCATCCCTTTCATATATAACCATGTTTACTTCACAGCAAAAGACCAAGTGATATATTGAGGGCTAATCTAATTATCATCATAACACAAAATTATGTGGCATGATTTTTATTTTTATTATATTATTATAATTTTGAGTCTTCAAATCTCTCTAGGAAAATCAACCATTTTTGATATTCTCATTGTTCCACATAAAATAAAACATTTTATGCTCTGTCTTATTTTAATGTGGTACAAATTATAGCACAACAGGGCAGTAAAAAAAACTGTATTGAGGAGCAGGTTCAACTACAAATATAAATGTGAAATTTTCAGAAAATTAAAGCATACTAATGTTAACATTAGCAAATACAAGAATGTTTTAGGTCTTATGCAGGAAACTACCCTTATATATAGACAACTTCACTGAATCAGATAAAAACAATTGCTTCATCACATGCTATGAAATAATGAAAGGAGGAAAAACATGGCCAGATTATAAAGTTTCTTAGCAAATTCAAATATATATCAAAATTACATATTTGGCACATAGTAGGCACACAATAAATATTTGTTAAATGAATAAACATGGAAAATGAAAACATGTATAATTATTTTTCTCTCAGTCACTGCACAATATTGGGGAATCACTGCAGGGAGTGAGGTCTACACATTGACTCCCCAAAAACCTCAAAGGGGCCTTTTAGTACATCAGTGAATTTCTTGTGATACAGGAGCTAATGGTCAACTTTGAAGACTCTTCAATCTAAATGTTTCAAGACATTTGAGTGTATCAGTCTCTCAGAAACCAATTCCTATTAATCAAGATAATGGGATTTCTTGTAAACACCAGAAAGCTGATGTATTCACTTTAAATGACACATTTCATCACATTATCTTTGCCATTCTTTCTCTGTAGGTAGATGTATACAGGAAACCAAATCATAAACTGAAGGTTGATGGATGGTCCTTGAATTACAATAAGGAGAGCTGGAAGCAGCAAACCTTTAAAGACTTGGTCTATATCAGTCTGATATGCCCATTTTCCAAGGAGGTCTCTCTTGCCTGCAGGACTGGCAGATGAGAACTATGTCAACTAAAGCACACTCTCTTGCGTATTACCACTAGACTTTGCCACTACAGAGGGTTTTTTTTTTTAAGATTCATATCACTACTCCCTTTCTGATCAACACATTTTTCATTAAATCTAATGAGTAACATCAGGCCTGTTTGCCTCATTGCCCAACAAGTGGTTTGTTCTCTCGCACCTACAACTTGAATTTCAAGTATATCTCCATTGGCTCCAGAACACATCTTAAGGAAACCCTTCTTATCCTTCTTGGATTACCACATCTATCTGAAAACTGGCACTTTTCTACAACTGCACCCTGTGGAATCATTTGCTATATTTGCATAGCTAAAGGTTTCTGCTTTTACTTCTAAGGACATTAAGTATCCCCTGGAGGAAGGATACAGGAAGTTCAGGATCCATTGACACCAGAAGTTCTTGCATCCCTGAGGGCTTTAAATTTACTTCTGAATACTCCCATTGACGTCTTTGGAATCCCAATAGCTATCAATAAAATAAAAAGAAAACCCCCTCTCTGCCCAGACACTGGCATATAAGGAAGAAATAGAAGGAATGCTGATCACTCTTTAACAGATTAATAGTTATATCTGCTATTCTCCTTGACATAGGTATCATCAATATAGACATCATATTAGGTTAGGGGTTAGATTATCCAGAATAAGGTCTTTCGTATCTCTGTCAATAGTTAATTGTGTAACATTGGGCACATTATTTAATCCATTTGTAAATGGGGTTACACAGTTATCAGAAGTTTTTAATGCTGTGCTTATGGCATTAACATAATCCTATCACTATTTATGGCTAATTAAAGCAGTGATTCTGTTTGCTTTGTTTTTTGTTTGATTTTTTTCTCCCCTTCCAGCCTTCCTGAGATATAATTAACACACAACACTGGATGCTTTTAAGGTGTACAGCATAATGATTTAACATACATACATCGTGAAATGACTACCTCAGTAAGTTTAGTAAACATCTGTCATCTCAAATAGACATAAAATTAAAGAAATAGAAAACAATGTTTCTCCTTGTGATGAGAACCCTTAGGATTTACTCTCTTAACAACTTTCATATATAACATACGGCAGTGTCAGTTATATTTATCATGTTGTACATTATATTCTAGTAATTATTTATCATATAACTGAAAGTTTGTACCTTTTTATCATCTTCATTCAATTCCCTCTCCCTCCAATCTTCTTGCCACTGGTGAACACAAATCTGGTATCTTTTTCTATGGGTTTGTTTGTTTTTGAAATACAATTGACCTACAACACTATGTGAGTTCCTGGTACATAGCATAGTGATTTAATATTTCTGTATACTCCAAAATGATCACCATAATAAGACTAGTACTACTGTCACCATACAAAGATATTACATAATTGTTGACTATATTCCCCACACTGTACATTTAATATCTGTGACTCACTTATTCTGTAAGTGAAAGTTTTTACCACTTAATCTCCCTCACTTATTTCTCTCTTCCCACTCCACCTCCCCTCCGTTAGCATAATACCCTCTGGGTCCATCCATGTTGTCACAAATGACAAGATTTCATTCTTTTTAATGGTTGAGTAATATTCCAAAGTGTGTATATGTGTGTGTGTATCACATCTTCTTTATCCACTGTTGGGCACTTAGAGTGCTTCTACATCTTGGCTAATGTAAAAATTCTGCAATGAACATAGGGGTGCATATATCTATTCTAATTAGTATTTTACTTTTCTTTAGATAAATACCCAGGAGTGGAATTGCTGGAGAATACAGTAGCTCTACTTTTAATTTTTGAAGACTCTCCATACTGTTTTCCATAGTGGCTGCAAAAATTCACATTCTCACCAACAGTGCATGAAGGTTCTCTTTTCTCCACATTTTCTCCACATTGTCAACACTTACATGTTGTCTTTTTGATAACAGACATTTTGACAAGTGTGAGGTGATATGTCATTGTGGTTTTGATTTGCATTTCCCTGATGATTAGTGATTTTGAGCATCTTTTCATGTGTTTGTTGATCTTCTGTAGGTCTTCTTTGGAAAAATGTCTATTTTGTAATCAGGTTGTTTGTTTGTTTGTTTTTATGTTGTCTTGTATGACTCATTTGTATATTATGGATATTAACCTCTTACCGGATATATCATTTGGCTACTGGTGGGTATGGCCAAATCTCAAGTTAGCTGGCTAAGGAGCCCAAGGTGTCACAGGGTAGTTCCCTCTTCTGGTTGGACTGGGTCTGTTCATGACCGGTGGTGGGGTTGCAGTTGTTCCAGGGCTGGTGCCTGTCCACTGGTGGATTAGGCTGGGTCCCCAGCCTAGAGCTGGCCCATTGGTGGGCAGGGCTGTGTCCCAGACAGCTGAGGGCTCAGGGGTTCCCATGGCAGCTGGCTTGCTGGTGGACAGGGCTGTGTTCTCACCCAGCTAGCTCTTTGGCCTGGGGCATCCCAGGAATGGTATGGATAGGCTGGTGGGCAGTGCTGGGTCCCAGCACTAATAAGGTGGGGGGGATCCAAAATGGCCCCTGCCAGCATTAGTGTCCTCGTGGTGGTATGAGCTCCCCCAAATAGCTATTGCCAGCATTTGTGTCTGCAGGCTGAGTGCCAGTTACCTCCTGCCTCTCTGAAATTATCTGCAAGATCAAGTGAGTCTGATGCAAGCATCTTTCAAACGAATGCTTCTGCTCTAGTTCTTGGAGTGAGATTTTGTGTGTACACTTTCAGAGTGAAGTCCGTCTTTCCCACAGCCCTCTGATTCTCTTGAAAGTAAGCCCTGCTGACTTTCAAAATCAAATGTTCTGGGGGCTTGTATTCCTGGTGCAGAACCCCCGGGCTGGGCAGCTTGATGTGGGGTTGAATCTCTTACTTCTTGGGGGCAACCTCTGCAACTATGTTGGTCTCTCACCTGGGAGTATGTGTCTTGACTATATTGCATCCCTGTACCCACTACCCGTCTTGTTGTGGTTCCTTCTTTATATCTTTTGTTGTAAATCTTTTCTGCTAGTCTTCAGGTCACTCTCATCAGTAGCTACTCTATACATATTTGTAACTTTGATGTGCCCACGGGAGGAGGTGAGCTCAGAGTCTTCCTACTTCGCCGTCTTGGCCACTCTCCTAAAGCAGTGATTCTTCAATGGGTAGTGGGTGGATAGAACACAAACCAGAGGAAGAGGAAAATGTGTTAGATTCTCAGTGTAGAAGAAGGAAACATATATTTTTGATACATCTCTAACTGAAAAAGACTGGAAAAGATTTCCAGCTGTCTTCAAATGCTAGCAGCTTCTAAAACTCTCTTAGGTCACAGAATTCATGATGTCCTTTCCATCTGAGAGCTATAGAAAAATATATACAAGTGGATATCAAGAATTAGTATGAGGTAGCAATTTGTGGCAGGCATTGGTCTCTCCATTTGTTCCTGTATTACACATCTGCCTAGAAATTTCTGAATATAGAAATTGTTGCTTGATGTGTGATCATGATTTTATCACTCATGGGTTAAAATATGTGATGGTATGACACAATCTATGGGTAATGATTTGAAATCAAATGAATTTAGGCTAAAATTCCATTGGAAAAAAATATTATTTCCTTAAGATATTCCCATTCTTATGATAAATAGCTGAATTTACATACATAAACATTCCTTAGGAAATAAATAACTATTTAGTTATGTCTCTGACCATAAAGAATTAGAACAGCTTTCCTTTGTTACACTTATGACGGATTTCAAACAAGAGAGAGTCACGTGTGAGACAACGCAGAGCACAAGTCTCAGAGCAAATAGCTTCCAGTTTTGTTATAGCAAAGGTTAGTCATTAACATCATTTGACCTCAGCTTTTGCATTTATAAGATACAGAAGAATTAACAAGTCCACACAGAAGTGTGATAATTTTTAAAATGTAATTATATTAATAATGTGTGTAAAGTTATGTTGGCATATAGGCTATCAAAATAGGGGGATAATTCTCTTCTTCCTCTTCCTTTTCCTCTTCCTTTTCCTTATTCTTATTATGTCTAATATAACAAACTAGGAGTTTTGGTGGGAGGAAGAAATTAAACTCTAATATATGCTGTAACATTTCTATACATGTGCCAGTTTGATAGAAAATAGTGGCTTTAACTAAACTGAGTAGTCCGATCTAGACAAATAATAAAAAATGAATAATGAATATTGCATTGTTGACCTACATGTATGAAAATATCATATTTCTCCTCAAATTAGATTTTTTTCCTGAATGTCTATTTTCTAGTAACAACATAAAATCATACCTATCACCCAGGGTTAAAGCTTCAGGTTTGTTTTTTCTTTTTCCTTTACTTCAGCACGCTTGATCATATGTAAACCTGCAATATTAATGTGAGTTATACCTACTCTTCTGTTTCAGATTTCACAGCTATTATTTAATTTCTACCACTCATTTTCTCTCACTTAGTCTTTTACAACAGCTTCCTAAATATGCTGTGCTTTAATGAGCGCTGACTTCCTCACTTCATGTCCTTGTGAGGGACAAACCAGAACTAGACAAAAATTCAAATGACAGATTGAGAACTGATGAAAAGATCAGACATAAAAGATGCTAAATAATTAACTAGGGCTTTGTGCATGCTAGAAATTGTCTTTATATATATATATATTATTTTTTTTGTTGATGTATAATCAGAGAAATTGTTAATCCTCAGTAAAACTTGAAAGATATCTATTAGTTTAGACGCATCTAGCTAATATTTAGCAATTAAATTTTTGGCATAAAAATAAAATTTTATCAATGTTTGGTAATACCAAATAAGTTGGTTTTATGATTGAGTGTCAAAAAGAACTTGTACTATTACTCTATGCATACATTCATTCAGGTTTTTAATTTTATATCAACTCTGTCCTTAGGCTCTTGTTTCCCTTGTCACTATTCACAGTATATTCCAAATTCTGCTTATTTTAATGGCGTTACAAAGGTAGAAGGTGAAAAGATGTTACTTTGCAGGATGGCTGGATGAATAAGTGCTTGACAAGTAAAAGGAGAGCCACATGATGTATTTTTCATTGTATTTCTTACATTTCAACAGCAGCAAGTGTTTATAGCTAAAATAGTCACCAAATTCGAAAGCATCTGAAATGATTCAGCTACTTAAAAATTTAAATGTATATTCTATTTACCTCTAAAATATCTGAGGTGGATTTCAAAAAAATAACACCTTCCATAAGTTTTAAAAAATAATAAATTATATACTGGATAGGAGTAATCTAATCTGATTAACATCACCAGAGTGGTCAGTTCAATCAAACCTGTGTATTAAACTCACAGTAACATTTACTGTGTATTGGGCTCTTAGATATAAAAATGTGATAGACAAAGTCTTTACCCTCTAATTTCCATGGTGTCGTTCAGGAGAGAGACAGATACAGTAATTATAATGCAGTATGTTAGCACATATCTTAGTTTTCATTACATAGGAAACAACTCAATGTCAGTGGCTTAACAAATAAGAACATTTGTCTTACACACAAGTTCAGCTGATGGAGCCTTGGCTAGCTTAGTGGTACTGCTTCAGGCTTTGGAGCATCTGGGCCTGTCTCCAAACTGTGGATAGGAATGAAATCTGTTCTATATTTCTCCCATTTTTCTTTTACTAGTGGCCCCTTGGGGCATATTTTTTTTCATGGAGAATGAACAAGCCAACCTAGGCAAGCATATTAAAAATCTTTGCCTCAAATCTACTCATATATCATTGGCCCATAGCAAATCACATGGCCAAGCTTATGCAGCAAGGAATGTATACAAACCTCAAGAATGAAAGAGTGATGAGTAAATGTCTGCCAAACAATAGTCCAATTCATCACAGCACTTTTGGGAAATGAATCTCTTAAGTTAGCTGACAGTCTGAGGTTGGACTTTATTGTATAGTCAAATGGGAAACTTGAATGTACCTGTCTTCCTCCCAAATCACCTCTCCTACCTTGGCTTCTGCTTTAATGACAAGAAGTAATAGTAATCAGATGAGGCCCCATTATAGGACACTGTTTGAGCTCCATTTATTGGTGTGCACTTTGGTAGACACTTGAAGAGGCTCTCACCCACCCACCCAGTCCAGCCCAGCTGCCATATTGCCCCTGAGACTCTTGTCCTTTAGAAAAATGACCCAGATGAGCTAGCTAATAGTGACATAGGTCACCTTATTTAGCCTCTCTCTTATCATTCACTGAACATGCCCATGACTAGGGCTCAATAAATGGCTGATGTTAAGACTTTTAAATTTGATCTTAGAAGAAAAAGAGTTTTCATCCCTCCATTGGCAAAAACAAGCATCAAAGCAAACAAGCAAGGAATATTTTATTCAAGACCGTTGCAATAAGCGAGAGACACTGACCTCAACTCCACTTTAAAAAACGGCTAGAGAGTTTTTAAGATCTACGATCTTAGGCCATCTGCGTTTGCTAATCGGGCTTATCCAAAGAAAAAGTAAACTTTCTCCTATCTTTATAACAGGAGATCATTTTACAACTTAGATCAAGGGCTCACAAAGTTAAGGAGCTACCATCCCACAGAGACTGGGAGATGGGGCGCTAATTTCCTTGATAGTTACATTCCCAGGGGAGGGCTCCCAGATCCTTAAAATGAAATTCTCTGTAATTCCCGGTGTCTCTAAATTGGAAAGAGGCTTTTAAAGAGATTTATCTTCATTTCAAAGGGGCAGAGAAAAATTTGCAATTATAAGTTTCCTAAAGTAAATGCTTTAAGAAAAGAAAGGTCAGGGGACTATAGTCAGAGATTAAAAAAAAAAAAATCTAACATTTAGTCAAACTGAAGGGAATGTTAAAGACATCGTGGTCAAATCACAAGTTTGGATCTAGAAACTCCAGTACTAGGGTCTCAGGCAGAAGCCCAGCTGTAAAGCAGTACCTTTTTGACATTTGTTATTTTTGCTGTTGAGTAACGCTCCTTCAAAGAAGTTACAAGAAAGAAGGTGACTGTGACAAAAAAATAAGATTTAGTTATTCAATAAAAATGTATTTTAAAAAAGATTTAGTTATTTCTGGGCGCTGCAGTTACATAATCATCTTAATACAAAACAAAAACTGAAGAAAACTCATTCTTTCTTTGAATATTTTTTAAGCAGATGAGAGACACAAGCTGATCTCTGTTTTATATTATCTACAAAAACGATTGTTGAGTAGTGTGGAGAACAGACACCCTGGAGGCAAGAGAACCACTAGGAGGGAAAGAGAACTTTTACTAAAGCAGTAAAAATTGTGGATGGAAAGAAAAGGGCATATTTTAAAAATGATGAAACTAGTAATATTCAGAAAGAGGCTGGATTAATGCAATATGAAGGCTTTCAAGTTTTTAATGTGGGTGGCTAAGAGAAAGGTTGTTAACTCTTATATTCGGTAGCAAAAAATTATTTTACGAAGATCCATTAATATTTGCTACCAAAAATGATAGTATCTCAAGGATGAGGGAGACTAGTAGGGGTCACAGATTGACCTAATGCAGAAATTCCTTCCATAGCATCATAAAGACAGTTTCTCTTTCTCTGATGTTACTCTGGTGATGGGAAGATTATTTCCTCTTATAATATTGCTCCTTCTTAGCAGATAGTTTTAATTTTTAGGTACTTAGATGTTATATTTCTCTTCTTCATATGACAAGATTTCTAGACCTCCTACCACCAGCCTAGCTCTTCTTCTGGATATACTCCACTTTTATTGTTTAAATTGAGACTCCTAAAACCAAAATACTGAAACCAAATACATTACTTTAGAACTAGCTGAGGTTTGCCCCCCCCCCCCCAAATTAAACTGTTGATCTTAGCTTTAAGTCAACCATAATTCTTACACAATTTTTCATATACAACAGTTAGGTCTTTTTTATAGAAACTCATAACAGAGTTTTTCTTAACCTATTAGTGTCAGTGAATATTCCTTTTTTTCAGGGTTTAAAATGACTTAGCTATGATTTCCTCTGAAGGTTGAGTTTAATGTTCCTTGAAATGATTTAGCTATAGTTTCTTCTAAAGGTTTAGTTTAATGTTCTATATATGGAATCTCATATTTGCTTTAATTTCAATGTTTGGTTTGTTTCCTCATTCTCCTTTGTGGTATTCTGTTGGTCTAACTGGCATCTTTGAGTCCCTGAAAACTTCTCAAAACATTTTTAATTCCAGATTTTATTGTTTTGTTCATCTTATTTACTAAATTTTCATCCTCTCTAGTAAGCCAAATGCACATTGCCATTTCTCAAATTCTTTCACATTTTTCTTTAGGCAACTGATGGCCTCAATTTATGACACTGTGCTTATTTACTAACAAACACAGATCCAATGAGCTGTTCATATGAGTAGATATTTTCTGAGATTTTAGATAAACATATTTTTTCCTCTTCCTCCTCTAAATGACTGTAGAGTTTTTTGTTCTTTGGAAGTTTCTGAGAAAGCTGTCTTTTACTAATTTATACACCCTGTCATTCATTCATTGTGCACAAGGGAAATAAATGGGAGGTTCTCAGCACTGGAACTGGCTTTGTGGGATTGAGAGAAGGCATATGATTCTTACATACCCCTCTACTGGGAATATATCAAAAGGAAATGAAACAAAGATATCAGAGATATATGTACTCCCATGTTCACTGCAGTATTATTTACCAAAGCCAAGATATGAATACAACTCAAGTGTCCATAATAGAAGAACAAGTTAAAAAAAAATGTGAGGTTATATGCACATATGTGTGTGCGTGTGTATATATATAAAACCTCACATTTTATAGAAACATGTCCATAAATAAAATGGACATTATTAAGTCTTAAAAAGAAAAAGAATTGCCAATCATTCCATAACCTTAAGAAAATTTACTCATTGAAAATAAAATGAAAATTCATCCTTAGTGCTGGCAGGAAAGAACAGTGCTCAAATTTGGTCCCCCATTGGAATGAATGGTTTCTCGACAGGGTAACAAATGAAAATTGGATCAGGGACACATTTTCAATGAAAAAGACACATTGCCAGATGGCTTCTTGGCAAAGGAAAGGGAAGAGCTGATTAAACGGTCATGTGATGACTTCAAATTCAGCAAAGTGCAGCCTAACAACTTCTCGTTGTGAAGGATAAAGGAGGGCATCCAGGCACTGGGTATGGTTTTGATATGATTAAGGTTTAAGAGTAGTCTGCAGTTTCATTGGTTTTCTGCCATTGTTTTCAATAAGGAAAAACACGAAATTAATCTCAACCAAGAACAGAATTATCTGCTGAATAGAACTTGAGTTTCCCCAAAACTAATTCTTTGAAATCTTGGTGCCAAATACTCCTCATAAAGCACAATTTACTTTTCAAGAAAAACCTAGTGTGTATGTTCATTTACAGACACGGCTATTACGTGATGAATTAGGATTTGGCTCCCCTTATCGTACTGAATAAAAAGTGGAGCTACTATAAAACTTGTACCAACATGCAAACATGTCCCCTAAGGACTTGTTATCTTTGCTTGCCTGTCATCTCTCTCCTTTCTTTTAATAGGACATCACTAGTTTGCCTTCATAACTGGACTGGCCCCATATGTAGGAGCTGTCAATTAAAAGGTTTCCAACCCACCCGGCTGGGGAGAGCCAGCAGCAATATGCTGTATCCTTGGATTCAGCACTTGGTCCGGGAGTGGGCATATAACTCAAGCAGAGCTGTCAACATCAATTTTGGAACTGGTATAGATGCTGGGAGAGGATCTGCTCCTGATGCTCTAGATTCTAAAAAACATGCTAGCCAATTGCTACCACATAGTGAGAGTCTGCCAGGGAATAAAGGAAAACTCAAAAAGCAGAGACAAACATGAGAGGAAAAGAGAGGCATGGTTCTAATGGTATTGTATCCACGCCAGGCTCCCGCCTTGCTTAAAAGCACCTCTCATCTTATAATTTTCAAACATTTTAAGTTACTAATATTCTTCTATAATTATTGGAACAAAAGAACCAAGCAAACAGCATTGCAGAGTAATTTTCTAAAAAAGCAACATCCACAATTGTATGTGTGTGGTCTGCAGAATCTAAGATCTTTGAGGTAAGAGGCTATATTACACAAATTTCTGTCTCCCCATAGTCTAGGACTCACAAGACTTTTAAATCTAATTGAATACTGAATTCTTTGCCATACCAGATAATATATACAAACTCATCAGGAACATAGTTCGTATCTACTGAACATGTGAATTAACTATTTCTTATCTTACTGCTGGGTTTTTTTGCCTTAAGTTTGTAGTTTTTTTTTTTTAAGTTTTTTTTTTTTTTAAATAATGTTTTCATGTTCTTGTCTGACTCCATAATAGTCGACATTGAAAAAGTAATAATTAGATATTCAATTAGAGGGGGTCCATACGACTTGATTTCTATTTGCACTCTTCTGGAGAAAATTCCATAACATAAATGAGCATATTCATTAGTATTTGTGATAATTCATGAACATTATCATCAGACTGTGTTTTTACTTAGCATCTTCTGCACTACTTAAAGCATTTTTATTCATACTTTTTCATTTTTCCTCTGTACCTTCTTTTCAAGGAACCTGCTGCTCTGTGAACAACGTAATTGGTAGAAAACAACTTGGCTACAAAGTAACCAACCAACAAACACCAACTAAATGAAAAACCCCCTTGCTGTTGTTGTGTTGGGATTCCCCAGATGTATAAGCTACACATATTTTACTGAAGCTTTCATAATGGAGATGTAAAGAAAATTTACATTATTAACACTGAAATTTTCAATTAAGAAAGCCCAGTTAAACATCTTTTCTCAATTTTCAAGTTTTTGTTTTGAAGTCACAGAGTCTCTTCTCTTTCCTTTCCCTACAGGACTTAATATTCCCTAATTTTTCATCTCCCCTTTCTTGTCTCTTCTCTCTTTCTTATTTATATAGAAGAGTTTAGCTCTGTACCCACCATTGGCCACCATCACTCCACTCATCTAAATGATCAACATGCCTTAAAACATACTTCTCAAAGCTTAATATGCATACAAATCTCCTGGAAATCTTGTCAAAATGCAGATTCTGATTTAGTGGTTTGGGGGAGGGAAACTTCCTGAGATTTTGTATTTTTAAAAACTGAGTGACACAAATGTTGTAAGCCTGAGAACCACCCCTTGAGTAGCAAGGAGTAAGAGGATGATCACTAATTACCAAATCCAGTTTCCTCCCTTTCTAACACCAGTTTGTGCCAGTGTATTTTTTGAGACACAATTTGCTCATCTATAAAATGGGAATAAGTATACTCTACTTCTGTACAGTAATTATGTAGTTTAAACAAGGTTTTGTTCTGAAAGTGCTTTGTAAACCATAGCAATCAGGTAAATGTAAGGGGTTAATGGTTTTTGCTGGGGGGGGGGGGGTAATTAGGCTGCTTCTTTGATTTCCGCTTGAAGGAGGTACTGGGGATAGAACCCGGGACCTCTTGGGTGCTGAGCATGCCCTCTACCACTTGAGCTATACCCTTCCCCCGAGGTTAATGGTTTTTGAATTCTATGTTTGCATGCATGCTACCATTTAACAGATAACTACAGATGACCTACTGGCGCAAGGTCCTGGGTTAGGTGATGAGGTTACATCTGTGAACCAACAACACAGTTTCTTTTGTTATCCAATTTATAATTGGTAAGAGAGCAAAATGTTAGGATATTACAACTTGGATTATTTAATTACAAATATCTTCTAATAAGAAAAAGTGTATGAGTGCACTTGATGGTGGCCTTTGATCTCCTCTAGGAGTAATATTTCACCTGCTTTGAGTCACAGGAATAATAATTACTAATTTAATTCAACAAAGAGAAGAATAGAGAATATCCAGGCAGAAGGAACTAAACATTCTACAGTAGGAATCACATGGCTTGTTCACAAAACTATTTTTTATATTCAGCCCATTGTGATTTGTGTTTCTTTCACATTTATTATTATGATGCATTTTATATTGGATTGAATGATTTGATTTGATTTTTTAGGGAAGAGTAACTGTGAAGTTCTTCTACCTTCAAAACTGTAGAGTGGTCCTCAAATCTTAAGTCACATGATCAGTTTTTTGACTGTGCACCAGGGTACAACATACAACCTACCTCCCCAGGTTTCTAAACGGCAAATTCACTTTGTTGTCATTAATAACTCACCCTATGGGAAAAGTCTCTGAAGCACCCTCTTTTTGGTTACAGTTCTGAGTTCTTAAATTCAAAGTTCTTAGAAGCTTACTTGAGGAACAATAGAAAGGGAACATGAGACAGATTTGTAGGAACAAAAATAGTTCTATTGGGGGTAATTCGTATGGAAGATAAAAGGGAGAGGAAGTAGGAGTAGGTAGGGAGCCTTCAAAACCAAGATGCCTTTGTAAGACATGTGAAAGTAACGATGAAAGGAAGGAGAATTCTGTAGTAAGGACAGCTCTGAGAAAGCCTCCGCTAGCCCAGTGGGAGGGAAGATACAGAGATTGTTCCTCTACTGGGCGGAAATCGGGAGTCCTTGTAGGATCACCTGGCTCAGTCATTGCGTGGGGCTGTGAGGAGATGTGTGGTAGCAGAGGGAGCTCTAGAGGGTGTCATCAGCTACACAGCTGCAGGCTGTCAGCTGAGCGACCAGTGCGGAAAGTTCCCTCTTGAAAAGAGGGCTCAATGACAGTGCCTCAGTGTCTCCTTCACCACTGCAATCTCTTCCACTATTTTTTCTCTACTAGTTTTTTCTCATCAAACGTATGACTTTGGGTGCATTTTGAATAGTGACAAATTTTGCATTTTTATTTCTTACAATTTTTTTTTCTCAGAGCATCAATTGACTTCTCATTCTATGTGTGATGCTTTCATTTTCCCCCAAGTATTTTGTTTTCATTTGGAGCTTCTGTGTTTCCAGTTTTGGTTAAGAAAAATCTACTTACCCCCAAGTTATAGAATTTTCTACTAATATTATTATTTAAAAATTACTGTGCTTTTAATCTTTGATTTATTGAAATGTATTATTTTATGATATAATTTATATTTGGTAGACAATATTTCATTTTGTTTCTTTCAGATAAATAGCCAATTATACCACCAACATTTATTAAATAAACTATGCTTTTCCCATTCATTTTAAGCAACATATTGTCACATAGTTTTTCCATATTTTATTTAGATCAACTTATGAACTGTAAGTTATAGATCAGTAAATTATTTCTACTCCGGGGCCATACTATATTAATTACAGTAACCTTATAAGTCATAAATAAATTGTTATAGCAAGTTCCCATTCAATATTCATTTTAAAAATGTGAGTATGAAAGAATGAAGAAGTTGATACGTACTTCCCACCTCCTCAAAAAGAAAAAAAACTATAAAATTGAGCAAAAGTAGCAAAAGTTGCTCTGGACACTACTAAACAATAAATGGAAAAGACTTTATCTAAAAAAAAAACTGCCAAAACTATGGAGAAGATGCATGGGAGACAGTGGGCTTTTCCAAGGATGTGTTCTCATACCCACTCCCAGTGTGGTTAGTGCAGTGCTGACCACGTAAGGTAGGAGCTTCAGTGCATGGGGAGTGCTGTCATGGCCTGTGGTAGATGACCAAAGCACAAACTGAATGGTGTTGTCAATAAAGTAGCACATTCAATAGGAAATAAGTGAGAAAAGCCTTCAATTCTGCTATCTTGAGATTGTAGTCCCATTTGAGGCTATCGATGGACCTACCATTTATTTTCCAGGGGAACCATAGAAATGAAAGAGCATTAAAAGAGTGAGACAAACTCTTAATTCATTCCTGGACTGCATGCACATGTGGGTGAGATCCAAGAGGACATGGTAAAAAGCAAGTGTCAAAAGAGACTTGAAAGTTATCTGGATTTTACATATTGCTACCTAACTGAACACACATCTGTCTGCAGAGGGTAGAAGTCTTATGGGCCCACAGTGTTTGAAGACAATGTCTAACTAATTGTTGGCTGACCAAGCAGTGAGGTGTGTGGATACAGGAATGACCCCAGAGAGTCAGGCTGGGGAAAAAAAATCAAAAATAAGAAAAGAAATACCAACTGAGCAGAGACATCAACTACTGCAGAATCCAGAATAGGTGCAATCTAGTACCTAACATATCCTGTTTTCAGCAAAAGGCTATGAAATATACAAAGAAACAGAAAACATGACCTATTTAAGAAATAAAGCAGTCAATGCACTGTTCCTGAGTAGGTGCAGATGTTGAATATATCAAAGCCTTCAAAGCAGAAATTGTAAATATAGTCAAGAATTAAAAGAAGGCATGTTGAAAGGTTAGAAAAACTTGTGGTCAATGAATCAACACTTAAGGAAATCTTAATAAGGAAATAGAAACTATTTAGAAGGAACCAAATGGATATTCTGAAGTTGAGAAATAGTGTAACCAAAATGAAAATAGATTGTCCCAACATCATATTTTAGATAGCAGAAGAAAGAATCATCAGACTTGAAGATGGATCTATTTAATTTATCCAGTCTGAAAGAAAAATATTTTTAAAAGAGGAATAGAGCTTCAAAAACCTATGGAGTAACATGAAACATACCAACATATATGTTAATAGGAGTCTCAGAAGTAAAAGAGAGAAAACTATTTTAAGAATAATTGCCTAAAACTTCCCAGATTTGATGATAAACAATTTACAGAGCCAAGAAGCTCAAAAAAAAGTCACATGGGACAACAAGAGATCTGTATCTGGACACTCATAGTTAAACTGCTAAAATACAAAGACAAAAAAAAAACTTGAAAGCAGCAAGAGAAAAATGACTAATTGCCTACAAGGAAACAACAATATGATTAATGGCTAACTTCTCATCAGAAACAATGAAATCCAGAAGGCAATGAGATGCCTTTTGCAAAGTGCTGAAAGAAAAAATAAAAACCTGACAACCCAGAATGTATATGCAATAAAACTACCATCAAAAATGAAGGAAAATAGACATTCACAGATAAACAAAGATTAAATGAATTCATTGCTAGCAGATATGCCTTAAAATATATTAAAGGAAGTCTTTCAGTCTTAAAATACATGACATCAGATGGTAACTCAAATCTACAGGAAAAAATAAAAAGCATTGTAAATGGCTAAAATGTGGATAAATATAAATGACTGCAAATGTATTTTTCTCCCTCCTCTGAAATAGTTAAAATATTACTGCAAAAGGTAAGGCTATAACATTGTATCATTGGATTTATTACATACATAAATGAAATATACATGAAAATATTAGTACAAAAGAAGGAAAGGAAATAAAATCATACAGGAGTAATGTCACTATCTATGTTCAGAATTAACAAAGGATTAACTCTGTAGAGCAACCACTAAGAAAATAACTTTTTAAAAAGTGCTAATAAACAACAGAGAAATTAAAGTGGTACAATAAAAAATTTAATAATCACAAAACAAGGTACTGTGAATGAAAAATATTGCCAGCCATACCAGTAAAGGATGCTGTGCTCATCAAGTCATCAGCCACTACCACCACCTCGACAGTGAGCCTGGGTGGAACAGTCTCTTAAAGAAAGATCTGAGAGGCTGCCCCCCAGGCTTGAGTCCTCAGAAAGTCCGCTGTATACAACATAACTCTCAACTTTTAGGTTGTGCATTTTTTAGTTGGTAGAAAAGAAAAAACAAGAGAAACCAAAAAGACTTGACACATTAAAAAAACAGCAAAATGACAGAGATTAATGAAATCAACAATATTACGCATGGATAGATTAAAACTCTAAGCCAAAGGTATTTTTAGACTGAATTAAAGAACAATATCTAATTATAGTCGGCCTACCAATATACACTACAGACTCATAAACACAGATCAGTTAAGTAAAAATATAGAAAAAGTTGGATTATGCAATCAGTAACCATGCATAAAAGTGCTGGCTGGAGGGGATATATTAATATCAGACAGAATAGTCTATAGGACAAAAGATATTATTCAAGACAAAGAGGAGCATTTCATAATAATAAATGGATTAATACATCGGGAAAGTATAATGCCGTTAATATACATGAACCTAACAAAGGACATGGAGCAAAACGTAAGAAAATTAAAAGCATAAACAGGCAACTTAAAAATTGTACGTAGAGATGTGAATACCCTCTGCCAAAAACAGAACAGAAAATGAGTAGGATTATACATGATTTGACCAGCACTATCAGCCAACTTGACCTACTTGATATATATAGACTATTCCACCAGATAAGAAAAGAATACTCATTCTTTTCCTGAATACATGCATTCTTCAGGATAAAACTTAGACTAGATCACAAACCAAGAGTCATTAATTTTAAGGGACTGAAATTATCCAAAATGTTGAATTAGAAATTAATAATAGAAAAAAATTGGGAAACTCCCAAATACTTCTAATCATAGATCATATTTCTAAATAACACATACATTAAGAAAGAAGTCATAAGGGAAATTTTAAAATATTGTTAACTGAATGAAAATAAAAACACACATGAAAACGTATGGGGACAAACAAATCAGTTCTTAGAAGGAAATAATATGGCTTCAAATGCCTATTTTGGGAAAATAAAAAGATCTTAACAAATAATCTAATGTCCACCTTAAAAAACTAGGGAAAAAAATTAAGCCAAAATTAGGCAGAAAATACTAAAAATCAGACAGAAGTCAAGTAAACGGAAACAGGAAAACAACAGAGAAAAATCGGTAAAACCAAAAACTGATTCTCTGATATACAGTCAACAAAATTGAAAAATTGTAGCTAGACTGACTCCATCACTCTAACTCTCTCCTTGAGCAAACTTTAGTCCGGCTTCTCTGTTCCTGTCGAAGGCTCCACACGTATCTGTATCTGCCTCTGATGCTTCAAGCACCATTGGATCTGCTGGATCGTGGACCCAAATGGCAGGACAGCTTGCACAGTGGACTGGACCCGCTATAAAGCCTTCTGTTCTGGGCCTCACTCATAGCAAGCAGCTTTTCTGGTCACTTGGCAAGCGAGCCAGAATAACACATCCAAACAAGTCATATGTTGTGTCTCCGGAATCGAAAGAGGACACTAGGCATTGTGCCTTTTTTTTTTTTTCTTCTCTTTTTTAGGTTGTAGGAGGTGCCAGATTTAACAACTTATTCTTCACTTTGGAAGGGATATCTCAATGTGCCCTACACTACCCAGTAGCATTTATTGAGTAAGAAGTATTCACAAAAGATGAATTGAAGATACATACAAGACAAGAGATGTTTATTAAATTTAGTCAGCAGTAATGAGTTATGCTCATCTACTGAAGAGAGATTTTTCAGATCAGCTAGATGGTGGGAAGAGAAGAACCAAAGAAGAGACAAAAAGCAGTATTTTAAAATACTTGGTATTCTTCTAACCACAAAAATGAGTGGAACCATGAGACTCAAAGGAATCAAAGCCAGTTAAAGATTTGGGTCAAATCTACAATGGGATTAAACTGTTCTTGCCCGCCATCAAAATGGAAACGTCTTCTTATGGTATTAATGTAGTGAGAAAAATAAATGGAATACACAAGATATTTTGAGCAGTCAGTCAGTCTTCTGTTGATGCTCAAAGTCTGATGCAGATGAATTCAAAGCTGCTCTCACTGAAGCGGAAAAGGAGCTCCACACCTCTCTGTACACTTCCTCCACCTTCCTACCACGGAGCTGTGAGACACCTCAGTGAGACTCCCCTTCTCCTCTTCCGTAGCTTCCCCATTACTTCCTGTCTCCTGGTTATATTAGAATTCTTACTTTTTTTTTTTAGGTGCAGACACCAAACATTAATAAATCTAGAGTTTAGAAAAAGGCTTCTTTTAGTTGTTAACAATGTCAGACCTGTTTAGTGAATTTAACTGAATCCTGAATTTAGAAGAAAGACATACATTAATCAAAAAACTATTATAAATGGGTGAATTAGTATACCTTTCACCTTCTTAGAACAATGACATTTTTAAGGAATGATTACTAGTTTTTGCAGACTTAAATTGTCTGCATTCAATGTTAGGGCTAAGTACTTTGAACACTTGTTATGAGACAGCCTGATTATGTCTGAGTTGTAATTATTTATTTTCTCATCTTTTTTTCCTTCTGACTAGGGAATTAATTTAATCTGCATTTCTGTCTCCTCTGCTAGTCTGTAAGTTCTATGAAGGCAGCAAATGTATTTATGCATTTCTTGTACCCCAGAGCCTAGCAAATAGCCTGGTATGAAGTAGGTGCTCAATCAATATTTTTCAATAAAATTGAAGCCCACAAAAGACATTTTTTCTTTCCCCATGAAAGTAAGGCTGGTAATTTTGCAGACATATTTTCAAAATGTCTTATTTTTCATGATTGTGACAGTTGCTGCATATGTCCTAGAATTTTTTTTTTCTTTTTACAGAGGAGGAAATAGCTAACAGTTCTTATTATATAAAGTAAAGGATTTTGCCATAAAACTTGAAAATAGACTGCTTTTCTTACATTCTCAGGGCTTGCTCCAGGCATAGGAACACATATTTTCGAAATAAAATACAATTAGTATTTTCATAAAAGGAGAAACCATTGGCTTCATTTTACTCTCCTGTGTGAGCTGATGCTCGGTGACAGTTCCTATCCTCCATGGACTTGTCTGACAATTCTGACTAGGCAACGCTAGATTGGAACAGGGTAAGAATATAATTGTGCTCTTGTTAAAACATGCTGTAATGTCAGGCACACTGAATTTTAATTCCCACGGTGGATCCAGATAATCAGGAAATTTTCCAACTGCAGGAGGACTTTGAAATAGCATGTGACATTTTTACAGCTGGTCGTAATTTCATGCTTTGTCACCTTTGATCAAAGCGTCACCTTAAATGAAGGCAAGGAGACAGAAAATGCTACAGTGAAATACACAACATAACCAATTTACCTGAGTCTAAGAGTAAAATTCACATGCCATAATAATGCTCCCTCCAAAACTCACATGCAGAGGGAACCCGATTAAATTGGAAAATGTGTAGAGCTAACAGCATATTGTGAATTATCTCTAATATTATTTTAAAATTTGAATCTATCACAACTCATCTCAAAGTATGGAAATGGAGAGAAGGAATCAAATTAATGGAAAAATGCAAGTTATGTATATACTGATTGCTCACCCTTTATAAGGAAGTATAGCCTCTGTGATAAATAATATATAGGTAAGCATTCTCCCAGCTACACCTGTTACCTGACAACCCAACACCTGAGAATCAAGCAATATGTATTGACTGCTTCCTCTACCAACGTAGTTCTCACTGGGAAACTATCAAGGGTTAGTTTAGAAGGATGAACTATTTAGGACAATCACGAATGTTTACGATACTATGCAACTTGGTGGTGGAGAAGGAAGTTATCTGCTGTCAAACCTCCTAGGTTTGATACAAATTTAGTTGTGAAATGTTCAAATATTTGCCATCTATCTTAGTCTGTTTGGGCTGCTATAATAAAATGCCACAGACTGAGTAGTTTATAAAAAGTAGAAATGTACTGCTCACAGTTCTGAAGGCTGGATGTCTGAGATCAGGCAATGCCACTCCTCTCGGTGGCAGATTTCTCCTCATGGCAGGAGAGGCTAGGGAGCTTTGTGGAGTCTCGTCTTTATAAGAGGACCAGAGGCTCACCCTCATAACCTACGTACCTCCCAAAGCCCCCGCCCCCAATGCCATCATACTGGGTGTTAGGATTTCAACATATGGACTTCATGGAGAATCCAAACAATCCAGACCGTAGCACAAGCCAATGATTATATTGTACATTTTAAAACTTCCTGTTTTCCTGCTGCCTCAACATCCCCCAAAACAGGCTATGAGCACCCCTCCGAGATGACCAGGTACACCAGTATGAAAAGTTCCCCTTCTTGCCCTTCCCTGACTGTGACCTAGTGACATTCAAACACACCAGTGAGATCCTCTCTCACCTTCTGCTGAGTACTCCACCCTGACCCTCACTTGCCCATGGGTTCTCACTCTCAGCTCCCCACCCACTTGGTTGAACTGGCTCCCTTGATGTTCTGACTTGAGGCCCCTTTATGACTGTCTCTCCAGGACCTGAGAATGTAAGAAACTTGGTTTTCTTGCACTTGTCCAGTGTTCCTCTTGTGGCCACACCTGACTGACCATCTAACGAAAGAACATAGGACGACACAGCAAGGGCTTTTTAAAGGAGATGAAAGCAATGTCTGCATGAGTCATCTAATGAGTTAATGTTAGAAAGGAAGAATCTAAAGCCCACAAGGATAGTGACTTGATCAAACTCCCCAAACTAATGAGTGGCAGAGTAAATCTTTTGTCTCAGATCTTTTAATAGGTACCTAGTTTTTTTCTGTAAATACACTAAGCTGCTTCTCTAAATATCTGATTTTCCCATGTTCTCTCTCATTTTTCACAACAGGTTACTTCCATAAAGTAAAATAATAAAGACCAATAATTACTGCAAAGATTTTTCACACATATTAATAAAACTCTCAGTCAGTTAATCTGTTCAAACAAGTTTGGATAAATTAGTTCAGGATTACTATTTTAACAGTTAATACACGTAAAACTAATCAAACAGTTGTCTATGTAACTGCAAATAGCAAGAAGTTCTTTCCTTCCCTTCTTCTCTTTTTGGTTGTTGCTCTCCATCATGCTGTAACTAGCTACCCTATAATTTAGTGGTCTAAAACAAAAGCTTGTTACTGTGTTTCCTGATTTTGTGGATCAGGAATTTGAGCAAGGCTCAGATTCGTGATTTTTCTGCTCTGTGTGGACTTACTGGGGTCATTCTATGGTATGCAACCGTCAGATGGGTAAATTAAGAGGGTCCAAGATACCTTTACCCAGATTTTTGTTTTCTCAGCACAGATGGCTAGAAGGTTGGGCTCAACTGGGTCACGTTCTCCATGTAAACCTCAGAGCCTCGCCATGTGGGTTCTTCAGCAGGGTCATTGGACTTCTTACCTGGCACCCTAGTGCTCCAAGAGACTGCGGGGGAAACTGTCTGTGCTGTTGAAGGCTAAGCCAGAACTGTCATGGTGTCCCTACCGTGCTCTATTTGAAAAGGTAGCAGCAAAGTAAGCCCTGATCCTTGATGGGAGGAGTGTCAGTGCACTTGCAGTTATCCTTAATCTTGCACAATACATTATCAGCCCTAAGGTTACATTCAAAGCCTTAATAATTACCTTCTTTCCCTTAGCCGTCTGATTTAGAATAGCTAAGCTTTCTTAATCAATGTTTAATAGGAATATATATTAGTCTTGGGGACAATTCAGAGTTACTCACGTTGAAATAACTAAGGTGGTCTTTTTCATTCTATGTTTGTAAACTGTCAGATACACTTTAGCTTTATTTACACGTCCTGCTTAAAAAGATTTACATTTTTGGTTTTACTGTCTATTGTTATGTTGTAGGGTTTTGACATCATTGAGACTCAAATTCAAGTAGATTTCTTCTGAAAAGCCTTTTTCCACTGCTTGGGCTCACTGCATATTTTTTAAATGATTTGTGAGTAAACTATAGATAGTATGACTATATCTTATCAAAGTGAAATTAACAAGAAAGGGAAACAAAAGAAAGTATCATTTTTAAGTGACTATGCGATGTTGGGTATGTTGATAGTTATGTAGTAACCACTGGCAGATAATATACTTTATTTAATTGTGGCAAGAGAAGCTAATATATTATTAATATTAATATTAATATTATTATATTAGTTGGATTTTTACAAATCAAAAGAAAATGTCGCCTAAATTAGGAAAACGATAGTCAACCCAAGAATTATACCTCCAAACCCATATGTTTCCTGATTTTATGGAAGTGGGAGATAATCTTGGTTGGGCATTTATATGTGCTCTAGTCTCCATTCCAAGTTTTAGCCACTTTAAACAACACAAATGGTTAGAGGACTTGAAAAGTTCATGTGACTGCATTACCTGTATGTAAAACTAGTGTTAAAACAGGAATCTAGTCATGGTTTTAATGGTAAATGAAATAGAATAGATCAAATATTGCAAACAATTTTCAATATGGAGTCACTTTTCAGATGGATAATTTTAAATTTAATGAATGTGAAACAAACTATCTAAATATTTTATTACTAAAACTCAAACTCAGAAGTAAAAGAGATTATGCTGTGATATTTCTCTGACAGAAGAAAATCTTGGAAGCAGTTGTCAAAATCATATTTTCTCACATGAAAGGAAGTGAAACCACCACAGATACTAATAGTATCCAAGAAAAAAGTCAGGTGATTACCAAAGCTAATCAGCATTTCTAAAAACTCAGATAAATTTGAGACTATAATAGGATTACACTCTCTGCTACTCAAGCCATCAATATTTGCATATGAAACTGGTAAGGTTTAGAAATTGGGATAGCGCTACTAAGCCCAGATTTGTGTCAGTAACAGCTGGAACTTTTCTTGACTTTTCTTTCTGCAAAGAAAAAAATAGGAATTAAAAAAAAAGCCTCCTTCAAAGTAGTTGCTTTGAAATCTCGTGATTAGATGAGACTCAGTCTGATATCAAATCAGAGAGCGAGAAAGAGAAAGAGGGAGAGAAAATCATTTCAAGTGCTAATTATAGGAAGTTCAAAACTCAAGAAGAATAGCAGAATACTTTTAGGAAACTTATCTTTTAAAAAAATTCCAGTGTAACTAAAGTCACATGAGACAGAATTTAGGTAAAAGAAAATGTTTTCTTCTATAAAATAGAAAAGAAGGATGTTAGAAGACATTACATAAAAACACATATTATTGATTTAAGAATGCATACTTGGTAAAAATATATTAACACAGGATAGTGACAAAATAGAATAGCATGACATTCAACATTATGGATCCACTTCCCCATAGTTGAACAATTAAATTTCAGTAGCGCAGAATGATTTACTGTTTTTGATTGATGAGCATCGAAATGCTAAGTCTGATTGTGGAAGAGTTGATTGAGTTGACATGCCAAAATAGATCAACTTGACTGATTGCGCTGAGTGACTCTAACCAATTCTTCAGTAAAGCATTGTGCAAAAATAAAACGATTTCAGTATATCTTACTTGTTAAGTTTAAAAACCACACCTTTAACTCCCAGAGAGTCAATTCTAATCACATGAAAGAACTTTAGACTTTCCCTCTCTATTAAAGGAGCCACCAGCCATATGTGGCTATTTAAATTTAAACTTACATGAATTAAAATTAAATAAAATTAAGTTTGGAGTTCCTCAGTCGTATTAGTTCCATTTCAAGTGCCCAACAGTCCCATGTGGCTCATGGCTCCCATACTGGACAGTGCAGATATAGAACCTTTTAATCACAGCAGAGAGTTCTTTTGGACAGCACTGATCTAGAGAATTCCACTGGCTGAAATTAAGCTTTTGTGTATTAGAGACAATCTAATATTGTCTTGTAAGATCCTTCAAAGATACAATAATATAGAACGAAAGGTTATTGATATTACCATAGTTACAACTTTTGACAAATGGGATAAGTAAAAGATAAACAATAGACTTTTTTTTCTTAATTGGCTAAGAATAAAAATAAGCATAATTCTAACTAGTAGACTAGCCTATGGAAATAAGCACAACATAATTTGTAGTCAAATAAAATTGATGCATTCATGATGACTTTTAAAAAATCTGCAAGATTAACCAAACTTTAAATTTGGCCCTCTTCACTCTTTTTTTCACCCCCCAAATTCTGAGCTCGGATCAAGTGTAAAAACTGTCATAGTTATAATGGTCAGTAGTAAAAGCTTTTCATCATTGCTCAGAACTGATTAGCTTTTCACATACAAACCCACCAGGGCCCATTCTCATTTACCGGTCAACAAGTTAAGCCCTCAGTTATCCACTGTCACCTTTATACACACACACACCCCTACCCGACATAACCCCTTACTATTTTAAATGACTTTATACTTTTGCTTCTCAGAACTACAGAGATCATGCATCAGGTAGACTAGAAGTTCTGATACTCAGATTTGATTATTTTTATCACTGATCCACTTTAGTAAGAGCAGATCTCAGAAAACCTCTTCATTCTTGACTGAAGTGAATGTGAATTCAGCAAGTGACCTGATATTATCTTCTGTAGTTAAAAAAAATACTTTTTGACCCACCTTTATGAATCTATACAGTAAAAACTAAGGCCTTACTATAGAAGGAAGCTTATTTGGGATAATTTCTAGAGGTAAAAGCTTGGAAACAACGTAAGTGTACACCTATAAGGAAATAGTTGAATAACTATGGTACACTCATCATATAAAATTATACAGTTTTTTTAATGTGTTAGATCTTTCACCTTTCATGTGCAGAGATCACAAAGTACACAAACATGACTTTTAAGTAAAAAAAGTGAATGAAAAAACAAATACAGAAACACAAGAAGAATAAGGAAAGAATGAGGAAAAGCTATAATAATTGCCAAATGTAAAATCAAAAGTTAACTATATTAATATGCAATTTACATGAACACGAACAAAGTTGTGGAACATTATATACTACGCTTTTAATATTATTTAACTTGATAGTTAACAAAGGAGTTTACAGGAAAGTTATCAATTTTGTCTTTACATATTCTTGTATTGTTTCTCTTCTTCCATGGAGTACATATCACTTTGCAATTTAAAAATATTTAATTAAAAATAATTCATTGTGACTCTTCCATAAATAAGCCCATTCTGCAAATTAGGGATGGCAATAAATACTAATAGATTAGACTTAAACAGCACATCATAATTTTTAAAGTTACTTTCTTACATATTTGATTGTGACAAGGACATTGTGAGGGTGGTTGGGCAGAAAATGGTGCTTCCTTCTGAAAATGAATCTAGTTAATAAACGGTGGAGCCAGGATTAGCACCTGAGTGTTCTGAATCAGTGTTCCATCAGTTCACAGTATTACAGCTCCTCCAAAGAACATCCCCAAAGAAAAAATATATTTAGATGGAGAAATTAAGTCCTAAGACAGTTCGTATGTCAAGCCTTTCCAATTCTATTATTTTAGCACTTGTCTTCAGCATCATCCTCTCTTCTCCAACTAAAATCCCTTTTTAATGTTTCTAAATAAAAATAAGTTTGTAATTAGGATAAAAAGCATGAGTGTGAAGAATTATGATATGTTTATACTGAAGATGTATTTTTATGTATAAAAGAATGTTTATATGTTGGAAAATTATTTTTACTGAAATACAGTGTCCCTTGTTTTATTCATTTGCATCAAATAGTAGCACCCTTTTGAAGAGACGGTGCACAGATAAATTTCTGTGCATTGTTAAAGCCGGGAACATTCTTAGACATCAAGTATTAGAGTATAGCACAGCATCTCTTTCAAATGATAAAAATTAAAGGGGAAATGGTAAGCACTGGCAAAGCCAGAAGGGTACCGAAGGAAGTGTGATGGCAAATAGAGTAACATCATTTTTCACTTTCATTTTTCAGGTAAGGAAAACTTGTCTATGAAAAGTGAATTTAACTTACAAATAATGTGGTATAAATGTTTGAGGCCCTGTTTTGTTACAATAATGAGTAAACCAAGGTAGCTATATGCAATATTTAGCCAGAAGAGAAAAGTAACATTTTAAAATAGTAACTCGTGAAGAGCAGTGGAGGCATATATTATCTGTCATACAGAGTGAATCAGTTCAAACGTCAGAGAGCTTTTGTTTGTGCATTATGCTAAGCTGTATAGGGTTATCTGCTGTCTATTTTCAGTATTGATAAATAATGTCATTTTTTAAGTTGACGTCTTTGCAAAGAAAGGACACGGAACGCAACCTGTTTAGGATGTCAGTTGAAGAGGACTCCAGAATAACATTGTGCACTTTCCATACTTAAGCCTGCATTTCAGTTCAGCCTTTGTCTGTTTTCAGTGCAGGTTCCTATTTGCTTTTAGTCTCCACAGTAACTAGGCATATTAGGGAGCTCAGACACTTAAAATTTCATAAACCAGATGCTCTCTTACCCACAGGATTTCTGAAATCCTTCCGATGGGAAAAGTGGGCTGGAATCCAGGGCCAAAATCCCCGAGCTTAAATTGATCAAGACAGCAGAAAATAAAAGAAAAAGAGGATATTTGATTAACAACTCTCTGTGATTACTAAATCTAAAATCTTTTTTCCAAGTGATTGGCACCATTCAACACTCATTACATAAGTTTTGGTCTAAACTTTTCTTTGAGTTATTTTGTCCAAACATCTGTTTTTATAGGTGAGTATAACTCATGGTAAGGCATTTTTTAATCATACATTGGTTGGAGTTGAACATATAATGCCTCTTGAAAAATAAAAAGAGAGAAATGGTGACCTCATGAATAAGAGAAGAAAAAGAAAGTAATTTGCCCAAAGGAACATCTTATTAAGCTGTTTGGAGTGGGAGAACAATTGAGATTTTCACATGTTTATAGACAAACCAGTGTGGGTTCCTCAACTATAGGAAGGAAATTTTCATAGAGAAAATTTATCTCCAATTCCAAGGAGCCCAATATCATACCCTATGGAGCCATAAAACTAGCTAATAGAGATTTTCAAATTCAGATGATAACTTTGCAGGTACCAGTAGACAAGGGGAAAAGACCTAGAATCTTTCTTATAGGTTTTAAAGTTATTTACAGGTGACTTTAAAATGCAAGAGTAAAAGGTAAATTCTAATATCTCATGTGCTGAATTCACTGCCAAATTTTTATTTCTATAAGCATGAAAGAGATGTTTTATAAAATTACACAAATATTATACTAAAAGTTTAGTATCTACAGGATTGTCAGTTAATACTAAACATGTGGCAAGGACATTCAGTACTAATTAAGACTATGGAAAATTTTATCAGTATCTTTGGCTTTAACAATAAAATGTGAAATGATCTTTACTCTAAACAGTGCAATTCTACAATAACTTATTAGGGCTTATTGACTTAGATGTTAGGGTCCATCCTCCTTCTTTCATTGTTTATTGAGTCCTGGCGTTAGTTTGTCACTATCTGATGGAATTTGTCCACTCCAGCTTAAATATTCTGGGCGGATTCTGTGGCTGTCTAGACCTTTTCTGACTGTGGTTGCAGTATTAAGAATCTTTCAGTTAGTGGCCCTGAAAGACATTGGAGACACAGGAATTGACTCTCTGTTCCTATATTCCCTGAGACTGAGCTGCTGGTCAATTCTCTGGCAAGAGACAAGCATCATTTTCTCCTCCAATATATTCCTACTCTTACTCATCCTCAAGGATAAAATAAGAACGCCCACCTTTCCTGCCGAAGAACAAGGTAGGGGGAACGCAAGTCAACATAGTAATAGATATTTGTAGTTATTGTGAGGCTTTAATGTGTTTCCATGCCCGATGATTGCAAGCCATCTTATGAGGGAAATGAGCAGAGTTTGCATTGCTTTCTTGTTTCTTAATGCACTGCTAATTCTATTGCAGGTCAAATTAATTCAGTCTCTTTTATTCTATGCTTTAATTATGGAGACAAGCTATGTACATATGGATAAAACAACAATCCAATGCACAATATTTGAACATGCCATAGATTGGAATTGACAGTTATTGATAAAGTCTGTTAAGCTATCCCAATCATTCTAATTTCCCTTAGCATAATCAAAATATTTAAAAATATATTTTATAATTATGATTATTATTTGATTATTTCCTACACCCTTTATTGTTCCAAGATAACAGAGGCTTTTGTTTGTCTTATTTACTTGCCTGGTAATAATATGTATTCAAGAAATACTTATCAACTGAAAGAAAGGAAATATGAATGTGCTCTAGAAGAGCAAGATAAGATGCAACAATGGAGGAAAAAAAGGAGAGAATGAAATTTATTATAGCTGGAGGGATGTTTGAAGAGTAAAGATAGGAATGCTCATGGTGTGTTCAGAAGACCGTGATGAGATCAACCTGACTTGAGCAGAGGTTTTCACAAGAGAGCGTAAGGAGATAGAGTTGAAGAATTCATATGGAGCCAGATTACCAAGGGCTTTGAAAGTCAATTTAACTCTGATTGTATTCTGGGAATTAAGAGTAGAAGTAACATAGGGACCAGCAGAAACTTATCTCCCAGTTTTGGTAAAATGATTACCAACTATATAATACTGCTCATGAAGCAGAAGGAGAAAATGACATTAGTGCATAATCTTCATCTTATAGTAAATCCTCTGGCTAAATTTGGTACCAAAAATCCAGATTCATCAGAAGTCAAGACCTCGAACAAATTTCCAATATCCTGCAGCAGTAAAGGTAAAACTTTTTGGGAAAAAGAAAAAGAAAAAGAAGAAATGCATCATTAATATTTTCATATCACATTCCGTGGTTCATAATATACTTACGTTTCATGAGCAGTATTATATAGAAGTTTCAGAAATGCCTTCATCAATTCATTTTGCTTATGTTTTCTTTTAATGTAGGCAAATAATGCTATATGATTATATATATATGTTTACAGAATTATTTCAATAAGTATAAAATAAAATGTCTGTGATTACTGAGTATTGTGTCATAGGGTAATTCCTCTTCCTCCTGCTATACATTAAATAACCATGCACCTTTAAATCAGTGACATCTTACAGTTGATTAAATATGGTTTGTCCCAGGAATTGGGCTAAGAGATTTGTAAGTAATACTTTACTGCATCTAAATATCTAGTCTATACTACAGTCCATACTATACTTCAGATATGTAAAATGAATCACACATATCAAATTCATTTCCACAATCTTACATATAGTAAATAGAGGTTTCATTAGACCCCATATCTGTCTAATTCCAAGACCTGCTCTGAATCATCACCCAGTGAGCTTGGTAAATATGTAGTTTTCTGCACGATTTCCCAAGATATTCTGCTTCAGTAAGTAAAGTATAGATTTTGGAATATGCATTGTTAACAAAATATCTAAATTATAACAAAATATCTAAATTGATTTTTTAGCGGGCGTTTGCATACCTCACTAATGTTCTTCTTTATTAGCTGATGGTGAAACATAAAAAAGGAACTCAGTCAGTCTATTTGGGGCACAAAATCAATAGTAGACAGCAGGAAGGCAAACTGGAATTTAGTTCTCAAAGTTCCCTTGCAATTGTACAATACAGACCTCGGAGTCTGCTGGAAAAATAGTAAAACTTGAATGGCATCAGCTGTGAAGGTTAGACAGCCAATCAAATAACTGTTCCAGTAGATGTAGGTAGAGAGTATCAAGTATTTAACCAAGTCACCATGCATCAGAGTTTCAAAGATATTAAGAAGAATAAGTCTCACAATGTTTAAAAATGTTAAATAACTTATCAATTTGTTTTACAAATTAGTTACTAATGTTATATTAGTGTGTAATTAATGCTATATAATTGTATATATGTGCATATACATATATGTTTAAAAGAGTTCTTCCAGTTAGTATAAAATATAATGACTAAGTTCATGAAGATGGAATTGATGATATATAATTTCCTTTGAAAAGCAATATCCTATGTTACTCTGATATGTTAAATCATCAAGTTAGGCAAAAACAAAGCTTAAAATAATATTTTTTATACTTTAAGGTAAGATGACAGTTGAGCACACTTATCTAACTTCACTGTCTGTACTCCTAAAAAAAACTCATTAAAATTAGATTTTAATGAATTCAGAGGAACATTAGAGTGATATTCACAGAATAGAAATTGATTAATTGCTCTCACAAATAGTGTGGGCATAACTAGATGGGAGAAAGGAGACACTCTGCTTGCCTCCCTGATAAGACAAAGGAATATACTACATGAAAGTAAATGGGAGGAAACCTGAAAGAGCTTTACTTAGAAACCTTATCAACTAATAAATGCTAGACTCAGAAGAAGGTCATGGGGCACGTGCAACACCATCATTTCACTCACTCACTTTCAGGAAGCACGCCAGACAAAGGCAGTCACACTGAGTTTGGAATCTGTAGCAGAGCTTATACAAGCTTATTTTGCATGGATGGAAACACTAATTCCTTGCTACCACACAAAATGCAAAATTAATTGACACGGAAGCCAAGCTAATATTGGCCTCCGTTCTATGACCGACAAACTTCTGTGTTTCTAAATTAGCAATGTAAAGTTATGGACAAGCTAAACATTTCTGCTTTGTTTTGTTAGGACTGACTATTCGAACATGTTAAAACAAGAATGCAAGCAATTGGACAGAAATTATCTCAGTTTTCTACTGAAAAAGAAAAAAAAACTCTTTAAAAAATTTTTAAAGCCTCACTAAACATGAGAGAACACACTCTAATTAAATAGAAATAAACCTTTTTGTAAAGTCTCTAAAATTATTCTATGAACTAGAATGAGAAGAATAAAATAAATGTTAGAAAATCTGTAATCCTATTCTCAATGATATTCAAGAAGAAACAGCATTTATACAATTTATCAAAAGTCCCAATTAGGAAGCCTTTAAATAAGGAAAAACTGAGCGGAATTTTAAAAAGAAGTTAAAGCCAAAGTGGAAGCAAATACAGATTTGAAATTTTAAAACATGCTTCAATGAAATAGCAGTCTAACTAAAGACTTTTTCCATAATGAGAAGAAAAGGAAAAACAACATCAAATAATAAGAGATGAGATTTCAGAAGCATTTTTGTATTCATTAATGTAACATGGCTACTGGTACAGGAGTAAGAAAAAAGAATCTTCAAAGCACTGAAGAAATTACAAGTTACTTAATCTAGTAAAGACTGGAATTTAGAGAGGTAAGGAGAAAAATGAATCAATTTTTTTCCTGATAGCATTTGCTAAACCTAGTGAACTGGATCTCAGATTTTCTCATCTTTATGGGGCAAGAGGTTTGAAAATAAACCCAGGTGGAGACCAAAGACAGAGAATCCAATAGTAGATGCATCCACTCATAAGTCCAGAAGCCCAACAATCTAGACATATGTTTTTTAAAAAGACAACATTCAACTGAGTAAATTTTAAAGATCTTACCAGCTTTATTCAATGATTCATGAATTAAGAAGCATCCAATCTAGGAGATAAGAATTCTGAGTAGCTCTACAAAACCAAAGTCTTTTATAGGCAGAAGGGAGCAGGAACAAGGTAGTTATACTGGGCAAAAAAAGTGGGCTGGTTATTGCAAGGTTACGTTCCTTGAGGGTATGGCAGGGATCTATCAAGCAGAATACCTCACTAGTTCTGATCAGATGATTCCTGATTCCATTTCTGGGAGAGACCAAACTGTAATTAAGTCTCAGTTTGATGACATGGGGCTTAACCTAAGTGACTCCATTTTGGGTATGTTCTCTTATTTTTAAAAGATCCTAGAAGGAGACAAGTCATCCCGGATGTAAGGGCAGAGAATCAGGAAGGAGTGGGAGTGTTTTCTGTTCGAGGAATGATGGGACAGTCACATGCAACAATCTTCTGCTAAGAAAACCAGAAAATCTAGACAAAATATTTCAAAACCATCTCATTGAAACCATCTAAAAGTTACATAAGCAATATGAATGTTTTTAGCCATTATTTAGGAGAAATTTGAAGTCAAAAGAGGTAGAAAATGGCATTGAGTGCTGCTTTTCCACCATGTTGATTGGTGATATCAAAAGATGTGATCAGGAAGTTGAAAAGTTGAACAGAACTTTCCATAGTTTCATGCGGTTGAGTGAGGGGTGTGGGACAGAAACCAGGACCTGCCAATGAGGGGAAGTTCTTGTAAATAACCGATGTTTGGGAACTTAAAAGGCTACAAACTATAATTAAAATTGAACTGAAAATAAACCAGAGAGTAAAGGCTAGCTGTGAAAATTTAAAGTGCTGATTGTATTAATTAGATTTGTCATCTGCCTGTCAGAGAAGAAGCAAATCCTCTCTGGAGAAAGATAACATTATCCAGAAGCTCAAATGATCTCTAAAACATTTCACATGCATTGTTTGACTTATAAACAAAAATCACCAGGCATATATAACAGGACAAAATTTTAGTAAAAATAATAACAGCAACAACAACAAAGAGAAAAGAAAGACCACAGGAGAAGCATAAAGGAGATTATCTTATAAAACCTAAGTTGATTTAGTCAGAATATGAAAATACAAGGTAGAGAATTTTGGTACAGAAATGAAATATGTACCAAAAATCATTTAAATGTATTATAAATGCATGAAACAGTATCACCGGAGGTGGGGGAAGTGGTACTAACCTAAGTAACTTTGTAGATTAGTTGAGTTCCTAAGACTAAAGGCAAAGCAATTTTGCACAGTGCTTCACTCTACTTGATAAATTTGTTTCCTAGGGGTGCAAGTTAACAAGGATAAAACCACTATATACGTATACTGGAATGGAACGATTAAGTAAATGGATGGTGGGCAGTGAGACCTAGGTTTCTCAGTGTTGAAATGAGTAGCTACAGATAAGCAAAGGAATGTTATATGTGGAAACAGGCAACTATTTGGAATAGATAATTTGTAAACATCAGTATGGACTCGTGATTTAGTACACAGAGACAGGTGGTTACATGTAGAAACATTTATAAGCATGTGTATGTATGTGGGTTAGTATCCATGCATGTATTTCCTTGTTGTGTCAGCTGAGTGGGCCAAGAAGCAATGAGCACATCTAATACCCACCTCTTGGTTTCTAATGTCATCCTCTAATAAAAAGAATCAGTACTATCTGGAAAATATGGCTGATTCTAGGATGCGGCAGGAAATATAACAAGATGAGCCTGGTGTATCCTATAGTGCCAGAAACTACAGATATTTCTTCTCTCCCTAAAAATAGCACATGCACAATGATGGGGATATTCAAAGGGACATAAGAACCAACTGAAAGATGTACCAACAGTCAAAGCTGGAAGGCTTTGAACAACAAAATAAAAAAGCACTGTAGAATTATATACCATAGTATAAATAAATATTTGTGAGTCTCATACTGATACAAACGACTGAATTCAATGAGGAAGAACAGACAAACTTCCTATGCAAAAGAACTCTAAATAATCTTTGTCAGTACTCTGCCCTCAAAGGGGGTGAAGTGCCACTTCCCACTCATTATGTGTGGGCTGTGCATAGTGACTCCCTTCCAAAGAGAACACTGTGGGAAAGGGGTGGGGGGAAGCAACTTTTCAGTACAAACACCTGACACACACCACCTCAACTTCAAGGTTAACATCATCCTTAAGCCATGTTGGTAATGTATTCTTGATATAATGTAATGAGAATGACATCTTTCCTTTCTGGCCTTTCTTCCCAAAAAGCACAACCACAGTCTAATCATGTGAAAAGTAACTGAAAAATCCCACTTGCGGGACACTCTGCAGAATAACTGACCAGTACACCTCAAATGCAAAGGTCATCAAAAACAAGAAAATTTGGAGAGATTTTTCATTACCAAGAGAAGTCTAAAGAAACATGACAACTAATGTAATGCAGTGTCCTGTAACAGAAAAAAAATAGATAAAAATTAAGGCCATTTGAATTAAGTATGGATTTAGTTAATAATAATCTATCAGTATTATTTAATTGATTGTCTCACACCTACCATTCTAATATAGAATAATAATAATGGAGGAGACTGTGTGTGGAGGGTTTATAGGCATTCTCTGGTATCTTCCCAATTTTTCTGTAGATCTAAAACTGTTTCAAAAAATTTTCATAGTATACAAAAAATTAGAATGGACACAATATCATTTATATTATTAGTACTGAAATAGGATAAAATACATAAGTATAAATCTGACAAAATGTGCACAAGATCTATATACAAGAAAAATTACAAAACTGATGAAAAAAATCAATATAATTTATAGTATTAATAAAACAAATGAGAAAAACCATACAATCCTACAAAAATGCAAAAAAAGCATCTATCATGATTGAAAATTTCTCAAACACTTAGAACTACAATAGCAATCTCTTAAATTACTAAAATGTACATTAAAAAAAATAAACCAGCAAAACCAAGCTTAATAGTGAGATGTTAAAAGCCTTCCTCCTAAAACTGAGAATGAGAGCAATGTCCACTTTCATCTTAACTCAACACTGTGCTGCAAGTCAAGAAAAATAAAACAACACAAAACGTATAAAGATTGTTCATCGATGATATGACTGTGTAAATAGTCTTAAAATAGCTACAGGTAATCTATTTAACTGTAAGTGTATTCAGCAGTGATGTTGTATGCAAGGGTAACCAGAAAGTAAGTTTTTTTTTTTCATGATTACCCTAACTGCAAAGATTGTGACATACCTTCAAACAGCAATATTGCAAAAGTGAGGAATAAACTTGTTTTTATTAGTGAATCAGTAAATTAGGGGAAATATTAAAGATTTCATTTATCTTGGGGCCAGAACTATACAGATTAACCCTGTTTTTTCTGTTTTTTCAATCTTGAAAGAAAAGCGTTGTGTATTTGTTTGCTTGCTAGTTTGTTTTTCTATTGACTGTGAGATCCATTTACTCATAAAATCAGAACTAAAAGTGTTAGTTTCAATTCCACAAAGGAAAAGTGTTTGTATAACAAAATATAATTTCCTCAAATAAATTAAAAGGTAACAAACTATTAGAAAAATGGGGAAAGGAAATAATGTCAACTCTCAAGACAAAATCCAAACTGGTAAGTTAACATTTGAAATATGACCAACCCCATTAGCAACCAGAAATGCTCAAATGAAAAGTATAGTAAGATATTTTAAGATTGACAAAATTAAAAGACAAGGGATATCAAATGTGGTGAGAGTGCAGAGCAATGAGGTCTCTAACATGTTTCATATGAAGAGACATTTAACTATATCTATAAGGATGATATTTTAAAACAGTTACTCAGAAATCTCTCTTAGATATATATAACCTATCAAAAAGTCTCACATAGTCGCCCAAGAAGACATATGTAAGCATTTATAACACCATTGTTTGCAATCAAAAATAAAATTTTTGGACTAAATTTCCTCAGCAAGAAAATGCATATTAATACATATTCAAAAATGAAAGTATATAAAATTTAAATCAAAATATTAGAACAGTAGATAGATGGATGAATAGTGATAGATCAAAGATTGTAAAATATTAAATAAAATGTAGCAGAAGAGTATACAGACTATGATACCATTCATAAAAATAAATGTGTGCAGCAGTATTTATATATTTTATAGGGGCATAATGTGCTGGTTTTAAAATATGTCCACAAATTCTCTAAACACTTCAAAAGTTGGAGCCTAATTTCCCTCCCCTTAAACTGGCAGATTTATTAATCCAAACAATGTAGCACGAGTGTCAGTGTATGATTTCCAGGGCTGGAGCAGGAGGCCGTCTTGGCTTCTGCCATGATCTAGGGTCACTTAATGCAGGGAAAAATGGCCACCGTATCATAAGGACATTTAAGCTGCTCTGAGAAGAGGTCAACATGGAAATGACCATGAAAGGATTTAAAATCTCCCATCAACTACCAGCATCAACTTGCCAGGCATCTACTTGAAAGAAAATATGTTAATGTAATGCAACACATTAACAATTGTAATTCAACACATACAATTTAAATATTGGCAAGCTAGAATTAAAAGAGAATTTTATTACCTAAGATATGAATATTGGGATGCAGAATTCAAAATTGCAATTATCTTCAAACATGTTAATTATTTACAATGAAAAAATAAGAAAATTAATTTCCCATTTTCAGACATATGGAGGAATTAAATAAGTGGCCAATTAAATAAAAATTAACATACATAAATAATTTCCTATTTATGTACCATTTTTATCAAATAGAAAATGAATAAAAGTGTAAAAAAATGTGCAGTGAACACACAAAAAAACACTTTAAAACTCACAAATAACCCAAAAAATGATCATGTCTAAATGAAAAAGAAAAGCTATAAAACCTTCCTGAAAGTCATAAAAGAAGCCCTCAGTGAACTGAGAGAGAACATATTCCTGTAAGGGAGAACTCACTATTGTAAACATGACATTGCTCCTTCAATTACCCTATAAATCCCTACAGGACTTTTATGAAACTTGTCAAACCATCTTACAATGTATCTGGAACTGGAAATGTGCAATAATAGCCTAGTACATTCTCCTAGAAGAGAACAGTAAGCAGGAACTTCTGCCAGGTACCCAAATATACATGCATAACATTTAACACAAGGTGATATCATCAAAGGCATCTGTGAATTTTATCTTCCTGTACCCTGAACATGTGTGTTTTAAAGCTTTATTTTTCCCACTGATGCTTAAGGACTCAGCTGCCTTATCAACAAGTCCAAGTAGGTACTTTGACCAGCCTCAACATTGAAAAGCCCCTGTCTAGTATCATCCAAAACACAGGCATTATTTTCTTCTATTGCTTATCTGCTCTGCTCCCTCATTCGTTAATTGTTTGCCATCCCAAAGTCCTCCATTAAGAACCTGTTGTCTTCATTTTGCGGAGTCCTTCCCCACTTGCTTCCTATTAGAATCCTAAGAGAGCTTCTTCACCTAGAGGTGTGAGCATACAGTAGTGCAGCAAAATCCTGACAAAAGGAGACATGTGAAAGCTCTAATCTTAAAAGCTTCAAGTAGTTCTGCATCCCTACCTAAATTCTGCTAGAACTGGTTAGCGATGGCCTCCCTTTAAACAAAACGTTGTTAAGAATACAGTTCTCCAGTTTGGTGTATCTTACGCAAAGCTTTTACAAAAACTATAATCCAATGATGGATGTCACTACATAAAATGTAAAGGTTCCATGTAACCAAATGCACATAAATGAAGGTCACAAATGACACAACTAGAATAAACATATACAATATATAACAGAGGATCAGCATCCTTAATATGTAAGGAATTCCCATAAACTAATCAGAAAATGTAAACTACCAGTGGAAAACGTTTCAGTTAGAAAGAGACAATATACAGAAGAAGAATAAATTGCAAATATAATAAACCTTAAAATCGATCCTTAATATTACAAATAAACTAGGTAATTTTTTAATGCAGTGTATCTTTTAACTGATCATATTAAACAAAAAAGTAAATGATCATGAATGATGCTGATACAGGTAAGAAATTTGGTATTTTCAGACAGTATTATAAGAGTATAAGTTGATACATATATTTGGAAGTCCATTTGACAGAAACTATCAAGATCTAACATACTTCTAACTGCTAAATTAGCACTTCTCAGGATTTCTAAGCAAAGATACTTATGCAGTGATGTTCACTGGTGTATGGTTTGCAACAGCAAAATACTAGAAACTATCCCATTAAACTCCATTAATGAAAGAATTTCTAAATAATCTGTGGCACTTCAGTACCATGTATTATTATATGGCGATTAGAAATAAAATATACACACAGAAATGGACACATCATAAAGTCATGTTCTTGAGTAAGTCCGTTCGGAATAAAAAGTGAAAGGCCACGCACAGGCCTTCCACAGAAGCAACAGTCACGGTGGTTAACAGCACCAGCTCTGGAACCAGACTTTAATGCCACATTTCCTACTTACTTTAAGTGTGGTCTTGGCTGAGTTTAAATCTTACATTTCCTACTTACTTTAAGTGTGGTCTTGAGTGAGTCACCTTAACTTTCCCATGCCTACAGTTTTAATCTATAAGACCTAAGGGAAAATATTTAGCCCCAAATGTTGTCATTTCCTTTATGGCTCATTTTAGAATGTAAAACAAGTACTGAAGAACTTGCATTCTGAACTTGGAACATTGGACAAAATTCATGGACCAAAAGAAAACTCCTGCTGAATAAAAAGGGAAACAAAAGTCTGGAAACTTATTACAAACTGTATTAAACTGTTGTAAGTGATTATCTTGGAAAAGAAGCATCAAATCTTTAATCTGTTTAATCTGTCTTTGAACTTTATTTTATAAGTATATATAATCAAATAATGTGTAATTTGCTTCGATTTTTTAATGAAGGAAGAAAAATAAATCATAAAAAATGAGCAGCAAGTAAACAGGATGGAATTTACTACTGCAGAAGGTTCTTATTTTGTTCTGTCATACCATTTTTTTTTGTCCATTGACTATGGTTTGACTGTTGAGGAGTGAAGTTTATAATATATTATATGGCTCTTGTATATATTCAGATGCTTAATTCATTCAGTTGCAGAATGATTTTATCGGAAGGATTTCAAAGCCCATTCCAAGCTCATCTAATTCACTAAATAATGTGGGTTAATTTATCATTTCTCTAGTCTACAAATTTAACACTTAGAGTTAAATTTTTTTTCTAAAGAAAGAGGGCTCATGACTTTGTATATGTTTGGAGAATCCAATTATAAAGATTGTTGGCTAGTTGCTTCTTTTATTTATAAAGGCTCAAACAATAAAAACTAAAGTTTTTCAAAAGAAACTTCAAAGAACTAACAAGTGGCTATATTTGTGCTCATTAAAAAAATTTTTTTTACAAATATAGGCACTTCCATATTTTAAACTCTCAATTCTCTGATAAAGCATGACCAATACATGAATTATCCAACTACACTATAAAGATATGTACTAGGGACTTATGGCATTAGTGGACCAGAAATATAAAACAGTTTCCCTTATAAACTGAATGTTATTACATGTTTAAGTTAAAATTTTCAGCTGCCTAATGAAAATCTTTACCATTTTAACTCCCCTTATAAGAATGTATATGAACACCGTATGGGTTTTTATTAATATGCAATAAGCTGAATTAAAATTGCTTTTAAATGTAATGTTTTTTTCTTAACAAGTAGAGTTATAGCAGAGATTATCAATTCAAACACATTAGTACACATTACTAAATCTTACAAAGCCCAAAACATTATGGTCTCTTTGAAGAATAAATATATTAAAATGTTTTGTTTCATGCAGTATTTTGGTACAGGAAAGCAATATAAAATCTTAAGATGTCAGAACAGTTTCATGAAAGTATTTGAAACCTGAAAATTGGAAATTAAAGATGGTTTATAATTAATGACATAAAAATAGAATATACTAAGGTATTATCATCTTCATGAAATATTTACCAAATTGAACATGGTTAGACATGATTAATAACATTAAATTAAGCTAATCTTATTAGCATATTTTGTTTTCAATTAAAATAAATGAATATGAATGTGTAAAGATGATGTTAAAATAATCACTTTTCTTTTTAAGTCAATGCATTGAATAATATGTTCTTTATACATCCTACCTTCTGTCACGTAATGTATACTTGAGAATTTATAGTTCCTCTTCAGTTCTGTCTACCACTTTAATTCCATTCACCTATAACCTTCATGAAGGCAGAAGTGTTGTCTCTCTCTTTCACATTATCTCTAATGTCTGCAATTGCCCTATGCACTGTGTATTCGGTATCCATTAATTGCATGAATAAAGCCTTTTTCCTGCTTTTATTCCTTTTTTACATATTTTATTACTAATCACATATTTCATTTATTTTGTTTCCCTCATTCCTCTAATATCCAAATTTGTTGATAAGTGTTCTGACCATAACTTAACATCAATCCTGCTTATTTTAGCAACTTCCATTTTAATGTTCATGTCTAGTACTGACATAGTATAACTTGTTCAGTCATTCTCCACTAAATCCAATCCCTAGGCTAACCCACAGACACCATTCCCTCCATGAAACATGCTAATTTACGCCCATGGCCAGTTCTCCAGAACATTTCTGCTCCCATCAACATTTCCCTGAAATCGGTTGCATTTGTTCTCAGTAAAGACTATGCCATAATTCTTGTTACTATAATTCTCTAATATAATTTTGTATTTTATTAACCATGAGTGTAAAACAGGGAATTTTTTTTCAGGTTAAATCCATGTTTTGATTTGGCTTGAAAATATCAATAAAAGAGTTACTAAAAATAATTTACTTTTGAGTTATGGCTGAGGAAAGAGTGCGACAAAAAATTAATGATCTAGAAAAATTGTGCAATTTACAGCACATAAACTTAGTATTTATCTCTTCTTTAAATAAACAAATGTGGAAATCACAGATAATGTATTCTAGATGTGATGTATGAAAGCAAAACAATAAAAATTCTAACAAATTTATCCATAATTACAGAAAAGGACTGTTTCTTTATTACAGAATTTACAAGTGCATACAATTTAAGAATTTATGTGTTTTTAGATTAAATGAACTACTTATATATGCATAATTTTTATCCTTTCCAACTTTATACAATATTTTAAAATTATTATCAATTACAAATGATTATTCCTGAGTCCACTTACAGTAAGTCTCTTAACTACATAGGAAACATTCTTCATCTCATACAAGGTGAATATTTCCTTTACATGTAGCATTGTTAGTGATGGCATTTGATTCAATAGCCCATATTTTTATTTACTCTGATCACTTCCCTCATCTCCATGCAAAAGCATTTGTTCCATTCCAATAAATGTACTAAAATAAACTTTTAAGTTATGCTTAATCAATTAATAATAATTGAAATGAAAAAACATCAAGGAGCTATTGAAAATCTTCAGACAACTTGAGAGGTGAATACTACTAATTTCTGTATTTCCGGTTTTTTTTCTTAAAAAGTATATACTTTAAGATTAGAAAAAAAGGAGTTGAATTTTTTATGAAAAAGCAAACAAACAAACATCTCTGGCTTGTTTATTATTTTATTTTAGTAGAATATTTCTCACTTGTCTTGCTTAATTAACTAGTCAAGTCAGTACTTTGTTATTTTAGCAAAGATGAATAAATCTGAGAATTAATGACTATGCATAGGGAATATTCTTGGATAGCATGACCTTGATTTTAATGTGTCTCTAGAAATGTGGATATTAAATGAGCTGGAACTTGTTTATTTTTCATCATTTGAAGAAATATTTATTCTTACCTGATGTACTTGCTCCTAAAGCTCTTGAGATTTTTTGTTCTACTTTCCTATCAAATGACAGCTTTGAAGTGTCTACTTCACTTGAAAAGTAGTGCATACATTGTAAATGTTTAAATACAACAGGAAAAAAAAAAACACCATTCTGATTCCAGTTTGAGGTACAATTTAAATTTTAAAATGGTATTTTAATCATTGTTATGAGGCTATTGTAACCAGTCATCAGCTCCCCCCACTCTGATTCCTGTGTTCAGACAGCAGTATTTTCCATTTTTGCAAAGGATTCTCTCATCTCATAGCATTTCTGATAATTCACAGGCTCACATACCCACTTAAAAATCTCTTACACATTTTCCTTTCGCTAAATTCTACCTTAAACTTTCCGTTACTAGAGACTGATTTTTTTCTTCTCTTTTCTTCTCTGCACAGAGTTTTCCTGGCCCCTCTCCATTTATTCCCAATATCTTTTTATTCCTTTTTTCCCTTTAATGCTGAGAGATTAAATTGAGCCTCAGTTTTTCTCCACAACTCATGCCAAAGCCTCAACAAAGCAAAAAGTTTCCAATGAACAAGACTGTCCTGAATTTTAAGGCATTTTATTAAGCTTAAATTTTGGAGTCTGATTCCCTTCCTCAAACACAAGTGTTCTTTCCTAATACACAGTGTACTCTCCCCAAAGGGAATTTGGTAAATTAGGATTTCTCTGTCCTTTTCCACCATTAATTTAGCCCAGTAATGTTAAAAAATGCGGATGTTGGACAAGTGTCAATGTCACCTGTGACCATGATAAAAACAGATTCTTGGGCCCTAATCCAAACTAGAAATTCTAGGAGTTTCTCTACTGACTCTGAGGCATGCAAAAGTTAACACACAATGAGTATAATCGGAAGCAACAGAAAAAAGTGTAGAACGTGTGATCTCAAAATATATTTCTATGTGATTAGGTTATATTAAGAATGGCAGCAGAGGGATGGGAATGGGGGTGGGATTGTGGGGAGACACCTCTACACTCAAAGCCGAATTCTTTCTGGTCATGCTGCCCTGAGCTTGCCTCTTCCCTCGCTTCAATATTCAGTAGCTCTCTTGAGCCTGTATGTTCTACCCCACCTTCTTCCTCTATCACACAGTTCACTTTAATTCTCTGCTGGATGCCTATATACCTGGCTTGGATTCAAATCTACCTTGTCGGAAACTTTTCCTGTGCTTCCCACAGGCAGAGCTCATCCGACCCCCAGGTGAGACTTAACTACTGCTCAAGGTCTCCTTTCATCATTTTCCTAGTTTCCTGCTTCTGTAGCCCTAAACCACCTGATAACTTCAAGATCCCAGTACAATTTTACCAATCCTATGAGGCATTTTATCATTGAAATAAGTTAGCACACCTTCACCACCAGTACAAAACTGGTCTCATTTTGCCAGTCCAATAATAGGGAATGGATCTAATCAATGGACAATACAGTTGGACTCCAAATTCTTAATTAATTACTAAAAATTTTAATTCATGCTTTTTTCTCCCTCCTAGACTCTAATTACTATGACCAAATAGTAGAATTGGGCCAGATTGTGAAGAATCTTGAATATTATATTTTATCCTATACAAAATGGTAATAGTTAAAGATTTTTATAAGAGATTTAGAGGCTGCCATAGGAGTAGGAGGGCAAGGACCACTTGTGGGGAGGTAAGGAGAAAATTTACTTCTTATAGTTATGGAAGCTGGGAAGTACAAGTTCAGGGTGCCAACATGGTTGGGCTCTGGTGAGAATCCTGTTGCTGGCTTTCAGACAGCTACCTTCTGGCTGTGTCCCTCTGTGTGTGTGAGAAAAAAAGCAAACTCTATGGTGTCTCTTCTTATAAGCGCACTTATCCCATCATGAAGGCCATACTCTTATGACATCATCTAAACCTAATTAGCTCCCAAAGACGCCATTTCCAAACACCATCATATTAGGGCCTCAACATATGAATTTGGTGAATGGGGGTGAGGGAAACAATTTAGTTGTTAGCAATAATACAATGTAATATAGCTTCTTTTTGCTTTAATTCATCAACTGTTTATATAATTCAAGAACAGAGGTAAAAGATGTTTTAGTATGTTTACTCAGGCATTTGTATTATCTCACTATTCACTTCACCTGTATTTCTGAATTTTTACCTAGTATTATTTCACTACAACTTAAAGAACTTCATTTAACATTTCATGTAGTATAGTTCTCTCAATAAATTCTCTTGATTTTAGCTTAACTGATAATGTCTTTATTTTACAAATCTTCTCAAAAGAAAATTTTTCCTGGATACAGAATTTTGGCTATTTTTTTTTTCTTTCAGCATTATAGAGGTGGCATTCTTTTTTTTTTTTTTTTTTGATGAGAAATCAACTTTTTTTTTGCTATTCTACTATATGTATCTTGCTTTCTTCCTGTGGCTGCTCTTAAAATTGTCAGCTTATATTTGATTTTCTTTGTTTTAAACTTGCATGTATTTTTTCTAAATTTCTTAACTTAGAATATTAATGCTTTTCATCAGATGTGAGAAACTTTTTTATTGGATAAACATAACATGAAACATTGTGGAAATTTAAGGTGTATATCATGTTACTTTGTAATAATATTTATCACATTACAAAATTATAATATTACTGTCTACATTCATTATACTGTGCATTAGATCACTATGGTTTATTTACTACTTGTTACAAGTTTGTACCCTTAAACATTATGAATTTTAACAGATGTGGGAAATTTCTGACCATTAATTTTTCAATATTTGTTTTCTGACACATCTTATTTTTTCTCCATTTCTAGGTAAAGATTGCTTGGTGTACTCTCATAAGTGACTGAAGATCAGTTAGTTTTTCTTTTTTTTTTTTTTTTCAGTATTCTCTCTATTCTTCTTCATTTCTATTGCTCTGTCTCCAAGTTCATTGACCTTTTCTTCTGATGTATTCATTACTGTTCATCTAATTCAGTCAATTGTCAATTATAATAAAGTAGGTTTTTTTTTTTTTTTAGTTTTACAATTGCCATGTGACACCTTGCTTTTTAGCTTTCGTTTCCTGCTGAGATTCCTCAGCTTTTCACACAATGTGTCTATATTTTCCTTTCTATCCTTTAACATATTTATAATAGCTATTTTAAAGTCCTTGTGCTAATTTTACCATATGGTTAATTTTGTGTTGGTTTTTACTGACTGCCTGGTCTATAGATTTTCTTCTTATTCATGCCTAGTACTTCTAAACTGTATACTGGATAATGTAGATGGTACACTTTACAGAGCCTGCATTATGCTGTCTTCCTTTAAAGGTTGTTGTATTTAGTTCTGGCAGGCAGTTTAACATTTGAAAATCCTCTTGATTTTATTAAAGGCTTGCTTTTATGCTGTGTTAGGAGGGGTGTATTTTATTTTGTCCTTAGCCCTAGACCACAGCCTTTATTCTAGTGCATGCTCCTGACTCCTGAAATACAATCTTTATGGAGTCGCACTGAATGCCTGAGGTAATCAGCAATTCTCTCCACTCTATCTGGATTGGAACTCCAACATCATCTACATTGACTAATCTCTGGTACTCTGAGCTATTTCCAGCCCTTCAGCAGCCAATCCTTGTTAGATCTTGCTGAATTTTGCTCTGTGCATACTCAGGCCAGCCTCTGACCAAACACCTGAGGGTGACCTCCTCACAGACCTCTGATGCCTTCCTCTGCTCAGCAGCCTTTCCTCATGTGCTCTGCTCCAAAGTCACCTCAGAAGTTTCAAACTTTGATCTGTACCACCTCAGCTTAGCAAGACTGTTACTGACCTCTTATGCTCTACCTCCACACTGCGATGCCAGAGAGCTCCCCCAGGGAGAAAGCCAATATAAACATGAGGCTTAACCTGCATGTTTCATTTCTCTTGAGGATTCACCACCCTTTGCTGTTTGTTGTCAAATGCCCAGGATGGAAACATAGTCAAATACCAGTTAACCCATCATGGCTGAAAGAAAAGTTCTGAGTCTTGTTTTGAATTGTATTTTTTTCAAGCTCTCACTTTTATATGCATTTTGACTATGTCTAGCAATCCATAACTTTCTAATTTGCTGACTCTAAACATTTTGGAACCTTTGTGGTAGGCCAGACTCCCTAAGAAGAGGAGTCTGTGCTAGGAGCTTGGTGAAAGGTGTACTCAGGAGAAGGGGCGTGAGGGAAGCAGGATGGCAAGGAAGACAAGCCAAGCAAGGATGTGGTTTTGCCCAGAGACTAGCTTCAGCCTGGTCCCACGGGAAGCTCTGGAATGTCAACTAAACACAGAGTTGTTCTCCACTGTGAGGCAAGGGGGCTGGGCTTATGCACCTCACGTAGGGCAGCTGCTGACTGATGGCTATCCGGGGCAGTGGAGGTGGGCAGTTTTGGGGTGGTACTGTACAGCTTCCCATGCTTGCTCCTATTTAGCTGAGGGAAATTTTCTGATAAAGGGGATAACTTTGAGCCTTTAGCAGTGAAAATCCATCCTGCTGGTGAAAGGAACTTGAGCAGGCAAAAAAAAGAAATACAAAAGAAAGAAAAGAAAAGTGGAAAAAATCCACTAAAGTCTTATAAACCAAATAAATAATTTTTAGATATAGACTCTAAACAGATTGTAAATAAAAGCAGCACTAGGACTTAGTCTTAGCTGCATTGTATAAGAAGCCTTTTCAGATCTAGGGTTCTTCTATAGAGTTGAGTTTGTTGAAAGAGTAGAATAATTCCGTATATCTTGCAAGATATATTTTTACAGCTCTGTCTGTAAACCACATCTCTAGTTAGTCTGAGAACATCTAAATTATTCAAGTTAACCCTGAACACTTTATTTGAATATCTAATGTCAGTTACTTTTGTTAAACATTAGAGAAAGTTTTGTATTTCTATTTAAATTGAATAAAGTTTTAAATTTGAATAATTTCCAATTCTGAGGCGAAACTCTCTAAGAAAAAAACAATAACTTTGATACCTTAAAATTAGCAATTCACATTTTTACAAGGATAACAGAATAATCAATTTTCTTTATGAACAAGTATTCCCTTTGTAAAAAAAGAAGTGATCTCCAGAGAACGCCTTAAGTTATTGTGTGTCTACCTACAAGTAGCATATCACTTACTTATTAGTTTTGCCATTGTGATTAGCATCATTGTTGGTGATAACTGCAATCATCCGCTTATTTTTTCTCGTGTATTTAGAATGCTTCTGAGTGACAGTCTTCTTTTTAAATACAATTTATTAAAGAATATTTTGAAAAAATCTCAAAATTAGATTTTTACACTTAACATCACAATAACTGAAACTATTCAAAACACATTTATGCTAGTTGATTTTGCTATTTATTGAGCATTCACCATGTTGCATGCCATGCTCTTTCTGTTTTTTCTTTCTTCCCTAAAGAGATGGAAATCATTTTATTCAACTCTAGCCAGCAAAGAATTCTCACCAAAGATGTATGAATTTATGCACATTTACAATCTTCTGAGGATGATATATAACACCTGTTTTCAATTAAAGTGAACGAAATACCCTGTATAATGCATGTTCTGTCAGAAAAGCAATATGGGAAATGAACACGAACATTCCATGAGGCTGCTACATCACTTCATATTGAAAAGGTAGGTCAATCAATCAATATTTGAAAAAATTACTGGTGCTCATTTTATGTGAAATACTTCACTACATGTTTAAAGGGAAACACAACAGGGAAACCTACTTCTCGAAGTTTCTGCATTATAATTGGTGGCATCCTCGCATAATAGGAGCCAAAAAGAAGATGAAGAAATGCTTCCCTTGGACACCTGAGCGGGAGGAAATGGTACTGTCAGACAGTGAAACTACTGAGACTTTGAGTAGAAGAGAGAACACCTGAAAAGGAAGAGGGGGTGCCTTTCCTTATATCTACTTAGGATACAGGTAGAGGGATGCTTCAGAGAGGGGAAAAAACATCCATCTATTAAGTAATGGGGGGGAAGCCATAAAATAAGTTACACAAAATAAGCAAATCATCACACACCTACAACCTTGAAAATAAAATTTCAGGAGTCTGCAGAGCAGAATGTTGCACACCTTCTAAGAGGATTCGTAAGGTTAGCCCTGTAGCCTCTGAGACTTACCCTGAAAGGCTTCTGTGATCATTAATCCACTTCCCAATGAGTAGTCTTGACAGATTCAAGGATGAAAATCAAGAATTGGTCAACTGTCAGTCTCACTCCTTGCCTGGCAATTCATTTGGCATTGTGCAGACCTGTCCACGGAGCTTAGCATGAAAAACGCTGTGAAGAGTGCTTGAAATTGAAATGCTGGAAATTTCAAAAGACTTCAATGTTAGTTGAGTTAGCCCAACCTCGTTTTCCTGGTCAGTAAAGGCTTTTCAGACAATAAAAACCTACATTTTAGTGGTGTATTCTATAGAAATACAAGAATCTTTACATAAGACATCTGTTTTAATTAAAGCTGGAAAATGGAATGCTTCATTGGAAAGACAAAACTATCTCCCTTCTCAGCTTTCTAGTCTGTAGGTAGTTCCCTGAATTTAAAATCAGAAATGTTTAAGCGGTAAATGCAACACGTTGGCAGACTTCTCCAGCCTTCTGAAATATCGGAGAGTCATTTACATTTGATGTGTTCTCATGTCTTTAGCGCTCAATCCACCTTCTAAGGAGCCAGAGCGTCTTTCTAAGAATTCTGCCAGAAATCAGATACGTCACCACTCGTAATCTGCATTATGTTTTAGGCAGCTAACCACTGAGGGCTTTGTCAAACTCACCTGGGAATTTGGAGTACACCCTGTCAGGGGGCCAATGACAGGTAAAGAAAACGAACAGGAACTGGGCATCCCACCAAAGTATCTGGGAAAGGAGAAAACAGGGATGGTGCTCAGTCAGCATCCTGATTAGAGAACATTAGTATTAAGCCTAGGAAAAACAAAATCAACGTACAAGTCCAAAGGCTGAGAGAGGGTCGGAAAAATGCAGACATAGCCTCAACCCAGATCTCTGAAATAGGAGAAGGGCAGTGGGGTGGGTGTGAAGCAGGGCTGACCCCTGCAAAAAAACTACTACAAATGTGACTGGTGTGATCAGTTTAGTGTTCTTTGCTGCTGAGACATGCAGCAAGTTTCAAAGGGTCAGGTATGAAGTCAGCATGTAGAAGTAACAGGAAAGTTGGAAATCTATGAAATTAGATAACGCAGTAAAGGTTTCCACTATGATATGTATATCCCAATGAGAAAATTCAATTTTATTATAGTGCCTGGTATAGAACTAGATTTCAAAGCATTTTGTCATTAAAATCCTTGCTTGCCAAACTCGCTTCATTTGTAGAGCTAAGGGTTAAATATTTACTTAAAAATAAATAGCATCATTTAATATGCCTTACACTAAAACTACTTTCCATAACTTCCATAATATCCATTATCGTAGCAGTCATATGTACTAGGATGTGACTGGCCACTTGGATACGGTACCTATGTTGCCATCTACTGGAAACTACGTCAAATTGCATATGGACACGCCAGACCAGAGAGAATGCTGCTTAAAGAGTTCAACTCTACATACAGTGACATAATGGGGAAAGTTCTGGTGGACGACATGGTAAAAATAAGCAGTGTGTGAGAACTCTGCTGTCAGTTCTTAATGAGTACCAACAGCCTGTGTGAATTTCTTTGTTCCTGTCTGATGTGATTTTGTTGGTGCAATCAACTCTTCACCTGATTGTTCTAAATGTTCCATTTTTGACACATCGGGCTGCTTGAAAAGTTCATTAATAAAGTAAAAGGCAATTTATATTTATTCCATAAGGAAAATTATAAATACTTCTTAAACTCATGTTTTATTCTGAACACTGATATTCTGATGATGTGTCTTCTCATTATTCTTCTCACAATGTTTACTCAAAAGAAATAGAAAGAAAATGCCGTGTGTCATAAAAAGTATAATTCAAGACAAATAGCACAGATATTTGAAAACAATAAAAAATGTAATATAATGCATCAAAATGTAGACTATAAAATTCACTTTGTTGTACTGATAATAATTTAGATCCAAAAAGATATGGTGATTAAAATCACAACCCTGTGATGGAAACATTTAGGATAAGAATACCCAGCCTGGGGTAGAATATGATTTAATTTAATCTTAACCACACAGAGACTTTTCAGAGGTTTTAATTGTCACTAAATTGTTTAAATAAGCTCTTGAGAATCTGGAAACCATTTAAACAAATCAAATTAACAAATATGTTTTTAGTACCAACAATGCATGATACACATTTTTGTACCAAAGAAGTAAGATTTCTTACTATAAAAAATGTACTGATCCCATATAACATGTATCAAAAATTATTCTATTGTTATATTACTTTGTTTTACATAATAAAGCACAACTATCAGAAACCTTAAAATACTGGGAATTTTACACTCTTCTTTATTGGAAATTGACAAATGTTAGGAAGGCAGATAGCTCAGTATCTACCATCTATCCACCACTGTAAACACTGCAGAAGAGATTTGTATTCACAACAATGCTACATATGCTTCTGTCTTCTGATCTTTGAATTATGCTTCTTAAAATATATCGCATCAGTCTTGAAGAGTTATCTGATGGCACAGATCCTTGAAAGTGTATCTGACTCATCCCATTGGCTTCAGCTGGAAATGCACGAACGTCATGCTAGACAGGTGAGTCTTATTATTCAATAACTACACAGTAGCAGAATCCAGGAATTCTCTTCCAAGTAAGTTCATCTTTGAATTCAATGACCTTTGCTATCAAAACAGCCCTTAATATACGTGACTGGTTTTATGCTGCTGTAAGTTAAATTTATTTCCTCAGAGGAAGCAGAGGACCACATGATATTGTATACTGAAGATACTATCAGTGAGTTCCATGGGATGACACATAATCACAATTACCCTCACTAAAAATCTCTTTCATGTCAAAATTAATGTTCAAATATTAGATTTATATTATATGCTAGTCTCGGCTTTCTCCTTTAAGAAAGAAATCTGTTCATTTATCCACATAGATCCCATTCTATATTGCAAGATTATTGCTTTTAAGCTTAGGAGAAGAGTTTCGGTATCCTGTTTTAGCTTCAGCATTCTGAGGAACAAATTATGAATTCTTTACCTGGATTTCAATTACTGATTTCCCTTAGTATTTTTTTAAAATATTTTTATTGAGTTATAGCCATTTTACAATGTTGTGTCAAATTCCAGTGTAGAGCACAATTTTTCAGTTATACATGAACATACATATATTCATTGTCACATTTTTTTCCGCTGTGAGCTACCACAAGATCTTGTGTATATTTCTCTGTGCTATACAGTATAATCTTGTTTATCTATTCTACATTTTGAAATCTCAGTCTGTCCCTTTCCTTTAGTATTTTGGATTCAAGTCTTTCTATAGTGAGACAACAATAGATTCATTCCCCCAGGAGATTTACTCTTGGTTATATATTAGTTAATATCACAGAGAAATGCTATAGAGAGTAATATCCAGCCAAAAAAGTTCAACTTGTAGAGAAAAAGTCTGGGATGACTTTCTAAAGGCTACATTTGCCTTCCCTAAAGTTATGAAGAAAAGCAAGACAACATCTTTTAAATATTCCCCATTGCCATAGTACACTGATCCTGCGTAAGAGTCTGGGTTTATAACTGAAATACCTCTATTTTAGGGCAGAGCATCAAGCTTAATGATGTAGCTCAATCGAACTGAATCATCATCAGATTTTGTGACAGTATCTTCTAGAGATATCCAATCAAATCTATCACTGGTACTTTTGCCCACATCACTTTTGGTAGTCTTCTTTTCTGATTTATTGATCTCAGTCTAAGAAAAACAGCTTATCTTCCCTAACCACATCAGCCTGGCCTGGTACACAAAAACTCATTCCGAATGATGATCTCTTTATAACTAATGCCATACAGTGTGTAGTAAGTTAATTTTATGTTTTATTCTCTACTTTTCTATTCCCTTCGATTTACCTGCCTTCAATCCAAAATGCAAAAGTGCTTAGGAAAAAAAATACACTTGGATTATATAGCAGATCATCCAATTAGAATAGTAGATATCACTCATTAAAACATTTACCCAGCTGATGGATACATTCAATCAGCAAGCCTTTCTACAGCATATGCAGTACACTTTGCTAGGTGCTACAAGTTCGCAGGTAAATGTGTTCTTTCAAGCGAAGTAGATATTTTGGAGAACAGTTATGCCTGAAACATATAAATGCATTTGGTTCTTTGAATTAATGTCTTCCTAAAATACAAGTGTTTTATTTTATGTCTAGTGTATTTTAATAAGCATTGTGTTTATACACTCATATATCAATATATATTCATGCGTATATGGATACATGCTGCATGTGTAGGTGAAGTTTGCTGATTTTCAGTGCAGTAGATGGTTTCATTAAATAATAATACTGTAATCTTTTTTCTTCCATTCTTGATAGCCATTTATGTTACTTCTAGTTTTAGTGATTATAAATAATGTTGCTATGAGTATTTCGTGACAAATTTTGCTGCACATGTGTACCCACATTTGTTGAAAGTAGAGTGGAATTTCAAAATCATAGAAAATGTCTACTTTTAAGGTTAATAGATTACACCAAATGGTTTCCCAAAGTGCTTATACAAAATTTTACTTCCACCAGCAGTGTATGAGACACTGTTGCTTTAAATTCTTGTAAAAAGTCGGTATTGCCAATCTTTATAGCCATTCAGGAGGATGTTTACTGTTATACTGTAGTAGTTTTGATCTGCATTCTCCAACGATTCATGAGATTGCACACTTTTTGTATTTTGTTGGCCATTTTGATATATCCTGCTTTGTGAAGTGCCTGTTCATTTGGATTCTGTGTTTTTCCAAAGATTTGTAGTCTTTCTATATTCTGGATATGAGTCTTCTCTAGATTACATGGATTGCAGATATTTTCATTCCTTTTTTCTTTCTCTCTCAATGGGAAATTTCAGTACATAATTTTAACGTAGTCCAAGTTCCCAATCATTTTTATTGTTAATGCTTTTAGGAGTCCTGTTTAAAAGTATTTCTCTACCCAACAGCATAGAGATGCTCACTTATGTTTTCTAAAATATTTCATGTTTTGCCTCCCAAAGTCTACAGTGAATCAGCGATTGTTACTTTATATATGGTGTGAAAAAAGGTCAAGTTATTTTTTTCCCATATGGATATCCACTTGGCATCGTTCCATTTGTTGAAATGAAAATCTTCTCTAACTAATCTACAACGCCACCTTTGTACCATATAAAATTACATATATTCATGAGGCTGAAAAATTTTACACATAAATATCTGAACTTGTAACAGTTCTCTAAAACCTGTGTTTCCAAATTTTTCTTCATATTGCCTCACTGAAACAGTGTTTAAAAGTATACATGATTCAGAACAGGTGACTCCCAGTTTTCCTGGAAATTCAAAGCTCACATGATAGTTAAAAAGCTTTCTACCTTATTCATTGAATCATGTAAGTTCTAGTCTTGAGAAACCCACTGTGTAATTTTATGTAGTATAAAGTTAGTATTTATGGTAAGATTCAGTGAAGCTATATTAAAGGTAAATCAACCTTCAGAATCAAAGGTACCTCATTTCCATCAAGCGTTATGTGGATGATGGTCTTTCTCTCTGTAAAATGTGTGCTACATTTTCATTAACCATAAAAACACATTAAAAACTCATAATTAGGGCAGTAATGATGCCTTTTAAATAGTGCTAAAAAGTTTAAAAGTACAAAACCTCTCAAAAGGCTTATATAATATGCAAAATAAATTATTATGCCACTTCATTTAGTGAATATTAAGTAAGCTTCTTTAGCTACTTGTGCCATCAGTTTATTTCACTCAGCTGAATAGTCTAATAATATTTTCATTAAATATTTATATGAACAATCAAACACTGCAAATGAAGAGCGTATCCCTTGACATTCAAGACGGTTTCCAGGCTGGTATCAGCAGTTTGTTATGTTGGGAAGGCTCATTTGCTATGGCTTAGAATGATGTTTTCCATTAGCTTCAAGTATCTTATGTCTGACCTTAGAATAAAGGCTATTCATCATGTCTTCTAATTCCTAAATTTTATTTCTTCATTGAGAAAGTACTGACGATAGAAAATTAAGTGCATTTAAAAGCTGGGGTCAGGTTCTACTAATTCAGCCAAGGAAATTGATTAACACAGCTCATTTTTTTAAAGCATTAGAAAATATACTCTTTGGTCTTATATGTCTAATATCATCCTGTTCATATCACTTAATTTATATTTCCATTAAGTAAAGGTGAGTCTAATATTTGACTTCAGCTCTATGTGTGATTTTTCAATTTATAAATTGCATGGCGACTGCAATTTAATTGTAATATTTAATTTTAAATCCTACAAGTGTAGTCACATGCTAAGTCTGTGTGTTTCTCCTAAAATATTTGTCTTTCTTTCACAGCTACTACTTGAGATCACTGGAAGTTAATATCAAAATGATCCTGTACATTATCTAGATTATAAATCTAGAAATTTGATTCATATCATGAGTTTCAAATAGATACAAAACTTCTTGCGTGGCCATTCTAAGTACTTAGTAAGTTAAAACTAAAACTTTAAAAGGTAATAAATAATTATCTTTATTATACAATCCTGTACAATGTGGGGTTATAAATGTGTATAGCTACAAGCTTGGATGTACACATAAAAGCTACGTTATTTTATTTGAAGCAAATTAAATATGACTTCTTTGCATCCCTGTGGTTAAGGAGAAATTTAATACAGATCATTATAGGGCTGATCCACGTGCAGCTCAGCGCCACATGGAGGCCCCAGGTGTCTTTCACAACTTCAGGCTCCTGTACACTGTTTACTGATACGGGATGCTTTCCAAGCCTGCACAGCTTCTGTAGTCTGACTGTTTCGCTACAATCTGTGATCTGTACGGGCACAGGGGATATATTCGATGAAGACAGAAACCCTGGTTCTAGCATCAAGCCTTTTAGTCATAGCAAATAGACAGTATCTTCCAACCTCTCCAGCGTCTTGCAAGGGCCTGATTCATTATCCCCAGTTGTTCTGGAAATCACAGACCTTAAGGCAAGCCCGCTTGTTGCAAAATATATATATATATATATTTCCAATCCTCACCCTATAATCACCCACTCATCACACCCCATTATTTACTGAGAACATAGCATAATGGCCTCAATAAGTTGTGTTTTGTACTAGCTTGAGTGACCGTATTTGTCATTCAAACCAGAACATTTGGCGGGGAGGGGGGGAGAGTAGGAGGTATCAATAATCATAAGGCAACAGATGGCGCTGGTTGTCTCAAATTAGGCTCCCCAGAAGCAGACCCTAATTTATATTAAAGTGACTTCTTAGGATGTATTCCCAGGAAAACTTGGGAGAGAACTGGGGAAGTAGAACTGCGATGGGAGAGAGGCCAAGCAAGAATGTTGCACCAGCAAAGTCCCAAGGGAGTGCACTTACCAGCTAGAGTACAAGACATCCAGTTAACAATGGATTTTAAGTAAAACAATAATTAATTTTTTGTGGTATAAATATGTTCCAAATATTGCATTGGAGATACTTATACCAAAAAATAATTCCTTCCTGGCTGTCTTTTTTTTTTTTTTTTTTGCTAAATTTGGCAACCTTACCCACGAGGTCTCTGGAGAAAGAGTGTAGGTCCCACCTAAGAGGGCCAAGGGATAAGGGAGCTAGTGTATTTAAACCTCTGCATCCATCAGTCACTGGCTAAGTACAGCTCTGGATGAATATAATTCCCAGGCAATTCCGTTTCTCCGAGTCCTCGGGCAAAGCGGCTCATAGGAGTCTGAGGGTAGTCTTCCCACAGAGAGACACAAGTTCTGGCTGCTGCATAGAAGCCACACTGGGAGCTTCCATGCACAGAGATGGCAAGGAGATCTGAGGGGGTCTGGGCAGAGCACTGACAGCACCTGCTGCCCTCACACGACCCCGTGAAAGCTGAGCTGTGTGGTCATCCTAAGGACAGCTAGCAGTCTATGCTTAGGGCTTGAAAGAGCTCCCGAGACTAAGAGGTAGAAACACTTTTTTTGGAGTTGGTTGGCGATAGGGTTCTTCGAGAACACTGGAAACAACAGTACACCCTCCCACTCGCTCACAATTTTACATCTCAATAAATTACCTTGCCATAAAAATTAACTAGAACACATACTCTCCATTTTTTAGATATGGAAGTGGATTTATTCCATAAAGATTATTTTAACTTAGAAATAGAAAAGGTCATGAAATGAAGCTTCTTGCTTTATTTTCAGACAGATGTAGCCATTTACCATATATTATCATCTCATAAGTGGGACTAATATGCACTTTGTTTACTATCTGAAGATTAGTTGGCGCTTCATGTGGTAAAGACGACAATGGCTCTCCCAATTAAGAGTGAACAAACTCAGAGTATGAGACATAACTTGGAATAAGCTTGCATTTCCTTTTAGATTCTTCTGGTAATTCTATATCTTGAGCTTAATATATAGGCCTCCTAGATAATTAGGATGCTAATTACTATTGGAGTTTTCCTCTTACCCTAAGGACGTGTACGGTTAAATTATTCTGAAAGTTAACTACAGTTTTCTGACTCCTTGGGGTGAGTCAAGAAATAGCATAATGAAAATTTGCTTCCAGGTTCAGAAGAAGGCCTTCTTCTGTAATATATAATGCCTAATTATTCAAGGTAGAAACATCACTGTTTTACATAGATAATATACAGTTTCCATTTTACCACTGAACTTGGCCATCAATTAGCTTGTTGAATCTGTTAGTGCCTGCATGTAAATATGTATGTAATGTACAGTGGTACATGGAATAGTAAAATGGTAAGATAATTAGACTGACCTAGTAGAGACATTGCTTAATAGCGTTATGTAGCTCATCATGATGTATCTTTCTTTTAGGAAATGTGAAAAGTAACTTTAAGTCCAGAGCCTTAATGAGGATGTACCCTTTCTGGTGAGCCAGAATGTATAGCTCCTCCTCTCTTCATAGCCATGGCACCAGAGGTATGTCTGTCATTGCAGGATACTGAATGCTCTTATACAGGAAAAATATGGGACAAGTTGTTCCTTGAGCAGGAAAACAAACAAACAAACAAACAAATCTTGGCCCCTCATGACTGATTTGATTATATCCATGTTTCTTAGCTTAGTCTGCAAAGTCCGTCTTGACCTAGCCCCTGCCTTTTTCCTGACCTCACCTTCTGGTAGTTCCTTTTTAAACACAGCATACTCAGAATTAACACTATATCTTCCCTTTGCTAAAACTGCTTCATCTCACTGTAATGTGGTCACTACCTCCTCTCCTCATGTCCCCTGGCTAATAGATACATATCCATTAATCCTCTATTCACAGCACACACTCCAGGAAATCTCTGCTTTTTCCCAGACTTCGTTAGATATTTCATCTCTTCTCTCCTAATGTACAATGTGTATACTATTTTCACAACCTGACGCCCTGGTGTACTACTGAAGCTGAGAATAAATAACCACTAGCTGAGGATGAGAAAATGTCTCTTCGATTTAAATACAAGTCTATTTCATTCTAAGTTGATTTTTAAGTAAGGTTATAATGCAGGTAATTATTAGCTGGTAGATTTATATAATGTATTAATACCATAGTTAAATGAAAATAAGAAATTTCACTGTAGAGATTTTTTATAGGTCTATCTTTAACAAAGAGATGTTATAATATACACAACTTTTTACATCTTATTTTAATCATTTTTCACATTCATATATATACATAAGCATAGGCATATATGTAGAAGCAAATGATTATAGTAATTTTATAATGAGAATAAAATAATTATTCATGTATGCTTGTCTGCATCACCCTATGCCTTAAAAGTTAAAGTAGGCAGGATTAAAAACTTCTTTAAGGGTTAAAGAAGACAATTGATTAGCTCTATCAAAATCAATTAACAGTGATATTTAGAATGTCAGACTAAATCCAAACACTCTGATCTGAAATTTTTTAATTCCTATGAAAAGAAAATTTCATTTAATCTTATCAAAAAAAAAAAAAAAAAAAGGTTGCCTAAGACCAATAAACCTAGATCTGGATTCTGGTAATCAAGGATTATGCCAATCGTCAAAGCATTAGAGAATTTTTCTCTCTTATTATTTAATTAGAATCTGGTAATTGTCATTTTGCTCATAAATTAAATTCTTTGAGGCACATTAGATGATACTCTAACATTTAAATAATGCGTTTCATCTTTAACATAATTTATAAACATGAATTAAGTAATCTTCCAAAGTGGCTATTTGAAAATTTTATCTCCCTTGAAAGTGATTATGCTTAGAATTTCTACTTAGTGGCATTGTATTTAATTTTCAACCATTACACTTCACAACTAAACTAATCCATCACTTTCTCCCCAATTACCATTTACTCTGATACTAAATGAGATAAGCTTTAAATGCTTACATAGTAATTTTATCAGGGACTTGGACCAGTGGACTGTTTTATCCTTCATATCGAGTTCTCGTGCTTCTAGGGGAATTCTCAATGGTGCAGTTCTATTCCTTGGAAATAAAGTGAACAATGGTCTTTAATACCATTCTTTAGTAGGACAAAATGTTCATCACTAACAGTATCACATAGGTGCCGTTATGTTTTATCTTTCCAGTTGCACTGAAGGAACAGAGACTCATTTAGGCAATGCAAATAATGGGGATTTATTAAGAGGGTACACTGGGAAGTAGGAAAGAAGAAGAAACATGTTTGTGAATGTCACATTAAAAATTCCCCCGAAGAAAGATAAAGGTGTCTTTTTTTGTGCTTTTGGTATACCTCTACACTAAGCCATAGTTTACTAGCTTTTTACAGTCAACTGGTTATAGACCAATCAACTGTTGGCCAGAATGGCAGGGTAACATGGTACAAGGCATGATAATCTTTGTATAAAGATTTTCTCACCAAATTGCTGAATAACCATCAAATTCTTAGCAAATATCCAAAGGGGAAAAAGTAAGAAGCAGGCATCTGAGCTTTATCAGAAGAAAGGCAATGCAACCCTCAATGAAAATGAAACTTCAGAGTTCTTCCAGCACAAAAATAATAATTTATAGAGTATTCACTATGTGAGGTGTGCATTACATACATTAATTATTTTATTTAATCATTATAAGAAAGGCAGATACTGCTAACCTCACGTTACAGATGAGACCGAGAAACATAAGGATCTTTATCAGTTCACAGCTAGTATTAGAACTAGAATATCAACTGAGGTTTGGCTGATACTAAATCTAGTTCTTTCCTCAGTGGTACCACACTGAATTTCACAGTAATTATAAAATCAATGAATGGTTATGGGGATACTCTCATGCTGATTAATCATGTGGGCATGCAACACTTTCTTATTCTAGTTAACTTGTATATTAAAGCTGAGTATACTCTTCTCCTATATGAGACAGAGGGGGAGCAAAAACTATACATATTCAAGGATATAAAAGAAATAATTATTTTTTCTATGGCTCAGAACTAATGAGAGGCAAAAGTCAGTGCACGCAGCAAAGACAAGATCATTAGCAACAGAGTCAGGGAATGAATACCTTATCCCATGTCCTGTGTCTCCCCAGCTGATGCTTCTTGAATGACCCCCTGCTGCCCCTTTGCCTGCTGGCCTTCCTGCTGAACAGCCAGAATTCATTTTATAGCTAGGAGAAAAAATATTAATAGTTCAAGTTACAGCTAAATCAAATATACTTTGGTCTGCTGCACATAGCATTTTGTTCTCTATGGAATAAATTCTGTGTTAATAAATATCTCTTAGGAAACCACATACAACACCCATTGACTCCAAGAAGAATTTAGACCTTTGATCCTAGGTCAGAATAGGTTAAATATTAAAAGCGCCTTCTCACTAGTATTCAGCAAAACAGTACTAAGATAATAATATAAAAAAGAAACTTTTGACTTTACTTATTAAGGAAAAACCTATGAATTTTCCACATTGCAATCAAGTTTTTATTTCATGGCAAGCCAGTGAAGATGGTAGCAATCAAATAAAACTTAAAAACTAAATGATAATAAAGCAAATTGTATTTTTGGAGCATATCCTCTTCTCCTTTTATTGATACATATTTTGAAAAGTGTTTCTGAACCTGTAAGTTGAGCTATCTGGGGGGAAAAATAAAGCTCACAAAAATACATAATGGCAATAATGTGATTTATGGGCATTAAAGCTTTCAAAAAAAAAAAAATCCCTAAATGATGCCTTGCTTGGTATATCTATTATCTAAAAGGAGGAAGCGCTTCGAAAAGAGTTCTCTCTTATATCTCTTTTTTAAAATATATTTTAAAAATTTCCTCTGAAACCTGAGGGACTATCCATACAATTCAAAAGACTGCAGGAAATACTTGCTCTGACATAGGCAATAAGGATTCCTGTTTTTCCCCAGAGGCTGCAGCAAATCTAGTTCTTTTTTAAGAACTCTTGCCTTCTGGGCCTATGGAATTCTGCTTAAAATGTGTTTTGTCTTATGAGTAATGTAGTTTCACCTACTGCTAACATCTATATAAGGCACTGTACTCCTATGATACTAAAAAGCAGTATTAGTCACTCCAGACCTTCAAGCTAGCACCTCTGTAGGATCCCTCTGGTTAATACCAAGGAACATATTCCATATTCTGAGTCTCCTCTCCTTCCTTCCTCCTCTAGAAAATAGAATTTCTATTTAAAAAAACCAAAAAGTGGTAAAAATAATTTGTTCATTTCCAAAAAGGAAGCTGAATGCAAATCTGGTCTCTTTTGCATAAGATAAGGGGTCAAGTGAATAAGATGTTCTAGCAATAACTCAACTATTAAAGGTTCCATAGAGTAGAATCTACTTATTCAACAACAGGGCATGACTAGATGGTCATTACAAGTATGACTTCTGCTTCCACATCATGCAGGATAAGGGAAATTTGGGGATCATGATGTATCGTTGGCCTCGACAGACAAGAGTGGCAGAAATCCTCCTCTGATCTAGTTGCCACCAGGTTTCTATCATCTCTCTCCTGGGAACTCTAAGACACACTAGCTTTTTTTTTTTAAGTTGAAGTAAAATAGTATGTCACGTTATACAAGTTTCAGGTGGACATTATAATTCAACATCTGCACACATTACAAAGTGATCACCACTAAAGGTCTAGTTACCATCCACCCCTGTACGCTTAACCTTCTTCACTTTTTCAGCCAACCCCACACCTCCTCCTCATCTGGAAAACACCAGTCTAGTCTCTGTAGCTATGAGTTTGGTTTTGTTTGGTTTGGTTTATTTGACATTTTTTTAAAAAAGAATTCTACATATGAGTGGAATCATAAGGTATTTGTCTTTTTTCATCCAACTTATTTCACTTAGCATAATACCCTATAAAGGTCCATCCATGTTGTCACAAGTGGTAGGATTTCATTATTTTTAATGGCTGAGTAGTATTCTAGTGTGTGTGTGTGTGTGTGTGTGTGTGTGAGAGCGCATCCTTTAACTAATTATTATAGTTTTAGTTGATTTTACTACTTTGCCTTTTAATCTTCATACTTGCTTTATAATGACTGATGCATTACCTTTACTATATATTTACCTTTTCCAATACAATTTTTTCTTTTACTTTTTCTATGATTTTTTTAAACTATTTTTCACTATGATACTTTTTCCTTATTAATTAGTGTAATTTCTTTTCAGCTTAAAGAAGCCCCTTTAACATTTCTTGTAAGGCTTAGTGAGGATGAACTCCTTTAGCTTTTGCTTATCTGGAGAACTCTTGATCTCTCCTTCAATTCTGAATGATAACCTTGCTGGGTCGAGAACTCTTGGCTGGAGTTTTTTCCTTTCAGGACTTTCAATGTCATGCCACTGTCTTCTGGCTTGCAAAGTTTCTCCTGAAAAATCTGCTGATAGTCTTATGAGGGTTCTCTTGTATATAACAAGTGTTTTTCTTTTACTGCTTTTAAGATTCTCTACCTTTAACATTTACCATTTTAACTATATAACATGTCTTGGTGTGGATCTCTTTGGGTTCATCTTACTTGGAACTCTCTAGGTGTTCTGTACCTGGATGTCTGTTTCCTTTCCCAGATTAGCAAAGTTTTAGCCATTATTTCTTCAAATAATTTTTCTGGCCCTTTCTCTCTCTCTTCTCCTTCTGGGGTCTCTATGATGCAAGTGTTATTCCACTTAATGTCATCCTAAAGGACCCTTAAGATAACTTCACCTTTTAAAATTCTTTTTCTTTGTGCTGCTCTGTCTGGGCAAGTCCCATTGCTTTATCTTCTAGCTAGCTGATCCAGTCTTCTGCTTCATCCAGTCAACTGTAGAATCCTTTTAGTGTGTTTTTCAGTTCAGTTATTGTATTACTCAGGTCTGTAACGTCTGTTTGGTACTTTCTTATATTTTCTATCTCAGTGGAAGTTTATCCATTCTTTTCCCAAATTTTGTGAGCACCTTTATGTCCATTATCTTGAATGCTTTATCAGGTAGATTGATTATCTCCATTTAATTAAGGTCTTTTTCTGAGATTTTGTCTTGTTTTATCTGAAGCATATTCCTCATTTTGCCTGACCGTTTCTATGTATTAGGCAAATCATGTACCTCTTCCAGTCTTGAAGGAATGTATGGGATATGTTCCATGGGTCCCAGAAGCACAATGCCCCCTGGCCATCAGAGCTAGGTGCTCAGCAGGGGTCCAACTGTGTGGGCTGCATGTGCCTGCCTGACATGATATAGGGGCAGGTGAGGCTCCCAGCAGGGTGCACCTACTGGTGCTTGCGGGTTAGAGCGCAAGTTTCAAAGTGGTACCTGCCAGTGTCAGTATTAGCAAGGTAGAATGAAGTCTCAAAAATGGTGTCTACCAGTGTCTCCCTTCCTAGGGAAAATCTCAGTAAGCTCTTGTTTCTCTGGCAGATGCTTTAAGATTAGTAAATGGTCTCCTTCACTTATGGTCTAGGTTACTTACAATCTGATGATGATGATGATGATGATGATGATGATGATGATGATGATGATGATGATGATGATGATGATTTTGTGCTGGACCCCAGCAAGTCAGCTGCAAAGGACCCCTTTAAGGCTGGGTTCTTCATATACATTTCTATGGTTTTCCTGGATGTATCCTTGTCGGTTTTCAAAGTCAGATGATTTGGTGGCTTATCTCTCCTGCACAGTATCTAAGGGTTGGGGTGCTTGACATGGGGCACAAATTCCTCACTCATATGGAAAACATTCTGTATTTTTGAGCCCCCTCCCAATTGTGGGTTGCTCACCTAGGGTGGATTTCTTTTGGTAAAACTGTGCCTTTGCGTCTCCTACCATCTCAATGCTGCCCTTTTATCATTTGTCATGGAGGCTCTGTTTATCCAGTTTTCAGGGCTTTTCAAAGAAAACTATTCTACATGTGGTGGCAGATTTGTTGGGTCCACGGTAGGAGGTAAATTTAGGATCTTCCTATGGGGCCATCTTGAACCACTAAGACAAACTGACTTTTAATCTCTAGACCTCCTTTCCATTCTCCTTTCTTTTTCATCTCAGACAGGGCAGGAATTTTAACCTCAGGGGTAGAAAATACTGATGCTGACAGTTAAAAAAACTGAATCCTTTTGCCATATGGAATAGTTGAAAATATCAAGAAAAGAAGCTTCCATCTGTTTACATCTCAAAATATTACCCTCACATACTTATTCAGAATGATCTCTTTTCAGCAAATATCTTTGCCTGCTGGAGACCAAAAATGTCAAAGAAATTGGGAACATTTGACATCTCCTTATACAGTAGATGCTTTAAAAATTTAAATCATGGCTCAAATCTTTTAAAGTACTATATAAAGTACATAGGGCAATTCCTGAGACATAATAATATTCAATTAATTTTATATATATATATATTTTATTGTTATAAGTCTAGGTTTACAATTATTTTGAGTAGAATCTGCCCAGGGGAACTGGTCACATTCATAAGCTCTACTTAGGTTGACCTACTTCCCAAGGTACCTCAGCTCCAAAATTACCTTCTTCTCATTGTTTTCAATCTCTTAAGCTGAACTTTAATTTTCTCACTGATTTATGCATACAGCCATTTATTCAACAAATATTCACTGAGGTGGCAAACATTACACATACACACACAAAAATAAAATATTATTGTGCTAATAATAATTAACACAACCCTGCTCTCATAAGACTACAGTCCAGTGAAACAGATAGATATTAACCAAATAATTACCCAAATGTGAAACTGCTATTCTAATATGTGCTAGGAAGGAAAATTAAAACAGACTATACTTTCAGGGAGGTCAGGGAAGGTTGTGCTGCCTGATCTGGGACCTGAAAAAAAAGGTCTCAAATTCCTTCTTCTGATATCAACTAGATAAGAAAGGGTGAAATAGTGCTCCGGGCAGTGAGAATGATATATACAAAGGCTCTGGGGTAGAAAAGAACATGACAAGAACCATGGATTGTAAGAAGTTAGAACAGAGACAAGACAGGAGCACACTGCAAGATGAGGTTGGGGAATAAGACATAGGTGAGAACATCCAGGCTCTTGGGATTTAATATGGACTTTAGCTTGAGATTTACAGTACAAGTGAGGGTTGAAAACATAGGACTGACATGGGCATAATGGAAAATAAAGTGGTGAGTGAATGAGGGGAAGCTGATTGACTGAGGAAATGGCACTTTTCACTTGCACTGAAAAGATATAGATTGCTGAGATGTCAGCTTTCAAGAGGAACAGAATGGTAGCAAGGAAAAATGATGGAATCTAGAAATACTTAGGAAGTGAAGTCAAGATCAGTGCTAATAGATTTCATATGAGATGAAGATGTTAAGAATAATGAACAGATTTCTAGTCTGGGATCTGAGTTGCAAGGACTAGATTGGGAAGAAGTGTTTTTAAACAAGAAAATGGTGTAGGCAGTGTCTTTCCATTCATGGCTTGTTTTACTCATGTGTATAAAATAGTTACGACTCTGAAGGCAGGTTGCCCATAATTCTCTATGTAATTATTCCTCAACTAGAAAAGTACAAAGTTTACTTTGATTTAGTTTCCTTTCCACAACCCATATGATTATTTTATTTTACAGAAGTAATCAGATCCATTTAACAAAATCAGATAATGTTAGCAACTTAAAGGATCTTATGAAATTTCTCATGCCATTCTGACAGAGGAGAAAAGTGAAATAATATCACAAATGTTGGTAAATTTTACCAGATTTTTTTTCCTCTGGCTAACATCAAAAGCAGTACATATGACCTAGCAGTACTCTAGAAGATAGGGATGTACTGGAATGTGTGGCAGTGGTAGAAATTCCTCATTTATTTCTGAAAATCAAATACTTATAAATTAACAAGGACAAGAACATCCCCAGGCCTCTGATGGTATTTTTATGGACTGGATTTCTATTTGTATTTTATTCTAATTCAATCCCACAGCCTGTAAAAGGCACACCTAATTTAAAGTCATTGCTTACATTCCATGTCATGGCACACCCTAAATAAAATTTGATTATGGCCCTACATCCAATAGCATAAACCCATATAAATATATGTAACTTATTTCAAAGTAATAAAGATGTCTTTTACTAGAAAACGATGAGCATAAGTGATTCCTTCTAAACTATGTTAATAATTGAACAGCAAATAACTCTGTTTTGAAGATCAATAAATATATATTCCATATATATTCATAACTTTACAACAATGTAATCCAAGTTAAGCCCCATCTCCAACTTTTACCAAGCATACGTTCTTGCTTTATGAGCATATAGATGACAGTTAAATTACATGTTTATCATTTTCACTGAGAATATCTGGCATTTATAGGTTGTGGTAAAAACAAATTGGGTAATTTTGCTGCCTAAAAAAGACAAATCCACTACAAAAACTAGAGGTTCTTTGCTCTCAAAGGAGGATGGTTTCTGTGTCCAAAGTGAGGAGTTTTAATTTCTTTTCTCTTACATAAAATAAAAGGAATTGCCAACATTGATAAGCTTTGTCTACCAAATTTTTATTAGTAGGAAACATTGGTTCTCGGCTAATAGTAATTTAAGAGACAAGTCTTTCAGTGACTTAAATGGAATAAAATAATTAAAATTAAATTCTGTCTTTTGCTGGCACAATCTGTGTGGCTAACCCCAGGCTGTCCTGAAGCAGACTTATTTTGTATTGTAGCTTGTGACCAAGGTTAGAGGTGTCTCTGAAAGAACAAATTTAACTACGCTTATCACCCAACCAGGGTTCTTTTGCCCTTCTCAAGGGCATTACAATAGAGTTTTGTGTGAACATGATTGCTTTTAGGAAGGTCTGGAAGGTCTAGAGTTTCTCTTTAAATGCTGGACCAAAAGCACAGCTTGACTTTTAGGTCGCCACCTTCTCTTTAGGAAAAGGAGGTGTGAATTAGATCCCACAGAACCTTCAAGTCACATTTAAGCTATGGCACTGCAGAATCCTTGCTAGAGATTCAGGTTCTGAATTGTAAGATAAGTATCATTGTAGATGATCTGCAAGTTCTGTGTGTTCCAGTAAATGATCCAAGCTTAACATGGGAGAGGGGTTTCCTCAATTACAAATTAGACTATGTCTGTAATTCAAAAAAATTTTAACACTCATTTTGTAAATCAGAGAAGCCCTAAATGATATCTTCTCTTTAATAGATCACTAGGACAGTACATTGTGACAGTATTATACCATCAGATTCCATCCCAGCATGATCTAAAGACATTTAACTGGGGAAGTAAAAACAAAATGATAATTAGTCAGCAAGAGTCTCAGTTTTACCATAAGATGGTTTTGTTTGTGATTCAGGGAAAAAAAGAAATTGAAAAAGTATTGATGTAACCAGTGCAGCCAGCTGGAGTTCCTCGGACCCTAACCTCCTAATTCTACCATGTCCACTGCCATCTCTGGTTCCTTTCAGGTTACACATCACACCAGAAGTGTAGCTGAAGCTATTTTTGTTCATACTGCAGGCTTTTATGTTTCATTTAATCACATCCTTTTATTTACTCAGTAAATTTATTAATTTTTTATATGTACCAGAAAAAAAAATATTTGACGTATAGAAAAGGTAGGCTTAATTTTAGCTTTCACTCTTATTACCCCATGATGTATCCTGATATTTAAATACTGTAGGATTCCCCTGCCCTGCACAAAATGTGAAAAAAGATGTCTACTTCTCAGGTTTAGTATAAGAATTAAATGAGATAGCAGAATTAATAGAGTATCCAAAATATTATAAATCTCAAAAAAAGAAAGGGGGCTTCTCCTATCTTGAGCAAAACTTTAAATTATGAATAATCTCTCAAATTTTTTTTGGTTTAAAACCAACATAAACTGCCTAAAAGTCAGCAATAATGAAAATATTACAGTTAATAGCTTACATGACACACCTAAGGCTGTGCTTAGAGAAATATTTAATAATCTAATAATTACTAAACAGAGAAAATAAAATAAGTATACAACCTAATAAGTTAAATAGCAATAAGAAAAGGAGAATAAGTATGTCAAAAAATAATAAATAGCAAATATTGAACTGAAAAATAGATCTTAGTTTAATGTCTAAGAGATGAGAGCGGAGGGAAAATAAAGAATAAAACAGGTAAATCAGTATCTAATTTAAAAAGAGGAAAAAGATAAATACACCAAACATAAAAGATGCAAATTTTCACAGAAGATGATATTAAAGAATTATAAATTACTCATCTCTGGAAAAATTAATTTGCAAATGTAGATTAAAAAATCTAAGATAACTCATTCAAGATAGCATAAAAAATTGAAACCTACGGATTACCATAGAAGAAATAGAGAAACTTGTCAAAGAATAACCTCTCATCTCCCACCTCCACACAAACACATTCGAGTGAAATAGATTCTTCAGGAAATTCATGTAACTCTATTAATTATTTATGTAACACAAAACTATGCTATCTGCATTGCTCAAGAGCATCTTTAACAAATGCAAATATAGGTAAAAGATAAGCAAAAAAATCATAAATAAATTTTATTTCAGACATAAATCCTAAATTAAATATTAGCAAAAGAGTATAAGAGCATAACACAATAATAAAAATCCATTATTAATTAGAGTCTTACTGGATTCAAGTATAATTTGATACTGAAGAAATCTACTAATATAATCTACATAATAATGTAGATTCAAATATAAAATATTTATAATCACATTTCAAATACTACAAAGATATTTGATAAAAATTTAGCATCCATGTTTACCTTAAATAGTACCTAATAAGTTTAAAATTATGGATATTTATTTGACTTAAGATTTATACTTAGATATAAATCTAGAACTTGCAGTATTAATGGGGATAAAGATTTTAATGGGCAATCCAGTGTTCTTGTTAAATTTAGAAACAGTGCAAGGATATTTACTATTACCACTCTTATTTAAAATTTTAGACATTGCAGCTTATGCAATTAGACAAAAGGGAGATACGAAGTAAGAAGCAGGTAAAACTATCATTATTTACCAAAAACAATATTGTATGTCTAAAACACTGAAGTAAATCAACTGAAAAATTATTTTTTTAAAAAAGGAAAATCTCTTAGAGGTTAAAACTTAAATTGCCTTTCTCTATCAAAAACAAAACCAGTTTGACTAGACTCCATTTATAATGAATGGGTTAAACATAGAGAGATGTATTTTTAAAGTAATGTTCGAGATTCACATGAAACAAATTTTAAAACTCTCTTGTGGGACATAAAAATAAAATCTGAATCAATTAAAAGGCAATATGCTGTTTCTGGCTAGAAAGACTCAATAAGATAAAATGCTAAATTTCTTAAATTAATATTTAAAACATAATCTGTTAGCAATAAAAACAGGAATGTAAATTTTTTTGAACGAGTGAATTCTAAAGTTTCTATACACAGACATTAAAATAACACAAAGAAAAAGAAAAAGAAAGATTCATAAACTTTTGTAAATCCTATTAGTCTGATACTGGTGCAAGATTAGACCAAGAAACTAACAAGGAAGGAGAAAAAAAAGAATGTTAAATTAGAACTTCATGTGTATATATCTGTGTGCATGTGTGTGTGTGTGTATGTGTGTGTATACACATGTATATGTATATATGTATGGGTGTATATATATATATATATGTATAGGACTTTAGCATAAAGTATCAGTGATTTTTTATTATGGGTGTAAATAATGAATTGTTCAATGACTGGTGCTTGAAAAATTCATACATCTTGAGAATAATAAAGTTACTATTTCATAGCTTACATTAAAATTAATTCTGGATGGGTTCAAGATTTAAATATTAAATATCAACTGAAGCAGTACAAGAAGAATGTGTAACTGCAGTGTGAAGAAGACCTTCCTAAATTTTATACAAGATGAGGAAGTCATGAAAAAAATATGTAAATTACAATAAAGTAGTCTCCTTGGCTATATAGACTATTGCAGAATCAAAAGCAAACATCAAAGAGAAACAAAGCAAAAACAGCAAAAAAGCAACATTGCCAAACAACATCAGGCAACAAAGGGATGGTTTCCTTCAAAGTTCCTTCAAGTCAATTGAAAAAAAAAACAGAAATTGATAATTTGTAAAGGGCAATATAGTGGCAGTTTACAGAAAAAGAAAGTATATAATAATAAACATAAATTAATATTGTCTTTTAGTCCAACATCATAGTGGTCTACCGCCTTCTGAAAACTCAGATACTGAACAAATTACAATAAACATATTTTAAGATGCATTTACAAGTTTGTAGTAAATTAAGGAAAATCCCAAAGAACCTATTTAGATGAATAGAGACATTAAATTGAAGAAATATGCAAATATTAAAGAAAGGACAAATATCCAAATCAGGAAATTAGAGCATTAAACATTAAGATGCTTAATTCTCAAAGTTCTAGTGAAAGGGCCATATGGAAAAATGGAAGCTAATCTCAGATAACGAGAGCTGAGAGAGAGCCCAGGCCCTTTAACGGTGCTGTCCAATGAAGCTGTCTCTGTGTAGGTGTTCTGTGGCGGTGCTGTCCAGCATAGAAGCTGCTAGCCACATGAAGCTGTGCTTGAAATATGCTTAGTACAACAGAAGATATGGTGTTGAATTTATTTAATTTTAATTCATTTAAATTTAAATTTAAATAATTTAAAATGCCACTCATGGCTAGCACCTAAGGTACTGGGCAGCACGGCTAAGGGCCCTCAACATTAGTAAAAGATTGGGCTACAAAAAACTTTCTCCTCATGTAAAATGGAGCTAACAGGAAACTTGAAACTTTATTTCTGGAGCAATACTGTATAGAAAAAGAGGAAAAGACATAGTGGCTTAAATATATATTACTTATTGGTTATGTGAATCCTAAGTAAATACGTTAAATTAGACATATATACTTTGAGTTAAAAATAAACTTATTAAAGAATATAAATAGAATGAAGTAGAAAGAAAAATTTCAAAACTAGTACAAGAAGAAAACTAAATGGGAAAAATTATTTTAAATAAAGAAAGTAAAAGAAGAGAAACAAAAAGGAAGACAAAGTATAACATAAGACTGTAGAAGTATATTTAAATATATTCAAAATTATCTTACTAAATGCTAGTGAAGTAATTCAGTTGAAAAAAAGATTGTTAGATTGGAAAGATCCACTCCAACTCTTTGTTCATAGTAAAATGTATATTCCAAGTATAACACAGAAAGACTGAAAGTCGATGAGAAAACATAACACAAATAATGAAAAAAACAATTTTTACCTAAATTACATAAATAACTTATATAAATAATCTTAAAAATATACAACACAACAGAAAAATATATGTATATATATATATATATGTTTCCCAGAGGGAAAACTAAAGGATCAATACATGAAAAAGTTTAAGAATGTGAATTTCTGTTAAGGATATGGAGTAAAGATCACTTTCACAAACTGTTGATAATACAAAATCTTTACATAGATACACATGCATGCACACATACACACATAAGACATTGACAAACAACAGGGCGGTTTACAATAACATGCAAATAGATTGGAAAGGACTGCCTACTTATAAAATAACTGTAAACACATTGGAAAAGTTCTGATTAAGCATTTTGTTCTCATATCCATAACTAAGTTCTATACAGTTACAAGTAGATTAAACATAAATCAAGTGCAAAGGTCACTAATGAAAATGATACTAACCAAAAAGAAACAAAACTGCATGCATGACTTGATTAAGAATTCAAATATAATCCCCTGAGTTTTACTGTTAATAAGAACTGACTTATACTACCAATTACTTGAATCATATTTTATCAAATTGTTAACAGACTTGGCCTCATTTGTTCAAAGACCAAATTATTAAGATAAGAATTAATCATGAAATTGAATTATTTGTATATGTCCTTTCTATAGTGAAAAAAGAGTGTTAATGTCTACTTTAGAAATTTGGTTAATTGAAGCTCAATTCTTACAAAGAAAGTACTTTTTCAACAATAACTCAATTTGATAAAAAGTATTTGTAAATTAATGCTCAGAGACAGCAGATTTGTCAACAAAAGGTTATGAATGTTCTCAAAGTTACTCCCAAACCTACTTTTTGTTAAACAATGAACAAAAAATAAACACATGAAAATAACTCAATGGCAAAATCTGTGCTCTTAAAGTGCTTCTTAGTCCATAATTCGTCCTGAATTATCAAGAACTTGCCCAAGTAAAGTAATTTCTGTCCTGTTTTAGCATCCTTTTTCAAATTCCTATTGCTATCAGCAACATTAGGTTTACATCAATTTTCTAATATTTTTATGTCAGAATAAATTAAATTCTCAGGCATAAGAATATGATTATGAATACACTCACATATACACACACGTAGTTCTCAAAGAGCTTGACATTTAATACATTTTAGAAATACGTCAAATGACTTTTTGTTCTTTCCCCTAAATTTGCCTTTGTCTGTAGAATTTTAAAAACATTTCTCAAATATGACATTTCCAGCAGCCTTTACTTTTCTTTTTAATTATGGAGTGCATATGTACCAAACAGGTGCTCAACTTCCTGACATTCATCCCATGTACACTTGATGGGCATCTTTATTTGCAAATGGTCACTACTAGGTTTCTCTACTTGGCAGCGTATTTCATGAAACATTAAATCCCTCTACTGAAGTTACAGCTTTAAAGTTTGATTAGTGACACTGTAGATAGACTTCTCAGCAGCCTATTTACCTCTTCACATTACCACAGTACTTTGAGGTCATATAATAGTTAGAAAAAGCTCTTCCAATTATGGACGCATTTAGACTGTTAGATCAAATTCACTGTTGTACATAGAGTTTTGGTGTTTAGAGCAGGCAGATGAAGCAATCAGTTCTCATTAAGAATGTGTACCTCAATAAGAAGTCTTACAATGTATGTCTATTTAACTTGACATCTTAGAAAAATTCTATAATTTATACTCAGTTCTTCTAGAGACAACTTCCCCTCTTGGATAACTGTCAATTCTCCCCTCTTGTGGTATTGCTTTTTCTGACCCATCATTCCTTAATTTTCTATTTGACCTTCTCCTTCTTTACCTGACCTCTGAATTTTGCAGAGTTTTAGTGCTTAGTTTTAAACCCTTTTCTCTCTTTAATCTAAAACACTCCCCTACCAATTAATAAATTGATTACCAAATATTGACTAAAGAGCTCCTGTAAGCTGTAAGCTGTAATTGAGTATTTCCATTTATATAATAATTATGCTTAATTTCATATTCTCCTTTGAATATAATTCTTGTAGATTCTCTGCCTAAATAATATCTCCACTTTTATAACTGATAGATATTCTCAGTATAGCAAGCTGACATTCAAATCAAACAAAATATAAAACAACCATAAAAAGAGAGAATTTATGGGAGATGATAATCATTATTTGTTGACACCATTAAGTCTGAATTTTTATTTCTATGACAACTTGTTTGTGCATTCATGTATTCATTTAACCATCCATTTATTGGTATTCACCAGACATTGGTTGAAAAACTGTGATGAAATATTTATTATATATCATTTCAAAAATATATGGAACATGTATAAAACATAACTATGTACTGGGATTCAAATGAATAATCAATACACCAAAAAGTAGGTGACTACACAGATCTTATTTCCTAGCCCAAACCACTAAAGACAGAAATATCTAAACAAGGAACAAAAGAAACATGTTAGAAAAGCTTTTTAAATATATTGTATGTAATTATGGGTTTTAGAAAAAAAATCGTGTGAAATTCAGAAGTGTTTATCATGGAACAGTAATAGAAAAATTACATATAAAAGTTGACTGTTACACATAAAAATCACTTTAAGAAAAATGAATGGCATTAAATAATTATACTAAAGAAAATGGAATTTTATTAGTTAAGTATCCAACTTACAAAATTGAATATAATGAAAACTAGAGTAAACCCATAAGAAGTAGAAGGTAAGAAATGCAAAGATAAGATCAAAAATTAATGTAATTAAATCTAAGAAACATTATGGAGAACATAAACTGAAAAACAGTCCTTTGAAGACATTACATTTCATCCATCAGTGGACACTTCAGTTGTTTCCATGTCTTGGGTATTGTGACTAGTGCTGCAGTGAACATGGGAGTGCAAATATCTCTCCCATATACTAATTTCTTCCTTTGGATATATGCCCAGAGGTGGGATCGTTGGATTGTGCAGTAGTTCTATTTTTGGTTTTTTGATGAGCCTCCATGTTGTTTTCCATGGTGTCTGTGTATACCAATTTGCGTTCTAACCAGCAGTGTGCAAGGGTTCACTTTTCCTCACACCCTTGTCACACTTGTGACAAAATTCAAAATCCCTTGAATTTTTATAACAGTCCTAACAGGTGTGAGGTGATATCTTGTCAGTGTTTGATTTGCATTTCTGTGATGATTGGTGGTGTTGGGCACCTTTTCACATATTAGCCATTTGTTTGTCTTCTTGGGGGAGGGGTGTCTGTTCTGGTTTTATGTCCATTTTTGATTGGGTTATTTGTTTTTGTTTGTTTTTTGCTATTGAGTTGTATGTGTTGCTTGTGTGTTTTGGGTATTAACCCCTTATCAAATATATGGTTTGCAAATATTTTCTCCTATTCCATAGGTTGCCTTTTAGTTTTATTGATGGTTTCCTTTTCTACATAGAAGTTTTTAGTTTGGAAAAAAAAAAAAAGGACATTACATAGACTACTGGGATGGATGAGTAAGGAAGGGAGGAAGGAAAAATAAGAAATAATAGCAATGAAAAAGGTCATATACCTACAAATGTACAGATTAGAAATCACAACAGTATTTTAAGAAAGTTAGTAACTACATATTTAAAATCATAAAATAATTAAGAATTTTTTTAAAAACTGAAATTACTAAAATCAATTTAATGAAAACAAAGGGCCTAAAGTAGAGAGATAAAAGAAGTAATGTAAAAAGTCAAACCTCTACTTGACAAACTACTAGATTAAATCTTTATCAAAATTTCAAGAAATAGAACTTCTTAAAGAGTATTAAAAAAAAAGGAAATTTAGGGGAAAAATTCAACTTTATCTAGTAAAGTTGCAGATCCACAGATTAGAAATTCTATGCTTAGGTATTACCCTAGAGTAGAGTTGACATATTTTTTTCTACAAAAGTCAAGTGGTAAACATTTTAGGCTATGAGGGCCATCCTGTCTCTGTTGTAAGTACTTTACTGGCCATTGTAAAAATAAGCAAAGACAAAATATAAATAAATGGGTGTGGCTGCATTCCAATAAAACTTTACTTATAAAACTAAGAATAGACTGAATTTGGCAAATGGGCAATAGTTTTTCAACCTCTGTACTAGAGGATCAGTTCCTTTCAACCAAATGATGACTGAGAAATTTCAGCAAAAGAAATAATAAGCATGTTAAAATATAGAAATCTACATATAAAATAAAGGTGCAGATAAAGGTAGATGACAAATATACAAACATTGCCTATTGTACTCAAAGTATTAGCCAACACAATTAGATAAGAAAAATCAAGTTGAGCCACAAGAATGAATAAAAAGGAAGTCAACAATTTCTGTTGTAGATGATATGATAGCATACCTAAGTAAATCCAAGAGACTCAATGAAAAAACCTAATGTAAAAGGTAACTGAGAGAAATATCAATAATTGTATACACTTAACATACAAAAATAAAAAGTGTTCATGTGCACAAACAAACAGAAAATGCAATGGTAGGGAAACCCTTTTTACAATAGCAAAAATAAATCAATACTTAGAAATAAATTTCAGGAGAAACATATAGAACCCTTATGAGTAAAATTTAAAAACATTTCTGAAAGACATCAAATCAGATTTGAACAAATGGGGTTGGAGAAAATTCTGTATTTCTGGATAGAGTGAATTATATACAAGTACAAGTGGGAAGTGGGTATATGATAAATGAGGCATCTTGAATCTCTAGTGTAAAGAATCTTAAAATAAGTGGTACTCTGGTAACAAGACAGTCATTTAGAAAAAGATAAAATTAGAATCATACCTTAAACAATAATAAATTCTAAAAGGATTAAGAATCTTAAGTAAAATAAAATAAAATAAAACTGCATGAAAACATGAGTGATTCTTCTCTAACTTTGGTATAGGGAATGACTATTCAGTTATGACACAACATCTAGATGTAACAAATAAAAAGATTAATAAGTTTGACTCTGTAAAACTTTTTAAAAAGTAAATGTCATGTCAATACAATAAACAAAATTTAAAAACCTGAAAAACTGGGGAAAACTTTTACATGTTACAAGAACAAAGAGTTAATATTCTCATACATAAATAACTCTTTAAAATTGAGGAGAAAAAGTCCAAAAATCAAATGAAAAATTAGGAAAAAATATGAATAGGAAATTCACCAAAAAAGATGTAAAAATGGTCCTCTTACATCTAAAAAGATGTTCAAACTCACTCTTAATTAGAGAATGCGAATTAAAATAATATTGAAATACCATTTCTTAACTCTCACACTGGCAATAATTTAAAAATATGACAATACTTTCTGTTCACGAGGCTGAGGAGAAACAGGAACATTCATCCATTGATAATAAAAATGGAAATCAATACAATTTTTTCAGAGAAAAATTTTGACAATACACAACAAAACTTCATGTGCACTTTCTCTTTGATGCAGTAACTACAATTTAGAAATCTACCATGAAGATTAACCTCTAGCAATACAAAAACAGATAAGCACAAGGTTATTCATGCAGCATTGTTTACAATTGCAAAATATTGGAAACATAACCTATGGTAAAGCCACACAAGGCTGCAGCACATGGGGGGAAGACTCAACCAGGGATCAGGAGACTCCTTGATTTGAGGAGACAATGGTGAGAATCTAGGAAGACCAACATAGGTAGGGTTCACAGGACTGAATGTTTGTGAAAAGGACTGCCCAGAGAGAGATCTAGAGGTGTGAAGATAGGCCACCTTCCCCCCACCCCATAAAATTGATCAACACGTGTGTGTGAGGAAACTACCCAAATCCAGGGAAAGAATCACCCAGAAGACTTGCAGTAAAGATGTTGGCACTCACATGAGGCTGGAAATAGTGCCTGGTCCCACTGACTTAACTGGAAAACCTGGTGATTCATGGAGCACTGGGTAGAGTACTCAGAAGTCTTGCCCTAGTTGTGGGGACTAATTAACCATAAACTGAGCACTGCTCTGTTCCCACCTAACAAATCTTAAAAGGAAAACCTAAAAGGATTATTCTATTCCCAAGTAATTTATCTGCATCCCAGAACAAAGCTCAAGTCCACTTATGGAATTGCAGGTGAAGAAAAATCTCTTCCTCTATTCATCTCAGTTTCTCCAGCTGGGGCCCTGTAAATTAAGAGTGGCCAAAGACAAATTCGCCAAAGAAAAACAAACAGATAGATACTAACATGAATGGTACATGTAACACATGGGAATACACAAAATGAGTAACTCAAAGGTTTGGCTAGAACTTGGGCTTATGTATCATCTTAGCAGAAGAGTGACAGTTTTTAGAGAGGTGACAACAAAGAGAAAACAAAGGGAAAAGAACGGAGGTCTCTAGGGCAGGCAAATTGTGGGAAGGCAAATATTCAGGAAACGAATGGCAAGTAAGGCTAGTTTGTAAGGTTCGTTATATAAATTCCTCTGGTGCTGTCACTAAGCTGATAAAGACAGCTCCAGTGATTAACTTTCATTCTTCCTGGTAGGAAGGAGAAGAGGGAACATTTGTAAATTTATGTCCTGCTTTTAAGGACATAATAGGGGAGAGCAGAGATTTCTTCTTTCTGCTTCTTCTCAATTGCTTTCAGCTTAAAATAATCCTTATGCCAAAATGGAATGTCTTGGAGTGGTATATTCTGCCCCTCTACATAACACAAAACTATTGATCACGGAATAAGGTGGCATGCTTCATATCAGAGGGTAGTAGCTCTGTCAAAAATTGGGGCTCATCAATAGTAGGGAAAAATCTAAGTTTCAAGGTTTCTTCTTAAACCATTTGCTTCATGTTATGGGTTTAATTGTGTCCCTCAATAAGATATACTAAATCTGTGCATGTTAACTTCTGAAATAGGGTCTCTACATATATAATCAAGTTAAAATGGGGTAATATAGGATTGGCTCCAATCCAATGACTGATGTTTTCATAAGAGAAATTGGACACAGATTCATGGGGAAGAAGCCTACGGTAAAGACAAAGGCAAAGTCTGGAGTGATGAGTCTATAAGCCTACAAGCCAAGAAACACCAAAAACTGCTGGTGAACACCAGGAGCTAGGAGAGATACGGAATAGATCCTTCCTCAGAAATTCTGGGAAGAATCAACCCTGCTGACATCTGAATTTTGGACTTTCTCGCCTCCAGGATTGAGAGATAATAAATCTCTGTTGTTTTAAGCCCTGTGGATTTTGGTACCTTGTCAAGGCAGCCTTAGGAAACTAATAATTAGCAAGTATAGAATTCTGGAACTGCTTGTTGGCCCTTTGTTTAACAGATCACTCTGGTAAATTTTGCCTATCCAAAGAAGATGTGCAGTTACTTTGAAGACTTCTAGGTTGCTTTCCATTTTAGAGAATGGCGGGGGGGGGGGGGGTCATTTTAGTGAGAGACAACCAAAAAAGAGTAGAAACAAGAAGCTTACAAAGCTGAGGCTCTTCCAAGGGAGATAAATTGTGAAGTTATCCAGTGATTAGATATGGTTGCTGAGTAACTGAAGTTCTAAGCTATTCTGTGCTGTGCTGTAATTGCTACCCACACAACGCTTGGGGATTTGGTCATAAATTCTATATTGTTATACACTCATTCTCATCTGGGTGGTTCTATGGGAAGGTGGATGAAGTTAATAAGGGCTTGATAGGGATAAAGAATAATGGTAAAGAATCTGTTCAGCAGGAGACAAAATGGAGATTGATTAGAAGAGCTGAGTTCTTAAACTCAAAGATAAATATATAAAATAGCCCTTTTCCCTAAAAAAAAAAAAAATTCCTGGAAATTTGAGGGAGAAAACTGGACTCCCATAGCATATTAAGTGAAGGTAGAATAAAATTAAATTAAATACTGATTGAATTTAAAGGTCAAGGTAAACCATCAATCTGGAGTCAAATGGGAGTTTGTAGAATTGATCATTGCATTTCTTGAACGTCTTTTGCTACCAGTGCCCTTTCTGAATAAATTGGTTTTTACTTAAGTTTTATTTTTTTAATTTTATTATATTATTTTTAATTTGGCTCCTATCATGTCTAATGGGAGCCATTCTGTCTTTTGGATGATTTTGCTTAGCTATGCTATGATATGTTGATTTTATTATTTAGCTCTCAGAGTAAAATATCATCTAATTTGCCTGTTTTTAAATAATAAAGCCTGCTTTATCTTACCTTTTTTCCCACTCATTTCCCCACCCCACCCCTACCTCTGTGAACAACCAGTTTTCTGTTTCTATGAGTTTGTTTTTGTTTTGTTTATTTGTTTTTCAGATTCAACATAAAAGTAAGATCAATATTTTTCTTTCTCTGCCTGACATTTCATGTAGTATAATGCTCTTGAAGTCCATATATGGTGTTGGAAATAGCAGGATTTCCTTCTTTTGATGGTTGAATAATATTCCATTGTGTACACACAAACACCACACACACACACACACACACACACACTGTCTTTATCCAGTCATCCATTGGTGGGCACTTAGTTTATTTCCATGTCTCGGCTATTGTAAATAATGCTACAATGAACATAGCGGGGGGGGGGGGGGAGCAGTGCAGATATCCCTTTAAAGAATGATTTCATTTCCTTCAGATATATACTTAAGAGGGGAATAGCTGGATCATATGACAGCTCTATTTTTAATATTTTGGGAAACCTCCATCCTGTTTTCCAGAGTGACTGCACCAATTTACATTCCCAAAGACTGCTTTGTCTTTTGTTCTATATACTGACATAGATGTGTATGGCATTTTTGGTTCATTGATATGTCCACATACATACATTCACTTACTGCCTACAAAAATACATGAGTTTTAGTGTGGTTATTGTCCTCCTCTTGTAGGTTAAAAAAAAAAAAGAATGTTCAGAGAATGATTTGCTATTTTCCGTGCTAGAATGTGGCAAAATTTGAATTCAAACTCATGTTTACTGGTTCTAATTTCTATGGTCTTTCAATATAATACACATCTTGCAAAATATACTCATGACTTTCACATACTAGAATATAGTTAATGTTGTTAAATTGGCTGGCCAATGGTGTTTTCGAACCCTAAAGTTTTTTTGCTCTGTGGATAAAAAGAAAAGCTAAGAAAAATACATATTTTTCTAACTTGAAATAAGGCAATCATTAATGTTAAAAAAAAAAGAGTATTTCAGATGAATAAGTGTTTTTACTAGTCAAGATAATTCCCTACATAGATCATTTCAAATTTCTATTCGATGAAAGATAGTAAAAACCTGAATTTCAAGGATAAGTTATCCTTGAGTTTACAATTGCTGTACTTCTATGTTGTTATGCACTTTGGCAGGCATTTCATTAATGTTGAGAACATACACCAATTGTACAAATTTAACTTTAAAGTGTAAATAGAGGAAGGAAATGTCTTTGTGTTGAAAAGTTACATTTACTTGTAAGAAAACAAGGAAATAAATGCAATCTCTAATCTTTTGACTCATTTCTTATTAAAACAGTAGCTTATGTATCTGAATGTCTGATTTCCCAGACAGTATAATTATTTTGAATTATACAAGCCTACACAGTTCCTTGATTAAATCAAGATGTTTTTTTAGCATAGGACAATATGCCACTGATTTTTGACCTTCTAATGTTCTAAACTGTCAGAAATCTAACAAATGACCTTTTATGTTGTAATTCATTTGCCATTTTGTGGCAATTTCATATTTTCTTAGCTTATGAGGGTCATATATCCAGTGTAAATCTCTATGAGAATAAGTGAGTCATTTAAAAAATCATATTTTCCAGGCTGAATGAAGGCAGATATATATATACTGCAGAACTATATACTGCAATGTCAATTTAGTTATTTTTTAAAACTGTTGGAGTTATTTGAAATATGTTGGAAACTTTAAAAATATTTAGTAATAAAGGGAAGTATTTCAAAGCTTTTGTATCCATTCTATAAATGAACATATGGTGCCAAATTATTTTTCCCAGCAAAGTAATACTTTTGTTAGTTTAAACAGTATTACTATACACAATTTATTAGAGAAAATCAGATGAAGCAGTAAAAGTGAGGAAGCAGTAAAAGTGAGCCTGTGTTCTGGATGTTTTGATTGTTCCATGGTACACAGAATTGGTTTAACTACCATTCTGTCCCATATAATAGCTCAAAAACCAGAGCACATGACTTAAAAATTCAGGCACTTTGCTTATTTGGCAATAACTCTAATTGAAATGCAGTAGTCATTTATTTTTATTTTATAAAATAATGTGGGAAAGAATAATGAGCATTTGAATTTGATATTCAGCATTGCCTGAAAAATGTAATCAAAGAGGTTAAAGTTGGCCTTCTGGACAATTATGATGTTAAACACCTTTGATTAATTCTTCCACAAATAAGGAAACATAAGCTCTGTAAAAGTAGCCCCTTAAAAACACCTCTAAGATGAGTCCATTTAGGAAAGAATAAAAACAAGAAAGAAAGAATGAGGAGTCAGGTATGTAAGCTGTGAAGCATTTTTTTCCCCAAGACGTGATTATATTCAAAATTGAGAAGAGACAGTGAAAACATATTATAGATGCAAACATGTGACCTAATTCTAAGCATTTTTCTCCTGTCTCAGGTCTTAGTTCTTTGCCTCCTTTTGAAATTCACCTGTCTCTAAATCTGTCTGACAGATAAAAGAAACAAATGAAAATTCAAAAGAAATACGAAGAAAAAATTGTAAGGAAAGAAAGAAGAAAGGAAGGAAAGAAGAGAGGGACAGAAGGAAGAGAAAGGAAATGGAAGAGGGGGAAATATACATTATAACTATTGGACAAACACAAATGTCCATGGCATCGGGGACCTTTTGTACACACTTCGCTAGCTTAGAGAAGGGGCCTTACGAAGAAATCTAATACATTTTCTTTTTATATAAGTTTAATGAGTCTTGGCATTAAAACAGAGCTTGTTCTTAACCAAAATGGCTTGGTTTTAAAACGGCTTCTCTCTGCTTGTTTGTTCTCTCTTATTTAGAGGTCTTTTGTTGTTTGGCTTTTTTCCCCTACATATAGAGAGTTTGGTTGGGCAATGGGCTTTGCGACCCAGGTTTTCTGATGAGCCTATTCCTATGTGCAAATGAAGAAGAAATATGAGATTTCAAAAAGTGGCTCTAGCACAGAGCCCCCCAAAACTACCATCTAATAAATTGCTGCCTTACCCCATTTCAGCTCAACCTTAACTCCCTTAACCTCCCTGACCCTTTATTTTCATTGGATTTGAATACAGACAGAATTACATAACACTTCGTGGTCTCTAATATTTTCCTCAGTTGGAAGGAACTCAGTATCTTTTATTGCTAATGGTAAAGTGCCATCCCTTCTAAAGACACTTTTTTCAAAGGCTTCTGTCTCTTGACAAGCCTTTGCTATCTCATCTGCACCCCTCTGGTTTTATGTGCTGTCTGGTTTCATCACTCTTTTCAGGTCCAGTGTTGTCCAAGCTGGTAAAGTTCTTTGAGAATAGAACGCTCCATAAATTTGCAGTTTAACTTCAAGCGGCAGGAGCAGGAGAGGCTAAGTGACGAGACCGCTGGTTTGTCACTTCTCTCTGTTGCTCCTCTCCTTCCCTGTGGTCTTCGTGTGCTGCTTGGCCTCAGAGGGAAGAACTGCCTAGACATTTTCTTTATCCTTCTTCTTTATGAAAATTTGTTTTCAGTTGGTTACTTGTAATTTTAGAAGGTAACTGACAAAAAAAATTGAATCCTCAAAAAGTCTGACTTTGCTTAATTAAAATACTCCCTTCCATCACCAACAATGTAAGGACTAGCTGCACTATAGCTATTGATCATCCTGCTCCGTAAAGATTTAATTCTTTAAAATTTAACCATCGACTTGAGATGATGACTATCTAGAAGACCAGGACCTTTTCTTTGAAACACATACGTCACATCATAGGAGCACCTCCTCTCATCACCCTGAAGGTTGGACTTCTCATTATGCTTTAACAAACTTTAACAAATTTTCCAGAATTTCACCAACGTGGAATAAGGCAAACAGATGTGTGGACCTTCCAGACTCTAAGTACACATTGGAAATTGGCTGGAAGTCAGAGTTATGTTCAGACCCAAACTACAAAGGTTCAATCTTATTATGCATCTCTTAAAATCAGGAGGAATACGGTCATATTTTCTTCTTCAACTCTGAATTCCACATTCCTTTGAAAGAGAATATGCTTTGGTATCTTTGAGAAGGGTAACAGATTCCAGAGTACATCTATAAACTCTCTTAGGTCAGGAGCCATAACAACACAGTTCAGCGCTGGAGCCCCAAATATAGCTCAAGGACATGCATATGGTCAATGCAAAATATGTTTTTGTTGAGTAATTGTCAAATGTAATGTCAAATGATGATGACAATGTGGTTGAAAGTGGATTATAGAATAAGTAGATCTAAAAAAATACTCCAGAGTATACAAGATATTCCCTAAGCAGAAGCACAGGTCGGGGGTTGACAAGAACTTACTTCATTAATTATGAATTTAAAAACTGTGATAATTTAGACAGTATAGTACTAGCAGAAGGTTAGACAAATTCAAGAATGGAACTGAATAGAAATTTCAGCAATAATCCATACATTTGGAAACCGTGTATATGTAGAGCTGGCATTGATAACAAATTTCCCTGGAATTTCCTTGGAGATAGGAGCATCTTTTGTTCTAATAAGCAATGCCTGGTGGACTCCTGGATGGGGACTGGTCACCAGAAAGATCAAGCTATGATTAGAAGCTTGGAACTTTCACCTCCATCCCCTAAATTCCAGGAAGAGGACAATGGCTGGAAACTGAGTTAATGATGGATCATGCCTATGTGAGGAAGCCCCCATAAAAATCCCCAGGGTACCAGGCTCAGGGAACTTCTAGGTTGGTGAGCCCATGGAGGTGCTGACAGAGTGGCATGCTGAGATTCAGCATGGAAATGGAAGCTTTGTGCCCCTTCCCACATACTTTGCCCTGTGTATCTCTTTCATCTGGCTATTCCTGAGTTACATCTTTTTCTAACAAACTGGTAATCTAGTAAGTAAACTTTTCCTGAGGTCTGTAAGGTGCTCCAGCAAATTAACCAAACGGGAGCAGGGAGCTGAAGGAACCTCTGATTTACAGCCAGTGGGTTAGAAACACAGGTATCTGAAGGGAGGGTGAGGTGGGTTATGAGACTGAGCCTTTAAGCGGTGGCATCTGATGCTATCTACAGGTAAGTAGTGTCAGAATTGAGTTAAATTGTAGGACACCCATGTGGTGTGGCAGACAATTGATTGTTGTAGGGAAAAACTCACACACATTTGGTGATCAGAAGTGTCAGAGGTGAAGTGTTCTATGTGAGTAGTAAAGGAGAAACACTCAAGAAGAGTAGTTTTTTCTTTATAGATCTGTTGTTTGAAATTTGTTTAGATTGCTTTTATGATCCATTATATAAATAATTTGATGAACAACGTACTCATTCAATGCTATAAATTTCCCTGTAAGCACTGCTTTTGCTGCATTCTACAAATTTGGATAATTTGGAACTGATAACGGATTGATAATGTAATCATTTAAAAATATTGTATTTTCACTTTCATTTAGTTCAATTTTTCAGAAGAAAACTTCTATCGGGATTTCTTCTTTATCCCATGTGTTATCTAAAAATGTGTTGTTTAATATACAGGTATTTTGTGATTTTCCAGCTATCTTTCTGTTATTTATTGTTAATTTAATTCCATTGTGGAATGAAAACAAACAATTTCTATTCTTTTACCATCTTATGGTGTGATTTATGGCACAGAAGATGGTCTGTCTTGGTGAATGCTCCATGTGAGTTTGAACAGAATGCAGTATTCTGTTGCTGTTTAATGAAGTCATTGACAGATGTCAACTGTATCCAGTTAATAGATAGTACTGAGTTTAGCTATGTCCACACTTATCGTCAACCTGCTAGATCTGTTCATTTCTGATAGAGGAGTACTGAAGTCTTCAACTATAATAGTGGATTCATCTATTTCTCTGTGTAGTTCCATCAGTGTTTTGCTTCCTGCATTTTGATGTTCTATTCTTAGGTACATATTTATTAAGAATTGCTATGTCTTCTTGTTGTATTGACTTCTTTATCATTATGTAATCCCCTCTTTATTCCTGATAATTTTCCCTGCTCTAAAGTCTACTTTGTCTGAAATGAATAAAACTACTCACTCTTCTGTTAGAGTTAGCATGGCATATTTTTCAGCATCCCTTTACTTTTTAATCTAATGTGTCTTCATATTTAAAGTGGATTTTTTGTAGACAGTATATGTTGTGGTCTTGTTCTTTGATCAACTTTCACTACCTGTCTTTTAATTGGTGTATTTAGACCACTGACATTTTAGCAATTATTGATATGGCTGGACAGATATCTACCATATTTGTTAGTGTTTTCTAATTCTTGCCTTGTTCCTACATTTGTCTTCTATACTCTTTCTGCCTATTGTGCTTTTAATTGAGCATTTCATATGATTTCACTTTCTCTCCTTTTGTAGAATACCAATTATATTTCAAAATTTTTTTTAAATACCTGATGTGCTTCTTCTTTATGATGATGCCCACCCCTTGTGTCTTACTTCCTTCTATGCTTTGTGATCTTTGATCGTTTCTTTTCCTGAAATGGAAATCCTAAGGGACTAAAAGTGAGATGCTTTAAACTACAGAGGATTTATGATTACTTCTGCTATAATTTAAGGGGTTTTGGTAACTACTTGGGGATTCTTGAGCCTCCTGGTCAGGCTCCTGCACACTCTGATACACTCTCATAATTGTATTTAATCCTAGGTTTAGCATGGGTCTTTATATGTTGGACAAACTCACGTTTCAGGTTAACTTAGTCTCAACTGCTTCCTCCAGGGATTTCAACGTATAGCTTTGTTGATTGCTTCTTTGGGCCCTAGAAGATTGCCCTTATTTCTTGAAAACCAACAATGTATTTATATGCAAGATCTAATTGCTTTGTAGGAGTAGGGCTCTTCTAAGTGTCTAATCCACCATCCTGATGGTGACAGACATCATTTTTGCTTAATTCTGTGAAATTTCAAATGCTAATTTGTTCAGTCAAAAGGATTACATGCATCTCAGTCAAATTTTCTTTAGACTTGGTGAGATTATACTACCATCAGCATTTTAAATTTGCAACTCCTAAATTAGTTCAAGTCCCTGTGACTGAGAATGTATTATTTAAAATGTGTCATACTGGTGACTTAAGTCATTCTCTAATCACAAAAAATAAGATGATAAAAAGAGTAAAATAAGTATAACCTTCCCAATAATGACTTTCAACATGTAGCCAACAGTCAAGAAAAAAAGCAATTATATCAATCATATATCTATGCTTTTCAACTTAGGTGGCATTCCATTGATTACCTGCATTCTCTGTGTTGGGTGTTTGGCACTATGAATATACAACCTATTTTCCTACAATAATGGTATCTTTTTCAAAAAACAAGACGTCTTATAAACTTGCATGATTTCATATTTGCTTAGCTATTTCTAGTCCTTTCTATTACACACTTCCTGGATATTAACAGAATTTGCAAACACCAGAGTCTGAGTATCACTATCAATTTACATTAACATAAAACTCTTCTTCGTACTGTCCATAATTATTTCATGCCTCATAAATCTGACTTGGTCCCTGTATATTAATTTACCCATAATTCTTTCAAGTCTTGTTGCCAAAATCTTGGCATATATCTTTCTAGCACATTTAGTTATTTAAATGCACCTATAATTTTCCAGACTGTTATCCCTCCTTTTTCTAAATTAGTAATAGGTACTTTGCTCACAGCTGGGGAAAACTCACCTTGTCCTATTTGCTCCACAAAAACTCATCATACAAGGTGGTCAATTTCATCCTGAAATTATAAAATGACTCACTGGATAGCCACATTCTCCTGTTCTTTGCCCTTAGCAAGTTTTCAAATGTCATTTAGAGAAAATTAATTTGTCTCCACAGGACGTTCTAATCAGTGACATTGGGGATATATTTTCAAGCATTTCTTAGCTTTTAAAGTTAGCAGGAGATAAATCCACTGGAGTTATGACACCATTTTCCCCCTTTATGTAAGACCAATGGAAATGAGAAAATATTCCCTGCCATTGCAGCACTCTGCGCCTATGTTCCCAGGGGCAAAACATACTTAGATATAGGACAGACTCTGGGGTGAAACACTATGTTTGAGTGCCAAGGAAATTGCTCCTTAGAGGCCTGAGAAGTTAATGTGTCTCATTAAATTATAACCATGGAACAGTACCAGGTTGCACAGAAAGTCAGAACTAGAAGAGGCTGGAGAAGTCATCTAACACTACAAAACCACTTTATAGGCAAGAAACTGAGGCCCAAGGAAGTTATGTGATTTGGAGCAAGTTACACAACTAATTAGTAAGTGATTCAAGATTAGAATTTAAGTTTCTAATTTTTTGATAGAAACATTTAGTCTATATAACATTGAGAGAAAAGTAATCCTATTTTTACTTTGATTCGGCTTGATAATCTATCTTCTAACTAAAAAAAAAAATTAACATCTTTTGAACATGTTTTAGATGTGAGGCACTTTTCTAGGAATTGAAGGTCAGGAGATATTTCATAGATCTCATCAAGGGACTCGTGGTTCAAAGGAAGAAATACATATGTAAATGATTACAGCTTGCTATCTAGTGGGATTGAGAAAAGGTGGGCAGAAGGCAAATCTGGAAGGATTTTTTTTTTAATTCTTTGTTAAGTAATTCCGACTTTATCTTAAAAGTCAAGAAAAGATACTGATGCCAAGAAGACAAGGACCAGAATAAGTTAACTGTTTCAGAAAGCTCGAGCTATGTCAACATATTAGACAATGGTTGGGGTGAAAAACAAGAGACTAGTCAGTGGGCTATTACATTATTAACACACAAATACAAAGACTAATAGGGCCATCCCAAAGTTATTATAATGGGTATGAAAAGAAAAGAATAGCTTTAGAATATTTAAAGTGGACAAAATTGTTAGACTTTAAATTCAGGCAACTAAATGCCATATACAATGTTAAGTGACATCTGAGGAGGGAAATATTTGGGGTTGGGAGGGCTAAAGTGATCCTCTTTACATTTGTTGAATTTAAGGTATCTGTTGGATATTCAGATGAGCGTTTGTGGTGTACGTGGTAAAACAGAACCTAAAAGAAACTCGATTTACTCATAGAAGTGCATGAACATAAGAATAAGTGGAAACTGAACATATGGATATGGATGGAATTTTATAACTTTAAGCACGGTTAAAGAAAGGATTGAACATGGATATATAAGACACCAATATTACAGAGGAGGACAGAGAAAGAAAAAAATAATAGAGTGGCTAGAGAAACCAAAAAAGTAAAAAGAAGACATTATCATGAAAGAGCATGATGGAGAGAATTTCAAAATAGAGAAAGTGCCCCAGAAAGTCCATGTCCTACAGTGAGCTTAAGTTAGATAAGCCCTCGCATGGTTCTCTTGGGTTAATAACACAAAGGTCTTTAGTGACCTAAAAAAATAATAATTTTAGTTAAATGGTAAGAGCAGAGGTATATTAGAGAATTGAGGTGTTGGTGACTGAGAGTTTTAGGTGTGGAAAAGGGCATGAATTCTACTCCTTCAGAAGCTTCTCTATGAAGGAAAGGAAAGAGAAAATTAGAAAACTAAAGTTGGAAAACACACAAAGGGACAAATATAATAAAAGGCAGAAGTTGAGAAATTCTATTACCATGTGAAAGTAAAACACTCACCGAATGCTCAAGTTGGAAGAAGATTTAGAGTTCATTCCAACCTGTTCACAAATGTAATTAAGGCACAAAGAGCGAAGTTAATCAGGTAGGTAACCACTGCCAATCAGGGCCTAATTAAGAATCAAACCAAGGTTTCCACAACAAACGTGGTACTGCTGTGTGTTCTACTCAAACAGTCGGTAAAATTTTTCATGTGTGTTTTTTGGTTTTTTTGTTTGTTTGTGTTTCTGCTGTTATTAAGAAACTTCTATTATGGAGGCAACATCAATATTTCTCATCAAATATGGAAGGAGAATTTGAATAAGTATGTTGATTACCATCGGTGAGCAAAGATCTGGAAAATGATTGTCCCTGACAATTTAGAGAACAAATCAGGAGCAGCGTAGATTATTATGTGAAGTGATTCTGAAAAGGAGAAGGAAGTAGATATTTTAAAAATATTTTTCAACTGATTTTAAGGAACCTTAACTGTAATAATGTAATTGTTTTTGTTTCCTGGTTTCCATTCGTTATATTTCTATCACTGTTCAGCTATATATATTTTTTCCTTAATCACTTAATATGACAAACATTTTGTCTTTTAAAGACAGTTCCACAGATTAATGACTTTATTCACCTATTACTATTTTTTCCTTTAAAGATGTTCTCATACTTTATTAGTTCTTTTCTGAAGATGAGCTCTAAAAGCATCCAGCATTTGAAAGCATGGATTTTCCTTTAAATTCTGTTATTTTTTAAAATCAGTTTTACTGTACATTTCTACTTAAATAGGAAACCTAGTTACAGTTTATGTGCGTCACAGCCTGACATTTGCAGTGCCATAAAGTGTTAATACCTCTATTAAACAGGATGTCTTGAGAACAGACCTGGGGTCTGTTTCCTTCAGTGCTGATCCCCAGTATCTAGCTCCCATTCCAGAACTCAATAAATGAAGTTGAATGAAATAATGACACAGTGTTCCCCAAAAGGTGTAAATATATGCATCAAAATATGGGACATTTTAGCTAGGACATCTTGCAATAAATTTACAGGATCTGTGTGTGGTTGTGGTGAATTACTTATCACTAGTATGAATATTGGTCTCAGTTTGCCCAGGACAGTCCAGTTTTTCATACCAATTGTCCTTGTGTCTGACCTGGTTAGCACTTTCTTTCATTTGCAAAAATATCCCTGTTTTGACGGTAATTTATATATGCATCATATTTATTAGCTATACTCTCTAGCTTACTCATTAACTAAATTCTTTCTTCTTATATCTTGGATAATGTTATATAAATTGAAAATAACTTGCAGGGACAAATTCAGACTAAAAGGTATATGAAAAGGGTAGATATACACAAAATTAAGTGAAAATTATAATAATTATGTGGATTAGTCTGAAAATATATACTTTTGCTTTATCTGAGCTCAGAAAAAATGTTTTGTTGAGATTTAAGTATTATAGAAATGGTATTTTATTTTTCTATATTCTCTAAGTCATAGGGAGTCATTAGAAAAAAATATAAAGTAAAACATGCAGACAAGAGTAAATATATAAGATCTGGAATTTGGAATGTCCTTCTATGGCCCTTTAAACTTTTGAGTACGATATTGGAGGGCAGAAGAAATGTGAGTTTTAAATTCCAAATAAAATAAAGTTTCCAGAAAAGCGCATAGCAGTGAATACATTTGCGAAAAGTTACCTGGCATATTACAACCTTCTCCTTGATGACGACATGATTCAAGAGGATTATGCTGTAGTCATTCAAGGTTTAAGTTAGAAGGCAGTAAACTTCTGTGGCTTTACATTTTTAAGATAGTAACTGAATTATAAAATGTTTCAGTCCCATTCAAAAACGTGTCGAGGCCCAAGTGAGCTGGTAGGTGATATCAAAGTAGATATGGACCCCTACTGACACCTACTGCCAAGAATCCATAGTGGGGTGAGGATTAAAGATGCTGGCTACTCTATTAAAGTCAGACACCCTTAGGGCTTTAAGAAAGGTAGCAAACATAGTCCTACAAAAATCAAAGGAGTAAACAATAGTTATTCGCATTTTTGATCATGTAAAATCCTTTCCCATTTTTATCTGGCCTTTAATGATGAGTGCCAAAGATTATAATCCGTATTCTCTATCATACCTGCTGTGTTCTAGGTGCTGATTTAACATTTTATTCCAGATAACACTATGAGATAATTAAATTACAATTCTGTTACAGATGAGGAAACTCAGTCAATGTTAAGGTTATCAGAATCAGACACGTTTTTAATAGCACAAGATTTGGAGATTCTGATTATTTCTAAGTATGCTCCAATGAATATTTTGTATACAATATTGACAACTTTTTGACAACAACAACAATTTCTCTGGACTAAATACGTGGCAGAATTTCTGAGAGACTGGGCATCCTTACTTTCAGTGGTAATGGGCACTAAAAGATCTCTCTCCAAAAGGACGGTATAATTTTTAAAGCTTTCCCTGCTGTATAAGAATACGTTTCCCTCTAGCACTTTTTCCTCCACATCCTCACTAACCCCTCTTATTATCTGACTGTTCTAGAAAGAGAACATTCATTGCTGCCATATTATGTAACGCTTAGATCAGAAGTGAAATGAGCGTCTTTTCACTTGTTTATTGGCCATTCGGACACTCATTGTTGTGAAGTTTCTATTAACATAATTTTTCATTTGGATGGATTTTTTTTTTTGCTGTTGTTGTGACTTGTCCTTATTGGTTCATAGTTATTTATATGTTCTGAACACGATCAGGCTAAATGTTCTGTAATTACCTCACCTGCACTTGCAAGTTAACAAGGTAGTGTCAAAGTTGTTTTGCTTTCTTGTCTAGTGCTTTTTGTATAGGTATAACTTACACGTGGGAAAATTCATACCTCCCACAAACCAGGTACAGAGCATTTGAAAAAATTCCCTCATGACCCTCATGAAGTCAAACCCTTCTTCCAGCCCTCACTGCTTGGAATCACTGACTAATCTGTTTTTGTTCTCTATAGTTCTACCATTTCAAGCCTGTCCTATCAGTATAAATGGAATCACATTATACATAGCCTTCAAGATTTAGCTTCTTTGACTAAGAATAGTGTGTCTGAGATTCATTCATGTTATGTGTATCAGTGGTTCACTTTTTAAAATTTCTGTGAAGTATTTTACTTGTATGCACATGCCAAAAATGAGTTATTCACCAATGGAAGGACATTTGGGTTGTTTAAACCCAAATGGAATTGGAATACTTCCTACAGCTGTATGAAGTTCCAGATGTCCATCGGGCCACAGATTTATGATCAACAATAGAATATGGGGTTTATGACCTTTCTGCATAACTTGGGCAGCTACATAAACTAAATGTATGTTTTTTTGCCAGTCATCTTTATTGGGCCTTATGTTCTAACTGGACATGAAATTGAATGTATATTAGGCAATAAAGGGAATAATTCTGAGCCTGAGTAACAGAATTTCATGTAAATGAATTACTGTTGCTTAAATGCATGGCTTAGATTTAAAAAAACACATAATTAACATTTACTAAAATCTCAGGGTACTTTCTTATAAAAGGGTTAAAGCTATAACCACAATGTGCAGCAGAAGCTGGAGGTCATTTTACGAGGAAGGAATATATATTTTTGGCAGGAAAAGCAAATTGTTTCCCTATGAACATATTTCTAAAATGATTATGTAAGCTGATCAATAAGCTGAGGCAACTTATTTTATAAATGTTAACTTATTAATTGTATAATTATACATCTCTTTGATTAGGGAAAAGTGAAGTTACTTTAAAAGATAACCCACGTAGCTAATCTACAACCAACTCAGCTTTTAGTTCTGTAGTTAAAGGAACCTTTAAAAACAGTTCATGGCTAAGGGTGTGCCTCACTGTCTGGGCCTCCTGGGAATCTTGGTGATGTAAGGAGGGTGTGCTTTATGTCTACACTCCCCAGGCTTTTAGGGTATGAAGCATGTGGACGTCCCTCATCCTCCAATCTTTTCCTCACTTCTGGTAGCCCATTTAGTTTTGCTCCTTATCTGCTTGGTACTCTCCCTTTCTATAGAAATAATCTACTTCCATGTGACTGCTTTTGACATGCACATTTCAGAGCTCCATAAGCCAAATATCAACTGCTCTTTCCAAGCCCAGGTCCTACTATGATGCCTCAAAGAGAGAAAAGGAGGATTGTAAGTCAGGGTCTTCTGAATCCATTAAGGTACAAAGTTGTCTTTTAAAGTCCAGTCTTGAAGATATACAAAGGAGGAGCAAAAGGGAGCTTCTATTTTCCCTCCAAGTTTGGAGAAAATATGAAGCCTCTGAAAGAGAAACAGATTGTCTAAAGACTCACCTTTTCTTTCAAATATTTTCCCATCATAACTGAGAAAAATTCCCCTGGCTATGTATTTAGACAATCTAGAAATTCCAAAAGACAGTGGCTTTTGTACTTAACCTTGCAACCACTATATTCCTTATGTCTAATTGCATCAAGTCTCTAGCAAATGCTTCATCTTTTAACCTGTGTGTTTTACAGACCATTTTATGGTTCAGTAAACAAAGTTACATCTTATCCATAGATTCCTCATATATAGCCAACAATTTATCCACTCACTGTATCTATGTATATATACATCTGTGCACATGCACACATGTATGTGTACATATACATGTCCATAGATAGTGTACTATGAAAAGTTTTTAGTTTCTTCTTGTAGAGATTAGCAGTGCCATATAATAGAGGGCATAACAATAATTCATTTAAAAAGTGAACAGTCTTTCTTTTCTTCAATCTTTATTTCTCCATATCCTACTATATATTAATGAAAAATTTATTCCTTTGTATCCACAGACTATCTCCCCTTAATTTACATTTAAAAAACTATATAAAATAAATGCTATAATCATCCCACTAGTATTAATGATTTATAGCAAACTCTATTAAATTATGCTCAGAAATAATCTTCAAGGAGGTCATTCAATCAAATGCTGCTTACTAAAAGAAGCCAAATGCATCCAAGTGTGACTATTGGCTGAATTGTTAATAAAAAGGCAGTTCAATGGAGTTAATTATAGTTATGATGCATTTTATAAGCAATAATGATAACCTTAGAGCTCCATCATCATTAAGAAGTAAACAGTTCTTGTAGATTAGTTTGAATCATAATTATATCAAGACAATGAATTCAATTTTTTAGCCCATCACACACTCATATGAGAGATTATGGAATTAGAGTTTCTTTCTGCCATCCTTTCAGCTCTGTGACAGCTACTTCCACCATTGGTAGATCACCTAGGTATGGTCACAGTCACCCACGATCTCCCTCACTTCCACACACAAGCAGAAAAAAAAAAAGAAAAGACTAAAACAACTACTTTATTTCTGCTATGGGCTATCATAAAGAACAGAGGATGGAGAATGTAGTACCTTTCGTAGTTGGCGACTGAGCCTGCCAGATGTACAGACCCCAAGCTTAGACATGAGGATCACAATAGCAGCATGCTGAAGCAATCCACAAAGTGAGACAGATCTCTCCCACAACTTACATGCTTATGCATGCAGGAACAACCAATAAATGTTCACTGAAAGAATGCATGATCGAAACAACATAAAGCCAATAACAAAATATAAGGAAACATACTATACACTAAGCTAGTCTTCTGGATTCAAAACAGGAATGTAACAAGAGGTTGCCTCAAAGAATCAAATCCAATATTCATGATATTGGACTGAGTTAATAAAGTGTCTTAAGAATGCTAGATTTCATTTTAAGTCTCTCAAAGAAACCTCTTCTTCACCTTTTTTAAGATAACTTTTCCATCAATCTGACAAATCTTTGCCCACTATGACACTGTTTTCTCTTTACTGTCATTCAAGTTTGCCCTGAAGATTTCAAATATTCATAACCAATGGCAATTCTAATAACTATTGCTTAAAAATCAGAGGTAACATGTAATAAAAGTTGTGACTTTTATATGTCCCTTCAGGATTGATCCAAATAAGGCACAGTATTACATATCCATCTTTCAAGACTTAGTTGAAAGTTTACACCCTATACTGTGGAAAATTGAACCTTTTGGATGGAAAATGAGCATATCTGACCTGAATAGCACAAAGTGAACACCAGAATAATGAGAAAATGTTTCTAGACACTAATGGATTTAGAAACTTGATTATTTGTCCCATATGACATGGAGAGTTCTGCTGACTGGGTCATGTTTGCCTGCTTTGATATTACTCAAAATCTGTTTGACATCAGACATACATATAATAAAGAGAAGTTTGTAAGCATTGTATCTCTTGGTACAGGGGAGTGAAATATAGAAAACATAAAGAGAGATTATAAATTAAGAAAGGAATGTGGGTCCAAATGCTTTGGTATCTTTGTAGTAGCACAATCTTGAGGAAAATCTTCCTTACAGTCAAGCAGGGTCAAGAAGAATGAACAGTTCCTGGATCTCAAATTACAAGGGAGCAATGCACTAATGATTACAAAATTGGCACTTTCAACACATTCAGCCTTGGTTCATGCCATGCTGATGCACATCACTGTCCCCTCACACAACACCACCTGCAATTTCATAATGGCAACAACTTTCTTTTAATGAGAGGAGCTTGCTAACTCAGTGAGCAATGAAACCAGAATTACTGCGTCTGTGTTACTTTTAGAGAGGCAATTTTTTACCTGTTTTACCTGTTTGCAGGTAAATAACAAACAAGGCTTCCCTTGCCTCCTTCCTTTCTTTCTCATTCTTAGTAATAATTACCATTGAGTATCTTCTACGTGCCCAATGATAGGCTCTATACTAAGTAGTTAAACAGGTCCCTGTCTGCATAGAGCTTAATTCTAATGAGAAAAGATTGATAACAAACATAGTAATGAATTGTCATCTTTTGGATGATGGTGGGTGCTATGGTGAAATTTAAAGCAGAATAAAAGGGACAGACAGTGTTCCTGGTTGGGGCAAGGAAGATGCCATTTTATGTGTATAGCAGTGAGGAAAGGCCTTTCTAACGAAATGATCTTTGAGCAATGACCTGACAAAAAAGACACGATGATACAGGTGACTCTCTGGAGGAAGAATATCCCAAGCAGAGAGAACAACAGAGGCAGGAGAATGCTCAAGTTTATTCAACTTTTAAGCAGAACAAAGGTTTCCAAGGGTGACACGGGGAGGTGGAAATTCAGAGAGCTGATAGACAGAAAATTTCTTTGCTATTTCCCTGTGACAGCTGGGGTGGAATTTTTCTAGGCTACATTTCATAATATATGCCTTTGTGGCTCCCGCCTTTCTTTTGCTTCCTGTACTTCTTGAATCAGTGGTCAAGATTATTATCTATGTGGCTGTAGAGAGCCCTATACTCATTGAAAGCCCGTATCTGGTTCCAATTTCCCTAGGGGCATCTCGGCTTGATGCCTAATCAATGCTCTTTCTTGCCTTTTCTGTTCCATTTCAAACACTTGTGGACTTTTCCATTCTTGATTTCAAGCTTAGCTATGCACCTAATTTATTCAGCTATATTCTGTATAAGGCAGGAATATGGATTCCCTGTAACAATACATTTCACCATATTTACCATTAAAAATTATAATTTTATTCATTTGAGCTGACCAGTGGGTCTATTGTTTGACAGAGTTTACTACTGTCATAAAAATACACTTTTAAAGAATCAAATCTTATATCTAAGCTTTATTCAAGGATTTATAGAAAACACAGATACCTGGTAAATCCATAGTTTAATCTTACAGAAGTTGCCTCTTGAGCTCTGGTTCTTTTTTCTTGCCAAATTCCATAAAATGTGAAAATTTATATAATATAGACCAATATAGTGTGAGCAAAATAGGAGAATGTTGGACAGCCAGATGTCTCAACTTTTTAGCTTAAGACATAAGATGCATTTGATCCTGTTAATTAATATATAAAATAAGGTACTATGTATAAACAGTTTTAAATATAAAATGTAAGAAATTTGTGTCACCATTCCAGCAGTGAAAATTCAATGTTTTGCTTTCCATTGGAATTATAATAGTTCTAACTACATTTTCAAAGTCCACTCTCAAGAAACAATGGCGAATAAATCAAGGAAGCTCAGCCTGTGTCCTCATAATTCATTGAATTAAATGCCATAATTTCCTCCAACAGACTTCACAGCAAATGAAACCTAATTTCATCAGAAACATTTACAGTTCCATCTAGCTAATTCAATCAATAGTGAAGACTGAATTATACTTCATGGTATTGGAGGAATGTAAATTTGAGAATCACTAAAGAAATGAAAACATTCAGGAGTAACAAGTATTGACTTGCTGTCAGGTAGCAATCCCACAAATGGCTGGTAAACAATATACTAAGTGGTTGTAGAAACACTGCGCTATTTATTGCCTTTTCATGGTGACATGAGAAAGTGATAACAAGCTACAATCACGCTTTTATCTGGTGAAACAAAAGCTCGTTTATCCAACATCCATCCATCCAAATTTCTAATTATTCAAAATGCAGTCTTCTTAACGACAAAATTCTGACCTGCTATTTAGCTACTGACCCCAGGCAAATTATTCACTGTGTCTCTTGGTTTCTTCAACTATAAAAATACAGCTAAGGATAGTGCCTCTTCATAGTTTATTTATAGGGAACAGATAAATAAATATATACATATATATATATATATAATATACATATAAGGTGATGATACCAATGTCTGATACATAGTAGGAGTTATAAAAGTGCTATATGTTATTTATTGCTTTATGTAGCATGGATTGGATTTCTGGGAGGCAGTATAACTATCTGTGTAGGCACTATATGAGAGAGAGAGACATCAGGCCAGGTCAGGTATCAATACCTGAAAACTGCATACAAAGAAAGACTTGTGGAAAGGTCACAGACCAAAGACAGGAGCTCACTGAAAGACTGAGATTTAATAATAAGATCATAGAATACTTCCTCTCTCCTATACCTTATCACGGAACCAACAGTTTCTAGTATAATCACAATGGATTATAGCTGAATGAGCTGCAAAATGCAAACACTATATGAGAAGAACTTTTAAAAGCCCAAGTGAAGAAGAAAGACAAAACCAAGGACACTGAAACAAGCTGGAATATCTGGCAAGTATGACAATAGCAAATTTTAAATACAGCCAAACACCTAACCAGATTAACAAACCTTCACACCAGAGGCCTATTTATCTCAGGTCCTGTTACCCAAAAAACCTGTCCAAACTTCAACAAAAAAATTATAAGAATTTCTTTGCCAAAAGACAAGAAAAAAAAATGCATGGACTGTAGGGGGAAAAAATTGTAAGTAAACTCAGATATGGCACAGATGTTGGAATTATCAGACAAGGAATGTAAAATAACTATGGTAAATGTGTTAAGGGCTCTAATGGCAAAATAGATAATATGCAATAACGTATGGCTAATGTAAGCAAAGGTAAGGGAATTTGAATTTAGAATCAAAAGAAAATACTCAAAATAAAACAATTTAAAAAACATGATACAGAAATAAAGAATGCCTTTCATGACTTCATCAGTAGACTTGAAGTAGCTGAGGAAAGAATTAGTGAGTTGAAGACAGGGCAATAGATACTTCAAAAGAAGAAAATATAGATAGAGAAAAGAAAGAAAAATGTCCAAGAACTTTGAGGGCAAACTAGAAAGATGAAGCATACAAAAATTTGAAAAACCAGAAGAAGACAGAACATGCAGAGCAGAACAACTATTTGAAGTAGCAATGATGGAGCCCTTTCTAAAATTAATGATGGACACTAAACCAGAGATAAAGGAAGACCAGAAAATACCAAGAAGATAAGTCACAAAAACAAACAAACAAACAAACTACACCTAGACATATCATAATTAAAACAGCAGAACACCAGAAAGTAAGAGATTCCTTTAAAAGAAGTCAGGGGCAGAGGGATTGCCTACAGAGGAACAAGTTTAAAAATTACAGCAGGCTTCTCTGAAAATATGCAAGATAAGAAGAGTGGTGTGATAAAATATTCCAAGTGTTGAAAGAAAAAAAATCATCAATATGTAATTGTCTATCGAGCAAAATTATCCTTAAAGGTGAAGGAGAAATAAAGACTCTCAGACAAACAGAAGCAGAGAATTTATCACCAGCAGACCCTTCCTGCAAGAAACCTTTGAAAAAGTTACTCAAAGACAAGAAAACATAGGTCACAAGCTCAGATCTACATAAATAAAAGGAGACCATTGGGAAAAGAATAAATAGAAGTAAAATAAATTTTTTCTTGTTGTTTTTCTTTTTTTCCAGCTTTAGTTAGATATACTTAACATGTAACATTGTATAAGATTAAAGTGTACAATGTAATGATTTGATATATGTATATATTACAAAAGGATTTCCACAATAAGATTAGTTAATATATCCATGGTTTCCCTTAGTTACCTTTGTGTGTGTGTGTGGTGAGAACTTTTAAGATTTACTCTCTTAGCAACTTTCAAGTATACAATACAGTATCGTCAACTATAGTCACCATGCTATACATTATATCCCCAGAACTCAGTCATCTTATAAATGGAAGTTTATACCCTTTGACCACCTTCATTCATTTCCCCATGTAGCAGATCCTGGACACTACTCATCTACTCTCTGTTTCTATGAGTTTGGTTTTGTTAGATTCCACATATAAATGATACCATACAGTATTTAGCTTTCTCTGTCTGACTTATTTTACTTAACATAATGCCTCAAGACACATTCATGTTGTTGCAAGTAGTAGAATTTCCTTATTTTTATGAGCTAATAATATTCCATTGTGTGTGTGTGTGTGTGTGTGTGTGTGTGTGTGTGTATATATATATATATATATATATATGAAAAAAAGTATATACATATATATTCCAGTGTATGTATATATGTATGTATATCTTGGCTATTGTAAATAATGCTGCAATGACAAGAGGGGTGCAGATATTTCTTTGATATAGTGACTTTATTCTCTTTAAATATCTACCAAGAATTGGATAGCTGGATTATATGGCAGTTTTAGTTTTAATTTTTTTGTGGAATCTCCATACTGTTTTCCATAGTGGCCGCACTGATTTATATTCCTGCCCACACTATAAAGAATTCCTTTTTCCCCATATCTGCAGAGGTACTAGTTATCTCGACTTTTTGATGACAGCCATCCTACTGGGTTTGAGTTGTTGTCTCATAGTGATTTGAATTTGAATTTGAATGTTGAGCATCTTTTCATGACCCTGTTGGCCTTCTGTATATCATCTTTGGGAAATGTCTATTCAGATCCCTTGCCCAATTTTAAATCAGACTATTTGGTTTTTACTATTGAATTACTATGAGTTCCTTATATATTTTCAATATTAACCCCATTATCAGATATAGGTTTGAAAATATTCTGGAATTTCATAGGCTGCCTTTTCATTTTTCTGATCATTTCTTTCACTGTGCAATTTTTAGTTGATGTAGTCCCACTTGTCGATCTTTTTTTTTTCTTTTGTTGCTTGTGCTTTTGGTGTCATATCTAAAAATCATTGCCAAGACCAATGTGTGACAAGGAATTTTTCCCTTTATGTTTTTTTTCTAGTAGTTTAATAGTTCTAAGTCTTACATTTAAGTCTTTATTACATTTCTAGTTAATTGTTGTGAGTAATGTAAGATGTGTCCTATTTTTTTAATTCTTAATTGATTCAAAAGTTAACTTGTCTAAAGTGATAATAGGAACAAGGCATTGAGCAACATACAGGTAAGCAAAAGGACTCACAGCAACATCATAAGGACAGGAGCAAGGAATTGAGAATATTTTGGTTGTAAGATACCTGAAACATAGGGGGAAGGATAATGTAATTTGAAGTTAGACTATGTTAATCAAAAAAGCAATTGTAAATACTAGGAAAACCAATAAAATATTTGTAAAACATGAATACTTGATGAGCTAAGAGAAGAAATAAAATGGATCCATATAATCTGCTCACTTACAATGAGAAAAATTAGAAAAAGAAGCCTCTGACAAGAAATAATTTTAAAATTACAAAAAATTACAAACATAGTTAACATTAACCCAAATATATCAATACCACATTAAATGGAAATGTTTAACATACATACACCAATTAAAAGATAAAGATCTTCAGAGTGAATAGAAAAACAAAACGCAACTATTTGCTCTTTAAAATAAAACAATTTCAAAGGTAAACTTTTTTTAATTGAAGTACAGTTACAATGTGTCAATTTCTGGTGTACAGCACAATGTCTCAGTCATGCAAATACATATATATAGACATTTTGATAGGGTATGTGTAAAGAAAGGTATAAGGATTTATCATGCTAAGACCAATCGAAAAAAAAGCTGGAAGAGCAGTATGAGTTTCAGACAAAATAAACTCAGAACAAATAGAATTATCAGGATAAAGAGGACATTACACAATGATAAATGGGTCAATTCTCCAATAAGGCACAACAATCCTAACAGGGTATGTACCTAACAATAGAGCCTCAAAATATATGAGGGCATTAATATCAAAAACTGATAGAACTAAAAAGAGAAAAAAGCAAATGCACTATAATAACTATCAATCACCTTGGTCTAATTGATAAGTTTAGAATACTGTCTTCAATAACAGCTGAATAGTCATTCTTCTCAAGTTCACATGGAACATTTACCAAGAAAGACCATATTCTGGGCCATAAAACATACCTTAACAAATAGAAGGAAGAGAAATCATACAAAGTATGTTCTCCAATCTCAATCGAATTAAGAAATCAATAACAAAAACTTAGCTGGAAAGTAATCAAATATTTGGTGTCCTAGTCTCACCATTCAAAAATGTCCCAAATTATTTCCCAACATTAGACATTCCTCTCCAAGCATTAAAATTCCAATAAAGACATAAATGTTTTCAAAACATCTGAGTAAGTTATTTTGTAGCTATCAACAAATGAATTCTAAAGCTGATCTGGAAAAACAAAGTACCTAGAACAGCTAATATGATACTGTAGGAGATACACAATGTTGCACTCACAATACCTAATCTTAAGAGTTATTATCAGACTACAGTTATCAAGATAGCATAGTATTAGCCAAAAAATACACTTAGAGATTAGCAGATTCTGGTAGCCAAGTATAATAACAGATGTGTGACATAACCCCATTGAATTTCAGGACGCTGAATCATAGAAATTAAAGCAAATTCTCTGAGTGTGCCTTTCATTGAAAGTTGGACCAAAATCCATTTCTGAAGCAGGGAAATGTGAATAACAAATAATAAATGATTAATAAATTGAAAGAAGAGTAGGAGGAGTTAATAGATACTGTGCATCTGTTAGCACCTTTCATTATTTTCTTCTTCAATCTTACCTATAATTTTACCAATGCTTTTTTTCCTATCACTGAGGAAAGTGTATCACTTTAGGACTAATAGTTGCATCTGATCCAGCCACCAGACTTCTCTGCAGGTACTACCCTAGTTTTCTTCTTTTCTCTCCCCTCACTCCTTCACCTACGGGACGACAGGGGTTTGTGGAGGGTGGATTACCTCGTAGTCCTTGGTTAGAGCAAAATAGGATTAAACCCCCTTTTCACCTCCAGCTAAATATCAAATGTCAGGCAGGTGTTAAACCTGTGTGGACCAATATTTATTTTTCTCTCTTCCCCTTAGCCGACAAACAGATTCAAGTACCTTCTAATATAACCTTCCTTTTCTCTGTTTGCCCCTCCTGAAGTTACCAGTGAGAATAATTTTCAAAGAGATGGTAAATGGTCTGCATAAATTTCCTCTCTACTTTTTCATCCTCAAATCTCTGCAGATAAGCATTCATTTCCTGCTGGTCCCTCACATTATTCAAAGAAAAAAGTGATTAGTGACTTTCCATTTTCAAATACAAAGACCCTTTTTCAGCTTGAATTGTATTCACTGAGAGATATTTTTGCTATTTTTGTTTTAATAAGCAAACAACTTCATTCCCTAAATCCCTGAGTGAAAGAATGCCATTAGTTCTCACTGAATAAAACATATACTAAAACAGGTTCAATCCATTCATCCAACTCCAATTGATTAAAGTACCTTGACACAAACCACAATTCTTTACGAAAAATACAAACAACTTAATTTAAAGGAATTTCTGGGTTATATATTCAATTAGTTATTCTAGTAGAACACTGATTCAATGAAAGTAAATTCTTCACAATAAGAAGACTTCTGGCGATTTAAGATTCCTTCTCTTCTTACTGACTAAACGTGTTGCTTCATTTTTACATATAAACACATTAATGCAAAGTACGCTAGACCTGCTCCACTTGAGAATTAGGCTCATACTGAAATTATTTGACTATTTCCTTTGAAGCAAAAGTAAGCACTAATAAAATCTAATAGTAATTTTTAAATAATCTTAATGGTAATGTCACATTTATGAAAATCATTCTTTCACAATTAAATACCAAAAGAGACAAAGGCAAATGAAAGTCAATAGGGATAGAAGTAATTTTTTTAATTTTAGAAGATGAGAATAGTCAACCATATCCAAAGTGAGATTTTAGTATTGATCATGTTCAAGGGATTGTTGTCGACATAAGTGATGAAATAAGAGAAGACCCCTTGTTAAAATATCCAGCTTCACTTATGGTAAGGAATTTGCCAACAATCATGTTAAAATTTATTCTCTCCATGTGTTTTTCCCCTAGTATTCAAATATTAAGCCTTTTAAAAAATATTTGCAGCATGAGAATTATGATTCAAGGTCAAATATAAAATTGAACAATCTCTTTGGACACATTTTTAAACCTGTCTTATACACCCAACAAAAAAGTGTTGAAATAATGATCATAATTATTACTATGCTAGTAACAGTTGTCACAGGCAGAGCCCTACTCAGAGAAAAGTAGCTCTTGGCTGCAAGCTAACTGTATGCCATTCATAATAGAAACTTGTCGTATATTATCCATGAAGTCCTCTCAACATTCCTGTGTGGTAGCTATTAATAGCTCCACTGAGAAAATTGCCCAGCATGCCCAAAGTCAAATACTAGTATGGGCAGCTTTGAATTCAAATGAGGCCAGTGCAACTTTAGAGTCAATAGGTGTACAATAATATCCATTTGCTCAAGAAATGAGAAATCTAAGGTGTTAGCTTGTGTGACAAGAAAATAAAGAATTCACACTTTTCCTCGTTCTCTCCTAAGGAGAATTCAGACTCCCTGCTCAGTTTCTTTCTCTTCATTGTTTAGAATCGGGGTGATGATTGACTGGGAAAACTGAAAGGAACAAAATCAACCTTCCTTTGTTTATTTTGGAAAGGAAGGAAAGCACTTGTGAGTCTGTTGTGGCTCAAAAGAGGACGGGGAGAAAGAGCGAAGAGAAGATTTCACTCATGCCGAGTAGATGAAGAATTGGTCGCGATTTTAGCAGAGATGAACAGCTTCAGGAAAGTTTCTGTAAGAATCCCAGAGAAAGGGTTAGGGAAATAGAATCTTTAAGAGCTTTTTCTTTGCCTTAGAAAAATAATCTCCCTTTGTCGTTTCCCCCAGAGGCTGCACTGAAGATCTAAATGTTTTAAGATTACATTTAGGTACAGGCATGAAATTTCTCAGAATACAGCACTGGGTGAAGAACAGGTCACATGGAGACTTGGCTTTATTTTGATTACAGTAGACATTTAACTAGCATTGAGATGGAACTTTACATTTTAAAATCCCTTTCCTTCCTTTTGCATTACAATCAATGCCTCTGGCAATTGATATAGGACACTGAGCCTAAAATGACCTTATGCCCAATGGCTGCCTTCCGTTCTCCTGAAAGCTGCAGAGCAATTATTTTGGGGGAGGAAAGAGCATTTCTAGCCAACAAATTCTTCCCCAAGCCAAGACACTTTATCTAAGAGGTCAGATGTCTGGCAACAGATGACAGTAGACTTAGAGAAAAACATGAATGCTTCATGTCAGCCAGGCTAAAGATAAACAACCCTTTCTGAGAACTTCCGTAGTTCTGCTTCTTGTGTCTCAGACAGGAAAAATTGCAGGAAGATGTTTTAACCTGGAGTCTGAAGCGTAATAGGACTCCACCCTTGGAAATTATTTTTTTATCGAGACGTTGCATTGATGCAATCTAGTTAAAAACCAACTGAGATGATCAAAGTGAGCAGCTGAGATTGTTGATAAGACTTGGTATATGAACGTGGGAGACAGTTTATCTTGGTGATGAAGACTGTATTTCCTACATTTGCTAATGTAGCCTGTTCAGAGCAACACACAGGGTCCTTAAGGACTCTGCATATGTGATATACAAGCACTTGTTCCACCTGCACTTAGCAGCCTGAAGGACTAATGTACCTTCTTCCGAGCCCTGCACCTTCTGACATCAACAGACCTCCTACCCAGACTCCACTGTAGCAAGCTCACCGAGGGACACTTTTCACTCTGTACCACAGAATCATGTCCAAGCAGGCTCATTTCAACAATACAGTAACAAGGTGAGGACAGATACCTCCAAAAATGACCCAGTTCATCTTCATCCTCTGTGCTGGTCCCCTTTCCATACAAGTAACTACCACCCGTATGTCCATAAACGATGCCATCTCCATGGAATGCCGTGCCACTCATGCCCGACTTCTGTCTCTAAGTTGTTTGCAGGTTTTGGAGTACGTTCCTTACCGTCTTCTAATCTTGATTCCACTTCTCGAATGCCCGTGAAATAAAGCATATTCACTAGGTTTGGGAAGAATACTTCCACTTCTTTCTCCCTTTTTTAAAATCCCTTTTTCCTCCTTTTCTCTTCTTTTTATCCTCTCCCTCTTTTATTGCCAGACATTTTGAAGAAGTTTCCTGTCCTCCATCACCACATTTCACTTTCTGCTTGTTCTTCAATAATCTTCAATTCACCTTTCATCATAAATGCTTTGCTGAGTTAGCTCTTCCTAATTTCACACGAATTTCAAGTTGCTAAATTAAATATCATTTTGAAAAATTTTCAATTCCTCTTTATTGATTTCTGAAGACAAAATTTATTTGTGCATTTATTCTACTAATATTTTTAAACACTTACATTCCACAAACAGTATTCTAAGCAATGGGAATACAAAATGATCAATAAAGAATCAATTGATGTTCTCACAAAGCATATATTTTTGTGAGAGACAGATCTTGAGACAAATAATCACAAAATTATGTTTAATTAAAATCCAAGTTAAGTCCTCTAAGAAAGTTAAATTCAGTTCTATAACTAATAGAGTCTGGCCTATATTGAAAGTTGAGGCCAAGCATTCTTGAAGAAGTGAGCCTTGAGCTGAGGTCTGAAAAATGAGTAGAACTTTATCTAAAGAGGTAAGGGGATGGGCAAGCTGAGCAAATGGTTAGTGGCAGGGGCACATTTTCCTGTCCACTTATCCTCAGAAAATGGGGTGAAGGAGTGTAAATGAAATGCATAAGAGGGAAAATGAGAAATATTATAATTTATGTTGTTATAGGTTATATTTTTGTACCCAGGGGCCTTTTCAATATTATCATATTTGATCTGCAAAACTCCCTGAGGTAGGCTGGTAAGTGTTCTTATCCTCCTCTTTATAGATGAGGAAACTGAGGCACAGAGGGTTCATAAAGTGAGGTCACAGAGGGTTCACAGGAGCAGTGCCCTGATTAGAAGTCTCATTTCTGAAGCTCAATGAGATGATTAAAGGCAGATAACCCAGGATGGTCTCCTTTTCCTTCCATATCTCTGGTCAGATCTTAGCCTCCTTTGCAGGCTCTTTTCTTCATCTGATCCTTTCTTTGAGTTCTTCCAGGCTTGATTCTATGTGCTATTCTCTGTTCATGCTACACTTTCTCCAGGCAAGCTCATCTACTTCTATAACTTCAATCAGGCTTGAAAAATAACAACTCACACACTGATGCCTTTAGCCTTGACCTTGTCTCTGAGATGCAGAACCTCACAGTCAGCTCCTTATTTGGCATCTCTTTCCATCTTCTGATAAAACTTAGGTCATAATCCACCCCCACAAAAAAAAAAAAAAAAAAGTGGAAATAATTTTATATCCTCTATTTCAGCAATTGCCACCATTATTATTCAGTTATACAAGACAGAAAATTGATTCCTCCCTCTTACTTACTCTCTCTCTCCATCCATACACCAAATTCTGCCACCACTCTAAATCCACACCACCACTTTCCTGGACACTGAAAGAGTGTCCTCATTAGCTTCTTTAAATTCATTCTTGTCCTCAACCCAACACATTATCTACAGTACTGACTCTTTAATGACATTTGTGACATTTTACTGATCAAAAGACCTTCAATAGATGCTCATTCTAGTAGGAAAAAAAATGAAATCTTTAATATGGCTGATTAGGACTTGGAGAACAGACCCCTGTTTACCACTGTCTGCCTTTCAGTTCCACAGGCTCCCATTCCTTAATTCAGTTATACACAAAGAGTGTGCCTTCTTCTGGCAGTATCTATCTACCCTTCCCCCGCACATTTTCTAGAAACTTCCACTTACCTTTTGTACAATTTCCTCAAAAATGCATTTCCAAATGCCCTAAACAAAGTTAGATAACCCCTTTCATGTGTTCTTCTTTCACTCCGAAACTGCTTTTCATAGTAATCTTGACAACTGTACTAATATAATAAACTGTAATTGTGCAGTTAGGTTCTTAAACCTTGTGTCTCCAGTTAGTATGTGAGCTTCGTGAGAGCAAGAATCACATTTGCCTCTTGCACGCAGTACCCCCAATGCCTTTCTGAGAGCGGGCAGTAGGTGCACATTTGTCAAGTGAAAGATAAACTGCAATTATGTCTAACCAACAACAGGATTGCTCTTCATATCCTTCTATACTGATTTGCTGCTCATCAAAAATACCCTTTTTCAATAGTAACAGTGGATTGCTTTCCTGCTCTTTGCAGTCTTTAGGAAAAGACCACAATCCTTGTAAGTTCCCTGAGTATCTCTAGAAAAACCTCTGCTTCATGAAAATCTGCTGATGATTATCCCACCTTTCTTACTTGGCTCTCGTTCAAGACATGGATCCAGCCCTACACCCAACACCTCATATTCTAAACTGATGATTCAGGATTGGAAGGGAGTGAGTTTGCAAGCTGTCCAACCTGTGAGCCCCATGAATACAAGAATCATATCTATTTTAACTTGTTTCCAACATGTAGTACAGCCCACGGCATTTGATAAGCACTCATTTTACTTTTTTTTTTTAATTTTGAATAAAATGGTGAACAAAATGAGTGGAGAGACAGGCTCTCATAAACACCTTGCCAACTGTACTCCTGGTTAGCTGGAAAGTCATTTCTGTACAACAGAGTATTCAAACGTATATATATAAACCACTGCTGAGAAAAACTCAAGAAATCCCTCCCCACTCTATTAGAGATTAGGGATTTCTGAAGGAAGATTTCAAATTAGCTCACTGCCTTTAAGAACTTATTTTTTGCCAAAGGCAGAAAGTATAGAATCCTGTAAGGACAATCTCTGACCAAATTCCTTTGGCACAGAGTCTTCCTCCAGACGATCCTTTCCTTGGACAATCCTCATCAGAATTATCCATATATTTCCTTGAGAGTATCTGTGTTTTTCCTCTATTTTTGTGTGTGTGCTGCTTGGCACTCAATTTTGATTTCCCAACAAGATGCTATCTCCCTTATTCTTCCTTTATTATCATGTACCTGGCCCATAGGTGAGCCCTCTCTCTGCAGCTCTCACCCCAGTCCAGGCTCCCAGAACATCACATCTCTGTAAGTACGGGTGAGACAATGTTAATTTATATGCCACCTCTTTTCACAAGGATATTGAGACTGGAATTATTCATGTTATGACTATTTTAACAGTGCTTGGCAAAATCATAGAAATAACACAGGTTTAAATATGAGAATATGAGGAAAGATAAAAGTGGAAAAAAATATTTAAAATCCTGAAAGGCTTGTTGGATGGCCAGGGTTGAAATTAATCACTTATCCGGTTAGCAAGATCTAGCTGTTCTAGTTCTCACAAATGTGAGATAACGTGAACTGAAAATTCACGGGCCAGACTATGATGAGATGGTGAAGGAGGAATTAGAGGACACCTGTCACCTGGACGAAATGGTTTGTCTGGAGAATCCCTAGCACCGCAAAGGGCTGCTTTGAGGAGAGTTGCCTTGGGAATGGAGCACTAATTTGGAATGTGGCAGGTTCCACAAGAAATGTTCAGATTGGTACTGAGGGAGTCGTAATAAGCAGCTCCTAAGAGAATACACAATTTATAAAAATGTTACTATCGGCAAGTGCTTCCTACCCCCGTTCCTCACTAATCACCCTAACCTTCCTGTCACTGCGTGGTTAACATCCACGGATCCTACATCACACACAGTCATGAGAGTGTCACACTTTATCTCATCAGCATGATCCAAAAGAATTTGAAAATCACAAAGATTCTATCAAGTTTATAATATCTATACATACATAGTCAGAGTTTAAAGAGACGAAAAAATAGACTAACTCCTCTGGTAACTGTTATCTAATAATTTAGGTTTTCTTTCTAAAAACCGAAAAAGCTCCAACTACTTTTATACAGTGTTCTATTTCTCTACAGTAATATCCAGGTCATAGAAAGAAGATTTTATATTAGGAAAGAGTAATGTTGTTTTTGCCCTAATGGGTATAGTCTACCAGGTACTTCTGTACTAATTCAGTTTTTATTCTATTATTTCTATATCTGTAAGAACACAACTGCCAGTTGTATTGTTTCAGATTGTATGTGCCTTAAGGGCAAAAGGAGCACCAGTACAAATAAAATAAAAATGTTTGAAATAAATGTTAAAGAGGCGGTAGCCAATAACTTATCAAAATAGATCCCAAAATAGTTTCTTAAAACCAAATGAAAGAAGTAAATTATACCATTTGACAAGTTTATTGCTTTCACTGACCACCCCCATCACCCACCCAGTACCTTCTTGCGACATGTTGTTTTTCTCATAATTGGATTGCTTAGTTATGAGACAGGAAGGGGGCAGGGCACAGCCATTCAAGGAACGCTACAGCAATTAACATTAAAATGGCAAAAGAGTCAACCCCCAGGAGGCCTTGAGGCTCAAGATGGTGGGAGATTTGACTTCTAGCAGATCTTGAGCTTCATTGTACGCCCATTGTCATATATTAGCATGGGGAATAACATGCCCACAGGTGCTATGACAGTCCCAAGGCTAGCCACAAAAGGTCAAAGAGTGGGAAATGTCAAATTCCTGGCGATCCCAGACCCTTCCCCAGGCTACTTAGACTGGTCCTTCCATTTATTTGCTATGAAGCTACCAAAGCCCATAAAAACAGGCAACACTACCCCTCATGGCTGCCCTCTCTCTCTCCCCCCTTTGGAGATGGCCCGCGCTCGGTCTATGGAGTGTGTACCTACTTCTCCTCTAATCTGAGCACCCAACCCCGACTCTGCATGGACATTCTCTTGCCTTTCAATGTATCTCTCTGAATAAATCTATCTTTACTTAACTGTGGCTCACTCTTGAATTCTTTCCTGCATGAAGGCAAGGACCCATACTTGGCGGGGCACGTCCCAGGGGCTCAAGTGAAGCATGGGACACGGCCCTCCTCATGCCCCACATCTGTTTTTCCAGCATCAGTTGTACACACGGATTTAAATGTATTATAAACTCTCTACTGCTCAGGACTTGAGTTCAGCTATAAATTCATGCTATAGTTGGACTTATTTTTACTTGAAGTTTGGTTTTTCAAATAATTAGATCTGAGGGAATTGATAGCGAAATGCAGGTTTTACTCTTCTGGGTCCCAGGTGTGTGTGTGTGGGGGGGGATGTGTGGATGTGTGTGTGTGTTTGTATGTGTGGTGTGTAAAAGAAGAAAGTAAAAAAAAAAGTTTGTAATATTCTATAACCAAATTTTGAAAATGATTACTGAACATAAGAGAGAGTCTTTTTTTAGAAGATTTTGCCAGCTTAATACACTAGAACAGGGCTATATTCAGCCATACCTTATAGCTCAGCTTACAGGGAAGTCCCATGGCTTGTTGGTTTAATTATCCAATGTAGAGAACTCACTGATCCCAGGTTGAACGTTTCTTTCAATGCCATCCCATAATTTATGCTGCTCCAAAATAAATATTTTAACCTATAACCATGCATTGCTTTGAAAGTGTGGGAATATGATCACTTCTAAAGCACTAAGCATTTCATCATTATTTAGATACCAAAGTCAAATTCTGCAACCTAATCATAACATTCCTTTAAATGATCTACATTTAAATGTGAATCAAAATAACTAACATATAATTCTTTTTTTTAACCTAAATTTTGGTAAACAAAAATTTATTAAGACATTTTTATTTCTGAAGAATGTCTAAGGTGAGGGGGAAAAAGTGTTATTTAACTTGGTTCATTTTATTCACCTTCATTTTTTTGCTACTATCATGAATGAGTCTGAAACATGAACTAGTAGTTTACCCGTTGTAGCAAGTGAGCCCCTACAGTATTATTAGGCCATTAAGTATAGTTGTGTGATTCCAATTTAGAACCAAGAGAATACTGAGTTCAGAAAATTGGCTTTAAAACAGATTAAGTTTTACTTAAATGTTTTAGCAGTGTGCTATCATTTTCAAAAACAACCATTAAAGATATTTTGTTATTATTTTTTAAATAACTTAAACTGTCACTCTTAAATGACTCATTCTGCTGTTGTCTTGAATGGATCTGTGATAATGGTTGGCTGTATGGACATCAGTCATTGTTTCAGGTTCCTCTGCGTGTAAATGAAAGTCCTATGTGTCATCCTCCTTCAATTTAGGAGGCAAAAACCTTCCACCACACAGAAGTCAAATATTTGAGATACTTATATGCCTCTCCTCGCTGGGAGCCTGGATTCAAGCACCTGCTCTTGAGTTTTAATTTGAAGCCAGTGACATGAAGATGTGAGAGTCACACGGCATCCATTTCGGGACAGACGGTGACAGTGGTAGGTGCATCCTCTTTGCTCCATGTAAGAGTGGAGAAGTTCTAATTCAGAGGCAAACGGCTTTGGTGGCATCAGTGGCATTGTTAGTACAGGCTATGGCGTCTGAGTCCAGCTGTGAGACCAGTCCCAGAGCATAATCAAATTAGAAACTGTTTCTTGCTGACTAGTCTTTCTTTTTTATTGAAGTACAGTCAGTTACAATGTGTCAACTTCTGGTGTACAGCATAATGTCCCAGTCATGTGTGTATATACATATATTCTTTTTCATTAAAAGTTATTACAAGATATTGAATATAGTTCCCTGTGCTATAAAGGAGAATTTCACTTTTTATCTATTTTTATATATAGTGGTTAACATTTGCAAATCTCAAACTCCCAAATTTATCACAAACATAGTAAATGGTTACCGGGTTAAGGGGGTGGGAAGGGATAAATTTGGGAGTCTTGACTAGTCTTAAATCTCAGCTCTCCAGCTCCCCAGAGAGTCCTGTGACCATCTACAGAATTCTTTTCATAACTTTAATTTTTTCTATATTTTAATTGAAGTACAGTCAATTACAATGTGTCGACTTCTGGTGTATAACACAATGCCCCAGTCATTTACATAACTTTTAAAATAAACTATGTAACTGTAGTCTAGTCTTGAAATTAAGAGGGCCTGCCCAATAAATTTGTGATTGAATAAGAAAGGGAGAGAAAAAGAGGGAGGGAGGGAGAAAGAGATAGAGACAAAGACAGAAACAGAGAGAGAGAGAATGAGAGGATGAGAATAAAAGTACATTATTAGAGATACTGCTAAGCTGTCTCTTGCTTTTTTCTGGCATGAGATCATAAAAGGTTAAAATTTGTATTGCAGATTGTGACTTTGAACGAGACTACTCGTGTTTATCGGTGACAGCCCTGGGGAATCCATACACAGTACATAAGGTTGGGGAGATAAGTAACTTGGTGTCTCTGAAAGAGGTAACTGAGAAAACATTATTGCAATTTTATCCTTTATTCTCTCATTTTTGCTTGTTGAATAATGAAAAATAAACTCTGCAAAATATACTTATACAAAATTTAAACAAACTTTACTTTGAAAGCATTGGAAACAAAACTATAAAGAACACCTGGTTTAGAAAGCAACATATACCCCCGCATATACACACACCCAGGCACACACACAAACTCCAGGGAGACCATTATATTGACATTTATGTAAATAAAGTGATTACATTAAGCACTCCCTTGTGACCTTTAACTACTTAAGGCTACTCCCATCAGAACTCCTAAAGTGTATCATATGAAGAAATCAGAAGATTCTAGACCCAGTTAAAATAATATAAACTAGTACAGTTTCACCAAGGGATTGTCAAAAATCCATGAAATCTGGGAAATGTTCCAGAGCCCAAACTAGACAGTCTGAGTTTAAAACATTTATTGAAAGTATAATATTCTCAGCTAGCAGGCAAATAGGACCTTCACAGAAGATTTGACTAAAGCATTTGATCAGAGTATTCTCAGAATACAATCCCTGAAAATCTTTATTCTTGGATTTTCCTTGTCATAAGCAAAAGACATTTTGGGGGATGACAGTAAGACAAATGCCTACATGACTCAGGCAGGTAACTAACTGGCAGAAATCAGAATACTTACTGTGAGTGTTTCAACCAAAGAATGTCCCAGCAAGTGGGGTAGAAAAATAATTTCAGTTTCCTCCTCTTTGAAGTAGGAATCGTAACAGTGTCTACCTATGTTAGTGGAGTAACAAATTACCCACCACTTAATGGCTAAGTCGACATTTATTATCTCATGTTTCCTGTGCGCGAGGAATCTGAGTGAGACTTCGATGGATCCTCCAGCCTCTGGTTTACAGTCTCTCTCTCGTTCTCTTGCTCTCTCGCTCTCTTTCTCAGCTGCTGTCAAGGTGTTGGCTTGACTACAGAAAGACCTGGTTCTGAGGTCACTCATGTTCATGTAGCTGGTAGAATTCAAGCTCCTCATGGATTATTGGATTGTGAGCCTCAGTTCTTCCCTGCCTTTTTGCCAGAGGCTGCCTTTTTCCAGCCACATTGGTAGGTCTCTACTTAGGGTAGCTGGCTTCTCTCAAGCACGTGAGTGAGAGCAAGAGGATGAGAAAGAAGTCACAATCTTATGGAACCTAACCTGGACTACAAATATCCCACCACTCTGGCTGTATTCTGTTTGTCATAATTGAGTCCCTAGGGCCAGCCTACTCTCAAAGGTCAGGGATTATACAAGATGATAAGCATCAGGAGATGGAGATGACTGGGGGTCATCTTAGAGACAACCTGCCATTCCACCTTAAAAGAACTTTTTGGAGATTCAATGAGCTAATATATGTAATATGCTTAGAACAGTGCTTGGGTATACTGGCGCTAAGTGTTAGATTTTATTAGTATTTGTGATTAAAGCTCACTAAAAGGTAATAGGGAAAGATAATCTTGTTGGAACTGGAGAATCTGTGTACCACTTAAAATATTCAAGTTCATATGTTATTTAAAGAACATTCTTTCCAGTGAAAGATATCTATATAATTTTTAAATATTGGAGGTGCCAGTTTATGACTCCTGACCAAGGCAATGAAAGATTTTAGTGAGGCAAATATCATATTCCCTAAATTCTAAATAAATATCTTTGGTTATTTTGAAGTTTTTATTTTTAAATGATTTAAAAATTTTAAATGCACAGCAAAATAGTAAAAGAACCCAAGATCACAATAATGGATATATGTTTTCATACATTTGTCCAAAGAATGAACACCAAGAGTGAACGTTAACATCAACTATGGACTTTTAGTGATTATGACAATTTAACATAGGTTCATCAGTTGCAGCAAATGTACCATTCTGGTGGAGGGCATTGTAATGGGGTGGAGGGAAGCTATGCATGTGTGGAGGCGAGGATTTTATGAGAAATTTCTGTACCTTCCTTCTCTTCAATTTTGCTGTGAGCCTAAAACTGCTCTAAAAAAGTCTTAAAATAAGGAACTTAAGTATGCCCTTCTTCTGTATTTCACCATTTGCTTTCTCTCTGTAGGTTTGTGTATATTAAAACATATCTGCCTGTATAAATATATATGTATACATATATATTATTTAATGTATTCTTTAACATTTAATGAATGTAAAACATGATGATCCCGTTACCCTTAATACTTCAGTGTGCACATCCCAAAATACACTTTCCTACATAACAGCAGAATAACATTCAAAATCACAAAACTAACACTTACACAATTCATAGAATTCACTCAATTTTGCCAATTATTCCGGTAAGGTCATTTATACCCCTAGAATGTCACATTGAGTTGTCATGTCTCTTTAGTCTCCTTAAGAAATTAAATTGGAACACTTCTCAGTCTTTCCTTGTCTTTCATAACTTTGGCATTTTTATTGAATACAGGTCACTAATCTTGTAGAAAGTTCCTCATTTGGGGTTTGTCTGATTTTCCTTGTGAATCGATTGTTCCTTCATTTTTATTTTTTGGCCGGGGGAGGGGGGAAGGAAAACCAAAGACATGCTGTTTTCTTCTCGGAACATCATATCAGAGGGCATATGATGTTGCTACGTTTCATTATTGCTGATATTAAATTTTTAACATTTTGTTAAGATCATATCTGCCAATTTTCTGCATTGAAAAATTAATTAATCTGTATTTTGTATTCATTAATCAATGAGTAATTATTTTATGTGGCGATACTTAGAAGGTAGAGCTTTCTTTCTACTGAATTTATTTAGGTATTTATTATTTATTTATAGATATATGGATACCTGATTTTCTAATATGCTTAAAGAGTTTAAAATCAAGAGTTAACATGTTTTATTTTGATTTTCAATTTGTCCCAGAATTGAGGAAGCCTATTCAAGCTAGTTCCATTATCATTAGGATGTCTCCACATTCTTTGAGCATTTCCCTACTTTATGATACCAAAACATGTATTTTTCCCTGCACTAGCAGTAGAGTCAGACATTTCTCCAATGAACTATGGTTACTTTCATCAGAGAATGGGATTTAGAAACAAAGGTGAGGTCTCCAAATGGAAGTGCACATACTTCAGAGGTGCTCAAAGTGACCATTAGAATGTAGAGAAATAATATTAGAACTTATATATTTTCAAATTTATTCTTAAAAGTATCTACTTTTAGTGTATTATTTCTAATGTATATAATATATTATTAACACAATAACATGTGTATAATGAACAATCAATCAAACAAGACATATTAGGGAGCATAGTAAAAAAAAATTACTGATTCAAGTACTTAACCAAAAAAAAAAAAAAAAAAAACCAAATTGTAGAACACTGCCTATAAGTATAGCAGAGAAACTTTCATCTTAAGAAAAAATGTAGGTATGATGTCACCCATGAAAATAACAGGGAAACCTCATTCACAATTAACAGCTAATAAGCATTGTCTCCTAATATGCAGACCAGATAAAATTAGAAACTTTTGGATCTGCAGTGTTCAGTGTGGTAGCCATTAACCACATTTGTGTATGAGTTACCATGTTATCAACACAGGTGAAGGCAACAATCAAAAAGATGCCTCTACTGGATTTCACTTCATCTGTGACTCCTACATTAGGGCTAAGCCCAGCGGAACTGTTACCTTCTCACACTCCAAACCAACTGATAATTGTAATTCTATCCTAGATAAAATGCTGATAACCTAATCACCTGCACGATATTTTAGCTAATGTAATTGAGGACATCTATTTGGGGGTTCCCACAACCAAACACAGGTTCAGTGCTTTTCTAGAATGATTCATAGGGTTATACTCAAAGCTGTAGTTTATTAGAGCAATCAGCAAGGGAAAAAGGCCCCTTAGGTGAAATCTAGAGGAATGCGAGTACAGGCTTCCTTCCTTCTCCTTCCTCCAGCAGCAAAATGTAGCAATACTTATGCAGCATTTCTGTCCAAGTAAGGCCACTTAAAACTAAGATTTTTATTGTGGGTTTGTAATAAAGACACACTTTGCCTTTGCGATCAGCCACAATCACTGAAATGCCAAACTTTCAGAAGGAAGGCAGGTGCTTACCATTAACCACACTGTATACAATCTAGAGAGGCTGGACAACAGAATTCACTGGCTCAGGCATGGAGAGAAGCCTATCACCCAGGGAACATTTCAAAAGCTAGCCAAGGGTCACCCCTGCAAGCAGGCTTTTCTAGTAAATAGCCGTTCTATGTTAACTCTTTCCTGCATACTGACTAAGGTGTCAGTTGTTAAAAAAAAAAACCCCACCTATAACATTAAACTCTTACAAATTTGTACTATATCATATACAAAAAGACAATAAAATAGTCCTCAGATTATTAATATTTGCATGATACTGACCTTCAATTTTCTTAAGGGAAAGCCCTCAAAATTAGTGTTCTGAAGAGAACAATAAAACCAGATTCATCCTTCAGGGAAATGTATCATGGCCAAATGGAAGAACATAAAATGACTCTTGATCATACAACTCAAAGGCTAAAAGACAAACAATCTGATCAAAAACTGGGCAAAGGATCTGAATCAACATTTTTTCAAAGACATACAGATGGCCAACAGGTACATGAAAAGGTGCGCAACATCATAATACTCAGGAAAATGCAAATCAAAACCACAATAAGATACCACCTCAGAACTGTTAGAATGACTTTACCAAAAAGATAGGAAATAACAAGTGTTAGCGTGGATGTTGATGGGAATGTAAACTGGTGCAGCCACTACAGAAAACACTGTGGAGGTTCCTCAAAAATTTAAAAAAATTGAACTACCATGTGATCCAGCAATTTCACTTCTAGGTATATATCTAAAGAAAACAAAAACACTTAATTCAAAAAGATACATGCACCCCGGTGTTCATGGCAGCATTATTTACAATAGCCAAGACCTGGAAACAACCTAAGTATCTATCAATGAATGAATGGATAAAGAAAATATGAAATATATATATATATACATTCAGATATAATTAAAATTGTTCAGACATAAAAAAAAGAAATCCTGCCATCTGTGACCTTGATGGTATCATGTTAAGTGAAATAAGTCAGACAGAGAAAGGTAAATACCATATGACGGCACTTATATATAGAATCTAAACAAACAAACAAACTCAGATACAAAGAACAGATTGGTGTTTGCCAGAGGTAGGGACTTGGGGTATCAATGAAGAGGGTGAAGGTGGTTAAAAAGTACAAACTTCCAGTCATAAAATAAGTCCTGGAAATTTAATGTACAGCATGGTGACTATAGCTAAAAATACTGTATCGTATATTTGAAAGTTACTCAGAGAGTAGATCTGAAAAGTTCTCATCACAAGACAACAAAAAACTACATGTGGTGATGAATGTTAACTAGACTAACTGTGTTGCTCATTTTCCAATTTATACATATATTGAATTATTATGTTGTACACCTGAAACTAACATGATATATGTCAATGATATCTCAATTTAAAAATGACTTGATTATTTATAATAAAGCAAATGTTTACTAAGCCTTTACTTTGTGCCAGGCACTAAACTAAGGCCTTTATATCATTTATTTAATCCCTCTACTATCCTATAATTCTGTTATTTTAATAGTCCCCATTTTATAATTGGGAAACTGAAGATTAAGGAAATTAACTTATATGACTATGTTCCCCAACTGGAAAGGGCAGACAAAGCAAGGTAGTTGGACTCCAGTTATTGAGCATATAACCAACAGACAATGCTATCTCACTGGCATGAATTAACAACAGAAGCATATTCTTTTATAGCCCAGTTCTTATCTTTTCTTTCCCATTTATATACTTTCGTTAATCTCTACTCCATTCTGGGAATATGAACTATTCCACATGACAAGTTATGAGACTGAGAAACATGTATGTGCCTTCAGTAATGTCTTTTCCAAAGAATAATAAGTATTCATAAATTTATAAGCATCCTCAGACCTATATTAAATACAGAAAAATATTTCATTAATACTAATAAAACACGGATAGTAAATTTAAACTTGAATCACCATCTTTCAATAGTTATTTCTTCCAATGAGTATTTCTAACATAAGCAATTATAAGTAATGTTTTAAATTCATTTGGCAAATATAAGATCAAAAGTCATTATATTAGCTTGCTTACCACATTTTTCTAAAACACAACTTAGCTCCTTTTAAAATCTTCTTAATTTCTAATTCCCAGCATAATTTTGGAAATTGAGGTTATGTCATGTTGTTTGAAATCAAAAAATTATAATGCAGCAAAAAAAAAAAAAGTCTGAAGTTGCTAAGCAGTGGATTAAAGTACGCTTCAGGAGGAGACAATAAGAAACTTAAAAGATCAGTTATGCCTGTAGGGGGTAAATTGTCCTTGAAAGAAATAAAGGAAGCATAAAGAGGAATTTATAATATATCTCTTGGGTTCAACAATATTAATTTGTCTTAACCATCTTTGAAGTCCTGACCACAGTGATACTTTCCTAGGTGCATTTTAATTAGCATGATACTGTCTCAATAAGCTACGCTGAATTCAGCAGAGAACAAACGACTATCTCATAAGCATTTGTCATAGAATATATTACAATCTGAAATTAATAAATTAGTGCCCATATGAGAGCAGACAGTTTAGTATTTGAAAGAATTAGAAAATTATTTCCATCCTAATTCACAATGCCCTCAATATTTTTTAATAGATATCATATTTGGAACAAAAAAATTCTGCAAGAAGAGGTGGAGGAAGTATTTTCCTATTAGTGTCTTAACTGTTGAGATTTTATATAAATATAAGGTTTTCAACAAGATGGGTATTGTGTCTTTCACCCCCAAAAGTCCCATCTTTTTTTTAACATTTTAAGTGTTGAATCATCCCCACTTGTGGATAAGCCATCTGCTAGGAGCAATAATTTTAGGAACGATGTCCCAAAACAGCTTCCCATAGATAGCTGCTGGCAGCTCTGGCATTTGGGAGCATAATCCTTTTAAATTGAAATCTGCCCTCATAGGTACAGGTTTCCAGATCGTCAGAGCGTCATGAGTTCTATGTATCTGTGATGAAGGTCAAATTCGAGAAAAAGAACATTTAAGCTGAAATTTAGCTGATTTTCTTTCTCAGTTGTGTCATTAAATTTCAAAGTCCAAATAATCAAGAATATGCTGAGATTCTTAATGAAAACATAACATTCATCTTTTGGAAACTATTAACATCCATGATTCATGAGAAACCGAATGAGAATATATTCCCTAAATCATAGATGAGTAATCCACCTTCTCTGTGCTTACATTTTGTCTTTCAGCCTGATCCTCACACCTCCTCTCTTGCAATACACATTTAAAATGCTTGGCTCCTTAACACTGAGTGCCTTGGTCAAAGGAGCACTGTGCAGAGTGGAAAAAACATCCTAGACTGAAACATTTTAGTTAATTCAGAACATTTTAATTAAAAAATCATTGAAGAAGAAAAAAATCCATCTGCAAGCAAAGGCAATACTCAAACATTGTAAAATTCTCTTCCTGAATGTTTATTTTCTTAGGATAACATTAAAAATTTTAACTTATATTACACATATCCAATTTTTATTTTCCTGCATAACCTTTAGCTTAATAATTTATATATACATAAATATATATTTTATTTTTTAATTCTTATCTTCTCTTTGGGTTTTTATTAACTACTAATACATTATTTACAATTAATTAAATACCTAGGAAATCTAAATAGATATTAGAACTATTTTATATCATGTGGTAGAGGAAATCATTTTCTTCTTCTCCTAGTTAGTATTCCTGTTTATCATACGTGGACATTTTACCCCTTTGAAAGTATTGGGAAGAATATCTTCTGGCTTCTCTCCATTTCCTCACTCACTCCTGATCTTGGAAAGATTAGTGACTTAGCTGTTGATTTCGGGGAGAAAAAAAAAAAAACCTGAGTATGTGTGGGACAGCCTTTTCTCTTTTTTTTAAAGATAATCTGTACTCAGGGCAAAGAACATTGGCATTCTCTGTTCCTCAATTTGGCAACTTCCAGTGAAAGATGGCTCATCTGCAAAGTGAAAAGCATGCAGGCCTCGATGAGTAATTTCAGTTTATATATGAAGAATGAAAAGAAATAGCGGTCTAATAAAGCAGACATGCAGTGTTCCATTTACACGAATTCTGTAACTAATTTCTCAGTTAGTTTGGCCCTTGCAAAAGAAAGATTTGCAAATCACCAAACTTTCAACCAAAAAACAGTAAAATAAAAATTTCTAGGATGGGATGAGTAAAATAAACCTTGATATTATTAAGAATGAGATTACCTTTTCAGAAGGATGTATAATTAACTAAATTGAAGCACAATTAATGAGTTACCTCAAAAAAGGTCAATTCCCTTTGAAAATAATCATTATACTATTATCATTATCATTTAGATCACATTTCTTTGAGAATTTAGACATGCCCTCTATGTCTATTAATTAAGTTATTAATCTTTACAGCATAGTTATGAAGTAATAGTGAATGTTGGAGAAAAATAGGAAAGGGGTTTGAAACATTTAGAAAGTGAAAAAAAAATCATTTACTTAAGCTACAAATTATTGGTTCTTACTGTGAGCCTAACCATGTCACATATTTTCATATGTGTTATTTGATTTTCATATTGTTTAAATTTAACAAGATGTAGCTATAAATAATATCTGAGAGAATCTTAGGAAAACTGATAGTATTATTTTAAGGAAAGACTGAAACTAACAATAACACATCATTTTTAAGACTATAGTTGAAAATAAAAAAGCAAAGTCAACATGAATTTCTGATTAATGAAAATGTCAACAATATTCACATAAAAATTATAACAAAATATATGCTTTTATTTCTGAAAAACCTTCCCAATAAATTTACATTATACTTAATGTGTCTATCACTGGAAGATCTTACATCACTCAATGAAGCATATTTATAATAAATAACAGTAAGATACTAATACTTTTCATGTGGTAGCTAGTCTCCCAATATAGTCTTCCCATTGACCACACTCCTGGTGTTCACATCCTTGTGTGGTATTCTCTGCCCTAATCTGGGCTGGTCCTGTGCCTGCTTTTGACCACAGATCACAGTGGAACTCGTTCATAAGGGGAGTTGGAGTTTCCAACTGAGCCTCTTGGAGAACATGCGGTACTGATGCAGCCTCACAGATCCCAGCCACAATTCCACATAGTAAAGAGCCCGTAGCACACAGAGAGGTCACATAGTCCAAAGTCCACATAGTGCCTTTAGCGGATAGCACAGGCTGAGATCTGAGCCAACAGCAAAGATTAGCTGCCAGGAATGTGAGTGGTACATCTTGGACAAGCAGCTGAATCTAGCCTTTAATGCTCCCAACTGTTACCTGATGGCAACTGCATTAGAGAATCCAGTGCTCTGCTAAACCCAGTCAAGCTGCACAATCATGACAGGTAACATTTTGCTTAATGTTATTTTCAGCTAGTTAGATTTCAGATGATTTGTTATGGAGCATAAGGAACTGGAAGAGAAACTGATACCTAGAATAGGGTGTGACACAACTGAAAAAAACCAAATAAATAAAACTTAAACTCTATGACTTTAGTTTTAGGGTTGGATGGCTAATGGAGACCTGAAGGGCATCAAGAGGATTATTAATGGAAGCTGCAAGAACAGTAAGGAAATTTTTCTTGGAATATGGAAGAAAAATGACCTCTCTTCCATAAGAGTTGAGTTTAGAAAACTACTGCCTGGGATAACACGGAAAATAGAAAATATATTAAATAAATGGGTATATTTGGCTAAAATTTCCAATCAGTTGCAAGGGCCAACAGATTTTCCTTATTGTGTATGATGATGTATGGATAGATGGAAATAAGCTAAAAAAATTTTAAAAAAACTGTCCCATTTTCAAGTGAAATTTAGAAGAAATAAAAAGAAGTCATAAATTTCTCAGTTAAAAAAAATGCATCATATTCTCAGCCTCTCTAGATGGAAAAAGGTTCTCAGAGTTAAAAAAAAAAAAAAATGCCCTTAGGATAAAGACCATTTTAGCAGAGTGGCTACAGAAACCTTTGTTAAGACTTCAGAAAGATTTAAGGACCATCTCATAGACTCTCTCAGTAGTTAAAAATATTTTTAAGAATTTTAAGGGCATTGCTGTAACACATCCTGAAGAGGAAAGGCCCTGTCTTAAAGCAATTTGGAGCCATGGCTTTCGTCTAATGAGTGAATTCTATGGTATCCATAGGGAAGCCACAGGACTTTTAAGAATACAGTATTTGAAGAAACACTTAGCTTGCACCAAAACAGGGAAAGTTCAAAATGAATCAAATCATTTGGGTCTTATTCCTACCCTATTTGTAGGCAGGAATCAGGCTGAGGAAGGCACAAAGCTGCACATTTCTGGTTAAAAAAAAAGAAAGGAGAAGAGAAAGTGGTCAAGAGTCCAGATGGTAGAATTAAAAGCCTAGATAGAAGTAACATCCAGCTAAGAGCTGTGGAGAATAACTTCCAGGGAACAATCCTGAGATCTCATCCAGGAAATGGCGATGTGTCTGGCTGGACTTGAGAATTGCTACATACAAGTTATTGCTATGTGCTCTCATTCCACCACTCTTGGTTAAGAATGACCACTGCATTTACCCTGCTCCTGTATCACCATTATATATTGGGGGTGTGTATTTTCATTGAGATGAACTCAGATTGAGAGAAATAATATTCCAGAAATAACATACCAGAAGCCAGTTTCATAAGGCTGAATAAATGTCACTCAAAGATGACTATACCCTGATCCCCAGAGCTTGTGAATATGTCACCTTACATGGCAAAAAGGACTTCACCAATGAGCACGTGGAGAAATTATCCGGGACTATCAGGATGAGCCCAAAGGAATCACAAGGGTTCTTATAGGAGGGAGGCTGGAAGTTACAGAAAAGAGAAGACTTCATGCTGCTGGTTTTGAAGATGGAGTAAGGAACCACAAGCCAAGGAATGTAGATGGTCTCCACAAGCTGGAAAAGGCAAGGAAATGAATTTGTCCCTGAAGCCTCAAGAAGGCACGCAGCCCTTCCAACATGCCGATTGTAGGTTTCTGACTAGCATATCCAAAAGAGAATAAATGTGTACTGTTTTAAGCCACTAAATTTGTAGTGGTTTGTTACAGCAGCTATACAGATCCTTATACTCCTTCCCTGCCCCATCCCACAGACTGCGGCTGCGTCAGCTGCCCTGGATTACTAGGTCTGCCTCCACAGCTCAGTGGGGTGGCAGCGGTCTGCTGGGCTCTAGCCTGCTGGTCCACAGTTATCACATTCTCCTCAAGCAAAGAGCAATGGCCACTATGGGTCTCACTACATAAGTTCCTCTTTTGAATTGCATTCAAGAGCTGTCTGTTCAAAACCTGAAAATTGGGCTGTCATGTATATTATCCAGTTTGATGGTTCTTTACATTGAAATGGCTAGTCTGGTTCCAATAACTGTCACTGCCAGAAGCAAAGGGCATTTTTACTTCTAAATGAACAGTGAATCTATTTTTAAACTTAAGTATCTCTAAGTGTTGTAACTCAATTTAGGAAATAATTAAGGCTTACGATATAATAAATCTTACCCAGGAAAATATTATGCTTTTACATATTAATAAAAATCGGAGTTACTTGATATAATGTACTTGATATCAGGCAGTGTGCTAAGGTAATATATGCAATCCATGTAACAAGGCTGTACTTATTCCCATTTTATAGATAAGGAATCAGAAGATACCAGACATCTGAGATTTCTAAAAGCACGGGCTTGGCAACCAATTTTTTTTTTTTCACATCCAGCCTTCATAGGTTATTAGCTGTGATCTTAGGCATATTATTTTTTTAATTTTTCTGTACTTCAGTTCCCTCATCTGTAAAATAGACATGATACTACCCAACTTACAGAGCTGTTAAGAAGATTAATTTACATGGTAGGTGCTTATAACAGCATCTGCCTCAAGAAAGTATCAATAAATGTTAGCTATTAGTGGTATATTTGAGATTTGGATCCAGGTCTGTACGATGCAAAATCTTTTACTTAACTTAACCACTTGCCATTATATTCTGTCTTTTATTTGCTTTGATACATGGAGAGTTTTAATTTTTGTTATCATTGTGAAAAGTATCTGACTTTTTAAAACTCCATTTCCAAGCTGGTTATTTCTGACATATAGGAAATGTATGTATGTTACAATTAGTAACCTTCCTGAACTCTTATTATTTCCTATAGTTTTCTTACTGAATTCCTTAAGTTTCTCGGGCAAGCAATTACATAATACGCAAACAAGGATAATCTTCTTTCCAATTCTTATGTCTTATTTATTTCTCCTAGATATTGAAACAATTTAAACTTCAGAACATTGTCTAATAGATGTGATAATTAAGAGCATATTTGTTTTGCTCCTAATTTTAATTAAGATGACTTCAATTTTTCACTGTTGACTATAATACACATTTTTGAAATAGGTATTTTAATCACATCTTTATGCTTTGTTTGTAAAGTGTGTGTTTAACTTTTTTCACACATAAACAAAAGAGATGTTGAAATATACCTTATTCCTTACATATTTTGAGCAATAAACTAATCACATAAATTTGATTTAATAAAGCGAATACAATTTTTCGATCTTATTGAATTGTCCTTATGCGCTGTTGGTATTGACATCACCATTCAGCAAGAACGCAAAACACATTAGTAATAATGACAATCTCTAGTAAATATTATATCCTTTCTATAACCCAAACACTCTTTCAGGTATTTTCATATTCATTTTGTTTAACTTTTACTACATTCCCATGAATTGGGGACTATTCTAGTCTCTATTTTATAGCTGAATAAACCAAAGCTCAAGTGCCTATGAATCTTGCCCAACTTCACATGACTTGACAAATAGAACATTTGGAATTTGAGCTAATCACATGATTCTAGAACTTGACTGGTTTACTATTCCATTCTGCTTAATTTTTATTGCCCAAGTAGCAATGGGCTATTACACTACTCTCAGAATGGCCAGGTCGAAATCCTTCTGCAAAATGCTTCCCAATTATATCTGTATCTCTAAGAAGGTCTCTCACACGTGTCCTTTGTCAGCTACTAGGCAATGTCTACTCTGTCCTTTTTTCTCTGTCTCATTCGACCTTCATTACCAAAACCATTAGGAAAGAATAGATTTTGGTTAAACCCAACAAATTGAACCTATGTTTACCTATACTCTGTCTGCATAGGAGAGAGATGCCAACATATTTTTTGGAAGCTGAAATGGAAAAGTGGTAACTAATTAAACAAACCAGAAGAAAGTCAAAATCTAAGTAAGTGTAGTAAGTGGCAGTCAGGTGTGTGTGGGGGGTGTGTGTGCGTGTGTGTGTGTGATAGGGAAAGAAGTGGAACTGGAGCTGAAGGCCATAATTGATGCAGAAAACCCCAGAAATGCTTAGAATATAAGAGTTGTAACACTTTCCAGGATTTATGACCCTAAAAAAATCTAGGAAAACTAAAATTTGAAATAGTTGTTTTTGCTTTAGACTTCCTTCTCTTGTATTTGCAAATTGAAATAATTGTTTTTGCTTCACAATCCATTCTCCTACACTTATTTCCTCTTGTTGCCTGATGTATTCTCCCCACATTGGCCTTTTCTCACTGTAGTAATAGTAACATAAGCACCTTATGTGCAGTGTCTGAGTGTAAGTTTAGGAGTTAAGGTGAAAAATATGGCCTCTTGGTTTGCTTTGTCTCTATAATATTGTCCTGCTTCTTGAGTAGGCAAAACCAAACCAACCCCACCCCAAAATGTATTTATATATAAGAATTTTAGTTGACTGAATTTATTAAAGGACTTATTTGTGGAAAAATCTCTTAGTAAAAATCTCATAGATTATTCCTTTGATTGGTTTTTGTCTTCTAGGCAGGTAACTCCCTCTGAAATTCTTAAAAAGTATCTGTAAAAAAGCCAAAAAGTTGATTCAAGAATTTAAATACTGTCATCTGCTTTCCCTTCTTATTCTATGCCCAGCAACATAGAATTGTCCATAGCATTCACATATGATTTTCTTAATTTTTTTCTCTGAATGTGGTTATTTCCCTTTTCTTATAACTAATTTTGTGTTCAGCTGCTTATCTTCTTGTAATATTGGACTAGCTAGAAGTTTTTATTTTATTCGCTTGTGTTTGAAGAACAGCAGATGGTATTTTTAATCATTTCTCTTCAGCTGCTTGGATGTTTCAGAATGCATTATCACTTTAATTTTATCAATGCATTAATTTGTTTTATTATTCCCCAATATTTAAAGTTATATAATTAGTCAATTTATTTGCCTGCTGTCTTTTTTTAGTAATGAATGCATATGATGCTAAAATTCACCTCTGATTATTACTCTTCTTACTCTGCAATCACTGTTGAACACATCCTTCTTATTTTAAAGTCAAGGAAAACATGTTTTACCATCAGTTTCTTTTCAGTCATATCAGAAATATAGTTCAATACCTGTCCTATTAATATTGGTAATTTTTGAAAATTTTTCATTCAAGATGACTAGATGTTGTGATACAATACATTGTAATCAGTTCATTCTATTTCTTAGCATTAACAATACAGATTCAATGGACAGTCACAATTAAATCATAGTAGAGGTTCCAAAAATTTCCAAAAATGTCCTTTATGCTATGCCACTGCTTTGGCACTTAAATATTTAATATTTGGCTCTATGTCAACAATTTTCAAAAGGCTGTATAGTCCATTCTACAAAAGTGTGTACTTTATGTGAGATCCAGATCACAAATGCAATTTTTTTATTCAGTATGTTTTATCAAAAAAAAATATACATATATATAAAGTGAAGTGGTATTTAATAATAATAATACATTTAACACTTTTATATATGGTATATTATTTCAATTATATATTATAATATATATTTATATACTATATATGATAACATGTTAATAAAATAATTACAGAAATTACAAATGAAAATAATGAAAAAAATTCTGCTGTAGTCAAACTGACTTCCTTTCCATAGCTCTATAACTTAAACATTTCTTGCCTCAGAACTTTTTGGTTCTTGCAGATCCTGGTTTTGTTTTGGTGTTGGTTTTTCTTACTATGCTTTTCCCGGATATCGCTATGGCTAAATCCTTCTCATATTTCATTTCAAGGGCAGTGTCTCCTCTTGAAGAAGGCCTTTGCTGACCTCCTTAGTAACTAATGTGGTGTGCCTATAAGTTGTTACCTAAGTCCCTCTTGGCTTCCTTTAGAGTAGTAGGCATGATAGGATTGCACCGGTTTCTAATCCTGCATTTGCCATGCTCCATGCTGTAATACAGGTACCAGGAATACAGGGACCAGGTTTGTCTTACACAGCTATGAGCACTTTGCGCCCAGCATGACTCTTGGCTCAGAGAAACACCAATAAAAATGAGTTTAAGCGGATAAACAAAATCTGTAATCACTTATCCATCTTGACTTTCAGAGGTGCTTTAACCGTATTATTTCAATTTTTTTTGCCCTGAATTAATGATTTAAGAATCTATGTCAGGGATGATCCAAGTAAATCATCCATATTCCACATTATTCTATGACAGTAGAGAAATACTTATTCTTTTTTCTCAAAACCTACTGCCCTAAATAAAGCTGCTTCCCTAGATCAATGTGAAGCTGTGGAGGACTCAAAGGGCAGGCTGACAGGATAACTAACAAGCGAAGCTTCTCTCAGTATGGAATAAAGCTCTCAGATCACTGCTCTTGTAAGGACTCAATTTAAAGCTGAACATTATTGAATTAAAACCTTTAAAATGTAATTGAAATATAAAATCACAATTACTATTTTAACTCTGAATTTCTTCTGATTTCAATAAAAAATATTCCCATTCGAGACAAGGTGGGTGTAGATGGTAGTGGCAAAGGAGAGGGATACATACAAATGTCTAAATATGCAGGAATGTAGATTTTTTATGTGATTTTCTGCTTTACAACAATGCTAATGTTTTATTGTTTTATATTTTATTTTAAATGATCCTTTAAGTCTATAAGTGCCACATTAGGAACTTTATGCCTTCAGTGGTTGTTACAGCAGGAGTAGAAATAAATTTCTTAAGATATTCCAGAGCCCCTCCAGCTTTTACTCTATCACTGTTACTAATATACTGCGTAGAATAGTTTTACTACTCAGCTGGGAGTATAAGGAAATTGAAAACAATATGCAAGCCTTATGTGCTAAGTGAACTGCAATAAACCATGCTGCAAATCCTGACCACCCTAGTAAATCAGCTGTTAATGGGTTTTCCTATTTATTAACATTGTAAAATTGTCCTAAATGGTCCTCTCAATTTGAGGAATCGAAAATAACTTTTGCTCCCTTTTTGTATCACAGAAAAATTTAATTGAAAAGTTTTTTTCAAATGCAAAAATTAAACATTTTTTGGACAAGTGAATAGGCTCTTTTTAAAATTATGTCATCCCCAAATCTTTCATCAAGTGCAATTATATTGAAAGTTTTGAAATTTTATATATATATGTACACCTTAGAGATAGTTTGTAGGGATATATGGGACAGTTGTTCACATGGATACTGAAATGCAGGACATTTGTTTGCTTTTGTTCTGTTTTTTGCTAGTGATTTGCTGCTTTCTGTGAAGGCCTATTTAGGCTCAAACAGAGATAAACAGGGATCAATAGCACAGAGTTTAGCAATAGCTCTAGCCAGCTAGCTAATAGAATAATTCTGTTGACCAGAACAGGATGGACTGAGTAGAGATTTTTCAAAGAATCAGATGTGAAAAAATATTCAAAAATAATATTCCGATGTGAAAAAATATTCAAAAATAATATTCCAATATCTAATGGCCCACAATTACATAGAAATAGTGCTAGTTAAAATGTTTAATAATTACTAAGATTTTAAAATCTAAACATTTAAGTTGTGAACTGTCAAAGATTACATGTGCATATGCATGTTTTCATTAAATTGAGAAGATATTGCTTAAAAATATAGCTGTCATTGTGCTTCTAAGAAAATAATGTTTCAATAAAATTAAACTTTTATTGATGTCAACTTTGGTGGGAAATTCTAAGGAGACATTTTGATAAGTTTTAGAAATTTACTTTTTATTCCTTTTCTCCTTTCTACAATTATAGCTAACAATTTACGAAAATTGAACATTCTAACATTCCTCAAACTGACTACAACTTTCCATCATTTCAATTCTTTGCATTTCTTACTCTACTCAAATTGTTTCTTGAATTCCTCACTTACTTCCATGCTTTGGTTTCTGACTTTTCCCTCTCAATCCAATGTCTTCTTCATGAATTACTTATCTCCTAACATTCTTTATACTAACATCATTCTCTTCCCTCTACTTCAACTGTTCTTTTCCCTCTACTTAAGAGTCTTTGATTCTCTTTCTTTTCTTGCTACTCCAACCCTGGGTCACCCTTACAATCATCTTCCCTCTTGGTCACCAAAGCCCTGTTGGAGAAAAGGACAGGATTGGTGAAACTAAAGATTCATAGTCTGCAGCATCAGCTAGACTCTCAAAATTGAAACCAAAAGTATGTTCATTCACTCATTCCTTTACTCATTAACTCATCATTCAGTCTTCTGAACTGAACAAAAAAAATCCCTGTTGAACCACAACCATGGACTAGGCACTGGTTATATTATGGTAAACAAAGTTAAGTTCCTGTTCTGAGATATATAAAGACAGATCTATTTTACAGCTAGATAGAGATAGAGATATCACACAAATATATAATAATTTCAGAAATCGGCAAGTTCCAAGAAGAAAAATCAAGTGGGGCAAAGAGTCAGAGTGATTAGGTTGAATATTAATTAGTGAAAGGATCTCTGATAAGGGGACATAGTACAGAGATTTTAAGAAGTGTGAGAGACAGGCATATGTAGATTTGGGGGAGGGTTTTCCAGCAAAGAGGTCAGTAAATTTCTTTACTACACTTGTGTAATTGCTTTTAAAAATTCACCAAGGAGCATAATTATTTGGAGCAGAGGCTCTTAAGTCCCATTTCCTAAGTTCAAATCTAACTCCATCACTTACAAACTGTGTGCTCTTCAACAAGTTAATTAATTTCTATCTTTATCTGTAAAATTTCAGTAGCGTTCATCCCTACCTCTGGGAAAGGATAGTATTGTGAGTATTAAATGAGGATAGGATATAGGATATTAATATATCCTATATTCTATAGTAATGCAATTTCTTGGCTTTCATCTTGTCTTTTTACATTACAACAAAGATTTTTTTTCTTCAATTTGCCAGCAAATAATCCTTAAGCCAAACACTCATTCAGAGATAATTATTCTGGTTTACATATATATCCGAGAAGCTTCCTATTCTCAGCACTCTTCTTTATCTACCTAGGTAGATAAGTGTTTATTCAGTCTTGATCCCATATGCTGATATCCATTTAATTTGCATCTGTAGCTCAGACTATTCAGGCTGAGCCACAGACTCCTAAATCCAACTGCTAACTTGACATCACCATTCAGACTACATCTAAGTGACTTTACAACCTTGATACAGCTATAACTGTTAGTCATTCCCCACCCCTTCTTTAAATCTGCTCTAGACTTGAAGCCTTCCTTATACCAGTAGATATAGGCTTAGACCACCATTTTTACTTAGGACACGATTCTTGGAATCACCCTGATTCCTCTTTCCTCACTCTTTCCTCACACCTCACATCCAACACATGATCAGAGCTCCTTAGCTTTACCTCCAAAAATAGGACAAATTTAACTTAAATCTCTATTGCTGTAATCAAAGACCTAGAATTCTGCAACAGCTTCTTTTCACCTACTCTGCCCCAATATTAAGCCCCCCAACAGAACAACGCACAACTTCTTCACACAATAAGAAAAATAATTTCCCTAAAACAAAAAAGATATCATTATGTTTCTCAGCTTAAAAGAGCCTTCAAATGGTTTTCCATTGCCACTGGAATAAAATTCAAACTTCTTACTATGGCCTTCAATGACTATAAGATTTTACCCTAACTTAAATGTTCAAGCCTCTGTCCTTCCATCCTCTTCATCCAAGCTGCACTGATTTTTATTTGTGCCCCTTTAATACATCAAATGTCTTTTGATCTCAGGGTCTTTGGCTTATTGTTTCATCTACTTGGAATCTTCTTTCCCTGGAACTTAAATGGCTGCATCCTTCTCATCATGTAAGTATCAAATCAAATGAAGACAGTTGTCTTCATGCCAAGCATACACTTAGCAGAATGATACATATGGAAGTATTTAAGGGCTTGGGCTCTGCCAACATTTCCTGGACTCAAATCTTAATTCTATTATTTACTTGTGTAAAGCCACATACAAATTAAAAGTAAGAGGCCTAATTCTTCCTGTTGAATATAAAGGAAGTAACCTTTCCCTCTCTTTTCTTTGTGCATTAACTTTAGAAAACTTATTGTAAGTTCTTTCTCTGTCTCTTTAAGTTGTATGTAAAATTTCTGTAAAGCTAAATAAAACTTTTATCACATTTATAACCTAGGTATGTCTTTCTCAAGGACCTGGGAAACATCTCTTTGATATGTAATTTTCAAGGAAGAAAGTACCCCTATCTCCCAGGTCCTCTGGAAGCTTAGGAGCCTAATTTTGGTAAGTGCCACACTCCAAGTTGTGAAACTACCTCTTGTCAGAAAGATATGAGAAGTTTATTTTTCCTTTGCATAAGGCTAATTAGTTGACACAGAAGGTCACACCACTTACCAGGTGAATTTAGGGTGAAGTATGTGTGACAAATGGTGCCATCAAGTCCCCTTGCTCAAGGGCTACTTATTGTTTGTCTTGAAAACATGTCTGTAATGGGATATATCTACTTGGCTACATACAGGTGAGCTTTCTTTCTGTCTTTGCAATCTCTTAGTGGATTGCCTATGATGTACCCCACATTCTGGTTTGATGCTGATTCAATAAACAAATTGTTTTCTCTCTCTTCCACTTTTGGAGAAAATGGAGAGGTTTTCTGGGTTAGCAGGAGATTTTATTTTTAATTACTATTTTAATATTTACTAGCTGTGAACCAGTAAGTTGCTTACTTAACATTTCTGCCTCATTTTCCTCAAATGAACAGCCAGGAATAATGAAACCTCTTAAATTCCTTTAGGGATGCAAATTAATTAAGCCATGTAAAGAAGGGTATCTGGTACAATGGAAGTGTTTAATAATTATTAAGTGCTGTTATTATTTTAATAGCATAATACAATCCCTAGTAATACCAGAAATCATCTTTATGCATTTTAATGTTCACCAGTTTATTATGTATCCTTCCCAAGCAAAACTCTGCCTATTTCTTCTTCTCTGTATTTCAAGTGTCCATTCATAAACATCAATAAATATTTATTTACTGATGGACTAAGTAAATTTGAAGGAACAAACTAGAAGATGACAAACACTAATAAAAGGGAGCCATTTCCTCTACTTTCTTTTTCACAGCCTGTTAGTAAGTCAGAGCCCATAAAGATGTTTTTAAATATTTTATAAATATTTATAAAATATTATACATAAATATATAAATAAAATATACATGAAACTTAAAAAGCATGCCTTAGTGGCCATTTATTTTTAGGAAAAGAACCTTACGGTTTTAATAGCTTATGAAAATTATGTCTTTGGATCATCAATAACAGAATAATATATTCAGTATACTTGGTTTTAGGAGGAGAAAAGTTGTAACATACTTCAAACAACAATAATGTTTTAAAGGTTTCTGTGCCTAAAGAATGCTTCATTTATTTGGAAGTTTCACTTATATGGGAAAATAACTTTTTTCAAATAAGAAGAAATAAATTGGGATTAGGTATTTTATTTTCTTGCTTCCTCAATTACAAACATACACATACATGTGCACGTTACATGTGCATGCATATGTACATGTATAGATGCCCATTAGTAAACAATTTGAGTTTTAAACAAAAGAAATTTGAGTCTGTGTTTTCAATGCAGAAAAAATGTTAAAATTCTACTCACACTGCAGAGATACAGTCTTTACAGTTTAATGAAAATGCAAATGAGCTAACAGCTTAGATGAATAATACATGTCTTTATACACTGTATGTACTAAGAAAAAAAATCCCTCAGATAAATGAGTTATAAATTTCAGCTCAATTTCAGTATTTGGTGGTACAGTATACACTTCATGGGATATAAAAATTGGTTATTGTCTCATACCAGTTAAATGACCCCATTTATAAAAAAAATATTAACATAAAATAATTTTTAGTGGCTGTTTCAGAATGCCTAAGTATTCACTGTATTATTCACGTAAGAGAATTTTGGCACAGTCATCAAGACTAGGGTATAAACCCAAGTACATCAAACTCCCATTTCTCATCAGATATGTATTTTCTCCTCTGTCAAATTCATAGGTCATTTTCAATTTTTGAACTTGTAATTTTACTATGGAGGAAAAAAATGAGAAAAGAAGATAATCATTTTTAAAAACATAACTTTGAAAAACTTTTTGACATGTATTACAGTTAACCTTGGTGCTCACATATAAGCCTTTGACGTTTTATGCTATTACAATTGGCACAGAGATGTAGGAACTTTAATTTCTTACTTCCATTTCCTTTACAGTAGCTGATTTAATTAAAGGAGGTCAGTGTTTACTTTCCTTTGGATTGGAGACACATATAAAATCTCCTCAAACATTCCTTGTTCATCAGTGTAACTTCTAGGCTTCCTATAAGATGATTTCCCGTGAAAGCAGGGACGTAAATGCTTTATACAGTAACAATTATGGCCAATGGTAGCCTTTGTTGCTGTTCATAATCTTATACCCAGACCACTGTATGCTAAACATGTTTCATGTTACTTACATGGCCACACCTGCTTGAAGGTGAAGTATGAAGCTCATGTGCCTTGCTGAAGGGTGTAGCCTTGATGATCATATTCTTTGTAGCCCTACCGCAGCTAACTGGGCCAAGATTTGGTCCCTTCCAAAAACCTTGGTTTGAAAAAAAAAAAATGAGCTAGGTTTATGAGACTCTCTGTCATTAATCTGAACTAAGGAAAACAAAATAGCTGATTAGCAACGAGTGTCAGAGATGAAGAGTAACTGCAAGTGGATTAAGGGTCATGGTAGGCCAAAGCCGTGTGTACACTGAAGGCATGAGAGAAGAGAAACTATAAGCAAAGAAGAAGAAGAAAATAAATCAGGAAGAAGAGTTCTTGTGGAATATAAGTCGTGTCCCGAGTTATGTCCATTGTAGGGGACACAAGTTGAGACTGCTATGGTTGAGTCCTTAGCAGAGCTCAGAGGCCAGCATGAATGTCCGGGCTAAGAATCATGAGACTTGGCCTCACAAGGTCTCTTCTTTGTGGATTTCTACTATGTTCCATTTATACCCTCACAATAAATAACACTTGACTAAACCCAGCTTCATCCGTCCTTCTTTCTCTGGAACAAAAAGTACCTAGGGAAGACACATGTTTAATGTGACATTTCAGCTCAAAGTAAAATTCATCTCTTCAGACAAATCTAGGACTTCCAAAAGTGTTCATCTGAAATGTATTATTGCCCATGTTATATAACCCCAGGTGGTGTTTCATTACGTCTTTGAATCACAGAAGTTTAGGTCTAAAAGTAACACTAGATATCATCTATTTTTATGTTATCATTTTAAAAGACCAAAATTCAGAATCTCAAGTGCATTTTGTGATTTGCCCAAGCCTACACTTCTCTAAATCCATTTAGCAGATATTAGAATTCAAGTATTCCAATACCTAAAAGGGATGTAGGTGGGAAGAAGAGACAGACAGAAAGAGAGGAGAGACAGAAACAGAAAGAACAGAGAGAAAGGAGAGTATGTGAAAAAGACCAATTTATTTTAGTGTCTACCCAGAAGTATATTTTAACTTTGGTATTTCTTTAGTACCAACAGAAATCTATTTAGAGAGAATAGTTTTCTACTCTGATATATGAAACAAGGATTTTGACACAGGGTGTCAATATCATCATCATGGTAGACGTCTTGTCAAGAGAAAAAAAATAAATGAAGAGAATATTGATTGTCTTTCATAACCTTGGAGGAAAGCAAGTGTTGAAAACTAGACATTAGTAAGATTATGAGTCACTGTGAACCTTCTAAGAAACACAAGTACATAGCACATATTTCTACACTGAATCATTAATAGTACTGTATATACATATATAATTAAAGTATATGTCTATGAATATTAAATCAATTCAAAGCATTTTTCATTGTCCCTAACTCATAGTAAAACCTTGATACATGTAAAACAATTTCTAAAAATATAGATATAGAGATGATAGATAGGTGGATAGATAATCTGTAGATAAAATGTGATTATGTATAACTTTACCCTTTATCGTGATACAATATAATGAGTCTCCTTTCTCTAACAGTATTTTGGTTTCTTTGTATAATTTCTCTGTTAACTTCCAAATAGAGTGATTTTTTTTCCTCACTAAAGAGCTTCTGCTTTTAAAGAAACATGTAGCATTTTATTTCTGATCATACTGGCTTATTGTTTTGTATAAATTGTCAGTTTATATGTTTACTCAAGGCAGTTTAAGGGGAAAAAAACCAAATTTATTGTCATGATACAGAGGCATCACATGGAATCAAAGGCAAGAAGTAAAACTAGATATTATCAAAATTGTAATACAAAGTAAGTATCAGAAACCCAAAATGTTTCTAGTTCCATATAAAATTTGCACTTGGCCTATCTGCTGATTTTTTGACTCTGGCTTTTAGAGAGTTCACAATTCAGATGCCTACAAGACAGCAATAGGTTGTGTAATTTTTTATTCCTTACCCCATATAGAATATTTTCTTTGCCTATGTTGAGTTAGTTGCCCACCAATTTCATGTACTTACAGGACTAGGCTTTTTCAGTCCACTTACCAGTATGTTAATGCAGAGTTTTTAAAACAAAGGTAGAAGGCTATTCTCTAAAAGTCTGTGGGTAAAATAATTGGGCAGAGGAAATGCTTTACCTTAGAGAAGTAAAAATATTAAACCATTCTCCTAGGCAGTCTTTTCTTATCATAAGAAAATTTCTCATTACTCACTAGTCATTACTGTGGTGTATTATTTTAGACTTACAGGATAGAAAAGTCAGTAACCATGTTTGAAGAGAGAGAAATTCAACAAGCTTTTTCATGCAGAGTCTTTGTATTACCTATTTATACATAATCAATGCCATATTTATTAAGTATAGTTATAGTAAAGTAATTCAAATTAGGTTTGAAATTTTGATTATTTACCTAAACAGGTATCCTTGGCATGAGTGTTCATATATATATATACACACACTCACACACACGTACGATTTTACATCAGTAAAAGAAAATGAAATTTTTCAGTTTCACAAATAATTTTTGATGCCTTTTTACATAGTAAGTAAACAAGAAATACATCTTTCTACTCTCATACCCTCTATCCCTTTCATCTGTAATAGATTACTCAGTTAAATATTTTAAAAAAAATTTGGACTCATGGATAAAAATAAAAGATAAAATCCCTAGGTTAACCACTAAGAAAATATCTAAAATACACACAGAAAAGGAAATGAGAAAAGAATCAAATTATTTTCAATGAGAAAGGTATACCAAAAAATTCAGTTAAACACAAGATAAGATGGTAATAAAGGAACTGAGGAATCAGAAAGGTAAAAGATAAATAGAAAACAAACACAAAATAGCAGAAGTCCTCTCTTATCAGTAGTGACTTTTTAAAGTAAATGCATTAAATTCCTTAATTAAAAGGCAGCAATTGGCAGAATAACATGTGCAAAATAACATGATCAACTATACGCTGTCTACCAAAGGCTCACTTTAGATCCAAAGACATGATTAGGTTGAAAATGAAAGGATGGAAAATAAATATAAAAGGTATATTAAAAGCTATATACAAATAAAAGGTAACTATGCTAATATCAAACAAAATAGACTTTAGGGAAAAAGTTGTTACAAGAGACTAAGAAGGATATTATATATTGATAAAAAGGTCAACCCATCAAGAAGTTGTAACAATTATAAATATATACATATCTAGCAATGGAGCTCCAAAATATATGAAGCAACACACTGAGAAAATTGAAAGAGAAAATAAATAGTTCTACAACAGTTCGAGACATCAATATCCCACTTTCAGTAATGGAGTGGTCAACTAGACAGAATAGCAGGAACAAAATAGAGGACTTGAACAATACTATATACACCTAGACCTAGCAGACATACACAAAGCATTCCATTCCAAAAATGTGGACCACATTTTTTTCTCAAGTGCATGTGGGACATTCTCCAGGATATATATTAGACCACAAAACAAATCTAAATAAATTTGGAAGAACAGAATTGAAATTACCCCACCTATCTTCTCCAACTACAATGTAATGAAACTAGAAATTAATGACAAAAGGAAAACTGGGAAGTCACAAATATGTGGACATTAGACAACACACTCAAATAATCAAGAGGATCAAAGAAGAAATCACAAGGAAAACGAAAAAAAAAATACTTTGACATGAATTAAAGAAAAAACACACAACATACCAACGTTCATGGGGTGAAGCAAAATGACTAATAGAGGGGAATTTATAGCTACAAATGGCTACATTGAGAAAAGAAAAAGATCTCAAATCAATAACCTAACTTAAAACTTAAGGAAATAGAAAAAGAGCAAACTAAATTCAAAGGCAGGAAGAAATAATAACGATTACAGTATAGATAAACAAAACAGAGAACAGAAAAACAAAATCAGTGAAACCAAAAGTAATGCAGTTGGTGTCACATGCGAGTAGAAGATAGTATGCAATGAAATCTGAATTGGGTGATACATAGTATAATAAATAATGCATTGGAAGAAAGATATTTTTAAATTGAGTGCAAATTCTGTAACAGCTTCAGAGGAGAGATGGCTATGAATTGATGTGGCTCAAGTGAAGATGAAAGGGAATTTACAGTAATAGAACCATGATTCAAAAAATCAACTAGTGATGTTCATAGCACAGAGAAGGAAGGAAGTAGTGTAACAAAAGAAAGTACACACTGAAACGAACAAAAATAGATGATTAGGTTATAGATCTTAGTTTATATATTAATTTTTCTGTGATTGATTTTCATTAGCTATAAAAAAATATTGGCCATTAGAGGAGCCATTACAGGCACAAAAAATAATAAAAATTTTAAATGTCAACATATTGAAATTTTTCATTTAAAAATGCTTTATTATATATTTTTAAGTGTCATTTTTCCATTGGTCATGTCAATTTAAAAAAAAATGAATTGTTAAATACTGTTATAAATGTATGTGAGACTGAATACGTAGCTATTTAATTCCTAAAGTAGTGCTAAAGAGGGTTTTCTTAGAATGTACCTAGGAGGGTAGAAAGGGTGCACACTGGAGAAATTTTTAGCAGAATAAATGTCATAAACTGTGCCTTTCTATTTATTACATTTCTGTCAGAGAAGAATTTATATTTCAGGGGAAAGCCAAGGAACCATAATGTAGAAGGCTGGGCAACTATAGGAAAAAATGGGAAGGCTCATATTTAAGACAGCATTCTTAAGTTAAGGATAGGGCCTGGGAACGTTTTGATGATCCAACATGTAAATCTATTGTGAAGTCAATTTATCTAGCTTCTTGGTCTATTCCTGTTTGTTATTTATGCTTTTAATTTTGACTTAGACAGCAGCTGTAAGTTTACCAAAAGAAATAAATATAAGATTCTCTCTGGGTTTGCCTTAGGGAATCAAACCGATTTCATACATCTTTTCCTTAAACTGGATTAGACCTTTTGAAGATAAATATAACTGTGGAATAGAAAAGAGATTGTTGAAGACCTAATGTAATTTGTCTTATCTTCAAAATAATTATCTTTCCTTCTTAGGTAAAAATGAGTTTGTTTTGAAGTTCAGTCGAAAAGAAATTTTCTATAGGTGTTACAAAAGCTAAATTGTTAACAGTTCTTAAGGATGATATGGAAATCCTGGACAGCAATAATGATACAGGAATAAGCAGAACAATAGCTACTTAGATTTGGGCTTAAAATATAAATTTTAGAGTTTATTTTTTCTTGAAGACACACACAGTTTCTGACTGCCATCAGAAAAGTGTACAGCTGCTGACTGATCAGGCTACAAAAATAAGTCTTATAGAAATGCAAAGATCCAGAACAGCCAAAATCATCTTGAAAATGAAGAAAAAATGTGGAGGATTTACATGTCCTGATCTCAGGTCTTACTCTAAAGTCAGAAATCAAACACTGAAGTACTAACAAAAGGAAACCCCCTCCCACCAAAAATCAATAGAACATAACAGAGTCCATAAATGGAACATATAGTGTCAGATAATATTTTGATTAAGGCATCAAGTCAATTTAACAGGAGAATGAAAGTCTTTTTTAAACAAATGTTGCTGGAAACACTGGATATATATATTGGGGGAATAAAGAAGCTTATTTCTCCCACAAAAAAAAATTAACATTTGAGACGAAAGACAAATATCATAAACCCAAACATAATACACAAAATCATAGAACTTCTGAAAGAAAACAACTTTGTGAAAACTTCTTCAACATGATACAAGAAAGCACAAATTAAATGATAAATGAGACCTTATCAAAATTGAACATCCCTTCTCATTAAAAAAAAAGAAATCATTAGGCAATTACAGGCAACCCCAGACTGGATACCGTATTTGCAGCACATATAGTAAGAAAGGACTCACAGGTTATTAAATAACATAAATGAATAAAGACAAATAATTAAAATGGGCAAAAGACTTTAACAGACATTTTTCAAAAAAAACATAAGCCAATGACTACAGGATAAAGAACTCAAAATCATTAGTTACCAGAGAAACTGAAATGAAATCCCTGATCAGCTACAATGTAGTACCCAGTAGAACTGCTAATGCTATAAAAAAAGACAAAAACACTAAAATTTGCTGGTGATGTGGAGCACCTGGAACTTTATATTTTATTGCTGAGATTGCAAAATGATAAACCACTTTGGTTAAGTATTTGGCAGTTTCTTATAAAATTGAATATACACCTAGTCTCAAAGCATCAATTCCACTTGTATTTACTCAAGAGAGATAAAAACAAATGTCTACCAAAGGACTTGAACATCAACACTTATTAGCAACCTAATTTGTAACAGCCACAAAATGGAACTCAAACCCTAATTAAAGAATGCATAAATTATAATATATTCCTACAGCAGAATGAGACGCAAGAGTAAAAACAAATATACCTTTGTTACAGGCAATGATGTAGATGAATCTCAAAAATATGATGTTGAAAGAGAAATTGCACAAATAACAGTGTAGAATTCTATTTATGTCAAAAAACAGGCAAAACTAAACTATGATAGGAGAAATTAGAAAGAGTTTAACTCAAGTGGGGGCAGGTGGACTGAGTGGAAAGGGACATAAGCAAATGTTCATGACTATCAGAAGGTGATTACATGGGTATATACAACTGTCAAAACTCAGTCAAAACTGTACACTTGAGATTTTGAGATATAATTATACTCTAAAATATTTCATAGCAGTTCTTTTTTTTTCATTTTTATTTGGAAAATACCACAAAGATTAATAAAAAATGTAAATGATAATACCTTAACATTCATTCATCCATTCCTTCATTTAACATACATTCGTTTTGCATCAGCTATGTTCTAGGCACTGTTCTAGATGCAATGGATACAAACATACACAATGTCCCTACTTTGATATGGAACTTTGGAGTGTACAGCCTAGTAGACAAGATAAACATCAAACATATACACAAATAAGCATATACTGTATAGCATGGTGATAAATGCTATGAAGAAAAATGGAGCAAAGAAATGGAATAGGATTTGTCAATATATGTGTTTGGGGGTTTTGCTATTTTAGATGAGATGGTCAAGAAAGTCCTTTCTGGTAAGGTAACATTTTAACAAAAAGCTAAAGAAATTGAGGGAGGGAGCCGTGTTGATATCTAGGAAAATGTATTTCAGGCAGAGAGCTGGAGGGAAGAATAAACTCAAAGGCTCATTCTTGGGAGTACTTTTGTGTTTCAGAAATATCAGGAAAGCCAGAGTAGGTGTCCTTAAGTGAACAAGGGAAGAGTCAAAAGAAGAAGCCAGAGAACTTGTGGTTAACCAGTCATGGAATACCATGTAGGTCAGTGTAAGGATTTGGGTTTTCACTCTGAGTAGAAATGCTATTGGAAGTGTTTAAAAGCAAAAGTGACATCAGATGACCTAAATTTTCAAATCATTATTCTAGCTTCTCACTGAGAATGACTGTGTAGGATGGAGGGGAACAAGATTAGAAGCAGGGAGAACAATTAAGTTACTACAATTATAGTACATAACAAATAGTGCCAGCTTGCACCAAGACTAGAAATAAAGATGTTTAAAATCAGGAAGATTCTGAACATATTTTGATGGCACCGATGATATTTGTTAACGGTTTATGGAAAAAAAGAGTTAAAATGACTACAGTTTTGGACTGAATAGTTGGACATGTGTGGCTACCAATTACTGAGAGGGGAAAACATGGATGGAGGTTTTGGAGGTAAATTAACGTCAGGAATTAGAGGTTCAGATTTGGACTTATTAAGTAAGATTCCTCTGAGACAGCCAAGTAGAGATGACATGTAGACAGCTGGATATCGAATCCGGATTTAGGAAATTCAACCTGAAGATACAAATTTCAGTCATCATTACGTAGATGAAGTCCCCGGTGAAGAAAAAAGACAGAGGAGAGCAGAAACTGAATCTTGAGATGGTCCAGTGTTTAGAGGTTGAAGATTTAAGAGGAAACAAGCAAAGGAGAGAAAAGAGGAGCAACTAGTGATGGCAAAGAAGAGTCAAGAGGAGACGAATTAGAGCACACAGGTGAACAAAGTATTTCATGAATTTTGTCAACTGCTGCTAATAGTAAGTAAATTATAATTTCTTCTAAGAAAGTTGGCCTACTATTGCATGATAAGACCTCAGACTTAAAGTGGATTTCAAAGACTATATGTGCAGTTTTAAAATATTCTTTATGATTCATTTGCCGAGTAATCAAACTCATGTACTCAAATAGGAATTTTTAACCCTGGATACTCATTACAATGGCTGGGATCTTTTTTTATGAAACATTATTTCTCAGCTAGAGATCTGATTTAATCTTCCTAAGATGGAATTGTGTTTTAGTATTTTTTTCTAGTCTTCCCATTTTACTCTAATATGCAGCCAGGATTGAGACTACTGATTTTGATCAATTCAGTGATGAAAATTCACTAACTCTTGAGATAGTTTATTTTATTCTTAGACTTCTGAGAGATGTTACATCAAATCTTTCCAAATGCTTCTCTCCTTTATAATATTACAAATTCTTGTAGACATTGATGATGTAATATGGATCAGACTGCCCTCATACTCTTGATTGCTCTTTTCTGAAACCACCTTAGATGATCAATATCTGTCATAAAGTGAAATCAAATAGGATGCTATTATAATCATAACATAGGAAAAACAGTAGTGTCCAAAGTCAGACCATTGCCACAGGTATGGTCTGACTGAAGTTCCCATAGTGAACACAGAAATCTATGAAAGCAACCTATTACTCATGATAACATAATTGTTGATGAGGAAAATTTCTCTTTGTAAAAATATCACAGCTAATAATTAGGATTGTTAAATTAGACTTTATCTTTTTGTAACCCCTAATGAAGTGAAAGATGTTGGCAATGGTTATCAATGGCTACTAACATCAGAGAGAGAGAGACAGGGTGGGGCATGAAGAGAAAGAGAGAGACATTTTTTACCTCTGGAAAAAAGAATGAAATATTATCTATGAAGTGGTTCTGCCAAAGCCTTGAACCTATTTCTGATCAAACTTCTAAGTCAACTTCACAATTTATAGGGAAAAAAAGTAGGTGACAGAAACATGTTAATAGACCTGGGAATGTAACCAACAAAATCCATATTTAAAATTTCTATGGACATGCCACCTGGTTCCTTCAATTAAAAATAAAATGCAAAAGAAAGATAGGTACAGAGGAAGAAAATCTTTCAAAAGAGAACTCAGAAGCCTACAAACCATTCTCAATTTGCAAATGAAATTATGTAATTTCCAAAATTTGCTTCAGACTAATTTTGGAGAAGTAGAGGGTGAGGTTATCAATAAAATAAGATTGGCCATGAATGAATAATTTTTGAAGCTGAGGCTATAGGGATATTATATTATTTTCTTTACTTTTGTACATCATTGGCCTTTTCTATAATAAAAAGGAAAAAATAAAAGAATAGAACCACATTGGATTGTTTCTATGTCCTGAGTAACTGTCAGTTAAGAGGGAAATAAAAATAGACAATTTGATTACTTAGAAAATAATGATAAAATAAGTATAGGAAAAATGCATGAGTTTAAGTCAAGCTGAAGTCATAAATTTATACTCTAGTATGTTTTTCTTACATAACAGAAAAGGCATGAATTATTTATTGATTTTCAGAATGAAAAAGGAGAAAAATATTATTCAAGGAAGAACAGAAAAATGAGCTAACAGAGGTAAAAGCAGAAACATTAGAATTATAGAAAGATAATGCAATCAATATTTACATTCAAGGAAAGAGACGAATAATTTGGTAGATCTCTGAGAAGTCTACCAAGAGCCAAAAATTAGAAATAATGAAAATTAGAATGAGAAATAAAATACAGTGACAAGAAATACAGGAATTAAAAACCATATTAACACATTTGAAAATATTAACAAGGGAATCTTACCAGTGTTTCTGAAAGAATGTATAATCACGTCTTCTAATTTATGCCAAGAATGAAAGTCCAGATCAATTTTAAGAGGTTTATTAATATTTTACATTAACATATCAATAAAAGCTACAAAGGAATAAGGGATTTCTTATAAGACATTCTTCTAAAAATGAAGAAAGAGGACTGGTCCCTGAATATTAATTCTCACCCTCTATTTTCAAACTAACAACTAGATTCTGCCTCCTTTACAGTTCTTGATTTTCTATCTTATTCTCAATCCCCAATATCATAGTGCTAGCTGTATTTCTTTCTTCCCTGAAAAAAATTTACTTTAATAATTATTTCTTTTCAGCTTCATTCTCTCTCTATTTATTATTGACATTATTCAACAAAGAAAATATAATAAAGTTGCTTTTCATTTCCTTCAGAATAAAGTCCAAACTCCTTAGAATGCCTAAGTTAATTCATTTTTAATTTGTTGATCAAATATTTGATTATCTATTGTATGTTTGCTCCTCTATTTATCTCTCTGGCTCCGTATCTCAATTCTTTCTTTATAATAGCAGAAAAGAAAAAGAAAGAAAAATAGAAACCTTCTCTATGCCATTAACAGGTGAATTGTCTGTTCTCCCCCTCTAGCCTATATCCTATTTTGTTTTCTTTATACGTTTACAATCACCTGATGTAATTATGTCATTATTAATTTACTGACTGCCTTACTTAATAAAAAGTAAACTTCATAAGATGAGGGCATTTATAGGCTTTACTGCTGAATTACTAAGACCAAGAAAAGTGCCCAGCACATACAGGTGCTCAGTGAATAGTTGTTGAAGAAATTCAATAGGTAAATGATAAGTAAACCATGATATAGCCAAAGCCCATGCAATAGTATCATGTTAATAAAAATCATGGTTGTACACATCTCAAGAAACAGGTGTAATGTTTTCTTAGAAAATTTCACATAGAGTGTTTAAGTATTACTATATAAAAATGTACAATTACACAACACAGAATTATTCACGAATAAAACTGAAAGGGCAAATGTCGCAACATTCTTACACCAGTGATGAAATAATGAGTTACATATCCTCTGCTATTTCTAAAAATTTTTTAAATTTCTTTTGAGATTTATGAACCTTATATAATATGAAAAATCATGACATACAGTATATTTGAAATCATTATATTTTAGCTTTTAAGTTACCAGACTGATATTCTTTAGGTGAAACTCCCTGGTTTTTTGTTATCAACAAAGATCTATAGATAAGGCAGGTTTTATAGAACAATAGAACATGTGCACAATAAGAGAATCCAAAGAATATAAATGTGGTCATATTTACAATAAAGCCTCGACAACTTGATGCCTCAGAGTAAACAGACATTACTCTATAAAAACTGGGGAAATGTTTTATTCCTTTTTATAATGCAGAGACTTGCTCTATTAAAGATCATGGACAGAACTGCTTTAATATTAATTTAAATCATAGATTTTATGATTCTTTTACAGTGAAACATAAAAATAAAAATGCTTTAGTGACAGCACATCTATGCAAAATCCATTGTGCTGAGTTTCATATAAATTTGAAAATTAAGATTGCTCAAAATCTGAATTAGCTGAAACTATCTGTTTTTGGCCTATTTTACAGATTTTCAGAGGCAGCATTATTGAAAATAAAATCCTAGCCATTCTAAATGTAACTCATTAAGGGGAAACAAGAAGCTACGATTGTGACAAAATATATGCAACTATATACATTCCTCAAAATAGGTAATCTGATTTTTTTATCCTTACTTGAATACACTTTTATTGGCATACAAATATGAATTATATTAGTTACTAAATAACTTCTATTATTAGTAAGAATTCAATAAAAACTTAAAAGATTTTCACTAGCACTAGATTAACATTATACACCTTATGTAAATTATTTTAAAATAATGTTTATAAATCTTATTTATATTTATAAATATTTATAACCTTACTTATGTGATTATAAATCTTCTAATAACATACTAGGTTTGGCGTTATGAGAATAGCATTAACATTTATTGACTGTTAATAGAATTAACATTTGTTAAAAAAAGAAGCTTAGGATATAAATATGTTATATATTTAAGACTTTGTGAGAGGATTTCAACTTGAAATACAATACACACAAACACGATACATACAAATGTATTAGTTATAATCTATGGATTAAAAGCAAGAAAAAGGCAATTTTTGATGTGACGGATGGATGATAAGAGATATAAAACAAGATATAAATCTTTAATACGATTTTTCTGCAAAATAGCCCAGGTGTCCTTCTGAATACAGCCATCATCTATACTGTTGTTTCTTATCTTGGCATCTGAAAATCCTTCCACAATGAAATTCAAAGATGAGACTAAACTGCATAGATCTCAAATAGCAGGAGCTATTTATTCTTAGGAACAGCTCAGAACAGTTATAATAAATTATATTTCTGTCATGTGGCATTTGATGTCTACTTTCCTCTTTAGTAAAATGAGAAATCTTAAATATTTCTTTTCTGAACAATAAACACAACAGAAATATGACTTAAAATTGAGAAATATATATATCTTTTTTTTCTCTAACAGGAAATCACAACTCGTCAAGAGTTTTATAAATGACACGCTGAAATTTAAAGATGGAGAAACAGCAGTTGTTCCTTTGATCAGACTGGTTAAAGGGAATTTTCTTTCAGTATGAGGATGTTTACCACTGAGCATCAGATTTTATCCCACCCTCCTCCAGATATGTGTGTATATATATATATATATATATATATATATATATATATATATACACACACACACGTATATGTGTATGTGTGTGTGTGTGTGTGTGTGTGTGTGTGTTTTTCCACTTTGATCCTAGGAAGAAAATCTTATATTTAAGAAAGTGAGTACAGGAAAGTCTCAATATTGAAATAGAAATGGAAAGTTCTAGAGGCATATTTATTCTTAAAAAAGTATTTCCTCTTTTAGTTATCGATACCTAATTATAGCCACATAATCATTAATTCTCATAAGTAAATTCAGTGTGATTTTTATATACTAACTACTTAACGAGACATTTGGAATGAAACGTCTGGCTCATCTGAGCAACACCTTTCTCCACCTCTCATGTAATGACTGCAATGTGTGTCCTTAGGATAACTAACACATTTAGTTGCACAATGAATATCACAACCAGATAGATAGATAGGTGGATGGATAGATAGATAGATAGGTGGATGAATAGATAGATAGATAGGTGGATGGATAGATAGATAGATAGATAGATAGATAGATAGATAGATAGATAGATAGATAGACAGAAGGAAGAATAAATAACACAACCAGATAGAATAAATGTAGAATGAATATCACAACCAGATAGGTAGATACTTAGAAATCAACCCCTGCAAAACCTAAATATTTAAGCAAAATTTGTGTAAACTTAAATGATTCTTCTTCATTTTAATGCTAAATATACTCCTAAATATATCGTGTAAGCTAATTGTTATCATTTCCCATTTCAATAACTTCTCTGCTTTGAAAGCTCTTCATCCTAGTCTTTGACATAAAGTTAAGACATTAGCACTTTTTTACTTTTTTGAGTGAAAGCAAAAGCTTCCACCCTCCAAAAAGTTAATAATGACAATAATAACTTTTGAATTGAAAGCAAGTGCCCTAAAGATAAACTTGTAACCTGATCCACCTTTATGCAAATACAAACAACTTATACATTCATATACTCACAAACTCAGCTCATTATGCTCTTTTTTTATACCTCATAACTTTTTGCCCTCTGAGAATGCACTCTGCCTATTTATACTGTTTTACAATGGCTTTTGGCCAAAACTGTAATCTTCTGAACTAATCTGACCTAAATCACGTATCTCTAGTACCAACTGCTTTACATTGAAAATAAGCTTGATGGTAAAATTTTAGAGATGGCATTTTATACAACTATTTAAAACATTTTACGCAAACATGTATTAAGTACTTTCTAGGCAAAAATGATTTTTTTTTTTTCTTAAAGCTAATGTCAGCAGGGAAAGCAATTAGAGATCTTTTCCCTACTGCTTCTTCAGGATGATAGTCACCTACTGATGAAGGGAAACTAACTCCCACCAACTGATGACGGTAAACTGACTCCGTGGAGGCTACAGTCTATATCTGCAAACAATCCCATTCACAAATAGGTTCTTGTGATTCAGAACTTCTAATAAAGTCATTCAAAATCAACTGTAGTAACATCTCTCCTTAAAAATGAATTAAGTTTACATAGAAGGCAAATTCATGATGAACTGAAATTATAAATCAAGCCATAAGAAAATATTCATGTGACATTATGGCCTGGTGATTTACTCATTCTTTTTTGCTAAGGTCAAAACTAAAAATCAATAATTTTGAAAGCACACATCTTCTAACATGAAGTAGGATCCAGAGACATGCTTATCTCAAAGTTGACAGTTATCTCATTAGAAGCCTGACAAAAGTTAGCATTCAATTAAATACACATTACTTTTTCAATGCTGTATAAAAAGGCAAAAATTAAAGGAAGAAGAAATATATATAAATAGTATATAATAGCCTAAATATATAAGAAAATTAATATTTTATGTGCAATGAAAGATTAAAAAGTGTTATAGAATTTCTAGTCTTCTCTAGCTATGGGGTCTCTTATTTCAATTGCTCATGAGTCAAGTAATCTCAAACTTTTAAAAACTTCCTAGTTAAAATTCACTTTTGATCTTTCCACATCCATTTTCCAAAAATGGAAATAAAACCATATTCTCAATAAGCTAAAGGAAAACCTGGTTAAATATGATACTACTTTGCTTTTCAAATCACCCTTCTCACATTCTGCTACAGATACATTCATTCTCGTTGTCTCTGCCATTCTCTTGTTTTCAGAGGTTCAGGAAATAGTGGTAAGACTATAACTGATCATGTCCCAGATTTATTTGGAAACCAAGAAGTAGTTCTATAAATAATATATATGAATATACATACATATATATGTAAAATCTCACTACATTCTTCATTAACATTCCATATGACAACTCATTCAGGATTATTCAAGATAGATCTTTTCCTCTCTCTTGCCTATCTAAGATTTTGATTCTGGCTTCCAAAAATAATCTTGCTCTTCAAACAAAATCTTGCCTTCCCATGGGATGAGGGCACAGAATACTCACATTAGAATTCAGCATAGAAACCTAGATATTTGCAGAAGAGGTATACATATCTTGGAGAAAACAAAAGGATGGTTTCTTAATTGGTTTCCCTTGCTGTACTTGTGGAAGGTAAGTACTTATGGTCCTTTCTATAAGGGATGTATATGTGGTAGATTTTGGAAAAAACAATTTTAAGGCTAACAATTACTCAAATGTCCTTTCCTTTATAGTTTCGTCATACTATATAATGATTGCCACCCTGTAATAAAAGAAATGTAGAAACTAACCAATTCCAGAGTTTTCTACACTCTATATCCACTTGTTCAGTGGTTTTCAACTCTGGCTTCACATTAGCCTTTTTTTGGAGAATTTTTAAATGTTGATGCCTGAGTCCTACACTTACAGATTCAACTCAGTTATTCTGGGAAGAGACTCCAACTTCAGTGCTTTGAAAAGCTTCTTAAATTACTCTAATGTACAGCCAAAGTTGACTGGTTTAAATGGTGTGGTTAGAAGAAATTAATATAATATTAAGAATAATATAATTGAATATATATGTATATATTCATTTAACATAGAGTCTTAGGGTCTAGTCAGGGTATTCTTTGAACTACAATACAGAATTTATCTAACACACACCCCTTTAGCTTATGATTCACTCTCAGAACAAAATATAGCTTCTTGCTATTTTGTTATTTTTTGGTAATAACATAGATCTAGCACTTGACTAAAACTGTACATATTGGACAGAAAATAAAGTGAAATGTCTCATCAGTTCAAAGGATACTTTAAGTTGTTTTATTATATATAAATCTATTATGTTCTTTCCAAATCTGCAGTCTGTCACTCACTTCCACAAGTAACACCGTTTGTTCTGACAGTGAGAGAATGAATAAACAGCAGAACATTCGCATTTAAACATGCCCATTGTAGACTCATCAATATGAAACAATGGTATGCTTCCAATTCCATGAATCTGCGATAGTAAAACAACAAGTGCTTATGCCTTTTAAATGAAATTCAGACATGAAGACTATTCATTTCTCATTTTATTTCTAGAATAGGTGTTTATATACCATCAAACCAAAGTGTATGATACATTTTCATGGTGTAATGTTTTTAAAATAAGGAAAGCCACATATATGCACATGTCTTCTAAATAGGCAATACTGAAACTTTAACATTTAAGGATCTATTCAGTCATCTGGTTGCATTCCTTTCAAAAAAAAAAAAAAAGGAGCTTTCAGAGCATGATCTTTTCCAATGACTTTTGCAGACTGGGTGGCTGAAAAATAATGGCAACATAGTGAAAGACATATCTGGATGACAAGAGCATCAAAAGTGGGACACTTTCTCACAAACAGAGTGAGAATACGAGAAGGTCACAGATTTAGTAAATACCAGAGGGAATACAGTGTAACAAGGACCTGGAGCCAGTCAATTAATAGTTAGAAAAAAAGAAGAGGTCACATTCACCTGGAGTTCGACTTAAAGAAGAAGCAAGTTGGAATTTTGAAAAAGTACATAAATGATTTTAATTCACCTCTTCTCTTTTTGTCAGAACAGTGGTACAAAATTAGTAGAAACTTAAAGCATCTTAATGAGGAAGAGATGGATTTGAATGGGAGAAATTAGAATAGTAGTCATGTTTAATTTTTGATTGGCAGTTTTGGCAAAGGGCTTTCAATTTTCTAAACTATATTTCACTCCTTGTCTCCCTCTATGTACTTTAAAGATGTCTTATTAAAAGAACACAACAAAATTAGTGTTTTTGCACTATGATCATTGAAAATCAAAGGCTTGAGGAAGAAGTTTGTGGAATGGGGCTACAATGACTCTAATACAAAAACAAAACAAAACAAAACAAAAACATAGACGTAGAGAGGAAGAGGGATAAAGCATGAAGGTAAGAGCCAGTAAGATATTTCACACACACGCACACACACACATACACACACACACACGAAAGGAACTTCAGCTGTTTACCATTATGAGAGGCCACAAGTGTGAACAGCAGATGACAGTGTAGCTTGGGAAGCCAAGGCAACAAACACCCGTGTGCCTGTATACACGCAAGTGTTTCTCTCCAGCTTTGGAGACCACCCACATAGCTGAGATGTTAGAAATGCAAACATCTATTCATCTATTCATCCATTCATCAGGTATTTATTTGTTGAGGTTTTACTAAGAACAGGAATCAGGTAGACACTGACAATCCAATAGTTTAAAAAAAATTGTCATGGTCCCTATCCTAATGTAGTTTAAAGGCACTCAGAGACCTTAAAAATCTTCCATCACAAGTCTGAAAGAACATTTACATATTAGACTTTTAGTGGCATATGGAATATTTGCTCAGAGTGATCTTGGAAAATGACTGGCCTTACAGGAGATAAGCACAGAGACCCAGAATACTGAGATTTAGAATATAGTACTGTAAATTTAACTTCTTTTCATCACAGCAGATAAAGCTTAGGTTACATTCATTATACCTAATAGTGGTATTAGGAAGAGAACAAAGCAGGAAATGTGTCATCAACAAGGATTCTAAGACCCTTGAGGAAGGGGATGCTAAACCTTTATGAAATCCACAACCCTCTGAGTGGGTTCTTAGAAAAGAAGCAAGGAAGGATTTTTAAATAATCAATCAAAAACAAAAAGACTTTAGAAAGACAAGAAGAAAAACAGAGGAAACAACAGAAGCAGCAAACACACACACACAAATACTGAGAAGGTCTTGAAGTCAGAAGGCCGGAGAATTATATTCTGAGAGAAATACAAAGCTGGCATGTGATCCGACATTTTGTCTACCAAGGATAGAACATAAGATCCAAATCCAAGAAGAAAAGAAAGAAGTTTGCAGGCAGAATCCATAGCTGTCAACAATGCCCATATTCAGTTACCACCATCTACTACAGGTAGGCTGCTATTCTGGACCAATGAAAGCCAACAGAAACAAATTTTTGTCCTGAAGCCAAGAAGGGCTGAGCCAGATAGATAAAGATCTACTTTCTCTTTGGAATAATAATAAAACAAAAAATTATTATGTTTATGGGTGGGATCAGGAAAAAATAAGATCTGTAACAAGTTTGTACTATTTAGAATCTGTAACAAGCTATAAATAGAGCCTAATATGGAAATTAGATCTCAAATTCATTTAAAGATAAGTCTGTATATATTTTATACTATATATTTTTCCTACTTTAAGAAAAACATCTGTGTGTAGCAGCAGAGCCATTATGGAGACACTGGAAGTACCATTGGGTAGGAGTGATTCTATAAATAGAATAAGGGACATTCTCTTTATAATGATTCAATTCTGTTATTAAAAATCATTTAAGAAAAGTGGATATTTACTTTCACATGCATGAATACTACATGTGTATAGTGAATATAAAAAAGAGGGACCAACTCATAAACATGTTTTAGATCCTGATTGATATGTATGTATATATGTTTACAGACAACTAAATTGGTCTCAAAGTTCCTCATTCATTAATGTGCCCTCGATTTAGGAGAAGGCTGCTTTGAGGGAGGATGGTTTGAAAACACAGTTGTATGGTTTAGGCAATTTCACAAGGATTAGATTAAAATAAAGCATGTGTCATTAAGAGTACCTCTGATTTACTAACCCCTTGTCCTGAACTGGATTCCATACAACTCTAAGGACTTTCTGGATACTTTCTCCTGTACTTTTCATCATCTAAGTACTGGCAAAGAAGACTAAAAAATGTAATCTTGTCATCATCCTCCATAAAGTACATTTTCAAATTCACTAAGATATTTCATTTAGAACAGAACACAAAACTGACATGTCTTCACAATTATATGCATTCACAAAGAAAATAATAGAAAACAAGTACTCATCAGCCTAATTGCTTTTATGCCTTGTCCTTCACACAGAATGGGAAGCTGACAACCATAAGGTCAGTATTAGCCAGTATCAGCTTTGAGGCATTTTGTGAACAAATTTTCTGGTCATTAACTCAGATCCACGGTGCTAATCAGCCACAGACATAATAGTAAAAATTGACTATAACTAAAGAGTCTTCTATTTTTTTCAATCTCAACTTTAATACCCTCTATTTCTTTCTAAGAAAAAAAAATGTCATTGTTTCAATCAGGGGGAATTTTTCTTTAGTTCAATGGGATTTATTTTTTTCAGAATATTTGCTAATTCATACCTTTCTAGTTACATTTAGTGAGAAACTTTTAAAAATCATGATTCCAGATTTTTTTAAACATTATTTGAGAATAGCACCAATTTTCTGATGACTTCCTGATACTTCCCATAGGCAGAAACTCAAATAGTTCACATAATGCACAGTGAAAAATGGTCAAACAAATTCAGTGGCAAGGATGCTGAGCAAAATGAGGCCCAGGAAAGAAGTGAGTACACTGGGGGGGTGACAAAAAGTGTGGGAAGAATGACTTATTGCCTTAAGGATTCATTCCTGTAGCAGAAGAAAGTGCCTACTTTACTGCCCACCAGAGTATTTGGGAATTATTGACCAGCTTTGTCAAGCTGGTTTTCTAGAAACAGGCATCATTAGGGAAAAAAAATGAAGTCTGGATGTTAGCAGAATTTACTTTGACAATTTAAATCAAATGATACTATAGTTCACTCTGAAAAAGGTTATTTTATTTTATTTTATTTCTATTCAATATCAAAAGAAAATGTGAAAAATAAAAACAAATTAATATAAAACAATGCTGTTCATTAGTTGATTTTCCACCTAAAAGAAACAAACAAAAAAACCCCTAATTTTTATATTTTGTTCCTGTTTTGTTTTGTTGTCCTATTCACTGACTTACTGTAAAATGTAGTGTTGGACTAGTGACCAAATAATCTGTAAATTTTCTTCCAGTTCCACTAGCTTACGATCCTTTGATTGATCATCTTTGCATCAAATAAAAACAATCTCATTCTCAGAATATAAAAATAATACTCTATGTAATTATAATGAAATGCCCACAATAAACTGAAATTATATCTCAGGATTCGTTTATTTTCTTTACAATGCTGATCACTGTCTCCCTAAGAAACAGAAGCAAAAAAATAATGAAGTACACATAAAATAATGCCCCAAATCACCCTTTATTGTATAGGTTTGAGATCACTCTTAGTAAGTTACAAATTTCAAAATTTACTTTTTCTTAAACTATATGTTTACCTCCCAGCCATACACAGCTAAATTGTTTTCTTAGACTATCCTCGTGTGTCACTGCTGGACTTACTAAGATAAGTGAGGCTCCTCTTGAAAATCACCCCCCTTTTTTTAGGAGTTACTATGCATCTAGTGCATGACTGTTTTTCCTCATTTTCATATTTATACTGAACTTTATTCCCTCATTTAACCCTAAATTTCTAAAACATAGACTGTTGCAATTGCTTAGGTTAAATGAGAAAGACATTTAAATCTCAAAGGAAGTTTACAGTGACTATTCAATGTAAAGTTGATGTGAAGCACCAAAATCTCCAGACTGAAAGACAGAGCAGCAGAACTCGGGAAACTATTCACCCTACTCTTGAAAGGAAATTTAAAAATTTAAGTCTGAAGCTATAGCTAGAAAAAGAAATAAATGAGCAACAATCAAAATTCAGAACGTGTATGTCATCCTTCAAATGTAAAGATACATAATCCAAATCTGTTATTTAATCAAATTAAATATTTAACTTAAAATAATTAATTTTAATAATTTAATCAATAAAATAATAAAAATAATAAATAAATTTAATTAAATATTAGTTAATAAAAATAATTATTAAGAAATTGCTGAAGTGTTGAAACAGAATATAATGATAGCACAGTAATGAAAACCAACAACATAATCTAAATCTTTAAATCTGTATCTTTAAGTATAGCTTAAATTTCTGTCTTATCATTCTTCCTTTCTCTGGTATTAATGCCCTGGCTATGAATGCCCTTGCACTTCACTGTAGCTCCTACCCCCACCTCCTGATACCATATGACCTAAAACAGGTTGGCATTCTCCTCTTCCCTCTCCCAAATATATGCACTCAAACTCGAATTTTCTAGATCTAAAGAAGCCTTTTGAGTGAAGTAGTTTTTTTGACGTCTGGGATCTCATTGTGCTCCCCAATTTTATCTGTCTCCTAGTTTACCCTTTTAGCTTATTTACCCTAATACTTACTAGATTGGTGAGTATAATTCAATAATTTTCAAAATATTTGTGTTTGTCTCAATTAATTTAAAGGTTCTTATTTGGAAAATTATGCCTGTCTGTGTGTGTGTGTATTTTACGGTTTTATTTTTTTGGTGAGTCTTAGCTTCAGGTATGCCTTTAAAAATTATGTCTAACGATTACTAGCACTATGAAGATGATACGCTCAAGAAATGTAATTTAATCAGCTAATAAAATCAGTGAAGTGGTAAATTAGTCAGTCATAGATGAAATACCTGACACTTATCCTCGAAAGAGGAAAAGTTATTTTCTAAAAGGCATGTCAGCTTTAACATTGTCATGTCTCATGGAATAGAATTTTAAAGCTCAGAAATACCTTAGAGATGACGAAGCTGACGCTTGTCATGCATGGGTTACAGATCGCTCTCAAGGCTGGCCTTAAGAGTGTTATTAGGTACCATTAAGTATTGTTTCAATGTGTAGAAAATGTATACACACTGGAACCCATGTTTTTTTTTTTCCTATGGGACAAAGCATAATATTTCTCAACAATTGCTATGGAACCCTCAGCAAGTCATTAAATACACAGTAATAAAGTAAATTTAATTTTTTTAAATAATTTTATGAACAGAGCTATTATTATTTGCCTGGAGCACTCTTAAAATCTCTGGGGAAAAGATAAAGGAAAATCTGGGCACATTCTCTCTTGTTATGAGAAATCCATCTTTGTCTCCCCTCTTCTCATTCCTACTCTCTCCTCTCTTACTCCTTTGCCCTTGCCTCCTGGTCTGTTTTTCTGTTTCTCTCATTCTCCCTCTCCTTGCTCGTTGCAAACAATTGACATATTCTCTTAAAACTCAGCAGTATTTCACTGAAGCTGTACCATTCAAAATTCATTTTCAAAAAGCCCTTGACTGAATATATCATTAATTACCTTCATTAAATAAGCCTGTATTGAAATATTCCCACATTGTGCAAGTATGCTAGGCCCTGGAGAATCACATGGGAATAATATGATGCAACTCAATTACAAGAAAGGGGGAGAAGATAATATAAATCTTTAAGTATAATATATCGAAATATAACAAATGATTTAAGAGCGATTCAAAGTATTATGAAAGCAGGTTAGGAAATTAATAAATAGCACTGAGTTATTCAATTTGTATTTCAGATATTTTAATTTTCACAGTCTTTTCTTACTATGTGCTTGTAATTCGGGCAAAGGTTAATTGTCTTTATGTTTTATATATTCCCCATTCTTTTTTTATGCCATGTAAGTGAACTTATTAAAAGTATTTAAAATATTTGTCAAGCTGTATAATATTTCCCAACCAGAAGAGGAAGAAGAAACTGTTACCAACTGATGACATATTTTGAGAGTCATAGAAATTTTAAAAAATAAAATAAAAATAAATAAGCAATGTTTTAGCCTCCAAACGGTGAGCATGAGCTTTTCCTGTTGGTTTTGCCATTCTGAATGGAGTAGCTGAATACACTGGAACAAGAATCCACCACACCTTATCTTTCACATATTAGGTTTGTGATACATCTTAACTTCAACTTACCTTCTAACTCACTTGTGGGGCTCAAACAATCCTTTTGCTTAATTCATCAGCAGTCTCTTAACATTCCAAAAGTGGTTTGACTTGTTTGCACAGAACTGAACTCCAAGTAAATAATCCAAATGTTTAATCTGGTCTAGTTTAGTTGAGATAACATAAAAATAACCTATAATTGAAATGCTATAGAAAATATCCACAGAAAACTGACTTATTTTAAGCTCATTATAAGCTCATTTTTAAGGGAAAAATTATAAATAAAAATCCACTTTGTTGTATGCACTTCAAAGACACTGAGTTTTGGTTGGGATTTTTCTGGTTAAAATACGATTATGTAAAGAGTCTTTAAGATCCTTCCTAAGCAAATATGTTTTTGCTAAATTTGAAAGTATTTTACACGCTGCTTGTCATGTTCCTGTGGATTAAAAAGCTACAGATTAATATGGAATATCAATGCTTTAATATTTAATTCCATGGTTTACTTGATTTCTGCATAGAAATTATTTTAAAATATAATAAATTGATATTTGACCTTTCTACTTACTTTTCAATACTAAAAATCTGTTTAAACTTATCTTATGATGCAGCGTTATAAATGAAATATAAGAAATAAAGAGCTTTAGATAAAAATCAAGTGCTAAATTTAAATTAATAAAAATCTTATTATTTCCTCTTCATGTTTTTAAGATTTAAAAGATTTTAAGAGACTCCAAATTTTCCTTTAGTAATTTGTTTTTATGATTGCATTGCTTAATTTTAACCCATGCAGGGTGAGATTGTGTTATTCTAGTCTTTTATTAATTTCATTAATACCAGTGTAATTATTTTATATGGAAGACAGAGAAAACTGACTTCTATATAAAATAATAAAAGCAAAGTATACATACTTTTTTATAAAATCTATAGAAAATAAAATAAAAAGACAAAAAGTTATTAAAGTATCATTTTCAAAACTCATTTCTAAGAGGAAAAGAATACAAATGATAGAATTAGAAAAATTCTTAAATTTTCCATCATTATTATACTGGGAGTTATTTGATGTTCTGAAATATTTATACTTAACATTTCCCCACTGCTTTTCAAAATGCAATAAACAATTTCTTATTGTGAGGGATAAATAAATAAACACAATAATGATTACACACTGAAGTTTAAATTATTCATTTGTTGTATTAGAAAAAAATATGGTTCAATATTTAGGCAATGGTCTTGATTCATAATTAAAGCCCTTGCTTCAACATTTGATTAAAATTAATTCTGAGTCCAGTAACACTATAATAACATTTAGTGTCAATCATTTAAAAATTGTTCTGTGTCATGAGGGAGAAAAGCTATTATCAGACCTAGGAATTAGCAAAAGTGTCAGGCAAGTAAATAACCTGTCATACAGCTGTTAATACTGATTAATCTCTGAAGCAACGTCCCTTTCATAAATGAAGAAGAAATGTAGAGGCCATGAGACTAGCAAACATTCACTAAATCTGTAAGGATGGCCTGGTCTTAATCCAGACTTCACTGATGTTGCCCTATGAACAAGTTTGAAATATTATTTCTAAAAATGTTTATTTTATATTATTTTACTATAAGTGGGACATCAATTCATTGCCAAAAATGTATAAGGTGTAGTTCATCAAAAAAGAAGAAAGAATAAGGGAGGGAGGGAGGAGGCAGGGAGAGAGATAGAAAAGAAAAACAAAGAAACAGAGGGAAAAAAAGAATTATCCTACCAGCAGGGGTACTAGTTTCTGTTATTTGAAACTGAAAAAGATTAAATAGAAAGATAGATAAATGTTAAAGAAAATAATCTCTTTTTCAATTGGCAGTTCTACATGATTATCTTTTTTCTGTTGATAAAGTTTAATCTGTAAAATCATTTTAAAAATGGAATTTATCACATGGATATATCTTGAATTCTTCACTCTTTGGAGTTATATTTGAAAACTATATTTAAGTTCAATGCAGTTTCCTACAAGTATAAAAACTCTCCCTGCAGCTTTTGTGATGTATCTGACTGATGGTTCCTGAAAATGAGTAAGAGCATCAACCTGGTACAGTGATACCAGCTCTCTGAGGGGAACACGGTAAACAAGGAAAGTGAGTAAGATAGTGTGACTGCTGACAAGTTGTCTGCACTGTCAGAGAAGCCCAAGTGGTGTTTTCAAAATAACTTTTTCAAAATTGGTCTTTGACTCCAAAATTTAAATGTAAAACCTTGACATGTCACTACAACATAGCTAACAAAAAGAAAACCATGTCTGAATCCTTGTGTTATAAGCCTTCCTGGGAAATATAAGTATATAAGAACTTAATAGACAAGAAAGCTGCCCTTTGTTGCCAATACTCAAGACACTGACTGCTTAAGGATTTTCAGAGACTGCTGTTTTGTTCCCAGAACTAGACTTGGCCTGGCCACATATTCCGTGGACGCTGTTAAATAAAGCGGTGGAACTCTCAGCGGCATGTTCTAGGAAAAAGGGCTCAGGTTCTAAGCTCAATTATGCAGCTGTAACCACAAAAATAATACCTATCTAAAATACTACAATACATTCACTCAAAAGTGATTTTATGTAATTTTGGCCATATTCTTGAGAGGTATGAATTCTATCACTTAAGTTCTAAACGAGAATTGTAGAGGCATTTTAAAAACAAACTAGAACTTGAGAAACAATAACTTACCTAAGGTATCATTTATTTTACTTAACCTCATGCCTTATAAATAACTTAGGTGAGCAGTGAGGAGAGGGGATGTGTGAGGGTTGTTCTTCATAAAGGATTCTTTTCTAAGAGGAAAATAAATTATTCACATGCTTTTAAATGGCGAGAAGTCTACCCAATTTGTAAACAGTCCTGTAGACCATGTCTCATAAATCTTATTCCAAAAGGTTCCCTTAGAGTCCCCTATATGTGTGTGAGTGAGCAGAACTCAGAGCCAAATCGAACCAGGGAGGTTCAGCATTATCCTGGTTTGCATGTTCACTTTCTTTATGCACTTTTGCTTTAGCAAAGATTTCTTAGACCTAAAAACTTTTAAAACTGCCATTTTTGATAGGGCGTATTTTGATGTTGGTTGGGAGAAAATTTAAGAAGTTGTTCTAAAGGTATTTAGATTTTCACCATGCTGTGTTTTGTTTTGTTTGTTTGTTTGTTTAAATTGAAGTATAGGTGATTTACAGTGCTGTGTTAGTTTCCAGTATACAGCAAAGAGATTCAGTTTTGTATGTATATAAATGTATGTGTATATATATGTATATATTTTTTTCCATTATGGTTTATTACAGGATATTGAATATAGTTCCCTGTGCTATATACAGAAGGACCCTGTTGTTTATCTATTTTATATACAGCAATTTGTATCTGCTAATTCCAAACTCTTAATTTATACATCCTCCACTCCCTTTCTCCCTTGGTAACCATAAGTTTGTTTTCTGTGTCTGTGAGTCTGTTTCTGTTTTGTAAATAAATTCATTTGTATCATATTTTAGATTCCACATATAAATGATAAATATGATATTTATCTTTCTCTGTCCGACTTACTTCTGTGTTTTGAGTTCCTAAGTATGCAGATGTTATAACGTAGATACCAATTCATTCCATTCTTCATTAGCAGATTGAATAGGAATCTCATGTCAAAAGAAAAAAATATTCAAAAATATTCTTTAAATGGTGAGTGTGTAAATTATCAGAAACATTCATTAAGATCTATGAAAATAGATTTTTAAAGATATTTTAAGAGTTTAAGAGTTTTAAAGATATTTTCTGTTGTTTTCCTGTCAATTTCAATCCAATATTTCCAAGTGACCAACTACCCTGTTTCTCATCAATCAATCAAGAGGTAAACTTTATGCTTTGAGAACTGCATCCTCCAGAAACTAGAGACATATCCCTTTAATTTCCTTTTTTCAAACTTCTCCAATACTTTGAAAGCATGAATCAAGTTCTTCTAACTCCAACCTTGGTGGATGAATACCTCATATTTCTAAGTGTTAATTCTCTGATATCTTGAATAATAGAATTATATAAGCCAATTTCTTCAAAGGCATAGATTAAAAAACCATATTAGTATAGTATCATCTCTCTGAGAATTTAATTAAAAGCATCACAATTACTTTATTATACAATATTAATAAAAATGTGCTTGAGGATTTCTAGCAAACTTAAGCTTTAAGTAAATAATTAATTGCATCAACATTTTTATTAAATTAAACCATTTATAATTATAAATTTGACTCCTCAGCATTTTTTCATTAAATATTAACAAACTCATAAATTCTATAAGGATAAAAATTCCTTTAGCAATTTTGTTATCTATGAAATTCTTCAATTTATAGCTCTAACGTAGTTATAATTTATAACTATGAAATTTTTTTCAAGAGGCAATGAACAATCACAGGTAAAAGCAACAATAATATTTCCACAGTCCCTAGAAAGTTGAAGAACTAATACTAACTTCAAACATATTAAGCACTCATAAGCCATTTGGTATGATATGCAAAGAGATATTTAAAAAACAAACAAATAAAACTGTAGCACTAATCTGGTCCCATACACTAGTTTAGACCAATTTACATATACTCTTTCCGAGTCAGTCTTATCCATTAGCTTCCTGCCTGATTCTGCTAACTGCAGTCCCAAGTACTTGGATGGCTATATGTTCCCCAATCTAGAAGAAATGTGACTGAACATATTTCACATTGGTCAAAGGATAATCCCTAAATCAAAGTTGATTTATACAACAACCAAATCATGTCTAGTTACCTAGGTAAGACAATGTGTACTGTCAAGTTATCTATACATGAGTATTGTTTTGAATATTGGATGGTATGTAAATGGCAGGAAGAAAGAAGGGAAAAAAGAGAAAAGAGAAAAACTAAGGAGCAAAGGAAAAAAGATCATACTTATTGCAATTATATGTACATAAGAGATCAGTGGCTTCTCTGGAGGATATATTCCTGTTAGCAAGGGAAATCAGATACTCATAAGAGTGAAGGAAAAGAGGGTGGGAATTAAATGAACAACTCATGAGATAATTTAAATATATAAATACTTGCATTAGCTCTTACTAGGAAATAAAATACGTGTTTAGATATAGTTATCTGCTCAACTTCTCCCTCATCTTTTCTGTGTGTGTGTGAGAGAGAGTGTGAGTATGTGTGCATGCGAGCGAGAGAGAGACAGAGAGAGAGAGAGAGAAGGGGTGAGGGAGATGGTGAAGGAGGTGAATGGTGAGGAAGGGGAGGAGAGGAGGCATGGATAGGAAACACTAGACAGAAATGACAGATGCTAAACAAACCTGCAGATGAAAGAATGAAATGTGCCGGAGTTGAGAGAGTGGTGCCATATAGACACAAAACCTGGCATCCTAATTCCAACAATTAATGACTGTGCCACACATGCTTCCCACTCAGGGTCATAGCTCAATTTATGCAAATCCTTCTTCTCACTCCTCTAACTCCTTTTCTTTCCTTATCCTTAAAGGCTTTCTATTGTCTTAGGTCATCAGATTCAACCTTCTTGCAAGGTACACTTCATTCCAAAATTTCTATTCTTTCCAAGTCTCCTTTCTAACAAAATAAAAGGTAAAAAGAAAAAGAAACAAAAAACCTCACAGAAGCCAGTCTCCCCAAGTTACAAATGGATTTCAATAATCCCCAAGGGAAAAATGCATTAATCCTTAAGATGGCATGGTGTCTGATGTCTAGGGAGTCTTTCCTTTGTCATTCAAAGCTGGTTACTTATTCAGAAAACCTCAGCTACCACAGACGTATTTCCTCACCTGGATAACATGAAACTGGAATAAGATAATCTGGAAATTGCCTTCTGTGATATTATGCATATTGAAAGAATTTGTATTTTGGTGTGTATGTGAATAATTGTTTCTTAAGAAATGACATTAAGATACAATAATAGTGTGGAAGATACTATTTGTTGACTCATTAATGTGTCCCTGGGATGGTCATGGTCAAGTTGGAAGGAAAATAATCAATGTTCATGGCCTACACACAGATTTATGCTCTCCTAATTTGATAAATGTTTCAACCAAATATCATAACAAAATGTAGTTTCTACTCAATTCTCACTTAATTGAATTTTTACTTCTTTGTAAGCCCCAAATCACCACAAGCTCATTGGCCATTCACCATATCCTCAGTAAAGTTTGCTCCCAAATATTGTCTTCATATCCTTGAATTTATCCATATCCAGTGCAATTCCAAAATCAGGCAAAGGATAATATTTTACAAATGTATATGACTTCATATTAAGCTCCCCACTTTGTCCTCAGATGAACTAGATTTAAAAATCAGGAAATATTACCCTGTAAGAGTCCATAATTTCTGCCCCTCTTGCCCTTGATAAATTAGACCATCCAGCAGTGAGTGTAGTCAGTAATTATGAGCATAATTCCACACTGTTGCATACGTCCTCTGATAGCATTTTGGAAATTACCTCTCAGTAATACAAAAAAAAAAAAAAAAAGCACTCTTGGAAGGTGTGTGTGTATGTATATACATACATACATACATACATACATATATGTGTGTATATATATATATATATATATATATATATATATATATACACACATACATATATATACACATACATATATATAATATGGCATTAAAAGTTGAGGGATTTTATTTGTTTATTAGCCTTCTTAGGATAGACATATTTTGCTTACTAGAAACCAAATTTTACATGAAACCTACCTTTCAAAAGTTTTCTTACATTTATATATTTTGCAACTAGACAATTCCTTAATAATGGTTTCTTATTGATTCTCTAGGGCCCTGAAGAAAATTTCATTTATCAAAATACCATAGTCATTAATTAGCCCAGTGCTCAACTGATGAAAAGATACATCGATTTTGTTTTCAAAAAATTTAATGTTTCATAGAGTTTGTCTAGTGGCATCAATTTTCCATTCCTCTTGAGATTACAAAACCTATAGCAATATTAATGTGGTTTACCATAAAATAACACATGTGAACTGCTGCTTTTCCTTGATGTGACTGACGCTGTTCTTGTTGCCCCAACATCCCCTTTCTTAGCCATTTACCATTTCTTTGTTCTCAGCATTCCTATTTCTATGCCTAAAGAGTTTTCACTGACTGCTAATAACTGATCTTTCTTTTGCTCCCCAGAAGCATAGCTCAAATGATAACTCACATGAGCTGGTGTATGTGCTACCTCACTTCTAGGAGCCTTTCAGTGATAATAAGTTCTATTTGCTCACAGAGGTAACTTATTTGATAAAATACTCTTTATTGGCCTCTTTAACTTTGCTGTCACACTTCCTCACTTCCCTACGGGTATTTCCAGGTACTAACTTCCAAATAAATTTCTTATACTCAAATACCTTTCTCAGGGTTTGTGCCCAGGGAAACTCAAACTAAGATACTTATCTTTAAGATGTCTGATTTTCCCCATATATTTACATCTTTCTAATTGGGATGTAACATTGTATTTGTCACCTATATTTGGATGGCTAGCTACTTGGTTCACAACAAATCCTTCAATGGCCATATCTGTGCTACTGTGATTTTTTTCTCCCCACCACAGCTGGCTGGCCTAGTAATAGAAACATCTGACCCAAGTTGTATCAATCTTATTTCTTCCAGAAAATTAAACTTGAATAAAAGGCCACAGAGACTGGCTGAGTCATGTTAAAGGTTGAATCTTAGGAAGAAGGACCAAAAACTTCTTTCTTGAGGGCCCAAAGCTTTCTGTTTCCTTTACCAAGGCATGGCTTCTCTCCTTCAGTACTATGAGGCTATCTCAAAACACTCCAATAAACCCCCTCCCAGAATTGTTTTCTGCTGCATGAAATGCCTCTCTTATCCCTTTCTTCACCCACTAAAAAAGAATATTTAATGCTCAAAAGCCATAAGTCATTGGTACAAAAGTCCTGATCCATTCATCTCTCCTACCACCTACAGTATCCACTATTACTTTGCTCTTAATTAATACACAAGTTAATACTACTAGCCACCTGGACTCCTTCTGGGAAATAAGGTATCTATTTTGGATAAGCTATAATCATCAAAAAGTGAAAATAAGGTTTGAAATCTGTCAAACACTATTTAATTATCAGCTAAGAAACTGAAGATTCATTTGAAAGATTTTTCCTGAGTGCTGTTTTCCGATGGCCACCATGCTGAATAAATCTGACAGAGATGAATGATCTATCTGGCTCATTCTACTCTTGTTCTGCAGAATGATTTTTTTTGGTTTCTGAATATTTACTTACAATTTGCAAGTTGTAAAGTTAACAGGCAGACTAAACTATAATGCTTTAGTTCTAATTCTAAATTCCTGGGAGAAGAACTCTGACAGGCCCAGCTTGGTTCAAGTGTTTACCCCTTGAGCAGCCAGTTAAGGCTAGAACTGAAGAGTAAGATTTCACAAAATGGTTGCTGGGGTCTCATCCCTGTTAAGAGGAGAAAGCTGGAAGTCCCTCGGTCATGGGACTGAAAAGAACTCTCAAGAGGTATCTGTTCATTGTAGATAAGGTGTTCACACAACCTAGGTTTCCTGAGATGGTCCTGGTTTGAGTCTGTGTTTTAGGTATAATTACTAATACTGCCCCCTTTTGTTCTCAAAAGAGTTCTCCCTTGGATGATGTAAATCACCCTCGATATAGAGATCATTGAGGGCAGCCCTATTCTTTTACTGAAGAGGGCAAATGAGACCTCGGATGGTTATGAAACATTTTCAAGGTCATCCAATTAGTAGCATATTTGTCTGTAAAATTCAGATGTGCAGTGTACCATTTTAATTGTTAGTTTATATTATTGAATCCATTCTTTCACCATTTCACCTTGTGACTGACAATGTGGTGTCATGATATGGTTGGTTAAAATTCACCCAAATTGAGTAGTCAAGGAAGAGAGCAATCAAGGAAGTCAAGGAAGAGAGCAACCCCAGCTCCATTCAGTAGCATCATGATCAGAATTAGCATCCTAAACAATGACCCAATTAAAGATAAGAGAATATTGTCTGCAGAATTCTTCTTGGGATATAAAATGCTATTATAAAATAGAGTATGGCAGGGAGGGTATAGCTCAAGTGGTAGAGCATATGCTTAGCATACACAAGGTCCTGGGTTCAATCCCCAATATTGCCTTTAAAAATAAATAAATAAGTAAATCTAATTACCTCCCCCACAAAACAAATAAAAATAAAAAATAAAAAATTTTTTTAAATAGAGTATAATTCCAAGTTACTGTTTTTGGTTTGTTTCCTTAACATTGGCTGAATGAAACCTAGCCTTGATTTTATCATCAAAAGTATTTGTGATCTTATTAAGAAAACATTCAGCTTGAAAGTTTAAGCACTATCTAAGGATAGCCTCCCTTCCAACAGCCCAGAGAATAACATCTGAAAATGACTCTTCTCTCAAAACATACATCCTTACCATTTCAAATAATATATGAAATGTAGCCTTTGAGGGAGAATATTCCACTTCTGGGGAAATTACCTTCTTCTGAGGATAGTGTAAAGTAATTTTATAAAGCAGGCAAATTTGGTAACGTTTCAATACTCTAACACCATCCCTTCTCTATACCATTTTCCCATGCTGTCCTCTAGTCTCTGAGTCTTTTTATTTTGTCATCATTTTCTACTATGAAAATGTGTTATTTGGAAATGAATTTTTACATTTTTATAAAGGATAGGTGACCATTAGGTATTCTACCTCCCAAGACCCTTGTACTATATAAGTCTTACCTACAAAACCCATGTGGTTGGAACTCTAGGAATTAAATTTTAGGCATTACCAAGATGTAGTATTGTTTGGGGTAGAAGAGACTTAGAACTCCTCTATCCATGGCCCCTTAATCATCCACTTTACCTATTAGAAAGCTGGTTCTGCCTTCTAGCTTAACTTCTCTGAACAGCTACCAAAGCTGAATGAATAACCCTTTCAAAATATTCCAGATTGGAAAATAAACTTCTCAGATTTCCAGTTGCAAAAGCACCCTAAAAATGTGGCAGAATGATCAATAGCTACTGTATATTTTGATGCCAAGAGCTAAGACAAAAATCACAGGCAAAAGATGGAATTTTGATGAGTTCCCTAAGGGAAAGATTTAGATTTTTGCATATTGATAGGTGATTTTCAGAGGAAGCTGAATTATGACTTTTCTCAGTCAACTCATACTTTAAAACGTCAGCAACAAAACAATGCTTTGAACATGCTCACTTAAATATATGCCAGCAGAAACTGTGAAATGAATGAGCTGGTGAGCAGGAAGGCAGGCAGGCAACTCTTCAAGTTGAGAAGAAAATTTCTCATACTTTTTACATGCCATAAAAAATACGAAAAGTAAAAGACATGGTTAGGACCCTAGTCTCATTTCTTATTATTAATTGCCATAACAGGAATTCAAACATGTTTTGGTTTCTTATAGTTAATCGTTGTTGAGTGCTTTGTTGCATTTTGAATAGCGGAATGTGCTACAGAATCAATGAAATACCTTACTGTAATTTAAATGTCTTGTCAGATTTCAAGGCTAATTTTTTAACTAAGTGATCGTTATTTTTTAACAATATAATGTATCTAATTATAACTATAACCTACCTATTTCATGGAAAGATTATAAGAAATAATTTCATGTTACTAATATACTCTCTAGGAATCAATAAAAATAAGATGACAAGAGATATTTATTAGAAGGTGCTGAAACGTAGAAAATGTACAAAAGTAGTAGCTTCAGGGGTGACTAAGCATTCATGTATCAGTCTGGCGTTTTCGGTAGTACAGTTCAGAAGAAGGACATCAGTGGCTAAATTGAAAGTTACTTTGGGACTCCTGGCTAAGTTTATTCCTCTACCACCTGTATATTCACATATTTCTAATCAATTTTTCAAATTTTAATTCAAGATAATAAGAATTCTCTTTCTTACACATTCCAAGCTAATTTTCAGAGCATATTATCATTGTCACTAGTTATTTTGAGTTTACTATTATAAAAATGAAGAAAGAATGGCGGGGGTGTGGATATACAGGTGGTTTACTCTAATTCCTCTCTTCTTAAATCTTATTGGAAGCATAGTCTATAAGGGTACTCTCTTATAACTAATCAAAATTGCAATACTGGAATCAGTTTTCAAAGTAAAGATTTATTTCCTAGCTATCTGAACCACTGAACTGGGAAGCTGTCCACTCCGACAACTGAGTTATGTTATTTTTAAGTCTAACTTGAGAACCGCATTCTTGAGGAAATAGAGTTTTAACCAAGGAGCTTAGCAAATATTCTCCAGATTTTTAATTATTTGCAAATCATTTATTATTGCAAGGTCTACTAAATCACAAGGGAAAGAGGCTAATTCCATCTGCTTTAAGTGGTTTCATAAATGACAGTGTGCTCCCATGAGGCGGCGAATGATAGAGAAAAACACCTTTAGCTGGGATCCTGAAGACTTCACTTCTAGTCTTAACTCTGACATTGTGTGACCAAAAATAGTAATTTTCCCACTAAATGCACTTCAATTCCACCAGTTGTTAAAAAGAGCCAGTCATTTTGGATTATTTCTACAGTCACTTCCATCTGAAGACAAACAAACAAAAACTATGGTTTTGTTATGCAGAGCCCAACTAAAATACCTAGTTGAAGCTAAAGGTCCTACAAGAGTAGCTCTAATCAGTAAATACTAAGATTTGAATCTAACTTAACCACTGTTCATGTGTAGTTTGCTTTGCAAACTCTGTTTCTTTAACTTTATTACAAATTTACTAGAAAATTCTTACGATTTCCTAACAGAAAATAATTTTTTTCTCCTAGAAAGTTACTCTTAAAGGCAGAACTGAATCTCTCAGGATTGTTCAACATCTAGCATTCTTAGTCCTCGAATGATTGAAGTACGTTATTACTTTAGTTATTTTTCTCTACTTTCTCTTATATTTCAACTTAAACTCAATGACTTAACTTTGGTTTCTTTTCTTCCTGTTTTTGTTATTTCACACTTATGTGCTTTTTCTCTTTTATTCAAAGTATCTAGAATTTGGGAAGTATTAAAGGAACAGAAGGAAATCTTGCTCATTGTGGAGGAAAACTACCATAGTTTATTTTTCTCTGTATGACAAGCGTATTAATACATGTCAGAGAAAATATGGATAAGGAATACATTAGTCAAAATTAGAAACTTTCGTCTACCAACTCAGCTACTCAATGTGATTTTCTAAATCAGTTTCTCGCATACTTGTTTCAAAGACTGTACTATGCTTTGACTACTATAGCAATTTAAAAAATTTTTCTTTAGTGTCTATTTTAACAAATAATGTATATCCTTTAATCAAGCTTTATGTTTTTCATGTATTAATGGGTCTGTTTACATAGGAAAATTTTTCTAGGAAGATGCATTTTTGAAGAAAAATATGTTGTTAATTAGTCCAGAATTTGTTAGGATTTTGACACAAAACTCTAAGCTCTTGAGAGCATGGATTGTCAAATAAATAACTCATTATATCTTTTACTAAATTGGAGAATATTTATTGACTATCTGCTATTTCCAGGAACTGTGTTTAACTTTCGTTTATAAAATGTTCAAAAGGACAGATAATATATGGGCTTATACAAAAATTACTTTATATCATTAGCATCTCTAGACACAGTGCTTGATTGACATTTGGAAATCAATAAGATTTCTTAAGTGAATTAATTAAAAACACACCATTCAGCTCTTTACGTTCTTCTATTAAAAATATCTAAAAAAAACTACCGTAAAAGTATAACAAACAACTCTATACTCACAAATTTGATAATGTAGAGGAAATGTAACAATTCTTTAAAATATACAAACTACCAAAATTGACACAAGGTAAATTTTACAGTCTGAATACCCTTATATCTATTAAAAATTGAATCAGTAATTAATATCATTGCAAAAAATATATTACCAGATCCGGATGATTTCAGGAGTGAATTCTACCAAACAAATAAGGGGGAAAAAAGGATATCAATTCACCGAAATCTCTTTCAGAAAACAGAAACAAGGAAAACGCTTCCTAAACCATTCCAGGAGGCCAGCATTACCCTAACACCAAAACCAGGAAAAAAAAATTACAGGAAAGGACACCTACAGATCAATACATATGAACATAATTGCAAAAATCCTCAACAAAATACTGGCAGGTCAAATCCAACAGTGTATGAAAAGAATTATACATAATAACCAAGCAAGATTTATTCCAAGCATACAAAGGTGGCTCAATATTCAAAAGTCAATCAATGTAAGACACCATATCACCAAAGAAGGAAAATCATATAATCCTATTAATTGTCACAGGAAAAGCATTTGACAAAATCATATACCATTCACGATAAAAATTCTCTGGAATTAGGAATAAGAATAAATTTCCTCAGTTTGATAAAGAACATCTGCAATCTACTGTTAATATCCTACCTAATGGTGAGAAGGTAGATACTTTCCAACTTGGAAACAAGGCAAGGATGTCCCCTCTTACCACTCCTACTCAATGTCATGTGGGAAATCCTGGCTAGTGCAATAAAACAAGAAAAAGAAAAAAAAGCTTACACAAATTGGAAAGGAAGAAATAAAAAATTATCTCTATTCACAGATAGCATGATTGTTTATGTAGAAAATCTTAAAATATTGTCCAAAAGAATCCTACAACTAATAAATGAGCATAACAAGGTTTCAGGATATGAGGTTAATGTACAAAAGTCAATTGCTTTTCTATATACCAGCAATGAACAAATGGAATTTGAAATTTATAAAAAATGGTAACATTTATAATAGTACTCAAATAAAATATGCATAAATCTAATAAAATATGTATAGAACCCACAAGCAGAAGTATGAAACACTGGTGAAAAAGCCAAAAAGAGATCTCAATAAATGGAGAGATGTTCAATGTTCATGGATTTAAGACTCAATATTGTCAGTTCTTCCCAACTTGATCCATAGAGTCAATGAAATCTCAGTCAAAATCCCAGCAAGCTACTTTGCAGAAATGGATTCTAAATTTCATCTGGAAAAGAAAAAAAATTCCTAGAAGAGCTAATACAATAATTAAGAAGAGAGTTGGAGAACTCCTTTCTGAACTCCCTGATTTCAAGTCTTACCTTAAGGTGACAGTAATCAAGACAGTGTGGTATTAACGAAAGAATAGTCACATCCACCAGTGAAATTGAATAGAGAACCCAGATATAGATCCACAGAAATACAGTCAACTTATCTTTGACATAGGAGCAAAGGAAATTCAGTCCATGTCTTTCCAACAAACGGTGCTAGAACAACTAGCTGTTCATATACAAAAAACAAAAACAAAATAAAAACAAAACAAAACAAAATTATACCTTACATTTAAAATTAACTCAAAATGGATCTTATATCTAAAATGTAAAATATAAAACTTCTTGATTAAGACATGGAAGAAAAGCTACAACACTGGTTTGATGACGAGTGTTTATTAAGACAATTGCCCAATCCATGAAGAAAAGTAAATTGGACTTCATTAAAATAAAATAGTTCTCCTCTGTCAAAATCACTGTTAAGAGACTAGAAAGATAAGTTAAAGACTGGGAAAATACACTCGTAAAACATATAACTGATACATGACTTGAATCTAAAATATACTGAGACCACTTACAGCTCAACAAAAAGAAAACAAAACACAATTTGAAAATGGGCAAAAGATCTGAACAGACACATCTCCGAAGAAAATATACAGATAGCAAATAAGCATAAGAAAACATGCCAACAGTATTTATCACTAGTGAACTGCAAATTAAAACAATAATGAAACAGTACTTCACACCTATTAGAACAGATGAAATGAAAAAAAAAAAATCCTGACAATGTCAACTTTTGATGAGGATATGAAATAATAACATCTCATTCATTGCTGGTGAAATTGCAAAATGCTATAGCACTCAGAAAGACCGTTTGTCAGCTTCTTGAAAAACTAAACCCATTCTTCATATACAGTCCAGCAATTGTGCTTCTAGCTACTTACTCAACCAATTTAAAAAATAATGTTGACACAAAACTTACATATTTATAGGAGCTTTCAGTTTTAGGTCATTATGAAAGCTGTCATAAACATTCAAAGCTATTATAAACATGTCGTGGCTGAGGAAAAGATTCTCCTGTAGAGCCTCCATAAAAAATGCAGCAGCCGTGATGACACTTTGATTCTAAACCCGGTAAAATTATGTCATGTCTCTGGCCTAAAGAGCTGTAAGATAGTAAATTGTCTAAGCCACTAAGTTTGCAGTAATTTGTTACAGCAGCAAATTAGAAACTAATACAATGGTGGCTGGTGGGATCTAGGTTTCTGTGGGATGCAGATTTTTGACTGTTAGAGTAGGAAGTTAAAATAGGAGAGATGGCTAACATGATCCACGTGATAATGGGTTAGAGTTGGAGATATCAGTATAAACTCATGTTTAGCTTAATATACAGATGGCTATATGTAGAAATATGTATTGATATGTGCATGTACATGTAGTACAGACATATATATCTTCAGTACTATTAGCTTGACAGGACCTAGAAACAAGGACATAAACAGTAGCAATGAACACATCTAGCACAAGATATTGGTTTCTGACATCATTCTACAATGCAATGGAGCCAGGGCTCCTTGAGAAATGGCTGATAGTAGGACTGGGACAGGAAATACAGAAGATGAGTCTAGAATATTTTAAGACCAAACTAAAAGAACTCCCAATGGCCAAAGTTAGAAAAATGTGAGCAAAAAATAAACAGTATTGGATTTAAACCCACAGTATAAAACAAATAGTCCATACTGAGATAAATAAATGGTTTAGTAAATAAAGGGGGAGAAATAGAAAAGTTTATCATGCACAATAATTCCAAATAATTAATGTAGAAACTTTGTCCTTAAAGAGAGAGTGTATAACTCTCTCCTCCTTAAGTGTGAGCTGCACATTGTGGCTTTCTTCCTAAAAGTACAGCATAGAAAGGAGAAATCTGACAAACACTATCTCAAGTCAGGTGACCAAGTTAATATCAGTGATAGGTCATTTGATACTATATGCCCTTGATATAATGTAATGAAAATGATCCCTCCCCAAAACACATTATCCTGATATAATCACAAGAAAAACAGCAGGAAAACTAGCAGTGAGTGATAATCCACAAATTACCAAACTAATATTCCTCAACAGTTTTAAGGTCCTCAAAAGCGAGAAAAGTCTAAGAAATGGTCACAGTCAAGAGGAATCAGGGAAAAACTGAGGGAATCTTAATAGGTTATATATTTTAGTTAATAATGTGTCCATATTATTTCATGCATTTTATAAACGTACCAATAATAACATCAGATGTTAACAATAGGGGAAACAATGTGGGGTATACAGGCATTCTTGGTACTGTCTTAACAATAATTCTTCAAATTTGAAACAATTCTTAAAAAAATTCAGATGTTTGTCCACGAATGCACAAACATGAAAGGTATTTTGCCTCTGGTGGATAAAAAACTGAACTGGTCTGTCTTTCTAGTCTTCTCAAGAACCATTGTGTCCTTTATAAACTGATTAATCTAGAAAAGCTAAGCCTAGAGATTTAATATTCTTCCTTTCCTATTTGTAAAGCATATTATGGGAATAACAATGACAACCTCACCAGATATCATCAAAGGGCAGAACACATTAATAATACATATTCTTTTAACAAGTTTACCATACAGATAGAATAGGTATTATTCCTATTTTACTGATAAGAAAACTAAAGTTCAAAAAATCTAAGAATCCATGGAGTTGCCTCGGTGACTTGGAATAAGGAGTTTTTTCAGAACAGTTAAATTTTCCCCTGCTTTACAGATAGGTTTTGTATGTAACATTTAGTAAGAAAGTCTTCTCATGACCAAAAAATACTTACTCTACATTATAAGACCTATTAGAACAAAAATTATTGAAAAATCTTAATGAAGATAGGGAAAAATACAATACTGTCAGCAAACTGAAAACAAACAGAACAAAACAATCAATTTATAAATCAAGCTCTTTCACAGACCCAAGGAATAAGAAAGCTAAAGGTGAATGCCAGGTAATTTTTGCTAAACCCTAGAAAACAGAGTAAAACACAAGACATTCCCTCTAGGAAGTATTTAAAATGGAATTATTTGGTAACGTGCCAATACTCACACTAAATTCAGGCTTTAATTCCACTCACCAAGTATGACGTAACCCACTTGCTTTGGTTAACCTGACGTGAACTTGCAAATCCTTTGGATCCAGGTCATTAAAACGAGAATTAATGATTTAGAAACTATTCCAGGTATTGTTCAATACTGAGGGGAAGCGGTAAATCTCTCTTGCCAGTATCTGCAAAGCACAGCTCTCTTCAAATTAAAGGTACTTGGCTAAGTTGGAGATGCTGTGTATTCAACCCAAGAGCTGCGTCTGTATGAGTTGAGGGCTTGCCTATAGGATTTAGCGCAAGAAAGCTTTCCTCTCTAGTCTTCAGATCATTAAAGAAAAAAAAGAGTTTCAACTTTCAAATAGCTTTCACTAGAAAAATAAAATGATGAACACAAAAACAGTATTTTTGTTCCTCTATCTTTTCAATGATCAACTTTTTCACTTCGATAGTTCTACAGGTTATATTTAAATACTCAAACAAATATATTCCATATATCCTCCTAATTCAGTATCTCTAGATAGAAGTAAATCTCTGTTTGTGCAGGTATATATGTGTGTGGTTAAGTCATACAGTCACCACTGAAGCATTAAAGAAACCCTATGAATCCTTTAAAATACAGTGCCTCTATCTGGTAATTTGTACACATAATGTTTCATGGCTGAGCCAGAAGATCCAAAATAAACTTGTTTCTTAGGCAGTCTGTATCTATATTTCAAATCACACACACACACACACACACACACACACACACACACACACACACACCAATATGCATTTTATTTTGGGTGATATCATTAACAAACAAGTCATTTGGCTTCATTACTGATGGTGTTATTTCTAATTAGATTCCCTTGGCCAATTCCCTATTTATAATAGTACTTTATATTTACTTGAGATACATTTATCTTTGCCTTTTGATCCTATCATCTTACATTTCTGAATCTTCCTATTAACTAATTTTTCTCCTGATTATGAATCATGTTTCCCTGCTTGTTTGCTTCTCTAGTAATTTTTTCTTGGTTACAAGACGTTAGTAAATGTTATGTTTTTAAGTGTCTCTATTTTTTTATTGAAATATAGTAGATTTACAATTTTGCATTAATTTCTGGAGTACAAAATAGTGATTCATTTATATATATATATATGTATATATTCCTTTTCATATTATTTTTCATTATAGGCCATTACAAGGTATTAAATATAGTTCCCTGTGCTATACAGTAGGATCTTGTTGTTTACCTATTTTAAATACAATAGTTAGTATCTACAAATCCCAACTCCCAATTTATCCCAGCCCTTCCCCCACCACCCATAACCATTAAGTTTGTTTGCTATGTCTGTGGGCCTGTCTCTGTTTTGTAAATAAGTTCACTTGTTTCTCTTATTTAGATTCCACATATAAGTGGTATCATATGGTATTTTTCTTTCTCTTTCTGGCTTACTCTACTTAGTATGACAATTTCTAGGTCTTTCCATTTTGCTGCAAATGGCATTACCACAACTTCTTTTATCCAGTCATCTGTCAATGGACATTTAGGTTGTTTCCATGTGTTGGCTATTGTAAACAGTGCTGCTATGAACACTGGGGTACATGTATCTTTTCAAATTAGAGTTTCCTCTGGATATATGTCCAGGAGTGGGATTACTGGATAGTAAGCCTAATTTCAGTTTTTAAGGAACATCCATACTGTCCTCCACAGTGGCTGCACTAAACTACATTCCCATTAACAGTGGAGGAGGGTTCCCTTTCCTCCACAGCCTCTCCAGCATTTATCATTTGTGGACTTTTTAATAATGGCCATTCTGACTGGTGTGAGGTGATACCTCATTGTAGTTTTGATTTGCATTTCTCTGATAATTATCGATATTGGGCATTTTTTCATGCGCCCAGTTGGCCATTTGTATATCTTCACGAGAGAAATGTTTGCTTAGGTCTTCTGCCCATTTTTGGATTGGGTTGTTTGTTTTTTGGTAATTGCGTTGAATGAGCTGTTTATATATTCTGGAAATTAAGCCCTTGGCAGTCGTGTCATTTGCAAATGTTTTCTCTCATTCTGTAGGTAGTCTTTTTTGTTTCATTTATGGTTTCCTTTGCTGTGCAAAAGTTTGTAAGTTTAATTAAGTCTCATTTGTCTATTTTTGCTTTTATTTCTATTGCTTCAGCAGACTCCTCTAGAAGAACATTGCTATGACTCACAGAATGTTTTGCCTATGTTCTCTTCTAGGAGGTTTATGGTGTCTTGTCCTATGTTTAAGTCTTAAGCCGTTTTGGTCTTATTTTTGTGTATGGTATGAAGGAGTATTCTAATTTCATTGATTTACATGAGGCTAGGGTCTCTATTTTGCTGTCTCTTGTGGAAGAGTACTGCGCTCTGATCTAGGAGGTAATTCAATTATTGGTAGATCCCACACTCTGGCAACACTAAGGCTGGATTAATTCATTGCAACAATATAAAGATTTCTAAAGGTAAGACTACTTAAATGAGGCATGTGTTCTTCTCACTAAGATGCTCACACAGTCCTGGACGCATTTAAACCTGAAATTCTTGGTCTACATAATGTCCATGAGCTTGTTTGGCAGACGTTCATCCCACTGTCCTCCCCTTTACCCCTCCCTGCAGCACCCCACCCCCTTACTATACCTACTAGACCTATAAGAATAGGGTCTATGCATCTTGAATTTCCATGGGCTCACAAACATAATTGTTAATGCTGACTCGCCTAGAGCGCATTATCTGTAATCCTAGAGGGGATATAATAAGAATAAATAAGGAAATCTGAAAGAGAAAAACATTTCTGAAAATCTTTCATTCTAAGCTCTCAGCAACTCTTTCTTTCCTTTGATTTAGAAATGACTGCAAGTGCCAGTGAAAAACATATCAGCAACAGCAGGGCTGCTTTTCTTTTTGCACAAATGAGAGTGAGAGGAAATCCCCAACTGGGTTGGATTATTCAAATCAGCCATAACTCAAAACCCTTCACAATGAGCTCAGGAATTTATTATGTGATTTATTACACAACTGGTGTATTATATTTCTAATTAATTTTTTCTTAGACTAATGCTAAAATGAATTTGCCCTTCCTGAGAACTCCTACATGTCAGCCAATTCAACCAAGCACAGGAGTACAAAAAAGAAGGTGATATAAAACTACAACTATCTTCTTGGTAAACAATCAGATAAAACATTTACATGAAATTGATAAAGAATAGGTAAAATTCAATGTTTTAGAAAACAATTATTCTACTTTTATGCCCATGAAATAAATACCTTTGCAGGGCAACGTATGAATAAGATTGAGTTAAGATAATATCAATTTCTCTTTTAGAAAGAAATGACCCTCTTGTGCATTGTTTAACTATTTTAGGGAAAATGCAGGTGTGCAAAAAGAGCATCTCTCCTTTTTTTTTTTAAATGGATACAAGTGATTTTATTTATTTCCATAATGCTATTTAAAGAAAAAATAGAATTGCTTCAAAATTTTTAGGGAACACTTTTCCTACTAGCTTCAAATAGCTGCTTCATCCACTTAACATCTGATAATAAAATAAAAATAACACACAGTCTCCAGGTGAAACTTTTTCCTAAGATTAAAAAAACAATACAGAATGTCTTACAGAGGTAAACCCCTAGAAATAAGCTATTTCCGTTTCTGCTATAGGATAGAAATTTTTTCAGAAAGTAACAAACTTTCAAGACACATTTCCTCATAAAGGGGCTTCTGTCAGGGTCAGCTTTTCATACTCATTCCCCTAACATCAGCAGCCCCTTTACCTAAATAAAATGTAGGAGATATTTTTCTATTTTAGAAACAAATCTTTGCCAATGGGAACATTTAATGTAATTAACAAATATATTTAAAGTTATTTAATTAACTTTACTTACTTAAAAAATTAAGTCACTCTATATTGAAAACTATGGAGTCTGTTCCTGTGTTTGCATTACCAGAAAAAGATGGCAAACTGATACAAAGATTTGTTTTAAAATATAAAAATGGCAAACATCATAACCTTGAGAATCAGGACATTTCCTACAGCTGAACAGAAAGCACAGACTTGGTCCATTTTCAAAACATACTTCCCGTATCTCCTACCTGTATTACACATTAAAATTCTCCAAAGACAGGATTGTGTACAAAAATAAGGCATCTGAAAAACCTAAACCATAAAAATTTCAGGTCAACTTCTATCCAAGGAATAAGATTATCTAAGATTTCCTCACCAACTTAATAAAAAGTTAAGCAAATAAGTTCAACATACATTTTTGAACACAATTCAAAAAACCTTGAAGAAAAAAAGACCAGTAGATGAGCCTGAGGATGGTCTTCTCTGAAAGCCATTACTCTCTCTCCTAAGTGGTCTCAAATTCTCTCCCATTTCAGCATTTCTAACCTGAACTCCAACAACTACCCCATATGAACACAATAATCCAGTCACGCTTGCTTTTATTTAGTACCTCTTGAATGTACTTTGAGCCTCCACTGATGATATGGACCAGACTTTACCTTAAACTATCAGATTTATGGGCTCCTTTCAATATGCAGCACTAATGCCACCTTCTCTCAGAAGCATTAACTGATTTTTCCAGATGAATATGGCCTCTCCCTTTCCGGTCATTTCTGATGACTTTAACTTTTCATAAGAAGTTACAATTTATTAAGTCAAGCAAGCAAGCAAGGAAGCAAGGAAGAAAGGAAGCAAGAAAGAAAGAGAGAAAGAAAGAAGGAAAAGAAGGAAATGAAGGAGCCTGGAATGATATTTCTCTATAGTATTATGCTAAATAAACAAATAAAAAGCGAATACTTCTCCACATGTATTGGGTTCTCAGCTAATATTTGTTGAGTGAATAAAACTGACCTGAGAAAGATTGCTATCTAAAAGTATTGTCAAGATGCTGATTGTTTACTTATTGCTTGCCTGCTATAACAATAAACACTGCAGTTCTCCATTTAGCCAATTAATTAATTTGTAATTAGCTAAAATAGCTAATTTAGCCAACATTGCATGTCAGGGCATGCATCATATATTTGATGAATCTAGAATACATAAGATAGAATCTCTTGCATTCAGTGACATGATAAATACAATTCTGCCTCTTAGCTAGACTCATATTTCTTCCTAATGTGTCTTAAGATCTTAAGGTGATCAGTTTTTAGAGCCATCACAGCCTGACCACTGTTGGTAAGTAAGGTTGTTCTAGATTATGACTGATATCCCTAGACCAGTTAGACTTTTCTCCTACTTTAGAATCTGCGACCTTAAAAAAAGACCTTGAGAGTTCATTTAATCCACACCCTGGCTTAGTCAATCAAGATGTGACAGGTAAGTCTATCCTAACTTTTAAGGCAGTGAGAAAAGCAAGTTTCACAGTTTCTCATGATAATTTATTCCATTTTAAGGGTTTCACTACCTGGAAAAGATACTGTCCTTCTATCTAATTAATGTAGAACACAGAGGAAATGAGGAGAGAAAGAAACTATTCTTTAATAATTACATTGAATATTCAAGGCAGAATACTAATGGCTTTTTACATGTATATATTAAGCAATCTTTGAAAAAGCCAATGAGATTTATGCCACTTTTATAAATCAGAAAATTAAGAATTGAAGACTGCATGCATCATGCTGAAAATTATACAGCTAATAAAGAATAACTTAAATTCTCTAAAGAAAACTATTGTATTCAAAGAAAAGAGAATGGCAGAAGCCCTCAATTCTCTTACATTTTTCCGAAACTATTTGAGAGTCCCCTCTTCTGGACAATGAACTAGTCCAGACACACACTTCTCCCCAGCCTTGTTCCCTCATATTCTCCTCTTTTCCTTGGGAAACCCAGAGCCTGTAAGAGGCATCTCTACATATTCATCAACTTATCTATATATTTGACAAAATTTATTCAGTACTAATTACATATCTGCAATTTCAACAAGCTCAGATACACTCGCCAATAAAATGTGCATTCCCCTCTTTAGGAAACTAAAGACGGGAAAGACAGACAGTAAAAGAATTAATCACATTAAGATATAATTGCTAGCTATGCCAAGCAAAAGAAAGAACAAAAATATATATAGGGTGTTCTCAAGTAATATAAGAAGACAACCTACATAAGATTGGAAGGTTAGAAAAGACCTCCTAGGGAAGATGACATTTAAACTGGAGAATAAATAAGAGTTAACCTGGGGGTTTAATGTAAGGAAAGCATTAATGAGGGGGAAAGAAAACAGTCCAAATATAGGAAATGGAGTGTATAAAAACCTAAACAAAAAAAAAATTGAATATAATAGAGGAATAGAGAAGTCAGTATCTAAAGCATACTTATTAAGGCAGAGTGGTACAAAATATGGCAAAGAAGAAGGCAGCAGGGGCCGCACAGGGAGGAAGAAGTGTGTCTTCCAATTCAGTGGGGCAGGAAGCCATTGATATGTTTTGAGTAGAGGTGTGACATGATATAACCTAAGTTTTTAAGTGATTACTCTAGAAACATGGCAGATATTTATACCTAAATCCTACTAAAACAAAAATAAAATACATTTTTAAAGTCCATAAACCTGTAAGGACAAAGAACAGGAGAAAAATGTGATGACAGCAAAATTTGGAATCTGGAAATCCGAAGGATAAGTGATGACTGATTTTGAGCAACTAGAGAGCTAATTCTAAGTCACAAGAGGTGAAAAGGGTAAAATAATTCGATTTGCACTTCAGAATTCCCCCAGTACTCCAATACTTCTGGAAGAAGTATGAGAATGGTGTCAGAAACAGAAAAACATGTTGGAGAAAAACTGCCGGCTCCCATCCCACCATAGACCCCTGCTACAGTTCCCCTCCTCCATTTCAGCACAGCCAGGCCACTGTCCCCCTTGCACTCCCATGCTCACCAGAAACAGGAAGTATATTCTCTAGAGAAATTCTAATAGTCTCTCAACTAGCAGACGATGGGCAGACATACCAGACAGAACATAGGGGGACTAATGAAAGTTTACGTATGGAGTATCAAGACTATACCTTTCTTGAAGTAAGCCAAAAAGAGAAAGAAAAATACCATATGATATCACTTATCTGTGGAATCTAAAAAAAGAAAAAAGAAGACACTAATGAACTTATCTGCAAAACAGACTCACAGACATAGTAAACAAACTTATGGTTACCAGAGGTGAAAAGAGGTGGCAAGGGATAAATTGAGAGTTTGGGATTTGCAGATACCAACTACTATATATAAAATAGATAGATAAAAACAAATTTCTTCTGTATAGCACAGGGAATTATATTCAGTTTCTTGTAGTAACCTATAATGAAAAGAATATGAAAACATATGTATGTATATGTATGACTGAAACATTATGCTGTACACCAGAAACTGGCACATTGTAAACTGGCTACATGTCAATTTAAAAAAAAAAAAGACTTCACTTTTCTTCATTCTGTTCCTTGAGCACTGACCAGGTAGTCTGTTTGCCACAGTCTAAAGTAGATCTTATATCTTCTAATCCAAGTGATTGAAAGATTCTACTCTGTAGAATCAGAGTAGAGATTTATAGATTGTGGTATTGGAAGTTTTCCAATGAAGCAGCCCTGCTGGATCACCCTATAGTGACAACCTCAGGTGATAATTCCATCACATGCAATACCTCCCTATAGTACTTAGTACTGTCCTGTCCTGTATGACCAGAAAGCCAAAAAGCACTAGACATCCTAAAAAATCATTTAATGTGAAAGACAGTGACTAACATCACAAACAGAAGTAAGGAATTTGGAGGAAAGGCAAGCTTGTGAAGAGGCTGAAAAATCACACACACACACACACACACACACACACACATCTTATTACCATCCTCTTCGAGTGAAGAGAAAAATACTCACAAAGCTGTAACTGAATGTTATACAAATTGAAAATCAGACAGAAAAAAGAGCTCATGGAAGTGAATAACACAGAAGAAATGAGAAACTCAATAGAACTGTTAGGAAATGAAATTGATTAAATCATGAAAGAAAAGCACGTTAAGAAAAGGCAATGAAAAATTGGAGAAAATATAAGAAAATTGGTTCATTATTCAAGTATGTTCAACATGAATAACGGGAGTTCTATGAAGAACATTACAGGAAAAATAGGAAGGGATAAAATAATAAGCGATTCAAGAAATTTTTCCAGGCCAAAAAATTTTGTCATTAAAAGAGCTCACCATATATTCAGAAAAAAAAAAAAAAAAGAAAAAGGATGAAATGGATTCTTGTTAAAATATATAATTCAGAATATAAAAATAGATTATAAAAACAGAGTTCTATATAGCACAGGGAACAATATTCAATATCTTGTAATAACCTTTTATGAAAAAGAATATGAAAACCAATATATGTATGTATATGCATGACTGGGACATTATGCTGTATACCAGAGATTGACACATTGTTACTGACTGTATGTCTATATATATATATACACACACACATATATATATATGTGTATATATATAAACACACACACATAATCCAGAAATTTTAAAACAATAGGTCAAAAAGAAGATCCTAACAATCTCCCTGAGGAGGATAAACTTGGGCATCATAGTATTTTTTATGGATTTTAATTTTAATGGATTAAAATGGCTTCAGATTTCTCAAAAACACATGAATATAGAAAGCTGGTATATCTGTTTTCTATTGCTGCATAACCAGTTACCAAAACTAAGAATTGTAAAACAACACTTGTTTATTACTTCACAGTTTTGTAGGTCAGAAGTCCACCAGGCATGTCTGGATTCTCCACTCAGATCAAAATCAAGGTGCCAGTTGAATTCAGTATTCATTTAAGAGGCAGCAGGGAAAATCTGCTTCCAGGCCCACTGTTGTTGGCAGAATTCAGTTGCTTTTGGTGGTAGGGCCGAGGTCCTGGTTTCCTTGCTAGTTGTCCTCCAAGGACTGCTCTCAACTCCTAGAGTTCACTCCCATTCCTTACCACATGGCCTCCTCCAGTTTTAAATCAGCAACAGTGCACTGAAAGTTTCTCCCACTTCAAATGTTTGTCTTCCTCTTCTGTGATCATCCAAAGAAAATATTGTGCTTTTAAAGGGCTCATGTGATTGGGTCAGGACCACCAAATAATCTTCCTGTCTTAAAGTCAACTGATTTGGGACCCTAATTACATCTGCAAAATTTCTTTATTGCCATCCCTAAACTAGTGTTTGATTAAGTAACTGGGAGATAGTGTTAAAAAAACGTTGATCCATGACAGTGTTAAAACAGTAAGGCAGGCTGTTCAGGACTATCATGAAAGGCAGAGGATGAAAGAATATTGAGAAGAATATTGAGAATACTGAGGAAAGCCTAGATTGCCTTGAAGAAATTGTAAGTAAAGGTGAACTAAATAAATCTTCATATTCCATAGTTTAAGGACAAAAGATAATGGTTGACAAAACAAGAAGGAAAAGCAAAAGATAAAACTGAAAAAACAAAGTATCATAATTATTAGGTAGAGAGTTATAGCTAAAAACCATAACTGAAAAGTTTAAAAGGTGGTTGCTTTCCTTGAAACTGGAAGTGAGAAATTACTTCCATTCTGTTTCGTGTGTCTTTGTTTTGTTTTGCTCTCTTATAAACTTCATAGAATAATTTGATCCTTTAAACTAAATATATGTATATCTTTCATAAAAATTGTTTAAAAACTGAATGTAAAGATTGCCCTGGCTGCTTGATGAAAAATGGGTTGAAGGTTAAGAGGCTATTACAGAGATGCAACATGAAGTGATAGTAGCATTAAGTGGCATCACCACTGGTGATGATGCTGAAGACAAGGGGGTGTTTAGATTAAACGTGAAACATGAGGAATATGATGTTAAAAGTGACTTCCAGGTTTGTGCATGAAGGACTGTATGAGAAAAGGTCTTTACTGAGATAGGGGTTATGTTCTAACTAGAGGATTTGAAGTAAACAACTTGGGGCGGGGGCAGGAGGGGAATGCCATACTTGCCAGATTTCTGTGAAACTCTGGTGGGAAGATTTCACATACACATCCACATAGATGAGAGACTCAGAAGAGAATTCTTAACTGGACGCAGATGTGAGGTATTTTGTAATTAAGTATGACTTAAAGATGTGAAAATGGTTAATACCACTTTTATACAGTAGAGACAGATAAAAGATGAAAATCAAAGGCTATATTGTAAGAAATAAAAACATACAAAAGAAGAAAATGAGACACAAATAAACACTAACCAAGAGGGGCCAGAGAAGGAGAAAGGAAATGAGAAAAAATGTAGAACCATGGAAGCCAAGATTAAACTGTGTTCAAATAAACGGACACGTTAAATACTTGTTAAATGTTGTGTAGGGTTAATACTGAAAAGAGTTTATCACATTAAGCAGCATGAATGTGTGTTTGCTTGGCCCTGCTGTTTTAGTGGAGCAGTAGGTGGACAAGCCAGATTAAAGCGGGTTGAAAGTGAAAGGAAAGGAGGAATGGAACTTTCACGACTGTAGGGAAATGTTCCAAGGAGTTTGGCTATAAAAGATGAGTATATACGCAAGGCAACTTCTGGAGGGATTATGTGGTTCAAGGGGATTATTTTAAATTGGATGACAACAGCGGGTGTGAATACTGATGAGAAGTATTCAGCAGCAAGCTGGCTGAGGGGTGAGAACCCTGATAAAACTGAATTATGTGCCAATGGATCGGAACTTTGATAGGAGAGAGTTTATTAGTCCTTTGTAACAAGAGGGAAGAATGAAAGAATGGGTATTGCAAATGCAGGTGTATTTATAGAGCGTTGTGAAGACAGAGGAGTTCCCATTTGCTAATTTCTCTTGGATGTAAAAGAAACAGTCATTAACTTAGAATGATAATGGAGGTAAAGTTGGAGGTGTGAAGAAAATAAATGTACTAAGGTAGGCTGCAAGGCACTTTTGAAACTTCATTTGAGATTGATAATGGTAAATATAACCTGATATAATTATGACAATATGCTAACAGCCGATAACTAACAACAATGGGGGAGAGTTATTTAGATGAATTCTGTATATCTTAAGGGATCAGGGAATTCTTTTTACAGGAAGAGAAGTAAAGTTTTAGAAAATTTCCCCCACACTTTGAGCCTGATATACACAACCCAACACGTCTAAGCATATCTAACTTAACAAGAGCTAGGTATCTGATCCAAAATCAGCAGTTCAGTTCTCTCTCCTGGAAATTTCCATTTGGGAAACTGAATTACTCAACTGTGTGAAGCTGAACTGAAAGCTCTGACAGTCTGGGAGCCGAGGCTGCCATGAGATAGTCATGATGAGTCAAGAATGCAATGAAGACGGGAGAGTATAGCTCAGTGGTAGAGCGTGTGCTTATCATGCACAAGGTCCTGGGTTCCATCCCCAGCACTTCCATTAAAATAAATAAGTAAATAAATAAACCTAGTGACTCCCCCCCGAAAACAACAAGAAAGAATATAATGATATGTAAGCAGAGAGAGCTGGGCCATAGAGAGAAGCAGGAGACTCAAGCTGACATGCATGAAGAAGAGATTAAAAAAACATGCGTCCCAGAAAGGCTGAATGAATAGTCTGGGCTTCCATGAGGTTGCTATCATTAAAATATAGCTGATTTCAGGTAAGTTTTCACTGGTTCCTATTCCATGCAACAAAGCACCCTTACTTAGATAAGAAAATTAGGAGGTTTTCATCCTGGCTATATTTATTTCAATACTATGTTGATATTTATATCAACCATAGAAGTTGATATAAAATTTATCTAGACCCGTATAGAATATATAAATAAAGGAACAGTTTTTTCACATAGGAATAGAGATAACTCATTTTCAGTGGACTGAAATGAGAAAGGATAAGGAAAATTCTTTTTTCCCCCTGTTTGTTTATTTGTTTGTTTTTAATAACCCTGTTCTGTCAGTATTTCCCAAAGTAATGTGTAGATAATCTTGTTCTCTCTTTTGGTTCCTAACGACTTTAGCATTGCTGACACCTGTGCTTTAAAAGATCTTTTGGATGTGTGTTATATTTACCTAGAACACAATATTTTACCTGTCATTTAAAATAACTGAAAATCAACCCACAGTTTTAATTACAATTGACACACATTATCCTCAATTCAGGCTGTTAGCAGTGATTTATTTGTGTAGCTAAACAAGAAACTGAAAAGAAAACTGCAAAGCATTCCAAAGAAATAGATGTTGGTTGGATGTTTGGTTCAAAGTGTAATTACTGAGAGTACATATACTGGGATGCAAAAGGCTGCTAAATGGACATATAAATATTAATGAAAAAGATAAAATACTATTATTCATAAAATATTACCATAAATAATATAAGACTTGAGGGGGAAAACGATATAAGATTTTGTAAAGATTGAAATTCAAAATGATATCTGAGAGAAAGTATTGCAGAAATACTTCTTGGAATGGGGTAATTTTATGTCCATGTATTGCTACTTCAATCATGAATTACTTCATTTACTCTCAAAAAGCATTTTAGAATCTCCATATGTGCTTTTTCTAATAGATGAAATAATTGCAAAGTTTTACATAAGAATATCATTGTCAAGTTAATATTTGGTGAAATTAGTATTTGGTGAAATTAATAATTGGTGAATATTTGGTGAAATTAATTAATTTCAGATTTCAATAACAAAGAATACAGTGAGATAATTCTCCTCTAACTCAAGATTAAACATCACCTCTAAAATCTCTATAGATTTTATTCTTAACATCCAGACCTAAAAATAATTTATACATATGTAGCTGTGTTAGGAGTATCATCATCACACAATAACTTAATAGAAATTCAAATTCTCAGCCCTCAGCCCCTGATCTATTTTAACAAAGTGATTCTGTTGCATGCAAAGTTTCAGAATCACTGCAGGCATGAACTTTAAATCAACAGGGGTTTCATTATGAAGATAGAGGAGTTGTAACCTGAAAAATATCAGTGATACGAAGAGAAGCCCAATCCTGACCCCCTCACCCGCCCCCAGGTACTAGGATGTTGGGAGAAGAGCGGCTTCAAAGACAAATTCAGGAAATATTCAGACCTTATTTAAAACTTGAAAGTGGAGGGAACAGTCAGTGAAAGTGTAGAGGTTGGCTGGTGATTTAAACTATAACATGAGTTCCAAGGAAGAGAAAGGAAGAGTTTTCAGAGAAAGGAATATGGTGAAATGGCTCTGGTGAAGAAAACTAGTATGGTAATGATACTATGGGAGAGTAAGAAAACAAATCCATCCTGGGAAATGTATAAAACAATCCGAATATGCTGCCTGCAGACAGCACTCTGTGGTACAAGAGCACTTAAGCACTTAGATTTTAGCAATAAACCCCCTTGTCCATTTGGTTTTACCATGCACTGATTTGGTGCCTTTAGATTAGGTTTGTTTTTTATCTTAGGTTTGATTTAAATCTTTAAAATACAGGGGGAAAATAGTAGTTATTTCACAGAGTTGTCATGGGTATTAATGAGATAATGCTAATGTGTTAAAAAATGACACATACTGCATCATGACTTCAATGAGGGAAAATAAAAAGAGTGAATTCTTTACTTTCTATCATCATACTCAAATTCGTCTAAAATCCCCATTTATGTGGATAGTGGAAGGGATTATGGGTGGAGAAAACTGAACTAGCCAATTAAAATTAATTCAGCTTCTTTTGAATGAATTGGAATCTTTTTAGTGCATACTTAGTGTTTCCAAGCTGTTTATCTTTTCTCCTCCATATGGCGTAGGCGTGTCTCCATGAAGATGGTTAAAGCAGCAGCTGATATGCATACATGTTGCTGTTCAGCCCTCTAAATTCATGGTGTTCTCTGCAGTAGTTCTTGATCACTGGATACTCTGGTGGCAAATGTCCACACCAGTTGAAGCCAGTTAGCATTCAGGCCATTCTCCAGGCACAGACCTACTTTACTGACCAGGTCCCACCTCAGCTTTCATGAGCTCTGCAGATACCGAGTCTTAATCATAACTCTCATCAAGACTAAAGGTTTGATAATCTATCTCTTGGCCTCTGCTGGGGAGCCCCCTTAAACGTTTTATCTTGATAGCCCAAAACAGCTCCACCAGCTCTCAACTCCCAGTTCCAATTCTGAGATCAAATTACAACATCTAGGTCATCAAAGAACCTGAGAGCCGATGGAAACTGGGGTATTCTGGTTACTATCTTTTAAGCACACCATCCTGCCATTTCTCCTCTGGTTCAAAGACACTTATGTAGTGGTCACTTCTCCAGGCAGAAAACTAGGTCTAAGACCCTCAGCTTTTGTCTTCCCACACAACATATTTGGGATGTCTACCACCTCCAGCCCTCCAATGGGACCTCTTCTCCATCCCTTCCTTTAACCATTCAACCCTAAGAACTTGTCCTCCTTTTTCTCACATATATTCTGAGGTCTCTCTGCCTTTAACTTGTAGTAAAAGTTTAGTGATCTGAGCAATCTTGACCTGTCTCTTAACTTGTTTGAAAGGTATAAGTCCCCCTTTTCCCTCAATAAAGCCTGGTTCTATTGTTTCATGGAAGAATTTGAAAGCCAAAGGTAGTCAAAAAAATCATGTGGTGAAAATTGACTTGGATGATACACTTCATATTTTGTCCTTAATGACAGAAAGGCTATGGGGAAATAAAATTTAAATGAGCATGGGAATTAAATTAAATTGGTTTACTGCTTTCAAATATCATCTTTGCTATCTAAGTGATATCTAATGTTTATCACTTAGTAGGTATCAGGCACTATGCTAAGTTCTTTACACATATTATTTCATTTTATCATCACAACAGCTCTCATTTTACAGATGATAAAACTAAGGCATATAGAGGCTAAGCTGTTGATTGATTAATTAAAAGAGCAACAGATTGATTAATTAAAAGAGCCAAGGTTGAATTTAAGCAGTTGTGCACACTAATAGTACTGCTCTTGTTTGGCAACTCTGATGGCTAGAAGTCAGTACATGCTATTTTAAAATAATAATTTAGCATTTTGGCCTACAGATTAGTCTTTTGTGAATTTGGTTAGTTTGAATCCATCAGAGAGATTGATCAATTCTTGGAACACAAAAACATAAAAGAGAACATGGAAAATAAAATGATTACAGCTCCATCTTTAAATAAATTAAATTGCAATTATAATATCCTAATCCCACCAGTTGGCACTACAAAATAAAGTCACATTTCTATTAAATACCAAATTGTAATGGGCTTTCAGCTATGTTTGCCCAAATTGGAATTTAATCATTCTCTTTAGATGTTCAGGTAAGAGTGATCTAAAAGGTTCACAGACAACGTGATTGTGCTATAGAGGGGTGAAAATGAATAACTAACTTTCCAGTGACAATCTTAAATTATATAAAATTGTTAGAAGAGAGTATTTTTGCTACACTATTCCCTTGAAAAAGAAAGTAGCAAAAGAGGACCTTTAAATCCTTCTTTCTAGTTCTCTGTGTAAAATCTATAAAGAAACAGCGAATCTTTATTTAAGGATATATAACACTTTGAGAGAATAAATGGGTTGATATATCATGTTATTCAAAAGCAATTGTACATGTAAAAACATCAGTTCTCCCTCTATTATGCCGTAATTCAATATGATTCAAATGGACTTCTTTGGGAGTCACTAGAAAAAAAAGCGATTTGGAAAAAAATCAATAGATGACTATATCAAAGATAATTCAGAAAGAAAAGACTAATTTGAAGAATCTGGTTATATTAAAAAAGAAAAAAACTCAGTACATTATAAAGAAATAATACATAATATAGGGAAGTACTGTCCCCAGATAAGCAACTATATGAACAATACACATTGGAAAAGATTGCCCAGAAAGAGATGCAATTGTGTGTAAGAATTTATTATACACTAACACAGACATCGCAAATCAAATGAGGAATATTTGGTAAGTAGCTCTGAAACAACTAGCTTCCAATTTTAAGAAACTCAATTGATATTTTATTTCATACATCAAATTCAATTTAAAATGAATTACTCATTTGATATTTGGAAGATGAGATTCTGTTGGGGCGATTATGGAGAATGGACTGAGCAAAGCTGTAGAAAACCAGAGTTGGGAGACTAATAAGCAGACTAAACAAGACATGACAAATAAGAAAGAAGTGGTAAAAGATGATATGAAGTCCAGAAAAACAGAACTTGATGGTGAAAGATATATCTCGAATGCAATTTTCAGACTGTAGGACGCAAATAAATAATGGTTCTTTTAATTGAAATAGGTCAGACTACATGAAGAAAGGCTTATGGAACAAATTCTTTAAGTTCAGCATGTGATGCATGAGATGCACAGGACTGGAGTTGATCATAACAGTCCAGAATTCACATAATATGTCTGAGATGGAAATACAGACTTAGTAGAATTCTGCTTCTACAGAGAATCTGAGGACAAAGAAGTGGATAAAGTGACTCAGAAAGAGGATATAAGTGATAGGAAAGCCAAGCATAGACTCTCACAGTGGTGGCAAGATTACAAGCCAAGTATCGTGTCACAGAAAGCAGAAGAATTGCAATAAGGAGCATGATGTCAAAAATATGAAATACAGCTGAGAAATCTCAGAAGAAGATGTCAAATGAACTGAATTCTCTAAATCGGGCAATTAAGAGTTTTTTGGAGATCCTGGCAAAAAGAGTTCCAAAAGAGCTTAAAGAAAAGGCCACGTTGTAGACAGTTTGGGTATAAGTGATAAAGGATGAGAAATCAGGTGAAAAATGTAATTGAGGAAAAGTTATGTGAAATCACATTTTGCCAAGGAAAAAGAGAAAAAAACAGACTCTCTGAAATTCACGTATGTGTCTGGGTATTGATTAGTACATAGATAAACAGCGTATTTTACAAGCATATGTTTTTCAAAAAATAGTTATTTTTATTTGGACAATTACCACTTTACAGCATACTTAAATCAAATATATAAGCCAAATATTAACTACAGCTCCAAGTCAATCTTGAAATAAAGGACACAATTTTGAGATTTTTCTCATATGATATGCTGTGAGAGTTCAGTTATCATAGGTAACTATATATTTAAATGGCATTAAATTCAGTCTTTTAATTCATGAAACAATCAAATTTTACTCTATAATTCAACGGTTCTTAACTTTTTTTTTTTGAGAAAACACAATGAATAGCCTGATCTTACATTTCCTTGGTACCTGAAAGTCAGTGTTGCTTTGTCTATCTATGGATTCTGATGACAGAAGAGTATTTCATTGTTTTATACTTTGCTGATTTTTTTTCTTAGAAAAAAAATTCTACTATTTGTTTTCTTAAGGAGAGATGAACTACCTTTGAAGTGCCTCCATTCAAATGTATTAAGCAGACATAGATCGCTCATGAGAGATAGCGTAGCAGTCAAAAAAACGGGCCAGGAAAAATGAACTTCTTCTTCCTTAATATAAAATACTACTGATGAACCAAAGACCCTCACAGTCTAGACTTCTTGTTGTTACGAAAGTGAAGAGAATTCCTATTGATCAGGAAGGAAAACGGAACAATCATGTAATATCACTTGATGAGATGTCACTAGAAATACCTGCTGAGATTTGAAGAACCACAATGCTGTGAAAATCTTTGCCTTAACAGAGATGATGAACCTTTGAAGATTTGCAAACATGTTGAGATTTTTCTGGCTTGGAAAAAGTTTTAGTTAAGAAGCAAACTTAGATGAAGAAAGCCAGAAAGAAAGAAAAATGCCGTATGATATCACTTATATGTAGAATCTAAAAAAAAAGGACACAAATGAATTATCTACAAAATAGAAACAGACTTACAGACATAGAAAACAAACTTATGGTTACCAGGGTGTAAAGGAGGTGGGAAGGGATAAACTGGGAATTCAAAAATTGCACCTCCTGGGGAGTGATGGACATGTTAACTATCTTGATTGTAGTGGTGGTTTCATTGGTGTATACATCTATCAAAATTCATCAAATTATACATTTGAAATATGTGTAGTTTACTATACAGGAATCATACCACAATGCAGGTGTTAAAAACAAACAAACAAACAAAAATTAAAAAAAAAAAAAAGAAGAAGAAACAAACATAGAAAAGATAGTGTCCTGACAGAGTCAAGATTTTGGAATTCCAAATGCCTACTACTGATCGTATCTGTTATTAGAAATTCACAAATAAAATTTTAAATAATTTACTACTCTTCAATAATTTCCCAATAAAAATTACCTAAGAGGTAATCCAATAAAATGCTTCAATAAAAATAATGCAATAAAAATGATCTTATTTCTCAAGCAAGAAAATGGTTAGTTTACTTCAATAAATAAGAAGGACATCAGCTTCTTGGGTGAGGTGCAACAGATTCTATAATTAATAGCTTTCAAAAAAGTCCAGTGTCTGCGATTCAGAAGGATATATGAAGATCTTAGAAATACTCATGTATTTTATCCCTAACTTTTTTAATATAATAAATAGAGAATTCATAAGAGAATTAAGGAGAGTTGACAGAAAAAAATGATCAATTTGAACACACACAGACACAAACAACATTTCCTCACACCAAAAATAGCAAAAAGAATAAAATAAGTGGAAATTAAGATGCACACATGACTTAACTATAAAATTTTAAAGATCCTATTAGTGACCATACACCATACATAAAAATCAACATCATATGGAATAAAATTTTACATGTCAAAATTTGTAGGTCTATTAGACCAGTGATCAATTTATTAAAAAAGGTACTTGGTTAAATTTTGCTTCAGACTCCCTATAAAACCTTCATGAGGGCAAATAAGGAAAGAGGGCTGCTTTCATTAGTCCATATTCTGAGGTCAACAATTATTGAGGCATTGATCAAACTCTCTGCTTGATTGGGGAAGCCAAGACGCCATTCACAAGTGCACACTGTTGACTCACCCTAGTAGACAGGCTCTCTTACTCGTTTACCATAGGTTCATCTCTACATTAAAGCTGTGACTTCTTTCTGGAAAAACTTGTGCTTCCTATATTTTGTCTTACCATAACCCAAATAATTTTGTGTATCTTGATAAATGGGAAGATTCTGTTAAGAGGGATTTGGAATTACAATGGGCATTATGAGGAGCTTCTGACATATCAATAATAATACATTTAAGAGGACCTCTAGAAAAGAAGTGAAACAAAAACTAAATAATATATGGTCAATTTTCTTTTATATATGTTATACTGAGGCCTAAAACAAAACACTGATTCCAAGATAGACACTTTAAACAATTTTTTAGCAAGACCAAAGGAAATAAAAAAAAAAAAGTCCTTCCAAACTTCTGAAGTCTTCCCTCCTCGTACCCTTTTTTCTCTCTAGCCAGATTTATCTTTACCCATAAATTATACCACTCGATTCCTTTTGCTATTCCCCCAGATCTTCTAGATAATTTGCCCTTTTCTCAGGATATTTCTCAAACCAAAACCACAATGAGGTATCACCTCACATCTGTTACAATGGCCATTATCAAACAAAAAAAAAATGTCAAGTGTTGGGTAGGATGTGAAGAAAAGGGAACCTTTCTGCATAGTTGATGAAAATGTGAATTGATACAGCTATTATGGGAAAACAGTAAGGAGGTCCCTCAAAATATTAAAAATAGAACTGCCAAAAGATCTAGCAATACCAAGTCTGAGTATTGAAGTACTTGATATTAAGTATCATAACACGTATAAAATCAGTATCTCAAAGAGAATTTTGCACCCCATGTTCACTGCATCATTAGTCATAATACCCAAGATACGGAAACAATCTACATGGTCATCAACCAATGAATGGAAAGAGAAAGTGTAATAGTATTCAGCCATAAAATAGATGAAATCCTGTGATTTGCCACAGCATGGATAAACTGGAGGACATTATGCTAAGTGAAATAAGTCAGACACAGAAATTTGCAATGATACTGTATGATCTCACTTTTATGTGGAATCTAAAAAAGTTTAACTAATAGAAGCAGAGAGCAGAATGGTAGTTGCCAGAGACTGGGGAGTGAGAGAAATAAGGAAATGCTGATCAAAGGGTACAAAGTTCAGTTACCTGAATTTTGCTAAGAGAGTAGATCTTAAGTGGTCTCACCACACACACACATACACATACACACAAATGGTAACTATGTAAGGTGGTAATCATTTCAACAACCAAAAACTTAGCTGTTTCCAGAAATTTATCAGCCAAAAATCTATAAACATGGGCAAAATAATTAATTAATAAACCTCCACGTGTCCAAATTTATTCTTCAAAACTTCTAAAGTTTTTCAACACCCTCTTAAGCTCAAGTCAAAGAAGTTGTAACCTGTTTAAAGAACAATGAACTAATTCTCTTTCTACCTAGCCCCAGCAATGGACAAATTTTACATATTAAAAAGCCCTATAGTCAGGATCCAAATTTTGTCCACATTCAGTGAGTAATTCACACAATGCTAATTCCTTGTTTCCATGTAGTACCTAGCCCCTATTCTCCTCAATCCCACCTGAGGCCAAATTCTTAACAGTAATGTATCTGCACTCAGCTTTATTTAGTGTCCAAATTGATTTTTTTAAAATAGTCAATAATTATTTTCCTTCCCCTGGGAAATCAATATTTCACCTAGACAGTTATATACCAAGGGATTTACTGAAGATATGTCCTACTTCTCCCAAGCCCTGAAAGAAGATCTGAAGAATATACAGACCTTTGTGAAGTCACTTCAATCCAGTAAGGACCTGACTTTTCTTAGGTAGATGTTCCCTTAATATGAGACTCTATACATCTACTCATCAAGCTAGTTAAGGGACACAAAGTTTCTAAGGAAAAAACCCAACTCTGCAAAACAACAGTTCATTCTAGGCCAAGGTCTATCAGCTGAAAGAAGGGCATTAACCAAGAGAAGATCACAAATTATCCTAAATTTTCCAAGATAGACAACTAAAAGACAATTAAGGAAATGTCTTGTATTGAACAGCTAATTGTAGATTTCAAGTACCGAAATTTTTGGAAATAAGAATGCTCCTTTATAATGTGACCAAATCAGACATCTCAGAACCACTCTCCTGGGTCACAGAAATTGAAAAAGTCTAAAAGTCAGCTCAGAATATCTCTTCAACAACTACCTATGTGGTAGGTAAAATCATTACAAACCTTTCTTTTTGTGTACACGTGAAAGGACAGGCCATGCTCAAGGGCTTTAACTCAAAACATGGCACACAACAAAGGACCTACTTACAGCCTAACTAAGCAGGCTATAATAAAGGTTTATTGTCCCTGTCACAGAGAATCTGCAGCTCTGGTAAATTAGAAAAACTATTCAGTTTTAAAACTTATATCCAAAAATCCATCCATGGATATTTACAGCAGCTTTATTCATATTGCCAAAACTTGGAGGCAACCGAAATGTCTTTCAGTAGATAAATGGATAAATAAGCTGTAGTACATCTAGACAATGGAATATTAGTCAGTGCTAGAAAGAAATGAGCTACCAAGCCATGAGAAAACATGGCTTACCCTAAATGCATATTACTAAGTGAAGGAAGCCAATCTGAAAGTCTACATACTGTTTGATTTCAACTACATGACATTCAGGAAAAAGCAAACCTATGAAGAAAGGAAAAAAAAAAAATCAGTGGTTGCCAGGGGGATGGGAGCAAGGGAAAGATGAATCGATGGAACACAGAGCATTTTTAGAGCAATGAAAATACTCTGTGTGATACCATGATGATGGATACATGTCATTATACATTTGTCCAAACCCATAAAATGTACAACACCAAGAGTAAGCCATAATGTAAACTATGGACTTTGGGTGATTATGATGTGTCAGTGTAGGTTCATCAATTGTAACAAATGTACCGCTCTGGTGGGGATGTTGATAATGGAGGATGCTGTGCATGTGTGGGAGCAGTGGATTTGTGGGATATCTATGTACCTTCCCTGAAATTTTGCTGTGAACTGAAACTGCTCTAAAAAAGTAAAGTCTTAATTCTAAAAAGCCTATTCAGTTTTGATGCTAAAATCACCATCAAACTTGATGGCATCATATGTATACAATGTCTATTGCTAACTGAAATTATTCAAAAATATTGTTTAAATGTGATATCTGATTAAATATAAAATATTTATACTTCTCTTTCTCCTATTAAACATACATCTATACTTTCAACTCAGCAAGCTTATCATCCTTATCTGATGGAGAATCTAATAACTGCTTCTGTAGCTCAGGAATTGTCCATTTTCGGAACATATCATTTAGACATTCTCAAACAAACACTTACTTAATATTGTGTATTGATGTGTCTTATCTCATAAATGAAAGGAGAAAATATAAAGTATATATTGAATAACTACCCCAGATTCCATTGTAGAATCCTGCTTCTTAACTAAAGAAATCAACTCGAGTAGCTAAGCTTATAGCCCTTTGTAGGGCATGTCAATTTGATTAATATAAAAGGCTAAATATAATCACAGACAGCTGATAGGATTTTATACTTCACGACTTCAAAATTAACTATGGGAAAAAGGAACATCCTTAATCGCCTCAGGTACTCCTATAAAAACTGGACAACAAATACATGAATTGCTTGGTGTTTTATGCTACCTGATGAAATTATGGTTATAAAGGCAAAGACCTACCATAAATGACATAAAAAATGCACCTAGAAGAAATTCTTATGCAGGCCATTATACTAAGCCAGTTATGCTGACTTAAGTCCTGTGCAAACACCTCTTTTAAATCAAAAATAAAAACTCATGGAGAAGTTAAAATATTCCATCCATGAATATGCAACATTTGGCCACCAGTTCTGAAATGAAATACTGAGAATGACTTGATCGTAAGATAAGTTATAGCAAAGCTAGGAAGGCTGAATAGTGGCATAAGATAACCTCAAATGGCCACTTGCTGAAATAACTTAATAAAGTAACTCATGATAAAAGGAACAAATTGTCCACAAAATTAGTTAAACATTGGTGGACAAACTTTTCTCAAGTCCCAATATCAGCTGTAACAGTAAAGTTGCCAGTTGATTGCTAATTCTCTTTAAGCCATTTTTAGGAGCAGTTCATGCTTCTTTCCTGATATTTTAGTCCTACTTATTCTTCTTGCCTTGCCAAGTTGCTTGTTTCCTGTCCAGTGGCTCCGGTAGAAGATTAGATCATTTCTTAGCTTACAAACCCTGGCCACTGTGGTAGTCACATTCTCTTCATCTTCTCACACTTCAGTTGTCCTGAAAGGTGGGTTTGGACTTAATCTGAGTTGCCACCTTTCATGGCAGAATCCACAGAAACTCTAACTCCAGTCTCAACCTGATGACACCCCCAAAAGGCTCTAGCTTCTCATAGATTGAATTTTTTAAATAATAACTTTATTGAGGTATAATTCACATGCCATAAAATTCACCTGTTTAATATGTACAATTCAGTGATTTTCAGTATATTCACAGAATTGCATAACCATCACCTTTATCTAATTTTATAACATTCCCACCACCCATAGTTTGAATTCTAATCTATGAAAGATAAAAAGAGGAGCAACTAGGAGATAAACTGCTCACCTTCCACCCCGTGACAGACTGTTTTGAGATGCAGCGGTTCCAAGTGGCCCCTCTAGAGATGTCCTGCGTGACCACACAACCAGCTGTGATTTCTTGTAACAACTTGTAACACTCAGTAATGCAGCATCTTCTATTTGATTTCCATCCTATCCGCTTCACTTACTCTTTACCATGCTTTCAATTATCTGGGGCCAAAATACCCAATAAAATGTTAGTATGCAAGCTCTCCCCCAGGCTCTGTTTTCCAGAGTATGTGTAAAACACATGGCATTCAAGAACCCCCACATTCTGACTTCCATTCTCTCTCCCTCACACACCATCAGAACATGCTAGTCATTATACTCTAATTCTTTCAGACTATTCTTTTTCCAAGAAGTCCACTTTTTTTCCTATGCTATTGTTTCAGCCTACAATATATATTTTTTCTACGTATCCACCCATAAAGTTTTGTTTTTTTTTTAAGTCCCAGAGAAAAAAATCTATTAGATATTTTAATCACTCTTTCCTCTCACTGACTTCCACTTACACTTCTAGTGAAGTATTTACTGCAGCTTGCCTTGAATCGTAGTCAGATTTTATCAACTGTCCCTATCTCCCGCCAAATGCTAATATTTCTTTGGATGTAGGTTTCTGGTTTATTCTCCTTTGACTTTGTATCCCCCAAGCTTCCTGGCATAATGCCTTGCACATAGTAGGTAATCAACAAATGTTAACTTGAATATTAAGTTCCATAACAGGAAAAACAGTATTTCAAATTGATACACTGGTCTTAATTTCAAATGAGGTTAGTTTTGCTATTAACCATCGTATTTGCCCTCAGGATTTCATGCCACAAAGCCTTTTTAAATCTTCAAAGCATATTTTTTTCAGAAGACCTGAATTATTTCATTATATTTCTCTTAGCATTTGATTTCAAAAACAAAGAGCTATCTATACATTCCATTCTATCCTAGGTAGAATAGCTTAAAAATTATCTGTTTTCAGAAAATATTTTTGAATATATCTCCAAGAAAAGTAAAGAACATGGACATTTAATAAACCATGCAGAAATTCATGCTGCCTGAGAAATATTACAGTTTACCCAGAATATTCTACTTTTCTCAGAAAATTCAGAATCCTTTCCCATATAAATATATTGTCAGGTATTAGCTAACAATGAATTTTAATCAACTCCTAACAAAAAATTTTGAAGTGTTTATTGCCTTGTAGGTTTCCTGCTTTCTCATATTAGACAGACACATATGAAGGGCTGGTTCTCCAGCTACCCGAGCTTGGCCATAAATAGCAGTGGGTATGTAGATTGTTAAATAGTGTTGTGCTAATTGCATTTCATCTAGGAAAGAAAGCAGTGTTTAGTGGAATTTACTAATGTGCTTTATTTTAATTTCCAGGACACCAAAGCAAGCTCAAGTTATTACATTATACTAATAATTAAATGGTGGCTCATCTAAACGATAGCAAACAACTGATGATGGCACTGTGTCATCAGTCTCTGCCTCCTCCACACTACGCAATTCTAATAACCTGCTACTTAGAAGCCTCACACTGAGATGGTAATAAATGGCTTTTGCTTTTAGCAATAAGAATCAAGCCACCCAAGCAGCTGATGCAGGGACTCAAATAATTGAAAGACTGGAGAATCTGAGATCAATTTCAAATCTTTCAGATATTCCAGACACTGATAGGAGTCTGCCTTAAGAATGTTTAGCCCCTCATTCTTAATTTAAAGCCAAAGGTATCTAAGAAAGATCCAAAAATGTTTCAATATAGGGAACGTTAGAATATCAGATAAATTCACAACTGCTAGAGAGGCATTAATTATCTCAAGATAGGTGGATATGCCATTTTAAAGCACATCGTGTGTCCATTAGGGCTATAGATGGTCAGTCCTTCTTTTGGGAAGCCGTGTGAATGGTAACTGAGTCCTCTGAATCTGGGCCACTTTCTCTGGACTAAGTTTTCAGAATCTCAGACTGGATTCAACTTTCACAAATGTTATTTATGACAAAACAGTGATGTTGATGCAAAGGTCAGGATTCTACCAATAAAAACTGCTAATCACATAATATTCATGTTCAATACCCATTCTTGGCACACTTCTTTTCCTTTGTGAAACCTACGTATCTTTCTATCTTCATTCTGCTCTGATGCCCAGGACACCTCTACCTATGGAGATTTTATTCTGAAAATATGAATGTGAGTTCCATGAGAGCAGGGATCATTGTCTGTTTTATCCAATGATAAATACCAAGTACATAATACAGTTCCCAGAACATAACTGATGATCAATAAATATTTGGCAAAGGAAGGCTGGAAAAACAGAAGGATGAAAGGAAGTAATGCAAATGGAAAAAGTTTTATCAACCCATTAATTATTTTTCTTCATGTGCCTGTATTGACTCTTTAACAGCAATATATTATGAAAGAAAAGTTAACATTAAATTATTTTAAATTTAGACATTATAAGATAATTTAGACAACATGGTGGTTAAACAGAGCTTAAGACATTTAATATTTCTTAGGGTTCTTTTAGTCTCTGCTGTTCGTAAGGATGAACATAGTAATTAAATCCATGTCTAACCAATATCAGTGAGACTCCGAAGACCTCCTTGCTTGGGTCTTCCTTTCAGAAAGGTACATGAAGCTAGGTTAGTGTCCCAGTTAAACAAAGAAACTATAGCAGATCAGGCTTTTACAATATACCATTACATGGTGAGGAACGTCTAAGTAGATTCATTACGTATAAGGATTTTATCGCATCTGGTGCATTACTCCAACGGGTGACTGAAATATCACTCTAAGATAAAACCAGACTTAAGCTATATGCTAATTCACTTCTTTCAGCTCTGTTTGGCAGAATGCTTTTTAAAATGATGCCACATTTGCTGTGTGAACATGTTATTTCCCTGAAACACAAATTAATTTCTTATGAACATCACATTCACAAGAATTCCAAGGCATATTTTATGGGGGGGGGGGAGTACAAAGGAATATTAAACTGAGATCAGCCAAAAAAGGGAAAGAAATTAAAGAAATGGTGAGCTTTAAATAAAGTTTTAAAATAAAGTCGTCATGAAATTCATTTCCATTTCTCAATTAAATAAAATATGAAAGTTTTATCCAAAAGATTGCAGTGAACAAATATTAAAACAAATGGATGTAAATCACTGGCTTTAAATTTGTTCTTTTTAGAGGTCAGCAACTCATAGTTCAAGGGTCAAAGCAGCTTACAGTATAAAAACAGCATAAAGTTAGAATGTATAACCTTCAGTGCATAACAGCATAGTACTTCCACTCAGAGTCCCTGGCCTAGAATCAACTCCCCTAGTTTTTGATTATGTGACCTTGAGCAACCTTTCTACTCCAATTTCCACATGCTGCACAATAGAAAGAGGAATATGCTTACTTCTCAGATCTGTGAATACTAACTTAGAACAGTGCCCGGTACACAATAGCAATTCAGAACTAACAGAATATGGCTCATAGATTGAAGGGAAGCCAAACTGGAAGTAATGAGACCACGTGGAGGTCCACTGCATAATCTTGGCAGTCAATGAGCACAACAGTGGCAATGAGAACAGAGAAGAGAAGATTGGTTTAAGAGCTACTTAAGAGTTTCATTCTGCAGGACTTGACAGCTGTTGGAAATGAGTGATGAGATAAAACAGTAAAGGATGATTCTCATATTCCTAACTTGGACAAATGGGCTGATAATTAGTACCAGTTGTACATACCAGAATTCTGAGGGGCTGGTTCCAGAAGAAGGATATAGAGTAAACTCTGAGGTACGTTGAGTCTGTAATGCATATTAAGACTTACAAGCAACGATGTCCAGGAGCAGGTGTTTTATGCACACAGAACTCAAAAGATAGTTCTGGGCCAGAGATATAAATTTGGAATCATGAACATATAAGTAATAGTTAACCCCATGATGTGTGTTAATCAACAAATGCTTATTCAATGCTGACTGTACACCATGCATTGCATTAATAATGGGGAAGTGCCAGTGAGGGGATTTTAAAGGCATCTGCCCTCAAAGAGTCTTCATTTTAGTACATAGGTAGATTTGTACATACATAATTGCACTATAATATATAAAGTAAAATGCTAGGGATATGGATAAAAGGCTGTGGTAGAAACAGAAGTAAAATGTTTCTAACTGGAAAGGGAATATATATATATATTATATATGTATGACTGTATATAAATATGTAATAACTGAATCACTATGCTATACACCAGAAACTAATGCTAAGACTACAGAAATATAACTTGGATAATTCAAAAAACTACCAGATGAATTACTTCCCACAGCTAGTAAGTATAAGAGAAGTGAGAGGGGGCAAATGAACATGGACGGAGCCGGCTAAGTGAGTGTCAAAAAAGTACTGATACACTGACTAGGAAGCATGGTTTCTCTTCATCTGCTATCCTTCATGCTTTTAAGGTTGGACTCTTAAGAAACTGTCACCTTTCATGGCTAATGCATAACAGAAAGAAATAAGGCAGAAGAGAGATGGCAAAATAAGGCTTTGCGAAATGATCGGAGCCCAAATTTTAACACAATGATTGGCAAGTCTGGTCTAAAAGAAGGGCAAATCCCACAGCTGCAAGACAACAATAAACTTTCACACTTTTAAAAGTTAGCAAGTTATATGATTTATATGCATCACCTCAATAATTTGCCAATATTCTTCTAAACTTGGGGGAAAAAAAGGGTTAACTGGCTACAAACAGATGATCCTGTTTTTTTTTTTTTTTTCCTTCTTATTTATTGACAAATGATTTGGGAAAATAGGAAAAACACGTGACAATAGTTTTACTTCTGCTTGTCTTCCTTCCCCAATGCTGATCCTGTAACATGAAATCAGCATTCTTAAAGAGATGCATCTCTTTTAATCCTTGTAGAAGAACTTTTTACTTATGCACACATACGTTGGCTACATCTAATTATGGAAAATAATATCATGTTTGTCATTATATGTAAGCAACACAGAAAATTGTGATCCACATTTGAGATAATGACAATACTAATGGTTATAATATATTAGTCCCTTGCTAATTCAATATAGTAGCAATTTCTTAAAGAATTAAATATCCTATTTTCTAGGAGGACTTTGCCCTGATGTAAGAACCAAAGAAAATAAAATACTTGCTTGCCTTTTAATGGCTTTAGAAACAAGATTGTAAAGAGCCAACTTTGTGTAAAAACTGTGATGTCTCAAGAGAATTTTTACATTTCAACTAATTGGTTTATTATGCCAAACTGTAACATTACACTGAAGTTCCAAGAACTGCCAATATTCCATGTCTAATTGACTCAGACAAAAGCTAATCATTTTGCACACTTTATTTTATATTCTCTACTTCCTGAATTTATTTCTGCCTTTATTTTGGAAAGATACTGACTCCACTGACAAACTTAAGTATAAACATTTTTCTGTAATGTGTAAAATCAAAAATGGTACTTCGTTTTGGTTAAGGACATAATAAATTGCTGTGTCTGATTATGGGATTCTAATCCATACTACAACACTCATTTCAGTGCTTCTTTGAAATCCAGTGGCATCTTCATCAACATATCATCAAAAACCTTAATATTACATAAGGTAAACAAATGAAAACTTTAAAATTTTAAAACTTATATGCTGATTTAATAAAAGTTAAGTTCTATTTGCCGTGGGGGTAATATTTACCCTGTAGTGACAGTGCCTAAATTTTAATCAATTTTAACCTCTAGAAATGACTTATATTGACTGGGCTTAAATATCACCATACTTATAACCAATTCAATTACATTTTGTCATATTGTTACCAACTGTATGATTCTAAAACTGAATTAGACCCATTCAGAACTATAGCTAAAATATGACTGTTCATACCACTTACATTTGTAATATGCGTCAAGCACATCATACAGAATTTGTAAAAGGTAAACATTTTGAGACAAGAGTTTTTCATCTAAAACAAAATAGGATTGATTCCAATATAATATTGTTTACAGTGAAAGGGCTTTTGTTTCACCAGTCATATCTAAAACAAATTACACTTCCAGAATTTAACAAAAAATGAAGATATATATATTGTATACTAGCTGTACATTGTTTAATAGCTCAAAATAAATTCGGCAAATAATTTTTTAAATTCCCAAGCATCAGAATCTGGGTTAAAAGTCATAATTACATGTGTATTAAATTTAGTCTGCAAATTAAAAGTTTACTTAAGACAACGGCAGAACAGACACATAATCACACGTAACTAATGACCATTTACAAAGGTTAATTTTCCTAGATTCCTTTGGGAAATGGGGACGTTCTGAGTGTTACCGAAAAATTGGCCTCTGCACCCTGAAAAGCGAATTCAAACTAGGTGGCAGAGTTTGGGGAGCAAAGAAAAGAGCAGCTTTACTGCTTTGCCCAGCACAGGGAGTCACGGCAGGCTAACGACTTAAAGACTGTGAGCCCATCTTGGGGTTGGGGTCTTGAGGTTTCATAGAAAACCTGGATGGAACAGAAAAGGTGATAACAATCAGGGCATTGTATAGGGTGCTTCATTCTTCTTAACCTCAGTGAATCTTCAAGAGGAACTCTGGAGGGTCTCTCCATTCTTCTGAGATTATCAGCCATTATGTCCTTCCTGGAGTGTAGCCTCTGGGTTAAAGTGATTCTTAGTGAAGAATGAATCAGCAGTTTCCCATCAGGGAAGTCAGTTTGTTAGTTTGCTTTCTACTCCTTCACAGGCTGTTGCTAGAACTCAATTTGCATCTGTACTTTTGAGCTCTCTGGAAGAATATGTGAGGAGGAATTGGGTTGTTACTAAGTCCCAGAAGATATGGAAGTAAGGACTTTCCAAGAAGAAAGACAGACTTGAAACTGTCCCGCAGAGTGAGGGATGGGGGAGGACGAGAAGGAAAGAACAGCTTCTCGAAGTAAAGGCTAAGAATAGCATAGCCTTGAAAAGAAGGTTAACCAATGAGAGATTTATATAGGTGACATATTAGAAAAAGCAAAATGTTAAGCAGGGTTCACTCAGTGCAACACAATGATGTGCCACATCTTAAAAGGGCTTTGAGAAAAGGGTATCTCAAGAGTTGTCTCTCAAAGTGCCATGTAGCCCTAATTTGTCCTGGACCATTTCCATTTATACCCCTTACCCAGCATAACTGAAGGAGAATTACCAAGGAAACCACACCTTGGGTGTTTACAAGATAAAGAGATCAAAAAAGTGACAACCTCTAGCCTATATAGAATTGGTCGCCCGGAGGCACCATGACACCACTCTTAAGTCTTATGATGAGAAAATAATTCTGTTGATTGTTATCAATGCTTTATTGTTTGAGCTATGGCTATAAAATCACCCTACCCCATTCCCAAGGTGAGTTCACAGTTTTGAAGGCACTAGCCTGATGTGAGACCCCTTTGCCTGGCAAAGTAATTAAGCTGTCCCTTTTCTTCTAAGCTCAAGACCCTGTCTCTTGAGTTTCAATTTGGCTCGTCAGGGACAGGGGCTGATCTTTTGGCAACAGAACCTCAGAATCATTAGGTGGCCTTAAGTCATCTATAGTGATGTTGAATTTTAATCTGACCCTCATATTTCTACAAAGGATTTATCTGAACAAGTGAGTATTACAGATTGTTCTTTTCCCCTGCCAACCTATCGGGGGAGTCCAGATTTAATCAATAATTGATGACTAAAATCGTCGAAAGAATCTTTGTGAGGTTGTAGAAAAATGGAATGAGCTACTTTCACAAGCTAGCTAACAAATTGTACATTTTCCTTGCTATCAGCACAACTACATTTTGGATACTCCCTTAAACACAGTTGTGCAACACAACTCCTAACTAGGCCAGTAATGAATAATTTGTTACTTGTCTCCTCACACACTGATCACCACTTTCAGCACCGATACCACTGATCCCCCTAATTCTTACCTGCCTTGCCACACCTTACAAGTGTGACACTGGTGTTTGTTCGTTTATTTCTAAGACATTTCACAACTTCTTAGTACAAGGGATGCAAAAATGCAGCTGTTCTTTCAAACTGTCATCTTTAATTTTCCTCTCTCAAACGGTTTTCTTTCCACTTTGAACTGTGAAATGTATTCTCCTTAATTAAAAATTCTCAACATCTAATTTTAAAGGTATTTTCTATCTAGTCATTCTTATCTCTGAGAAGTTTCATTACATTACCATTTTCCACATCACTTAATGAGAAACACAAGTCATATTCAAATGAGAAAATTAACTATTAAATTTGAAAAGGAGCACTAAAAATTAAATAATTACATGTCTGTCAAAACAAACTTCGAGGACCGATTTGTGAGCTGAAATAATGATCAAAATGAAAAGCTGCATCTCTTCTCTGACATGTACCTAACTTTTCTTCATGTTACTTTATTCTTATAGTCATGATATTTCTCTTACCAAATTCAAACTTTTTATGATTCTCCATATCTTTCTTACTTAATACTCTATTTCTGCCATCATTTCCTGACATCCTCCATCTGTGAAAGCTTCTCCACGTGGATTGATTGGATTAATACCCTACATCTCACTGTCTTTTATATTGTCTCTTAGTCCTAGACCCTAATTGTTTCATTCCATCTTTTCACTTTGGAGCAATTTCTTGGAAATACTACTTAGGCGTCACAGGTCCTGGCTTAAAAATTAGTAGTAACCATAATGCCCAAGTGGTGAGACCAAAAAAGGCCAGTACAACATGAAAGACTGTTCTACTTCCCAACGCTTAGACCAAGAGCTGTATATCCTAAACATTCTCCCACGTTCACCAGCTTTAACCCTCCCTCAATTTGAATCCAAAAATCATTATTAAAAGTTAGTTACTGACAACCAAAGAAGCATGGATATTGTTGGTGAAACTGAGGGTAGGAACCTAAAAGGTACCCCACCCCCAGCCACCACTCTTGAAAAGAGCTTTCTTATTAAGAAGCGATGCGCATTTCTTAACGCTGGCTCTTAATGCTGCTCTACTCTCTTCCCCCAACCCTAGTTTACTAAGATGAAATATCTAGGAAATAAGCAAAAATTATTAGCAAACAATAAAATCTTCTGAACACAGTTCAGGAAAAAGTACCCTGAATTTTCCTAGCTCTTTTTGGACCGGTGTAGTTTGAAAGTATTTCTAATGCCTGCTCTGTGTCATGTTCGGCAAAAAGCCAAAAGAAGATTTCTGATATACTTAAACCCGGGAATATCAAGTGATTGCTATATTCATGTCACATGTTGCCAACCTTTTAATGTAAAAATATTGAGAGTGGCTTGTATATAAGTAGTAATTATTTTTTTCTGATACCTATGATCACATGATTGAGGAAGAAATTAAAGAATAGTCTTACAACATGTAGAGTAAATGTTCTGGATAGAGAATGTGGTTATTGGTCTAAGCACTGATACTCCAATCACTGTATTTTGACTTAGTCAAATCCCATTTCCTCTTCAGCCCCAAAAGCTAAATTAATACACAGCCAAAATGAATAATTAAAAGAACTAATTTACTTTTCTTTTTACTTTGACACCGTAAGAGTTCTGTCCCTTTGTTAAAACTTTCATTACCAGAATTTTTGCCCACTTTTCTATTTCTGTAATGGCAGGCTTATTTTTCCATTTGGCCAAATATATCTGTGTGTGTGTGTATATATATATATATATATCATAAATCCCTTGCTTTCTAGTGGAAAAGGAAGATATACAATGAGCAAGATGTCAGCCCCAAATTCCAGCATCTTAGACTTAATCTTCAATTAAAGGAAATGCTAGTCCATTCAAAGATTTTATTTTAGTACCTAGAAACAATCTTTTGCAGTCATCTATGATTATGTTACTTAAAAACTACAAATGAAAATAAGGAAATGGATTTTTTAAATTTTTACCTTTTTCAAGAAATAAGACTCTAAAAGATGTTACATGACAACACCAAATTCTGACTAGTATGTAGAGTAACAGGAACTCTTATCCATTGCTGGTGGAAATAAAAATGGTACAGTCATTTTGAAAGACGGTGTGGCGGCTTCTTACAAAGCTAAACATACTCTTCCTATACAATCCAGCAATTGTACTCCTTGATATTTACTCAAAGGAGTTGAAAAGTTATGTCCACACAAAAACCTGCACAGAAATATTTACAGAACTTGGAGGCAACTAAGCTGCCCTTCTGCAGGTGAATGGATAAACAAACTGTAGTACACCCAGACAATGGAATATTATTTAGTGCTAAAAAGAAATGAGCTATCAAGCCATGAAAAGATGTGGAGGAAACTAAAATGCATATTACCAAGTGAAAGAAGCCAATCTGAAAAGGCTACATACTGTATGATTTCAACTGTATGATATTTCCGAAAGGACAAAACTATGGAGAGAGTAAAAAAAAAAACAGTGGTTGCCAAGGCTTAAGGGGAAGAAAGGGTTGAATAAACAGAACACAAATAATTTTTAGGGCAGTGAAAGTACTCTATATGATACTATTATAAAAGATACCTGACATTATACATTTGTAAAACCCATAGAATGTAAAATACCAACAGTGAACCCTAATGTAAACTATGGCCTTTGGGTGATAATGATGTGTCAATGTAGGTTCATCAGCTATAACAAATGAACTGCTCTGTTGAGAGCTGGTGATAGTAGAGGACGCTGTGCATGTGTGGAGGCGGCGGATGTACGGAAACTCTCTGTACCTTCTGCTCCATTTTTTTTGCTGTGAACTAAAAAGTGCTCCAAAAATAAATTCTATTTAAAAACACATTTCATTTAAAAGTTTATTGAATAAAGGATATCTTTAATAAGTGCTGGAGCCTAGCACTTATAAACAATGATGAGTGGAGATATAAAAGTGGCGAAAGAAGAAATGTGCTATTCAAGATGATAACAGTGAATTAATTTTTTTTTCAAGTAAGTTTGGGAAACAATTGATTTACTCATAGCAAGTACTTATCATGGCTTTTACTACGTTAGTGTATCTTATAACTATCCATGAGGTTTATATCATTTATATTCTACAAATTTATTTGATAATAAGCTCATTTTTGGTAAGCATTTTTTGAAGCCAGGAACTGGCTGAACATGCTTCTGGAAATGCTCTCATTCACTGTGCTGCTTCCATTCGGTTGTAGGAACTGTCATATTTGATAGATAAAATTCATTCTGCCAATATTCTTGACCACATAAAAATAAATGAAGCAGAATTCCTACCCTTAAGAACCTTATCCTCTGAGTGTGGATGGGGGAGAGGGCAAACATTTACCATACAGCTTAGCAAATGATATGATAAAAATATACACAAATGACAGATTTATAAAATACTTAAGAAGGTATCATTGTTCTAAATCTCAGCTCATCAGACTACAGACTGTGAACCAGGGCTATTCTGCATTGCCAGTTTTTGTAAATACAATTTTATTGGAACACAGCCACACACATTCGTTTATGTATTGTCTATGGCTACTTTTGCAGAGTTGAGTAGTTGTGACAGGCCACCTGGCCCACAAAGCCTCAAATATTTATTATCTAGCCCTTTACAGAAAAAGTTGGCCAAATAGAGAGATGTAAAAATAACTCACTCTTAGCCATGGGTGCCCTAACTGGAGGAAATATGGAGCCTTATGGAAAGTTGGCTAGTTAATAGAGAATAAATTGTTTCATCAGAGATTTTGTATGTTCTGTAAAACATGGACTAATATTGATGCATTCTAATGTGGTAGGGTGATCCCCTGTTCAGAAGGCAGGAAACTCACCTCCTTATTTTCCTAATGTAAAATAATCTTTGGATTACAGAATCTAAATTTTCTGCTGGTTCTAAAACGTTATATTTATTTTCATTTAACACCTACCCTGTCTAGAGCTTCTATGCATATATTATAGCTACTTGAATACTGGATTTTCATTTTATTGAGGGCAAATTATTAACAGTTGTGCTCTACATGCAGTAAAATTTTAAAAATAATAAATAGGATACTAGACTAAAATCAAGAAAGATTTTAAACACTGATGCTTGCTTTTTTTTTTTTTCCACTTCATAGAAATAAACTGATTTTTTAAAAAGTATTCTTAGGTAAAAGGCCAAAGAGTCTTTTCTTGGGAAACTTTTGTACAAGGGACTAGAAGAATTGTTAGCTATGTTACAAAAAGTAAGTCCACTATTATTATTTTTTTCAAATAGCAATTAGGGATTTTTTACCCCTACCTGAAACTATCAAAGTTACAATTTTTAATAGTCAGAAATACCAGTAGAATACAACAACTTGTTTCATTTATTGAATTTACTGGCCATTTCACTTAACCGTCCATTTGCTTAGGTAAATTATTTTGGCATCATGATGTTAAATCTGTGTTCTTTTCTCCCTTGGTTGTTATGCTGTCGCTTTTCATTTACATCCTTAGATTCAAAGAATCATTGTAAATGCATGAATAATGCAACTCTAGCTATGAAAGCATTCAGTGTCTTTAATTAAATTTACTTGCCTGAAGCATATGATATGTTTTGAAGTATCAGTAATAATGGTATTCCACTTTAAGACACCTGGTGCTTTAATTTTTCATCTTTCATTAAACATCTCATAAAGAAGCCAGAGATTTTTTCATTATAATAAGCTCAGGCTAATTTTAAGACACCATCTAAATAAATAAATTTTAGACCTCCTGACTATGTCTTTCTAAAGGATTTATTTCAACAAGCACTGTACTTTAAAAAGTTAAAACAAAATTTAAGTATAGCATGTAATTCCTATTTTCATCTTGATTCTGATTATTATAAAAAAAATCAGAGAATATCTATTTTATCAATAGCAGAATCTTAACACAGACTGATAATCTGATTCCTGTTTCATTCTAGTCTCTTCTTTATGAGCACCTACTCAAAGCTTAAGCCATGCTCTTTGAAACAGCAGTTAAGTGTGGTGCAGTTGGAACACTCGAGACTGAAAATCCAGTCTGTCTTCTGCCTGTGCTTTCCTGTCATGCCTTGGAAATCAGTAGAGATGACTGGTCTCTCTGAGCCATTTATGTCATCCGTTAATTAAATAAATTCAATAATATCATATATTTTAAAATTCATAAACCTCTCAGTTTGAGGGAACTTTTTCACAGCTTATTACATGCATTCCTATATTGACATGATTTTCATGATTATTCATGCAAAATTTTGCAATTACTTATCTTTTGTAGTCATGTTTCTATTAATGTATTTTCAATTATTCAAGTTTTTACTTAATATTTTATTGTAATAGCCTCATATGTTCACCTTATGATTTTTTCACAATCAATTTGAAATGATCAAGCATACTTAAATTGGCCGTTCTCTTTTTCTCTTATCTCAAGTTTGACCTCAAATAAAGCATTATAAATATACTTTCTAGTAGATACTTTTCCTCTTAAATAGACTACGAGTATCAATCATTTTTCTCATTATTGCATGAACCATTTTCTATGCTTGATAAATACTATAGATGCAGAAATTCAAGATGTTCAGTCCATCCTAAACAAGATAAAAAGACAGAAAATCATACTTAGGCACATACAGGCACCAATTACCAAAGATAGAAATGTAAGATATAAGAAAATTCTAACACCAGCCGGAGGGAAAAAGAGACCAAACTCAAAAGAATAAACATAAGAATAAAAGCTAACTTTTCACCAGAAACAACAGAAGCCAGAAGGCAATGAAATGTATATTTAAAGGAGAAGGGAAAGTGTCAATTTAACAAAATCTATCTGGCAAAAATATTCTCCAAAAATGAAAATAAAAAAGACAATTTCAGGTAAACAGAGGCTGAGAGAATCTGATACCAGCTCTTCAGTTTGAAGATAAACGAAACCACTTAAATGCATGTTTGTACAAGAACTGAGGAGCATCTAAAATGATAAATATTTTGTTAAACATAAAGGACTTTCATTCTTTTCACTAGTTTCTTTGAAAGACCTTTGAATTTTAGAGCAAAGTTACATTGTATTGCAGGATATATAGCATATGTATTCATAAAGTAAAAGAAACCTAGAGCACATAGGATGGGAAGGAGTTAAATGAAAATATACCACTAGTATACACACTGCTATATATAAAACAGATAAACAATAAAGACCTACTGTATAGTACAAGGAACTATACTCAATATCTTGTAATAACTTATAATGGAAAAGAATCTGAAAAAGAATATATGTATGTGTGTGGGTGTATGTCACTGAATCACTTTGCTGTATACCTGAAACTAACATACTATGATAAATTAACTATACTTCAATTAAAATATGGTTACAAAAAAAAAAAAGTATACCACTGGTAAGTTATAACAATGCATCAAGTGGTATATGAATAATATGTAATAAAATCTTGAGTTAAGATATATGTTATAATCTCTAGAAACTCCTCTAAACACACACACATTCAAAAAGATGAATAGGTACAGGTATAAGAGAAAAGTTAAAACTGAATATTTAAACATACTTGATTAAAATAAGAAAAGTAAGGAGTATCAAAGAAAAAAGAACAGAAAAAATAAAATAAGATTAAAAAAAACCTTAACAATGGTCCAACCATATCAATAACTACAATAAATATAAATGGGTTGAGAAAAACCTAATTAAAAGTCAGATGTTATCACAATGAATTAAAAAGAAACAAGATCCAACTACATGTAGTTAACAGAGTAGATGCTTAAATAAAGACACAGTTGTTCGCATGTTAAAGAACGGAAAAAATGTATACAAAGTAAAGACTTACCATGAGAAAGCTGGTGTGTCTAAATATATATGAAAATAAAGAATAAAAACTTGAATTCTGAAAGTATTATCAGAATAATAATTGATATTTCATTATGACAAAAGTGTGAATTCACGAAAAGTTTTAACAATTTTAAATGTGTATGTACTTAACAAAACTTCAGAGAATGTGAAGCAAAAACTGACACAAATAATGCAAGAAATAGACAAACCTGCTATCATGGTTGGAGAAACTACCACTTCTTTCTTATTAATTGTTAGATTGACCCAAAATGTTAATGATATAAGAAAATAATATTATCAACCAACACTGCCTACAAGACATGTATAGAACACCACATCTATATATTAACAGAGCTTGGCAAAAACTTATGGACCCTCCAGAGCAGATCTGAAAGGACATTGGATGAAAATATAAATATAAATCTCAGTTGCTTAAAAAAATTGTACCACCCATTTCAAATATTCTGTTATTAAAGAAGATTATAGTGAGGAAAATTATAGAGATTCCCTACCCATAAGATTCACTTCCCTGAGTTATTCAATCAAACACTAATCTAGGTAGAACTGTGAAAGGGGTTTGCAGATGTAACTAAAGTCTTAAGCCAGTTGACTTTCAGATACAGAGGTTGGGCCTGACTCAGTCGTGTGAGCCATTTAAAAGCATGGCGTCTCCTCTCACTGGCAGCAGGAGAAAACGTAAGAGGGATTCAAAATATAAGAAGGACTCAACAAGTCATCGCTGGTTTGAAGATGGGGGACCACACAAGAAGGCATGCTGCTGACTTTCAAGGGCAGAGGCAGTCCCTAGCTGACAGCAGACGTGAAACTGGGATCTTCAGACCTAAAGACACAGGAACATAGGTGTGGTCTTAAGCTACTAGGTTTGTGACACATTTGTAAGTGTGTTATGCAGCAATAGAAATCAAATACAAAGATATTCACCTTCGTCCCTGTGAAATTAGTTCATTTGAAGACTAGGAATAATTTTTCTCTTATTATAGTAGAAAGGACAGCAGAATTTGGTTTGAATCCCTGCCACACCACTAACTAGCTCAACCTTACCTTGTCTTGGTTTCTATTTGATAAAATATGGATAATAATCTCTATTCTGCAGCATTGTGGTAATGACAGATTAAAAAGGAAACATGCCAGAGTCCTAAACATAGAAGGCAGACAATAATATTAATAATTGTTAACAATATTAATAAAATTATCATCTCCTAGAATAATACATCTTCTGTCTTCCTGAAATACCTCTTCAAATCCATTGTTTTAACTCAAGCAGAAGCTCTGGTGCCCCACATTTGCTTCATGGATTTCACACTGTGTCGTCACACTGAAAGATGCCTTTTGTCAGTAGGTCTTCTAGTATTATCACTGCATCAATCACTCCATGTTTCCACTTCAGTTACTCAATATATTCTGAGCTCTTTGTTAATCTTCATTAGTGTATCACTGACATTCATAACCAATTTAATTCAGATTTTAAATATGTCAAGACTTCCAGTGAGGACACTAATATCTTTTTACCTGTCATTAGTCTCTTTACAGCTAAAATCTCATCAGGAACTCCGCTTTGGAATATTTTTTAATGTCTTTCACTTAAAAATTTACATGGCCAACAGCATAAATTTGACTGTCAGTTGTGACGTCCCTTTATTTTCTTAATGACTAAATTATATTTATTGTAGGGCAATAGTAAAGATTTCTGATAAGAGACTCTCAAAGATTTAAGACATTGATTATATTTCTTGATGGCTTACATGATAAAACTGTACATAATATTCATTTTTGGCTTCCTTTGCATGACTCCTTCTTGGATACTTCCACACCACAATTCAGTCAACATATTCACATGATTTGTGGACTGAAGATGCAATTATTGTTCAGGGCTGACCTTACTACTGGGTTATGTGGAAGTGAGTATCAAAACGTAACTCTAAATCTAGCCCAGTAATGCAATATATCAACTGTGGAACAGGAATATTTGCTGATCCACTGTTAGAAGAGTTAAGCAGTGGTTTTGAGTCTTAGGTACCTGAATGTAATTTCACAGTCGAATTTACTGGCATGGTAACTTCTCAAATCAGATCAGTAAAGCCAGGGAGGAAAAATGAATTACAAGTGAAAACATTATTTTCTTAACAAGTTCACAATATGAATTTGCCCATCCAGACAATCAGCCAAATAGGGGATATCTGTCGATTTGTTGTTCTTCTCTTTCATGTGCCCACTATTAACTCTCTCAATTCTTCCCATCTCTCTCTCTCTCTCTCTTTCTCTCACTCTCTCTCTCTTTCTCCCCTTTCACTTTCAGGCTCATTTTCAGCCTCTGCAGAAATACAAGACTCGCCAAGCCTGTCTGTGCTCCCATGTTCTGTCCCTGTATGTCACCAACTACAATCTGAAGACATGCCTTTAAATCATTTAATGGATTTATCTATGTTTAGCTTACTGACTAAAACAGTAGTAACGAATCCTAGAAATACACCACAGAGTATTGTTTGGCCCCCACTCCCAGACTCTGAGTTACAGGAAGGGAGAGGCCGTTCTTATCCATCTGACTGAAGTCGTTGTTTACAGCATCGTCCATATTCCCAGCCAGGACTCTTTCCTGAGGTGAGCCATGGGTATAGTTTCAGAAGATCCTATTCTTGCCCTGATTAAATAATTGTTGCTTAGAAAGCAGCCTCCACTCTCCAACTGAAAGCATTTTTGTTTCCTCTAGTGTATGTTAAGAACTGTGGAGGATTTGATATTTTATCCTCCTTGCAAGCCAACAAGTCATCCTGCTATAGGGTCATAAATGTAAACACCGTCAGAGGACTGAGACACCTGAATCAGAGACAAAGGACATTGACTACTCACAGCAACAGCAGTATCCAAACCATCGATCAGCATCCTTTTGAATTCCTGAGCCCCAGTTCCCACATTCCCACGTGACAATGCAAAGAGAGCCAGTGACCCTTGCACACACCATGGATTACATTACAAGGTGCAACTCTGAGCTTAAGGATCCTGAGTCTTTTATCACGAGCAGTAACTACATTTGCATTTTGTTCTGGAAGAAGATACGTCCTCCGTCTTCCAAGGCTGTTCACTGTACAAATGTCCTTGAAAGCACAGTCCAGGACAATGATAGTCAGTGTCTCTGCTCACAAGATAAAGCAGAAACAGGAGAGATCTATGGAGAACTGTCACCCAAAGGGCATGGAGGTCAAACCCAGGGCAAGGAATTAAAAGTCCACGATTTTAAGCTGGTTTTGCATATCAAATAACTCCTATAAAGAAGTGATTTCTTTGGGGAAAATAATTAGATGTATCCAATGTTTACGTCACTGTAATCAAATTTCATATTTTTTCTTGAACTACATCTCAATTTACTACAACTTAGTATGGCCTTAGAGAAATTTTCCAATTATTGATCTCTGGATGCCAAACAACAGTCAAATGTAAGTTACGTATCTCGGGTGTTTGGCCTTTGTAATATAGACTATTAAGATTTTTGGAAAAGACCCAAATCACTGACTTAATTCTTCAGCATTTATTTGGCATCATGCTGAGTTAGTCTTGACTCATAGAAATTATAACAACAAAGTTTGTTGCAGACACCATGGTCCCAGGCTATTAGAGAAAACTGGTGTCTAAAAAGATAATTTACGATGCCCTTGCAGATAGGTAGTCAATATGCTATGAAATTATCCAGAAAAAGATGGGTCAAAAAATTTATTTTTCAGGAAATGATGGTTGATCTACATCTGAGAAGTGAGTATTTAACCAGGTAAATTAAGAATAATTCTTTCTTCAGTCATGTGAGTCTACTGATAAAACCGTCAAAGGATTCCTTATTTCTGTACGCAAAAATAGTGGCTTTTTAAATTACTATTTCTAGCATGTCCTTTTGGTTCTTTCTTTGACTGTACATCTCTCTGCTTAAATTATCCTTCTGATCTTACATGTTCCTTACAGGAGATTCATCATACTTATTTTAAATTCCTTGTCTGATAATTATAACATCTTTGTCATATTTGAGTCTGGACCTGATGATCATTTGGCCAAATAAGACTGGGGTATTTTGCCTTTTTTATGCCTTGTAATGTTTTGCTGAAATCCAAGCGTGATGTATTAGGTAATAGGAACTGAGGCCTTTAACAAGAGGTTTTATGTTAATCTGGCTGAGAGTTGGGGTATGTTAATGTTTGTTCCAGAGGCTTTAAATTCCTCGAATGTCCTTGTTTTTCTCTCCTCTGTTGTCTCGGGTTTCCCTAAGAACTCCTTAAATAGAGACTGGGCCTTACCAACTCTTTGCGCTGTAATTCAGTCATTGTTCTAGTCTTGTTGATGTGCTGGTAAGAAATGGACATGGGGAGAACGCTATAATTTTCTGATTAAGTCACAGTATTCAGTGGACCTATATCTTGGAGTTGTGATCTTCAGAAATGTTTCATCAGTGAGATAGATTTCCCCCCTTTGCTTCCTATTGCCTTCCCTGGCTGCAACATTCCCAATATACTTCCTTCAGTCCCTGACCTGAGTTGATTGTTTTCCTTCCCTTAAGTTAGACAGGAAAGCTGGAGGGCCTGGAGTGGAGGGTTCCCTTCCACTGGGATGAGGCTCTGGCAAAATCCTTTCCCCCGTGTAGACTTTCGTCAAGAAGGTTCTGAGTGTATTCTTCAGTGATTACCCCTCCATTCACCCTGCCAGATTCATAACAGAATCTTTTCAGATCCTTCTTAGTTTTCTCCTGGTTCCAACAAAAGTTACTGATTTTCAGCATTTCCAACTATTTCTTATTATACGGATGGAAATGACAGCTTCCAAGTTGTTTACATGTCAGAGCTAAAACTAGATGTCCACTCTGTCCATTTTTTAAGTATTATGGTATTTAACTTTTTGTTATTAAAAATACAAACACGCAGAAAAGTCAAAAGAACAGTAGAAGACAATTACATGTCTACAGATAGCACTTAAATTTAAAAACTGTTTATACATCACCATGTTTGTTTCAATTACTTTTTCAGTTTTTTTTTTAAGTAAATTGTTATGATATTTCACCCCAACTAAGTTGTTTCTTACATATTGGCAACACTACTATCCTACGTAACAAAACTGACAGTAATCTCCAAATAGCATCTAATTACCGGCCCATATTCAGATATTCCCAAGAGCCCCAACCAATACAGTTTATTAGTCTAAACCAATAATCAGTCAAGAGCTATGACTTGTGTTTGGCTGTTTTAGCTTTTAAATGCATTTTAATCCAGAACAGACTTTTTGTGACGGCGTCCACTGTTGAAGATAAAAGGTCAGTTGTTCTTGAGAACGTCTCATGTCTTGGATTTGCCTATCTGTGTTCCTGTGGTATTGTTTAACTTTTTTTCAGTTGTCTATCTTTTCCATAAACTGGAAGTTAGACTAGAAATAAGTTTTGCTTAGAATCATTTCAGCAACTGTATTTCATATCCATAATGTCAGAAAGTACCTAAAACCAGCAGCTCTGCTATTAGTGATGCTGTAATTAGTCAATGTGTGGAGATGGGAACAGCCAGCACTCTCAATGGAAGCATTCTACTTTTCCTGTGACAACCAGTAAGTAACCTGTTCCCTCCCTATCCTTTCCCAGGGGTCCAGGTCCTGCCGGGGAGAACTTCCCAAGTCCCCACTTTCCCCAGATTAGCCCAAGGACAGCTGTGCAGGTGGTGGTCTGCTAAACTAAATTCTATTTTACTGGAAGAAGAGGACCTTTTATCTAATTCTCATAAGTGTACCTTGTAGGGCAGTGACTGTCCAGACACTTACATATGGCTGACTTCCATTTTTGGAAGATCACCTTTCTGCAGTGTGAAAAACAGATTTGAGCATAAGTAGACAGAAAGTATAGATTCAAGAAAAATATACTCAGCCCAAATGAAGATGATGGAGGCCTTGAATAGATGAGTACTTGTAGAAATTGGACAGAGAGAACTTAAGAAATATTTAGATGGTAAATTGATAGATATCTGAGATTTCTGCAAGCAAAAATCTTTATATTTGAAGTTGACATCAAACAGCTCCCTGCCTTTCTAGTGAAACAAGAAACCAAAATACCACAAGGAATAAACTAAAGGCAGAATTTCTGAGTGGATCATAGATATCGTATTTGTGACACTAAATAGTTCAAGCTTATTCAAAACTTTAACATTAAATTTAAAGTAAGGTTACAGTTAATTCAAGTACAGAATATATACAATTCAAGTACATAGTCATGGAGTTTCTCTTATTCATAGAAGTACCCCCAAATGAAGAACCAGACAATATTGTTAAGGAGAAAAATTGTACCAGACACCTGTTCAAAATGATGAGGAAGACTATTCAAGACTACTGCAATAAAGAAGAAAGGCTGAACTCAACTCCCCTGAAATAAAAGGCAGAAGCAGTTTTAAATGCTGGGGTGAGTGAATAAAAAGGTCCTGGAGGACTCTGAGGAAGAGAGAGGAATCTGGCCCACGGGACTGGGCCATCTGTGTTTGCTACTTGTCACTTGTGGAAATTAGGCTCCTCCACTCCCAAGAGGCTAGGAGACAGAGGTCCTGTCTTTCCTGGTGATTGCACTGCAAAAAGATGGCTCCCAGGTCCTTGAGAAACACAATCCTGGGTTGCAGAAGATTTACATCTCAGAAGAACAGAGAAAGAATTTACAACTGCAGGTTTTGTAAAGTAAAGGCTCTAAGAAAAGGGAGGTCAGGTGCTTAGGGTCAGGAAGAAGTCCATCTGAAGTTTAGTCAAGCTGAGTCCAGTAAGGCCATCTTAGTCAAAACTTACTCAGGAACTAGTGGCCAAAAGCAAAATAAGTTTCCTGGAATGAGACCTTATGTATGTAAAAAACGTAAATACCATTTTGGTGTTTAGATGCATTAGTAAAATAGCATAAAGTAAAAACACAATCTCTTTTATAGTAGGGAGAAAGATGAACGCCAACAGGGAAAAAAATGATCTCCTGATTTTCAATTTATGAATTTTGCAGCTACTAATTCACCTTGAAAGACTTCAAACTGAAGCAAGCTTCAGAAATATGCAAAGCCTGGCACTCTGTTCAAATAGGAAGACAATTTTCCCTGTGTCCCTGAGGCAGAAACAGTTATTTGACATAATCTTTTCTAATTATTGGAGTGGATTTTCTCAGCCTAATCATATGCATTCTGTCTCAGCTCTAAATAAGCATAAATGATCTAGATAGCGAGACTGTCACACAGAAGCAAACAAACCAACTAGACAAAGGTAGTTAGCCTGACAGGAGGGAAATCTCCACTGTTATCAGAATTAGTGAAAGGGCCACTTCAAACTAATAGCTAACTTCAGGATTTTTGCACTTTGTAACAGCAGACAATATTAATATTTTAATGTTTTATTTTCATTCCCCAAGACAGTTGTTATAGGTTGAATTGTACCTCCTCAAAAACAGAAATGTTGCAGTCCTAACCCCCAGAATGTGACCTTATTTGGAGATAGGGTCTTTACAGAGGTAATCAATTTAAAATGAGGTCATTAGGGTGGGCCCTCATCCAGTGTGGCTGGTGGGTGAAATTTGGACACAGATACAAAGAGGCACAGAGGGAAGACAAGCCAAGGAGACGGGCCTGGAACAGATACTTCGCTCAGAATAAACAGCCTTCAGGAGGAACCAACCCTGCAGCCATCTTGATTCCAGGCTTCTAGCCTTCAGAACCGTGAGACAATAAATTTTTGTTGTTTAAGTCACTTAATATGAGTACTTTTTATGGTGGCTCTAGTAAACTAACAGAAGAGTGCTAGGACTAAAAAAATTATAAAGTTTTTTATTTTTTTTTTTTAATTTTAGGGTTGTTATCTTCTCACTAAACTGTAGTTTTTTAAAAAATGTTTCCCACTTCTGTTAACCTTTGTAGCATGTTTTATTGTCCACTTTGATTGAGTTGTTTTTTTCAAATAAATTTTATGAATTTGGTTTCTAAAAATGAACCTATGATGGCTCTTGGATCTTTGTGTAAATAAATCTTTACTAAATCAACTGGTCTGTAGATTCAGGATCCTTTTTAACTGGTTCAATAAGAACTGGGTAATACATACACACACACACAGAGCTCTAAATCTTTGGTGAACAATAAATATGCCCAAGTCCATATAAAATAATTAACTTTTCTATCATTATATAGAAAGTCTAACAAAATTCCTCTTCCAACTGTGAAAACTCTTGGCCTGGAAATTCATGTTTGCACATTTAAATGCTTATTATTACTGAGAACTAAAGTAAACCTAGGTATGAAGTGTACTCAGCTCCTTTATCATGAATATGTACATGTGTTTAATTCACTTGTGTATATGTTTATAAACATATTTGTATATTTAAAACTCAAATAAGAAAAATTATACTTAGTATACAAAGGTATAGAAATTTATTGAAAAATACAGATTTATCTTTAAAATAGCTGTCAAACCCACTACTGCATTTTTCATGACATAATCAATTTTTATTCTGCATTCTGAGTTTGAAAGATATACAAATTATTCCAGCTTGTTACCGAAAGAGGGAAAAAAATTCAACCCACTGGTACTGGATTATGCTATTAATCAGGTACTAAGAAAGAAGTCTAAAGAATGCATTTTTAATAAAGAAAATGTCAGGTATATAAATTGTTTAATATTCAAGGTGTCAATGTTGTATTTCATCTATAAATGATACTGCCTTCAGGTTTATCTTACTTCCTAATGTTCTTGATGGATCCTAAGGATACTGCAGAAAACTAAATTTTGAAATCTTTAAATAGATGAAAGCCAATCATAAGTAATACATTTTTTGCATTTAGATAAGATATTCTGCTTGGCTATTTTGGAGTTAAAAAAAGAAGAAGCTGCAGCAGCTATTCTGCTTAGGTGTTTTTGCAACAAATCAAACACTAATCATCATTTTGCTTGTATTTTGCTATTTGTCATCAGGACTGCCCTACCATAAAATGATATACAGTAATCTCTCTCAGTGACAGATTAATTGGTTTTCTCTGTGTCTCACCTCAGAATATTTAAAGTTCCATGCTGAGCTCAATATCCTAGTATTGGTTCTCGGACAGCACCTCTCATGCATATCTTGTAGAAGAGTTCTGATCAGCTGAGGCAGCTTCTGTGTAGATCTGTGACTCCCTCTTCTTTCCAGCTCCCCCTGGGATGTAACAAAACCAGGCCAGGAATGCTCTTGGAGCCTAGATCTCCAAGGGAGCAAAGGCTGGACCTCCTTGTCCCTCGTGCCAGGAAACAGAGAAGGGCTCTGGTCTTGCCCTGGTAGCCTGAACTCCTGCTGCTCTGTCTCCTGGAATCCTCTTCCCTAGAAAGCCTCTTGGCTCAGTCTCTCATCTTCAAGTCTTTTCTCAAGTCTCTCCTTCTCAAAAAGAAACCTAACTGCAAATTCAATACAGCAAACTGTCCCTCTCCCCTTGGCATTTGAGGTCTCCCTTATACTCTCAAGTTTTTCTTCTTGTAATAGCATTTACCACTTTTTAACATATTATATGGTTTTATACTTTATTATAGTTCTATTTTTATCACCCTTAAACCCTGATAAGCTCTGTGAGTGCAGAGATCTCTTTCTGTTTGTTTCCTCCTGTATCTTATGTGTTAGGAATACTGTCTGACACACAGTCAACACTCACTAAATATTTGTGAACAACTGAATAAATGACCATCTACAGAGAAAAGTGCTTGCTACTCCTGTTGCCTGGATAAGCAAACAAACCAAAAACCCCCCGTGCCACCCACAGATTCTTTGAGGAGCTAGGACTCTGTGTCTGCCTGCCTGCTGTGAATTTGAAGAGAAGCTGCTCTGAACAGACGAAAGAGGGGCTGGATTTCCTGCTCACTGGCTGTCAGTTCAAAAGAGGCTGCTTTCCACCATATGCTGGCTTGCTGCTACAGGAGATATGCAATCTGATCTTAGTGAGTTCTAAAGAATCACAAAATTATGACAGCAAATGAAAAATGCACCTCATTTAAGGGCCCTCCGTTACCTAAGAAAGGAAGACCAAATTGAATATCGAGTATAGGCAGGTCCTACTGAAAGGGAACTGAAGAAAAGGCAGAAAAGAATGTTACAGAGCAAGACAAAACAAAAGATGTACAAAGCAAAACAAAACCAGCAGACAGTGCCCAAACTCTTTCAGAAAATAATCAAGGAAAGAAGATATCCCTCTCATTTTATGAAGCCAGCATTATCTTTATATCAAAGCCAGAGAAAGATGAACTACAGATTGATATCATGAATGTAGGTAGAATATTTCATAAGCAAATGATGGCAAAAAAACCCCAATATATTAAAGGTATTATGCAACATGATCAAATCAGATTTATCTCAGAATACAAGTTAATATAGCATTGAAAAAACAAGCAATGAATATGATGCTCTATATTTTCAGACAGGAAAAGAAAAAAAACAGCAATTTCAGTAATTACAAAAGAAGCACTTACCATTCCTGACTTTAAAATCTCTCACCAATCTAATAATAAAAGGCAACTTTCTCAAACCAATCAAGAACATCTATGAAAAATCAATGCTAACATTATATTCAATGCTGAAGCACTGAATGCTTACCTATAACTTCAGGAACAAGGTAAGGATATCTGCTCTCACCACGTGCATTCATCTTAATAAGAGAGGTCCTAGACACTGCAACAACGGAAAAAAGGAGGGGGAGAAAAATCAAATATTGTCAAGTAAGAAATAAAACTATCTCAATTCACAGATAATATGATCTTGCATGAAGTAAATTGTAAGGAATGTGCAAATAAAGATATAAAGTAATAAGTAAGTTCAGGGAGGTCAAATACTCAAGGTCAGTATGCAAAAGTAATTTATTTCTAAATACTAACAATAAAATTGGGAGTTGAAAATAAAAATACTATTTTACTAGTTACATCAAAAATTATTCACCACTTAGAAATAACCTCAACAAAATATGTGAAAGAACTGCACACTGAAAACTATAAAATATTGTTGAGAGGAATTTAAATAAAACAAAACAGAGAGATACAATATATCACTTGATCAGAAGAATAAATTAAATGGCAATACTCCACAAATTGATATACAGATTTATTGTAGGGTTTATACTTAACAATTTCAAAATTATTATAAAGCTATTACAATTAAGAAATGTGGTTCTAGCAAGAGAAGACACACATAGATCAATAGAAAAGAAGTGAGACTCCAGAAATAAACTATTACATTCATGGTAAATTGATACCAATGAATAAGAAACAGTCTTTTCAACAAATGGTACTGAGACAATTGTATAACCACATGCAAAAAGATAAATCTAGCTCCTTAACACACAGCATATACAAAGATTAACTCAAAATGGATCACAGACTTAACTGTAAGAGCTAAAACTATTTGAAAAACCAGGCAAAATATGTGAATAGAGACACTTTACCAAAGAAGATATATTAATGGCAAATAAGCACACAAAAATATGCTCCACATCACTAATCATCAGAGAAATAAAAATTAAAACCACAATGAGATACCATTACCAAACACTGAGAATGGTTAAAATTAAAATGAATGAAAAGACCAAGTTTTGGAAAGAATGTACAGCAAGTGGAACTCTCATACATTGCTGGCGGGAATGCAAACTGGTACAGCGATGTGAGAAAGCAGTCTGGCAGTGTCTTACAAAGACAAACACGCATTCAGCATACAACCCGCTTTGTAACTCCTCAAAGAAATAAAAACATCTGTCCACACGAAAAGTTAAAGGGTCATAGCAGCTTTATTCATAATAGAATAAAACAAAAAATCCCAAGGCTTATGAACCAGTGAGTGGGTAAACATCAGGGTGACAGATCCATACAATAGGATAAGCAATCAGAAGTAACGAACTACTGATATTCACATAAATACAATGGCTGTTTACATGGATTAATCTTAAGGGCATTATGCTAAGTGAAAAGTCAGATTCACCAAAAAGTAGATACTGTAAGATTCCATTTACATAAAATTCTGGACAAGACAAAACTGTAAGGACAAAAAGGCCAGTGCTTGATTGTTCTGTGAGTGGGGCGAGGATGTGTTAGAGTAGATAGATAGCTAGATATGAGCAGAGAAAGGGGGACACAGACCAAACGGCAGGAATTGGGCAGAAAGGAGGGGCACAGGCAGGAAATGCAGGAAACTATACAGCATGTAAGCACCAGGGGTCCCTGGGTAGAGAAAGAAAAGCAGGAACCTCTGGGCTGATAAGGAGCCACACCTTTTGGGGTGATGAGTGGCCTGGTAGACCAACAAAGAAAGGTGAGAAAAGGCAGGAATCTCCAGAGTCCGAATGTAACCTTTTGCTCATTATGCCCTCATTTCAATAAAATTAGCCTTGCAGTTAGAAGTACCCATCATGCACCAACGCCATGACACTGCCAATCCAGACTAAATAAGGACAAAAATCCCTCCTCCCTTTGGGAAGGTGGAGTTGGGATGATAATCAAAACCTTCCCTCTCCAATGAATATTCCGCCCATTCATTTTTACACCCTATATAACTAACTTGCCAAAGAAACTCCGGGCAGCCGCTCACCTGAGCCTGCCCGCTCTCCCCTTGAAAGTGTACTATCCATCCTTTAATAAATCCTCACTTTACTTTTTTAACCACTACATCTTGTCTCTGAATTCTTTCTGGGATGGGACAAGTACCTGGAACACTGGTTGCATCCACCAGCAACAGATGAGCTATGAATGCGTACGTGGAAATGGGTGATGCCAATGTTCTGAAGCTTCTACCAATTTTTGAAATACGTTACATCTAAATTATACCTCATCAAGTGGAAAATTTTGAAAAATGCAATGCAAGTATCCCTCCCTATCTAAACTCACTACACGAACTCTCCAAGTCTGAACTAAGGGATGTGCGTTCTAGACAAAGCTACCTTCTGAAAGACCAGGAGAGCAAAGGCACTGGCAACACGCGGAGAACAGCATCTCTGTTCTTCTCCAAGTGCTGGGCCCGGTAATGCAGGTCCCCTGCTGAAGTTCCTTCACAGCGTGCGTGGGGGGCCTTCGCCGTAAAAGCCTCAAAATCTCTGGCAGCCTTTGGTCCCCACTCACATCCCACCACCAAAACAAAACAAAACAAACAAACAAACAAACAAAAACCTCATATAGATTTTTTAAAGAAAGTTTGTAGGATCCTGCACAGAGGAAGCAATGTTTTCCTTCCAGGAGCACCAAGAGATTTTCTATGCCTCTAACTTAGAACTTTTCAAATTCCATGTTATATTATCACATTTTATTTACATGTATCTACTCTATTGGACTGCTCCTTGTTATGAAACTACTTCCCGTAATTAGATCTGTGGCCTCACAATGCTTTAGTACAGTGGCACTGTCCCAGAAAAGCTTATTTCAACATTTCTGTGTATCTGATTGGTCCTGTTGTCTTGAGGAGTTTCTTCCTATGATCCATGCTATTAGATGTAACCATCTTTTCTTACAAGCTAATGTTTCATATTAGCTAAAGGCTGAGAATTTAATGCCATTTTTGAACATTTGAGTTTATATTAAATATATTTTATATGAATTTAAAATGTATTTTAACTTTTACATTGAACAGTTGTTTCCTTTTATATTAAATTCAAATTCTGTTGTAGATTAGAAAAGACAAAAGTGTATGAGTGACTGTGTGTATGTCCCTATCTACAAATTATACCATACACCTACCAGATTATCAATTACTTTTTTATTACAAGGTCTCCACTTAATATAAAAAAAATTATAATGAGTATATTTTGGTGATTTTTTTCTTCCATTTTGCCTCATCTCCCCAGCTTTCCATTTTGCTAAAGAAAGAAGATAATTTAAAACCTCACAAACCTATCTTTTCAAAACCATATATTGAGGAAATAACACTTGTAGACTTCATAAACAATAAAACAATGTACATATAAATTTTAAAACAGCTATTTACTTAAATTTCTGTGGTGATGGAATCTTTTCTTTCACATCACTATATTTTTCACTATTCTTATTTGCTATCTGAAGGGGTAATTACTGAAAAAATATTCACCAGTGATAATTCAACTCATTCATATACTCAAATAATATAATTCATATTAATTAAAAAGCAATTAGAATAGAAAATATGTTAAAATGTTCTATACAATTAAATTAGCACCTTTGAAAATATAATAACACATTTCTGACTGCAAATGATGGTTGAAAATTTATCAAGAATGTCAAATAATAATAAATGATAAATAAATGCCTCTGTGGCTGATACAGTACTTACTCTCTCTCTCACACACACACACACACACACACACACACATATATACACACACACATATATATATCTTCAAGCAGTCTCCGAGATTTCAACATTTTGTAGACACATTGTTTTTCAGGTTTCCTTTAAATAAGGACAGATAGTTGATATTAAGGAAAAATACTCTTCTTAAAAACTGTAAAATACTTTTATTTTAGTCCATTCTGAATGAAAGAAAAAAATTTATTCAAATGCAAATGCCAAAATCCAAACTAATAACATTCAAGTTTGTTCAAGTTAGTAATCTGTCACTTCACTTATCAGAAAATGAAGTGAGTAGTTTACTATTTTGCATTTATAATTTAACCACATGCATATGTTTAATCTCATGATCAGAAATTCAAAAGTTCAATTCTGACATCTCTCATTTCTTTGTATCTATTTTGGTACTACTTTTGTGTAGACTGTTCAGAGTTTTCAAGTAAAAGAAACTGTGAATTTCATCTTATGAAAACAGCAAAAAATATATATACTTAATAAAAATATAAAGCTCGAGTTAAATTCTTTCTCTATCTTAAAACACTGGCCTGGAATTTCAGGGACAACTGTAAACACAGACAAGCGCTTCACCGAACACCAAGTAAACCACTGATCATCGTCAGCTCATCTCATACAGATCATCACAGGGTCGGTATGCGGGACTCGTGCCCTCTATCTCATGGAGAAATCTATGTATAAAAGGGACTCCATGCAGTGAAAGTTCCCAGAACAAAAAAATCAGAATGAGCAGAAGTCATACTCACAAGCATTTGTTGAATCATTTACTGTTATAATTAGCACCTTCAGCCTATTCATAATGTTCAAACAATGTCATATACATCGTCCAAGAAAAGAGTTATTTTTAATCAGGCTAATAATACTCATTTTGAAACTGACCTTTCACAATTTTTCTTCATTTCACAGGAACCTCAGATTCTGTTCTCTGTACTCACTAGTGTGGAGCAATTAACACATATCCCAGCAGCTTAGTTTCTGTTTGACTGTGATTATTTTAAAAGTGTCGGGACTGAAAACATACTCTTGTAAGACAGGCCATGACATGATGAAACAGCCTCTCTAAAACCATGGCATAGTCACAGTTCAACTGGTTTAAATTGAGAGGCAGTTCTCCAAATGTATTCACCCTAGTTCATGCCTAGCAAGGATTTAGTTATCTATTCTGCATTGTATTACTTTGACCTAGAGATTTAGCACAGCACATAGGAAAGGTGCTTCAAAAGTGGATGGAATAAACTGGAATAAATCTTTAGCCTTAAGAATTAGATGGTTAACACAGAGATAATGTAGTTCAAACACTCTTTTTATGAATAAACAGGATTCTAACTTAGTTTTTATCTATATATCTATCTAGCTAATTTATCTATTATTTACCTGCCTACTTAGTTATCTAATTTCTCTGTTAAAAAACTACTTCAAAATTTAGTAGTTTAACAAGTATATTGTATCACATTGCTTTGTGGGTCAGGAAGTCTCGCAGGACCCCTTTGTGCATTTCTTCAATTTGTGGGTCAGGAAGTCTAGCAGGACCCCTTTGTGCATTTCTTCAATTTACAAGGCACTCTGGATCACTCAGTGGTATCAAGCTGGTCTCTGAGCTGTTCTGAAGAACCTAAGATGTTCCAACCATGTGCCTGGTAATGTGGTAGGAAGATCAGAAGGCTTGAGGCAGTAGTACCCCTCTTCTTTATGTAGACTCAAGGACTCTTCTTGTATTTTCTCCACTAGGGTAACCAGACTTCATATATGGTGACTCATAATAGATATGACTCCAAAGATCAAGACAGGAGCTGCCAGTCTTTTAAAAGACTAGACTCAGGATTGAAACTATATGCTTTACTTTATCAGTCAGGGTAGTCATATAACAGCCTAGATTCCATAGGTAGGGAAATAGACCTCTTCACTCATTGGAATGAATGTTGAAGAAATTTGCCATCTGTAATATGTCATAGTTCTCTCTCAGGCCACAAATTATTTCCATTTCTCCAACATGCAAAATACACTTCTTCCCAAGATTCACCAAAATCTTATCCCATTTCACACTTACTCAATATTCAATATCCCATTATCTAAAATTAGGTCCAGAAGTGGATAACATTCCCCAGTGTAAGATTCCTCTTAATACAAAGATGTGTGCAATAAAGAAAGAAGTTATATGCCTCCCTCCATATGCACACATAACACAGAATGAAAAGGAAGGCATGAGAAAGCTGTAATAAAATTCCTTTTCAAAAAGGAGGGACAGGAGGCACATTGCAGTCAGTAGCCTACAGAGATGCTGAAACCCATCTGGCCAATGTCCTAAGTTCATTGATGACAGCCCAGTCCTACTCCCTGGGACCGACCTTTGGTACATCTTGGTTCTGCTATCTGGGCTCTGTATTCTGCCTTCTGAACCATCTTTCTTTTCCTGATCAAACTTGATTTGCTTCTGATATTGCTGTAGAAAACCCCACTAACACTTTTAGAACACATGGTGTATAAGCAAAAAGGATCTGAGTTCTTATTGTGAAATGTGAAATAAAACAGAGTCAAGGGGTTTTAAACTGGAGCTGGGACACCATTAAGTAGGTGAACCATACACGTATCTTCACTATCTTCACCAGGTGGAACCATGAACTTTTAAACTGGGTCAAACCACAAATATTTCAAGGATTCTGCAAGAACGCCTGGAATCTGTCACAGTAATGAATTCACTTTTACCTTCTTCTAGTAATAGCCTTAGCACTCAATCATGTTTAGCCAAGACTAGCTTCTGCTTCCAAACCCAAGTTAAAATTATCTGTTATACAAACCTCTCTTCTTTGCCTTAAAAGCCCCTGATTTTCACTCTCTAGTGGGACAGTGTCTGGGTTGCTACTGAGTCTATGTGCTGCAATTCTTTGATCCTAAATAAATGCTTTTTGCCTGGTAATTGCCTCCTAGGTTTATTTAAGTTGGCATTGCCAAAGACTTGTTACAACCTTACATCTACTCCCTGACATCATGCTTTACTGCCATGGATTTTATCTCTGACCCGAGGCAACTTAATTTGATAACATTTTGCTGGCTGGAAAGACTTCTGCAAAACTTGTATCTCCTCAAAATTCAGCTTGAAAACCTAACAGTTTCTTCTTTTGTGAATCTATGAAAGGCCACTAGAACTCAGTTGGCCCTTTGCAAATTATTCCTGGAAATCTTAGTTCAAGCCATTAGGTGTATTTCCCACCTTCCATATTGCTGTTGGTGACAGTGTTGCTAAACTTTCCGTCACTACGTAACAAGGAACAGTTTTAACCCAGCCATCAAATACACTTTCCTTACTAGCCTTCAAGACTTCCTCTATTTTCCAGCTTTCACAGTCAGTCTCCTTGAGGTCCAGTATCTATTCACTGCTGGTTCACAGCCAATGCCACGTGTTTCAGGTTTTTGTTATGGTGGCATCCCACTTTCAGGTAATAAATTCAGTTCCAGTTATCTATTGCTGCATCATAAACTACTGGGTATTTAATAGCTCCAAACAAAAACTATATTTTCAAATCTCATGATTTTGTGGGTCAGCCAAAGCCAGTCTGAGCAGAAGTGGCAACTCTGAAAATGATTTTTCCGAATAAATTGCTCGTATGACTAGCAAATTCCAGTCTGTTTAAACAGTAATGTTCAAACAGTGTAAAATGTGTTCTCTAAGAGCTATTTGTAAGCCATAGTCCAAGTTGTCTAGCTGGCTGAGTAACTCTGCATCCTGTGCCATCCCTGGGATTACTCAGTGGTATTTAGCAAGTGGCTGAGCTTTCTCAGCACAGCTTCAATCATATGCCTACACCTTTACAGAGACAAGTTACCTGGGCTCACATTGGCCCTTCACTCTCTTCCTTTATTCTCAGGGACTCTCCATGTGTCCTTGCTGGCTAGGTAGCTGGACTTCTTATATAACACTTCAGGGATCCCAGAGACCACGGTGAAGCTACTGGTCCTCTTAAAGCCTAGGGCAGTGATTGGCAGAATGTCAATTCTGCCATATTCCTGATTCAGGCCAGCCCAGAAGCAAGGGTGGGAAAAAAGACCCCACAAAAATGTATGATAATTTTTAAATCATCACATGCAATAAGCCCAAGATCACTCTGGGAGTCAGTTTTGTAGCTCAGGTTGGAATCAGGTCTTCTAAACCCCAATTTTATTTTATAAATGTTTACATTAGCTTGGATATAGGCTTCTCTTTCATCATCATATTTTTTTCTCTTTAAGATCAATTTCTGTCTTTTTTTTTTAAATTGTATTTCAAATAACTATTGATCTTTCAAGGTCTCAGATGAGCAAATAATCTGAGTGACTTTTTCATGCCAGGATCTGGAGATAGAAAGTTTATCAAAATAGAGTCCTTATGGTCTAGGGAATCACTCAACATTACAAACATGCAATAACATTTGTCCACATTAAAAATGTTTATGTTAAAATATATCAGGCAGGGGAGGGATAAATTAGGAGTTTGGGATTAACAGATACACATTACTATATATAAAATAGATAAACAGCAAGGACCTACTGAAAAGCACAGGGGGTTATATTCTATTTCTTATAATAGCATATAATAGAAAAGAATCTGAAAAAATACACATCTATGTATATGAGTAACTGAATCGCTTTGTTGTACATCTGAAATTAACATTGCAAATCTACGACACTTCAAAAAAATTTTAAGTATTTCAGTTAAATGAAATATATATGCAAGCAATTTAAGGAACACTATGTGCCCAGCAGTCACTTCGAGTATATACATATATATATATAATATTTTGTGTTTTTTCTTTTGAACTCATCCCTCTCCTCCTCCAGAGTAACCACTATAGGGAATTGAATATATGTGTCTGTACATATGCATAGATCCACATCCATATCTATGTCTCTAGATATATTTCCTATTGTTTCTTCTGTTCATTGTTGTTCTATATCTCTGGCCCTTTTTTTATATTCAAATCTTGGTTGAAAGGTTTTTTGTCTTTTTAATTTATGTATTTCAGTTCTTACTGTTATGTATCTGTGTATCTTGCAGTTACCTTTTCTCGGACCATGGACCACAGGATTACCATTTTGTTTTATTTTAATGTTGTCTTTTAGAAGACAGAAGTTTCTAATGTTAACATTTTGTTTTTCCTGATTAGCTTTTCAATTCGCCTAGAATTGGTTTCTGGGCATGGTAGGAGGTAAGCATATATTTTATTTGTTTCATATGAATAAACAATTCCATTCCTATAAATGTAGGAGTTAATTCTTTCCCTCATTGATCTGTGGCCCCTCCTCTATCCTAAAGCAGGGTTTAGTATGTATGTTTTCTCCATTTTGTTCTGTTAGTCCATTTATCCATCTCTCTACACACATTCCACTACTTTATTTCTGCGAATCTGTGTGGCAAATACCCTGTTTTTTCTTTTTCTTAAATCTTCTCATAAAAATTTTTGGTCCTTTCAATCACCTTGGAATTGGAATTGGATATAATCAACTTGTCAATTCCCTAAAAACCATGAAGGGATCCTGATTGCCAATGCACTAAATTTGTGTATCAGTTAGGATTGAATTGCCCTATATGCGTTGCTAAGACTTTTCAGGCATGGATATGAATACCTCTATATTCAACTCTTTCATGCTTTTCAATAAAATGTTTTAACTTTCCCCGAAACATTTTACACACTTTCTTCATATGTATTACTTAGTGGTCTACAGTTTTTATTGTTTTTATAATGTTATCTTACCTTCTTGTTGCTGTGTATGAGAACATAAAGGATTTAGGATCTTATATATGGCTACCTTGCTGAACTCATATAAATTCCAAATATTTCTTAAGTTTTCCAGGTACAAGCACAAAAATATTGAGTGAGGATATTGACAATTTTGTTTCTTACTTTTGAAATCTTACAACTTTTATTATTTTTATTGTGTTCCAGCCCTGCTTAGGGCCTCAAGCACAATGTTGAATAAAAATGGCCACAGCAGGCAGTCTTGTCATTCTCCTGATTTAAAAGAAAACACTTCCAGCTTTCACAAAATAAGTTTGGTACCTGCTGAGATTTTAGAAGATATTTTTCCAGTTAACTCCAAATTTATTTACAGTTTTTTTTTCTTAATCATAGTAAATACTGAATTATATAAAAGATCTTCTCTGCATATAACATATGGTTTTCCTCATTTAATATAATTTGTGTATAACTATTTTCAAATAGTAGATACTTCTGGAAATAAATGGACTATGCCTAACACAATCATGAAGTGCTTTCTTTTAATACACTGCTAGATTTGGTAAACTAATATAATTTAAAGGTACTTTTGCATTTACTCATAAGTGAAATTGCTCTATAGTTTCTCTTAGCACACCACAGTGTAAGACTTAAATGCATGAATTCTAAAGCCAGCCTGCTTGTGTCTCAGTCCATGCTCCACCAGTTTCTGTTATCTCAGAAAAATTACTGAATTTTTTTCCTCTTCCATTCCTCATACACAAAATGGGAATCGTAATTGTACCTACTTCAGCTGGTTGGTAAAAGGATTAAATGAGTTAGCATTTATAAAGTGCTTAGAACAATGCTTAACACACTGGTGCTACATGAGATTAATAAACAAAAATTCCATGCTGCATTTTTCTGCTGTAATTATCAAATATGTATCAACTTTTTAATGAGATAGGCAAGACCAATATTTTTCTTCTTCTGGAAGGAATTTTTATAAGATGCCAATTATCTATTACTTGAATATTTGACAATGGATCTGATTTTGGTTTGTTTGTTTGCCCATTTGGAAAAGGTATATAAATTACTGTTTCAAATTCTTATTTCTTGAAGTCCTATTTAAATTGTCTATTTTTTTTTTATGCATTGTTTTTGATAATACAATACAGGCAAAGTTCTCCCAACTGTGGAGCTTGCCTTTTTTGTGACAAGGAGACAAAGAATTCAGATGCCAAGAATAAATAATACAAGTGATGGGATAAAAAGAAATGAAATCATAGTTATTTTATATCAAGTGCAGAAGGAAGTCCTCTTTGAGTAAATGCTGTATTGGTTTCTTAAGGCTGTTGAAACGAAGAACCACAAATTGGGTGGCTTAAACAACAGAAACATGCTGTCTCCCAGTCCTAGATGGTGGAAGTCTGAAATCAACGTGCCAGCAGGCTGGTTCCTACTGAAGACTGGGAGGGAAGGCTCTTCTCCAAGTCTCTCCCCTTGGTATACAGATGGTCATCTTCATCTATAAGTTCACAAGATGTTCTTCCTATTTGCATGTCTGTGTCCAAACTGTATCTTTTTATAAGGACACTGGTCTTATTGGATTATGTCCCACCCTAACGACCTCTTCTTAATATAACTAACTACACTTGCAACAACCTGCTTTCCAAATAAGAGCACATTCTGAGATACTGGGACATCAAAATATGAATTTAGAGGGAGAATAATTCAATGCAAAATAGAAGCTAACTGCATAGAGATCTGAATAAGGAGAGAAAGATAAACATAAGAATTTCTGGAGAAGGAGTGTTCTAGGCAGAGGGAGTAGCCAACGGTCATGAGATGGGAGCTTGCTTGGCATTTCCCAAGAAGAGCATATGTCCAGTGTGCATGGTGCAGAGTGAAGGAGGCGGAGGCGAGATGGGGGTCAGAAAAGCCACAGAAGACCAGATCAGGCACAGGGTGTCTCGGAGAGCATGGTAAGGACTTGGAGTTTATTCTGTGTGATACAGGAAATCACTGGGAATTTTGACCTGATGAGTGTCAAGATATGACTTCTAAGAGAATAAACAGAAGTGTCCAGGGCAGAAGCAAAGAAAATTGTTATGCAGTTATCGCAGTAATGTAGAGGAAAGATTATGGCGGTGGCTAAGAGTAGGATGGTAAGGAAAAATCGTGAGAATTGATTTGATACTAGATGTATTTTTGAATATATATCTACATATTTTGCTAACAAGTTGAAGTATTACTTAGGAAATCTTAGGTTAATATCTAAGGCTATAGTTTTCCAGACCACACAGCTAACATAAATCTGAACCTTAAATATGAAGTAGGGGTCAGCAAGATGGCAGAATGGGAGGTCTCCAGTTTGTGTCCCCTCACAAACTTGCAGTGAGGAAGACCTGTGATAGATGTTCTGAGGGGAAACTATTTTTTTTTTAAATTAAATTCCCAGAATCCAGACTGAATAAACCAGCTTCTAGTTTCTTTTCCTCTGATAGGCTTCTAGAATTCTTCCATTTCTGTTTTACTTAAAGGTGTAGAGTAGAGCTTTGAGGATCCAATTCTCCACGTTGAGAAAGCAGAGTCTTAACTGCCCCCTCACCATCTGATCCACACCTACCCCTACTCAGGGGCTGTAAGATCTCAGTCTCTAGGTCAAGAAGATAGCTAAAATACTGAGGGAGCCATGCTTCAGAATTAGCATATCTACTACAGATCAATCTCCTGCATTTGGTGTCAAGAGATTTTCCTTTATATTATTTAAACCCAGCCAGCACTTAAAAGAATGTATAGTTGAATCCAGTGTTCCTCGTAGCTTGGAGCTGGGAGAGTTTCTACGGGTATATGTTCCAACAAAGGGACAGACACGTGTACAATGTCCATGATAAAGTAAAACGGCATGCTCTACCAGAATTTACAACTCAATCAGCTGAAAATGAAGGATGCTAAATGATGAATATGACTGCGCTTCTTAAAAAAACTGCACATTCATCTTGGTAACATGTACATATTATCAGTTTCTCAGCTTCTGTGCTTATGATTCTTGTATTTGAGAGACTGTGTTTCTTTTTATCTTGAAACTCTCTCTTGTTTCGATAGATCAGGCTTTCATATTGTTTGAGTTATTAGTGTTCAATATTAACGTCACAATTAAGTGTAAAATTGGCACAACACCTTCATTTTAATACTTAAGGTGTTTTGTTTTTGTTTGGTACCAGTATACGAAGTTGAAAAAAATAAAGTTGCTAAATACTGAAGAACAAAAGAGCCTTTTGAGCATTCCATTCCTTACAGGACATATAGTCATAAACATTAACCATGATGGCCATACTGACATTTAGACTATGGAGGTGTTTAATATATAAACATTTTCAGTAATTATTATGAAGTTTAACATCAAAAGAAAAGTATACAATTCATAAATATAAAGCTCTGTAAATTCACAGAGTAAGAATATCAGTTTACCAAAACACATCAAGAAATAAAATTTCACCAGCACCCCAAGACAGCCTCCCTTTGCACACCTGTCTAGTGAGGACACTGCTGCTCCCTACCATGAGTCACCACTATTTGGGCTTAAAACAGCATAGACAAGATATGAGTATTCTTGAGCTTCATATAAATGCTGTCATTCAATATGCAGTTTAAACTATGTTTGTAAAAATTATTTGTTATTTTGTACTTTAGTTCATTTATTCTCAATGCATTTTAGTATTACCTACTATGCTATTGATGAGCATTTGGGTCGTTTCCAGTTTGGGATTGTAACAAATCAATCTTATATGAACTTTATTGTGCATGACTTTTGATGATCAGAAATGATACATGCATTTCCTTTCAGCATATCCTTAGGAATGAGATCGCTGCCATTGTTCTCCCAGCTACAACTCCTTTCTGCTATTTTTCACGTGTTATTTTTCTCTATTCCTTGCATCTTTATTATCCTTTCTGGGCTGCAGTGTGGCTATGATCTATTAGCCTGCCTTACAGTTCCTTAATCCTGCATTCTGCTCAATTCTTAGTATACAATGCAATTTTTCATATATACAACCTTCATTTGAGATTTTAATAAATTAAAATTTTCTGTTGAAATTTTTTTATCTATGAATCCAATTTCTTAACATTTACTTCCATTCTTCTTAAACATATAAATTATACTTCATCCAAAGTTATAGGTAGGTAATTCCAAAATCTAGATCAATTATGGATTTGCTTCTATTTTCTATTTTTTTCTCTTAGCTTCTATACACTCAGGCTCCTTGTGTATTTGAGGGTTTGGGGGGGTGTTTTTTTTTAAATAAATACTGGACACAGTATAAAAAATTGAAGTCTCCAATTATTATATTAATAATTATTAATTATAATATTAATTTCTTCCAAATAGGATTAATTTATTTCTTTTCCAGGCAGACATATTAGATACTATGTCATTTAATATTTCCAATGACACTATGTGGTAGGTAATGCTGTTACTCCCATTTTATAGATAAGAGCATTGAGGTTCTGATTAATTGTAGTTGAGCTACTACTGCTCCTGCTTATAGAAATATTCTCCCTGGTTAAGTTTAGTTCTCTCTTATTGAAATGACAATCCATCCATGTTCCCCTTGCCCCCACAATGTACAGGAGGACTTACAGGTGTCCAGAAATGCTAAAAAGCAGGTTGAGCATAGGCTGTGAGAGGGACATTCATACTTAAGATCAGTTCATCCTGAGTCCCTTCTGATTTTCTAACCCGGTCTTCAGCAATAAAAAAGCAACAATATTATTACTAAACTAATAATCATTAATTAGTAAAAATTCTGTCTTCTTCCTCTACTACATTCCCTCTCCAATTTAAATTTTGTTACTACCCAGCATTCTCTCTCCTCTCACCTCAGGCCACTCCTAGATAAGGTAATATCCAAACACCAGCTCTGTAAGCAAGTGTCTAAGAAGAGACGCATCGTCACATATTTGACTTGTCAATTTCATCTTTGCTTCCACTTCATTGTGGGTTGTGGCAGGTGGGATTGGAAAAAGAAAATTACATGAGAAAGTAAAGTTGGAGAAGAATGTTTAATCTGTCAAACTTGTTGCAAGAAGTTAAGCAAATTGACAGAACAGGATTATGCAGAAGAAACTGAAGTTCACCCACCAGGCTCACCTTTTCTTAAGCCAGTATCTGCCAGAAGGCTTCCGTTGACCACTAAGTCCTTTTCTTCAGATGATTAAGTGCTCTTCCTCTATATTCTCAAAGACTCTGGCTACATTATCCCAGCTTTTATTACACTGTGTTCACAATATCTCAATATGTTTCTGTCTCCCTCTTATACACTGTAAGTCACTAGGGGCCAATGGCCACAACTTATTTATCTATTTACAGTCGTGGCTCTTTTTCTTCCCTTCACAAAAAATTTAGTGAAAGATAAGTTGACAGTTGCTCATGGCCCATTCACTCGTTAGCCCAATGCAATCTACCTGTGCTGTCTCCTTACACCAAAAGTCCTCTTATTAACAACACTAATGATTATCTTATGTTTTGTCAAAAAGTTCTCTTATTACCAAGTCCCATAGGCAGACTGTAGGCTATCTTAAGATCTCTGAAACAAATAAACTACTAAACACTCTATCTTGAATTCTTCTCTTTTTTCTGTGTCCATGACACTTTTCTCCTTTGATTAACTTCCTATGCCTCTGGCCATTCCTTTTCAATTCCTTCTGTGTGCTGTAATTTGTCTACTGTGCCCTTATGTGCCTCTATTCATTTACATTCCTCATTGCCTTCTGCACACTTCACCTAAGACAGCATCTGTTGCGACCATACACTCCTAAAGAGAATTATCAGGTTACACCAGTCTACCACATGGCCAATTGATCCACTGACTTCACTAATGACATCTTCCTTTATCTCTTTTCTACACAAAAGGTATCCTTACTTATCTTTCCCAGGGGGAAAAAAAAAGGAAAAGAAAGAAAAGAAAAACTATGGTTGATGAGGAAAACTGACTTCCTGGCAAAGTGCTATCAGGAAATCCATTTGTCTGGGAAAGGAAACAATTCTATCTGCGTTGTAAAGATGTCTGTCACAACCAAAGGCAGAAAGTCAAGGGAATGTCAATCTGTGAAGTTTCACGATCCCACAGAATATTTACTTTTGCTCTTTTATTGTCACTGATACCTGGATTATACATTATCATATTGGTTCCATGACTAAAATAAGTCACATCTAAATCCTACTGTAGGCAAACAAAGAGAATCCATTCTCGCACATCTTCAGACACCAATTATAGCATTTGGTGGAATCCCAAACTGGCAAAACACATGTTTCTGCTTGCCAGTAAACCCTCATGCCACTTTGAATTTATAGAGCATCATCTTTCCAAAACCTCCTAATGTTCCTCATGGCAGGGGAAAAAACGATTATATTCTTATTCCTGAAATGAACACCAAGGAGTACTTAGAGTTAAGGACATGAAAAGTGCTAACAAGAGAATCAGAATGAATTCTTCAGTTCCCCATGAGAGTGCTATTCAGTAGATTGGCTTAAACCTGGGGGCTATCTTTTGCATCACATTTGATGTGCCTAAAATTTTTACTTCTTAATAAATATTCTTGGAAAGCAAAAATATTTTTATTCTTTTAGAAAAAAAGGTTAACTGAGGTACTGGGGATTGAACTCAGGACATCGTGCATACCAAGCATGCACTCTACCACTGAGCTATACCCTCACCCTGAGCAAGAATATTTTAGTATCATAACCATTCAATCCATAAGCATCCTCTTATTCTAACATAATGTAAATGTTTCATTCTCTGTGAATATTCTGACCTATTTAGGATGTCAGTTTATGGATTACTTTCCCTATTTTTTAAAGATAAAAATATCTTAGGAGCATATAATAAAGACTGTGTTTAATGTGAAATATTCAGAACAAAGGAAACAAGGAATGTGACCTTTCAGGAAAGTGTCATAGGTAAAGCATTCTTCTCAGTTGCATCCTGCGAGCAGTCAGAAAGAAAATGTAGGAGGTACTATGGATGCAGGGGCCAGTGCAAGGGGTCTTGAGAGCAACAATAGGAGTGAGTCAGAATTACTCTTCTCCAATCAGTTCTCACTGAGACCACATCCCTTTACAGTCAGTGTTGCTCGTCTGATCAAAAGGACAGGTCACAACTTTCTACAGGCAGTCCTTACACTTAGCAAAGACTACATTTGGGGGACTAGAACTCTGAGTTGAAGTGAGATCACCTGACGTTTTCTTTAAAAGAACAATGGGAATAAATTATGCTTGTAAACCAAGCCTAGTGCCCAGCTTATATAGAAATGATCATATTTTATGAACTTGAAATTCTGAACCTCTAGAAAATAAACCTATTAATTGCAGGAAAATTACTGCAAACTGGGTGCCCACACGGAAATGTATTCTCCCATGTTCTGGAGACTGAAGTCAAAGTGTCAGCAGGGCCTCTTTCCCTCTAAAGGCTCTGGAGAAGAATCTTTCCTTGCCTCTTCCTAGCCACTGGTGGTTGACGGAAACCCTTCGCATGCCTTGTCTTGTACCTGCATAACTCCAGTCTGGCTCTGTCTTCCCTGTGTTTCTTTGTGTCCTCTTCTCTTCTAAGGACATCAGTCACTGGATTCAGGGTCCATCTTAATCCAGTATGACCTCATTTTAATTAATTATATCTGCAAAGACTCTGTTTCCAAATAAGGCCATATTCTGAGATTCCAGATGGGTATGAATTCGGGGTGAATTTTATGCTTGTACAAAAAAGTTTTTTTTCTTTTTAGGAGAATTCATATTTGGCTAGATTTGTGTTTTTCCTGTATTTTAATATCTGAGGAGCTGAAGGTCTTATCACAATCTTAGCTGAAAGAGACACCAGGCTTCAGTATAACCATTTGTGACTCTTAGTTGTCCTCTCATTCAGTCTCAGTCACATATCATCAACACTGTGAATCGTGTCAATGAAAGAGACAGCTTTGTTGACATCCAGCATGCCCATCAGTTCACTCTGTGGAAGGATGGCTATGAATATGAATCTTTATGTCATATTTGGTCACCAGCTTTTCCAAACTGCAGCCACGTTCACAGATTGTCATCTTGATCTAGTGTACGGAAATCAACCTGGGATTTCCTTTTCATCAACATCCTAGATGTTTTCTGTCTTTTTCATGTAGTGGACCTCCTCTTTCCTACCCCCATCCCATCTTTGTATTCATCATTGCTGGTTAACTTGCCCATTTTTATTGAACATATTTTCCAATACCTTCCAAAGGGGAATGGGAAATTAAATTTCCCTCTTGTCTGAAATAAAACTTGATAGCAGGTATAGAATTGTCAAATGGAAACCATTTTTCTTCAGATATTTGAAGGCATTGTACATTGTTTCTTGCTTCCAATGTAGCTGTTGAAAAAAAACTGTTTCTCTAGTTTTGTTATCTATTTTTGGGGGGGGGGGGTTTGTGTGTGTTTGTTTAATTTTGGTCTTTTTGTTTTAATCTCTGAGAGATTTCCACAACTTTATATCACAATACTTCCGTAAGTTATTTTTTCCTGTGATCATTTTTCTGAATGTTTCTCTTCATTTTATCTAGTTTTTCTTTTGGAGGTCATAGAGGACAATAGCCTCTATGAGAACTGTTAGGATATTAATGTTAATTTTTTTCTTTCTGCAGAATATTTGTCTTCTCCAAGTTGTTTCTTTTTCCTCTTTGCTTACTTTTTGTCTACTTCCTTGTTAAAATCTTCCACCAAAAACTTGATCATCTATTTGTCTGCTCATGATTAAGAACAGCACGAAGGAGGGGAGGGGTTCAAAAGCAGATTGAACACTAAGCATCCAAATAGGGACGGGCAAACTTGAGCTTCACTGGAGGGAGTGCTGGACAATTATTAGGAAAACCTGGATGTCAGGATCTTTGCTTTCTTCTTTTATGGGAAGGCCAATTTCCCAAAGGCAGATCTTTCAGTCTTCTTTCATGGAACAGAAGTTTGGTTGCCAATGCAATGGGAGCCAACTTAAGTATGGAACAGAAACCTTGACATTTATATGTAGATGGTCTATATGTATAGGTTCTATTCATTCTCCTCTTTAAGATTCATTCTTCTCTTTACATTTACTCGCAACAGTCTAGCCCAGAACTGTTTAACCTCCATCAGCAAACAAATTTCCAGAGCACGACTAGAGTAATGGAGGGGAAGTCAAATGAAATGGGAGAAGTTATCTAGGAATTTGCTTTTTATGTCATCAGATCTTTAACAGCAAACTTCTTCACTGTCAGTTCCATAAGTAATACTAGTTTCCTGAGTTTTTCTGAAAATTTTGCAGTTTAATTTTGGTTCTTTCTCAGTTTTTTCTATTTCCAGGTTAGCATTTGCTAAGTGGGCAGTCCTAGTCCATCTGCTTCTTAACTTCCAAAATGCTGTTCCAATTACTTTTCTCTCCAGTCTTTATGGGTCTATGTCTTTAAAAAAATAATTCCTTTATTACAGTTTTAGTGAAGTTTGAAAAGATCAATATTGGATACATGTATTTAATCTATCATCTTAGGATATTCCAGGATAATTTTTATTTTATAAAAGAATGAAAATTAATAAAGTAATTTTCAACTAGAAAGGTAGGCTCTCCGTTATCTTGATCTAAATAATACAAAATGTGCAATAAAATCTACAACAATGGTAGATTGTTGGCTGATTATTTTTTTCCCAGAAGGATGACAGGACTCCTGGGTACTAGAGGCTAAGATAAAAATCTGGTGATAAGCAACATCACTTGCAATAAATATGCTATAATTATATAAGCAAGAATGACATGGAGCAAAAAAGAAATTATAAAAATTATAGAGTAATCAAAATGTACCATTTTACTAAAACTAGGCAAGGATAATCCATGGCTACTAACATTATGAAAAGAGACCATCAGATATTACAGACCTCACGATGTAAGTGCACAGTAAAATTATAGAGTATAGTTTTGGCAAAACAGTAAATAGAAATCCATTAAAACTCTAGATATAATTATCAATTTACAGGAAATGCAGGGGCCAGAACAATTAAAATGACATATAGAGGTGTAATCAGAAAAAAACAAACAAACAAACAAAAAACACCTTACTGTGAGAAACTGCAACATAACACCCTCATAGAACTTTCAGTAACAACAGAATTGTTCTACATCGGCATTATTTAATACAGTAGCCACATGGGGTTAATGAGCACTTGAAATATGTTTAATGTGACAATTTTTAATTTTATTTAATTCTATGCTAAATGTTTATTTGATTTTAATTAAAACCATATCAAATCATATAACACTTTAAGACTTTTCTTCAATAAAAAGCAAAGAAAACAAGAGAGAAAAGGGGACCTTATAGAGAAGACTCAAACTACATCTTCTGATTATAATGCATAAATGTTATTTAGATTTTAATTAAAATAAATTGTACACAATTAAAATACAAAATTTTGGGTGAAGTAAATACTTACATTTGATGATACTAAGGAATAAGTGTTATTTAGTGTATAAATAGTTTAAATAGTTTCAATCTGAAATACTTATGAAAATATTTACAGGTGAAATTATTTGATGGCTTAGATTTGATTCAGCAAAATCCAAGGTAGGGTGGAGTTACAGATAAAACAAGGAACAGATGAAACAAGGTCTTTAAAAAATAACTTAATTGTTGAAGCTAGTGATGCACATGTGGGAGCACATTATATCATTCTCTTTACTCTTGAACATACTAGAAAATTTTCACATGCTTTTTTTTTTTTTTTTTTTTTTTTAGTAGCCAATGTTCCAACTCCAGACATTCTGATTCTAATGCACAATAGAGTTGAGATCCTTGAGGAAGAGGAAAGAATATAGAGCCAACTTTTTAGGGAGAGCTGTAAGTGAGAATAGACATTGTATAAAGTGGGAGATGCCTCTTCCTTCCCCTTCAGGAAATTTTACTGCACAATCACTTCAAATTGAGGTTTTATTGTAAATGTAACTTTGACGAATCAATTTTTCAATTTCAGAATTTTGCTACCTGCTCAAGATGAGAACATAAAAGTTGGAGAAGCAATCAATACAAACAGACACAACTTTTCAAAGCTTTCTTATCATGCTTCATATGGGGCCAATGAGGGCTTAACTCAGGACAGATGAAAACCTCAGCATGTGTCCTCTGTAGGTGTCTTCAGAAATGAAACCTCAAATGTGAGCAGAGTATAAAGACAGACATTTGTCCATCATTAAAAATCATTTGGGGAACACATGAGCTTGTCAGTATGTTTTAATCATTAGGATCAGACATAGCAGACAGACCTAATAAAGTAACAGAAAACTCAAAGATTATAGCAGGCATAGCCTTTCTCTTACCATTGATTTCTTTTCCTCTGACTATGCAACATTTTTTGTACACATAAGTCTAACATGCAGTCATTCAAAAAAAAATTCTTAAATGAATTCCTGGGGGCCATAAAGATATACATCTATGTAATGGCAGGTTTTACGATGACTGCAAAAGATCCAACTTTCTGATCAGTCTCTCTAAATAGATGAAAACCATTCTAGATGTTCAAAATTTGCAAGCATTAAATTCGTAATTACAAGGTAACCTCCTCCAATTTCTTATTCATAATTTTCTTACTGGGATAAAGGGAAGGGGGAAAATTCACATACACTGTGCCTGCCAAATTAAACATAACGTATTTTGTATTTTAATTCTCTTGTCAACTTTATTATTATTATTTCCATCTTATAGTTAAAGAAAGTAGATTCAGAGAGGTTAATTCATTTGCTCAATGTCACATAGTCAGTGGAGGAATAGACTTTAAACCTAGTTTGACTCCAATTCTAATATGATGTCCGTTATGCTAGTTTGTCTTCTAATCTACTTTGCTTTTGTCTAGCTTTCACATGTACATAAGAAAAGGTTTCAAAGAGAGAGTGAAAAAAAAAATTCCAGACACATTCTGTTGGGGAAGATGGTTTATTACCTAAAATAGAATGCAAATTATACCAGTGAGTTTCAGAAAATCTGAATGTATTTGTTTCCTAGGGCTGCCATAAAAATTACTACAAACTTGGAAGCTTAAAACAACAGAAATGTGTTCTCTCACAGAGGCTTGGCAATATCAGTGTCTCCCTCTTTCTCCGCATCCACCTCTCTGGCTTCTGTTTCTGCATTTGTGGCTCTGCCCTTGAAGTCATTCTTTCCTTTTCTTGAAAGGTTGATTATTTTAGAAGCCAATGATGTCTATCAGCTCACTTCCCACCAGTAGAATCTCAGAAGTCCAACAGCCATCCTTTATGTCATCCTGTGTGTCTTTGTCTATCCAAGTTGGCATTATTTCTGCTGATATAGCGGTCTCAAAAACACTGTCTGTCTCCCATCTATGTCATAAGGATCCATACCATTAGACAAAAGGATTTTTCACAGCCCTTCCTGGATAGCCCCTACCTATTCCTGGCTTCTGCCAAGATGGTTGATTTGATCCATGACTCATATACAAAATTGATCATCAAAAGTTGTCCAGCCACATCCTTGAGTCTCTCCCCAGCTCATGCTTTCCCACTAGGAAAGAGCCTAATTTTAGCATCATTTGCAATCTGGATAAGCTTGGTACCCACCCCACCCCCACCACCAAATAATCAAGTTCTGGTTCTCTATGTCTACCAGTTGTTTCCTTAATTTATCTCTTTCCTCTCACATTTTGCTAGACACAACAAGGAGAAATCAGGCCACACCTTTAACACTTTGCTTGGAAATCTCCTCAGCTAAATATACAAGTTCATTGCTTACAAGTTCTGTTTTCCACCCCAAGATAGAAAACAATTCAGCCACGTTTTCTGTCACTTCATGACATGGAACATTTTTCCTCCAGTCTCCAACAGCATGTTCTTTATTTCTTTCTGAGAGCTCACCAGAAGCACCTTTATAAGGTCCCTATTTCTACCAACAGTCTCTTCAAGGAAATCTAGGCTTTTTACTGCTATGTATGTCAAGATTCTTCCAATCTCTACCTATTATTCAATACTAGAGCCATTTCCATATTTTAAGGCATTTTTTACAGCAGCACCCCACTCCCCCTACCAAAATTTATATTGATTTTAGAACTGCCATATGAATGACCCACAAACTTAGTGGCTTTAAACAACAGACATTTATTCTCTCACGGTTATGGAGGCAAGAAGTCTTAAAGTACTAATGGTACCACATTCTCTTCAAAGTCTCGAGGAACCAATACTTTCTTGCCTCTTCCAGCTTCTAGTGGCTACCAGCAATCCTCGGTATTCCCTGGCTAGCAGATGCATCACTGCAGCCTCTGCCACTGTCTTTATACCATCTTCCCTCTGTATCTTCTCCTCTTCTGTCTGTGTAATCTACCTCTGACTCTTGTAATGACATCTATGTTTGGATCTCAGGCTCACTCAGGCAGTCCAGGATGATCTCATCTTAAGACCCTTAAGTGTGTGTGTGTATTCTGTATATACATGCATATGTATATATGTATATGTGGCTATAAAATATATAATATGTAAGTCTTTAAAAGCCTATACTACATAAATCTAATTATAATTTCATAAGATTAAAAAGTATGATGCAAAATTTATCTTATTAACGGTGCTAACATTCAGCATATAAAATAAATAAATAAATAAAAATTAAAAAAATAAAATTCAGCATATATATTTTTTAAATTCATTTTAAATTCATTCTTTTGTTCCTGATGGAAACAGTGTATCAATAAAATAAGTTTAATAAGAGTAATCTTCCACCAAAATTGTTGAGGAGTGATTGTCAAACTAAATGCAGATGTGACACCTACTGGAAACAGTTGAGCTTTAAGGGAGTAGCAAGGTTCTATTTGTATTCTTTGCTCTGTCACTGTCTATAAAAGCTATCTTTAGGCACTACCATCAAACCAGTTTAGACAGACAGATGAGGCCAAAATAATGAACATGTCAAAAAGAACTTTTTTTAATATCACAGGGATAAGGATGGACCTAAATATATTCTGAAACTAGAGGAAATGTCTTGATGTAAAAAAAAAAAAAAAAAAAAACTGCTCATGCTTCCATCTTGAATCATAAAGGCAACTTTTTTTTTGTTTTATTATTTATCTCAGTTGAAATTTAACACACAAGTGATATACATTTTCAGCTGACTTTTGTTTTCAGTAATCTAGGTATCCAGTATTTCACACCTGGACTAATTCTACCACGTGACTGAAGACTTCTAGACAATTACTCTGTAATAAATCTATACTTCTGCAAAGGGGATTTATCCATAGTATAGACCTTGTGAGAATTATATTTGGCATGTCTTTATCAGGTTATTAATGCCCCCAGGACAAGTCACCTAGTCTTTAAAACCATCAAACAACCACTGCACCCAATTTTGCTAGGAATAACTATATTATAATAGCAGAATGTATCAATCTGTGCAATGTTTTGAAAGAAAATAATCATTTCTCTTCATATAAAGCTTTTATTCCTAAAAAAAAAAAAAAAAAAGGAGTACACTTTATTTTCTTAGCTGCTGGTATGAAATTTCTCTTTGTAGAGACTTATCTTTGTTGGAAGAATAGACTGTCCCTAATGAAGCCTGTGCCCCCAGTGCCTGATTGTACTTAGACCGGTGCCTCGGTTAGAGTCTACAGAAGAACTGTTCATCTACACATGAAAAGGGAGCATATTTATTCCTGAGAGACAGTTGGGGAAGAAGACATTGAAGGCAAAGTAACAAGGAAAGGATCAAAGGAAACTATAAAGATTGTGAAAAGATAGTACACAGATGGGGAAAATAATCATAAACTATACATCCAATAAAGATCTAGTATCCATAATACATAAAAAGCACTTACAACTCAATAACAAAACTCAAACAATCCAATTTAAAAATGGGCAAAGAATTGAATAAACATTTTTCCAAGGATTATATATAAATGGACAACAAGCTCAATATAATTCACTGTTTGTAAAATACAACTCAAAGCCAAAATGAAATATAGCCTCACACCAGGATGGCTTTAATTAAAAAATCAAAAACACAAAAACAGACACTAGAACGTGCTGGTAAGGAAATGGAGATATTGGAACACTTGTACATTGTTGATGGGAATATAAAATGGTATGCCTGCTGTGGAAAACAGTCTGGCAGTTCCTCAGTAAGTTCAGTGTAAAATTACCATACACCCAGAAATTCACTTCTGGGTATGTATCCAGAAATCTGAAATCAGGTGTTCAAACAAACTTGTACACAAATGTTCAGAGCAGCACTATTTGTAATTGCCAAAAGATGAAAACAACCCAAATGTTCAACAACAGATGAAAAGATACGTAAACGTAGCATACATAAACAGTGGGATATTATTCAGACATAGAAGAATGAAGTACTTGAAAACATGGATGAACCTTAAAAACAGTAAGCTATGTGAAAGAAGCCAGAAACAAAAAGCTATATATGGTTCCATCATAAAAACCCAGAATAGGCAATTTTATAAAGAGGAAAGAAATTATTGGTTGCCAGGAGTTAAAGGGAATGGGAAATCTGGAGTGACTGTTTAGTGGATTTCTTTTGGGGGTGATGAATATGTTCTGGAATTAGATAGTGGTGATGCTTGCACAACATTCTAAATGTACTAAATTCCACTAATGGTAAAGTGTATATTATGTGTATTTTATCACCATAAAAACAAATAAATGTAAAAAGAATAGTGCTAGGGAAGAAGAAGAACCAGGGAAAGAGAAATTGGGAAATTGGAGCATGATCCATGTGATATCTTCTTTTACCATGACTTTGCAATACTTTGGTCTTTTCTAAAGACTATTAAAAAAAATCCCAAGTTTCCTGGTATAGCTGGATTCCTTTTGAAAACTGGTATCAAGACTAAGTTCTGTGCTCTGGCTAATATTATGTCAATAAGATCAGCCTATGGAGTTAGGGGAAGTAGATATTTGCTATCAGTACTGAATTTTTAAAATATTGATCACCTATTCTTTATCATTGCTCCAGATCTTGGGAGCTATAAAGCAATGTAACAAGGTTACTGTCAGAATCTGTCGCCACAGTCATGCTTTTCTCAAAATTATGATCAATGTTCTACCCCTCGTACTCCAAGTGACACAGTTGGAGTTCAGTTGTCCCATCTGAAACTCAGGGTCTTCCCTTGACCAGTTTGAGGTATTTCAGGACATCAAGAGACTTACCATCCTGTTGACTCTACCAACCCAGGTACTTCATTAATTGGGTATCTTATGCATTAGTGCAGTTCACCATCTGACTGCCAGATTACCAGACTGGGATTAGCAAATGCCCCAGGTCATGGCTGGCTGGGGATTGATGTTTTACACTTGATTTAACTAAACCTTCACAAAGACTCCAAAAGGGTTTTAAGGAATGCGCATTGTGGGCCATTGTGGAATACAACTGTGGAGTATTGTAATTCAATGATCCAGAAAAATTGTTAGGAGTCTTGAAAAGTTTCTTTAGGTACACTGTTTCTGATAAAGGTGGGAGTGAAAAAGTTTAATAACCATTTACTAGACTTCCCAGTTAGAGTGTCTGGTGTCAGGTCTTCGAGCAGGTGCTCACAATGCATGGAATAGGAATACCTCTAAGAGTGCCTTTTTCGTAAGTGCATTTCAGATATAGGGTTCATGTACGTGGATAATTCTTATTAGTGAGACCATGTTCAACAAGGAAGAGATTTTCCCAAATGGTATATCCAAATAACTTAAGTCATATTATATTTTTGTTCTAATCCAAATTATTTATTTAACTTTTTGTAAATGTTCATGGCATTTGGGGAAAGTGTTTTAATTCATCTTTCACTACACATGGGTAATCCGCTAAATTCCCAAATTATTGATAACTCAATTAAAGCTACTCCTAGCCTCAAAATGAAATATAGTTCTCTGAAGAATTCCTTGGTTACAGAAGGATTTTACTAGAGGTGCCTCTGTAGAAGAATTCATTAGCTGGTAATACTGCTAAGGCTGTACAGACCTGGAAGAAAGTATTAGATGAGTTGCGGCCACATTTGATTAGATTTGGACCTGAGGGAGTAATTCCATACATCAAGGCAACGGGGGAATGAGCACACCTGCCATGCTTTGTCCCTGATGAATTTCACTCTCCACTAAACATGAATAGTTAATTTTTAAGGAGGACACAGGAAGCACATGCATGCCACATTTAGAGGTGAAACTAATCTCATACTTTTCTATAAAGTGTATTTCAGCTCTAATCACTGAATACCGGAAAATAGCCCTTGCTGCTAAAGTCAGTCAGTAATTTATATGACTCTGACAATTTTAAATTGCCTAGCTTGCACCTCTCAAGTGAAATTTAAAAATTAGCAACAGGAGAGATGATATACTCCTTTCCGGAAAATAAATAAATAAATACTGTAATTCTAACTCACATGTGGAATACTTACGACGACTTTGGGTTTTTTTCTGGTTAGTCTTTTTTTTTTCTTTTTTCCTTCTTCAGATTTTCAAAGGAATGTATTAGCCCTTCTGCTCTTTTTCTATGCTCAAAAATTTCTAAGGAAATATAATTTGGGACCAGGATTCTACCTATTTTAGTAGGAACAACAAGAAAAGAGATTAGGGAAGAATATAAAAAAAAAAATTGCTTTACATTCAGTATTTTCTTAAATGACTGATTCATTTTATCTCATTTCACATTTATAACAGCTTTTCAAGGTAGACATAACAGGACCCCAAAATAGAACTCCTACTGTCTGAAATTTGACTGATGGCACAGAGCAAAGCAATGGATCTGAAGCAGATTGCCTGACCACACATGCACAAGACCAGGAAAGGAGGCATCTGTCATTCTGTTTTGCAAATCTTACTTCAACGTCTAAGTCAATAATATTTAAGTGGTTAAAGGGAGAAAGAAGAGAGGAGGGGAGGAGAGGGGAAAGGAGAAAAGAGGAGTTTCGGAGAGAATTTCTTTGAAGAGAGGTGGTAAAGAGCAGTGAGAAGGGAAATAATTTTCCCTGATTTTAAGCCAGTGAGAGGGCACTTCAAGGCTCAGAGAACTTGAATTTGTACCTTATGGGAGATAGGAACTGGTGCCAGACTAATATCTTAAAAGTTCCAAATATTTGCATTTGTGGTTATCTAATTGCCCTCAAGAGTATAGAGGGCTGAGTTGGGAACTAGCTGCACTTTAACTTGTCAAACGTTAGTGTTTCAGGGGAATTAATTGTGTATATTTTGATAGGAGCCAGCAAGAGCTTGTTTTGGATCACACCAAACAGAGTGGTGGAGAGAAACAATGGGACTCCAATACAGGGGATCTTCCTCAAAGATTCATTCCTCCATTTATTCATTCATTTTTTTCCAACAATATACTGAACATCTACTCCAAGCCTGGCATTATTCTTAGCACAGGAGACACGGTAATCAATAAAATAGGTAATCTTTGCCTTTTAAAACTTTATATTCTATTGAGAGAAGACAGCTAATAAATAAACAAACATGTCAAACAGTGAAAAGTGCTTTGGAGAAAAATAAAGTCATGAAGAAAGGGAGAAAGGTCTAGTAGAAGAGGATAAACAAGGGCTCAAGGAGAGATCTGAAGTGACCAGTTAGAAAAGATGCTTTGGCTGCATCATAGGGAGTGCAGTTAGAGGTTCATCATGAGGGAATCTCTGAGAAGCCAAAAATGCCCAAGGCAAGAGGCAACTTTCAAAGTCCACCCAGTCTAGAAAATGCAAATGCCATTTCATAAATAGGCATTTTTCTGTATCTCTCCTCTTTCCCTTGACCCACCCCAATACTGAATGAGGCAGAACAAAGGAATGAATGAGGAGGTAGAATATTGGGGGTAGGAAGAATAAGAGGTTTAACAGAAGAAAAGGAAATCGAGAAGCTGACCACATCTGCTTTCCTTTTGTTGGTTTTCACCCCACAAAATATTCAACACGTGGGAACAGGGAACCTCATGTGAAGGTTGGAATTCTGATTGTTAACTGCACTAACATTTTAATAAAATGAGAATGACTAGATGTGCTTAGAAGACTTTATTTTTTAATCCAAGAATGACTGGAAAAGTCATAGGACTTTGAGATTTCATGCTAGGAGAGACCAATAATTAATTCACCAAGATCATTTGAATGGAAGTGGGAGGAAAATAAAATTGCTTACTGATTGTGCCCTATTGAGTTCTGTTCTTTCAACTTAAAGGTAGCTGTCATTAATTCTATGGGGTATTAAGGGCAATTATCATTATGATTACCTTATCATAGTCAGCAACTAAAACTTAAGCTAAAAGAGGATAATACTGAAGCTAAAAGTATTTGAGTGAATTACTCAGTCATAATGCTACTAATGTTAGAGACAGACCTTGAACATTATCCTTATAGCTCATAATTTAATGTTCTTAAGGGAGACTTAAGAAGATTAAATAAAGCACTTTAATTGCAATTGATAAAAAATAATTTAGATAACCATTTTGTGAAAACAGATATGTCAAATAATTTATAATTTTCACCACTTTTAAATTTAATATTTTCTATAATTTAGTCTCTTTTCCTTAATCTATATCAATGCCTTCTGGGACTTTCTACTGAGAAGAGTTGTTTGTTTGAAGGTCTTGTGTAAATTGTCTTTGGGCTCTCCTATTTAAGAAAAAAATAAACATTTCTCTAGGTAACTTTTACAGCCGATTCCCAATGTTTCACATGTGATGAGAAAACTCAGTTGCTCACTTTTGTTTCTTAAAGGAAAACAATTAAGTCTGTGTCTACAAAATTCTATCAGTAAATATTGAAAATAACTCGGTCAATGAACTTCAAACAACCAGGCAGAAATCTTTCATTTTTTTATGAAATTAACATACCTACAGTTGAGATGTGCTAACAGACATAATATGCATTGTTCAAATCTTTACCAGTTATAATTAATAAAATGAACTTCAAGATTGCAATGTTGAAATATCACAAGAATCTGTATCTATAAAGGTGAAATCATTTATTCATTTGAATACCTGCTCTTCATTCAACATGCACTTAATGTCTCCAAGTACTGACCCATCATTTTTGCCATAAATTTGCTGCTATAGAGTATTGTAAAAAACTAAAAATGTACTTTTTTGTAAAACTGAACATAGAAAAGACAATTAAAATGGTAAAGCCATAATAATTAATTTATACATATGTGTATATACTTCCTTATGCAGCAAAAATAATTTAGTGCATATGTCCTTCAAAGGCAAATGAATCCCATCAATTAACTGGCTTAGAGTGTTCAATAACAGTACTTTCCCCTTGACAGAAAGAAGCTGTGTATTCTAAAGTTCAGATTAATATTTTACTAAGTACGCCACAATTTGTTCAGTATATATTATCACCAAAGTTATAAGAACTCTAATGAAATACTAAGATGAAAGTAAGAATTACATGTTTTTCCTTTACTACTTTTCTTATTTTTACATTCCATTTGTGGTTATATATGCAGATTTCCTTGAAATTAGAAATATATAGTCAAAGGGTTTTTCTTCCTAATATAATTAAATTTTACATGAATATAAATATGACTAACATTCTATTTTTAACCTCCTTTATTATAGTCAATTTCAAACATATATAAAAGTAGAGAGAATATTATAAAGAACCTTCAAGTATCTATCAAACAGCTTCATCAATTCCAACACATGGTCAATCTTGCTCTGTTTCTCTCATTTCATAATTGTTTTGAAACAATCCTCAGCTCTCAGAATTTCTTCTCTAGACACTGTATCTTTAGGAGATTACTCTTTTTATACACAACCACAATATCACTACAATCCTAAGTAATTAATAATAGTTTCTATACACTATCAAATATTCTTTAAGTATTCAAATTTCTATACTTCAGTTGCATTTATTTTACTTTATATGTTTGCAACATTTCATTTGTAGCTTCGTTCTCATTTTAATTCTTCAATTTATTTACTGAAGAAACTGCATCATTTTTCTTAAAACATTTACTGTAGATTTTGCTGATTTAACCCTTGTTTTTCTGTCTCCTATACTTCCTATAACTGATACTTAGACTAACAGGTTAGGGTTTAGTTTAGTTTTGTTTTGTTTTGTTTTTTGCACCATATCTGAACCCATCTAACATTTGGTTGTTTCTCTTTTTATGACTGATCAATACATTCAGGTGCAGCCACTTTGACCCATTCATTATAGAGTTTCCCATCTGCTTTTCACTCACTGGTGTGAGCAGTCACTGATGTTTATTACAAAGATCCATTAGAGACTGCCAAAGGTATTATCATCATCCAATTGTTCCTTGTGCATTATCAGTTGGATTTTTTTTCTATAGAGGAAAACACTCGTTTATTATTTGGTTATCTTAAGGTGCAGATTTTTTAAGAAAAGAAGAATAAGTGATTGTTTTTTATTTAGTAAGAATCTGGGACCCTCTTCCAATAGCAGACTTTGGTGTCCTCACACAGAGGAAAAAGCAAGCAATTTCTCGAGGCTCCTTTGTCACTGGGCACTAATGTCACTGGTGAGGGCTCTGCCTTCAAGACCTGATCACCTCTCAAAAGCCCCACCTCCTAATACCATCACACTGGGCATTCGGATTCCAGCATATGAATGTCGCTGGTGCACATTCAGACCACAGCACTTCTCACAGTTTCTTTCCTCTTTTTTTTTCATAATTTCTTATGATTAGTCCTTAGAACCTTTATTTTTCTTCTTTCTTCAGAGCCTATAAACTTGTATCTGAATATAGATTTTCATCCTGTGTTACTGAATTCTCTTTATTTTCTATGTGGTTTTTCATTTTCCTTTCTTTTATCTTTTGGTATAGTATTAATTTCAGTAAGTTAAAATTTTGTCAGCATTTTATTGTTTATAGTTTTGCAGAAATTTGTAAAATATCAAAGTTCTACTTTTTAAATGTTTTTCTTAATGCCCAAGTACATGATCAATTTTTCAAAACCTTCAATACATATTCAAAACAAACATATATTCTTTATTTGATGAAGACTCCCTGTCTCTCTCTATCTATGGCTCTAAAAATCTTGTAATAAGATGGATTATACTAGTCATATTTAATATGTGTGCGTGTCCAATTCTATTCACCCACGTCTTTTTCCCTATAAGAACAGTCTAGTTCTGACAGTAACATGAAATCTATTAGGATACTTGTGATTTATTTTTAATCACTTTCTCTTTGCTCTCCAAAGAGATTTTTTGCATATATTTAGTTACTATTTTTGATTTGTTGTTGTCTTGTGTGTGTGTGTGCACTAGTCTTCCTTACATCCGTATCACACATTGTATCTTTTTTGTCTTTTTTTCCATTTCTGCAATGCCCCTCTTTATTACGTTTAGTGTTTTAATTCCTCTTCAATATAAAACTGCCATACATATTTTCCTACTGTTTATATTTTTCTGTTGTTTTTTTGACTGCCTTATTTTCAACTTTTTTATTTTTATTAAAAATTTTGAAGATATATAACTTTTTAATTAAACATAATCTCAGTTCTTTTGCACATAACATAATGACTGACATATATAACTTCTTTATGCCTGTCTTACTTATGCTTATTACACATTTTGTATTTCTTTCTCCGTTTTCATTTTCCAAATTTTTTTTGTTGATTTGGCAGAGTTATTACTAATTACTTATAAACTTGGAAGTTCTGCCCCCACTTTTTTGATGCCAGGAGTGATTACTTCCCTTTTATTGCTCGTATAGCCATGCACATATTTGTGAAACCAGATATTAAAATGATAAAGAGACTTATGATAGCCACAATAATAATAATAATAGCCATACTTTTATTGACTATAATGATCCTTAATAGGGAATTCTTAAAGTAGATACATTAGATAGTTCTAAAAGAAAATCCAAATCTTAGCAACTTTGACATCAGATATCAAATATAGATTTATATTTGAATTTAGAAAGCTGAATGTTAATATGGAGAACTCCATTTATCAATAGGATAATAAATCTTCTAACACTATTACATATTGTTTTTTAAGTATTTTATTCTAATGAAATTTTATTCTATCTGCATACCTCCAAGAATCATGCCAGAAGATAAGATGTTGCCAAAAGAGTAGGTAATATGTATAATAGACATAACTATCTAGCTTTGCTAATTATAATCACACAAGGGAAACAAAACCATTTGGAATTTTTTCTTTTCAAAACTACATGTAAGATCCACTTAAATTAAAATGATGCAAGATCAATATCCAGAGAGAATGATATAAGGACATTTAGTGGCATGTTAAAGTTTTTCCAGTTATTTGCTTTTGTAAATATATGGAAACTTTAATATCCTTGCTGAGATATCACACACACAGGTCAAAATATATATTAAAACATTAAATAAAAATATGTTTCTACCTGTGTATAGACATATAAACAAAGAGAGACTATACTTATATAGAGTAAAATAATAATAACATGTTCTAATTCCGGTGGTGTGGTTTATATAAAAGTGGGCACCGACAACATATAGAGCTAAGTCTAAACTCAAGTGACAGGATTAGCTCCACTACCTTTTTTATTGTTGTTGTTGTTGAGATGATCTCTTAGAAAGACTCATGAAACCTTGCTAAAGTTCACACTAGGCGCAGTGTGGAAGAGGTAAAGCTAAGTGAAACACTGATATGATGAAATCTGATTTATAGAGCTCATACCTGCCATCCAAGCAGAAAATGTTAAGTGCTCTATGTTGGAAAAGGGAGAATATTCTAATTCCCAATTCCCTGCAGGCATCAATTTCTCATTTTTATTACTCTTTGGGTTAACATTCAGATTTGAATTGTTCCATGTTTGCTTTGATATACTCAAAACATTGTCTAAATAAATAAACGTATCATATGTAGTGATATATAGTTAGTAATGTATTATATATGTATTATATTTATTTTCTAATCACCTTTCACAAGCTTTAAATTTTATCATATTCTCTACATAGCAATAAAGTCATTTCCATTGCAAACTTGTAACAGTAATGGATAGCAACCTTCAGGGTATACATTTCTGAGAAATTTATTTCCCTTCATGTTGCTCAGCCACCCAAAGAATGAATTTGTTTCCATGACAGATAAGGACTACACTGATCATTTTTAAAATGGTCTTGGGGCACTACAAATCAATAACAGAAAAAGAAAATGCAAGATAATAATATTTCTTTTCATTAGGTTGATAGATGGCATTCCAGATTTATGCATCGGAATTGTCTCTTTAACAGTTATTAAATAACCTTAAGCATACATCTTGGCTGTGTGGATCCTGCTTTATATTGAATAATCAAGGCAAAGATAAATTCTATATGACTGCAATGTGGTTACTTTACAGAAATATAATAACCAAAAAGTATATGAAATTTAAAAGACAGAATATCCTTACCATAAAGCATAATATTCTACACTGAAATCTAAAACAGCCACATGATATAACTTTCAAGTATTTTTTTCAGTATAAGGTAGTTTTGCAAGAACAAGACATTTCATAGGAATGTTTTGTTATTGTTGTTGTTTTGTTTTTTAAACTCTCACATGAGTGATAGGTACTTATAGTGATGTACTACAGAATTGCCATAGGAGAAGACGTACATTTCATAGGTTATTTAAAATTCTGTGATGTTGAAAATTATTGTTGCAAAAATATGCCTTTAAAAGTAATTTGAGATAAACTGAAATTATAACATTTTAAGGGGATTTTTTCTGATTGCTCTCATTTTTCTGAGAGTGTTTTATATGCTTGAATTACCTATTATAAATGGAAAAGTGTTTCTTTTAGAGAAAGTTCCAAAACATTTCTTTAGAAATATGGTTTCAGTGTTTTCCTTGAAAACTCATTATATTCTTCCCTATCACTCAAATATCAAATTGAAATACCTTTGAAGTGTTATTTTTGTGAAAATTACCAACAACTTTGTTGAAAAGTGAAAATTTTAAGTAATTCAGTGAAGGAAAAAAAAAACCTATTTGTTGTAAAACTCCATTTGATTGTCTGAATTTTTCACCCTTCATTGGTTTTGGTAGATGCATGCAAACATATGTCCACGCTCTTTTGAAGAGTTTGACATAGTACCCATGAAATATGTCAAACCAACATCATTTGTACAATTTGATAATAAAAGATGATTTTGGATATAAAATAGATGTATTTTCCATTTTGCTTCTCAAAATATCTGTGTAGAACATCCCAGTTAAGGTGGCAAGTTTCTAACAGTGTTTGATAGAATTCTCCCACGATCTTAAAAGTATGTATCATTCATACGCCATAGTACTGGCAAATTGTGGTCTATTATTTTGAGTTCTAATGATCATCTGTATTTCTACACACTAGAAATTAACAATCCATGAGAAAATTAAGGAGAAAAAGTCCAGTTACAAGACTATCAAAAAGAATAAAATACTTAGAAATAACTTAACAAAAGAGTTCAAGACTTGCAAACTACACTACACTACACTAATATTTTGAAAAGTATAAAACATTACTGAAAGAAATCAAAGAAGACCTAAATAAGTGGGAAGATAATCTGTGTTAATGAATTGGAAGCCTTAATGTTGTTAAAGTGTCAGTAATACTCATAGTGCTCAAGAAATTCAATGCACTTCCTATCAAATTCCCCACTGCCATTTTGCAAAACTGGAAAGGCCAATCCTAAAATCCATATGGAATTGCAAAGACCTGAATACCAAAAACAATCCTGAAAAGGCAGGACAAAGTTGAAGGACTTACACTTCTCAGTTTCAAAACTTACTATAAAGCTACTATAATCAAAGCAATAGTATATTGGCATAACAATAGACATACAGATTGATGGGATAATATTGAAAATCCAAAAATAAACACAAAGTATATTATCAGTTGATGTTTTTCAAGGCACCAGGAACACGCAATGGGGGAAAGAATTGCCTCTTCAACAAATCCTGGGAATACTGGATACCCACATGGGAAAGTATGAAGTTGGCCACTTCATTCTTTTCCATGTGGAAAAGTTAACTCAAAATGGATTAAAACATCTAAATGTAAGAGTTAAAATTGTACAAATTATAAAACAAAATATAGGAATAAATCTTCATGACCAAGGATTTGTCTATGGATACTTAGATATGACACCAAAAACATAAGCAAAAAAAGGGAAAAAAAATAGATAAACTGGACTTCATCAAATCAAAATTAAATTTTCTTATGCTTCAAAGAACACTAACAATACAGTGAAAATAAAATCCACAAAATGGAAGGAATATTTGCAAATCTTAAGTCTGACAAGAGTCTAGTATCCAGAATATATAAAAAAACTCCTGAAAACTCAACAACTAAAAGACAAACAACCTAATTTAAAAATGGGTAAAGGATTTGAATAGACATTTCTTCAAAGAAAATAGGCAAATGACCACAAGCAATCAGATGCTCAGTGTCATTAGTCATTGATTCCAAATCAAAACCCATGAGACGCATTTCATACCAACTAGGACGGTCATAATGAAAAAAAAAAAACTTGTGTTGATGAAAAGGTAGAGAAATTGGAATCCTCACACATTGCTGGTAGGAATTTAAAATGGTGTAAGTGCTTTGGAAAACAGTCTGGGATTTCTTCAAAAAATTAAATACAGAATTATCATATGACCCAGCAATTTTACTCTTCAGTACTTACGTACCCAAGGAAATTAAATGCATGTTCAAATAAAAAATTAAACATGAATGTTCATAACAGCATTATTCATAATTGCCAAGAAGTAAAAGCGATCCAGTGTCCATCAACTGATAAATGGATTAAAAAAACATGGTATATCCATACAATAAAATATCACTCAGTCAAAAAAAGGACTGAGGTACTGATACAGCTACAACTTGGATGAATCTAGAAAACATTATACTAACTGAAAGAAGCCAGACACAAAGGTCACATATTATGTGATTCCTTTCACATGAAACATCCAGAATAAACAAACCCACATAGATGGAAAGGAGATTAGTGGTGTCCAGGGACTAGGAGAAAGGCAGAAAGGGATTAGGGAGTAACTGCTAATGGGTAGGAGATGTCTTTTGGGGAGATAAAAATATTCTGAAATGAGACAATGGTGATTGTGCAATAGTATGAATGCAATGAAACCACTGAATTGTACATTTTTTTAATGGTTAAAATAGTGAAATTCATGTTATATAAATTTTACCTCAATTTAAAAGAATAGAGTGAAGTAGTGATTCATACAACACCATGGATGACCCTAAAACACATGATTCTGCATAAAGGAAGCCTGATACATAATACAAATTGCAAAATCCCACTTATATAAAATTCCAGAATAGGCAAAACAAATATATGATGATAAAAATGAAAGCAGTGATTGGTTGGGAAGAATAACTGGTATGAAGCACAAAGAGAACATTCTGGGGTGACGAAAACATCTGATATCTTGAGAAGGGTAGGCATTACACAGTTTATGCATGTTTCAAAGCTGAACAACCAATGTGATTAAGAATTAGGCATTTCATTGTATAATCAGATCTTCTATAACACTTGTTTTGATAACACAAATTTGTTCCACCATATTAGGTGGTACATTAGGGAATAATAGGAAGTTTATGCATGAAAAACACTAGCTAAATGCTGAAAACAGCACCCAATTTAACTGAGCCAAATAATGCAAAGAATGCAGACACTTCAAACACCCGGATGTCTTGGTTCACAACGTTACAAGCTACTCCCATTCACATCCAGTGTTACAGCTTTCTAATTTCACATGATCCATCATTGTACTGAGTTAAATAATAACCTTCAAAAACCCAAGTCCACTTGGAACCTATAAATTTGACCTTATTTGGAAATAGGTCTTTGCAGATATAATCAAGTCAAGGTGAGGTCATACTAAATTGGATGAGTCCTAACTCCAGTATGACTGGTGTCCTTATAAGGGGGAGATTTGGACACAAAGTAAGAAATACACAGGGGAGAAAGCTATGTGAAGACAGTGGCAGAGATTGAAGCGGTGTATCTACAAACCAAGGAATACCAAGGATTGCCAAGCAACCACCAGAAGCTGGAAGAGGCAAAGGAGAATTCTTCCCTAGAACCATCAGAGAAAGCACGGACCTGCCTACACCTTGATTTCAGACTTCTGACCTTCAGAACTTTGAAAGAGTAAACTTCTGTTGTTTCAAGACAACTAGTCTGGTTCATTACAGCAGCCCATGAAACTAACACACCCACCTTCCCCACTTCACAATAACAGATTAGCTGAAACCCTTCTGGACCCCATTTCCACAAACAAGTGTCTTACTTATTGTATTATTTTTTTAATATTCCTTTGACATGTATAAAACCATGCTACTATTTTTACTAGGTTTCTATTGATCCTTATGTCACTGATACATCACAATATGCATTGTGCCTCCAAAACTCATCTTTCCCAGAAGCACTGCATTTCCTTGTTAAGCAAGTTTCCACAGCACATTGCTGTGAGGTTAAGTTGTTTTTTTTTTTTTTCTTTCCATTAGCATGTAACTTAAACGATGTTATAAAATAAGCCGGGGCATATTACAGCTTCTTAGTAGCATTCCAGTTAGGAAGAAATGCGCTAGTTGCCTGGATTGATCACGTGTATTTCCTAAATTTTCATCTATACAAGCATGGGTTAGGTTCTTCTACAAATAGTTAATTTTATATCTTTGGTTTCATTGTCAGAATGAACACTATTTCCAAATTCTAAAAGTATCTTCTTAGTTCAAAACTTCCTCTAGCTATTACTTATCTCGACTTTTTTTTTTTTGTGCAAACTAATTAAAATCTAGGTTACCTACACTCTCCATCTCCTCCCAGCTTCTCAAACTATCACAATTTAGATTCCATCTCTTCTACTCAGCTGAACCTCAGACTCAGCATGACTGACAAATAGCTCCTGTTTTCTCAATTTAGTGAAAACTAGTCAGTCTTCATATCACTTGAAGGCTTGCAAGCTTTTTATACCATTGACTTCTCTCTTCTTTTCATGACTCCTTCAATGTGACGAAAGCCAATTTCATAACATAGCCTCTCATAGTCTTCCTCCTCTCTCTCTTGAGTTGCTTTTCAGCATTATTGCTTGTGGCATATTTTTCTTTGCCTGTCATTTAAATGAGAATGTCCTCAAGCTACTAATTTTTAATGCAAATCAGTGCCATCCTGACTAACAAGATAAACAGAGGAGCTAACTTGAACAGAGTTCTGAGATAGGCTTTTACTGCAGTTCAAGAGGAGTGATGCAAAAATCAACTGTATAAAAAGAGTTATTCAGCATGCTAATTTCATTTTTTCAGTGACACTGAACATACGACCTAATCTTTTTTTGGTTATGGTTTCTCTATCTTCCAAATTAGTATATATTTTCTTTTTACCTTACTGAAATGCTAGAACATTTCCAAGATGTCTGTAAATTGTTTTTTAAAGCCTCTGAGGATGTGTTATGTAAGCACCAATAAGTGAAAATGTTATTGTAGCCATAGCTTACAATTTTTTTTAATCTCTAATGTCATTATATGGCATTATAATTTGGCAATGCTTACAGTTATAATGTGAGTTTTTAGTTTTAAATTTAGAGGCATTTACCCTAACGTATTTCTTTCATTTTATGGTTGCTTCAGTTTGCATCAGATGCTAACAAACATACAAATATTCTCTTAGCAAAGGTTGTCCTGGCCTGTGATAATGAATCTTTATTTTGGGTTATTAAAACTCAACATATCCTAACCAAGGTAATTCACTAAAATAAGTTGTAATGTCATCTCTTTTCTTCTATTCCAACCATAATCATTAGCTAGATATGTTTCCAGGGCTGCATAATAAAGATATATTCCCAAAGACATAATCTTTTTGTTGTTGAGTGATAACTCCTTATTGATTTCTGGAAAGAGAAGACACGTATCATAATTTCATAATCTCAGAGACAGAAGCAGACTAGGAACTCATGGGCTAGCGGTACTGGCTCTGCAGCCAGAGGACCTGGATTTGGATTCCATCTCTGCTACATAGTACTTGTGTGAATTGAGACAAGTTACTTAATGTAACTACACACAACTTTCTCATTCTCTCATAACAGTTAAGTTATTAAATACCCAGTAAAGGTTTACTACAACTACACTTCTCGACTTCAACTCTTGGCTCGTATGTGAGCCCACGTCATTCAGCTCACACGCGGCCATTTCATTAGAGAGATCCCACCAGCTCATGCAGAACCGTGGATGGCTATTTTTATTTAGGAGATTCATTTCTCTTTGGGGGATCCCTTTGGTACAAGTTTTCATAGTATGTTGTTATTCCATTCATATTCTGTTTCAGTGTCCTCAATTATCTTACACCAGACACTTGAGCAGACAATGAATAGTGTTAGAGAAAAGAGAGCTTTTAGGAAGAAAAGACTATTCCTCAATATATTTTATTTTATATATATACATGCATACACTTTACATATTATATAGATTATTATGGCAACCAAAAAAGATTCTATTGGCTGACTTCAGGCAAATTTTGGTTTTTACTGAAATTTGTATTTTCTTTGTTGAAATAATAGGGACCACAAACATTTGTTAAATGATAAACATGTTTACTTTAAAATAGGGTTTTTTTCTTCATGATTCATTCTACTGAGCAATTTTTCAAGATTCATTTAGCAGGGACCATATTCATTTAAATGTTCAACACAATACATTCCTGCTTTCCAAGAAAGGCTAAATGATTGCATGCCATAATTTAAAAAACAGATATCAGGTTCTTTCTAGAAAAAAAAAGATAAAATATACTAAACTCTATAACTTTCTTTCCTTTTTATGTTTCCTTTAATAAGAATACTTGCTGTTCCTAAAAGGGGAGTTTTATTTCACTTTAGTTTGGGTAAAATCAAAGGTAATAAAAAAATGAAGATAAACTGTATGTATTTTATCCACCTGTTTTTGCTTGTCGCTATTACTTTATGAGCTTAACATTCTCCTCAGCTATGTAAGCTTTTATAAAGTCAAGAATCATAACTAGTTGTTTTTTGTTAATTGGAATAGTCTTCCCAGGTGATTCCCAAACAGTAAAACCAATGAACATTCACTTTGGGCTTAGAATAGAGGCAATTTATGGAATGTTTTCAAAAATAGCAATTAATACTTCTATTTGCAAAACAGTAACATAACATTATTATGTTTTCCTCTCATCAGACTATAATTAGTTTCATTTAAATTGTACCATCATACAAGTTTCCATTTTTTTTAAGAGAGTAGAATAATTACCTGATTCTGTATGTTCCTTCAAATAAAATAAATAAATAAATAAATAAATAAATAAATAAATAAATAAATAAATAAAAAAATCTGTGGAAGTCTTGTAAAATGAAAAGTATTCATCCAGATATGGGGTGACCTACTTGTCACCCCAATCTCTATTATAGACTATAAGAAGCCACTCTGAAAAAAAAGTAATTTATGCCAGACTAAAAGTATAAGGATACTCACCAGGGCAAAGACAATCTGAAATATGTACTCTTTTTGTGTTCCACACCTATGCTTGAATAATTGTGCCGCAAGCTAAAACCTTTTCTAATTCTCTTTAATAGTGTAACTACACAAACTATTTCTTTTAAAAGAACTTATAGAATTCAAATGATTAACAAGAAAAGGAAAACAAAGATAAACCATGACTGTCAGTACCCATCAATTTGAAAAGGGAGACATGATGCTCAATGTTTCTCCTGCCTTTGGTCTTATCTATACATCCTTCGAACTCGCAGCAACCAGTTGACATTGTAGGCAACTTACTTTGTCACTAATTACGGAAGAGAGAGTTAATCAACTAGTCTTATCCTTCTCCATCTAGAAGTCCAGGTAGAGATTTCCTATGTATTTTAGTTCTAAAGAGCTTCCCCAAAGTACTTAGGGCTCAACCTTTCCATCCAGGAATGTCTACAGGGATTGTCCACACTGCTTTCCCTAAGATGTAAGCTGTGGGGGCCAAGAGTTTTGCTGATTCTGATGATTCATTGGTCATTCATCTTTGTTATCCTTCCCTGGAAGAGCAATATGGATCCTTCAGAATCCAATTAATGTGCTACAACTTCTAGAAAAGTCTGCCCGACTCTCTTATCATCCTCAGACTCCCTTGAATTTCTCTGATACTTATAGCAATGCTTTGTATCAATTAATTTACAAAATTCTATGTACCATTATCTTTTATAAGTATATATGTAGTCTTCCTAAGGCCTTACATCCTACAAGGTACCTAGTATGCTTGCCCATAACGAATGCTTAAAAATACTATTTGATACACTGATTGAATCCCTGCTTTTGACTGGTATTTCTGTCTCTTATTGTCCAGTTTGTTCTTCTTTCAAGCTGTGGCTCATAAAACATATATCTTGCTCAAAACAGGGCAGGGTGGGCAAATATTATATGATAAAACTCAGAGGAATTCAGTCTAAACCAATCTCCCCAAAACATCATCATCTTTGATTACACTTCAGAAAAAAGAATCTATGCTTCATCATGGGTGAAGCTGAACATCCAAAAGTAGGTTTCTTGAAAAAAAGCCATATGCTTTTATCCCATGGGAGAGTTAGACTATTAAACTAAGATGAGAACACTGGAAAGTGCAACAGTATTTGTCAACAAACATTTTCTCGGTTGCTAAAGTGAAGTGCCGTAACGTAAAGGATACAGAAAAATTCAATCCGGCATATATATATATATATATATATATATATATATAAAAAATTTTTAATGCTTTCCTCTGTGCCTGTCTTGCCCTTCTAACCAAGGTGCTTTTTTTCTGGTGAAGGGAATCTTTTATGTTACGTAAGAAATGTTACGATTATTGAATTTAATGTCTTAATGTAGCATCTCTCAGAAATCACTTGCATTTGGCAAGGGAGAATTCAGTCCAAGGAATAGACGACTAGTGATATTTTATCAGTTGCAGTCTACAAGGGGAAGAGGAAAATACTCGTTGAACATAACTGCGAGCACTGAAACCAAATCCTGTAGGTGGCCACCTGCTTTGCCTTCAGGTGGGAGAGGCCCACTCAGAGCTCCTCCACTGGGTTCAATTTTATCTCATGCTGCCTTCTACTACCACACTGCCCTTGAATCACTCAGACACATCCAACATATCTCCTTGCTTCTATTCATGCCCTTCTTCAATCTATCATTAAAGAAAAAAAATTCAGAATGTGTCCCAACCTTGATTAAGCTCAGAACCACCTCTACAATGGCAACAAAACACGGCTTCCAACTGTCTTATGGTCTTTTGAGTGTTTCCCGGATCTGGCTTCTGTTTGTTCTGGTTTCACTGTAGTCATGTTAATCCCTTTGTTCAGTTCCATTGGCCTTCCTTCCACACTTGATCATCCCCAGCTTATTCTACCTTTGAGCCTTTCACTTGCTGTTTGGGGTGCCTGGAAAACTTGGCTCAATTTTCGTTTCTTTGGAGAAACCTTTGTCTCTCAGTCTAGAGCCTTCTTATCCCCGAGGTCAGCCACTTGTTCACATCACCCTGCTTTCCTGTCTGCACAGCAGAGAGCAATATTCAGAATTCACTTAGTGTTTGTTGTTGGCTTTCTCCTCGTTAGAACAGAGTCTCCCTGGTCTCTTCTCCCCCTGGGGCCCAGAACAGCTCCTGGCACAGAGCAGGTGTTCAGTGTATATGGGCTAAATAAGGCAAGACGAGGAGCAGAAGCAACACGGTGTCTCAGTTCTCAGCCACTGAGTCCCACGACAAGAACAAGGGGCTGAATTTAAAACAAGGACAAGGACAGGAAACTTAATTTCTCCCAGGGAGCGGAAGAGGCTGCTGGTGCTCTTCCAAGATTCCTCCACACACTGAAACAGAAAATGTCAGTGGAAAGTCCAAGACAGTGGGATGATTATGTAAATAAGAAAATAAAACACAGTGAATGTATAAATGCTAAGATAGTTTCAGTGATTCCTCTTTAATGTAAAAGGAAGAATTCCTGGGAATAACAGGTGATACATTTTACTTTAACATTTTTTAATATGTGATATAAATGAATATGCATGTGTTATCTTCATTAAATACAAACCACTTAAAATATGCATTAATGTATCATAAAAGTTCACCTCCAAGTAGGAATAATCCACCTTTAAATATGCACACTTGATGGAGACTTAACAAGAGTGTCGGTAACCTTTAGTATTAAATTGTCATTGTGCTGTCACACTTGCCTTTAATAAATTTATGTATCCCATTTCCCCATAAGACAACTGAGTCTCTGGTGACATCTCTTCCTCTCTGTCCCGGACAGGGTCCTATTGGTAAGCCCTCACAGCCAGGCCACCCCTATCTATTTGCCTTGACTTAACCCACATCACCTCACTGGCCTCCTCTGATCTAGTCATTCAGATTCTTCTCCTCCTTTAAATGCATCTTCAGTTTAATGTTCAGGTTAGCTGAGTAATCAGTGGTTCAGGTAAGGACTATTTCCTTTTCATTTCTTTCCCATGTGTGAGGATTTTTCAGCTTCTGTGTTCACGCTGGCAAGGAAAGTACTTTGATTTTAGTGCCACATTTTCATCTTTTGCTTAATTTAGAAACAATTTCAGCCCTGCAAACAAACCTTGCATATTTACGAACATGAGCAGGTTAAACAGTCATCTTTTATCTCTCTATAATTCTGTCATGGAGTCAAATTGTATTTTCAAGAAAACAGAAATCTTCCACAGAGCATATGTACACAACTCTAAACATCCTGAAAAAAAAATGTGGAGTGTAAGTAAAGCTATCTCTGTTGCATATTTTATCCTTCCTGCAAAAGGAGTTTATGTTTTTAGTAGCTGGGGAGATTCTATATTTAATTGATGCCAGAGCATCACTCAAAATTGCCATAAAAATGTCCACTCCAGTGACCTTTCCATGTTCTGTCACAAGCAGGAGTGATGGATTGACAAAGTGGTCCTGCACTGAATGTTGCTAAAAACACATCAGGTCCTTTTGTGCATATTTACAATATAGAGGATTGAGTTGTTTACGAAACAACCCTAGAAAGTAAAGGCTTTGAAAGTTTCCATTTGAAATCATTTTTTAAAAGGGAAAAGTTGAGTCACTGATATGATTTTAACACAGTAGTATTCTAGAATCAATTCACGGGGATTATATTCTTAATAAAAAAAAAAAAGAACATAATCAGTCACACGTCATTGTTTGTTCCAAATAGTGCTTTACCCAAATGCTAGTCAAAATGCTAGGAAAAATTACTGTATTTTACATAGAGCATTTCCTCAAATGAGCACTTTATAATGTAATGGACTACAGTATTCACATCATCCCTTCAAGAAGGTAAATAATGCCAACATTCATTATTACTGCTGTTATTGTTAACAATCATTACTATTGCTATTACTCTAACAACCATAATAACCGTTGTTTCTTTTCACCCTTCAGAAAACGCTATTAAAAACGAGCCACCCAAGAGGAAGTAGTACACATTGAAACCTTTCGGAGCTCTTCATTAGGACGCCAAGTCAGGGAGGGTGAGACAGGGGATAGGAAAGATAGAGGCAAAGACAGAGAAGTGTGAAAAGAGAGAGAAAAACAGTATTAAATGCTATTAAAAATTTGGATACAGGTAAAGAAAGAGACAAATCACGTGTGTCAAAGAAAAAGGAGAAAGTCTATTTTCAGCTTACAGGAAAAGGCACAAGAAAGATATAATCCTAGCACCTTTTCCTTGTACAACTATTCTCTTTTCTAGGATAAAGCCTGGATGCTTAGTTGCCGTGTCCAGCCACAGGAAGACCTTGGCCATCCCAAAGATGTGTGTGCTACTACAGCTTCACGTGATTCTTACGTTCCTAAAAATGATCCCAACAATGAGTTTCAAAACATCAATTCTCAGCCTAATCAGGCTTCACTCTACCCTGAATTCAGGTATCAGGCCCGAAAGCCTACCACCATGTTTCATTTAGCGACTGCGATTTTTAAAAAGAGCAGGAGGTTTCAAACAAGAATGGAAATGATTGTGTGTAATGTGACAGCCAAGAGCCCGGAGAAATAAGAGCAGCGCCCGTGGAGAGGAGACGCAGGAGGCCGGGCTTGATGAAACGCTGCTCGGAGCACCGGAGGCCACTTGAGAGCGAGCATTTGCTGTGAGAAAGAACAGTACCTCTAAGAAGGAGACCACAGCCAAGTTCTACAATATTTTATATTTTTACCAACAGAGTAGTCTTGTCATACAAGAAGAAATTGTGAGGGAGCATGAGGCCAAGTTCATAAAGTAATCCTCTTACTTGCCATAATATTCACACATGAGCCGCTCCCTTTAGAAGTTCCTTATACTGTCCCATTCCCTCAAACTTGCAAATAGTGGCCATGTAAAATGCCAAAACTTTGATCTTTGCTTATAATAATTTATTCAGCAAAAATGTATTAAGCACCTTAGTTAGATACAGAGTGGATTCCTAGGCCAGATACTGAAGACAGAAAGGTGACCACAGTGTGATCTCCATCCTTACGTAATTTTAAATCTTGTAAGGAGACTAAGAAGAAAGGCAACAGTAAAACACAGCCTGTTCCCTGTTACAGGAGAGGTGAGTGCAGGGTCCCATGGGAGCACAGGAGAGTCACCAACTCACACTAGGGAACCAGTGAAGACTTCCTGGAGAAGACTATGCATGAGCTGATCCTTCAAGAATCAGTCAAAGTTAACCCTGTAGAGAAAGAGGGATAGGGACCCCGGACTGAAGGAGCACGATGTACTTGGAAAGTATCAGTAACTGCGCTTTGTATGGAGAAGAACCAGCAGTTAAGACAAGAGCAATCAGCTGTGGGACTGAAGTAAGAAAGAATTTTCAGGCTAACTAGCAAACCTGGCCTTTTACCCTAGGGATATTGAAAATCACTGTAGATTTTTAAAAATCAATATTGAGGCATAATTTACGTACAATAAAGTACACTCATTTGAAGTATATAATACAATGAGTTTCGAGAGAGACATAAAGCTGTATAAATACAACTATAATTAAGATCAGAACACTTCTATTACCTTCCCAAATTTCCTCAAGTCCCTTTGCAATTCATCCCTCCCTCTCAACCCAGCTCCAGGAAGCCATTAATCGCCACCTTGTCTCTACAGATTAGTTGGATTTGCAGGTGTGGAACAAGTGGTCGTTCCCAGCCTAGTGCTAACGTGAATAAAGCTGCTATAGAGATACCTAGGAGAAGTATCTGGCTCATACAGTCGGTGTCTATTTAACAGGTTTTCCAAATTGGTCATACAATTGTGTATTTGCACCAGACATGTATAAGAATTTCAGTTGTTTCACATCATCTCCAATGGTTATTGTCAATTTTCTAACACATTTGTAGTGGCATCTCACTGTAGGTCTAATTAGCACTTCCCTGATGACTAATGATGTTGAACATCTCTTCATGTGCTTCTCGTCTATTTATATCTCTTCTTTGGTGAGGTGTTAGTTCAAATATTTTAACCAATTCTTTGTTGTTGTTAGGGGAAGGAGATGTAGTTCGTATTACTGAGTTACAGGAGTTCTGTATATATTCTGGACCTAAGTTCTCTGTCAAATGTATTATTGTGAGTATTTTTCCCCATCCTACATCTTGAGTTTCATGTTCTCAATGGTGTCTTTCAAAGAATGAAAGTTTTGATAATATCCAATTCATCGTATTTTTTCTTTATGATTCTTGTTTTGTTTTCAATCCAAGAAGGCTTAGACGTGAAACTGTTAACACTGGGACAAAATTTCTAAATGTGTGTTTTTGTCCATTTCATGTACATGTAAACTGTTTATCCTCCTCTTCTGAGTGGGATAGAAAAGAATGCATACTACAAACCCTTAGCCATATTAATTTGCTCTAATAATAGATAGCGTGTCTAACACAACAGGTACAATCAGAGCTACCACTTGGTTAAGCTGGTAGTTAAGTCTATGCTCATTCTCCAAAAGACTTCTGGTTTCTGCAGGAGCCAGACTAATGAATTAAATGAAAATAAAATAGGTAATATCACCCCTACATTTTTGTGATCCTTAAAGGTGGCACCAATTTCTGCCATTCCTTCCCCCACATACATATGAGCAGGATGAGATACTGTATTTTATTTCTCCCTTAGCATATGGAGGTGGGGCAGGCTTCCTCAGTATGACTGCTATTTCTCCCTAGGTCAAGGACTGAAAGTAGGAGTTATTCTACTTGTCAATTATGTCCACCTCATTTACACATTCTGAAAATAAAGAAATGACCACTGGCCAGGTATAAGGACCAGCAAGCCAGATTTGAGCCAAGACTCCATTTATTCCCTGGCCTCTAATATGTGTCAGTGGCATCTCTTCTAGTCTTCAGTTATCAGTGTCAACCTAAATCCTGCATCTAATAATCCTCAAAATGTCTGGGTACTCCTCATTCCCCAGTGTACATTTACCCAAGTAAATAGACATAGGTTCTTTTGGGGAAGGACTGGAGGCATCGTCACAACACATTTTTGTCTGGTTATATAGGGTCCTTGCTTCTGCAGACACTGCCACCTCATTAGTCAATGGTATCTGGATCTAAAACTGTCTTAGGTGCCTGGGGAAAGGATCATGGCTTTTTACTGGGGAAATATCCTCAGTTCATCTATTTTTGCTATGTTTTGAATTATGTACTAGTATTTCACAAGAGTATTTAGCTGCCTACCTATTTTGACCCTAGGGACATTCAAGAACTTTGGGCCATTATTTCTTTAAATTTTTTTTTCAGTTCATTCTCTTTCTTCTTTCATTCCATACTCTAATTGACTGTATTTTAAATTTGTTGAAAATTTTCCACAAGTCTCTGACACTCTTCTCTTTTTGATATAGTTTCTCTCTCATCTTTTGATATTGTTTTCAAATTCACTGATTCTCTCTGTCAAATTTATTGTGCTACTAAAACAAGGCAATATTTTAAAATTTCAGATATTATATTTTTCAGATATAGAATTTTCCTTTTGCTCTTTTTATATTTCCCATTCATCTTCTGAGACTATCTTTTCTTTCATTACTTAATTGAGCATACTTACAATAGCTACTTTAAAGTTCTTTTCCAAAAAATAAAAATACGGATCATACAGGGGTTTGTCTCAGATGATTTTTTCCCCTGAAAATGGCCACATTTTCCCGTTTATTCAAATATCAAGTAAAAATGGATTTCATTCTGAACATCACAAAAGTTATGTTGTAGATTCTCTCGATTTTGTTATATTGTTCTGAAGAATGTTGCTTTTGTTTTAGCAGAAAATATAGGCGATTAACTCGGTTACATACAAACTCTAACTCTGTTTCACCTGCAGTAGATGGCAATTCAAATCCCAATGAAGTTCTTTCATTTTTAGCATCATTGAATCTATCCTTACTTGTGTAATTCACACCAGCCAGATACTGGGCAGCATTTACACACTACGATGGGTACCCACACTTTTTGACAAGGAAATGAAATGCTCTGAATCTCTCTCTCTCCCTTTTGGTCTTATCTTAGTGTTCTTCCAGCTCACAGCAACGTGTGATGTTGTACGCACTTACTTTGTCACTAAATAAGTAAGAAAGGGTTAATCATTCTCCATCTAGAAGTCCAAGCAAAGGCTTCATATATACTTTAGTTCTAAAGCGCCTCCCCAAAGCACTTGAGAGTCCAGCTTTTCCTCCAGGACTGTCTATAAGATTGCTCATATTGCTTTTCTACGATTTAAGCTGCAGAGGCCAAAAGAGTTTTACCGATTCTGATGGCTCATTGGCCATACATTTTTGTCATCCTTACCTGGAAGAAAAATATGCATCCTTCAGAATCCAGCTAAAGTGCTACAATTTCTAGGAAAGTCTCTTATAATCAGCCTCAGGCTCCCCTGAATTTCTCTGAACCTTCTGGCAACATTTTGTATCAACTAATTTACAAAATCATTTGCACCATTATCTTTTTTATGAGTTTCCACATACCTGGGACTTCCATCTTCTGGTGCTCTCCTTTCTGTAACGCCCCCTTCACGTTCCTTCAGCGATAGCGGCCGTAAGCTCTGTCCTCTGATTCCTCAGGTCAGGAGGGCAGTAGGTTTTCTATGGAAGTTTCAGCTGCCTTACACCAAGACATGAATTTCACCTCCAGGCTAAAATCACAAAAACAGGGAACTTACCATTTGTCATTCCCTTTTTCTAAGTTTTATCCCACCTCCCCACTCCAGAAAGTCTAAGGTTAAGGTATTTTTGGAATATCCAGTTGGAGATATCAAGTATGAAAAGGGATGGGCCAAAATTGGGTTGGGTACCCCAAACTATGGATGAACAATTCATAATTATATTCTCTCTTGCCTTTCTCCACTACTGAAGAGGAAGTTTAATAATCCATTTTACAGTTCACCTTAAAATTATGGAGAGCCAAATGACACTTTGTTAGAGGTACATCTGAACATATGTTGAGTGGGATTTCTAGTGAATATTTTGTTTTCTAATAAAAAAAAGACAGACTCAGCTATTCATCCCTTCTTCCATGTTCCCTCTGTGGATGTTGATGCCAGGAGATGCAGCAGCCACTGCATGACAAGGAAGCAACAAGCACGAGGAGAAAGGCCAATATGCTAACGATGTTGGTGCAAAGAAGGCAGGTGGAACTTGGATCATTACTGACTAGCAGGTCTTCTGCAAAAACTGTGGATTGACTGGCTTTAGACTTATAATTCCTACGTGGGAAAGATATGCCCTATTTTTTTCCAGCAGTTTGTCAGATTTTCTGTTAGTCACAACTGATAACTTCCTACTCGATACTGTGAATATATAGAAAACAACTCAAGAAATGTCTAGGCAGGAGATGGGTCAAGACAGTAGACACAGCAGTTGAAGCCCTGGTTGGAATGAGATCACCATGTGAGAATATCATAGACTGAAAGGAAAACAGGACTGAGAGTCAAGTGTTGGAGAACACTGGCACTTAAGAGGCACTGGAAGAGGAAAGGAACAGCTAAAAAGAGATGCATGACTATGAAGAGAAAGAATGAAAAAGAGAAAAGGATGACCTAGAAACCAAAAGAGGGAAAAGCAGGTGTCAGTGTTCAAATGCTACAAATTAGAGCTAACCAAGCACAGGAAAGGGTCCCTTAGGTTTGCTGATATCAAGGTGGAGCATTTCAGTGGAACAGAAGATGAGTTCTAATAAACCTGGCTTGTGGATAATCTGTTTATCAGCCACAGACTGCACTGCACCAGTCACCCCAGTAAATGTAGTCTGTTGGTCCCAGAGCGGACCGTAAAAGAGAATGTGGTTGGATCATTGCTCCAACTGGAAATACAATTCCAAGTGCAGGCTCTATTGCTAGAAGGACAATAGGATCTTTCTCAATATGAAAGGCAGCATGTTTTATATCCCTTGAAAACAAAAATAACAGCTTAGGCTTAGAATGACCTACCAAGTAGGCAACAGGGTGAATTTTAGCAACTCTTTCACTTTTAAAAAAACAAGCAAGACTCTGAGACTTAATACCTGCCTGTTCCCTGCAACTGTGACACAGGCCTCAAGCATGCTTTGAAGATGACAGGCACTCAAGCCAGTAATAGAGGGACAGAAAGCGAGAAGAGGAGGGGATAAAATGGAATCAGTGAAATACAGCGAGGAAAGGAACTTAACAAGTGTTCCTTTCTTCTTCCTGTCAGTAATCAACAATATGAAAATATTAGGAAAGGGAAAATAAATTCCACAAGAAAAGTTATAAAGAGGAACAACAGACATAAAGAGTGATTAAAAGAGAGGCAGACCAACTTTCAATGTCTGACTTAGCACTGAGGGGTCTTCACAGCTGTAGAAAATGTTCCTTTTTTCTTTTTATTGCTTTGGAATTGGTAAGAAGGACTTGAAACAGCATGTGAGAATTTAAGAGTGTTTCTTTATTTATTTATTTTTGAGAATGCTTTTAACCTAAAGAAGATGTATGGAAAACCCACAAAGCAATTACTAAAAGTGAAAAGATGGTTATGAACAATTAAAATCCTTTCTGCTTCATTAGCTTTCATTGTTAAATGTTGTCAGTGATTAATGCCAGGCTGAGACACTGAATATGTCTCTCAAATAGCACACATATCAAGAGAAATGAATTAAGGAAAAAAGCAAAGCAAGAGAACCCACAGAATAAGCTTGTTAACAACATGACATGGGTAAAAGGCTCAAATTAAAAGGGTACGTCTCTATTTGAGCATCCCACTGGTCACTTAGTGCTCACAAAACTATATATGTGCATTCTTTACATTTTCCAAATACATTCCTCACCAATGTAAATGCAGTACAGACGAACAGGACTACATACATAATTTGTAGGGTCCGAGGCAAAATGAAAATGTGGGGCCCTTTGTTTAAAAAACAGGAGAAAACAGTGCCTTTAGAAGTACTAAAATACAATTTTTTTTCCAATCTTCTCACACTCTTTCTCTCGACTTGTCATAGTGTTTAATATTTGCTATTTAACAATAATTCTAACTTTTTTTAAATTAAAACTCTATATGGAATAAATTTTATCACCTTTTAATATGCAATGTCGTTTCAAATGAAAATATGAGAGAATTTAACTCATCCGCAGCATCAAAAAATTATGTACCTGAACTGCCTTGGGTTGTACATGTATATGTATTTCATTCTCACTGGAGCAGCAGAAACATTCAGCAAAATTAATTCAGCTAGTTTTACTTCTTAGGTTAATTTTTAATACTTTTATATTCTGGTAAAACAAGCATAACATAAAATTTACCACCTTAACCATTTCTAACTGTATCGTTCAGCAGTATTAGGTACATTCAGGTGGTACAACCATCACCACCATCAATATTTCACTTCCCTATATGCACACATTTCACCAACACTTCACCTCTGGCTGACTGATGCGTAAGGAAGCACTTAAAAAAGAAGGTACTGGAAGCCCTAATTTTCCTTTTCTTGTCATTACTTTCGGTGTAAATGGTTAGCTAATGCAAAGAAGTAACACAAGTAAGAAAGGGTGGCTGTTTGTTTTTTAGAATGCCATCCTAGCCTTCTTTCTGCGTTAGAAACAATCTTGGTTCAACGCGGAAATGCGGCCTCTAGGGACGGTCAGTACACGCCTTCCACACCTTACTTGGTTTTAACTTCTTACTTCCTAGTGGCTTTGGGCAGCACTCAACCCCCAGATATTGCGGAATTCCCGCCATATGCAAATAAGGCAGCCAAGAGCAGAGGACACGCATAGTATGCATATTTTCCGTCTCCTCCTGTGCTCCATTTCCCCGTTGGCCCTGACTTACAACACACCAGTTAAAAGACAAAACGGTTTAGCATTTCATATGGCGACAGCAGGGCATTTAACCAGGCAGAGCAGAGGCCCTGGGTGGCGGCACAGGTCGGATGCCCTCGAAGCTGGCGCTGCAGACCTGGGAGACCGAGCAGGACAGAGTCCCCGCACTCACGGAGCACTTTAGAGTTTACAAAGCACATCTCACCCTTCACCTCACCTGACTGTCACATTGCTTCACTCTGCAGGCGAGCAGCTGATATCCGTGGTTAAATTAAACGAGGAAACCATCAGACTGAGGTGGCTCTCATGCCAGGGCGGCAAACAAACCAAAACCTAAGCCAGGAAACGCGCCAAAGCTACGAAATCAAAACGCTAAGAAACAACCAATCACAGACAGCGAACTAGGCTTCAGGCTGCAGCCACGCAAACTCCTGGCGGCTTCCGCGCGCTCTCTCCGGGCGGTTCCCCTGGCCCCCCCCCCCCCCCCAGTCCTCTGAGGGCTCCCAACCACTTCCTATTTGGCGCCGGGTTGGGGTGCAAATCTATTTCTGCTCAAATAAGCTTTTCAACATTTTAATATGTTTCAGTTGCTCTTTTAGCACCTCTTACGCGCTGAAGAGATGCCTGATAGCTCAACTTCGGTGGGTAACTATTGGCGGCACGTGGACCAGAAGCCCGGCATCCTGGTCCCGAGTTAGGTTTCTGACTCACGGTACCTTTCCCCTCTAAGAGCTGTCAGACTGCAAAGGGAGAAACTGCATTTTTCTGTCCTTAGGGTGCATTTTCTGTGTAATTCCAGAAACAGCAAAAAGCCGTGGATTCTGGTACATGGAATATGTTAGTGGCAGAAGGGTTAAAGGAAAGAGATGATCAGAGTCAGGAGGAGAGACTCTGTGAAGTTCTCCCAGGAGGACAGAGGCTTTGAGGGAGGATTCGAAGTGAATATTGAGGAGAAGCAAAGCCTGTGTGGAGAAGAAATGTCCTCTCCCAGAAACGCAAGTGAGAAGGAGCAGAGAAACTGGAGTCTGGGAAGGTCACAATTTCCATGCTTGCACGAAGAGTGTCAGCTCAAGATGCCATGTTTGGCATAAATTTCTTTAATTTAATCTTACAACTGATCTACTTAAAGCCATTTTCCTGCATCCTTAGGTAGTTAAGTCAGTGGTCTCTTCCTATACTACTTTGTTCTAATAGCCAAACAGCCCATAAATGCAATTAATACAGGCAACTATATATATGGCATGTTTCTAAACTCATTGTTCGCTTTCATTGGTTGGCTTCTGATGAAACAATTTTTAAAAACAGAAAAATAAATGTACACCCAAAAAAAATCACTGGAAATGCTAAAGTAGATGATACACAAATTTTAAAAAAAGGTTTAAATACTCTGGGAATACATATCTCACTAATGCTATCTGTTAAAATCATTTATTAGTGACCACTAGTCCTGACTTTGCTTCCTGCCACCCGGCTGCAATAGAACACCTTTTTTTAACTCATCATATATCTTCTTGATTGTTCAGTGTTTCAAAAACTTGGCTTTTCTACAGAAGTTGTAACCAAGTTTGCATCTAAAGCCATTTATTCGAGGCTTTTATTCGAGGGCATTTTTTCAAGCAAGGAAGAGTGCTCATTCACTAAGGCAAGAAATCCTCTCATTCGATATTCTCAGAATTTCTTGTCATCTGTATGTAACTGCCAGCATCTCACTCACCTTGAAGAAAACATAGCACACCAATATAAGCAGCATGAAACCCTTGTGATTATGCGTTCCCTAGGCGCAAAGAAAATCATAGTCACTTCATTATCTACTCGATGTTTCTCCTGTTTCCCCTCCTGACACTTAAAAAAATAAACTGATTTCATTTACTACTTCTACTCTCGGATATTCAAAACACGATAACACTTTATTGTAAAAACATAATAGTTTTAAACCTGTGCTCAGTGGGAAATAACCTGGTGAAGTGATTTCCTCACCCAGTGACCCTGTCTGACAGTGAGAAACTACCTGGAGGGATAGAGGGTTAGGTAAAGAAATTGAGAGCCCAGTGATGAGGTGATGGTGTTCGATGTGAACTCCTTGGGGATATCATCTGTCCTATGCATTCCCTTTTCCCAAAAACTAACACAGTGCCCGGCAAATAGTTGAAAGAACACAGGTCCCTTTTGCTATCTTAGTCAAAGGGCTTTACACTCTTCAGTGTTTGACGCTGAAAACGGAATGTTGAAAAGGGATTGGGTAAATTAATCCAGAGTTTAAGACAAACAGAAATTCATTCTCTGTCGTTGCTCTTAGTGTGAATTTAAGCATGACTTTGTTTTCAGCAGCTCTGTTCTTAAGAAGGCAAATAACCAGATTGTAGAAGAGCTGAAATATGCAAATTTTTCACCTGAGCCACTCAAGCAGGTAGACAGATGATCCATTTTTCACCAGCACATACAGGAAGATAAGTGGATTGCCAGAAGCAAAACTACCTCTTCCACCCTGCTATGCCCCATTTTGGGGATACTTAGTGACTCAGATTGTGTCTTTCAATCTGTTTATAACTACACAACTATAAATAACATGGTCTCCCTTAGGCATCCTGTGAACAATAAAAAGAAGTTTCTAAGAATAATAATACTAAAAGTCAACGAACTATATTAATACAGTATAAAAAACAAAACTGTTGCCTGGCAATTTGGTGGCATCATGTAGAGGCTCACTTGAAAATTCTTAACTAGGAGAGATTTTTTTACTACCTCAGGAAATCTCCTTTATCTCTCTCTGAACATTGAACTTAAAATGAATGAAGGATTACAAAAATCCTATGAAAAATCTTCCACGTCAAAAGGGGGAAAAAATAAAATGACACAAAATTTGTTAATAGTGACCCACTGATAATTTTGGCTAACTGTTATTAAGCTGAGTCCCAGAGAAGAGATTCACTGCATCTAGAACAGTGTTTTGCAAAATGTGCTCACAACATATGCAAAAGGCAGACTCTTTTATTCCACACAGATCTACTAAATCAGAATCTTTGGATGTGGGGATATCTGCATATCTGACCGGGTTCCCAAGGGATTATTCAACATACTGAAGTTTGAGAACCACTCACTAGTCTAGAGTTTACTGGTTAGTTTCCAGATACCATTTGAGGATTTCAGTGGTGAATTAGTGAATGACATGTCCACCAGACTTGCCTAAATGCAAACTCATTCAATGAGAATTATCTACACTGCTGCCTGTCTTCATTAGATTACTTTTTTATTAGAAAATGGCATCAATGCTCTCTGTTGTCCAGTTGATTGTCAAGAGTATTTAAATATGTCTTTAAGAAGCCACTTCAACCTTCTGTACTTTTGAATCATACCAAAAAATACAGCATTTTATTTTGTTATATTATCCGTATAGAAAGTTCAACCATAGTAATTTTTGTGGAGTGTTAACTGAAGGATGTTCAGTTTCTCTCTCCCCATTTATATTTCAAATTATCCTTGAGTCAAACCAGACTACCAGGCATTACTTGTCTCTGATAGGAGAACAGAACTGCTTTTATAAAACTGCACTGACTGCTGTGTAGCGTTATCAGCAAGTTTCCTCTGAAAGGTGTACTGGGAAGATATGGTCAAGGACTTTGTTCAGTACATCCCACTATATATCCGTTATGAAGACTATGGTTTGCTTACCAAGGACAGCAATAGTTCTGCCCTAAGCACAAATTATCCTGGATCTCCCTTTGCTTTGACTGCTTGGATTAGTAAGTATGAAGTATGTAATATCACAAAGTTTATGATAAACCTAAATACTAACTGACATCATTTCCCTTTCTTAATTTCTTTTGGGCCTGTTTTCTTCCCTTTCTTTACTCTTTATCTTGCTTGTCATGCTTTTTATCTGAGGCTTCTTAAATCATTTTTGGAATAATGAAGGCCATAAATAAACCTTTATTATACTAATGATCAGAGTTGCATAGTCCTAACTATTCAAAATCTCACTGGATATGATTTCTATTATACAAACTTCATCATTCAACTTTCTATGTAAAATCTCCACTATACAAGTTCAACATTTAATGTTACACTTATAATACAAGAAAATTTTTCTAATCTATAGGACTTGACTGAGAATGGCATGGGCAATCATGGGATATAGTGAGTTCTCCATTATAGGAAGTAATCAAGCAAAAACTAAGTGACTACTTAGCAAGATTATTGTAAAAGGGTTTTGATGTCAGATATCACATTGGATGACAGATAGACTCAATTATCTTGAATCTCTTCCACCTCTGAAATCCTTCAATCTATTACATCTTTTAAAAATTATTACAGTTAATATTATCAAAAAAAAGGCAGCAAAAAAATTAAAAGAAACATACATTTCTCAGTAAGGAGTACTTAGACAACTACAAAGCCGGGGAAAAAAAGCATTCCTAGGAATAGACTGAATAAAACCTTTCCGTATTGTATCTTTTTTTGTCAACATTAGCAGGCATGCACTGCTTGCCTGGGTCTCCAGTTTCTATCCCAAATTGTATGAATGAACAAGCTACCGTGAAGCCTGAAAGTGATTTAGGGACTTCAGTTCAGCTTTTGCTTCGTATTTCTTCTGATAAAAATGTTTTTAAAAGTATAATCTTCAGTGCCAGGAAATCAATTAACTTAAAAAATTGCCAACTCTGCCAATAACCAGTAATATGAATGTAACCTTTTTGCATCGAGGGCATGAAGAAATTAAACAATCAAACACATTCTGCTAAATCCAGCCCTGAGAGAAAGTTGTTTCTCTGAAGTCAGGCTCTTTTGAAATGAAAGATGGAAACAGCAATGAAGGAAAAAGCATCTGAGTAATCGTACAAAGTCTTCCAAGTGGCACTCAGCCCAGAACACACTTTTGTTGTGCCCAAAGGCACAAAAATCTGTGGAGACCCATCTGACCCCAGCCTTTCAAGATATAATGGGGCTCTCTCCAAGAGAGAGCCCTTCTTTGGAAAAGCCAAGGTTTATATAAATTGGTAATAACAATTAGAAATAAAAATGATCAAGATATATTATTGTTGGATTCTAGAACAGGTGTCAGCTTATAATGTAAAAAACTAAAGACAGAAATGTTGCAAATGCAGAGATGGAGAACTCTATGACATTTCTATACTAATTACTGATACTGAATAGGACCAGACCAGATGAGACACAGAGAGGGTAATTACATTTTTAAATTTTTTTGAGCCTCTCTTTGTGATCTACAGTAGTGGTCAGCAAACTACAGTCCATGAGCCATAGCTGTTCTGCTCCCTGTTTGTGTTAAAAATTAAAAAAATCCCTTTCTTGGAATTCAGCCACACCATCCTTTATGTCTCACCCATGGTTGCTTTCACACTACCACAGCCTCAGTGAGTAGTTGTCACGTAGATGATGTAACTCGCAAAGCCTAAAATATTTCCTGTCTGACCCTTCACAGAAGAAGTTTGGTGACACCTGATCTAAAGTGTGATCAAGTTTATATGAACAGGCTTCCTTTGAACTACGCTTGTAATAATTCTTTCCAAAATTATTTGCGGGAGGAAATTCTCCTTGCTTTTGTATCCCTGGCAATACCTTAATTTACCCCCTTCCTTGAATGGTAGTTTTCAGTGTGAAAGTTATTCAGCATTTTGAAATAGCATTTCCTCATCTTCTAGTATTTAGCATTGCTGATGAGAAGTCGTCTATGATTACCGTTGCTGTGTAAATAACTTGTATTTCCTCTCTGCTTACACTTAAAATTTCATTTTTATTCCTGAGACTTTCTAGTTTGAGGACACCATTTTGATGTGGTTCTGTTGTCCTCTGTCCCAATGCACGATGAGTGTGAGGCGTCAATATTTAGTTTGCAGATTTTCTTTGTTCTGAGAAGTTTTGCAGCCAGTATTCTCTGGAACATTGGTCTTGTATCCCCTTCTTTTCTCTCCCTTAACCTAATCTATCTATTGGAGTCAGTTACTGTTATTCTATCTTCCCTGTTCCATAACTTCTCCTTTACATTTTTAAAATCTCAATCTCTCTCCATGTTAAATTCATTATTTCATTTACAAACAATGAAGGTAGCTTCCAATCATCTTTTTTTATTCTTTAAATTCTCTCTTCAACTATGTACATATTAAAATCTATTATTTCCATTTCCAGGATTTTGAATCAGTCAAGTGTTAAATACATCTTCTCTCGTTTTATGCTTTCAGTTGTTCTTTTTTATAAATATTATCTCTTCTATCATACCTCTGAATTTACAAATCAAATACTTCAGCAATTTTTAGATAATTCTTTCATTTTTAATTTTATATACATAATTTATTTTTACCATTAGTTCATTTGAGAGCAATCTTCCTTGACTTGACTTAAATACTTTGAAGTTTTGCTTTGCAGGCTTATCTTGAGAAGTAATTGTGTCCTCGTTATGGTTGTTGCTGTTGCAGTTTTGATTCCCTCTCTGCACATCCATTATTTTCTATGAGTTTTGGGGTTACCTGGCATTCTCACCCCACTCCCCCATGCAGAAGTAGGTCTCCTACAGTAACTTGGAGTTTCTGACCTATGGTGAGCTCAGCGAAATTTATCTCCTGCCACAGAAGTAAACATAGCTGCCCACAAGGCTTGTCACATTTTTCCTATTTCCACAGGTATTCAACTTCATATGAGCCACACCAGAGGCAATTTTATCAATCAGAACGTTCTTTCAGGCTTTTTTGAGAACGCAGTTTCATGCCATGAGCTAGCCCCAGCCCTTTACTTTGCCTGATGTACACATATACACTATCTTCCCAAAGGAGATAAACTCCACCTAATTCCAGACCCAGAGTGTCACCTTGCTTAATGCTTTTTTTATTTTCATTTCTGATTTATGGCGATATCTTTCTTTCGAGCACTGATACATCTTTTTAAATTTAATTTTCAATGCTTAATCTTTTTTGTTGTTGTTGTTGCAAAAACAAATGGAGAGATTCAAACCATAAACTTAACTATGCTGTTCTGAAGAGATGGAAGAGTGAACATTGAAATTAGAGACATAATCAGACTGATGAAAGTAGAGCATCTATAGTTATGATCCAGAAATTTCACTCCAAGATTTACATCCACCAGAAAGGCCAAAATATATTTATTAAAATACATGTACTAAAATATTCATAGACACACTATAATATCTCCAAACTAGAACTATCTAAATGTCTATCAACAGTAGACTAGATAAATAAATCATGGCAGGGTCACACAGTGGGACATTATTCAGTAAAGAAAATGAACAATCTGCAACTAGTCATAACGTCATGAGTGAACTTCACAAGTGAAACAGCAACAGAAAGAAGACAGACCAAAAAAAGCACTTTTTATAGAATTCCACTTAGATCAGTACTAGAATAAACCTATGGGGTTAGAAGTCAGGACAGCAGTTACCTTGTTAGAGGATTAGTGACCGGAAGGGATACTGGCCTTCAGGGATGCTAAAATGTTTCTTGTCCCAGGCACTGGGAGGTGTTTAGTTTGAGAAAATTCATCAAGTTGGACTACATGAGCTTAATTATTAATACTTTCACTCACCATAAATATTTTACTTGCATAAATTTCCTTCTCAACAAAATTCATTTGCCATCGCTGGTTTAGGTATTCAGCAGATAATTCCTGAATTAAGTAATTGCTTGAACATAATTCCAAATCTCATCCTAGAAAAAATAACAACTCTCTTAGATTAAAAAAACTTTTTTAAAAACTTGTGATGGATGTAGGAGAGAGGAATTCTGTCTTAAAAACCAAAAAATAAAACAAAACAAGACACCAGCAGGAAAACTCATTCTTTGAATATATTAGTCCCTACCTATGAGTTTACACTCTCCTTTGGGACATTATACTCTCTCCTCAGGAACCCAATACAGGTGACAATGGGGAAGCAGAACATGGTAGTATGAGAAGAGCTTCATTCATTTTTCTCCCATTATCCTAGGGGCTAAGGAGGGTCAGAAGGAAATGCAGGTCCTCCATGAAGGCTGGCAGTGAATACAAACACTACTGAAGCACTGCGGTGTCCAGAAGCTGTCTCCAACACGGTAGAGTGGGCTCTAGAAAGGTCTTTGGCTTCTCCTACCTACAGACTAATGCTCTGAAGTGCAAATTAAAACTAAGTCTTAATTTCCAGTATAGAACCTGTCACTCAAAGACACTGCAGATAGCCTTTCAGAAGGCTGAACTCATCTCACGATGAGATAGAAGAATGAATTTCTAAGTAATTTGTGAAGTAAAATGTAAAATATAACTTTAAGGGACCCAGAAGGATTTGCTTTAATAATTTGCCACATGGACTCAGAATGTGTCCTGAAATTCTGCAATACAGTTCTCCAGAATGAGCTTTGCCTTGGCAGGCCCAGAATAATTTCAGTGCAAAGTCACTGATAAAGCTAACATATATATTTCTTAGAGTTTTGTGCATCACAGATAGGCTTTCCAATTATTTTTTAGTTTCAAATAGATTGGTGAATTTCCCTGTAGCTCATCTGAGTCTAATCATATAATTATGTTCCATTTAATTGAAAATGAGTACCTAAAAATGTTTAGATTTAAAAAAAAAAAACAGTAATTCTCAGATGGTAAAAGTTTTCTCAGATATTCCAAAGACTTCCAATGTCATTATCCTCTGGGTCATAGGCCTTGAACCAAAGATTATGCAAAATGTTTAGATGAAGTAAGCAAGATGCAAAGAAAATTTGACTTAACTTACTAAGTCCAGCTCAGTGGTAAGAAGCCTAAAATTTAGTGTCCAATTCCAGCCTTAATAATAAACTAAATAGTACTTCTAAGACTCAATATTTGCAAAATGTAAATAATAATGGTACCTACCTCTGTTGGGTACTAGGTCTCCATTGCAGCAGCCTTCTAGTGGGTCTTCTCTTCTGGAGAGACTGAAATATGAAAACAGTATTTTCCATACTCCCTTAGAGCTAGAGTTCTGCATGCAAAATATGGTCCACCAATTATATACCCAAGCAAATTGGAAAGTGAAGATGAATCAAAGGCCACTTTTTACTGCTTTAGGCTCTGGAAAACAAGGGCATGGATATGCAAATTTTATTTTTCTCTGCATTCATATTTCAGTATGTAGCCCCAACTTATGAAAATCAGGAGGCAGCTGTGGGGTGTCCAATCACTAGCTTCATGTATCTTGATGGGGAAGTTGCTTCATTGGCGGCTTGTTGAAGTGGTTTCCTGACCTGTGGATGGCTGCCATGGCCATGGCATGGCATAGTTTTAACTGGTAGAGACCATGGCAGCCTCTGATTTGAGCAGAAGCAGGAGAGCATCTTTCATGCGTTTTTTGGCCATTTGTGTATCTTTGTTTACAAACTGTCAAGTCTTTTGCCCTTTTGTTTTACTGAGTTTTTGCCTTTTTACTCTTCTTTATTGAGTTATAATTAACACGCACGCTCTTAGGTGTTCAGCTTAATGATTTTTTAACCCAGATATCCATCTGCGTATCCGTCAATCCACTTAAGATACAGAACATCTCCATCATCACAGAAAATTTCCATCTCCTCCCATTCACTAAATCCACACTCCCTCAAAAGCGAGCTCTTTGTGATTTCTAACACATTATATTTCAAGTTTTGATTGTCCTTGGACTTTATAAAAATGTTGTTATGTACACTATACTTTTTTGTATCTGGCTTCTTTCACATGATTAATCCATATTGAAAAGTATCCTTATATGTTTCTGCATGAATCATTAGATTGCTCTTTTTTAAAAAATTTTATTCCAGAGGAGTATCCCTTTGCATAAGTATAGCACAGTAAGTTTATCCATTGTCCTATAAATGGACTTTGGGTTGTTTCACCTCTTGGGCCATTATGAATGAAGCTTCTATAAGTTTCCTTGTACAATTCTTTTGTGGACATATGTTTTCATTTCTCTTGGGTCAATGTCTAGGGGTAAAATTGCAGAGTCACTGGGTAGATTACACTGAATGTTATAAGAAATCACCAATTTTCCAAACCAGTTGAACCATTTTGTACCCTGACCAATTTATGGCAGCTCTATTTCTCCACATAGAGGGAAACACTTAGGGTTATCGGTTTTCCGTTTTACCTATTCTTGTGCTGTGAAATAGTGTATTAGTGTGGTTTTAATTTGTGCTTTCATTTGCTAATTGGCTACTCATACGTATTTTTGTGAAATGGCTGCTCAAGTATTTTACCAGTTTTTAAATTGGGTGCTTAATCTTTTTATTATTGATTTTAGTAGGTCTTTATATAATCTAAAAGTTCTTTTCAGATATATGGACTGAGAATATATTTTTCCTAGCCTTTAGCTTTCTATTGATCTTATAATGTTGTCTTAAGCAGAAATTGTAATGTTTACAGGAACCCATTTTACCAGTGTTTTTTATAGTCAGTTTGTATTTTGGCCAAGTAAACATTTCTCAAAATCTTAAATACATTCTCTTATTTTTAAAAAAATACTTCATCATTCTGGGTTTTATTTTATGCCTGTGATTAACCTCAAATTAATTTTTGTGGACAGAATGAGATTGGGGACAGGCTGCAATTTCTTCACACATTCAAATGACTGTTTAGCACCACTTATTTAAAAATATCTATTTCCCAATGGCCTGCCTTGATGGCTTGTTGAAAGTCAGTTGCTCATTTATGTGGACATCAATTTCTAGACGTCCCATTCTGTTTGTTTAAGCTGTTTGTCTCTCCTCACTATCTTGATTATTGGAGCTTTACAGAAAATATTGAAATCAAGTAGTGAAGGGCCTCCAAGTTCATTCTTTTTCAACATTGTTGTGGCTATTCTAGATTGTTTGATTTTCACATAAATTTTAGAAATAGCTTTCTATGCTTTCGAAAGAGCCTGCTGAAATTTGGTGTGGATTATATTGAATCTCTCAATTCATTTATAGCAGTCTTTATTTCTTCTTACAAATTCATCTCACACTTCCATCTGGCACTATTTACTTTCATCCTAAATAACTTACTTTAGCCATCTTTGTAGTACAGGTCTGCTCCAGACAAATTCTCACAAAATTTGACATTCTTAAATGGCTTTATTCATGTTGAAGGATGTTTCTCCAGAGACAGAATTCTGGGTTGTCAGAATTTTTTGTCTTCCAGCAATTTAAATGTTATCCCATTATTTTGTTTCTGCTGTGTGGTCAGCAGTGTTTTGTTTTATGCTTCCCTATATATAGGCCAGAGATGCTGCTAAACATCTTGTAAGTGCAGGATATTCTCCGGTGACAAATAATTATCTGGCCGCAGATTTCAATAGTGTCAACAGTTAGAAACCCTGTTTTAAACTATATGATATTGTTTCATAACTCTCAGACATTTTGTCTTGTTTTTATTTCACTCTTTTTCTCTTTTATTTCAGTTTCATTATTTTCAATTGAATTCAATTTTACCAGTGTTTTCCTCTTTAATAGTCTGTGTTGTTAAGCCCATCAAATGCATTCTTTAGTTTTGACATTGTATATATATATTTCTTTTTTTCTAGTATTTTACTTTTTTTCTTTTTTTATGGCATCCATGTCTATGCTAAAATCCATCATCTCTCTTCTGGTGTCGGCTACCTTTTTGGCTAGAAACTTTGGCATTTTTATAATAGTTATTTTAAGGTATCTTTCTCATATTTCCAATATCTGGACCATCTCTAGGTCTGCCCTATTGCTGGTTTTATGTCTTAACCTCAGGTCCCATTTTCTTGCTTCTTTGTATGTCTTTAGTTCTTGAGCGTATGACAGGTATTTGGTATAACACACTAACAGAGAATGAAGTAAGTAATATTGCCCTCAGAAATTAGCATGCCTCTTCTCTTAGGCTGCTGGAGTATAGGCTAAGACAATCTGATCAAAAGTGGAAAAGTCAAGTTGAGTTTTGTGGTATATTTAGTTTAATTTATTTCACTACTGGCTTAAATACTTTGAGAGTAAAATGACTCTATTATTTTTATTAATATCTCTGATGTGAACTCTATCAAGATTCTGAATTTGCTTGTTCTTCTTAAATAAGGTGCTAGCTTCCAGAATAGTACTTCAGAACTCCCCCTGCTTTACAGCCTGGCTTTTAGGTTTTTAGATGGCTGAGAACACACTTTGCTTTCCAGTACCACATCCTGCCTCTGGATTTGGGAGGCTTTTCGGCCTTGCTGCCTATTACAATATTGAATAGACATAGTGACAGTGGAGGTAAGTATCTTACTCTCAGTCTTAGAGAGAAAGTGTTCATTATTTCATCAGTAAGTATGATGTTATCTGTAGGTTTGTTGCAAACACCTTTTATTATAGTAAGAAAGTTTTTTTCTACTCCTAACTTGCTAGGATATTTTGTCATAAAGGAATATTGACTTTTGTCAAATGCATCTGAATTTTATTACAATGACAGTTTATCTGCTTTTTCTACTAATATAAAAAAACAAGACTTTTTAAATTTGTTCTAGTTTACAGAGTAAAAGTCACTTTTTGGTGTAAAGTTCAGTGAGTTTTCACATGTGCATATTATATATTCTTTCTTTCACTTAGAATAATTTTGTAATGACGTATAGTCAGTTTACAATGTTGTGTCATTTTCTGGTGTACAGAATAATATTTCAGTCATACATATACATGTTCACATATTCTTATAACCACAACCAGAGTGAGATACAGAAACATTCCTGTATCCCAAAGAATATCTAATATATTTCATTTGTATTCACAACACTGATCTGTTCTGTCTTCCTATATTACTGTTTTTTCTAAAATGCCAAGTAAATGAAATTATACAGTATAGAACATTTTACTATTGGGATCCTTAATTTAGCATAATGAATTGGTGATTCATACATGCTGTTGCTGTTGTACATAGCAATAGTTTGTTCTTTTTTGTGTGTTTAGAAGAATTCCATTAGATTCATTTTTTTTTGAATAATAAACTAACCTTAAATTCTTGAGATAAAACCGAGTTGGCCATAGTACAAATTTTTTATCTTTTGCTATATATTGCTAGATTCATTTGATATACTTACTTAACAAATGTTTTGTCTGTTTATAAGGTATATTGTTCTATAAATCTCCTTTCTTATAATGGCATTGCTATGTTTTGATATCACTAATATCTTGAGTACATAACAATCAGAGAAATAATCTTTCCTTCCTTTATTTTCTGAAAGAACATGTGCAATACTGTTGCTCTTTCTTCATTAAATATTTGTTAGAGTGTATCAGTGAAGCCAAAATTATTTGTCTGAAATCTTTAAAATACGTATCTAATTATTATAATTGATATATGGCTACCCAGGATTTTTTTTTTTTTCTTCTTGATTAGTTTTAGTTTGTGCGATTTTTGAAGATTTAGTTCATACAAGGTGTCAAATTTATATTGGTGTATCATTCTTTATTATCTTTTTAGTATCTGTACAATTTACACTGACATCCTTCTTTCATTCCTAATATGGGAAATTTATTTTGTCTTTATTTTTTGATCAGTCTTCTTAAAGATGATCAATTTTGTTAATCTTTTCAAAGAGCCAATTTTGAATACTTTAATTTTTCCTATTTTTTATTCATTTTCCACCAGGTGGATATTCTCTTACTATTTTTTCTTTGCTTCTCCTTATTTTCTCTGTTTTCTTAAGGTCAGTAGCTTGTTTAGAACATTTATTTTAACTTTTTTCTATTCTATCAAAAATAGTTAAAGCTGTAAATTTTCTATAGAGTATCCTGTAGCGATAGCTCATAGATGTTGATATATTCCCTTTTAATTCTCATTCACTTCTCAATATTTCCTATTTTCTCTTTTGATATTGACATTAACCTAAAGGTTGTTTAGAACTGCATTATTTTTTCCCCTCAAACTTTAGAGGAGTTGTATATATTTTGCTTATCAATTTCTAATTTAATTAGATTGTGGCAAGCCATCATATCCTGTATGACTTCAATCTTTTTAAACTAATGAGATTTACTTAATATGGCCCATAAGTGTCATTTGCCTGCACTGATGAGCATTCCTCATTCTGTTGTTGGGTGCAGTTTTCTCTAAATATCAAGTATATCAAGTTGGTTGACATTGTTGTTCATACCTTTTATGCTTTCTGATTTTTTGTCTATTTGTTCTCTCAACTATTGAAAGAGGAGAATTAAACGTTTCCAAACATTATTATAATCTGTCTATTTTTCCCTTTGATTCTGTCTGTTTTTGCTTCAAGTATTTTGAAGCCCTTTTATTAAGTACTTTGACATTCTGCCTTGCTGATAAGATAATCCTTTTATCATTATGAAATACTTGTTTACTCTTAACAATACTCTCTGTACTGAAGTCTACCCTGTCTAATATTAATATATATATCAGCTTTTTCATGTTTACTCTTAGCGTAATATGTAATTTGTCATCCAACGACTTTCAACCTACCTTGTCCTTATGTTTAATGTACATCTCCTGTCGATGGTATATAGCTTGACTATGCTTTTATTATCCTGGTAATCTCTGTCTTCTAATTGCAGTACTTTTTTTTTTTTAATTTTAATTGAAAATAGGTATGTATATGGTTGAACTTATGTTTAACATTTTGCTATTTATCTTATATTTATGCTATATGAGTTTAACTCTTTCTTTCCTTTCCTTTCCTTTTTTGGGTTATTCAAATTATAGCTAATATTCCATTTATTTCTTCTCTTTGATTTATAGCTGTAGTTATTAATATGCACTGAGATAAGGAAATACAAATATGGAACAGTAAAATGTGAGGATGAGCCTTGCATTGGATTTGAATTAGAGGTATCAGTATGAACTAATTATTGCTTAAAAATATATAATTCTTTCCTTGAAGGGCTTATAAGAAAAGTCACCCAAAGCAATTGGTACATATAATGCCCAGATGTTGGTTTTCAAATGTCACTTCCAACTAAAAGATATGAGGTTTGGCACTGAGATAGTAAAAGGTGAGCCTGAAACATTTTGTTGCATCAGAAATCAAGGGTATGTTCATACAGTAAAAAGAACACATTAAAAGGATACAGGAGATTACCTGAAAGGACTTTCCCTGGTGAAATTTAGGACAAATTAACCATTAAAAAATAATAATCATAATGGCTTATAACATATTGACAAAAAAATGAATCAGTACAACTAGAGAGATACTTTTTAAGAAAATCAAGAGACTATGTATGAGGGAGAGATCTTCCTTACAGAATAAAAGAAATGGAAAAATGTTACCATTTTGCAATTAACACCATAATAAATAATTAAGTTCTTATGAACAAATATTAAAAGCAGAATTTAAAAAAGAAAAATACACTCACATTTGGAGATTTCAATACCCATATTTCATTAATTGATAGAACAAGTAGAAAAAAGTCAGTAAAGAGATAAAAGGTCTGAACAACACTATCAATTAACTTGACTAATTGCAAATTATAGAACACAATAACAAATAAACAATACACATCTATTTCAACTGCACAAGAAACATTCACAAAGATACCATATGCTCCACCAGAAGGTGAGTCATCATTAATTATGAAATAATGATATTAAATTATACTCATTTGCAATAAGATATGCAAAAAATCCTCAAATATTTGCATATTAAATAAACACTTCTAAATAACATGTGGATCAAAGAACAAATTACAATAGAAATCAGAAAATATTTTGAACTCAATGATAATGAAACTACAACATATCTAAATTTGTGGAGAGCAGCAAACATAGTGAGTAGAGGGAAACATATAACTTTAAATGCTTAAATGTTTATATTATCAAAGAAAGGTGTAAATAGAACTGAGCTCCCACTCTAAGAAACTGAAAACAAAACTGCAACTGAAAAACTTATGCCCAAAAAATGCAGAAGGGAGAAATAATAAAGATATGAACAGAAATAAAATAGAAATAGGTATTAAATATTTCCAACTGACAATCCTCTTCTATTTAGCTGGAATTTTAATTTTCTTATTCATTCATTTGTTCACACAGCCTACATTTATTTTGCAACCACTCTGAGCTTGGCTCTGAGTGAGATGCTGCAGAAAAACAATAATTACAGTTCCTTCTCTTGTTGTACGTAGGACAATAATTATTTAAATAACTAAATGTTTCCTTTTGATCAGTTCTACATGAGAACTTCAGGATTCAGTGAGATAGTAACAGGAGGACTGCAGCATCTCAGATGGATCACAGATTACACAGAAATAAAAGAGCAAATACATCACCCAAAATTCTCGGTTGAATTCATCTAGTACTGCTCAAAGGTTATAGAATTTTAACTGAAACGAAGCAACCACATACTTAGAGAAGGAGCAGCAGCAACAGAGTTTCTTGAGACCTGCTCTATTTCTTGTTCCCTCCACTGAAGTCCTTTGTGCATTACCCTGGACACAAATATTCTGGTCCTGTTTCTTTGGAGCACATGGTAAGATCGTGCTTCTGGGGAAAATGCAAAGTGTGTAATCCAGCATGTGCTCTTCCACCCTACCATGAAGATCCTGGAAGTTAAGATGAAGCTTCTGTCAGCCTTTAGCCCCAACAGAGAAGATGTGTAGCAGAGAGTGAGCTAACTCACAGGGCACATGTGGCATAGGCAAGAAATAAATCTCTGCTGTCTTCTGTTAGTGAAATGATGGGAAGCTACATTAAGCAACATAACCTAACCTATCTTGACTAATACAGATTTACATCAGTGGACTACATTAACCTGCCAGAGAAAGTGGACATTCAGCAGCTGTGTGACCCCACACCATTCTCTGCCTCAAATTATCCAGAATTCCTTAAAGCTCATTTTTACATAGAGGCTTAATCCGGTCTGCTCTGGTCAGGGGCAGTGGCAGAGGAGATCATTAAGGCTCCCCTGAGGAAGTGAACACCATTCTAATGTATTAGGAAATCTACCTATTTGACCACGAAAAGAACAGTTTCCCTTTACACCTATGCACACTCCCCTATATGGCAAAAGTTTAATAAATAGCTGTTAGTGTTTTATTAGATCATCTGTACTTTTACTAAATTAACTCATAGGAGATAATTAAGGTAAGCAGAAGTATTTTTTTTCAAGGAACCAAAAGTTTAAGTAACAGAATACTAAACAGTAGTCAATGGGCTTAAGTAATTAATCACATCAATAATTAGAGAGGCTTGGTGAGGTGAAACTAACGACCGAATTTCAGGATCTATTATATCAAAATGGAGTAGAACTCTCGCTTATGTGGTGCTACTCCGGTATCAGTGAAATAATTTAACTTTCTAATGACCTTTTCATTTAGGTTTGATTAATTCCTTACCATGGCATTAGCTCATGCAGTGAGCCTTAATGCCATGATAGATTTTATAATTACCTAGCAGAATCAAGGCCTATAAACACTCAAAATTGCAGGAGAAAATGTCATCACCTGCAAGTGCTTTGGCATTGAAAGACAGATATGTAGAGCAAAATTATCTATTATCCATATAGCAATTTAATACCTAAGTATCAGAAAGCATTAAAATCACTTACATTCTCCAATAACTTTAAATTATCCAAGGTTATTAATAACAATACTCTCAGGCAAACGACTTTACTGCTTTTCAAAACAAAAAATTATTTGTTTTTCTTTCTTTTCACTTATGCATTGGTTTTAACTTTTGGCTGCTTCCCCAGAATCTGCTGTTCACATGCTACCCTCAGGGATGGCTCTAGGCTGATAAAAACTTGGGCATACAGAGTTGCCAAACACTTTAAGAAACCATCAGTCTATTACTGGAAAAAATTAACAGTGCTTAAACAAAAAGATGTTGGAGATTTGCAAAGAAGCCCAGAGCAGGGAAATATCTAGCAATTTATACCAGAAATTGTTTCCAAGAGAAAATGAAATGCGCATTTTCAGGTAGTGTATGGAAAAGTTCATTTTTCAGGGAGACCGAGTCAGACTCAAAATAATAAAGCTCTGTAAGCAAAATGCTCTCTCAAATATCTACCTCTTAAGTAAATAATTATGTATTACTTTAGCACCTTAAGTTTACAAATTATTTTCACATTTGATCCTCACGATGATTCTGAGGATGAAAGAAGAGATAGTATCATCCACCTTTCATGGAAGAGGATACTGAGGCCAGAATTTAGAGGAAGTGACTTAATTGAGGTTATTATCTAGTAAATGTCAGTGTCAGAGTGGTGTCAATACAAAAACCCAGGCCTGGCCAGGACATACCTGAGACCTCACCCCATATGATTTCCACTGTGCAGACACAACAGATATGATTAACCTCAAGAGCGTAAGTAATAGTAAAATGTAAAAACATAATTTGGAAGCGATTAAGTTTTGAGTGCTTATTATCTTTGTTTTTAATATTTTATTTATGTGGAGATTTATATAATTTAATAGTTAATAATGGATGTTTTTAACCACTGACTTTGAAGAATCCTTGAAAATTGACTACATTCTGTTGCAGCTGTGTGTCACCGGTTCTGTTTCCAAACTCTTCTGAGTCTCATTTTCCATTCTTGCCAAGTATGGATAATACCTACTTCAAGGAATTGTTACAGAATTAAATAAGAGAATAAGAGAAATTTTCGATACTTACCAGTAATATGCTTACAAATATTAAACCACAGGCTCTCTGAAGGAAAAAAATATGCATGTGTCTATGTACATAAGTTTACTCCAAGTCTTACTGAAATAAAGAATGTTAGCACACAATTAACAAATAATAACAAAACACACAATACTTACTATTGTAAAGTCTACATAAGCAATTGATTCTAACAATGCTTCTGCTGATATCTTTCAAACTTTTGTATTGGTAGCCAAATTATGGCTACAGTTCAACCAGGATTTGACAAATGGAGTTGGATTCCAATCTGCCATCTCTTTCTCCAATAAATGTAACATCAGTAAATCTGACCTGTGACATGCATGCTGGTTGATGTTTTTGTTTACTCTGACAAGCTAGGAGGAAAGTGGAACAACCGAGATGTGTGTCAGAACCTCATTTGCTCATCAGTGATGTGAATCGCATCTTTGCTGAATCAGATAATAGTTTTCAAATGATAAATGAATGTTTCCTTAATTGTATACTGTTCATAATGTAACTGCACAACACCCTTTCCATTTTAATTTGCATTATTAACATTTCTGAAGATTAGACAATCAACAAAACAATAAATCAATACTATGGCTGATTTTAGCCACTAATATGATGTCACTGAATGCAGAGCTGAGAAAGGACACGTAGTAGCACATTATTAGACGGGATTTCCACCACACAGACACAATAGATATGAATAACCTAAGAGCATAAATGATACTAAAATGTAGAAAAATAATTTATAAGTGATTGAGATTTGAGTGTTTATTATTTTTTGATATTTTATTTAAGCATAGGTTTATACAATTTAACTTTTAATAATGGGTGTTTTTAACAACTGACTTTGAAAAATTCTTGAAAATTGAACAATGGGCTCTCTCAGGTGAGCAGCTGGCTACAGCATAACACTAGACCCTATTACATATTATGCTCAGTGAGTATTTATTTTCTTCCTTTTTTTCCTGATTTATCTTGTTAACTTTCCGCCCATTTTCCTTACAGCAAGTTAAGGCTCCATCCAGTCCAATTCAGCATTTCTGCCCTTGGTATCTAGGAGATTTGGGGAGGTACCATGATAGCTGCTCTTAATTAAGTCAACTTCCCAAAACTTCCAAACATGTCTAAATTCCCTTAACAATCATTATGCACCTAACATAAATTTAGCTGTTAATTTTTTTAATCTATTTTTATAATCTGCCTGTTTTAAGGGGAATAACAAAAACCACAAGAATAAAGTTTACTTTTTAAAATTCTAAAGGACTCCTTTTTGTTCTCTATAGAGCCAAACTATAGGAAGCAGCAAAATCTATTAATATCCTTTCTCTATCCAGGATGCTGACTCTAATCAAGGGGACACCCTATCCTGGGAAGCCAGTGATGACCAAGCCAGCAAGAAAAGTCTGAGTGTTAGCAGAGACTCATAGCTCCCTCAAGAGACTGTGTCCACTGCGTAGCAAGGTTTCCTCTACATAAGAAACTTAAGAGACTCTGAGTGATTTTCAGGACCTCATTTTTAGTCCCACTTCCTCTCACATGCTCTTCCCCAGAGGCTGATGGAACGTCACTTAGTTCCTGTTACCTGATGCCACAGAGGCTCTGGAGTGCATGATCCAGTATATGAGGTTTATTCGTCCTGACTGTCCTGATTACCCTACAGTCTGCAGGAATATGCTCTGAGTAAAAATGGGACCATTTTTACCCACTAATCACATTACAGTTCTGATAGGTTAAACATTTGCCTAGTATTACTTTTCATTTTTTCTTTCATTCTCTTCTAAGTCTTTTGGGTTTTGTTTTTGGTTTTGGCATATAAAGTGTTATACAAGCATCTTCCTATCTCATCTTATACAAAGTCCTCTTCTTGTTTCCTTTATCTCGAAATCAATATAGCATTCAAGTATTTGTTCAGGAGCTGCAGGTTTCATAATCCCACCATAAAAAGCAGCTTCTCCCAGACTCAGGGAAATGAGATGAAGCTCACCTTCTTTCCATTGACACTCATTTTCAGCCGCTACTGATGGAGATTTTCGGGTAGATTAAAAACAATTTGATACAAACTGCCCATCCATCCTCATGGGGCTAATTGTTAGATTCAGTCTGTATCATAAAAAGCCTCTCTACTACGTGCCAGTGTCAGCCCTTTTGCTTAGAACTTTTATAATTTTATACTTGTCACAACCTCTAGTGTCATCTGGGAAACTGGTATAAATAACGCATCCCTATTTAGCTAATGAAATACTTGGGAGGACCAATTTTAAAAGGTATGCTAAAATGTTTTGCAAATGGAAAGGCACAATGGAAAGAACAAAACATGCTATTATGATTTTATTTACAACACTTGAGCTCTAGTGTAATCACGTACAGTTTTCCAGAGATAGACACACTGAGGTTTTGATGATAAATCTTATTTTCCTAAGGAGTCTGGATAAGATACCAGAATGTACCAGGAATACTAACATCTAATGGTGATCCAGGCACTCACTTTGACAAGCTCCTGAAGGAGAGGCACATGGACCAAGGAAGCAAAGTGGGCAAGGCAGTCCGCTTACTCTTACCACATGGGCTGTCGCTCCACACCCCAACGTAGGCTGGACTTCAGGAGGCAGTCTTTTTGCCACAAAGCAGAAAATTTGCTTCTGAAAATGGACCTGGTATAATTGCAGAGAATTGAACCATCACTGTACACAGTCAGTGGACACAATTTGCAGTGACTTATTCTGGCCATTACTCTAGTAATGCTGTCTGGTGCTTCTGAGAACCCTCAATGCAGGTACCACAAACACCATCTACCGAGACATTCATCTAAATCATCATGCTAGAATGTGATTTTGAAACATGAAGAATCTGTGTTTAAAAGGCAACTGAAGAAAAATCATTCTGGAACAGGAATGGGAAAGAAATTTTTTCTTCGAAGTAGTTTTTTGCGGGAAGAATAGTTTAAAAATTTCTCTTAAATTTTTTCTCCTTAATATTCTCTAGTTCTCAGATCAACTCAGCCTGTGTCTTTAAAGAGAAAAATGCCAAAATGGGGAGAAGGGATGCTTAACGTCCAGATGAGCACCAATTTCCTAAACCAAGTGCTGCCTTTCTGTCTGTCTGAGCAGGTGTTCTGGCAGCCTCATCTTTGGAAGTCATAAAGCCCAGTAAAGAGACACATGATAAAAGATTTAAGTCTCTCTTATTAACACATAACTGTTAGCAAGTAATGGCAAATTAGGAAACATTAACAATAGATGATCCTTAACTACAAATGTCTTGACAGGTGTGAGTGTGAACTTTTTATTCTTACATGTGTCCAGGGTTTAAAATGCGCTTTTAAGGTTACAATAAAACCTGGGGTATTTTTGTCTTTGCAGTTTCAATATCAATTCTATTCTCATCTGCAGTCTCATTCTTAGGTCTTTAAAATAAGAGCACTTGGGGAAAAGTAAACCACAGAGAAGGGCAATCTCGCTACGCAATAAGCAACAAAGATTAAAAAAAGATGGGTAATCCAAGTGGAAAAGCATCATTGTAAGAAATGCTCAAAGAGGATTTCTTTCACTCATAAATAGATCATATTCATGGGGATTTGCACCAACATAAGCACTTTTAAAAGATTGTATATAATCTCTTCTTGGAATTGACATTTAGAATCAAGTTCTCTACTCCCAACTCTTAGGCCTCCAAAGATACAAAAAGTGGCCACATTTTCTACCAACACCAGGAAACTTATTTCTTATTAGAGTATTTGTCTATTGAGACAGACAGTATTTATGACTGATATAAGCAGAGTAAAGTAGCTCCCTAACCTCGGTCTTTGAAATTTTGATTTCAATTCAATCCAATCAACTAGAGCAGAAATTGACCAGCAATACAGCACCAAAATTTTATTCCATATAATATTTATAATATGTTACAGTGATATTTATCTCTTGTTTTCTTTCAAATGTACCCAGAGATATGAAATATGTATAGGGCCTAGCCCTACATGCTACGCAAATAAACACACAATCATTAACCCTCTACGGAACACATAGAATACCGTCCTCACAGCACGCAGGACACAGCAGTGGTCTCCTGGCATTTGTGACTTTATATCCCATGTTGTTAACTTACTGGAAGCAAGAATTGTGTTTATTGTTTGTTTGTTTGTTTTTGGTGGGAGAGGTAATTAGGTTTATCTATTTTTAGAGGAAGTACTGGGGTTTGAACCCAGGACCTTGTGAATGCTGAGCATGTGCTCTACTGAATGAGCTATACCTTCCCCCTTAGAGAATTGTGTTTAATTCAAATGTATAACATTGAGACAACAGAATTATTGGCAAGTCCTAGGTGCCTAATAGATATATGATGACTGAGTGAAAAAAGTTATCGTAAAGAGATGAGGAATATCTTTGGACCTGTGAAATGAGATGTTACCCACAAGAGGGTAATTTTGTCAACAACAACAAAAAAATTAGTAACGGTAGTTGATAGTTGGGGAACATGTACCAGATGGAAAACAACTATTATCTTAAAAGATTGTGCTGTAAACTGTGGATGTGTTCTAGAGGGTGGGCATATGTGAAGGTGCAGAGTCTGCTTAGAGCAGATAATCCACCCCTGGGTCCAATAAACTCAGAGTATAGAATCAAATCATCTAGTTAAAATGAACTGATAAAAACTTACGACATTAGGTAAGTTTTCTTTGGTGTTGAGAAGAACTTGTTCTCAAAATGTAAGTTAAAAAGTCAAGAGGTTTAGTGAAACTTCTCTGAAGCAAAAATAAAATACTTTGAACACTGATCATTGGGAATATCTGTATTAAATAAATGACAGATTAAAGCACTTTAAACTCTCCTCAATGACAAAGTCTGATCTAGCAACCTTGGGAGTTACCTTGTCTTCAACAGTGCAAGTTTGGGGTTGTTTGGGGGTGGGGGAAACAAAGAAAGAAAATTTAAAAGAAAAACAAACCGCAACCCTCTAGTGATCCATGTGTTAGTACATAAGAATTTTTGAGGGATGGAAGTCCCAGCAGGGGAAACAAGCAGTTCAACCTCTCACAAGGAAAGAGGTGAGACACCCCCGTTCCGCACTGCCTTAAGCCTTACAAAGAACTGTTCTCTACCCACATTAGAGCACTTATTGGTACATTTCAGCAGCAGTCTCAGTACCTGGGAACAAACAGCAGACCATTATTTCACTCCTCTGAACAGAACCTAACAATTTTAACAGCAGGAGTTCAAGTGTTTTATCAACAGCATGCTACTATCTACTCTGAAAATAAGAAAGAAAAGAAAAAAAAAGAAAACTTCAAAAACAAAACCCCTTAAGGAACGTGGTATGAATGTTTAGTGAACTATGTGTTTGGAATAGAAAATTGTCACAGCATGCAAGAAGATGGCAGTCATTCAGAATGGCAGCAAAATTATCTTTGTGCCTTTCTGAGCTTCCAAATATGCCCTATACTTTATTCTACCTCCTGGGTAAGGTATCAGAATACGTTGTTTGGAAAACAACTGCTTCACTTGGTTTGCCTAGTCTGAACCTTGTTGACTTCACCATTGGTCATCATCCAGGAGAATCATAATGACTCACCTCTCAATGTCACCAAACCACAAACCCTAGTAAATTGTCACAGATCAACAGATTGACCTTTTGTTCAGTGTAAACCTTAATATCACTGCTGAATTCAGATAGGATTCCTGCATAAGTTTCTTCACTTCAGAAAAAAACTCAGAGTGCACACAGCCATCCCAGGTTTTACAAAGAGATGGAATGGAATAACAAAATATAAAGAACAAGCTTGGAAATTCTGTTTAAGACCCAACTTAGTGCTTAGTACAAGGAAATCTTAGGTATTGCAACAACTGTAAATACCGTAGGGTTTTCAGTGAACTTACGATGCAGTGTTAAAATTTGCTTTGGCCACTCAATCTAAGTTAATACTTTTATTTCATCACATAAATTGATTTATTATTTTGTAAGTGTTTCTGCTTTCAATAAAGGCACCAGAATGCAAAATATTAGGGGTATTAGTTAAGACCCAGCTCCTCACTTTTAGGAACTCATTGTCTATGTGAAAGCCAAGATCTTGGTACTAAATATATTACGAAGGTACATGACATATCAAGCAATGCAAGAATTATCAGTAGAAAGAACAAAGTCAAGATCGAGATGAATGGTTAAGTGAATAAATGCCACAAGTTCATAGTTAAGAAAACACTGTGATGAGGTGGAATAAGAAATGGATCTGGAAAGATAGTTAATATTTAGATGGATAGAGGTGAAAGAAGAAGACATTTTCAATGGGGGGGGTGGTAAATGAAAATAAACCTAGTTTGTTTGGGGACATGGAGGTGACAAAACTGATTACAGCTGGTGATATGTAAAGGTGTTCTTAGAATTAACATTTGAGAAGTAAATTGGATTTAGATTGCAAAGTGACTTGGATTTTATTTGAAGGTATAAATCTTAATATTATTAAGCTACATCCCACCTTGGTCTGAAATAGTTTACAAAGATGCAGCTAACCAAGGAAAATAATTTATACTTCAGGAAAAAAATGAGTCAAAATAAAAATTAAGATTTAAAATAGTGAGGTATACCTAGGAAAGAAGTTAATTTTTTTAAGAAGCATGCTATAACAAGTTATACGTTTGTTAAAAGCAATAGGCAAGATTAAGTTTTCCCACACAAAAAGGGAAAATCAGGTAAAAGACTTAGTATTATAAGGCACAAATAAACCAATGCTCAGGAAAATCACAACTAAGACCAAAGACTTCGAAAAGAAGTCAGTGAATATACGATAAATAACACCCAGAACAGCACAGCATAAAAGCTGATAGAACAAGATAGAACAATTTGCCAGAAATTCCCTTAACATAGGTCAATGATAGATGTTAAGCCACGGTGGGATTCTGTTTTTGAGGGATGAAACTGTCCAGATATGTTTTGCATTGATTGCTCGACTTAATGCAAGAATATGAGGTCAAAAGTCATGAGAGCCTTTGAAACAGGACACCTACATATTTAAAGTCAGCCATCTGCAATGAGACTTCCTCCAGACTTCTTGGTCGCAAAAATACAGGACCTTTGGAATAGTTTTATACATCAGCATGTGGGCATTGCCCTCACAATTTCTTTTTTGATGCTAGCTCTGTAAAAGATACAATTCATTCACAAAGAAAAGTATGTTCCTCTTCCGTAAGTTGCCAACCAAGTCTTTTAGCAACAGAAGCTTTAAGGTAAATTCAGGGTTGCAGAAACCATCCATCAGAACCTGGAAAGCTTTAACCTGGAAAGATAGGCATCGGGTTGTCAAAAGCACTATTCGCTTTTAAATTTGTGATGGAGATTTACATTTACTTCTTACCCTGTGCATAATTTGAAGGTCTGCCTATTGGAAATGGCTGTCCTTTCTGGAAAAGGTACTACTGCAATGGCAGCAAGGGAAATAGGTCATGAATTAACAACCTTGTTTGGTGGAAGTTTCATGACACCTGCCAACACTCTATACACAAAGAAAGCTTTTCTCAGTCCTTTGCTTTCATGACTGGTGAATTAACTCATCTATTTTGCAAAAGAAGTGCTCCATTCTGCAATCATTTCCATCTTCTGACATCTGCTTCATGCCTATCTTTGCCAGTCTAAGACCTGCCTCTTGTCAGATATAAGTGAATCAGAGTAAATAAAAAGGCAAAAGCACTACTTCACATTAGGAAGGTGTAAAGGGCCTTAGCAGAAGTTGACACAAGTCGCCAAGTATAAATAGTGATCTTTACTCTAAAACTGACAACTTAGAATTGCTCACCAGAGGGCTTGCTGGATAGCTTAAAATTGAGTAAGAAATAGAATTTACCTAAATTATGATATAAATTTTGTTAATCTTGTGTGGTTTTTTTTTTGAATAGCATAAAATTATATTTTAACTAATACTTTATTTACAGTGATATATTTTACATTCTATTTCCATTACTTATTTTATATTTAAAGGCCTTTATATTGTTACATAAAAATCATGAAAGATACAACTCCCTTCAATATGAAGAATAATAAATGTTAACTGTGGTTACCTTTTTCAAAAACCATAGAAAATTGAAACAAAATCATTCAGTAAAATTGATGACAATTCTTTGAAATTATAATGTGCTATGTTATTTAGGGCAAAGTTATGTAAGGTCCAAAATGGAATATAGTATATAGTTCAAACAGTGAAATCATTTCATAAGTAACAGTGATATCTCTGTTACATTACAGAGTTGCTGTAATAGAATACCTTTGAAATAGCTCACCTTAAAAAATCAAATGGAGTTATGATTATGAAAGTGGACTATGAATAATGTTATTGGGGAATCTATCAAATTAATAAGTGATTTCTTATTTTTTAGTTACAATTTTGCTAGACATACCTAGGTTTATCCACACTTGCTATGTATCCTTGTTGTTCTGATAGTCATCTAATAGAAACCACAAGTATGTACAAATGTATTTGATGCAGATTTTCCTTTTGTTCTGTTTCCTTTTTCACAGAAACACAAAGTCACAGTGTATACGCTCTCCCACATGCCTACTAAAGGAAACTTTATTTTTTTTAAGTGTGTATGTGTGTGTGTGTGTGTGTGTAGAAGTCAAACTGTGCTGGGCAGGTAGGTGATTTTAAAATGGACAAAATAATAAATTTACTTCTCTTAGTACCATCAAAACTTGCACAGAAAATGCTTACCATATCTTCAGCCCACTGCTCCTTAAATACTTGGGAAGAAAAAAGATAAAGGAATCATAAAATCAAAAGGTTTTGGACTAATAAGAAAGTTTCAAAGTAATTAAGTTAATGATAACATACTAGTAGCCAAAAGAAAACTGTTCAGCATCTCTTATTAGACTCTTTGTATAATACTTATCTATTCATTTTTAACAACCAGGCATATATATCTGTGTAAAAAATACTCTGTGGGGAACTTCAAGTTCTAGAAAGTATATACTTTGTAGAAGGATATTTAGAAAATGTGAGTGTATTGTAAAGTTAATACACTTCCATACAGTGGAATATTATGCACCTATTAAATTTTCTCTAATACAAATATTTCTTGTAATGCATTATAAAATGAAAAGAACCTATGACTACAGTGCTATTTAATTTTTTATAAACAGATGCACACACACAACGCATACAAAGGTAAAAGGACTGAACAATCTATTATCACTGATTGGTTGGAGTAAGAGGGCTTTTAGTTTCTAATCAAACTTACATCTTTTTATATTTCCAAATTTTCTGCGGTCAACATGTGCTAATTCTTAATGAAAAATATAATGTAGAGTGTTAATATACAACAGAAAAAGTAAGAATTATTCCAGCAACCTAACATCCAGGCAGAAGATATATGCATCCCTTCAACTCTTATATTCAATAATTATGTTAAAAATCAATGAACGAGCGCTCTTGTTCTGTATAAGATGGCTAAGCACACTCCACTCTCTCTCTCACACTGACTCCAACTATAAAAATGGACAGAATGCATGAAGCAACCATTCAAGGACACTGAAAAGTACATACTAGCAGGCATAACAGATAAGAAAATGAGCGCCTGAATAACCACCAGACCTGCACTGGTGGTTATTCACCATATATTTATTTCCCTTTGGACTCTTACCATTTGGCCCTAAATGCTGCACAGTTATAGAGCTGGGTGGCAGAGAGGAGTAATTAAAGCCTCAGCTTTCTGGGCAGAAGGCTGTAAAGGAAGTCCCAGGGAACCTACAAGTACCAGGGAGAACAGACAGAGGGCAGGGCTTGGAAAAGAAACCCTACAAATTTGTTTATGAACTCCTGGGCGCATCACCAAGTTGTGCACGTGTAGACCAGCTCCTAATCAGTGTATCAAAGCTACTGAGAATGGAACTAACACATAAACTACCAACTAGGTTCCAAACTAGTCGCTGGGTGGTACACACAAGGGACAGATCCAAAGACTTTGAAAACTAAACTGAAATTGCAACCACAGCCCACAAAAAGCATGTTGGCACTTTCAGCATAAACCTACCCAGGTTGAAGTCCTGCTAAAACAAAAACATCAACATTTTCCTTGGGATTTAAAGTAAACCAGGAGGGTTACAGCATAACATTCAAAATTTGCAAGCTACAGGCCAAAATTGTATTCCACATGGAAAACTAGGAAAATTTCAACTTGCAGGAGAAAAGGCAATCAACAGATTCCAACAACAAAATGACACAGCTGTTGAACATATCCGAAAAGACTTTAAAGTAGTTATAAAAATGCTCCAACAATTAGGAACACTCTAGAAATAATGAAAAAATAGAAATTTTCAGCAAAGAAATAGAAGACATAAAGAAAAGACAAATGGAATTTTTTTAACTGAAATATGCAATAACCAAAACAAAAAATTCACTGGGGAAGCTCGATAATGGAAAGAAGATGACAGAGAAGAGGATCTTGAAAATAGATCAACAGAAATTATCCAATCTGAACAACAATCTGTTATCAGAAAATACCAACATACCAAGATTAGTAACTCTTTGCTAGTCTGTTAAAAAAAAAAAAAAAGAAAAAAAAAAGAAATGGATATTGATATAAAATTATTTCATAATATCAACAAAAATATAGAATATCTAAGGATTAAATAATAAGAAATGTTGAAACTACATGAGGAAAACAATTAACCTAACAGAGGGAGAGATAAACAAGACCTGAACTGAAGGAAATGCTATGCCATGGACTCTAGATGATGGCTGATAACTTAGAACTGCCAGCTCTCCACAGTTAAAAAGAATTACAATACAATTCTAATTAATATTCCTCCATGATGTTTTGACAGACAGACTAGGTAAAAATACGTTAAAGTTTACGTGGAAGTTAAATGCCAGAAACAAGCCAAGAGAAGTATTTGAAAGGAACGACAGTGAGTAGGGGCTTGCTTTAAAATACCAGTGCATACTCTAAAGCCACTTTAATCCAAATAATATGTCACTGACATAGGAAAAGAATATAAAGCAATGGGAAAATAGGCCCCAGGTATATATATATTTCATACATGACAATCTGGTATTTAATTCAATGGGAAAATTATTTTTTAATCATTTAAATCAATCAGCTTTAAGAATGCTTGCAAAACTCACTACATATTTGGAGAAAAATAAAAGAAATAAAAATGTATACTTTAAAAGTATTAAAAATCCTAAAAGGGCGTCTAGTACATGAAATCAGTATTCCCATTAGAAGAGATCTTTGAAACTGTTATTAGACCCAGCAGTTGTTAAAAAATAAATAAACATAATTCAACATATAAAATTGTAAAACACTTGCACAGCCGTCCATATTTCCTAAAAGAAATGAATTAGAGCTATAGAAATTGAGTGATATCATGAACCATTTTTGTAATAATAGCAAGATTTATAAAAAATTACATGAAATATAATCCTACTTTGTACATCAATGATAAAAATGATGAGTATGCATATGTATATTTATATTTATGTGTCTACAATATCTACACAGAATTATGACAATGAGAAAAACATAAAGGAGTCACAGTAGGCATTTAACATTGGTTGCTGAGGAGTGAAAAGGGAGTTTCTTGACTGAAAAGAAAAAAAACGGGAATTGTGGACTAAAGATTTAAAAATTTGGGAGAGGGTATAGCTCAGCGGTAGAGTGTGTGCTTAGAATGCACAGGGTCCTGGTTTCAGTCCCCAGTACCTCCATTTAAAATAAATAAACAAATAAAGTTATTGCCCCCAAAATAAATAAATCAAAATTTTAAAAAATTTATGATATCACTTCTATGTTGAATCTAAAAAATACAACAAACTAGTGAATATAACAAAATAGAAGCAAACACAGATATAGAATACAAACTAGTGGTTACCAGTGGGGTGGGGCACCATCAGGGTTGGGGAGCAGAAGGTACAAACTACCAGGTTTAAGACAGGCTCAAGGATGTATTGTATAACATGGGGAATATGGCCAATATTTTATAATAACTGTAAATGGAAAGTGACCTTTAAAAATTGTATAACAATAAAAAATAAAGTAGATGGACAATATACAATTAATCAATTCTAAAAAATGAAACAACCCTCCAAAAATATATTCTACTTTTAAAAAGCATGTAATTCTTGATTACATTTAAGCAAGAGAAGAATACTTGGGGGGACCATTGTCTCCAAATGATTTGAGTTTCAATGAAGAACTTGGAGCCAAGATCTTTTCTAACCACAAAGAGCTCATATCTATTCATTAGGCTCAGTCTAGAATAGAGATTTAAGCAATATCTGTTTCTAAGTCTCATCTAGATCCTCACTGCAGAGTATTACTGGGACAAATTAACAAATGAAAGATAACTTTTAATATATCTATACAGTTGTTGAGAATTGGAATTTTCTTTAATTTTTTTAATCCTTCACAAAGATAGCAGAGTTGAGTGCAAACAAAGGCACTTAAGCATATTTTAAATTAGATGTATGTATTTTCTTATGTCACTTCTGTTTATTTAATACTAAAGCTATGATTCTGTGCTTCAGACAATAACAACCATTAAGGCCAAACATGGTAATAGCTATGTCCATACTGTCACGTACTGACCTTGGCTGAGAAACTGACGCTTTGGAGAGGAAAGTGTCTAGTTACTCTCACCTATTAGGCACAATTACTATATTCCTTCCCCCACAGTGCGGTATCGCATTGTCTATAATGGGTGTAATTTCTAGAGAAGAAAGATGTCCTACTGTCAAAAAGAAGAAAGATGTCAGGAGAGAATTGAGTTGCTGAACTCCTACTCTGTATCGTCTCTGTGATAGATTTCCATACCTCATCCCAGCTATCTGCCTAAGAACTCTCTGAGGAAGAGATAATTTCCTTTTTCACTAGATGAGGACCCCTAGCTTCACATAATTTAAGAAAAATATCTAAGTTTATAGTGAGTGGCAGAGTTGCAATCTGAACTTTACACATTTTTCATTTCTATTACCCAATGCTGTCTCTAAAACCAGAAAAAAAATTATTTAAGAACATCAGCTTCTAAGTCTTAAAGTGAATTCTTCATTTTTTCTTGGTTTCTTTGTTTGATTTGAGGGTGCATTTTGTTTCACCAGTCATATCTCAGAGCATAACTTGAAAGAGCTAGAAATAGAACTAGAATGAATATCACTCAAAAATGGATGAAGGGCTTTTTCAATCCTCTTTTAGGACATGTTTTTGTTGTACATGAGATGGTTGCATCATAGTAAGCAGCAGCAAGATTGCTTTTGCTTTCAATTAAGTATGGTTTAAAGAAGTATGTGTGGCTACCAAGTCTGAACCCTAGAAATAAAACTACAGTCATCAGTCTCAAGTATGTTCCATTTCAGGAGGATATCCAGGTAGTGCCCTCTCCCTCCCAATAAAACCATTCTTGACTTTCCGCCTCCCCCCATAGCCTTGAAGATCACAGAAAGCCCAGTATCACATTCTACGTGCACAGAACCAGTAGTTTAATTAATGAGAACCCCATTTCCCCTTTTCCTTTAAAAATGAGTATTCAGATGCCAACTCGAAATAAATTTATGAGATCTCAGGTATGAAAAATTGTTGCACAGAATTTTATAATGGAGAGAAGACAAAACTACGGTGCCTATCACAGTCCTATGGTTGAAGTAAACGGCACAAAAAAGCTGGGGTATGAATGGTCAGAAACTAGCACAGGATAACCATGGGCAAAAAGACTTGGGATGATCTTGAATGTAGGAGACTGTTATTATAGACTGCTCAGCCAAAGAAAAGCCCTTCCTCTTGCTGAATATATGTGTCAGTCAGCATTCAGTGAGAGAATCAGAGCCACAAGGGATGATTTAGAATGGGGTACTTACAGAGATTTTAACCCCACGCAATTGTAGGAGCTGATGGAACAGTCTCGGTTCAGCTATTTCTTCTGCTTCTGGTGCTGATTGTGGAGTCATAGTGCAGGAGGTCGAGAAGGAAAGATAGCCACGAAGCTGGGGAGAGAAGGAAGAGCTGAAGCCTGCGAGGAACACCTAGGACCTGTATCTATCTCGTGTCTGTCCTTCTTCATTAACATCATGTATGACATACAGGAAAAGTTGGCACTTGTCACAGAGTCACACTAGCACCTGACCAAGGACTTAAGAATAACTAAAGGAAGAAATCTCATGGAAGCAGCAGAATCCATGGCTCTAGCTGCTACCCATGCTAGGAAAGTGAACCACCAGATACTCAGAAATATACGTGAACTGCAACAAGATTTGGCCTATATCAAACTTCAGTAAATAAACATGGCTAATTTTTCTTTCACATCTACCTTCCAAATATTACACAGGTTTTTCTTGAGACCATTCTTAATCAGAAACATAAAGGGAAGGACATTCTTAGAAATAGAGTCCAGATTAACCAACATGATGCATTATAAAACCACAACAGTCCATCCCTTGTCACCACAGTATCCATACACATCTCTTTAAATGATACTCAAATTTCAAATAAAGACAAAAGCAAAGCTTCCTTCTATCTATCATGCTACTACTATCCCATGTACAACCCCAAATATCTTAACCCTCTTCCTAAAAGAGGATAAAAAAACATCCCTTATCCAGCTTTGGGTGATGTTTATTCATTTTACTAGCTGAGTCATAGTGCACCTTTGGAATTATGTAAACTAAATACTGAGACAAAACATTACCTGCTATTAAAACCTCTTATGTTAGCTGGCAAGGGAATGGGACAGAGGGAGGTAAAAATTTTATTAAGATTTGTTTATTTCAAAACATATTAATATGTTTATTTCAAAATATGGGAAAAGTATAAAACTCATAACAGTTACAGATCTTGTTTCTGGAGTTGATCCCATGGTCATAGTATTTATAATGACTTTCTTCCACTGCCCATTTCATGTAACCTTTGCCCTCAGCAAGCACCTCAGCTGGTTAAGGCTCCCTGCCTGGTGGGGTGACCCAAATCTTCATTCCTGAACAGAGTGTGTCATTAGTGGTCCTATGTATATTGGGCAGTTGTACATTAATCAAAGTGCATGGAAATATTGAAAATGCCTAGGACAGTCTCTGAACTTCAATTTCAGACATATTCCTCCTTACCCCCGTATTAGTTATGTATTTCTGTTTGCTAAATTACATCAAAACTTAGCAACTTAAAATAAATAGATTTTATTATCTTAGCTTCTGAGTGTTGGGAATCTGGGAGAAAGTTAAGTCCATTGATTGTCTCAGGTCACTCATGAAGTTTTAGTCAAGATGGTTGAGGCTGCAGTCATCTGAATGCTTCCCTGAGTGAGCCAGCAAGGGAGGGCAGGCAAGTCATAGTCTTTTTGTAACCTAATCAGGGAAGTAACATTCATATTGCTGAACTCCGTCCATTAGAAGTGAGTCACAAGATCCAGCCCACATAGAGAGAAAGGAAATTACACAAGGGTATGAATGCTATGAGGTGGACTCTTACAGGCCTACCAGAGCTTTGCACAGAATTAGGTTGCATGAAGAATGTAACAAAAAACATATTTCCGACTGCCAAGAAGGCGCCTCTCTGCATTGCTATAATTGATAGTATAATACACAATGGAATGTTTAAAATTTCATCCAATTAGAATCACTTTACTTATCTAACGCTGGTTCATCTACATGATGTTCTCAAATCTGTCACTCCATTTAAAAATAAGGATTTTAAAACCCTTTTTAATGGAAAAGGAAAATTAATGGAAAAAGTGAATTTGTACCATTACTTTTACCTGTAGTTGCATGTAGAATTTTTAAAAGGGGATATTCTATATACATTTTATTTTATTTAAGGAGACAAAAATCATCTCACCATAGTTCCTTTAAAAAGATTGATAAATCTGGAAAAGGGCATTAGAAAATAACTAGTCCAACCTCTTGATTTTATCAGTGAGGAAACTCAGGGTTATTCAAACTTTCATGGCTATTTGATAATAAGTCTAGGCAATGGCATGCTGAAACTGACCTGCGTGGGCTTGCAAGGGTTAACTGGGCGCTAGTCGCCCAACACAACTTTCAGTAGTGTTCAAGTTCATAGCTTGAAGTTAGCCACAATAGGAGTACTTACACCATGGAAATCTGCAAACATTACAAATCAGTGTTTTTGTTTGTTTGTTTTTTCTCCTAGTGTGCCAATTATTAAACATTCACTGGCACAACATTGGGCTTTCTCATCTCTTGTTCCCTATATGCTATGCATTGGCTGTGTGTCTTTTTCATGAAGACCAAAGCTGCTGAACTAATTATCTTATATAATGTTTTATCCTCCTCAATCTGACCTGGACTTTGTACATAATGTTTCTTCAGAAGTTACATTCAGTTAGATGCACTGTTAATGAAATGCAGGCTTATTAGATACCCACAGTAATTATGGGTCCCAGTGATCTTTGAGAAAGATGGATGCCCATTTTCTCTATTTCGAATTGTTTTCCACAAGAAAGCAATTACCTTTATTTAGTGTCTACTATGGCTATATTTTTAATACTGCTACACAGTATTAGCCATACTCATGGCTTTTCATGTGATCTATATGACAATTAAATTTTAAAACCTCTTCCCTTCATGTTATGCACATTATAGCAAACTCTCTTATAAACCCTATCTCCTGTGGGGTCAAAAAATACAAACAATACAAAACATTAAGAGATCTCTTTATGTTCTTTATGTTTATATTCTTATTTCTTGACATGTATTATTATTTTTAATTACTACATAATATTACAGGGTCATTTCTAATTAGTAACAGCAACATACAAAACAAATTTGTCATTCGTGGAACCAGTAAAAATTGTGAACTACAAACTTTGAATTCTTTGAGTTTGTCTAAGCAAGAGTTTCCAAAAAATTGTTTATATATGACATATATTGTAGTAGATATTTAGTAGCATAATTATCCTCTAAAAACTTGCATTACTCTAATTAATAACCCCATGCTGGTTATCACCAGGACCTCTTGCTATAGCACAGTGAATTCCTTATTAAATGAAGAAGCAAACCTGCTGTGTGTCGTTTGTTTTTTGTTTTTAAAAATTTATCCAGAATCTTACTCTCACCATCTCCACAGCTACAGACCTGGTCTAGTCAACATCTCTTACTTGGATCATGGCAATTATCCTTGTCTTAGTCAATTTAAGCTGCTATAACAAAATCAAACAGACTGGGTACCTTATAAACAACAAAAATGTATCTCTCACAGTTCTGGAGACTAGGAAGCCCACGACTGAGGTGCTAGGTTGTGTTCTGAGGAGGACAGTCTTCCTGGTTCATAGCTGGTGACTGCAGTCTGTGTCCTCATGTAGTGGGACGGCTAGGGTTTTCTGTGGGGTTTCAATTATAAGGCCCTAATCCTATTCACAAAGACTCCACTCTTATGATTGAAACACCACCCAAAGGCCCCACCTCTAACACTATCATTTTGGGGGTTAGGATTTCAACATATGAATTTTGAGGTCAGACCATAGGGATCTTCTAACTAGCTTTTCTGTTTCTATTCTTGCCTTCCGACAACCATTGCTCCACACAACAGCCAGACTCATCATTTAAAAGGTATATGAGATCTGCTGAATCCCACAATCATTTCTCATCTCACTGAGAGCAAAAGCCCATGGTTCATATAATGACTTAACAAACCCTACATGATCTGACCTGTTTTCTTCTCTGACCTCATCTCCTTCTCCCTCCCTCACTCCATCTGCTCCAGCCACACTGCTCACCATGTTTTGTCCTGTATTGTTTTTTTAAATACTGCAGTCATGTTTGCATCTCAGATACTGCCATTAGCTATATCTCTCTGCCTGGAATGCTTTTCTTCCTAATATTTGAATAGCTCTCTCTCTCACCTTTTCACAGTTTTTGTGTAAATATCATAAACATTCTCAGTAAATCACTGCTGATTACCATGTCTAAAAATACAAATAAATACAAAATAATACATATATAGTCTTAAATTAATATTTTTGAAGAAAGGAAGAAAAAAAGAAAAATAAACCCAAAAGTAAAATACAAGAAAACATAGTAAACATAAAAATTAATGAATATGTTTATAAATCTATTTAATTACAGACTGTAAAAACAAATTAATAATGAGAATTAGTAGGAGAGAACAGATCTAACAGCCTGATAATAACATATGAAAATAACAGAAAGAGATTAGTGTTTTCATATTTTCAGTTCCTTGCATTATTTTGCAGTAGGATTGAGATGTTCATTTTAGGTATCTTTAAAACTAGAATGTGGTTTAAAATATAAGTCCATCCTTTTTAAAAAAAAAAATATTACTAGGCAAAAATAACATAAGCAAAAAGAGAAACTGACAAATATATAAACATATTTAGGGATTTTACAGATACCTTCCTCAGAAACTGAATATCAAACAGACAAAACAGTAATAAGATTGTTGAAAACATAAAAAGTGAAGTTATAAAGCTGTACCTTTTGAACATGCAGACAGCCTTCATGGAAAAAAGAGAGATGATAAATCTTTTCAATCACAAAGGATGCCTATATACAAAAGAATATCTTATATAAACTATTTTCTCTTACCACAATGTTATAAAGAGTCAAAACAGGGGACACACACACACACACTAAAATACTGAAAATACACTTCAGAATAATCTACTGTCCAAAGAATAAATTATAATGAAAGTTATGAATTAGAACTGCATAAAAATGAAAGCCATACAGATGAAAATGCACAAATGCCTTTTACAAAGAAAAAAAAATGTTTAACTTTGTTACACTTTTCACAAATCAAGACTAAAAATTAATGATCTAAGTATCTAATTCAAGAAGCTAGAGACAGATCAACAAAGAAAGCCCAGAGAATAAGGAGATTATAATGGTAAGAGTAGAAGTAATTTTTTTATAATAGGAAGAATAGAGAAGATCAACAAAATCAAAAAGCTTTAAAATAGCAATCAAAAAAAAACTACAAGAAGCAAGACTGATTAAGAGTATTAACAATTTTTTTTTAGGTTTTGGAAAGTTGAAGGAGACATAACTATACATAAAGCAAATATTTGAAACCACCAAAAGAAAATAGTATGGAAAATGATGCAAATAGAATTGAAAATTATATCGAAAGAACAATTTTCAAGAAAATCACTTGCAAATTGACTCAAGAACCAATAGAGGCCAGAAAAGAATTATAACCATTATAAAATTGAGACAGCAGTAAAATTCTATTAATTGCAAAAGGATGATTCAAAATATTTTAAAGAATTTTACCAACCTTATATGAACTCATGTGATTTTTATTAAATTCATTACGTGGTGCTCCATCACCACCATCTAATTCTAGAACATTTTCATCACCCCAAGGGAAACCATGTACCTATTAGCAGTCAGTCCCAATTTCCCTCTCTCCTCACCCCTTGACAATCACTGCAAAACACTTGTTTTAAAATTATAATTATTAACGTGAGAGTGTTCAGACAGATAGACTTGAACAAATCGAATTTGGAAGGCAAAGGAACAGTCTCCTTTACTGCTCTCTCCTTCAGGTTCACTTTAAGTAGTAATCAACATGAAAAGTCTTCCATTAAAAAAAAATAGTACATTTATCAAGTGAATTCTCTCCTGATAGCAGTATAATTAACATTTTAATAGACATGTTTTGAAGTTCAGTTCTTGAAGAGTCAGTTAAATATAAATTCATAATGCCAACTTGTACCCTGCTGCATTTCTCAGATTGCAGAAATGTGTATGCACTTGTATATTGTAAGTTATTGAATTCAGTCAACATAATTTAGGTGTATTGAGTGATTATGACAGTATGCAAACCTCTTTAAATTGGCTAATGTAAAAGCAGCATTCACATTGCTTCAGCATAACCTAATCTATTGCTTCTGTCAGGCGAGGAAGAAATTTGAACCTTCTTCTGAGGAGTAGCCCAGTCTCCATCCAAACTCCAACTTTCCTGGGCCTGAGACAAGCATCACCTCCCCCAGGAAACCTCACCTGATCACTCTCACACATTGACCTTCCCTTTTTTGGAATTCCTCTTCAGCACTTATTTATTTTAGACACCCAATGGAACATTGTGTCACAGCTTAATCGTGCTAACAAAAGCACTGAGGGTGATGGGATGTTTTTTAACCTAACAGATCTTTTACTGGCAATTATTCTAGCACTAGTGTTTCTGCAGAAACAATGCCCTCATTTCAGTGATGCTGCCATGGCTCCCATCACTTTGTTGACTCCCGTTACTCAGCCTCCTGGGCATTTTCCTATGAATCTCTGATGAAGATTCATGTCCTTCTACAAAACAGCATTCCTTTTTGATCTTGTTTTTAATCTCAGCTATCAACTGGGACAATAGCACTTACTTCAGAGTCTAACCTATTATTTACTCTATAATTTCGGGGGAAAAGAGAGACTTTCCTCCAAGAAGTTGGGTGTATAAACTTTTCCACAAATTGAGCATTAATTCCTCTATGAAAATGCCTCAAACTGCATGCACACTGAGGGATTCCTAAGGCATGGTCTCTCCCTCTAGGAGTTCCTAAACTAATTGGAAAAACAAGCCATATAAGAACCATTTGAAACAACATGCCTTATTTTTCAGTAAATATGTATAAATTTATATGTACCTATTAATACAACTGACAGTTGTCAGACATTGGTGCTGGAAAATCAGAAATAAAAGATACAGACAATGACTTATTATCTGGTACAAAATGTAGAAAGATGCTTTATTGAAGTAAAATTTCAGAAGCTACAGAACCAGGCTAAAATGGAAGTCAAGGAAAATGAAAGATTAAGGAAAATACGAGGTTGGTATATCTCCTGTATTGTCCAAGAAAACTGGGAAGAAATTGTTGTATCTTACAGGAATAAGAAATAATGAACACAGTCTCCAAGTTCTCACTTTCTGATGACTAGAAAAAAAATAAATACTCTTAAAAAAAATCTACAGCATGATACTACCTGTACATATGTATTAAATGACTCTTCAAGTAATTGAATGACCCTTTTTTATCCCTTCCTAAATTTTAAATCCTATGATGTCAGAGTATATTTTGTCAGCTCACAAGTAGTAGATACTCAACAATATTTGGCAAAGGAATTTTACAAATGAGTGATTAGACTCACTGATGTTAGTTCTTAGCTCAGTACTTGGTCAATGCAAGTAATACGCTAGCCTAAACGTGAGAGACAGAGGGCAATTAGGACAATAGAAAAGCAAAACATTGAAAATGGATCTTCTAAACGTTGACACCAATGTAGAGCTTTTAATTAGGATATCAGTAAAAGTGACTGACATTCCCTTTGTCCAAGAGGCAAGGATAAAAACTGAACAACTACTGGCGACTTTCATTTCTTCAGACTCAAGAGGGCTAGATAGGGAAACTACGTGAATTGCTTATGACCATAGAGAATATAAGTAACAAGTAATAGAAAAGCAGTGTTTCTCTGTGTACTGGTTGAGTGTGCTTATTATAGAGCAAGGTGAAGGTGGGCTACTTAGAAATCTGGAAATATAGCCTGAAGCAATGCTCTATAAACTTTAAATTCCCTTGAAAACAATTTCTTTTTTCAAATTCGTGCAAATTTAGCAGTGTAGTTCCTTTATATTTCTGTTTGTTTTCATGACCGTGGAGGCAAAGACCATTTCTTTCCTGCTTGATTTTGAGTAGTTATCACAATGCCTAGTATCTTGCTAAACAACTAATAAATATCTGTGGAATGAATGCAAAATCATTTTAATTATTTTCCAATTGGCAAAGCAATAGACCTCAAAATATTTTTATATCTTATTGATAATAAATAATTCAATTGCATTGAAACTGTCAACTTTGGTAAATTAGCTTGAATTGAAACAGAGTTGACATCTTTTATACAATTTCCCATTTATCTCAACATCACATGTTATGAGACTTTCTTCTTACCTAATAAGGGAATACAGTTGGTACCATTTTTCTCCTTTGTATGAACTTTGTTAATTACCATGAAGGAAGACTTCCAGAAAGCCACTGAAGAAGTGAGACAGTGCAAAGTTTTGGGAGTTTTATCAATGGAAATTTCAATAACTGCACCTTCTTATTGAAATGTCAAGGCAATGATTCTCAGGTGCTGGGCTGAAAATGTCTCCAATCCACCAATCAGGTTCTATTAATATTTCAAGGAAAAAATGATACAAAGACCTTTTTTATTAAAGAAAGATTACTGTTGGTATTCTTTGCTGTTAATGGTCTCATTTTCATTCCAGGCAAATGGACTAAGAATCTTAAAATTACTCATTTTCTCAGCAATTAGTTTCTCATCCAAGTCTCAAGCCTCATTTTCATGGCAGCCATTTTGTGTTATGTAGTTAAATCATTCGATTTTTGCCTTGCAGTTAATTGATTGTAAAGTAGTCAGTCTTGAAAAAGAATTGTTATATATGCAAATACTGTGATACACTCTTTTCAATAAATTTAACAATTAATTTAATTCTTGTAGATGAATCCTAACTCCATGAAGGAAAACAGACATTAAGACATGACTTAAAAACTGATAAGCAGTTTCATTCAGTGTATCTATAGAAGGATTGAGTAATTTTTTTTATTTTTAAAGCAAGTTATTTTAATGCTTTTTATCATTTTGCCCCCCTATTAAAAAAACTGCTACAAAAAGATTGTCTTATGATAGCCTTACTGATTTGTCATGGATAATGAGGTGCCTGCAGGTACGTGTGTGGGGCACAATGTTTTGTCTGTCATGATTTGGCTCCATCTGTGCATTCATCTCTGTAGATACATTTTTTTTTCCCTAGATAATATGATGCTTTATGAAAAATCACACATTTGTTGATAAAATGTGTTCACAAGTTTTGTGTTTTTTTTTTTTTATCATTAAGCATGGTGCAAATTAACATGACTTTGCAGACATATTTAAAAAGCAGGATATTTCACTTACTTGAGGAAGCTAATTTTTCCAACAAACAAATTGTGTGGATTTTCATATACTTCATTCTTTCCATGAGCCTCCTTCCTGTGCTTCATATGTTTCATTCTTCCCTGTGTCTCCCTCCTGTGTATCAATCCAAACATTGGTGACCTTAATATATTTTGTTTGGAGTACATTATTTACATTGCTCTGATCATAAGAGCACTAGGTCCTTCCATAACACAAAGCTACCATATTTTTCCAGTCACTGCCTGCACATTAAAATTTCTAAGTTCCAGAATATTAAGACAAAATGGAAGTTCACCAAAATGGAAAAGTGATATTCTTATAATTTGTTTGTGAAAGCACCATGAAACAAAAAATTAAAAAGGGATTAAAAAAATGTTATTTTCCAAATCTTTGAGAAAAAATTCACAGCACAGAAAGATGATTTTCCTGCAGCTGAACACATCTTTACTTATTAGCATGTACGTAGTCTCCAATGTGAAGAGCCCTATAGAAAAGAGATGCTCCAGGACATAGCATCAGGTAACCCTGAGACAGCCAAGTTGTATTTAACTAAAAGCCACATCTTCTAACCTGAAGAAAGTGCATTTCTGTGTCTACTGTAGTCTACAGTTGACTACCTGGATATGGTGATGCCATGAGAACATTTTAAAACTATAGCAGAGTAAGATTTGCTCTCTTTCGGATAGCTTACTTTAGCATTTCTCTCTGCTGTAGATGAAAGTTCATAGGAGGAAAGAGGCCCAGAATATATTTGCAGGACTTCACTTTCGGAAAAAAATTTAGACTTTATGTGACAACAGGGAAATATTTACATTTAATAAAACTACTCTAGCTCTTTCTGGAACTCCTAATTTTATATCTCCATTTCTCCTGCTTTTTCACTCCTGCACCCTGCTATTCACTTTTGCTACATGAGTGGCCTAAATCTATTATCTTGAAATTTGATTGCTATGCGGTGAAAGTATTATCAATGAAATAACCATCTGAGGAACCAATTACTAGGACTTGTGCTCACCTTGGTATCTGATGAGAATTATTTAAATCTACCTTGTGCTGTCCAAGTTTGTCAACTAGTATCTATTAGAGGTAATCTTACATTAAAATTTGGCTCCAAAAGCTACAGAAAACTAGAATAAGGTTGTATTATAGGTTAGGACCCACAGGAAGCATACTCTGAGACTGGTATTCAGAACATTTATTGAGACATGCTCTTAGGATTCAAAAGTGTAGAAGGGGAGGGAAGAGAGCAAGATTGGGCAGAGGGGAAATTTGGATGAAATGCAGTCTCCACAATGCTCAAAGCTAAAGGCCACAAAGAGCTTTGAAGCTGGAATGATCCTTCAGATTTTTCCACATTGTTATTATGAGAAAGCCAAGTCTTTATATTCTCAAATCAATCCGTCATGGGGTGTAGGCTACCCCGAGAAAGAAGTGTGACTTTGGCAGAAGCAGCTCCTCCAACTAAGAGCTATTTCCAGAGAAGAATGACAGCTGAGGGTTTCCAGCAATTAGGGTAACAAGCGCTTCAAAACTGAACAGGAATCTGGATAGCATATCACAGTATCCATTACTGAGTATCATTTTTCTCTCCAAGCCAAGAAGCACCCACTGACCCTTTCAAACTGACCTATCACAAAGTAGTTCCTCAATGCAGAAAGAAATGAAAATCTGCCCAAGTAGAAAGAAGAGATATTTCAAATCAAGTTTGGAATATTTTTTAAATGTTACATCTTAGAATATATAGCCTTGCTTGATTTTTGTTTTATCTCCATTTCACATTTAAAAACTTAATTATTAAAGTAACTGATGCAATTTACTGAAATTCTGCCATGTGCTAAGCACCATGCTAGAGGCTTTCATATAATCTAACAAAAATCTCAGGGTTAGATACTGCTACACATTGAATAGATAAAGAAAGCAGGCTGGGGGAAGTTAAGTACATTGTCCTTGGTCACACAGCTAGTAGATGGCTGAGTTGCGTCTAACTCCCCATCTGTATCCTTTCTACTACTCTGCACTGTTACTGGGATTAAAAAGAAATATATTTAAAACATAATTTTACAATTTATCAACCTTAGAATTAGAGACTTTGTCTATCTCATTTGTAAATCACAGCAGACACTGCTCTTCATCTTAGTAACCCAGAAACTAATCTAGGTTCTTTGATCAGTCTCCTCAAGTGAAAAATGGGAATAAAAAATATTTTCTTTACCTATGCAAATAGCTTGTGATGAACAAATGAGATAATGAATATTTAAGTGACTTGAAAACTATAAAGTGCTGAAAAATATATATAATAATTATTATGATGATTACTTCTTTTGCATTGATTCATTCTAGTTGCATTTGGGAAATGTATAATTTTGAAAAGGCATGTACCTTCACATGCATGCTTATTTTATAATATTTAGCTATGACCTTCACCTTCAGGCTTTAAAAAATCAGATAGTATTAATATTCAGTAGAAAGAAAGGAAGGCCATATTTTTATTTTAATGAAACAAGATGATTTTTTAAAATAATAATGTTATTACTTATAATTATATAAAGGTACAACTTGCTTTGTGAAAAATTTAGCATTGGATGTTTAAGGACAGTTTAGTTCTTGAATTCTACCTTTACCCTTCTGGAATTCCTTATTTATATGACTAATAGCCAAATAGGGAAGAGCGTATTGGATGCAACACTGGCTGAGCAAGGTTCCTATAACCCCACAAATACAAGGTTGCTTGGCAGAAGCTAATTTGGAGAATGTGACTTAAGCTCAGACTCAACTGAGTCTCCTTGTTCCTATGGGCCAGCAGAGCAGTAGATCTAGAATCTGTTCACCCAATAAGCTACAGTGGAAATGAGGCTGAATTCAGAAATATAATGGCAACCAGATTCATCAGTAACTAGAAGAATGTGGTTGAGAGACTATGAGTCACGAGTACATTGCCCTTTAAGGCAGAACTATCCCCACTAGTAAAACACAGCCTAGTAAAATTAGCAACTCTACCAAAACGAAGAACTATAAGTGGTAAAGGGAGAGGCCAACAATAGGGTAGATGCTTTTCTATTCTTTGAGGCCAGATGGAAAGGCACTAGAAAGACTGCATCACACACGTGTGCGCGTGCACGCGCGCACACACACACACACACACACACACACACACACACATTCCTAATGTAGATTCTCTGATGAGTTCTTTAGTAAATGGAGACATAATTCCTTACATTAAAGAAAAAGTGCTTAAAGGTGACATAAAACAAATCGATTGTGTCCCAATTTTCTTCTGGCTGTTCTAAGAATTAAATTGACATGAGACAGATTAACAAGAAAATTAAACAAAAGTTTTATAACGTATATACATGGGAGAGACCTAGGAAAACTGAGTAACCCCCCAAAATGGTTAAAACCCTCACCTTAAATATTATATTCAGTAAAAGACAAAAGAGAATGTTGAGGGTAGTGCTTTGGGACCTCTAAGGGGGAAAAGGCAATTGACATGGAGATGGAAAAGCAAATATTTCATTAAGAAATGCTTGCTGGGCCCTGCAGAGACAATGGGACACAGAGGAGGATTTTACCAACAGACTTGCTAGGTTCCTCCTCCCCGTCAACACATCTAGTTCATATTAGAGTTATCTCCCCTATAGTTTTGCTCCCTTATAATAGTGAAATTCAGGTGGTAAAGATACCAAATATATTCAGATTTATCTACAGATTCAATGCCCTTTTAATACAAATCCTCAAGGTTTTTGTCAACTCTGAAAATTATATGGAAAACAAAGGTCAAAATAACCAAAATATACTTTAAAAATAAGAAAAATAAGGAATACTTGCTCTGTTGGCTGCAGTAATTAAGACAGTGTGGCTATTGGCAGAGCAATAGGAAACTAAATCAATGTAGCAGAATAGAGTCCAGAAATAAACAGATGCATATGTAAATATTTGTTAAATGTAGCATAGCAAGGAAAGAAGATTTTTTTAAAGAAATGTTACAAGGTTATTTTTGTATGCATATGGAAAAAAATAATTAGATTTCTACCTTACCCCATCCACAAAAAAATTAATTTTAGATAAATTATAGAACTAAATGCAAATGACAAAACTATAAAGCTTCTAGAAGATAATGTCAGTGAGTATTTCCATTACTTTGTGGCAGGGAAGGAACTCTTAAGACCAAACAAAGCTAAATTTATCACTTTAAAGTAAGAATTTCTGTTCATCGAAATACACCATCTAGAGAAATAAAATAAATTGCAAACTGGAGAATATATTTGCATGATATTTAACTGATGTAGGGGAGCAAAATCTGCCACCCCGAAATGTCTCTTTGGCATGTGGATTATTTCAAGCTGAACACAATCAAGGCCCAAAAGACTCAACCAAAAATTTTGACCTTCTCCTGAACTGCCTAAAGAATGTAGATGGAGGACTTAAAAACACACAAGTGATCAGAAAAGATGAAAATTAACCACTTTTGTTACGGAAACGACAGGCCAGTCAAGAAACAAGCACCACTCGGAGGGTTGGAGTACTCAGATGTATTACGCCGGCGGGCTCAGAGGGGCTCCTGCTCCGAAGCTCTGAGCACCTCCAAGACGTGCTCATGAGGTTTTATAGGGTAAAGTACAAGCTTCGGGTATTAGGCCAATAGGCATGGAACAGCTTTAGCAGCATTATCATCACAAAAGTGGAGGCGGGGAGGCAGCAAACCAACATTCCAAAGCCAGATATGTATCTTTGAAAATCCAGCTGGCTAGCAAAAAACATGAACAGCAAACCAACACTAATTAACCTAGATTTACAAGTTAGTCTAGCAGAACTCAGATCAGTATTCCAATACTTAGACTTGTTAGCCCAGCCCAGCCTCTCCTTCACATTCCTAGACCTGTGAGTTATCTTGTTAGACCAGCCCAGCTTTTCCTTCACACTTTCACACTCACCTGATTGAATAAATTCAAAAGTCTAACAGTTCCAACTCATATGAACTGCAAGTATGAGTGTCATTTGGTGCATTCCCTTTGGGAAATCATTTGACATCATCAAGTAAATTTAAAAACATGCATAGCCTATTGAAGCTGTGAACGAAAATACTGCAACCATACCAGTAAACAAAGAATGCTGGAACCAAGTCATCAGCCGCTGCCGCCACCCCCCCCCAGTGAGAACAGGCCTGCAGCCCAGCCCCTGCAGCCACTCACAATGGTGCACCCTGAGGGGACTCAGAATAAGAAAGGATAGGATTCTGGCCCTAGACAGCTAGGTGCTTGTCAAAGGAATGAATTCAATGAGCCCAAATGTTTGCTTCCTCCCATAAATAGAAAAGCACTAAATTCTTTAACTTGAGATGCCTGGTTTTCTTTAGATAACAAGTAATCTTTTATTGTTCCAACTACCTGTTCTTTGTTGTAAAGCTCATATATAACCTTGCCCCTCCCCTATCTCTTTGGAGCAGTCCCTCAGAGCGATCTGCGAGGCTGTCATCCCAGCTCGAGTCCTCCCGCCAAATAAAACATAACTCTTAACTTTTAGGTTGCACATTTATTTCAGTCGACAAAGTAGAGCAGGGCCATGTGGGGTCCTCCTGGGTACAAGTCCTTTCCTTGTCCCCTGTTTCTTGTTTGTAAGAAATAGGCTTCATTCATCCTCTTTGACCCTCCCTGAGTTCCAAAGGGCAGATTCAAACAGCTGTTAATCAGGGAAGGGAATGCAGAGACTAGGGAGGAATAGTCAGGAAACAATAGTGTAGCCTTAAGGCAGGGTCCTGTTTCCTCGGCAAGGGATATACATAACAATATCTTTGAGTTCTTCTACAGGAAGTAGGGCCCCCACCCAGGTGGAGGATGGCAACTTCAGGCTGAGCACAAGATTCCTGGAACATTGCCCTGTTACCTCTCCTACCAGCCAATCAGAAGAAAGTCATACATCCTGCAGCTCTCACCCCAAATTCTGCCTATAAAAACTTTTCCCCCCAAACCACCGGGGAGTTCAGGTTTCTCGAGCATGATCTGCTGGTCCTCCTTGCTAGGCCCTGCAATAAACCTTTCTCTGCTCTAAACTCCACGGTTCCCATTTGTTTGGCCCCAAGGTGTGTCATGAACTTGAACATTTGTTCCGTAACATTATGATCCTGCAGTTCTCATCCTAGGTATAAGCATAGAGAAACTCATGCCCAGGTGCACTAAATGACACGTAAAAGAGTTTTTATTGCTCATTCTTTGCAATGGTTCCATACTGGAAATAACCCAGATATCCATGAAGAGTAAAATGGGAAAATAAATAACGGCATAAAATGGAATGCCAAAACAACACTGGAAATGAACAAACTACTACTAAATACAGTGAACACAATACGTTGAATGAATCAGTCATAGAAGTATGTAGATAGTATGTCTTTGTGAACAAAAAATACTGCAAACCATATCAGTAAACAATGGATGCTGAAACCATCAAGTCATCAGCAGCTGCCACCACCCACAATGAATGAAGCCCAGTGAAGACAAGCTTGTAGCCCAGCCTCTGCAGCCACTCACAATGGTGCACCCTGAGGGGACTCCGAATGGACAGGATTCTGGCCCTAGATAGCTGGTAGGTGCTTGTCAAAGGAATGAATTCAATGAGCCCAAATGTTTGCTTCCTCCTATACATAGAAAAGCAGTAAATTCTTTAACTTGAGATGCCTGGTTTCCTTTAGATAACAAGTAATCTTTTAGTGTTTCAACTACCTGGTCTTTGTTGTGAAGCTCCTATATATCCTAGCTCCTACCCTACCCCTTTGGAGCAGTCCCTCAGAGTGATCTGAGTCCCACCAAATAAAACAAATCTCAACTTTTAGGCTGCGCATTTATTTCAGTCGACAACTTCATTTAGATGATACTTAAAAATAGAAGAAAAAAAACCCCTCAAATTATCACATTTAGGTATGCAAACATAGGTGGTTGGTTACAAAAGCCAAGAAAATGATTATTGAAAACTGAAGATTATTTTTCCTCTAGAAGAAAGGCTATGTATTCAAGAAGGGGTATATGTGGGATAGTTGGTATGTCCTATGGCTTATGGTGTTTCTGCACTGATTCATTCCCTAGGTAATTGCAAGCCTTTTAAAATTCCATTTATCCTCCCAAGAAATAACAGTTGAGAAATTTGATATCAGCTTATATATTTAAAACAATAAAGTTTCTTATTTTTACCATGCATAGCACTAATATATTATTCTAAATCAACTTCTTACTTTTTTCCTAAGTTTGACCTTTTGAGTTGTGTTTTCTAATAAAAGATTCAAACTGCCAAAATTGAGGACAGAAAAAAAAGAGGTCAATTTCAGCCGAGATATTGCTTCATAGAAAAGAAGGCATTTGAACTACACTTGTAAAGGTACATGGCGATTTGATATTAGGAAAAGAGAGTTATGTAGCAAACACAAGCGGAGATATGTTCAATGACTTGACAAATAGACTAGTTTGACTTGATCATGCAGTTCATGTATGGGAATAATTGGAGTTTAGTCCAAAAAGTCAAAAGTCAAAAGTTCTGGGAAGTTTCTCTCTTTCTCTCTCTCTCCCACCCCTCCCTCCCTCTGCCTCTCTGCTTCTCCCTCCCTCCCTCCCTCTACCCCCACCAGTTAAGACAATTCTTGTTCATTCTTCAAATCTCTGCTTACTGTCACCCCCTTGGAAAGTCCTTCTTTTATCTCTAAACTAAGGAAAGCTCACCACATATGGACAACATATGGACATAATAACTCCAACACAATAAAAGTTTATTTCTTGCTTCATTAACACCACAGGGTGGATATAGAGTTTGCTAGACAGCTTGTCTCCACAGCTATCCAGAAAGCAGAACTATCCAGGCTCTGTGACCTTTATCATGTGCCTTCCAAGGTTATTCTTCAGTTCATCTTTACCCTAACAGCCAGAAGAAAAAAGATCCTGGAGGGATGTTGCATGGTGGAAGAATTTTATGGGCCTGGAAACACATTGCTTCTTCTTACATTTTAATGGCCAGAACTCCCTCACATATTTACTTCATGTATAGGAGAAGTAAGACATATAGTCTATCTGTATATATAATATACAGTTCATATGTACATATAGATGATAAAGAGGAAGACTTGAGTTTTGGTGAACAGCTACCAATTTCTTCCATGTACCCTTAAAACACTGTGAAATAGACCACTTGAAAGGGAAAGAGAAACGTTGCCAGGTTAATCCTAAAAGAAAGATGGCTGGCATCAGAATGTTATTATGAGAGAAAACAGACTTGAAAACCAAATTCATTATTAAAGATAAACTGGATCACCAAATTATAATGGTATTCAATTAATAAAGAAAATTTAGTTAAATCTAAACATGTCTGTCTATTAACATCAAAAATATATAAAGACAACATTAAGAGAACTGAAAAAAATTTCAGAAAGAAATTGATGAATCATTATGGGAGCTTTAAACATACCTCTTTCTATAATCAAAATTTTAAAAGTCAGTGGGGAAAAAAAGATGAGATCATAGAAGACTGGGGCCAAAATGTCATCAATCTTGATCTAATAATCATATATAGAACTCTGCATGTAATGATTAGATAATTTATTTCATAAAAATGGACTATGTTGATTACACAGAAATACACATATGTGAAAAATCATTAATCTGAATTATCAAGGCTTCTGTACTCACTGTGTGTACGTTATGGCTTCCTAAAGAAAAAACATAAACCATATAAAAGACCAAAAAGTGAGTCTCATCAAACTCAAAAAAATCAGAATCAGTGCATCGTATTTTATATGGTATCCTCTGATCATATTGTATTTAAACGGAAATGAACAACAATCTGATTTTTACAACCAAACAAAACAAAAACATACAATTAGACATTGCTTCCTAAATAAATCATGTTCTAGTTCCTTCTTGGTGCCTCTTAGTATTTCAACCTGTAACAAGTAAGATGTATTAGCGCTACTGCAATCTTTTTACTTACTCTGTACTCATTTCCTAACTATTCACAGACCCTCAGAGCTAAGAGAAGTAATACCAGGTGTTGTGTCTAGCACAGACATGCTGGAAGCTAGTTTTCTTCACATCCAGTGCTCTCAGGAACACATCCCCGCGGTCTTTTGGTGCTCTTCTTCCCCAGAATACATTTTTGTAAATAGAGCCATTGATTTGGAGAGAGGGTGACAGGCAAAGCAGTGTCACTCCCATGCTCGCTGATGATTCTGGCAGCACGGCCCTCTGCCTAGTATTGACTTACTGAGCACTTTGTGTATTGAACACCCCTGGCCATAAACACACATTTGCTGAAAACCCCATGACAGATGCCATTAGGTGATACTTTGCACTACAGGGCATTTCACAGTATTAAAGTTCCACATGCCTCCTGGTATCCTCCCATGCAGGCACCACTTACTAGAGCTATGGGATAAATGAGGGCCCTACTTGAATGCAGTATCTTAATGGGCTCTTTCAGAAAACTGGAAACTAGGAAAATCTTGGAGATTCAAAAAAAAAAAAAAAAAGTTCTACCTAAAGGCATTAAAATTTCAGGGCCAATGATCCAGAAATTAATACAAGTAAAAACACATTACATATCATGTCAAATATTTACTTGCTAATGTTTTCCTCTATGACTCAGCCAGCTGTCCTCGCCCCCCCCAAATCCCTAAGTGTTAACCTAATAGTTTATGTTTTGTTTTAAATTAGTATTGCAAATTGATAATCAAACAAAGGAAGTGAAAGATATTGCAGACTAAAATTTTACTGTAGATTTCATTTTAGTGAAATAAATTCACTCAAACGACATACTCCTTAGAGCTTTTGGTATCAAATCTAGTATATAGAGAGCTAATAACTTCTATCTTCCTCACTCGCCAGAGTATCAAGTACTCAACGTCAAAGAAAAAACCCTATGTAAGTGCTAGATAGCCCTGGTCCAAACCCAGAGGTGTAAGGGATCCATATGTGGTTCTCTCAAGTTCAAAACCATAAAAATTAATTTTAATAATTTATTTTAGGCCATCTGACCGTCTGCTCTGTTACAGAGTAGAACACAAAATATCAAATTTGTGTGTAAAATCAACAGAACAGATTCGTACTTGAAGAGTCCCTCCCCACAAAAAGTTCTATTCTAAACCCAAATATTACTTAACACTTTTGAGTTTATCAGTAAGAATACATTTATAATATTGTACTATGCATTTCTCTAGTGTCAATCATAAAATTAAGGGAAAAGTCAAACTGAATATAGTAGACATATGATGCGCATTCCCCTCTCTCTACTTACAACAAAGCCAAACTTTCTCTAGATCAACTAGAAGAAAGTTAGATGTCATAGTAACACTAAAACTTCAAATCTAGAGAAAGGGTTAAATCCTCGAGATGGCTAAGGAGATGAGAAGGCATCCCAGGGGAGAGGAGACAGCTCCAGCGGCAGCCCCAAACGCTGCATCTGCCACGCCTGACAAGGAGCTGAATTAGGAGGAGCACAGCCGATAAGCCACCCCAGATCAGTTGGGGCGGCCCTCACATGAATGAAGAACAGTGTTACACAGTCTCTTAATTCCACGTGTGTGCTTCCTTTGATGTACGGTATCGCTCTGCCTTTGCGATACTGAGAGATTATACAACTATAACTTCCTTCTCTGTTTGTGAACGGGCGCGCGTGATTTTTTTCTATTTAAATTTCACAATGCCATTTACTTAGTCTTAGATATGGTTAAAATGCAATCAAATTCCTGAAGATGATGTTTTCTTTTTCAGAACATCAGGCAGTTACTTTCACTCCTCATAACCTATTTTGAGTTTCAAGTAGACTGATCTGTGTAAAATCTTGTGTGTCTGTGTGCTACGGTAAGAAAACTGATAGATGAGGACTCTTTGGACTCAGCTTCATTCTAAGCTCCAACACGTAGTTGGTCAACTGACCTTTAACTTCATTTCCTTCTCCTGAAAACTGAGGAAACAGCAAAACAGCACCTGACTGTCCAGAACTTCATGTTAACGTGAGATCAAATGAGGTAATGTATACCGAATGGATTTTAAAGAATAAAATTATACACTAATGGAAAGGATTAAAGGGTAATGTAGAGACTGCTCTACATGGAATTTTTTTTAAACATAAATTTTCATTTAATGAATATTTAGAGTCTTCCCCACATGCATGGCTTTTGTGAGCCCTGAAAAGGGGTGAAAGTGTATGAGGGAAGGGGGTGGATAAATTATATGAAAAGCACCATGTTCTTTACCTCAAAGAGCTTGGCATAATATGGGAATCAGGACACATTAAAAAAATTGAAGGCAAAATAACAATTTAAAGAAACAGGGATTAGAAGGTAAGAAACAGGGAGAGATAATTAGTGCTAAAAATACGTCTTTGGAGAGAGGTCATTAATTAAGTGCTGGAAACCCCAGGTCCCCCCAGGCCTTTAATCCCTTCATTAGCATTCCCTGGTACATTAATACATTTTCAACTTTTAAAGTCTGTACTTTTTACAGAAGAATATACTTGAACATATTTTCATGATTCAACAATATACAGGGTACAAAGTTAGAATCGCACACTGTCTCTCCTCTGCTCCCCGATAAACTCCATTCCCAATGTCATTTCTATCCCCATTAAAAACCATTGTTAATAGTTAGGTGGTATGTATCCTAGAAATTTTTGTGCATTGATACACACACACACACACACACACACACACACACACACTTGTGCACACACAAATTTGTAACACTGAGGGTATCATAATGCACATATTATTCTTAAACTTGCTGTTTTTTGATTAATAGTCTGTCTCAGTAACACTTCTACTGGCAATACATGTAACTTTATCTTCTTCTTTGAAGGAGATACTTTGTATCAATAAATCATGCACTATTTATTCTCCTATTAATTGTCATTTAGATTTTTCTAATTTTCCAGTCTTACCAACCATGCAGTACCACTATGTCAGGGCTCATAGGATGATTGACCTGTCAGCATGAGATGCCACATGACACCACATCAGACCAGGGGACCCACTGTACATAAAAAAGAGGTACAGGAATGGGCCCATGACCTGGGGTACACTGGTTGTATTACATACTGTAACACCCAGAAGTTGCTGGCCTGAGAGAGCATTACAACAACTTCTTGAACACACAGTTGAAGGCTTATCTTGGAGACAATACTCTGTGAGCATACGTTTTTCTGGATGCAGTACACACACTGAGTCAAAGACATTTACAAAGCACGGTTTCTTCAGTAGGAAAAATTCATGGGTCTGGAAACCAAATGGTCACCACGAGGGCAATTTTGCTTCCTGTCTCTGCAATAACTCTGAGTTTTGCAGAGTTAGATGTTGTGGTCCCTGAAGGTGGCATACTTCTGCTAAAGGACATAGTGAGAGTCCCACTGAACTATAAAGTAGGGCTCACCCTGTGTCCTTTGATTTCCTTATGTCCAAAACCAGCAAACAGGGAAAGAAGTTACCATCATGGCAACAGTTCTTGACCTTGATCATTGGGATGAGATAGGGTTGTTAGTAGGCAATGGCTTAGGGAGATATACATGTGATATACAGGAGATCTACTGGAGTGCCTCTCAGGACCCTCTTACTCAATTGTGGTGGTTAGTGAAAAAATGCAGATGCCCCTAGCAACCATCAATGTACTCTTTGTTTCTGTGAGCTCAGTTTTCTTTGTTGTTTGTTTGTTTTAGATTCCACATATAAGTGAGATCATATAGTATTTGTCTTTTTCTCTTGACTTGTTTTATTTAACATAGTGTCCTCAAGTTCCATACATGTTGTGGTAAATGGAAGGATTTCCTTTCTTGTGGCTGAATAATATTCCATTGTGTGTATAAATATGTTATAAATCTAACATTTTCTTTATCCATATATCCATCAATGAGCACTTAGGTTGTTTCTGTGTCTTGGCTATTGTAAACAATGCTTGGATTGGGAGAGTTACATCTCAGGGATGACTCCCACTTGATCACAGTGTACCACCGTTTTAATGTGTTGTTATATTTGGCTTGCTAGTATTTTGTTGAGAATTTTTGTATTCATGCTCACTAGGGATATCGGTCTATAGTTTTTTGTTTTTGTTTTATGTTTTCTTATAGTGTTCTTATCTGGCTTTAGTATTAGGGTAATATTGGCCTCATACAATGAATTAGAAAAGTATGAGAAGAATTGATGTCTTACCTGTTAGGTAGAATTCACTAGTGAAACCATCTAGTCCTGAGCTTTCCTTTGTGGATTACTGATTCAATCTCCTATTAGTTATTGGTCTGTTCAGATTTTCTACTTTTCATGGCTCAGTTTTGGTAGGTTTTTATATTTTGAGCCACTTATTCATTGATTTTAGGTTGTCAGCTTTGTTGGCATATAATTATTCATAGCTGTCTCTTATGATCTCTTGGATATTTATTTTCTTAAAATGTCTTTCAATGAGCATAAGTTTTAATTTTGATGAAGCATAATTTATCATACATTATGGTTATTTATTTCTGTGTCCTAAGAAATTTTTGCTTACCCACAGGGAAAAACATATTTTCCTATGTTTTATTTTGGAAGATTTATAGTTTCAGGATTTTGCACTTAGGTCTATGACCCACCCTGAATTAATTTTTCTACATTCATATAGATATCTAGTTGTTCTCATAACATTCATTGTAAATACTTTCCTTCTCATCTTTATCAAAATTACTTTGCTTTCTTTATCAAAACCAATGTTCACATTAGGTGCAGATCTGTTTCTAAGTGCTCTATCCAGTTCTTACTCTATTTTCTACCTTCATGCCAACATCATATTGTCTTTAATATTGCAGCTCTCATAATTTTTAAAATCAGTAGTAAATCTTCCAGCTTTCTTCTTCTTTTTCAAGATCCTTTTGGCCTTTGTATTTCTTTTATTTTCAGTGAAAATTTTAGAATTATATTGTTAATGGATAAATACTAAGAAAAGTCTGTTGAAAACTGTGTTGTGCTGAATCCAGATCATTGAGGGTATATAATGTGCATCCTTAATGTCTCACAGTCCACTTAGGTTATTATATTATATAATTTCATATTCCAACAATATATGCCCATTTACCAGCCCACCATCTTTTGTGCTATTATAGTCATGTATATATTATGTCCACATACATTATAAACTCCATAATATAGTGTTAGAATTTTTGGTTTAAATGGCCACATGTCTTTTAGAAAAATTAGGACAGGAAAATAAATAAATATATATATATATATATATAAATACATGACTTTTTGTATTTGTTTGCACATTTTAGCATTTCCAATTCTTTTTGTTTCTTTCCGTAGAATCCAAGTTTCCACCTGGAGTCATTTTACTTCAGCCTGAACAACTTTCTCTAACATTTTCTTATGGTGCAGTCTGCTGGCAATAAAATGGTTTATTTTTCTGGTAATGTTTGTCTTCCTCTTTCAGTTTCAGAGGACATTTTTGCTGGATATGGAATCCTGAGTTTACAGGTTTTTAATTTTCTTCCATCCTTTTGAAATTGTCCTTCTGATGTCTTCTGGCTCATTTTTTCTAATGAGAAGCCATTCATCAGTTCTTTTACTGTTCCTCTGTATGTACTATATTGTTTCCTCTGGCTGCTTTTAAGAAAGCTTTCTTTCTTTTTGGTGTTCTGCGGTTTGCTGATGATGTGACTGGGTATAGTTTTCTTCGTATTTTTTTCTGCTTAACAGTTACTTGGCTCCATGGGCATATCATTTCATCAAATCTGGGAAATTTGTGGACATTTACTTTTGAAATATTCAGTTGCCATATCTTATATCTCCTTTCCTTCCTCACTTTCCAGTCGCTCTGGCTTTCTTGCTCTGTGTCCTATGATTCCAATAAGATTGTGATCTTTTGCTTCTATTACAGCTGCCTCAGCACCATGCACCCTGGGGAGGGCTCTCAAGTGCAAATGTTACCCAGTTCAGGTCCCTGCTTTCAAGGGTCAACTCTCCTCCAGTTTCTGCTTCTTTTGAGTTGCTTCATAATGCCTTCAAGTTGTAGTGTGGAGGGAAGATTGGTAGAAGCTCTTCCATCATTATCTGAAAAGGGTCTCTTCATCTTAACTTTAAATATCTCTTCACTTTCTTCTGCACTCAACCAAAATAGCTTGCTTTGCAAACATGCTGTCTTTTCCTTCCTGTCTCTGACCCGTTGAAATTATTCCAACCCTTTGGAATGCTCGCTCTCCATACCAACACACACACACACGCGCACAATGCATACTGGCTTTAGACCCATATATTTTTTAGACCTCAGGTTAATAATTTTACATGTTGCAACAAAGCTTATCCTTTTCCTCCTGGGCTAGACAATTTCTTCCTGGTGTTTGTTCCTAATGCTTCTTCTATTTTTCCCTCCTCGGCCTTATCACAGTTTGTGGTTTAGGCTTTTCTCTGCCATTACTTGATTAGCATCTATCTTCACTATTAGAACTTAAAATTCTAATGATTTGTGCTCACAAATATGTACATAGATGAATCTTGTTTATTATACTTACCAGTAGATGAGTAGGGCTGAACAAGTGTCTGATACACTGTGTATGTCCTCAGAATATTAATTTAGTGAATTAATTCATTAAATAATGGCTTCTCACCTGTATTGCATCTTGACTGTTTCTAATGAAATACCCCATGGGTACGTTAAATATTACATGCCTCACACAGAATATAAAGATTTTCTTTCTACCAAACTCCACTTGTCCCCTTTTATTTCCAATATAAATTAATTATAACCCTGTATATCCAGGTGCCCATAGTAGAAAACTCAAACCATTTTTAGGGCTTTCCTCCTTCCTCATGAATACTTTTCACATATGTACTTTCTTGGGGTACCTCAGTCAAAAATTCTGTCACCTTCTTTCTATTATCCAACTGCCCTATCTCAGGGCCTTATTTTGTTGTGGATTATTTCTGCAGGTTTCTGTCATGTTTCACTGGGTTTACTCTCTCTCCTAGCCACTTTGCCTTTACTGTTCTTCCCTACCCTCCCAACAGATGGGCTGATTTGCCAGGGCCTCAGTTAAAAACATTCTAAAGGTTTTTATTTGGAGAAAGTTTCAGAACCTTATCATAGCCTACATATATTTTTTTTCACCTGGCCCCACACTTATGTGGTAAACTCATTTAGACACTATAACTCGAGGAAGACCTCAGCTGCTTTATCTTATATAAGTGATCAGACCTTCCCCCCATACTCCCAGCCTGATGTATAACTGAAGCCCTGAGCTCTGTGTTCCAGCCCTAGGTCTCTGTCCATCCACAGGTATTCTCAGACACTCTGTTCCCTATTACCAGGATACTAGGAACTTTTGGACTCCTCTGCACTAGGTACAGAACACAAGGCACCTAGACATCTCCCTAAAGGCTATCTGTCTTGCCACCTCCTGCTGCCAAGGATTCTCGACTGCTCTGACATGATGCTGGACGTGGCCCCAAGCCAAATACCAGGCTTCCCCCAGCACCAGAAGAAGCAGCTTGGTATTCTCCAAACTTGTGGACTTGGAGTGGATTAGATCTGGTGTCTGACCTCCTTGCCTTCCTGTTTCCCCTATAAGGGGATAGGAGCAGGCTTTTTACTTTCTTTCACTTCTGCCCAAGCTGACGTTCACTTTGCACACTTACCTGTCAGATGTAGTGAAGGTAGATGAAACGTCTTAGTTATATTAGAAGATCTAAATATATTACCCCTATCACACTAAATTTATAGATTTTTAAATTTTATTTCTAGTCATGTCCTCTTTTCACCACCTCTAGGCAGAATTAATTGCTATCACATCTCCCACAGCACCTTACTCATATTTTTATTTTATCATTTAACACATTGTCATTATAATTAGTGGTTTATTTGCCTTTCCCACTGGATGTGACATCCTCAAGGATAGAGACTGAATCTTAATATTCAAGTCTTTATTTCCCCAAACCTACTCCAGTGCCTGACTCACAGTAGGTAGGTAGTGTCTGTTCAGTCTGTGAGCTGACCTGCTTGGAGCTGAAGCTTCCTATGAAGGAATGAATTGAAGATACAGTTGGAATGAAAAGTTGTAATCAGCTTATGGAGTGCCCTGATTTTGGACCTTAATCCTCTAACAGGCATTAATTTCATTTCAGAGAATGTTTTTGAAGATTTTCAGTGAGTGATGAATGTATTCTTTTTTTTTTTATGTGTTATATGTACCTCCTTATTAACTCATTAATAATGAGACTGAGTGTCAAGTCTATTGCCTACTATGTTTTTGGGTTTTTAAAAATATTTTTATTGAAGTATAGTCAGTTTACTATGTTGTGTCAATTTCTGCTGTACAGCACAAATATATATATATATATATATATATAGGAATATATATATTCATTTTCATATTCTTCTTCATCATAGGTTACTATAAGATATTGAATATAGTTTCCTGTACTATACAGTATAAACTTATTGTTTGTTTATTTTATGTATATTAGTTAGTATCTGCAAATCTAGAACTCCCAATTTATCCCTTCCCACCCCATTATCCCATGGTAACCCTAAGCTGGTTTTCTGTGTCTGTGAATCTGTTTCTGTTTTGTGAACAAGTTCGTTTGTCTTTTTTTTTTTTTTTTTTAGATTCCACATATGAGTGATATCATATGGTATTTTTCTTTCTCTTTCTGGCTTACTTCAGCTAGAGTATTATTTGGATATGAACTTTTATTATTTAGAACTTTTGGTAAAAGTACTCACTTGCTTCATAAAACGGATATAAGAAAGATATCAAAGTAGAAAGTAAAACAAAAACATCATTTGCGAAGCAGAAGCCTTTGTTGTTAACATAAGTCTCTGTATCTCTTGAGTCTATGCATGTACAAAGACTAAATGATACAAAGTTTTAAAAGGTAGAAAAAATGGATTGTGCCACATGCTATTTAAAAGAAAAATGTTAAATATTGTTTTGTTGAATTTTAAAGATAAAAAATATATAAAAATGGAATTTAATTGCTGACCTACAGACAAATGTTTTGTTTTTTAATCATAGGAGTTAATAAATTTTCAGAACTTTTTTTAAAGAAACACGATTATGAAAACTACTAAGAGTTTGGAGTCAATGTATTTTATTTTTGACTATAGTATCTATTAACTCCCTAACTTTAAAAATTAGAAAACTTACACATTTAAATCTCCTCATTTCCCATTTATCCTGGGTTTTTGAAATCATTGGAAGCGATGTTATTATTGTCAATTTTCAAACTTCAGCATCAGTACCTACAATATTGCTTTTCCATCCCTGGGTACATTATTCTGATCTGTAATTTGTAGAACTGTACTGCATTGACAATTAGTTTAGTTTAGTTTGTTTTTGTTTTGTTTTATTTCAAGCAAAGTTTTTCCATGTTTAAGAATGTGGTCTTTCATTTAAAGAAATATGTTCTTTATTAGAGATTCAAATTATGTTTCCTGTACCATATGCTCTGTTCTTTCCTTAGGGAAGTACAATTAAGTCTATATTAAATATAATTTAACTTCCTCTTCTATCTATTTTTCTGCCCAAATTTATTTTATATTTTTCTTATTTTCTATTTGTGGTCTTAAGTGCTTTGCTCAAGTCTATCCACCATGTCCTGAAGAGTCATTTTCATCATGTTATTCTTTCATTGTGGTGGTTGTGGTTTCTAATTTGACTTCCATTTTATTAATTTTTTTAATGGTCCCTTTCCATTTCTTTTATTGTTATCTCTTTCCAGTTTCCTCTTATCTCCTTTTTAACCTTTGAATCTCTCCTTTAAATTCTTTAAGTGATCATAATTTTGTTGATAATATGGGAAGCCATTTAACTAAATTATCTCCTGATTTTTTGAATACTCTCAATTATGATGTACATTCCACATACTGTTAATGTGTTTGCCTTCTTTTCTTTTGTTTGCCTGCTATTTATTTGTTGTATTAGTGCATTAGACAAGTGCTGGTTCTGTGTTTATTATTATTCATCTTTGAATGAACTAAACTATTTCATGAAGAACATGGAGGAGAGGAATAGTGGGGGAGAACTAGAACATTTGGCATCCTTGTTTCCATTTTTGCTGCAAGAATTTTCTCCCCAATTCTTTCCTCCTTCAAAGAGCTCCCCCTTCAATTTTACAAGGCAGGAATCAATGGAATAAAGCGCTTCAATTCCAGGATATTGTGTTGCAAACTAGGGGTCACTACTTCCACCCTCACTTAACCTCGCTTCTCCAAATTTCCTAGACTAGGAAATCAGACTATAGAAAACTATAAACCGCATGTCAGTGTGGTTTATCTTTACCTCCATTTCCTTAACATACTATGGTATCAAAATCAGTTACTTCAGGGATATTCTTCATGTATCCCACTACTTACTTTAATCCTAACCTAGGTGTGTTTTAATCATTCCTCCATTTATTTATTCAAAATCGTTTAATTGTCAAGCAATCATCTAAGTTCAGGGGATACTAACTTGAGTCTACAACTCAAAGTTCCGAACTACTTCAGATTTAAATTCTGGCAGAAAACAAGGACTAAAACCACATGAACAAATAAATAAGTGACTTTTAGAAATGATAAATGACAAGAAGAAAACAAAATAGGATTTGGGGCTAGAGAATGATGGAGGTGGAATGCATGCTACTGAAGCAGGGATGTCAAAGGAGATAACGTCTAAGGAAAAAACTTGAGAAGAGGCGCCAACCCTACAAGGGTCTGGGAAAAGCAGCATTCCAGACTAGATGGATAGATCATGCAAAAGACCAAATGGGCAAAAGTCGGTGTTTCAGATACACATTTCAGTCTGGGTCACAAACTTTTAGGGACAGTTGCTTTGGGATTTGAGGTTAGAAGAGGTTTGTGTCAGTGCTCAGATTTGGATTTTCATTTATTTTGGCCCCAAATTTCCATAATTTAAATGTCTTAATAGATTTGGTCCAGAGCTATGTCTACTTGCTTATTTCATTGACTGTATAATCTCCCTTTTCTTGTAATTTGCTCTGTTATTCTTTGTCAGTTAGTTTTACACTGTCTTTGATGGATTTTTGAGGATGGGAATTGACTAAAACTGCCTTTATTATTTTACAGAATCTATATACTCAGATTCTAATCAGTTTTAAATTAAGGTATCTAACTAAAGGTATGGCTACACAGAGTCACATTGGTGGTGACCCACTGGATGTCATCTTGATGAAAATTGATAATAGAAACACTATTTCTCCAAAAAGCATCATCAAATGTGAATTCTTCAAAAATCCTCTGAAGTAGTTGGACTCATGTCAGTATTCCCTCTGATACGTGTTGGACCAAGTACATACCTCATATAGAAGATACACCAAAATTCTCATTTATTTTATGTTTGTTAAACACATTTTTCCTAAGAAATATAAAAAAATCTAATATCCTGGTACTATGTACTACAAATAAATTATCCTTCAACTTATCAAGCACATATGTAAATCTTTAAAGTGCTGAAAGTTGGTATGATAAAAACAGAGTTTATGGTATCAATAAATTCTAGAGATATAGTTTGTCTAGGATTTCAACAAAAACAAAGTCTTACATTTGCTTTTAGGTAGTTTCGTTATTTTCCCCTGAAGAGAAAACAGAGTAAAATGCACCACTTGTTTGAAGCAATCATGGATCTTGACATAGTTTAAGTTTCCCAAGTTGCATATCATTTTGTATCTTTTTATCTGCAAGTATAATTTTGGAAGTCTTAGCATACACTGAGATATCACTGGATAATATCAAATCTTATCAAGGCCCCTTTAATTAGCAAAAGTTTAACTCTCTAAGGCATCAGCTTTATCAAGAATATTATGCACCGTGCTGCTATTGCTTCAGAGGACTGACTTTGGAAGTAAGTTATCCAAACTAGATAAGCTGCCTCTATTTGTGTTTCTCCCAAACAAACCAAACCACAAGGGCAACAACAGAAAACCATCAGCAAGCACTCCAAGGCCAATGTCTCTAGATATAAAAATGTACAATATCCATTTAAAATAAATAGAATATGTAACACAGAGTATAGCTTGGTGTTGTTTTAAAAGTTTACATAGGGCCACCATCTATGAAGTATCTATTTGCAACTGGCTGTTTTCATTCATCAGCAGGTTTTGAGATTAAACCACATCGATATTCATCTATTTCATTCATTTTAATGCCTGTATATTATTAATTATATAAATATACAATGTTTTACCCTATTTCTTAATGAAGGATTAATTCTATTTTTTAAGTATTACAAACAGAGATTCAACAAATTTATTCTTTAACTTATCCACCTCAAAAGCAATTACAGGAATGTAAGGTGCTTTTACTTCAGTTTCTCCTATGTCACTTCTTAAACTATTTGTTTGATTTTCTAATTCCTCTGTAACTTCCCCCCAAAATTCCAAATCTTTTGGAGCGCTAATATAAATTTAATCTTAGCAATACAATACGTTTACCAATTTATTTGTTGCATTGTTTTTTGCATCCCACTCATCTTTCTGAGTTCAATTTTCTTTTTGGGGGGAATGTATCTTTAAGCAGTTTTTTCTTGAAAAATAGATGAGCTGTAAACTCTTAAATCTTCTTTTTTTCTATAAAAGTCTTTATTCTCTCCTTACTCTTTATAATTACTTGTATGAATATAAAAATGGTGACAAGTTTTGTTATTTGTTTTCAGATTATTGGAAGTATTCCATTGTCTTCTAATAAAAGTAGACACTGATAAGAGTCTGTGAAAAATCTGATTGCTGTTCCTTTGTAGGTTATATATCTCCTAACAGTTGAAAGCTTTAAAATCTGTTTGGTCTTCTGTGTACCACAATTCCACTATGGTGTTTCTAGAAGTAAATTTGTTTTTACTTATCCTGTTCTGGAACTAACTCTAAAAAATTTTTGATAATTCTTCCCCTATTTTAGTTTCATATAAAGTCCTCTTCCCACTGTCTTTATCCTCTCCTTCTGAAATTTGTATTATAATTATGTTGGATCTTCTCTTCCATTGTCCACAACTCGAACTTCTGTTTCATATCTTCTATCTTTAACTCTTTGTACTGAACTCAGAGTGATTTTCTTGGATCTGAGTTTTAATTAATTAACTCTTCCTTCAGCTGAATCTAGTCTTGTGTAACCTCTACACTGAGGTTTTATGTCAATGCCTACATTTTTCACTTATTTAACTTCCATGTGGTTATTCTCCATCACCTTTTTTTCCCAAAAAAACAATTTAGTCTATCCTTCTCATTTCTATTTTGTCTCTTTGATTTACATTAAAGTTTCTTGAATGTGCTCTGCAATCTCCAGTTCACAGGGTAATAAATTCTCCCATGTGTTGTGTCTGATGATGATTCTAATGGCGGTTTGTTTTCTTACAATATTTGTTATTTTACTGTAAGCTTCTCTTCTGCAAAGGTTACTCCTGTGGGGTCACTGCATGCCCTGGAGTGTGGGAGTATCCTTGCAGCATGGTTTCAGGATTGCTTCTGCTCCGGACCCCAACTAAGGGCTCCAGTGGGTATTCTCATACCCTGCAATTACCGTATTACCATGAATCCAGACTCAAGCCTGCTCAGGGCTCCTGGAGCTGTCGCTCTTCTTTCCACCCTTCACTTCTGCAGTTGACAAGATTCCTTGTTGACTTCCTGGCATAAGTGGAGGTCAAGGTTTCCTAGTTTTTATTTCACATATACCTTGATCACTTACAACTTTCAAAAAGGAATTTAGGTCTCAGGTTCCTCATTTGCACAGTGCCTGAAGCTGAGGCTTTCCTTCCTTCTTGTTTCAACAAAATAGTTCACACACACACACACACACCAGAAAGGAATTCACTGATTAAATTCATGGAAAGAATTCATGGACAAACCCCTTTCGGACTCTTCTGATTTTGAGTTCTCTCTTCAGCTCTGACACAAGATTTTCTTCTTCTTCTCCTTCTTCTTCTCCTCCTCTTCCTCCTCCTCCTCCTTCCTCTACTTCTTCTTCTATTTCAAGCCCAGTTTTGTATTTAATTTTTTTGTGTATGTTTATATTGTATCCCAAATGTATGTGATGAGAATGTTCATATTTGATCTAAAATGTATTTGATGAGGTTTCCCACACCAGTTTAGTCTAATACATTAACCTGGAGGAACCCTCTCAGTCTCTCTTTGAATTCATGAATATATAAAGCTAGTGATTTCCATAGTTAAATGCCTTGGTTAGAAAAAAATATTTTTTAACTTCAAAGTACATTCTAATCTTTCAGCAATTTTAAGTATATAGAGCTCCTATTGCTAAGGACCAATCATTTTGACTCTGGAAAGTACTGTAACTCCTTAAAGAAATCTGAGATTGTTTTATTTTATAATGTCATCTTCAACATCAAAGGTTTTCTTGAAGAAATAAGTTAATATATGAATGAACATTTCACTTGCTTCCCAAACATCAAGGCCAGAGTTTGATTTCTTAGAAATTCAGTTCCTCATTTAACAAAGAATAAGATTTGGAGTTCGTTTTACTTGCCAGTTTCCTGTTTTTCCTTCTTCTACTCTTAAAATGCCTTGCCATTTTTTCTGGGTATTGATATTTTTTTCAACTCTTAAAAATTTGCTATAAAACCCAGCCTTCATACTCTATTGCCTAAGTTTAAAGTATTTGTCAGTGAGTTCTCAGCCTTAGACTTTTGACTTTATCTAAAATTATAACCTTTGTTTCCCTATTCCACAGTATTTAGAGAGAGAAGGAAAAAAGGAAGAGAAAATGAAGACAGAGAATGTCCTAATTTTGACTGAATTGTTCCATCAGTGCAGGCAAGAACAGCAAGAAACATAAGATACTTCAGAACTTTTTGTTTGTTTTTCTTTTAAACCAGTAGCACATGCAAAGCAAGTTGCTCAGAACCATATATTTGATTTCTAAGAACATTTTTTATTCTGATATAATCAGTTCAATTTATTTATTCAACCAATAAAAAAGAATGATGACTCCTACCTAGTGTTTCCTCTTTTACAAGCCTATTCAAATTTAAATTTACTCTTTCCTTTTACCAAAAATTTTCACAATTTACAACTAAGGCTCATAAACTTTTTTAAAGGCATTTTATAATGGCATATCTCAGAGCCAGATGCTCTGGGGCCTAGAAGAGAACAGAATGTGTAAGAATTTTCACTGATTATTAGGTGATGAGAAGTGTCATAATTTAAACAATGGCCAATTAGCACACCCTAATAAAGTTTTCAGAGGACTCATGAAAATTAACCATGCTTGAATTCCTACCACAGAGTCACCTCACTTCAGTGAAAAAACTCGCATGCCAATTGAGTATTTGTAAGTTACAGCATACGTTTTCACAGACCTGAATTCTCCATGCAGAAACACTTTCTCATCATTTCTCATTAGTTTGCTATTATCGACAATGGCTCAACTGAAGTTTGAACTTTTCTGCTTTCCACTTCTTTGGTGAATAACAAACTATTCAGTGTCCCAAGGAAGATGATAACTTAGATGTACACTTTAAACTGTTTTGTAAAGTGAATAATTAGTGATTAGGAAAGAGAGGTACACTTACAACGTGGAAACAACTATTGCTAAAATATTACAAGAAATTCTTCGGGGAAACGTGAGGTGAAGGTAGTAGAAAGAATGTATTAAGGGTAAGTTCTTTCATAATTTTCTCATTTAACCTCACAGTACTTCCAGAGGTAAGGATTCTTGTTCCCATTTAACAAATTAGGACTAGACATCTCAGAGAAGTTAAGTGGCAGAGGCAGGATTTGAATCCCTCTCTCTGACTCTAAAGTCCATCTCCTTCCTTCTCTACAATAGGTCTTAGCTTGACCCATATCTGGAAGCTCATTTTTAGAACTGCAAGAAGAGCATTCCAAAAATACACAGGTGTGTTATGGAACCTCATGGAATAGTACAGATACCTATGGATTAAGGCAGGTGCCAAAGTCCCCAGATAGATATAAATAAGTTATGTGCATTCTCTATGTATTATAATCATCTTATTCAGAATTCTACCATATTTTACTTTAAACTGAGTCGTTGCCATCATTTTAAACAGTGAAGGAAGACACACCTCTCCGCTAGGCCTAAACCATGACAACTCCACCACACTACTCATTTTCTGCTCAGTGTAGCTACCTCATGAGCCCCTCCAGCTCCCTGTCTGGCTGCCTTTTATTGCTAAGTAACCGCACTAAACAAAATACCGAGTGGTATGGTCCGCAGTTGCTCTGAAGTTTGTCCTTGGGCCAACCCTAAGCTCTAAAATTAGAGAGAATTCCTGGCTTGTGCAAAGGTCTCCTGAACAGGCATCCTATCACTTTACTATGTCCTCACTACAGAAGGTCATATCTGGTCCTTACAATTTGCCCACAGTTTGATAAACTGAACTAAACAACAATTTCTTGAATTTTTTCCTGGGATCTAATGGTACCCTTGGCAAATTTTTGGATCAAATTCAGGCTTTCTCCTATTTAGTATTCTAGTGATGATGTTGGTGAGGATTAGGGGTGGTGGGGGAGAGGGGAGAAGGGGGGGGCTAAGAGTTAAATCTCCAAATAACTTTCAAGTGTCAGTTAAGATTTTTTGCGAGTGGCATGCACAAAGTTGAGTTTGTTTGGTTTGGTTTGGTTTTGCAATGTATAAAATAAAGAAGAAAGCAGATAGGATGGAATCAGAGATAATTTAGGCAATACTAAAATTTTGGACTAAGGTAGAAATGAAGCAAATAGAGGGAATAATTTGATTAGGAAGACATAACATAAGAATGACCAACTAAACTTGGTTACTGAATGTGTGGGCTGAGGATGAAGGAAACATATGGAAAATCTGGAATTTGAACTCTGGGAACTAAAAGAGGAAAAATAATATTGACAGAGAAAGGAAACTAGAGGGAAAACTCCACTGGGGTACTCAAGAGGAATGAACAGCAAATTGTGTTAGATTTCAAAATCTTTTGGGGAGGTCAGACTTGAGTTCAGGAGGTGACTACGGCTGTGAGTGAAGGGATGGCCAACAAATTTGAGTTGAGAACTCTGACCTGAGCATGGTGAGAAGAAACAGAGGACTGAGAGATAATTCTCCAGGTTTCAGAAAGAAGGAGAAAAAGGAAAAATAAATAAATAAAAAGGAATAGCCAGAGGATTAGAAGAAGCAGTGAGGTAAAACCTCAAAAAAGTCAGAAGTGGGGAGACTTTCCTAAAGGAATACATCGAGTAAGGAACTGAATATTGCAAAAGCTTTAAAAATGTTTTCTAGGAGATTGTGTTTGAATTTAAAATTTAAAGATTTTGTTCAGCATTACAAGTGTTGTTATGATTATCCAAATAATCATACTAGTAAGTGGATGGTAGGAAGATTTCTCAAAATCCATTAATTCAACATTTTTGAAAATGGGAGACTTGGCGGACTATACATTTTATTAAGACAGCCTTGGAGAAATACAAGAACTTTAGCTAATGAAAAATATGCAAATTCACCTCATTACATTTTAGTGTTAAGTGAATACACTGAGTAATGTCCCATAAACGCACTCTGCAAATTTGGAAAGGGTTTACAATTTGTTCCTAACGGTAATATAGAAAAATTAATTCTTAATTGTAAAACCTAAGGCTCTAAGGACAAGGATTAGCTTCCCCATATAGTTCTTTATTGAGGCATAAATAATCTTAATTTTCTGCACTTCTAACCTGTGAAATGGAATTCATTTATGTAAATAATCTATGTAATCTTTAAATAATATTTCCAGCAATATTGACAGAGTACATGGATATTACTTTAGGTAGAATGATCTGTTATCCCATCTTGACCCAATAGTATACTGTGCTTCTCAACATAAAGTACTCAGTATGCATAAAATAAACTTAAAATTATCAATAACTTCTAATTGAAGACAAGGCTCAGGGACCCCTACCTATCATAGAAACTTTACCCTAAGCTCCTAACTCACTCAAACAAGCAAGTCTGCTTTTCTTTTCTTTTTCTCTTTCCCTCTGTACACTTGGCCTCCATCCCAAAGAATGGGGCAAATATTTTCCACATGACAAAAGAAATTATAATTTAATATTGCTATGAAAATTACACAGGAGGTCATTTACATTTAAAAAGTTGAATATAGTTAAGTTTTTATTAAAACTCTCCAATAAAATACAAGAAAATTGGGGGAGACTGGGAGAGTCAGTTGGCTGTTTCACCACCACAGATTGTTTACCTAGTCCGGGAGCAGGGGAAACACCTGCCCACCGTTTGTTAAGTAATCTTAATGAAGTAGAATCAATCTGATACAAAACTCTTATGATTGCATCATGTTTGGCTACTGTTGTGGCTAAACATGATTCCATCAAAATATTTAAGACAGTAGGGCTATTTTCATATTTAAAAAGATACCTGCCTAGTAAAATCTATTTCAGCAAGATTTATAACAACCACAAACTAAGTTTCTAACAACCCATTGTAAATAAGTAGTTGCTATAAATACACATACATTTTTTTTGATCAGATGCACTTTAAAGTTCTTTGCTGAATTATACCCTTTAACAGGGAATTTTATATGCTACACACGAAAGGTAGTTGTAATGTCTGACTTGTCATAAAAAAACAGAGCTAAACCATTTTTAAAGTGAAAAATCGGAATGTCCCCAAAAGGAAACTAGAAATAATTAATGCAATTTCTAAAACATGAATCTGTTTTATTTCATTTTTATCAAATCTGTGGAAGAGAATATTTGAGGAGAGAATTTGTTATTTAAATAGTTTTTCCTCAACTCTATAAGGTACACCTTGTATTCACTCTAAAATTTTTAGGAAGTTGGAGTCAGTAACATAAAGATTATGTATTATTTAATTACACACAAAGAACAATTCATAAAATATTCTGCCTCTTAGAAAATACTCCAGGTATTTTACAAGGAACAATATAGTTAGAGTACCAAAAATACACACAACTGCAGAAGCAATTAAAATCAGTAATAAAAATCAAACATAAAATCAGTGTACCATGCCAAAGGCCTTTTGAAATAAAAGAGCTTTAAACCTACAGAACATAAAAGGAGGCTAATTCAGTGGTTGTCCTCAATTGAAAAGAGAGGACGTTCCATAGCCCTAGGCTAGCAGACAGAAATTCTTGTGCCTGTGCTGGTAAGTTTTAGAATGAAAATTATCTTGGCCTGAAAGTTCACAAGTTCTTTAATAATTCTTTTCAAGACGCTCTGCTTGGAGAATAGTGTCACCAAAGGGTTCTTAACTGGGAGGGTCGATTATACTTATAAACATATACGTATACTGTTTTTCTATTACCATGTTGGCCTTTTAACTTTCCAGAGAAAAAATTAATTTAAATCATTTACTGTTTGCACTTCTAACATCAGTCAAGGTCCTTGAGAATGTAAAAAACTGGACACTGTGGATAAATGAAAAAAATAGAAGATAGTTTTGAGTAAACCCAAACAACCTCTTTCTAGGAAAAACAAAAGGAAATGAAAAACTTCAATATGTATGACTTTCTGACAGCACAGGAAATGTATTTATTTTTCAAGAATGAACCAAAAGAAGATCCAAGTAAATATGTTGCCAAATTTAAAATACTGCTGTAAAACAGCAGACAGAGCTTCTACTTAATCTTTATAAAAACCGAACTGCCAGCTTCTTAATATGAATGGCCAGATGTCATTGCAGGACTCTGATCTCAGCATGAATTCATTAGATCAAGAATAAAATTCTTATTCCCCTACAATTATGAACTCCAAGCCATAATGGTTTTAAATTGCTCGGCATATGGTTGAGATATGAAAAATGGAAGACAGACACTTTTGCCACCAAGAGCACACATTCAAGTGAACTTTCAAACAGATATATTTTGCTGAGTATATTTTCAGTTTTTCTAGCATCAGTGTGTTTGAGGGAAAAACCTTCACACCTCTTTTCCACCTAATCAGAGGAGGCTTTGTGAAATTCACAAGGACAGGAGAGAGAGAAAAAAGACACTCACAGATATGAAAAAAGTTTTATTTTTCTTTTCCTTTTGCATTAGGAGAGAAGTTGAAAAAGATAAAAAGTGAGAAGCTATAAAGGATAGAGGAGGCAAATCAGTTTATCTGAAAAAAAATATTTAAGAGCAGATAACAATGCTTGCCTGTTAACTACTCTTGATTTGTCTCTAGGTCCACACCAGATTTTTTGACAACAGCCTAATAGCAACAGCTTCTGTCACTCACTGTCAGTATCATGTCCTAGGCCCAAACAAGGAGCAGAACTTTTTCAGTGCCAGCACCATAGGAACAAAAAAAAAAAAAAACATATATATATATATATATATATATATATATGTTTTATCTGAACTATTCTCTGTCTTTGTCTTAATTCTAAAGGTAGAGTTAATATTTAATATCAATATCATTTTTAAAATCCAGTATTTCCAATCCTAGTACATATCAACTTGGCATGTACTGAGTGGCAGTCATGATGGTTTGACAGGTCTTCCTCACATCTCAGTCCCTTTCATATTTTAATGAGAAAAAAAACTACAACAAAATGCTTACATAATATTTTTTGTTGTCATCCCAGCCTTAGCTCTATTTACATTCATATTTTATCACAAATAATAAGATGGTTTTATATTCCAATAAGCCCTTCAGTTCATTCTGGAATCTTCTGGTATATCAATATTTTGAGAGAGCTAGTTTTTATTCTTTAATCCTTTATATACTTAAAATGTCACAAAGGGTTTTTATAGTTACTACGTTAGGCTCTGAAAGCCCAGAAGATCACAAACCCACCTGCAAGTATGCATTCCTTTATCTCATTGTATATCAGTGTCATGATGAAATGAAAAGAGCATGGGGCTAAAGGTGGGGACACCTGGCTTCTGCCATTGACTCTTGACTGGTAAGGAGATCCATACAGCACTGAACAAGGCCATGGGTGCTATTTCTGTAGCCTACTGAGGTGAGAGACACCTTCTAGAATGTGCACTGCACACCTGTGAAACTACATTCAGTTTTCCCGCCTAGTCCTGTAACTAAGACATAGCAAACGTTGCTGTGATTCAGTTTCTTCAGTAGAGGGGCTAGAGGATACTGACTGCTCCTTCTAGCCCCCAAACTCTTTATGATCCTAGATGGTCTCCTCTAAAGGCTTAGAAGCCATTAGAAATGCTGCATGTTTCCTTCCAGGTCTATGATCAGTTGGGAGTAATCAGTGCTAAGCTGAGATGTGGCTTTAGCAGTTATATTTCTAAGGCAGGATTTGCCCAGTCGAATAACTGAAGCTGACGGAGTCAGAGTCAGGAAACGGTTCTAGCTAGGGAAGTTCTCAAACACGGAAACAGAATGGCAAGAAAGCACTATAGTGAAAGAACACTATTGTAACAGGAAATTGGCCATTTTAAGGGCAAAAAAGATATTTATTGACTTTTTTGGTGTTTGCTTACTAGTTCAGGCATATTTACTTTTTGATTAGGGTAACTTTGTTCATATGGAGTGTTTCTTGTCATTATCAGAATCAGCTTCAGAATTAGCTAACATTAACTCAAAGCCATTCCACAGGAAACATCTCATGATAAAAGAAGGAAATAGTTTAAATTATTTGGACTGCTTGGGTGTACAACTCTACTCCTTACAGACACTGAGAATTTTCCATATCATGTGACACATGACTGTGAGAACTCAAGAAAGGCTTCTGGAAATTGCTTGATTATAACTTAAGCTTCTTTCTGAAAAACAAGAAAGGTTAAATATTCATTGGCCGCTTCTTTAAGAGAGAATGTAAATCTGACTGTTCAAGTTCTACAGATGCATTCCCTCCCATCAGTATGTAAGATACTCTATGGTCCAGTTTAAGGAAAATCTAAGGCAAAAGTCAGCACTGGGAAATTCAGTCATTAATCGGCAGAGCTCACTGAACACTGGATGACAATCGAAACAGGTGACACTTTCAACTTTTTGAGACACAATTATTTAAACCTAAATTTTCATGCATAGCTCAAACCAATTTGAAGGCAATTTAAGACTCTGTAGATAAGCAAGAGACAAAATGTGCCCCCCAAAATGTGCCCAAGCACATTTCCAAACAAGGAGAAGAACGCCAACAAAATGAAAAGGGGATCCAAGAAAAATGAAGTGTTGGGAATCAAAATAACTACACAGAATACATTAAAAAGACGTCTCAGTGGAGCAGTGGAGCAAATGTGTTAGAAAGCAATTTTTCTCTGTTAGAACAGAAAGTCAGAGAGATTGAAGATTATCCTCCAGAAGAAAGTGGATATGCCTGGGATTACATAAATTGTAAGTAGGCTCTTAACGGTAAGATGAAGAGATACACTATATTTGACAAAGGAAAAAGAAAGGCAATTAGAAATTCAAAGGAAAACAAAAAGCTGTGCATTAAACTCATGGTTCAACAATGAACCAAAGTAAAATATGGTGCAATTTTGGCAACTGGTAGGGTATAAGGAAAAAAGAGTAAACTTTATTATGACACTTGGAATAATCTCTTCCAGCAGCACTGGTTTAGTGACACAGGAATATATTTTGTTGGCAATGTACAAGTAATGCCATATCAGTAGAAATGGGGTTTAGGGCAGAGTTTAACAGATGAATAGAAATTCCAAATTTCTCACTTTGTAATGATTCAAAAGATACTCCAATACATACTGATCTAAAGAATCAACAATTAGTTTTTCTAATTATGTAGCAGAAATCAAAAGTAATAATTAACAAACATTGGGAGAAGAGGAAAAAAAGAGAGGGGTAGTATATCCCTCTGTCATAGTGAGATGATATTAGATTTGCTCCAAATTACTGAGCGAATAAATAGCCATATGAGAATAGTATGTAGTGTTTTGAGGAAATGTGAACCAAAAGGGTCAGAGAAATGACTTACGTGAGGTACAACTGAGGGCTGGGAACAGAAGAGAAGGGAGAACTTCACTTTAACTTCAGGTTATTTATTGTTTAAATTGATTTCAAATACAGGCAATATTTTATAAGATATAATTTTTAATTGAGAAACATGTCTCTGTATTACATTTTCTCAACTCCTCATATAAATCTTTCCTTAGTTTAAGCCATCCGCATAGTCTCACAGATAGATGGTCATAACCTGGAATCACTCCTGTGGACTGACTTTTCCTGCTGTTTGTAAGGCTGTGGTTGATTTTATTAGCCAATATGATATTCACTCTACTGAGACCTTTGAGATATATTCCTGTTTGAGTGCCCTGCCATAAAAATATCCTTGTGTCTGCAGAAAAATTGTGTCTTCTCTTTTGTCAGAAAGTAAAAACCATGAGACCTTTCGCTGTCAGGAAACCTAATAGTTAAAACCACTGCTCACCAATTACCTAGGTCAATTAGGTAGTTATCAGTTCACCTAGGTGTCTAAACTTTGGATCACCTTTATTCTGCTTTTATTCCTTTTATGCCCATGGACAAATTAGAGATTTTGATATCTGCCCTCAGATAAAATTTGTAAAAATTTTACTGTTGCTAAATACATGAAAAGTTACTGGCTCTATTATCATAACAGAGGTTTATACCAATCATAGGTGTGCCCACATTTCCCCCTAATACATTTTAAATTCCTTGATGATGCCAATTAGATATAATGTATTATACCCCACATCTCTATCAGAGGGCTGTGTATGTAGCAGGAACCTAAGAAACATTTCCATGTTGGACTGACTTAATCACGGTCACCACAGTTTTTCAATTTATGGTCAGCAGTAAAAATGTTTCCCAAGTTACATATAAACAAAAGGAAAATGTTTTACCTCTTAGCTACTTTTATATGTGCTAATAAAATTCTCCTAAAAGAAACAAAGCAAATATAAAAGACTACCTGGTGATTCATAAACATATAATATTGCAGTTACCTTTCACTGGATTACTTTAAATGCAGCTGTAACTTTTAGAAGTGAGTATGGAATATGGACAATAAAAAAATCCTTCCGATATAATCCATTATGCATCATGAATGGTATACAACAGTGAGATGTCCTTTTCTCTACAAACTCCTGCATTTAACAAATATCTGAACCTAAACAGAGACGAGGGGGAAAAAAACCCACAAAACTCTAATATCCTTTTGAGAAGAATCAATTCCTACATCTTTAATTTAGAGCCCAATTTACTAAAACACTCAGGTAGCCTCACAAATGGAAGTTTGCATTCAAGGGTCATTGAGCAGAGATGTTTTGCTGTTGCACCACAGTCACAGGAAGTACTTCGAAAAATGATACTGTACCATTAATTCACAGTGAAGCATCAGTGTTTCACTATCACTGAGATGCTTTCTTTTTCTCAAAGGCAGGCACACCGGTGTCCCTTAACAAGCCAAGAAGGTGATGCTACCGACAAAGCTGAGTTTTTTTTGGTTTGCAGAGGTACAAGGGAACACTAGACCATGGTATGACATGGAGGCTACAACCTAGCATACCTGTCCCTCAATTTTTTCTCCCACTAGCTTGAAACAGAAACAGGAATTTCCCACTATTAAATTAGTTCTTGAAAACAAAGTTACGGTTACCAAAGGGGAAAGGGAAGGGATAAATTATGAGTTTGAGATTAGCAGATACAAACTACTATACATAAAATAGATAAACAACAAGTTTCTACTGGATAGAACAGGGAATTATATTCATTATCTTGTAATAACCTATAATGAAAAAGAATCTGAAAAAGAATATATATGTATATATATATTCAACTGAATTACATTGCTGTATACCAGAAGATAACATATTATAAATCAACTATACTTCAATAAAAAAATAAGTAAAATGTATTCATTTAAAAAAATAATAGTTTTTTAGGTCATGGCATCATCAGCAAAAGGCTGAAATTAACATGATAGTAGCTTGCCTGAGATACCATATTCAAATGCTGGAAGCCACTGACATAAATACATGTATTAGAGGAGAAAGAGGATGGGGTATTTCGCTGGGGTGTAGAGATCAGTATAAGTCTGAGAGCAGAGAGGGAAGACCCAGGGATGCTGCAGAATGGAGGACTACGAGCCACTATGAGAAGCAGGAGACACTGTACAGAGGAGAGCAGAGCCAAGAGGGAATGGGGAAGTAGCTCAACACCTCAACATCCCAGATTTTTCTGCAGCCTCTCATGAATATTTAAATAGAAAATGGTAAATGAAAGGCAAAAACCAATCACAGAACACAGCTGATTTTGATTAGAATTTGTAGATTATTATAAGGCAGCAAGATAAATCAAAATTGCGTGTAAGCAACAACCATTTACTTTTCCTTGAGGAAACACTTCTTGACCAGCGCAAGACAACCTCCTAAGAGGAAACAGTGATACCGAATGATCAATTCTGGGTGAACTCCTTAAGAAAATTAAACCTGAGACTGGTCCTCAAAAACAAACAGTTATAAGTCAAACATCAGCAATGATTCTCAACTCTCACCGCATGTTAGAATAACCTGGGAAGTTTTAAATACTACTGATGACATCCCGAGAAGCAGCCCGTACCAGAGATCGCGATTCAACTAATCCAAGATGGGACCTGGGCACCAACATTTTTAAAGCTCCCTGAGTGATTCTAATGTGCAGCTAGAGTTGCAGACACCTGCTGAACCCAGGATGCAACCTTTAGGGTCTTAGCAGGTTTGCAAGCTGTTGCTTCAGGTCTTTGCTTGCATATAATTCTTGTTTCTTTTCACCACTACACTGTTGAAGCCATCATTCATGATACAGATCTGATCATTCACAGTGGTGCTCTACAGTAGCCCCCCTGCTGCGTGGCAGACCCAGATTTAACCAATTTGTCCAGGACAAGTAGTTGAACTTCAAAGCTACACCTGTGCTTGGGAGTCTCAGGATTTTATTAAGGGTGTTGACCACAAGGGATAGTCTGATATGAAAGTCTTAGTTTTCGAAACCAGTGATTGTTTAGTTGTGCGTGAGGATGGGAGAGATGATAGGGTAGTGTAAGAAAGAGAGTTTTATTACAAGGGGACATGAGAATACACTAGTGGGTGGTGGCTACGTTCACTGTCTTGACGGTGGTGATGGTTTCATGGGTATATGGGTATGTCAGAACTTATCAAATTGTGCCCTTTAAATATGTGCCTTTTATTGAATATCAATTACAATTCAATAAAGTTTAACACATAAAAACTCTTACCTTTTTATGTATCTTTCAAGTCTGTTACATCTCATATAAAAGGTTTTTAAAAAACATTAAATTATTTTATATTTTCAAGTCAGTTAATCTGAGCACTTTCCAATATCTGGATATTTGAAATTAAGAGTGATAAGAAAGATCCCAACCCCAAAACATCCCTCCTACTAACCTGTTAAGATACCTGAAACTCTCTTCAGTAGCTGAAGCCAAAACCATAAATGTTAGGTGGGAATTGTTATGTCCTTATATCAGTTGCCGTATAAGCACCACAAATTCACGCTCACCTCTCACAGAAAGACTCATACACAAAAACAGAAAATCTTGGATAGAAAGAAATTGAGAAAAATTAAGAGCAAGGAGGCCACCCAGTTTATACTCAGAAGCTCTGGGCATCTGAGTAGTTGGCAGGGGAGGGTGCTGTGATGTTCTGTGATGGGAGAGGTATGTATCCAAACCAGAGCTGTAGTCATCAGAGAACTATCCACTCCATAAACAGCATCGTATGCAAACTGATCCTTCCTGGTTTGCTGGCACTGCTAAAACATTCGTTCTTTAGGAGCACTTATATGAACAGTCCTTAAATAATCGATACTCTTGTGATTGTCAGGAAGACTCTTTACTTAATTGATGTTCTTCAAATGCATTATTCTCCTTAAATATAGAAAGCAGAAGATTAGACTGACGTTGCTTTAATAAGGATCAACTAGGTTCTATTAAATTTCATATGCACATAGTCAAAGAGGCAGATGCTAGGATATGTAGTCTCAAATCCCCACACAAACATCAGAGCAAGAACGCCACATAACAAAGAACTTCTAACTTAGTTAAACCCCACTGGTGAATCTGTGGTAAAACAGTATGAGCAGAAGGTAAGTTTAAAATGAAGAAAACACTATGAAGCAGGTAGTTTTCAAGTAATACCATAAAATACAAAGTTTCCATGATCAGGGCTCTAATTTTTTTAAGATCCATAGGTGCTTTCGTAAACATCTTCCAAGACTACCAAATTCCAGGTCATATTACAAAAATAGCAATGTTTTATTACAAATGACTAAATTTATACCACTTTTCATCGATAGGCAAACATCACCTTTTGTGTTAGCCTAGTAAATCATCTATATTACAAAGCAGTTTATGGTCCATCCAGAGATGCCTAGTAGGACTACCTGATATTAAAAAATACTTGCCATTGCACTGGAGTGAAAGGAAACACTTGAACTTGGAAGAAAAACTGCTGTCACTCTAGTAGTTTCCTAATGGCTTTCCCAGAGTAAAAAGGCTTTAATGGAGATTTTTATTATTGTCCTTAATTAGACTAAGCACCTCCAGGGAGCTGATCTCTTGTGACTCAGATTCATTTACTGAGAACCATGAGAGTACTTAGGGAAAAAAAAAAAGCAGTGGGAATATATACTCTGAAAAGAACTCTTGTTTTCAAAATGCTAAGCTTATTCAGTCATGGGAATTTGTTTACAATATTTATTTTTGTCTTTTTAATTAGTCTTTCCAAGGCAAGCCCTTGGCCACACTTCACCTATGGAACCCAGGGGGACAAACCACGGTTTACCCTATCCAGGGAATGCCTCCTATTACCCGATATTCTCTCACCTTTCTCCCTTACCTCATTAAAACATACCTGTCCTGTATTTCATGTCTCTGGATTGGTGTTTCATTAGATAATTTGACCTTTTTTTTTTTTTTTTCTATCTTGACTAGAGGTGTAGCTGACAATGTACTAGGCCTACTGGAGAACTTTATTTTTTTTTTCCGTATTTTAACAAGGATCATAAATTCCTCAGCCAAAAGCAGGAAAGAAGGATGGAATTTTAACATATAATGAAAGGGCCTAGGAGTCTCTCAAGGCCTCTTTGAACAAGATGGTTTTCCCATTGCCCTCAAGCAGGACCACAGAGGTACCCCAAGGCATCCTTTGTATTCAAAGGAGTTACAGATAATGTGTGCTCAATAAGCGTTCATTTAACTAAATGAAGCATCGTTTAAATGAAAGAGAGAGAGAGGAAAAAAAGAGGCAAAGAACTGATCCCACCGAAAACATACGAAAATGGAGGACAAAGCCTGAGTCATGATCAGAGAGGTAGTAAGGGAGCAAAGACAGAATTGATTTGCAGAATCCAGTGGGGAGAGAATTTCAGAGAGAATTAGAATTATTAATAGTGTCAAATCCTACAGCACAAAGAAAGGAAACAAGGACTAAAAAATGATATTGATTGATTACTAGGAGCTCATTATAATCTCCCAGAGAGCATATATTTGTATATTTGTTTGTTTATGTAATGTGATGGGGGTGCAAAACTAGATTGTAAAAACTTCAGGTATTAGAGAAAAATAGGAAAATGGTAACAATGAAGCCAGATGACTCATAATCTGTTTGGCTTAAAGAAAGAAAAAAGGATGAATGTGCAAAGTGTTGACAGCATCAAGAGAAAGGATATTTCCGTGGATGGGAGAGAATTGAGAATGAGAAAGAGAAAGAAGCCAGTTGAGTGGGAGAGATGGAAGCAATGAAAATAAGGAAGTTGAAGCCAATCAAAAGAAGGTTAGAGCTAGACAGAAGGATTTAGAAATAAACGCATGAACTATATAAGTTAAAGAAAGAAATATGGGGAAAAATCATGAATTTAAACTTAAGGATGTGGGTGGAGGAAGAAGCAAATCTCTAATCTATAAAGCAAAACTTAAGATCATTCTCATGCGGAATGAAGGTAGGAGGCTGAGCAAAATTTTAAATCTTAAGAAAGAGATGTCAACATATACAAAGGAAACATATTTCCTTTGAAGAAGAGCTGTAAAGTCCAACATATACACAAATAAAAATCTTCAATCTTGAAGAAATGAAATATGAAAGTAAAGAAATGAAGTGTGAAGGTAAAAATGCCATGAGTCCACATACCAGATTCCTGCATACTGAAATTTTATTTATTCTTCTCAATACTTTTAATTTTAATTTTAAAACTTGAATTCAGTGGCCTGAGGCCATTAGATAAGATCAACAGAGATAAATGCAGCCTAAGTCCTTCCTTTGGTGAATGGGCAGGGGAAATGGGACCACTGTTTTTCTCTATAGTCTTTATATAACAACACTTGTAAGTCAAGCCATTTCAGCTGGAACCCATGTGTGTGTGTGTCTCATGCCATACTAACAGCAGAAGACTGAACGGGAAATACAAATTTTAAGCCAAACATATTAATCCAACATTGATAAATTGGCTGGCAAGAGAAAAGGAGGGCTCACAGTACAGTTTGCAATTGAAACATTTAGGCAAAACTCTGCACTGATCTTTAATTGCTGAGAAAGAGAAGGAAAAGAAGAAAGATGTAAGTTCTTGGCTCCGAGCTCTGGTCAGGACAAGGAGAAAGAGAAAAATGCTAAGGGATTCCCTTCAAAGGAATAAGAGAATTAAATCATCCCTGCTGTTCAAACACAATAGAAGGATCTGCTGCCAAAACATCAGTGAGGATGTGATGCATACTGTAGTCTTCAGACAGCAGAAAGTCGAAGAAGCATTCTATCTCGGCACATGGAATCACATTTAGTACAAGTGTGGCATGCCTGCTGCCCAACCCTGCTTACCAAAAATGTTGGGAAGTCAGAAGGAATTTGAAAACCCATGAAGATCTATAAACTAAGAAGCAAGTGAGCACGGCACAGAAATGACTGTTTCTAAGGCATGCTCAGGGAAAATGAACGTATCTCCTATACACACTCAGGACTGCGGGCTGGTGAAATATATTGGTTTCACTTAGAATGTTGTGATTATGAATATTCTTGTGGGCTTCATCAGAGACCATCTGATCTCCTTCCTCTGCTCATCCTGATTTGGATCCCAAACAAGAAATGTCATCTTTTGGCTGATGACTCCCATTTCCCTTCTTTATCTCTGGTCTTTCCTGCTAGAGCTTCCGCTGCATTACAGGATATATTTTCTCGGTTATCAACTCACACATAACATGATTATGTTTATGCTCATCTTCTGCTATCCTAAATTTCCTACTTCTTTTTTTTCCTTCCTGGTCCAAATTTCCCAGGCTTCAGATGCCTCTGGGTACAAAACGGCATGACTGTTAACATTCAGATTTTACTTGATACCTGCAAAGATAGGTCTTCATATTGACTGAGAGTTTCTCCAATTCCCCTAAACCTTTCTAGGACTCTCCTGAAAGTGTCTCATATCTCTGAAGCTCTCACAGTGCCACAGAGATGTGCATAGCTAGAAAGAATGCTCTTTTCCCCTGCTCTACACCATACCCTTCCTCTGGGAGAATATAAATAATAACATCTTTCATGGGGCCCATCGGTAAAAATGAATCTTCCCAAGTCAGCCTCTAGCCTATCTATTTTGATGGCTTGGACTTAATGCTTGAACTGGACCAAGGAACGCGTGTTGCACCATCCTCCTAATATCACTGCCCTAATATCACAAGCCTCCTCTAGTCATCCATGTTGAAAACTTTCTCCTCTAAGCAAGTAACATCCTCAGATGCTTGCCTGAGGGCACTACTAGAGCTGAGTCTCATGTCCAGTTAGGCACAGCTGGACTTGCTCTCCTATAGGGCAGTGACACCCTGGCTCTCAGTTCCCTCAAGGTATAAAACTGGATGCCACTTCTGAGATAATCTCTTCTTCTATCAAGGACTCATTCGCTCTTCAGTTTCTCTGCATCTGAGATGAATTTGGTGATGTGGGAGAGCCGGCTCATACTGGCTGACAAAAGCCAACTGCTATTGTCAGGAATTTGGTCAGCCAGTTGATCCTAACGTTGGTAGCTTGAATTCAGACGTTATGAAAGTATTTACACCACAGAAAATGGCAAATTATCAAATCAAGGCTTCCTGGCCCCACAGAGAGTCAACTGTTAAATATTTATCAGCACACTACTGGATAAATCCACTATTTTCAGGCAGAATGGTACAATTTATTAACACTCAGATTTTCAGAGTGAACTCTCAGCTCCTCTTCTTGCCTTTTTTCCATCTCACATCCACTCATCCAAATCAAATCGCTGAATATTTTAAGATTCACATTAGTTCCTACTGCCAGGGGGGGCTCAATTGTAAATGTGAAGCCTTCCAATATGTTGCTGCCAATCTTAAAAAATGGGTTACAAGAGATAATCCATGTAATGTACTTAACACTATGCTTTGGGCCATGGAAACCATTCAGTAAATTCAGTCATTTGTCACTACTATTTTTATTAGCACTAATTTGCTATGCATTAAGTTCGTCTTCATTTGCATCAAGAAACCTCCTCCATATCATTCTTTGGTACACCAAAGTCTTTGTGTCTACAAGTTTATTCTCCACCTGAAAGGTCCTCCTAGTCTTCTTTCCCTTAACAAATACTTCCAGATGCAGAGCAAACCTTACCTTTCTCAAGAGCATATTCTGAATAACCCCAGACTGCAACTTCTCTCCAGTTTCTGAATCCTTTTAGTACTTTCTTTTTTTTTTCAACCATCTTATTAGCATTTGTAAATACAGTGCCACTAATATTGCTTGGGCTTTATTTTTTGTATGTATATTGTTTCTTAAGAACAAGAAGCTTAATACCAAATGTTGAGAACCAGTTTACAAACATACTTTCTTGCCTATAGCCTTCACCTTCTCAATCATTCCCAATAGAATATTGTTCATGACCACGGATGTTGTGTTCAGTAAGCCTTCTCAATGAAGACAATACTAATCAAACATAGGCCATGACTGGTGAGCCTCCTATGACTCATTCTTTTTTTTTTTTAACCTGGGGGAAAATAGCACTGTGAGGCAGAAAATGCTACCTCCTCCCAAGCTGTGACCCCAGTGGTACATCCTTATTTTCTTTCATCTCTGAGAACAAATTAAAAATAATTATAATATGAAGCAATTTTCATTTATTTTTATTACTTCATAATTCCAGCCATTTATAACTCATTTAAATGTTGCCCATAAATTTCAAAATTATGTGGCAATAAAAGTAATTAAAAAACAGAAGTTAAAACAATGCTAATGGCAAATCCTTTCCACACTTAACACAAATTCGGTCAGCAGAAAGGATCCCCAAACTCAGAAGCAGTGAGACGCATCCTACATTTGCGATTTGAATGTCATGAATATGCAGACAGAGCCCAAGCCCAATAAGACAGTGAGGGAATTTGCTGTCAATGGCTAAACACCTCCATGTGGCCAAGCAGGCCCTAATCCGTCACACTGGGAAAGCTAAGCACACTGATGAGCTACATGTCTATTCTGAGTGCAGTCAGTTCCCCTGGGGTCTTTTCAGAATTGAATATGAATCCATCAATATGTTCTGTATTCAAACCCAGATGAGGAAAGCCTTATGGAAACTGCAAGGTCCAAGATGAAGGTGATGGCACAATTCACTCAATTCTCCTAAAAATAAAATATACAATTTAGCCCTTTGTTAGCTTAGAGGAGAGAAAAACATTTATTTTTTTTCCAAAAGATATGTCATATGCACTGCATTTACATGTAAGATGAGCTAGGGTGTGCGCATGTTTCTATGCGTGTGCGTGTGCATTTATTCCATTGATGGACTATTCGATGCACCATTAATGCAGTCTTTGAGCTACAAGCAACTAGACATAAAGACTGAATAAGTTAACAGCAGCTTTGTTTGAAAAACACAATGACATCATCAGCTTCAAATCATTTTCCCTGGACCAGAATTACTTTCTGGGGTCAAAGTATTATTTACAAAAAGCATTTGCTAATATTCATATCTAAACCAAGATGAGGGTGAGCTGGGAAAACTGCACTCTTCTAATCCGTTAGTCACAAGCAATAATAGCAACAACGGTTTTCACCACATCAGGGAAATCATAATGCATTTTTGCAGAGTCTTGATATTCTCATGATTCTAATAATGCCCATAATCTTAGCTAATAGCTATACATGTGATTCTGGGAAAAATATTTTCATAGGAAATTTTCCATAATCGGTATTAAGGAAGAGGACCCTTTTTCTGGGTAACAAAGTAGTTGTTAATCAACAGCGTGTGCCACTGGTTTCAATGATGCTGACACCTGCGACACCACCTGAAACAAGGCCCATGGTGAGGCGAAATCAGCAAGTTAATTGCAGCAACTAAACTTCACAAAGGTGACTGATTTTAAAGAGATCAGTGGAAAGTGAAAGATGTCAGCTGACTTGCATTTATGTTTGGTGATGTTGCAGGAGGACATCAAAAACAGAATTTTTTAGTTAATTAAATTGAATTCTCTTATCTGAATTCCTTGGATGAAAAATTTTCCTTCTAAGTTAGAAGTCAAACGTGTTCTTTCAGGCAATTTCCACTGCAAAGTTTACAGTTCCCTGCTTTCAGTCACAAAATGTGCAAACTAAGAGTGACAAGGCAATTGAATTTTCATGAATTGGATTAGAGCTGATTCCAAAGAAGGGAGAGTTTACTACCAATGTTGCAATCTATGATAATGAAATGAAATATTTAAATTAAATTTCAGGTTGAGCACAGCTTCCCTGCAAGATGGCCCTTGCAGCTGTCTCCAAATTTACCAATACAGTACATCACCCCCTACATAAATTGCACATTTATGCAAACAAAGCTGCAAAAAATGCAAGGTCATGGCAAATAAAGCTCCTCTTTGCCAATCTGAAGCATTGGTTCAAACCACCATAAGAAGAAAAGTGCTATGTAGTATTCACTTCAAGACATCAACTTTTGCAAGAGAATGCCTATATTAATTTTTTTTTAAAGGAACGTATAAATGAAGAAGAAAAAAGGAAGTCAGAAAGAAAAAATCACAAGGAAGCCTTTTCTTAAGAGTAGCTCAGTCTTCCATGTACCCCACTCAAATGTAGAAAGAAACTGAAGGCAGAAGCCTGTTATCAGAGAAAAAGCTAAAATTGCATTTTAACATCCTTAGATTTAATCTATTTATTTTTCTTCTCTTCTGCTCTTTTTATCCACGGGCTCTTTACAACTTCACTCAAAATATGTGACCCAATCACCAACTTAGAAACGGAACTTTTCAAAGCCTTACAACTGCACCAAGGATGCAATTTTAAAAATTCAATACAGTGATCACTGAGGAGACACATCCTGTACATAAAACTCTATTAGCTAGCAATGGTGCAGTAGGGCGAGGTGGAATTAAGGTTTCAGTTCATCTACTGATAGCTAGAGTTTACAGGAAAAAAAGAAACTTTTACTGCCCAAAAGAATGAAAGGCAAAATGATTTAAAGTTAGTTATGGATAAAAGTTATATAAGAGCAAATTTTCAAAAGGTGAAGAAGTTTCGAGTTTGTCTACACCACCACACAAAGTTTGGGTCCGTAATACCGCTACCATCATCCCAGCTGCACTACTTATGAGCATCCGTGCCACTGTTTCCCACTTAACCCAGATGATCAAGAGTTCATTCAATCAGCATTTATTAACTGCCTGTCCTATGCTGGTGTCATGTTCCATGATCCAGAAAGAGGAGAAAGGGTTGAACACAAATGTATAGAAATCCAAATAGTATAGGATACTTGTTTTATGTACAGGGCACCTTGGAAAAAAGAGTAGAGAACAATTAAGTGAATTTATACATTTGTGTTATTACTAATTTCAGGAATAGCTGATTTTTATACTGGGTATTCTGAGCACTAAATAAAACTACAGTTAAAATGTTTTACATAGAAGATTCTGTTCTAATTATTATCCAAATCATTTCAACAAGAGAAAAATGTCAACCTTTCCCCACCATTATCCACCTTAGGCATTAGCCAAGCAGTGTGACTGCTGTTAACACTATATGTAAGATAATTTTATATCTTTACCAGACAGCCAGTAATTTCTTGGCTTGGGAAAAACATTCAGTAATATTTTTAATATAATTTGTATATTTTTTGTAATTTCTTCAGATAGAGAAATATGTTTGCTTTTTTATGTTTTAATGCTATAATTTCCAATAACTTCTACTACTGCTGTGGCTCAATTTTAATAATTTTATTAATAATAATACCATTAATATTGAGTAACTCAACTATTATTTTTTTTCAACTATTGTTATTTTTTAAATCACCTTTATGGATTCAATTTGAATTCCATGAGTTACATTGAACTAATCTGCATACTATCACCTATGAATATTTTATTTACATCCAAGTCTACTTTGCATCTATATATGCACATATGTAATTTTCAAATAATATATATTTTCAAAAATAATTTACAAATATATGTAATTCATACAATTGATAAGTTTACTAATCTTTTACTATACTGTAAATATTTTTATGACAATACAGAATGTATAAATCATCCTAATGACTGCAAAACAGTCTATTGTACAAATTGCCATAATGAATTAGATAATGTACTTGACTAATTTAACTAATCTGTTGTTAAATATATAAGTTCATTCAACAACAAGTATTTATTCAGTTCTTATTATTCATTTCTTACTATGCACTGTTCTTGGAATTCAAAATACAGCAAAAAAGAACAAACACAAAATTTTTGCCCTCTTGAAGCTTACATCCTAGTTTTGTTTCTATTCCAAAAATACTTCATACTTAATTGCAAAAAGCCTTTGAGCTACAGAGAAATTCAATGATTACTTCTGTGTGTAGAGTAAACAGAGATTGCATTGTGGTTTGGGATTACCAAGAGGTTCCTGAGAGGCAGGGTGTTTCTGCTGCCCTATAATCTAATCCTTCAGTATCTATTCCCAAACCCCCTCCAAATAAAGAGAATCAAAGAAGGAGGTGGAGGAGGATGCTCTGCAAACTTCAGAATAACTCTCCTCCCGTGCCTCCCTCCATCCAGTAAGATTGTTTCCCTTGGCTCTTCCTAGGTAGGAAATCTGGAACAATGACTGAAAAAGGGATGACCTGAAGAACTTGTCCCTGTTTCAGGATTTGCTCCTTCCCTCTAACTGGCTGCAGAACAACTTTATTTTAAATGAGTTCACACATACTGGGTTGCGGTCAACAAAACCTGGCTTACAGTTGAGTCTCCTGCACTTTTCATAGCCTCCCTCCAGCTCTCTGTACTTGTATATACACATATATAATTTCTAGTTCCTCAGATGATAGATGCTGCTGCACAGACATGTTCTAAGACCTGAAAATGACACAGTCCAAACTCCTCTCCTTCAGATAAGAAACAGAGACCCAAAGAGGTTAAAATTGATCATTAAAAGGATGAACATGCCAGACAAGCCGTAGATACTTTTTCTACTGACCGTATTTTTGTAACACATGGGCCCCGTTCTTGACTGTGAAACTCCTTTTAACATGTCTAGCCTTGTTACACCACTCTTCTGAGTATAAAAACAGCAAAGGTAATGGTACCAGAAACTCAACTGAGTGCCAGTGGGGGTGACCATGGTAAATACAGCATGCTGGGAAAAGACTTCCTTCCCTCCAGCTCAGCGGCAGCCTCCACACATGCAAACACAGGCCCCAAGAAGCAATGGCACTATCAGTGGACAGGAGGCAGGGATGTCAGGAGACCCTAGGGAACCACCTGACACAAAGGTGGCACTGTGTGGTGGTGGTTTGAGTCCTCTGGCTCTCCTTCCGCAAGGTCCTGGGAACCAGATGTGGTACTTTAGATGAGGTCTAAGGAACAGAGAAACTGCGCCCTGGGCTGTGAATGCTGCATCTTTCCAGGATGGTATTACAGGATGTGGAGAGAGTCCCCAGCTCGACAGGGAGGTGATCCATTACAAAGCAATTGGCCTAAGATTATACCTGGGCACTCTCCAGATTCAAGGGGGCACACCTGGGCTCTGGATACCAGTGAAAGTGAGGACAGATTGGGGCTGAACTATAGGTGAGCCCCCTCAGGATTTGAAATACTCTATGAGGGGTGTCCCTGGGGCAGAGAGGGACCTGCTTTGAGTGATAAGGTGGGAGGGCAGTCATATTAATATTTATTTTAAAAAGATTGTGACCTTCTTTGGCATTCCAAGCTGATGAAATAGTTCATTTATGTTACATGAAATAGCTCTTGTTGAAGAATATGTATTTTCTCTTGGGCTCTCAGTAAAGCATTCCACAGTGCTACAGAGAATTAAACACACAGGCATGCATATACAGAGTATATAAATATATTATATATATACATATATATAATATATTTATAATTATAATCAGATTTATAAACAGTGTCTTCAGGGACTTAAACTTAAGTTAGGAACACAGAATTTTTATAAGTATTTACATGCAGAATTTGACTACACTACTCTGAAATTTATTTTAAGTCAGTGAAAGGAGTAAAATGGTCAGATTTATGCCACGCAATTAATAGAATTTCTAATTTAAGCTTCAGAAGCCATGGAGCAATTACACTAATTTCACTTCTTGCAAAAGTTCTTCTAAATTGTAAATCCAACAGCCACTCCTAAAGGAGTTTTATTTTAGATTTTAAACTACTCAAGACAGGTCATTACCAAAAATAAAGCAACGTGCAGAAAAAATTTTTTCTTCCAAAAATATTTTTAAAACATTTAAATCATCCAGATTTTAATTCATAATTTTAAATATATATTTAAAATTAGCAAAAATACCTTAATACTTTCGAAATATTTCTAAGAAAACATATAATTTTCCTCTTAATGTCAGGGATTTTTCTGTTCTTGCACTATTATTCAAATCAAAGGATTAAATCCTATTTAAAATATGACCCTGATCAAGAAAAACAAGGAAAGACTGAGGAAATGTTTACACATCAGGAGAGATTAAGTAGATTTGACAACTGAATGTAATGTGGGATTCTCAGCTGGATTCTGTGACCAAAAAAAACCAAACATGAATGGGGAAATTGTACTAACTACGATATATAAAATGGATAAACAACATTTCTACTATATAGCACAGGGAACTATATTCAATATCCTGTAGTAGCCTACAGTGAAAAAGAATATGAAAAGGAATATATGTATGTGTATGTATGACTGAAACATCATGCTGTACACCAGAAACTGACACAACATTGTAAACTGATTATACTTCAACTGAAAAAATGGAAAAAAAAAGAGGGGAGGGTATAGCTCAGCGGTAGAGTGCACACCTAGCATGCACAAGGTCCTAGGTTCAATTCCTGGTACCTCTGTTTAAAAAAATAAACAGTAAAGAAATCTAATATTACCTCCCCCCATTAAAAAATTTTTTTAGAAAAATGGGGAAAAAAGCAAATACCTTCTATAGTTAATAACATTTGTCATATTAATTTCCTAGTTTTGCTCATTATACTATGTTTATGTAATTGTTAACATTAGGGGAAGCTGGGTGAAGGTTATACAGGAATTCTCCATATTATTTTTGCATCTTTTCTGTAAGTCCCAAATTATTCCAAATTAAAAGTATAAAACAGATCCCTGGGCAGAAATGCCCTTTGTTTCCTTATGCAATTGGGTAGATTTTAGCTATCAACGAAATATCTCTCTGCAGCATGCCTAAGAGAAGATCTTGTGATAATGAGAAAAATAATTCCTCACCACCTTCAGAACACTTATTTGATGGCATCTTTTGCATAGGTAAAAATATATATTTTTATCTTGATTAAAAAAAATTTAAAAATTCAGTAATTAATGACTTTCAAAAATTGTGCTAATAATGATGGTGATTGAAACTACTTCCTTGCAGGCTGTATCTTCTGCATTATTATGTTAAGCCATAATTACCATGCTTTTTCTACAGTCATTTTCGATTCTAAAATTTTAAGTAAAAAGTGCTTTTACAGAATGCATTCCACAGTGTCTTTTGGGACCTTGTCATAACACCATAAACTACAGCAGATTCAGGAAATGTAGGCTAACGGGGCCCTACGTAAGAGGGTTTGCTAAAGAAATGACTAGTGGATTTCAGTATAAAACAGTTTCATTTTAAGTTTACCCCAAGAGCATTAGCCCTGAGGGCTGTGTTATTGGAAAGTTTAAGTTCAATGTACTTTCACTGTGAACTGAGTGCAAGGGCCATAATTAATGCTTGCTTCAGATTCCTAAATTTTAGCTTCTCCAAATTATCCTCAGCCAGCCAACACATTTACCCTCAAAGGATGAGATATAATATCTAAGAAACAGGATTGCCTTTACTTTAGAAAGAAAGCAACTTTGTTATTTTAAGGTCACAATATATCACTCCTTACCCAAGCCAACTCTCCTTCTGGCCTTCCTCATGACATAGTTCTATGTTTCAGACTCTCATTTGGCTTAAATTTTCTGATAGCCGCAGGCTCAAAGGAAAAGCAAACTTAGTACCTAGAAATGCACCCATGTGTATAGTCATCCACTAGCAGACAAACTAATAAGACTTAGTTCAGCAAATTGGCTAGTTCTCAATTCAAGAGAGAAAGAGGACTACAGTGTGAAAGGGAAATCTTGAAAGTCCAAAAGTGTAAGCGCCCATCCACAGGTGAGGGTAGGAGTAAGAGACTCAGGACCTGGCGAAGAGGGAGAGGAGGCAGCAGAGGCACTAGTGCAAACTTACCAGTTTACAACTGGCTGGAAGAAAGCCTTCTAAGACTCCATCTCAAAGGTGACAATGGTGCCTCCCTGAAGCAGTCAGGATGCCAGCAAGTTGCGCTGTGAAGAGAGGAGAAAACAGATTCACAGCTATGACTTGTCTTGTTCCAGATCTCAGCCAATGCAAATCACAAGATGCTACCTAAGATATTAACACAATGTACTGGGAGCTCTGAGGGCCAATAAAAATGAATGCCAAGGAACACTGTCGTAAAGTCAACCAATGCAGAATAATGGTTAATATGGAAGGGAAAAAATAGCTTCAAAGTTATTTTGAAACCACAAATATCCCATGAAAGGTTACAATACATGTATTTATTGCCAAAGTAATTTTCTCCCCACTAGAATAATAGGATCAGACAAAAATAAAATGCTAGGAAAAAAAAACCACAAAGAAATTACACAGTTGAACTTTCATACACTTTATTTTAAGGCTTTGGGTAGTAGAGGTAAACTAAATGCCTCTAGTCTTTTGAGAGAATCTCTCCCCACACTTTGTCAGCCTCTCCAGGAAATTTCTTGTCAGTCTTTGTGCCACTGTTTGTACCTCCAGCTGGCTTTCCAATTTCTTGAAACTGCTTGGAAGAAACCATTACATCTTCTCAGATTGAAAATTTTAATTGGTATAAACAAAATTATCATATGATTTCAACACCTCCCCTTTCCACAGTGCTTTTTCCAAAACTATTTAACTAATTATCCTTCTAAGGATTTGGCCCAAACACAATCACAGCTTCTTTGTTGAAACAATTTCTCACCTTAAAAAAAAAAAGTTGGCAGGAGTGGCTTGGTTTTTATTGCGTCTTGTTTGTATTAGATTTTTTCCCCCCATGGTTAATACTTTCAGAGTCAAACCCAGTCCTGTGCATCCATCAGATTGAACCCAGGGTCCCCACCACTCCAGGCAAGACTGGCTTCATGGTATGCGATCTGTGCAGTCACGTGTGTATGTGGCCCGCACTCAGAAGTGCCCTGTGCTTGGTTTAACAGTCTGCTGTCACCAGCTGAAAATTCTTAGTAATTTTTGAGTAGAAACCCTGCATTTTCCTTCTGCATCAGGTCCTGCAAATTAAATACATAGCTGGAGATAACACCTTAATTCAACAAATCCCAGCCAGAAGTCCTGCTCTATAGCCTGACTAAGTCTCCGGAATTCCTACCAGGTTTGCCTTATCCTGAGGACATTCAGCCTCCTAGAGAGTTATTTTTCAGAACACCAGTACAGTTGTGCTTCTTAGCTAGAGCCAACTGTAAACGGACCAGGTAAGCAAAGGGAGGAGGAGGAAGGATGTATAGGAAGGAAGGTGTAGAAAAACCCGTCGGAAATATTTTGTGAGTTTGTAAGTTAGACACAGCATTTAGGGGGTCTGTAAATGACGGAACTGAACACTAAACATTACTCTCTATGAACATGCACCATAATCAGTACTGAGGAAGCAAACAAACAGTCTTAACTTGATGAATCATAGCTTAAAAATGAGAAGAGACTTTAGAAATCACTTAGTTCAACCTTTTTATAGTTCCCTTTCATCAGGAATATGAAGATGACAAAGCCCACAGGCTCATATATATTTAGCAGTTCAGCAGGGATGAAAATCTAGGTATTCTGGTTCCCAATCCAGGGTGCTGTCAAGCACACTACTCAGCCTCTGAAAAATGAAATGCCCTTCAGAAAGCTGGTCCACCACAGGCACAGCTGTGATGCTGCTAAGAATGTGCCTGCAGTGTAAAGTCCCAGGAGCTTGTTGTTCGAACTCCGTGAACACCAAAGCCAGATACCACCTGGCTAGCCTTGAGAGTGGTGATCACTGTGGGTTTACAATATTATAATGCAGGGTAGACAGTTCGAAAGCACATTTTTCAATGTATTTTTTCATACAAAGTGTATATACTATGGCTCTCATCGTACATAGTCCTGCATTTTTGACTTGTTTAAATACTGCTGGTTCCAAATAGTGGTTCCGTCTTTATTTGTAAGCAAATGTGGCATGTGATGTCCCCCAAAACACATTTTTCTTTTCCAGACATTTTTCGTATTTATTATTGATTTTTTATTGGGCGGGGGGGGGGGGGACATTGGCTGTACGTGAAATTTAAGAACAAAGAAAAAGTTCAGCTCTGCTTTTGTCGTGAAGTTAGAGCTCCCTCCAGTGATCTATCTGACTGGCTGAACTTAAAAACGCCCTTCCTTTCCAACTGTTCCTCAGTGCAAACGAATAAATCTAAGCTTTAGCTTTTTTAATGTAAATTTTTTTCCCTTTTAAAAATTAAACTCAGCTAATAAATACATTAATATTGATTTCTCATAAAATCTTGTTAAATATCCATATTCATGTATCTTCTATTAGAATATTTGATGGATAGAACCAATACAGTAAGTCATGGTCAAGAAATTTTCATTCTGGCAGAGAGGCTGTTCATGTATTGTTATTATTTATAAACTTTCACAGTCATTAACAAACAAAGAAACCAGATAGGATGGATGCCCTACCGTTCACACCGAAGTTATTTATATTTCACAGGCTTTTCAGATGAACTGAAATAACTTTTTAGATTTATCACAGCCACCTTTCGCATTCTTCTCATAAACTGCCTTCAATTTACTGGCTTCTACAAGCCAAGCATAACAGGGCCCACATCAGTGATGCTGCACAACTCGATCAACTACAGGTAGTACCCAAAGGGATCATGAATAATTCACGACACTAGCCGAGGGCCAAGTGGATATTAAATCACTGAGAAAACTAGTTATAATTTTCGTGATTTATTTAGTTAGATACTTACTTGTTTATTTAATTCCCCTGAATACCAGATAAGGTCCTTCCTTGCTCAGGATCAGGGAATCGCAGTCAAGGTAATTGGTGAGATGCTCTCTTGATCTCTTGCCTGTTCCCACTCTTCCCTTCCCCCTCTTTTTGTTCCTTCCTCTTCTTATCTATTCTCTCTCTCTCTGTATATATATATTTGTTATCTCTTTCCTTCCCCCCTTCATATAGATTTTGCTGAGACTCACAGCTTTAGAGGTGGTAACTAGATTAAAGATAATCTAATAGAATCCTTTACTTTTATAAAAGAGAAATTCAAGAAGGTTGAGAAGCTTGGCTGAAATCACACCAAAGTTTCCTGCTCCTTCCTCCTTTCTTCATGGCAAGGTCTTAAGCACCCATTTGTCAGTGAACCCCTGGGTATTTCTGGCCCCTATTTCACCCTCGTCCATTGTCTCAGGCTTGGGTTAATGCTCAAGAATATATAAGCAGCAATGGACATAGAGATGATAGAAATGGTTTTCTGTATGAACGGATATTAGAAAATTTAAAAACGGGAAATTACATAAGCATACAATATTTCAAAACTATGGAATCTGGATTTCAGAAAAAAAATTTTGAAAAGTACCTTGCTTTTGCTCCTTTAAACCTTAACAAGAGAACTTTATTTGATATTGCTTCTCATGACAGTGATGTTAATAATGTTGCATTACATTTATCTAGCACATTAGACCTTACAGTGTTTCTTCAGCCAGGGTGCTGTTCCAGGTAACCAGAACATGCTCTCCTTGAAGGTCCAGAACCAGCACTACATACGTTACGATGTAAGGAAGCAATAGAGACCTCTGAGTCTCTATTCTGTGCCACCATTAGCTCTGGGTTATTGTATGACTGAGCTCAACATTCACTAAAATGTTTATGCAGCTTAAAGGAAATGTCCAATTCAGCACCTGAAATAAGAAGGTAATAAAGATGTAGATAAGTAAAGCAAAATGACTAGCTAAGAAAAATTGCTGCATCTTCTACAGCAAGCATGGGTGTTCCATCACCATTAGCCACTGCCAGGAAGTCCAGTAGGAGTAATAAATCTAACCATAATCCCAGGTGTTACCCTGAGCAGCAAGGTTTCCCTTAAAGAAGTCCACCCAACTAGCTCAAAATGTTGTATGAGAAAGTTTCAGGAACATCCAGCTATCTTGTTAACCTGAATTACTTACAATGTGCAAACAGTTTTGCTCGATGTAAGCTATTTTACTAAGGAAGTAATTGAAGATTACACTGAGAAAAAAGTTCACTCTGTAGAGCAACAAAGCAACCCCAGTTACTCACGGATCTCAAACAGTTTCCATGAGCAATAGAGTAGCTTCTAAGATAGATGTGAATCAAACCTCTTACTCCAATGCCATGGATTTTAGTAAGCATGAAAATCACTTGAAGACCCTGCTAAAATGAAAATTCCCAGACTGCCCTCCACAATCCTCTTTCTGTAGCTGTCAGGTGCACTAAAAGTATTTCAATCAGAAAATGAGGTGATGCTGAGGTCAACTGCCTGGGTACCACACTTTGAGAAGAACTACGTAAACTAAGTCAGCAAAATGTGTATTGAGAACACGAGGCGGGTGATGGTCACTGTGTTACTTCCAATTACTTCCTCCACAGGAGGAGAACTGAAGAAAAGGCTATAAAAAATTGGGCTCTATTCCTGCCTCTGAAGGGGATTCTCTTCAGCTTTCTGAGGGAACATCACTGACCTCATCTTTTAAGATCTACTTTATAGAATCACAAGGTTATAGGAAATATTTTTTAAATATCTATAAGTAAAGATATTTCTCAAAATATAAAATACTAAATTAAAGTGTGTATTTTATTAAAGAACAAAATGTCCAGGGAATTTGGCAGCATAGTCCACAATGTACAGACACATACTTCAGTTAGAATGGCACTGTCTGCTCTCCTTGACTCTTGAAACTGACTGAGGTAAACTTCTAAACTAGTAGCCCTAAGATACGAATTATTTGGAGAGGATGTACAAATGTTAAGAAATAACATCAATTACAAAATAAAACAGCTCTGCAAAACTGAACGTAGTTCATCAAGCTGAGAAGGCCATGCTGCTAAATTTACCCAAATTTTTCTAAGTGGTTTAAGTTAACTTTTGAAAATTGAGTCCTTGTATTTTTATCAAGATAAGCCAAATAATAAGGAGCAGGCACCCTGGCATGAGTAAAGACGAGGGCTTTGGACTGAGACTAAAAAATGCAAGTGTTGGCTAAATGAAAGCTTTGAGTCCTCTTAGTATCTCAATCCCATCATCCGTAAAATGGGGATTAATAATGTTTTCCTCCCCTCAAGGGTTGTTTAAAAGGGATAACTAACAAAGCAAATGGTTGTAAATTATTTTGTAGGCCTGCTGTGTTGCTGCCAAATAGGAAAAGTTCAATTTAAAAGCTGGGATTTTCAGAAGCTCCAAAGTATTACAAAGCAAGTCACATTTCATAGCTAATTTAAAACATCAGGGGTTCACACAAGTTGCTTATAATGATATTTTCCAATTCCCATGTTATTTGATGATTTATACAGCTTCAGCTTTCACGGTTGAACCCAGCCATACCTCTCTGGTCATGATTCTCTTTCATCAATATAACCAGCTCACATAACTGTCTACATCTTCAGGGGATTAAGCACTACTTTTTATCTGGACCTGAGAAGAATAAATTCAGAGATGATAAAAATTTCTGGTTGCTGGTCCAATGTGTTATTTATTTAGATTAGAAAAAGAGCTGTTATATACAGGTTTCGGAAGACTTTTTAAAGCACTGATAAAATCTCTGCGTGTCAAATGGAATGGCACTGAAATTATTTTAATACCTTAAAGCTCTTAAGAGTTGAACTAAACTTTCAGCAAAAGAGTCCAATTATACTTCGAGATTTTTGGCCTTCAAAAGACAAAAAGCCAAGCCAAGCAAAATAAAACAATGACAAAAGCCAAAACAAAACAAAACAAAACAAAAAAAGACTGATTGGACCAAATCTCTGAATCACAACATTAAGGTAAACAATATGCATGTGTTTAAAAGGAACTGGGAGAATAAGAGACTCTGGATGCGACCAGTATAAACGATATTCAGTGTTTGCCAAAAGCAATTTATCCTAAGAACTGGCTAGGATACTAAATAAAAATACAAAGTCTTAGACTTCACTCTAGCCCTCTTAAACCAGAATGTTGGGAAGAAGGCACTAGAAATCAGAATTTTTAGCAAGTATTCTTGCAACATAAGGTGTTGGGAGTGGATCAGCGGCCTCAGCATCACCTAGAAACTTGTTAGAAATGCAAAGTATCGGGCCCTCCAGACCTGTTGAATCCAACTCTGTAATTTAGCAGCATCCCCAGGTATGTGAGAGAATCACTGCCTCAGATGATTCTCATATTGTTACAAGTTTGGGAAACAAGGACTATATTGGGAGGTGTCAGATGATTTGACTTGGGGTCAAGCCCTGGTTTTGCCACTGAACAACCCCGAGCTCCTTCTCTGAGATGCCTGGGAGTAGAGTCAGAGGTTAAGTGTGAGTTCTGTATCACTGAACAAATCGTCGTTTTAACTGTGATAAGCCATTGGAGGCTAAGAGTTCCCAGAGGTTCTTATTTGAAGAAAAGGGAGAGGAAAGACTAGCTAGGTAAAGATGGTTATTAAACAGTTGTTGAGAACCTACCACAGGGTAGGCAAGTGCCAGGAAATTAAAAAAAAAAAAAAACAAACTGCCAGACTGCATAAAAAACATACACATACACACAGACACACACACACGCACGCACAAGCATACTCATGCATGCAAACCTGGTGAAATCTGAATGAGGTCAGTGGATTTTGACCAACATCTATTTCCTGGTTGTGATATTGTGCTACAGTCATGCAAGGTGTTGCAATTGGGAGAAACTAGGTGAAGTATATACAGGATCATTCTGTATTATTTCTTACAACTACATGCGAACCTACAATTATATTAAAAAGTTAAGGAAAAACAAGACTAAGCTAACTTTAATCCCAACAAAGATCCACATTTTGTGTCTGAGAAATCTAAGGTCAGAAAGGTTAAATAACTTGCTCAAACGTCCTTATTAATAAAATAGGTAGATTTAGAAAACAGTAGCTTATAGTAGATGGTACATCAAAGAAATTCACAGGCTGGACTGCATCTCTGTGTCTTCTATGTTATATTACAAAGTAGAAGTTCCTTTGCTTTTAGCCTATTCATTAAAATACAGGCACTACTGAATCCAGGTTCTATATTAACTCAGCATAAAATCAAAGGAGGCAGAAAAGAGGAAAAAAATAAATCTTTCCATCATAAGAACTATTAGACATAATATCAGAGACCAGGAAATCAGGTGTATTAAAAGAAAAAAAATTCACTGCTAAGTTTCAATCTTTTTTCTTTCTTTTACACTGTGAAGAGGAAATATTCTGTTTCTTAAGAGGCACAAGCACTATAAACCTACCCCAAATTGTAAATCATAGTAAACAGAAAATCCTTCATCTTGGAAGCACAATTTTTAAGATGTTATTTTTAAAAGTATTTCCAATAAAATCTGTCTCTTTTAGTGAAACAGAGAGAGGAGGAAAGGGGAAGGACAGGGAGTAAAGAGGGCAGGCAGGACAAAAGAGAAGAAGGAATAAAAAAGGCTCAGAGAAGGGGTAAAGAATATAGTAAGGGGTAAAAAATACACTGGTTTCTATTTTTTTTCAATGAGCACAGAACAAAAATAGGAAATTCATAATGCAGTCAATAAAGTTTTCTTTAAATGATTTCCCTTCAAAATGTTATTTAACCTATCACATTGGAAAATATATATTTAAAAGTACTAAGTTCTACTAAAGATGTGGCAGTACAGACTGACCACATATTTACTAATAGAAATGGGGCTGGGATAATCTTTCTGGAATACACTTAGGTGATGTACCTCCAAAAGTGCAAAGACTTCTTTGCAAGGACATGTATCATGTCAACATTTCTAGTAGTGAGAAATTAGAAATCATATTAATATCCAACAACTATGCATTAAATTATAAAACATGAGTGTAATAGAATGAAAAGTCATTTAAATAATGTTTTTGAATAATCTTCATTGACCAAGAATGTGATCATTATATTACAAATGACTTTTTTTTAATGTTAACAATGACTATATCGAATGTAAGTCATTGGTTTCTTTATACAATTGATTTTCTAAATTTCCTTCAATAAATATGAGTTACTTTTAAATTAAGAATGAATGGGAGAGAAAGAAGGTTATTTCCGGGAAGGTGCCCATGTCTATGATTGTCATTTTTCCCACTAAGTTAGGTGACTGTGGGAGGAGAAGGAAAATTAAAATGGTAAAGAAGGTGTAAGGATGGAAGCAAGAGCTGGCGGTACATTCCCAGCCAGGGTTTCCCAAGACAATGAGGTGTGCCTGGCAAAGGCACTGGGATGGCTGGTTGCCTGAGCTCTGCCTACCCAGCCCCTTCATGGTCAACTTTGGTTAAGATTAGACATATGAGGCTTTTAAGATTCATCCATTTCAGTGCTTTTCTGCATTTTCTTCCCCTTAAGTTTTCTGTCAAAAGTTTGTTTGAAAAGTTTCACCTCGTTTTGCCTTGTTTTCCCCACTCCAGGTCAGACTAGAAGGAGAGCAGTATTATCCCTGCAATAAGCCATGAGATGGTGGTTCCAATCAGCGTCCCTGCTTGGACCCGGGAGGGGGCTTTAGTGGAGGAAATACCAGAAGAGGTTAGCTGGCTGCCACTGCAGATGCCACTTCCTTCTTTTGGGTTTAGTTTCTATTTTACATATAAAATAAGCTATGCTCTGTGGCAGTAATTTGCACTGCCATAATGCTGCAACAAGCCATGTTTTTCTTTTCTTTTCTTTTCTTTTTTTATGCCATGTTTTTCAATATGAAGTCAAAGGAATTTCTGAACATAAATGGGGTTTGATCCTCAAAAGTCTCTTTACATACTATATTCTTACAAGAGTCTGTGTATGTGCATGAATGCATGCATATAAGAGCATCTGTGTGTGCTCAGCAGTGAGATTTCTTCCCTCGGCATGAGCATAAAAGAGAGGACTTTAGCTAGACCTAATAAAACCTTGCACCTCTTCTTGAACATAAAAAAATCCTTTATTAGCAAATAGACCAGTCGGCTTGGGGAGAAGAAAAGAAGAAATGCAGGCGGTTGTTTAAAAATTAGCCAAACCAAGGATAACAATCAGGGGTCCCGCCTTCCTCCTCCATGCCAAAAGGTGACGTATGCCCTTGCCCTGAGTCCTGCAGGGAAAGGGTGCACATATGAATTTCCATAGACTATGTGTGAGCTCAATAGACAATCAATAGCTGCTGAATGGAACCCAAAAGCAGAATTCTATTTCTGGGTACTGAAGAATTTGAAGGGAGTAAAACAGGGAGGGGAGGCATCTCATAGTCATAATCACTTGTTTCTATAAAAATAGCAGTTATACAGAAGGTGTTCTATTTTTATTTTTGATGGAAAATCAAGTAAATAAAGCAGCACCATACAACAGTAGTCAAATCTCATCCATTCAATATTTTTGAAAGGCTCAGCTCATTTGGGTGTAATGCAAATTGTTTACTGGAGCAAACAAGTTAGTAGATGGGAAATAAGTGGAGTTTCATAAATTATCAAAGTGAGATTGGACATCTGGGAGTCTCCTCGCCCAGTCTGCCATTTGACTTCCATAAATTTTCTATCTTTAAACCTTAAGATATCTGCCATCATATAAAACCTACATAGATTTGATATGCAAAGTGGCCTCCCTTTGCTGTGAAGGCCAACAGCTGTATACTCCTAGACTTACACAGTCTTAGAGTTTATGTGACAGAACACACTTAGATGTGTCTGTTACTTGAGTAAAGAAACTTCTACATTTTCCTGTTAAAATAAGCTGGCTGTTGCTTCTTAGAAAAGGATTTTTTCAGCATTAAAATATAGCTTGTGCCCTCTTTGATTTCGCAGGGCAATCACCCATTGTGTCCTAAGTCCACGTTCAAAGTCAGTAAGGTTGATCTAGGGTGACCATATAATATAGTGGACAAACTGGGACACTCTTGATAGTGAATGAGACCACCAAACAGGCAGGCAAACCTGGATACCAGGCTACTCTAGCCATGTCCCAAACTGAATAGCTGCTTCTTGCTGCATTTATCATATTGCAGTCATTGTAGATACCACGTAAAATACAATGTATTTTTCCCAGAATATAAAGGGAAAAAAAAGTCCAAAGATACAACAGAGGCAGAATGACAGTAAGGTAAATTATTGTAAGGTGACAGCAGACAAATTCTTCACTCTCTGTCTGCTCTCTCCGGCTCTGCTACTTTCTGGCTCAGAGACCCCTTCTGCCTGTGTTTCCTGCCCCTGTCACGTTCCTGCCAGCCTGCAGGCTGCACACAAGAGAGCATGAAGCAAGTTACCGTACCCACAAAGGCCTCACTACCGTGGTTATTTCAAACAGAAATTGGATGCAAGGTGTGTTACAGAGCCACAGTAGAGAACATGATTCACCTAGAAGAAATGAAAATTGGTCCTTAGGTCTGTTTGCAGTTGCAGTGCTGGAGAAACCAAGATCTCAGAATACACTGTCATTCTTCACTTCTTTTCCCTTAACGTCTGCTCACTCTATCTCTATATACGCTTGAATGTCTTAGAGCACCGACATCCCGCCTCTGCTTATTTTTCCCCCTTTTGCCATTCCTAGAAGATTTTACTTCTAAAACTTGCTGATTCATAGCTACATTCTTAAAAGTCACAAAGTAAAAAGAAGCTCATTCATTTTATGCCTTTTTCATTTTGAGATCTGATTTTTCTGTGACCATTCCATATACATCCAGAGGCATCAATCTGTGTGATTTTCAGAAAGACAAATTAATCCGGAGAACAGAAGCTACCATCTATTCTGAACTTGCCACACTTCTGGTAATGGAGGGGGAAAATAAATAAGCTTCTACTTCCAGAGCAAAAGAAAGGAATAAACTGAGGAAGGGAATCAGAATCACATCCTATATATGGCCCTCTCTCCATGTCACCGAGTAGCCCTTTAACAAGATGTTACTCCAAGCCAAAACGCTGATTTTTTTTTTAAGTAAAATTTCATCTAGGTACGGCATAAACAAGAATACTGCTCAATGAATTTTCACAAAATTAACACACCTGTGTAACCAATTCACAGATCAAGAATTAGGACAATAATAGCACCCCAAGCTATCTCCATGACCCCACCTACTCAGTATACTTTCTTCCCCAAACGTAACAGTTACTCTGACTTCCATCACCATTGCATAGTTCTTCCTGCTACCAAATTTTTCTAAGTTACTGTCAGGTTTGTGAGGTTTATCCGTATTGTTGCATAGTCATTCATTTTCATTGATGGCCCATGGTATTTCCTTGTATGATTATGTCACAATTTATGTATTAATTCTACAGTTGATGAACATTTAAGTTGTTTCCAACTTAGGGCTATGACAATCCTGCTACAAATGTTCTTAGTAAGTCTTTTGGTGTCTATACATACATATTTCTGTTGGACAGAAGAGGAGAATTACTGCTCAAATGGTATATAGACTGTCAAGCAATTTTCAAATACGTTCTATTACTTTATACCTCAGTTAGTGATGTGTGTTTCCATTTCTCTACATTCTCATCAAAATTGGTACTGTCCATCTTTTACATTTCAATCAATCTAATGGCTGTGTAGTACTATATTATTTTGGTCTTAATTTGAATTTCCTTGAGTGCTAATGAGACTAAATATCTTTTCACATTTTTATAACAACCTGAGTATCCTCTTTGTGAAGTGTATGTCCAAGTCTTTTGCCAATTTTTCTATGTGGTTGTCTCCAGTTTTCTTATTGATCTGTAGGAATTCTTCATATATGCTAAACTCTGTGAATAAATATGTGTATAAATATTCTATATACATTGAAAATATATTCTTCAACTCTGTGGCTTGCCTTTTTATTCTTCAATGTCTTTTGATTCTCTTTATTAAAATTAGAGTAGTCCAAACTATTAATCTTTCCTTTTGGTTTATGCTTTTGGGATACTATTAATATTATAAAATATTCTATTAGGTTTTCTTCAAGAAGTCTTACTGTTTTTATTTTACATTCAACTGGAATTTGATTGTATCTATATGTGAGGTAGAGAATAAATATTTATTTTTTCATATAGATATCCAATTTATTGAATGTATCATTTTTCTAGAAAAACTCATACTTTCCTCCCTGCATTTAATGTCTATCAAAATTAATCAAATGGTGCATCTGAAATATGTGTAGTCTACTGTACAGGAACCATACCACAATAAAAGTGTTAAACAAAAAAATAGGAAGTTTGTAGATTACCATGTCTAGTTTCCCTCTGCCTGAGGCCAACAGTGTTCCAGATAGAGGCTGTGCCATTAGCATGGATGGCAGCATGAAGGAACAAAGGAAGCAAAGCCAGAACTCACTCGATGTGGACACAGAGTATTTATTATTATTATTTACTAAATAAAGCTGTGGCTTGTCCTGCAGTATAACTCAGCCTATCCTCACTGATACGTGGATGCACAAAGGAAACTGATGCATATTATTGAAGTGTCTCCCTCGTCATGTATCACTGTAGTAAGAACACTTCCCCTGTGGTCCAAAGATTGCCCTAATCGAAGAGAGCTGATCACTGAGTCAACTTCTCATGCACCCAGAAGAGTCTTTTGTTAAGATTTTCAAAAGTAAGAAAGATAGAATAGGTCTCAAGTCAATAGGTTTTTGACTTTGACCTTTTCCTAAAAACTCCCATTATTAGAATTCAAGCCATTATGTAAATTCAATCTTTGAAGAAATAGGTTCTTTTACCAGAAAAAGTCTTTCAAAAGATTCCTCAGCCTTCTTTCCTTTCCAATAGTAATAAAAACTTTTTCCTTGACCTATTTATTTCATATAGTTGCTAGAAGACTTGTCTGAGAAGAGTACTTTGAAGTAGAAGAAAGCTTCATGCAAATGCAAAGTCCTAAAAAAAAAGGTCTTTTTATTTATGATGAAATTAACCCCCACAGGACACTTAGTTTTCTAAAATATATTCATTCAAGGAATATTGGAGCATTTAATAAAATAAATTCAAGCTATTAGGATTCAAATCTGTTAACTGAACAGTTCCAGCCTGCCCTTACCCAAGAGAGCAGCATTTCCTCCTTTACAATTAATGAAAGTTAAAAAGTTAAAAATACAACACATTATTTGACGCCTTAGCTGGTAGTATCTTAGTTAGAGTCCTTTGCTGTCTCACAGAGAACCTTGGCCTTGCCCTAAAATGAACCTCTGATATGATGGGTAGATTTTATGACCCTAAGAGAATGACTTCCCATTAAAATAAACCTGTGACAGAAATTATATCACAGAAAGTAGGAAGAAAGCAAATTCTAACTTGTATGTATAATGTGAGTGAGCCTGCAACTCAAATTAAAAATATTTTAGTGGCTTTGGAAACTTCTTGTTGTTGTTGTTTTTTAACTTTGAAATGACCTGTTAAATTGATCTGTGAAGGTCACAGATGCCCTTGGAAAGCGGTGCTTAAATTCTTTTCAGTAGCAGAAAGTCCTGGCTGAATTAGTATGGACCCATGGAGACTTCTGAAGCTGTTGATAAATCATGTTTAAGATCTTTTCAGCCCAAAGCTCAGCTGTAAACTCAGGCAAAGCCATGAACAAATTTGCAGGTGGCAATGCCCCATGATTGTTCCCTTGTAATCCAAAGTGATCCCTCCTGAGCCACTTCAGCATCAGGCACCCCATTCATCAAATTAGGCTGAGTCATGCATATCCTCACTTGCATTCAGATCCCTGGTGCAGTCCGGTCTGGACCAGGTGAAGAGCAGGCAGAGTGAACAACTGGTCCATCAGTTAAAAACAGAAGTGTACATTCATAGATTGAAAATAAACATACAGGGCTTCAGTTCAAGCCCAATCCTGTAAGTGTTGACAAGGGCAACAATAGTAGTTCCTCATTTTATCTGGATGTTTTTTTAAACAGACTTCTTTGGCAGAAGTTTATCTTGACAACTAAAAACTAAAATACACATCCCAGGAAACCAACATCTGCAAGATCCAAAAAGACATAGAAATAGACATGGTACTGTCACCAGTTTGACTAAAGAAAATATTATAAGTCATCTCTAGCTTTTTTCTTATATTATGGAGTCCTTTAGCATTCTACAGTGTATAGTTTTTTCCTCCAAATGTTGAAGATACAAATAAGGAAGAACCTTGTGTCAATAAAGAGTGTAACTTTAGTACATTTAGTTACCCAATCAGATTCCAATCTCAATTCAGATATAGGACCTTTCAATTTCTCTTTCTCTTATTTATATTAAAAGGGTAATAATAATATCTACCAGATAGCGTTACTGTGAGGACTGAGCGAAGTAACAGGGCCGAGAGCTCAGCGTAACCCCTTGGAGCTCAGTAAGGGCTCATCAGAAACTGACTATTAGAAGGATCAGTGGGTCCATTCAATTCCTAAGGCTGCAGTAACAAAGTCACACAAACTGGGTGGCTTAAAACAATAGAAACCTATTATCTCACAATTCTGGAGCCTCTTAAGTCTGCGATCAAAGTGTTGGCAGGGCCGTGCTTCCTCTGAAACCTGTAAGGGAGAATCCTTCCTTGCTTGTTCTAGCTTCTGGTGTTTGCTAGAAATCCTTGGTGTTCCTTGGCTTGTAGATGCTCACTGCAATCTCTGCCTCTATTGTCACATGTCCATCTTCTCCCTGTGTCTCTCTTTGTATCTCTTTTCCTCTTCTTAGAAGGATACCAGTCATGGTGGATTAAGGTCCACAGTAGTGGCCTCATCTTAACATGGTTACATCTGCAAAAAGCCTACTTCCAAATAAGTTCACATTTACAGACACTGGCAGTTAAAACTTCAACACATCTTTCAGGGGGACACAATTCAACTTAGAACAATGGTACTAGACCTGACTTGTCACTTATGTAAACGCACATAATGTGATTCAAGGAACCATCTCTCTTTAGGAATTCTCTAAAGGAAGCTAATTAAATGTACTCACAATGCCCCATGGTTGGGTAAAAACTCTGAGTATAAATGGAAAAATAATTTATTGACAGTCATGCTGACTACAAAAATAAATAAATAATAAGGGTATGTGTTTTTATTTTATCAGAGACTCTTCTTGGTCTATTGTTGGAGGTACCTTCTCTCCATCCATTTTGACGTTTGGGGTTAGCTGTTTTCCAGCTGACAAATAACTTATCTGGATCATAGGAAACCTTACTAATTTGTCTCTTCCTCTCCAGAATCGTCCTCGTCCAATGCAGTCTTCTTACTGAAGAGACTAGACTTCTAAAAATAAGTCATTTTCCTTCTCCAAACAAGTCATTTTCCTTCTCCAAAAGATGAGTGGCTCCTTGGCCCAATTCTTGTCTGGTGTGCTAGGCCTGCCCTACACCGACCCCAGCTGACTTGTCAACTTTGAGTCTCACTCTCAGAATCCTTCATGGGTCTCATCAATTAGGTCTCAGTTTTGTCAACTGCGCTGAACTTTATTCACCTTCAGGCCTGCTTCCTTTACACCTCTGTTCATATGACTTCTCTATGCCAAACAACTACCTACCAATCCATCAGTCTAAATCCTTTCATTCTTCAAGGTTTTAAACAATTTTTTCATCGTTGGAGAAGATGTCACTACAAATGCAAATTATTTCTTCTTCCTCTGTATTCCTGTAATTCTTAATGTCTTTTCCACTGATTTGTTACCTGTCCATTTGTTGCCTGGCAATGGCAAACACTTTTAAGGTAAATTATAAAGTGAAGTGCTTAAGGAGGGTACAGATGCCTTATGTTTTTAACCTAGTACAGTGCCTTGTACATGGTAGACTTACAATTTCCTGTTTTGTTAGGCAGACTATCAACTCTGAGAATCAGAGATTTAGCGAAAGAATATCGTGATTGGAATTACCTGGAAGAGATGTGTATAGCTCCAAACTTCACATAGCTAACCAAGCTAAGTCTGAACTTGAACTTGGACTCAATATGTATCATGTGCACTACAGACTCTTCCATGTGTTAGTAAACTTCAGTTCCGGAGCCACACTAGAGAAAATTAATCTGCTAGAGAGAAAGAGAAAAGTTCATCCTAATTCTTCCCTGTGCCTCATCTTTGAGTTTGGGACATGAAGTGAATTTCAGAACTGAGATGAGAGCATAGGAGACCTGAAACAAACAGCTTCCAGTAGCTCTAATAGGCTGGCCATAGATCTGCCTCCTCTGCTCAGTATATGAGGCTTTTCTAGGGTAAAAATGCACCTAGAGTGAGTGACTAATTTGAGGAGTTTTTCCAGTGTTCTCTGTGAGGTGTATTTTAATCAGCAGTACAATTTAGCAGCTGCATTAATTTAATTAGCACATTAATCAGGAGAGCATTTTAGCAGCTAATCTCTAGCAAACTAGCAGTTTGTGATAAAATCTTAGCAGTAGGAGAGCATGCAGCATACCAAGTCATTTTTCAATGTTACCGTCACTGTGGGCCTAGCAAAGGCTGAAATTATGTACCCAAATTGAAACCTTCCTTAAAATATACCTGTGCAGGGCACATTTGAGAAATTGTATGCTTCACCGGGAAGGGTTTAACAATTACTATTTTCTCCACAAAGCAGCAGTTCCAAAGAAAACTGTCAGGCACTCCAGGAAACAAACTCTGTAAGTGTTCTTAAAATAGTTCTTGTGTAATTTCATAAGAATTCAAGTTTCCTCTTCTATTAGCAAGATTATTTATGTAGTAATGAGAAGTTTCAAGATATTATTTTATAGTTACATATGTTAGAGCGATTTAAAAGAAGGAAATACTTGCTTTAGGGATGAAAATGTTACAAGTCTGACTTTTAGCTCTTTGAAACCTTTACAATGAAACTTACACTTGGAAAGGGAATAGAAAAGATATTTCTTCCAATACAATGTTTAGAGATAAATACATGTAGCACCACAGCCAAATGTAATATAATTTTGATGAAATATAAATTGGAAGACTTCCGCGCATGGAAACATCGCTCCTTTTTTGCTCCATTATATCCAAAATTCAGTGACATGTGCTTTTATTGAATCCATGTATATTGAATTCCACATGTTCTAAAATTTAAAATTTGAATGCAAAATCCCATAGGCTGATATTAAAACTTCCTTTCATTTACAAAGCCTGGGGATATTGAATTTTTACATACAGCAGTCTATTAGTTCGAACTGTTAAGCGGTTCTTTATCCTCACAGCATTTTTCCTGGGAGAAATGAGTGTTCTTTCATGACTTCACATCACTTTTTCAGACTCAGAAAGGAGAGGGTCAGGGTAACCAAGGGAACATGTGCTGGGTAAGCACTTCCTTCAAACTCTTGTTATATTGATTTTTTCCCTCTGGTTCCTGGAAATCGCACTCTATTTAAATCATATAATACAAGTTGGAAGAATTTTAATTTCTACTCTACCTTTTGTCTCCATTTGTAAATCACATCTATATCTCTAATCCTATGCCCTCTCTTTTCTAAATGTTCAACTCTTCACTTATCAGCAGTTCCACTCCAAGCCCAAAGAAATTCTCAAACCTTCTGGAGGAGGACAAATGAAAATTAGATATTTCACCACCAAAGAAAAATTTATAAATTATAGCATTTAGTAAAGGTCCATTCAAGTGTGATGTTAGTGGACTATTTTCTTATAAATACCTTATAAACAGAAGGCCTGCTGGTGCAATAACTACCCAGGCAACTCCATCAACAGTTCTTTTGAGACAATGTCATGTCTTGTAGATTTTTATGTGTTTAGGTTGAAATCTATGCATACCTTTTGTCACAGCTAAAATCATTGTAATTATGTTGTTAGTGCATTAGTTGGCTTCATTTGTGAGCACAGCATTTGTTATTGATAAATGCCTTATGGATGAAAAACCTCATTTCACTATGAGTTACCCTCTATTGATGTAATCCTTCTTACTTTATGAACTTTCATAATTAACATAAAGCTTGCCTGGGCTCACATTCCCTCTTGCTGATGGCATTTTCTATTCCTCCCTCCATTCCCAGCCAGCTTGGATACGGATGTGCACACACATACACACACTGACCCCAGACACACACACACACAAGTTCACTTGCACATACACACACCATCCTTCCCATATGGTATCTGTTCTAGGGAACCCTAGTGAAATATTGATTAGTGTTGCCCTGTATTAAAGCATTGATTATTGCAGCAAACTCGCTTGCTCTCTCCCTCATGGCAGATTTCTATTTTAAAACCTGGAATAAGTATAAACTAGGTATCCTGTGCTCATTGGATCCATGCACGTCTAAAAAAGGTGATTAATTCATTTCTTTGACAAATATTTATTGAAAGCCATCACAGGCATGGGTTTTGCTCCAAATCTGTCATCAGGATTAATACAGTTCTCCTAACCTCTTCTGTTGACTTTGGTAAATTCCCTCCACCAGCGAACCATCGTCTTTTACACTGTAGTTACAGTGATCTTCATGAAACATAAATCTGATTGTATTACACCCCACATAAAATTATTAAATGCTTTTTATCACCTTTAGGATAAACTCTGTAGGATGGCCTACCATGTCCTTCTTGATCTGGTCCTTGCCCACCTCTACAATACCACCTTGTGATGGCTAATTTTACGTGTCAGCCTTACTGGTCTAAGGGATGCTCACATAGCTGGTGAAACATTTCTGGGAGTGTTTGTGAGGGTGTCTCTGGAAAAGATTAGCATTTAAATCAGTAGACTGTGTAAAGATCATACTCACCAATGCAGGTAGACAGCATTCAATTTATTGAGGGCCTGAAGAGAACAAAAAGGCTGAGGAAGGATGAAGCTGCTCTTTCTGCTTGAGCTGAGACATCCACCTCCCATTCCCTTGGATGTCACATTCTTGGTCTCAGCTTTCAGACTCAGACCAGAACTCATACCATTGGCCCCTCAGTTCTCAGGCTTTTGAACTCAGATTGAATTACACTAGTTCTCCAACTTACAGACTGTAGATTGTGTAACTTCTCAGTCACCATTCCTAAAATTTCAGTGTATCTCAATCTCTCTCTCCCTGTCTATATGTAGAGAGACTATCACACGCTGGTTTTAACTTTCATAGTTTGAGGTGTGACAGCAAAACTGGCTTTTTTCTTTCCTTCTTCACAATTTCATCGATAGATTTATTCTTTCCACAGATCTTAGCAACCTCATAAAGCAATTTTGTTCTTTCTTTATTAAGTCAAGAATTTTCACCTTTTCACTTGAAGGAAGTACTTTACAGCTTCTCTTTGGCATCTCTGAATTGCCAGCACCACTACTCTTGCACTTTGGGGGCATTATTAACTAAAATAAGGGTCACTTGAACTCAAGCCCTGTGATACTGTAATATCAGTGTGATAACTGAGATGGCTACTTAGTGACTAGTAGGCAAGATACTCTGGACAAAGGGATGAGTCACATTCCAGGTAGGACAGAGCAGGACTGTGCAAGATTTCATCACGCTATTCAGATGGGCATGGAATTTAAAACTTATAATTTGCTTATCTCTGGACTTTTCCATTTAATATTTTTGGCCCACAGTTGTCATCAGGTAACTGAAACTATGGAAAGCAAAACCACGGATAAGGGGGGAATACTGTATATATATGTGTGTGTGTGTGTGTATATATACACACACACACACATATATACACATATATATACTACTATACTATATATATATATATATATATATATACATATATATATATATCCAAAACCATTTGACATGGGCCACATATTCTTATGGACACTTTAGATAGCACCAAACTTCAAGGACATTTTCATGTGGACAAATGTCTTATGAATGTTTTGGACAGGACCAAACATCGAGGACTTGTTAGCATGGGCCAAATATTTTATGGATGTTTTGGACAGGGCCAAATATCAATGGCCTTTCAGAGAGTACCAGATATCCGTCAAGAAGAGGGTTGGTACTATCTGCACTTTCAGGCATCCGATGGGGTTGTCCCCTGCAGATAAGAGGGTGGAGGCTACTGTATATCCTGTGGGTTCTGCGTTTCTGGAGAACTCTGACTAATGTACACTTCTAGTCCCCTCCCTGCACCAATACCACATTTCAGCATATTCCATTTGTTGTTTCCTAAACAGACTATGCTCTCTTGCTTGTGCCTTCATGGGTGTTTTTTCCTATCATTTTTCTCTCCTTGCCCTGCATAGCGCATGTTCATTATTCAAGAATCACATCTTGTGTCACCTATTTTCCCCACCACATTCTGTACTGAATTAAAGCTATGTCAGTTGCCACCTATGTGACAAACCTATGTTAGTTGTTTTCTTGCATTAGTAGAATCCTATGTTTATCTCTCTTCTTAGAAATCACTACATTTAATTTTAATGACTTTACCATTACATTTACTCACTACACTATGAACCCCTTGATGTCAGGGACTGTCTTTCATCCTTTTATCCCCCAATACTTTGCAAAAGGCAGAGAATATTAAGGTTTGATGATGGTGGTTGCAAAAGGATAATTTGTGATAAGAAGTAAAGGAAAAATGTTTGGGCCCCAGGATGGAACCAATGGTGCTAGAAAGAAGAAGTTTTAAAAGTGTGAGTTAAAAACCTCAAAGTGATGCTAGGGACTTCTACAAAACTTGGACTTTTGCAAAGCTCATGAAGTCCATGAGAAGAATTAGTAACAGAGTAAAACCCTGAGGCCGTATGGTTTTGTTTTATAGCTTCGAGACAAATCAACCTACTTCTCAACTCATTAAGGGATGGCATGCTTTCACCATGCCCAAGCAATGGCAGTTTGGCAGTGGAATTTGCCTCACTTTGGTGGTCAAATTTTTCAGAATAAGCCATAAAACTCATGAGATGCTAGAAGAAAAGTCTCATCTAACAGAGAGAGAGAGAGAAGTCCTATAATAGAGGTAAAGCACCCATCACTCCTATTTTAGACAAGGAAACCAAAGCTCAGAATCATTTAATGACTTGCTCAAAGCTGCACTGCTAAGTAACAAATGCAGGTATCGCACTTAACTTCCGAAACTAAATCCATCATGCACTTTACCTATGCTATGAACAACATACCAACATCTCAAAAGTCACAAAAATAACCAGTAGTCATAACCGCTGCAGGATACATATGTCTGTCTGTCTAGGGTGGGGATCAGGAAGCAGTAAGGAGGTGGGAAACAATGACTGAATATCATCCTGACGTTGAATCACTATTATTATCGTATATTAAGTCAGGTGAACTATTTTTGGTATTAATTTTCAAATATCACATTACTAGGAATAGTTATAGTTGTATCTTTTTAGCCAGAAGTAAAGTGTCAAACAAGCTAGGTCTGCTGCTCTTACATCTTCTGAAATTAATCTTTTCTGAAAATTGAAGCCTACTGGTTGAGCCAAAAGGAGAAATGATGGAGACTTTACAATGAGTACCTACATTGAACAGCCTATAAGACAAAGTGACACCCAGCAATAAATGTTGGTTTTATATGGTTGATCTAATACCCTATAACCAAATACTTTGTAGAGAAGATTTCTGTAAGATAAGAAAAAAAAGAAAACATAGAAAGGTCCAGTAACTCAGGAGGAAAGGGAGGAAGCTGTAAGAGGTACTACAGAATGACAAAAGGCTACAAACCAAGACAAAAATTTTCTCAACTCAGAAGGAAAGGGTATCCAATTATTTATAAGAGAGCCCCATGTTAGGAATTAGGGTCAAATGGTGGGCAAGAAGAAGTCACCCTGAACAATTATAGTCACTGGCTGCTTTGATGAAATAGACTGTGTTCCTAAAAAAAAAGAAACGTACACCCCAGTTTTATTACTTTCATGTCAGTGCAGGAAGAGTTCTGAGAAGTCAACACAGTTCTAATATTCTCAGGAGGACCTGAAATTACTTGCAAACTTAGCTGACTGACGGTGTTAGGAGAAATCGTTGTTTTGATGTACAGGCATGGTAGGCTTAGAGACTTCGAACAGGGGCAGTTATTTAGGCGCACCGACATGAGATTAAGGAATCACTCTTCAACATTTACTTCACATTCTTAAGAGACGGGTGAGCACAGAATACCGAAGTAGGGGTAGAGGGTATAATCATCAACAACACAGCTCTTCCTTAGCTGACTTTCCAAACCACGGACTAAAATAGTGATCTGGGGAAGGGTTTTCAGAAAGAGAAGGAGCACGACAGCCCCGCTGATTGTCACTGACACACATGGTAGGCCCTCACTGGGTCTAATCTTCATAAACAGCCACTGTACCCAAGAAGTGAAAGGGAGACTGTCTCCACAGTGTCACTGTAGAGGGAGAATTCCAATGAGCAACAACATTGCTCCTTGGTCGACGGCAGAGGATGACTGCGCAACTCTGTGTCATCACGGAATTAATAGACTTGTGTCTTCCCCTTATGAGGACTCCTTGGTAGTTAGTATTCTAATGAATCTAAATTTGTTAGCAATAGTAATGCTAAATGGTGTTTTTACTATCTCGTAGGTATAAATTTGTATAATTTCTGATCAACCGTCTGTCACTAAAAAGCAAGATCACCTTTGAAATCCACAGCAAGAATTGTATAAGCAAATTACAGCAAAATAATTGAGCAGTTAATCTAGTTGGAAAACACTTTTCCCACCAAGTAAATTTTGTAAGTCAATCAACTTTATTAAATTGAGGATAAACAGCAAACAAGAGGGCACTGACTTCAACGGGCTCACTCTGTTGTAGACTACACTCATCATCACCCATCACTACTTAGTAATTGGAGGCAGTGAAAGTATCACTATAAATTAGCTTCAAAGTCCTTAGGGGATTTCAATGGGACAGAAGAAGGAGTCAGTAATTTAAAGAACAGAAAGGATGAAGCACAAATAAGGGCAAGCTTTGCCAGCAGTTCCATTGCTAAGATAAAAGTACAAAGATCCTTGAAGAGGAAACAAAGGAGTAGGCTGTTACAGGCAGAGCAGAAAATTCTGATAAACTAAAGCAGTGGAAGGTAAATAAATGACGGGTTGAAGATGTGTAATTAGTAACAATCATGAGTTTTTATTAACAACATAGCAATTAACCTCAAAATGATGCAGCTTTATTAATGAAAATAAATTATTTCTCTTCTACACATGTGGGCTCAAAATACATTATTAATGCTATCTTTTTTTTTTCTCTTTGGTAGATGTTGTCCCATTATTCCAACTACCAGTTGCATTTGCCATTCCATTTTCTTGAGCCACATTAAAATTAGGCAAGTATGAAATTAAAACTTCAAACATTTTCAAGAGCTATTTCAAATCCAAGAGATTTATATCCCTTGCAAAATGGCCTTTTGACTTTGATGCTGGTCTGGGACACATTAGATCCCTAAGCACATTTCAATACAGATATGAAATAGGGTAGTGTAGGGGAGAGTAATTTTTTAAAGTATCTGAAAGTCCTTTGTGACTAACTTCTCCAGGTTATTTATGTATGGAGCATTTGACAAATTCTATAGAGGTTCTTTCTAAGTAAAGCAAAATGGACTTGATTTTCTTGTTACCATTTAACTTTTATAGTGACAGAGGTATTGGGGGAAAAAAGGTACCTCTTTGATTCTTTCCATACTCAGAATCTAATATAAGAAGTGCCACCCAAGGTCATAAAATGCCCTCTAAACCCAATGACAACATGATAGGCAGAGAAAGAGAAAGTCAATAGGCAAGTGTGAGCTATCTCCAAACCTGATCTGAAATCCAGGGTGTAGGGAGTGTTTCTTTATTACTTAGAATATAAAATACTACCTTGATTAATATTTCATGAAAAGAAATGCCTAGAAATAACTTTTGTAAAGAACAAAAATTTAGAAAGAGCTTGCAGTTGAGAAATAAAAATGTTCCACTTAATACAAATGAGGGCAGGATCCCTATACATAAGAAGCTTTTAATTAAGAGGAGAAGAAAATTCACACATGATAAATCAAAGAACCCCTTTTTCATAACTCTCTCTCTCTCACACACACACACACACACACACACACACACACACACACACACTGAATTAAGTCAGAAAAAGTGTTTGTTTAAATCCTGTAGAGTACATTTAGAAGTGAGAGTTCCTAGGCAGACAGACCTGGACTGAACCCCAGCTATGACGCTCACAAGCTGTCTAACTGCCTCTAACTTACTCAACCTTCCTGAGCCTCCGTTTCCTCCACAAAAATTTGAGAGCATGTTAGTTTTTCCTGTGAAGGGTTCTTACGAGATTTACATGAGAAAATGCAGAGTACCTGTGACACAGGGAAGAGTCAATGGATATTAATAAGAAGGGGAGTCTGTAAATCCTGGAGCTCTATAGACACTTTCAGCCTGACTTCTTAATTCCATGAAGAAGTCAATCCATAAGTAAAAGAACTGTGAATCAAAATTTATCTCCTCCACAGACATGTCTCACCACCACTGCTTCCATCTCAAATACTTCCTTCTCCTTTTCAGACGGGGGTGGCCTATCATTTATTGAAATATGCTCAGGAAGATGGAATCTCAGGGGCACCCCAAACTTTCTCCAAAATTTCCCCTTTTGTCTTCTTAACACTAATTTTCTTTTCTAGATCCTCCTTCTCAATCTACCGTCATTTCCATTAACTCTCCATCTATAAACAAACCAAAATCATTGCCTCCATTCTACAAACCACTGATTACTATTATGTTTCCTTTTCCCTACCACCACTCTTTAGGGGAATGTCTCTCACATCAACCCCCTTCTCTGTAATGAATTCCAATCCCAATCATACAAATCATTTCTATATGTTCACCATTAGCTTCTCCATATCAGGTCCTGCTAAAAGGATTTTCACCTTCACGATGCTCTTTTCCACCCTATCTCCACATGAGTGACTACATCGTCAACCTGTCACTCCTCCTCATGCATATGAACATGCCATCTGAATAGAATATTGGATAGAGACTTTTATTTCTATTCAGTCCATCCTGCTAGTTCTTGCAGCAAAGTTTTCTAGCCCCTGGCACATTCTCCTCTTGAGCTCTCCCATTAAGTTTGCTTCAGTTGTTGTTTTATCCTTGGTGCCTTGTGAGCATTTCCATCACTGTCAGTTGGGGCTTCCCTGGGTGGTGTTTCTGCCCCATTTACTCAGTGAGAAAAGGGCCTCTGAGCCATTTGTCATCACCAGTAGACTTTCTTCAGGCTACATGAGTAACTGCTCAATCTGATATCCTTTATATGTTCAAATGAACTACAACTCTGAGTATTCTTGTCATTTTTATCATTTCAATGATAAGAGCCAAAAAATATGTGCATAGAATCAAACTTGATAATCCCCCTAAAAGCCCAAAGTTGGTAGAAGGAAAGAAATCATAAAGATTAGAGCTGAAATAAATGAAATAGAGACTAAAAAAAAAAATGGAAAAAAATCAATGGAACTAAAAGCTTCTTCTTTGAAAAGATGAACAAAACTGATAAACCTTTAGCCAGACTCATCAAGAAAAAAAGGCAGAGGACCCAAGCTAATAAAATCAGAAATGAAAAAAGAAGTTAAAACCAACACCAAACACCACAGAAATACAAGGGATCATAAGAGGCTACTATGAGCAAGTATATACCAACAAAATGGGCAATCTAGAAGAAATGAACAATTTCTTAGAAATGTACAATTTGCCAAAACTGAACCAGGAAAAAATAGAAAATATGAACAGACCAACTGCCAGTACTGAAACTGAATCAGTAATTTAAAATCTCCCAACAAACGAAAGTCCAGGACCATATGGCTTCACAGGTAAATTCTACCAAACATTTAGAGATGAGTTAACATCTATCCTTCTGAAACTATTCTAAAAAAAACTGCAGAGGAAAGAACACTTCTGAACTTATTCTATCCCCGTCACCTTGATACAAATCCTGACAAAGATATCACAAAAAAAAGAAAATTACAGGCCAGTATTGCTTAGGCATATAGATGTAAAAATCCTCAACAAAATTCTAGCAAATTGACTCCAACAATACAGTAAAAAGGACCATACACCATGATCAAGTGAGATTTGCCCCAGGGATGCAAGGATTTTTCAATATCCACAGTCAATCGATGTGATACACCACATTAACAAATTGAAGAATAAAAACCATACGATCATCTAAATAGATGCAGAAAAAGCTTTTGCTAAAATTCAACATCCTTTTATGATAAAAACTCTCCAGGAAGTGGGCATGGGGGGAACATACCTCAACACAATAAAGGCCATATATGACAAACCCACAGCTAACATCATACTCAATGGTGAAAAGCTGAAAGGACTTCCTCTAAGATCAGGAACAAGGATTCCCACCCTCGTCACTTTTATTCAACATAATTTTGGAAGTCCTAGCCACAGCCATCAGAGAAGGAAAAGAAACAAAAGGAATCTAAATTGGAAAACAAGAAGTAAAACTGTCACTGTTTGCAGACGACATGACCCTCTACATAGAACATCCTAAAGATGCTACCAGAAAACTACTAGAGCTCATCAGTGAATTTGGGAAAGTTGCAAGATACAAAATTAATATACAGAAATCAGATGCATTTCTATACACTAACAATGAAATATCTGAAAAAGAAATTAAGGAAACAATCCCATTTACCATTGAATCAAAAAAAAAAAAAATACCTAGGAATAAACCTACTAAGGAGGCAAAGGACCTTTACTCTGAAAACTATAAGACATTGATGAAGAAGATGAAGATGACACAAACAGATGGAAAGATATACTGTGTTTCTGGATTAGAAGAATCAATATTGTCAAAATGGCTGTACTACTCAAGGCAACATACAGATTCAATGCAATTCCTATCAAATTACCAATGACATTTTTCACAGAACTGGAACAAAAAAAAATCTTAAAATTTGTATGGAAACACAAAAGACCATGAATAGCCAAAACAATCTTGAGAAAGAAAAATGGAACTGGAGGAATCACACTCCTTGACTTCAGACTATACTACAAAGCTTCAGTAATCAAACAGAATGGTACTGGCACAAAAACAGACACATAGATCAATGGAACAGGATAGAAGATCCAGAAATAAACCCATGCATTGATGGTCAATTAATCAATGACAAAGGAGACAAGAGTATACAATGGAGAAAAGATAGTTTCTTCAATAAGTGGTCCTGTGAAACTGGACAGCTACCTATAAAAGAATTAAATTAGAGCATTCTCTAACACCATATACAAAAATTAACTCAAAACAGATTAAAGACCTAAATGTAAGACCAGATACTATAAACCTCCTAGAGGAAAACATAGGCAGAAAACTCTGACATAAATCACAGCAATATTTTTTTTTGGATCTGTCTCCTAGAGTAATGGAAATTAAAGCAAAAATAAACAAATAGGACTTAACAAACAAAAGGACCTAATTAAACTTAAAAGCTATGCACAGCAAAGGAAATCACAAATAAAATGAAAAGCCAACCTACAGACTGGAAGAAAATATTTGCAAATGTCATGACCAACAAGGGACTAACTTCCAAAATAAACAAAGAACTCGTACAGCTTAATATCAAAAAAAAAAAAAAAAAACAACCCAATCCAAAAATGGGCAGAAGACCTAAAAAGATATTTCTCCAAGGAAGACATCCAGATGACCAAGGTACATGAAAAGATGTTCAATATGGCTAATTATTAGAGAAATGCAAATCAAAACTACAATGAGGTATCACCTCACACCAGTCAGAATGGCCAACATTAAAATGTCTACAAATAATAAATGCTGGAGAGGGAGTGGAGAAAAAGGAACCCTCTTACACTTTTGGTGAGAATGTAAATTGGTGCAGCCACTATAGAGGATAGTATGGAGGTTCCTTAAAAAGCCAAAAATAGACTCACCATATGACCCAGCAATCCTACTCCTAGGCATATATCCCAAGAAAACTATAATTTAAAAATACACATGCAGCCCAGTGTTCACAGCAGCACTGTTTACAGTAGTCAAAGGGTGGAAATGTCTAAATGTCTAAATGTCAAACAACCTAAATGTCTGTTGACAAATCACTGAATAAAGAACAATGGAATATTACTCAGCCATAAAAAAGAATGAAATGCCATATGCAGCAACATGGATGGACCTAGAAAATAACATACCAAGTGAAGTAAATCAGACAGAGAAAGACAAATATCATATGATAACACTTCTATGTGGAATCTAAAAAGAAGATACAAGTTTTATTTACAAACCAGAAATAGACTCATGGATTAAAAACAAACTATGGTTACCAAAAGGGAAAGAGGGTGGCACAAATTGGGAGTTTGGTATTATCAGACACACACTACTATATATAAAGTAGATAAGCAACAAGGACCTACTGTATAGCACAGGGAACTAAATTCAATTTTTTGTAATAATCTATAATGGAAAAGAATCTGAAAATATACATACATATGTAAGTATATGTATAACTGAATCACTTTGCTGTACACCTGAAACTAACATTGCAAATCAACTACACTTCAATAAAAAAAAAAAAACTAGTCCTACCAGGTAAAAAAGAAAAAGACAAATATTATGTGATTTCACTTATTTGAGGTATCTAAAGCTGTCATATTCATAGAAACATAAAATAGAATGTAAGATACCAGAGGCTGGGGAAGAAGAAGTGGGGAATTGTCGTTTAATAAGTTGAGAGTTTCAGTTTTGCAAGATGAAAAAGTTATAAAAAACATTGTGAATATACTTAACACTATTACACTGCACACTTAGAAATGGTAATGATTGTAAATTTTTTTAACCACAATCAAAAAAAATTTTAAAGATACAAGGAAAACAAAACAAAATAAACTAAAAACATCCCACAACTAGAAGTTTATATATGTGTATTATATATATGCTTAAGTACCATTAATTACGAAATCTAATATTCAATTTTCCACTCTGTAATAACATTTAAAATCACGTTGCTTAAGGCACGTAAGCTAGAATATGCTAAAGTGAACTATAGAATAATGTTAAATTCTGTTCAATTTGAAGATGGATATTTAATTGTAAAGTAGAGGTCTAGTTGTGCTGAAATGAGAGATCACTTTGACTCTCTCTTCTTTAGGAAAGAAATGAGGCGTCTTCAACAAGATGGAAATTTTAACTTTTAAAACAAGTAAGTCTGAACCTGATAAACAGTAAAAGTCCTTATCTCTTGATGTAACAGGAAGAAAGATGGTCCAAAGAAGCACATCAGCTTTACAGATATCAGTCCAAATCATCAAAAGATCTATTACACCGTGTCTATCCCTTTCACCTACTTAAAGCCGAAGTAATAATACAAAAAGAGCAAACAAACAAGAAGATTTTAATTTGAAAAAAAAGATATATTTTAATAATTTTAGAAACAACTATATCAGCAATCCTACTTCTATTATTTTCTTAATAATGACTTGTGATGGCATAGATTTCTGCATGGGAGGAAAAATACTGTGGTCATCTTTGTCTGTACCACCCTGCAACTGGATCCTTCCAGGTGGCACTTTCCAATGAATCAGAGAAAACATACGAACCAGCTAACCCACTGAGCCATAAAATCCACTTAGCAGAAGCTAGTCATTTCACACTATGAAGGCAATATAGGTAGGCAATGTCACTTATTCAGCATTTTTATGTACTTGAGTCTGTATGAGGTACTTTACATATGTTATATGTTATTAAATATTAAAAATTCCATGAATTAAGTAATAACATTCTTCATTTTAAAAGAGGAAGCCAAAGTTTGGTGTGAGGAACTGGTAAATAGCAGAGCATGAACTATAAACACACACTCCAAAAATCTGTGTGCTTGCCACAGCATTCAACATGTTCAAGCTCTTTCTTTTTTCCTCCCTCTGATTTCATTTTATTCCAATCCCATTCTTTCATCTGCTTAATCTCTCCCCAAAATTTATCTCCATGGGACCACATATTAGTCATACATAGGTTTATTCATTCTTAGATGAAAAAATATATCATTTATTTTAAAAAATACTGCTAGAAATATCTAGATTCAGAAAATCTATTAAAAATGACTTTTTTTCCCTTTGGAATAAAGCTATTTGTCAACACTCATCGCATGAGATAAGGTTCTAAGTGAATCACTCACAAAAACAAAACAATAAGCCTTTCACTGCCACCACTTCCTCACCTTCACAACCCACTGTGTTCCCTTCTGCTAAATCATTTTTCACAGCTGCTGTATGAGTTCATAGTCCTTCCTCTTTATGACCAGAAGTAAGACAATTCCATTCTACTAGCCAAAATTTTAGAAAAAATGTATTTATATACTCAAGAAGCTGTGAATAAGCATTGAGTCCATCTCTACAATTAAAAGTGACGAGCCTAACTTCTAACAATAACCAGTGTAGTTGCTTCTGCCATTTTTGAAGACTACTGCTCAGCAATTTCACCCAACTGTCTATTGCTGCTAGCTTTTTAGGTTGCTATTTCTTTTTATTTAATATTCCCCAAGACTTGAGTTGACATTTATCCATTTTCTCATATTAAATGTTGGTAACTCAGATGCCTACATTTTCTATCATACTGCAAAACTAATTTTCGTGGTCCCCCATTGCTAAGTGGTTCTTATTAGTGACTGGATTGCAGAATTACACAAATCATATAAAACCATCTAGCTACTTCTCAAGATATTAGGTAACTCAACAGAGTTTCCACAGGTAGAAGGGTGCTGTTACAGTTTTTTATGTGTTTGCTTTTCACTAATCTAAAGGACATAAAATTTTAGACTAGTTCTCATGTAAAACGATTAATATCAATCCTCAAATAAGGAACATCCTAGCCTCTAAATTGGATCTGCAGAGTGTCTCTGATTTGTTTCTGTTTATAATGGGACATATTTTTATATAAACACACTTAATATACATATACTACCTCTCATATTTATCTATCTATTTATACATAAACCTTTCCATTTGGAGGAAAACGCTGTCTTCAATATTAAAGAATCCCTGCATTGCTAGTATACTCCCAGTTCTTCATTATTTTTAAATCTCTCTCCTATGCACCCAAAATTTGCCATTTCCACTGTGATCTTCAAACTCCATAGTTTTACTTTACATAGTCCTTGTTTCACCTATGCAGAATGTAAGAGTAACCCCTAGATCTTGTGACAATTTGTCAGGGGAGACAGTGCGTTATATGTTGCTGAAATAAACTTTGCCAAGGCAACTGAATACATTTTTCCGTCCAACTTCACTTTTCCACAATCCTGTTACATTCAGTCTAGCCAGTGCATCAGCATGGCCACTTAAAACACTCAGGAAGACAAAGTTTGCAAGTGCCCTAGCTAAGCTGACCCATAATTTCCTGGAAGTTTGGAATATTTAAAATGATGGCAAAATTGTAAGTGTAGGATGTAAGGTATATCTCTTAAAGTTAGCATATCATTTTGTCTAATTTTTGGCATACTTTATCCCATATTTTAGGGCAATGTTCACTTGGCCTTTGATTGTTCCTATAGTTGGGAAAATGTTTCCTTCACCCACTCATGGTTAGCTGAAATCTCCCAAATTTGAGAAGAAACAGCATAACCTAATTTTTTTCACTGCCACAATTTCCCCCCAACCAATATATTAGAGAAACTATAGTTAGCTGAGCACTGGTTTGGGGAGTTGACCAGTATGGCAGAAGGTATAGAAGAAGGAGTTAATTACTGTGGGCAGTTTGTTCTCCAACTCCCATATACGTACTCCACAGGCTATAAAGATGACTTAGTTTTCCTTTTCAAGATGCCTCTGACTCCATTTTAAACTTACTCTTCTATTAAATAATGTTTGGGTGGAGAAAGGATCAATAAGAGATCTATAGGCAGTGAAAGTAAATATGTCTGTCTCCCACTGCAGTATCAATTTCTCTTCTCCACCTTTCTCCACCTCTTATTCAGAAACAGGTTAACTGACCAGTGAATACAACCAGACAGACAAAACTAGCTTCAGGAGGGATTTAAGCAAAAGATGATTCACCAGACCTAGGAACATAATTAGTTACTTGGTTTTTCAGTCAGTTGATCAACCTGTTAGCCAAATTCCTAAATTCAAACAAGCATGGCTTGAGTATCTACAAAGAGGCATGGACCAAAATGACAGAAACACACAGAGAAATATTTGAGGTTTATTGGTCCAAAGGAGGCAAATGTGGGTGGTTTGAAATAGAGCTCAAATTTATTGAACACCTCACTTAGCCTTACAACTCTGTTATGAATTATGCTTAATACTCCAGTATATCACTAGGTAATTGATTTCTGAAATATCAGATAATACTTGAAATAAAATGGCGAAATGTACCTCTTTATTTGTCAAATTAAAATATTTCTCCTTCCCAATAATTTATTTAAAATTTTGTTAAAAATGAATGGCTCTAAAAGAGTAGTTGGTTCTTAACATTCTTTACATAGATTACTTTGAGAATTAGAATTAGAAAGTTGTGGATCCTCTTTCCCAGAAAAATGTGCCTGTAAAATGTGTATACATACCCAAAATTCTTTATACAATTTCAGGGGATTCATGAGCCCCTATGTATCCTCTGTACCTACTACAATATCTGATACACACACACACACACACACACACACACACACACACACACCCCAAATGCCCAAGACTGCAGCCTTTTTCTTTCTTTGAGTCCTTACACCACTACCTATTAATTGATACCTAATTTTTTTCACCATTAATTTACTGAACATAATCCTTGCCTTTTCAACTACAAAATAATATCTTCAGAGAAACGTGTCTTTTCTATTCCAATTGGCACACAGAAGACTCTTGATAATCACGTGGGGAATTGATGGAAAGGAAAATGCAAGTAAATGAGAGCTTTGGTTACTGTGAGACTTTCCATTTTGCCTCACGGAATGTGGGGCGTTTCCACTTGCAGAGTGCTTAGGTTGTCTCTAATCATTGCTGCTTCTCCATCTTTTCTCCACTAAACCAAGGATTACTGCTTGACCCTGTGATGTTTTACACAATCACTATCAAGCACTGCCCTGCAGCTAACTGAATTTCAGCTTCAGTGAGCCAAATCCACATACTTAATGAGGCACAGAGTTTGAGCCTCAGTTTGGGGGCTTTAGGGGAAAGACATCCTTACTTCTTCCTCTGTCTCTGTTCAGCATGATACTCCCTCATTTGATATATCACACTGCTGGGTCAAATCTCTTTGCCTTTGTGTCTGACCTAAGGCCATTTAAAACTACTAGGCAAGAACTAGGACTGCCATGGGGCTTCCTTTAACGTAGCAATGTAATAGAGAAAACATGCTTCTCCTGGAGAGAAGTTTTGCCGTGCTTTGGTTTTAGCTAGGTAGGTCACTCGTGTGCTCAGTTGGCCATCCTTGAAAACAAAGTAGAGTGGGGTATCTGATGCCAAGAACCACAGAAATCTCAGAAAACATTTTCATCTTTTGATCAGGGCTTTATGCTTACTTCTTGTTTACTAAAAAGACAAAAACAGAAACATGTAACACGGGTGTTAATGTGATTATAGGTAGCATACATAATGTCACACATTATTTTGGCTTCCCTGAATTCAGTCATTATCCTGAACAAAAATAAATGAAGAAGTCTCTTAAAAAAGAAGTCTATAATAAAGATGGCTTCCTAGGAAGTGGATTTCAAAGAGTTTATGACACACATATGTAGTTTTTTGCTTCCCTTCCCTGGTTTTATTGCAGTTGTACTACAGGAAAAATTATAGAGAGAAAAGAAGTGCTTCCTAAATTTTACTGGCCATTTGCTTCATTTTTATAGATTCTATTTCTCTCCATATTATTTTCTCAATGAAACTATCACTTTTTCATTTACATAGCACTGAATCTACAATTAAGAAGTCAATTAAAAAATTTGCTATTCAGGAAATGTAGAATGGATGTGTATCAGAAGATTGTGTTAATCTCAGAAATACCAAAGTGGGCCTTGAGTTATGACTCAAAGAAAGCCATCCAGGAAATAATGGGGAAGCAGCGATGGTCCCGGGGAAGCAGGGATGGTCCCAGGGATGCAGACTGTCAGAACAAAGCCTCAGACTAAAATATTGTTCAGCTGCTATCATAGAATGAATGACCTGTTTGGAATTTTGAAGCTGCTAACTTTGGGAAGAACTCACAATCCTAGATTTGGAAGCAATTTCTGAGTAAACTAGGACAAGTGCTTTATTTGCTGGCCAACTACCACACACCACAGAAAACTCAAGTAGAAACCAAAAGGAATGAGCAAAAAGGGTGGGGGTGAGTTGAGAATGAGAAGGAAGACTTTGAGTTCAAACAGCCTCACTATGTAAAGAGCAGGTGGAAACCATGAAAAATAGTAAGAACACAGGGACTATTATACACAATATTAGAGCAAATGTTGGGAGCTATTAGAGAACTGAATATCTCAAAGGTCTTTTCTGATGCTTGCTAAGGCCCACAGGAAATTTTGCCTTTGTTTTTTTTTTTTTTTTTTTTTTGGTGATGCTTGAGGTGTCCAATCACTGACAACAGAGTGAAGCAGCCAGAAATTTGAAGGGAAGCCCTGGTCCACCAGGCCAAGGATTAGACATTGTTCAGTAATCTATTATTACTTATTTTCTTTATTGGTCATATATCTGAGTGGAATCCTACACTTAAATAGAGAATGTGAGATAAAAAACCTAATATGGACATTTCCCATGAGAGGAAAGATGACACAGAATGTTCTTTCCACTCTGTATTCTGAGCCCCCTTTGTAAATGGGAGTATAACTCAATGTCATGTAAAATCTGATTCCTGAATTTTGCCTAAGGAATTTACCATTGCCATCTGGGGTAAATATGATTCATCAGTTTTCTATAAGATGTCTCTTTAAGATATACAAAGCAATTACATGAAAAAAAAAAAAAAGTTCTGACCTGTACCCAAATGTGGCTTCATTAAATTGAACCATTTATCTAGAAGAAAAACTGACCTAAATAACTGTACCATGTTTTAATTCACCTTCCAAAAGCTCTTCTCTCCACTAAATACTATTAGTCCCTCTGCAAAGCCTTACTATGTCCAACAGGGTTTTTTTTTGTCTGTTCGTTTTTGTTTGTTTGTTTGTTTGTTTTAATGAAACAATTGTTTTCTTTTGGTCTTATGTTCTGAAATTTCTCCAGAGTAAAAACTGAGCAATGATGAATTATGGAAAAATCACTTTTCCTTCCAAAATATTCACATCTGGTCTTTGTTTAAATAACTCTGTCATTTTTGCTAACAGAAGTCAAAAACCAATGATGAAAATAGGCATCAAGTTTGGTATCACTTCAGTTCCTAAAGCCTTGCCATTTTCACATGGGCTTCCCCACGAGGCAAAAACCACCCAAATACCAGAGGAATCACTATCAGCCCATATTGCTTCCTGAAGTGATCATTCAATGAAATAGTAAATCAGTTTCATTCCTGATTGTTTCTTGTTGTCTTCCTTTTATCTGCTTTCAGCCTGCGTGAGAAATTTATTTTTGACAGTTTGTTTTTATGTGAGGAGTTAGTCATGTTGGATTGTAAAATACTGAAATCTTTTCTCATATAGTTACGGAGCACTTAATCTTCCATCGAAACATGGGCTAAACCTTTATGGATTTCCTGTTAAATATTTTCCATTGTGGTACCATTGCTGAGTGCTACCAACGTGTGATGAAAGCAGATGATGCAAACTGCCACGTATGCAGCACCTTCATATACAAAGGAACCCAGGTTTAGATCTGTATTTGTGAAGGAGAAAACCAGTCATAGCAGAACTTCCTTGATTGTTCCTAACTTTACTCAGTTAAGACAGTCTTCGTGTTCCCCTCAGCTTGACTAAACTTTAGACAGGCTTCTTCTAAACTCTAGATTCTGACTTCCCTTTCCTTAGAGCACTTACCTTAGAAAACTTGTCAATTCTTTCTCTGCCCCCTTAAGATGTAAAACGTTTAAAATCACCTTGCCAGTCTTATAAGCCAGGAAGGTCTTTCTCAAGGATTGGAAGGCATCTCTCTGAAATGCAAACACCAAGGAGGACAGTACCCCTACCCTCCAATTTCATCGAGAATGCAGGAAACCAACTTGGTGGGTATTTTGTTCTGGTTGTAAAATTACCTTCTAGTCCATAAAGACTGCTTTTCTTTTGGTTAAAGCTGATTAACAAACACAGATGGCCTAAGGACTCCCACCTATACCCCAAGTCTTAAAAAAACTTTCCCACTTTGTTGAGCTCAGACTCAGTTCTGGTGTTTCCTATTGCAATGGTCTCAAACGAAGTCTTCCTTGCAGGTTCAACTGTGTCCAGTGCAGTTTTCTCTTTGACAGGTGTTAATGGATGTGCTATTCCATATAGCGTGCTATATGGAACAGCATGTTAATGGATGTGCTATTCCATATGTCAGGAGACTGGCCTGGAAAACCCTGAGTATAGCATCAGCATCAGTATACTGAAGGCCAGTCTCCTGACATATTTTTAAGTGTAAAAAAATAAGACATCAAAAACAGGTTTAAGGCTATTATGAGATGTCAGAACTAATGTAAAATCAAACTGGCTGCTAACAGAACTATTAAAATGTTCACGAAGAAGACCAGGACCAAATAATAATAATAATAATAGTGATAATAATAATAATAATAATAATGATTTACTTTCTTCTTGTATCTTTCTACAAATAACTCAAAACAGTTTGGAATTAATACAATAATAAAATATAGATAAACAATAGAATATGAGAATAATACAAATGCACTTCCCAGAAGAGAAAATATGGGTGCTTGTGATCAAGTTTCATATTTGGTTCTGAAGTTCCCGACAGCCAGGGAAAGAAGGAAAAATAATCAATTCCTCAAGGCAATTTTTAAAAATATCTTTCAAAAGTGTTTTCATGTAGAATTTCACATGGAGAATAGTCAGCAATGTAATAGAGTTTTCATGTTAATGTAAACATACATTTGTGTTTACTGCAATGCTATGACATATTTCTTGTGACTATTTCTTATATTGATCACTCACAGAGGCCAACAGCTTAACCCTGCGGATACAGAGAAAGAACAGAGAAGGTGGTTCTAGAAGGAGTGCAATGGAGTCAGGGTATGTCAGGCTCTGCTTTTGAGACTGGAGTTGAAAATCAAGTTTAAAGTGCTTTAAAGATGATCGTTTCCTTATTTTGTGTCTTAGAAACAAGTAATCCAGTGGCGGAGTTGGTTTTCAATTGTGAATTTAAAAGACCTAAAAATGGTCAGAGTTGGACGAAGGTCCACCCACCTTTGTCCAGAAGTAGACTGTGGAGGCATCATACCTGTTGTGCACAATTCCGGGAGGCACACTGACATAGACGACTATGTGATTTGAGCCTCTGGCATTGTGTAATTACAGCTGTGTCAGGATGTGGGGAACAATGCCCGTGAGGCTGCTTCAGATGACCTCTAACTCTGAGGCCACAAGAACACATGGAATAGATATTTTTTACCAGTAAAATTTTCATGACAGGTGGTAGTAGTCACCAGCCACAGTCTAGAAAGAGTTTAATCATGATTCCAAAGTGAACCAGTTCTGGGAAACATGAGATGGGATGTTCTCCTCAAGCAAGACAGATGCTGTAGAATTCGTTGATAGTGTTTTTTTCCTCTCAGCTATCATTTTAACTGTGAGCATTCTCCTGACACTTTATTTCTCTGTTCACTACTTTAATAATAATGATGATGATGATAATAGCAGTAGCAATATTTGTGCTTGTTATACACCACACATTGTTCTAAAATATTCAGATATTTAACTCATTTAAATATTATAAGACCTCAATAACCAAAGTATTCTCATTTCCCCCACTTTACAGAGAAAACTGAGGCTCAGTGTGGTTAAGTAACAGGTCCAATGCCATGCAGCAAATCCATGATGAAGCCAGGATTTAGACTCTGATATTCTGACTTCGAAGCCCATCTTTGGACAGAGACAGATAGTGCTCATCATATATTATAAGGGCTTCCTTGTAATCCCCAGACTATTTTGCTGGGAAAATGAAAGTGAGGTCAAGTGACCTTCTTAGCAATTAACTAACAGTTTAAAGGACATGGATCACTTCCAGGCTGAGGGAGTTAAGATCTGATGTGTCTCCTCCATTCTTATCTTCCTCTGCTATAGAGAGTTGGAAGCAACCTCTGAGAAGAAAGTGTCATAAGATAAAGGAAAGCTAGATCCCATAGTCACCAGATGAAGAAAAGTATCCACCAACCTACAGAAGACTTTGCATTAAGTGAGAACTAAACTCAAGATTTCAATTTGGAAGTCATTTGTTATTTCATATAGTCTTTTCTACTTTTACTAATACAGTGCTCTTAACACTACCCTAAGGGTCCTCATTCACAGTCCTATAGCCATTCCCTAACTGATTATATTCACAATCTTGATCCTAAATGTCATCTACTTGCTAATGATTTCCAACATTAATCTCCAAATTTGAGATTCCCAAATCTAGCTACCATTTGGAGGAGACAGATTTAATATTTTGAAAGCTCATTTCCATAATAAAAACTCTCAGTAAATCAGGAATAGAGGGAAACTTCCTCAACTTGATAAAGAATACCTACAAAAGTATACAACTAACATCATAATTCATGATAAGCAAACTAGAAGTCTTCCCACTAAGATCAAGGACAAGTCAAGGATGTTCCACCTCACCATTCCTTTTCAACATCATACTGGAAGTCCTAGATAATGCAATAAGATAAGAGAAGGAAATAAAAGGTATATATATTGGGAAGGAAGAAATAAAATTGATTTATTCATAGTTGACATAATCATCTATGTAGAAAATCTGAAAGAATTAACAAAAAAAAAAAACCTCCTGGAACTCTTAAGTGAATATGACAAGTTTGCAGTTTACAAGGTTAATATACATGAGTCGATTGCTATCCTATACACCAGCAATGAACAAATGGAACTTGACACTGAAAGCCTAGTATCATTTATATGAGCACACCCAAAATGGAATATTGAGATATAAATCTAGCAAAATATGTACAAAATCTATACAAGGAGAACCACAAAACTCTAATGAATAAAATCAAAGAAGAACTAAGTAAGTGGAGAGATATTCCATGTTCATGGATAGGAAGACTCAATATTTTCATGATGTCAGTTCTTCACAACTTGATCTATAGATTCAATGCAATCCCAATCAAAATCCTGGAAAGTTTTCTTTGTGATATTGACAAACTTATTCTAAAGTTTATATGGAGAGGCAAAATACCCAGAATAGCCAGCATAGTATTGGAGAAGAACAAAGAGGACTGATACTACCAGACCTCAAGACTTAACGATGAGCTACAATGATCAAGACAATGTGGTATTGGTGAAAGAAGAAACAAAGAGATCATTGGAAAAGAATAGAGAGTCCAGGAATAGACCCCATAAATATACTCAACAGAGAGGCTGAAAAAAAAATGAACGGTTGGCATAGAATTCTACAGTCAGAACAAATTTTTAAGAATGAGGGTGAAATTTTTAAAAAAGATATTTTCAGACAAACAAAAACAAGCTATCCTCACTAAAGAAGTCCTAAAGAATATGGAGGTAATATATCTCAGTTAAAAAGAAAGGTGAAGATGCAAGAACAAATAATGAATAAAAATAAAGGTAACTATGCCAATAAATAGAAAGCAAACATTGACTGAGGTGATTTTCCTCAACATTTAGAAACATGACTGCAGAAAGGATGGTAGGGGAGGGGGGTAGATTTTAGGACATTTATGTTTGCTACTTAGCTTTACCCCTAAAAAAAAAGTAAATTTTGTGATAAGAGGTATTTTTACAACTTGTAGCAAGGTACCCACTGAAGTTAGGCTCCTACCTTCCCACAGACTGGGAGATAAGGGCACTGTCTTCCTTGATGGTCACATTTCAAAGGAACGGCTCTCAGGTCCTTGAGAAAGACTTTCCTAGGTTGTAAAACTGGCAAGAGTTATTTATCTATTTATTTATTTATTTACTTACTTACCTTTTTTTTTTTTTTTTTTTTTAATGGAGGTACCGGGGATTGAACCTGGGGACCTTGTGCATATTAAGCATGTGTTCTACCACTGAGTTATAATCCCACCTCACAAGAGGCTTTTTAAAAAGATTTGTATCTTAAAGGGATATGAAGAAGATGTACAAAATTATAATTTTCTAAATGAATGTTCCAAGGAAAGGGAGGCTGGGGCCTGGAAACAAGAAGCTTTTCTAAAGTTTGTACAAGCTGGGGGACACATTAAGTCCTTCTGAGTCAGCAGGTTTTTAGGAACTGAATTGTGTCCCTCCGAGTTCATATGTTGAATCCCTAACTCCCAATATAAGTGCATTTGGAGACAGGGCCTTTAAGGAGGTCATTAAGGTTAAATGAGGCCATAGGGGTGAGGCCCTAATCCAACTAGAACTGGTGTCTTTTTAAGAAGAGATCCCAGAGGTCAAGCACAAAGAAAAGGCCATGTGAGGACACAGTGGGAAGTCAGCAGGAAGAGAGAATCCACCAGGCACCAAGTCTGATGACATCTGAATTTTGGACTTTCAGCTTCCAGACCCATGAGAAAATAAATATATGTTGTTAAGCCACACAACATGTGGTATTTCTTATAGAAACCTGAGAGGACTAATATAGCAGGTATGAATGAATGAATGAATGAATGAATACTATCTCCCATTATTAGGAATCCATCTTAAGACAATTTTTTAATTAAGAAATCAGAATTAAGTTGGCTAATTTGGCATCCTTCTGGCACTTTGATATAATTTTGGTGATTCTATCAGTATAGCTTATAGCAGTGAATTTAATTAAGAAATGGTGCTAGTTTCTTATAATTTAATATTGTAAATTAAATATGGCAAATCTGGGGAGATGATTGGTGAAAATACAAGGGTTATAAATCAGAAGGCTCAGAAGTTTGTGTTGAAGCTTAGTCATTTGGATAAATGTGCTAAGAGCCATGACTATCAGAACAATAAGATTTACTATCTAATTTCTAAAAGAGAACTCTGAAGGAAAGAGCAGCTTACAGATAAATACTTTTGATCTGATGGAACGTAGCTTTTAAATCCATCCTTACTTCAGTTCTTTGTTTTAAATCTTAACATGTTTCATTTATGCTGCCACTTAATATGCTTTAATCATAATCTTTTTCCATATCATTCAGAGTCTCCTCTAAAATTTTGATTGCTAATTCATACTCCTGAACTTTTAGTTTAACCATAAGATTTCTGATATTCTAAATTATCAAATAAAAAGACAATTTATAATTGCTTTCTAATCATTTGCCCTATTCTACTTATCCAGCTAACAGCCTTCAAAATCCCTACATGTGAACCTAATGTATTATTTTTATTTTATTAACTCACTCAACCAATATTGTTTTGGCCACCTACCAGGTACTACACCAGTTGCCAGGACAGGGGTGTTGAATCTGACATATGCTCTGCTCTCTTTGAGTTTAACATTTAGTAGGAGGTCTGCATGTAAACTAAAAATTACAAGGTGAAGAGGTAGCCAATTCAACCCAAGTGAAGAGGGGATGTGTTTTAGATAGGAAGATGTACCAGCTAGTCATTAAAAGATGAGAAGGTGTTTTCCACATGCCAGATGCATTAAGACTGAATCAGCAAGAACAGCCTGAGTTGACAAAATTGAAAACAATTTTTCAAAAAATGTTTAACCTAATTTGAACAACTGAGACACATAACACATTAGTTTGTAGAGTTTGTAAAGCAAGACATTGTAGTTTCTATTTCCTAGAATCCTTATCAGAAACATTTTCATGTCTGTCTAAATACATCAACACTAGGGAAATGGTTCCAACAGCATCCACATGTTTTCATCTAGAATATTTACTTTACCTTTCAATTGATTTGTGAATCAAGACCTAGAGAAACAATTTTAAATAATGTCAGAAAGGAAATTGATGTATCTATAACCTGGGGATTTTAATCCTGAAACTATTTATGAACTGCAAAATAACTTAAATGTTAATATTTCTTTCCCTAATTATAAACACAAAAGTTTTGAAATACATAAAAGTTTTGAAAATACATAAAAATATGAAGACCAGCTGTTAATTACTGTTAATACTAAGTACATGTAATGAACATAACAGATAGTTTCTATTTTCACTTAAATGATAGTTTTGTTTTTTAAAGGACAAGGTCAAATTGCCCAACAGGAATATTTTACCAAGTTGTATTCCCCCAGTAGTATATATTTGTTAATTTTTTTAAAGAAAGACTTGGCAAATTTGGTAAGAAAAAAATGACATCTCATTATTTGAATTTGCATTTCTTTGATTTGCATTTGCATTTCAGATAATATATTCAATTCCATTTTCATCTAGTTCTTTGATTTCACTTTTACATTTAAACATTTAATTTATTTTGGTATGGAATACAAAGTAGACACACATCTCCATCATTTTTCAACCAAGTAGTTAACCAACTGTTAGAGTATCATTGCTGAATAGTCTTTCATCTTCCAAGTAATTGAAATATTACTTTTATCATATTGAATATACCTCGGATTTTTTTGTCACACGACTTTCTACTCATTTCCAGGGATTTTATATTCTCGTTCTGTATCACATCATTACTTCAACCATTAAATTTAATAACACATTCACGTCTGGTGGTTCAAATGACAACATATATTCAGATACTAGACTTTAAATGTTTTGTAGAGTGGTGACACTCACCTTAGATATGTGATCAATACTGACCAAACATCTATAAGACCATACTGAAGAGTGAACATAAGGCAGATAACCAAAAAAGGCAAATTACAAAAAAAATTGTCTTAGTTACTTGGTTATTTCAAAGGCAAGCATCATAGAAGTCTAAATTATGTTGACTATACTGTGTCTTCATAATCTTTTGCAAGTACAGCAGCTGATATGCAGATACAAAATTGTGGAAAGGTCATAACTGGAGTGATATATGTGTTGAAAACATCAGAATATGAATTTCCAATTATTTTTTTGCTCATTCAACTCAATATTTCCATTATTTAAATGACTGATAGAGCCACTGAAATTAAGTGGAAAGGGAATGTACTACCAATTTAAGAAAAAATTTAAGCAAAGGACTTTAAGTAAAACTTTCAACCATTAGATATTTACCATCAGTGACTTTTTAAAGCATATTAAATCAACCTCATTAATTCTTTGGGTTCAGAGTCTATTAATATTAATACCTTAGCAGCAAGTCAAAGTTGCTTGATCTTTTCTAATAAAATTGATTTTCAAAACAGTTGCAAAAGATGCTGTTTAACTGGTAAAAATGATACTACGCATAAGGGACACTTGCCAAGAAGTAGCTTCATTTCAGTATATCCAATTACTCAATTCCATGTTAATGCATTAATTGTAAGCAATTAAGAAATGCCATAAATTGGACATTCAAAATGGTAGCCTATCATACTGCAGTGTCTTAACGATGTCACTGAATTTGCAGGTCTTGCACTAGAAAATCATGCTAATATTTGGATAACAAACCAATGAACTAAGCATGAAGCTCTAATTTCATCTTGGAACATTTTTTCATCTCATTTAGAGCTGCTAAGTAAGTAACTTAAATTTTAAATATATTGAATTTTCTAAGCAACTCATTAGATATGAATTTATGAGATTATCATTTCTAAAATATAGTGTTTCCTTTCTTATCTTAGTGTGATCTCCACTTAGATGATCTCCACAAGTATTTCCCAAAAGTTTACTAGAGAATCATCTATAGACAGAATCATCTGTGAACAGAATGATCCATCATCCAAGGTTTCAAAGGTCTTTGCCTAAAAATAACCAAAGGTCAAGATGCTCTGCTCTAAGAAGGAATATAAATATAATAATAGTAGCTTCCTTTTTCTTTCCTTTTTTTGATTAGATAGTTGCAGGGATTCATCCCATTTTCAGGAAGGTAAACATCTCCTTTATTAAAGTTTTCTCTAGTAGAAACCAGTAATAAAAGGGGATAATCTCTCCCTCACATACTGTGTCTTTCCTTGGGTAGTATATTTTTCACATCATTCTTTTGGTGTTATTAAAGAATATTGTCCTCATAGCATAGCCGACTTTCAAACCTTTAATATAATATATTTCTCCAATTTTATTTTAGAAATGAGACTTTTTTCTGAAATGAAAAACACAATAAATTTTTAAAAATTTAATAGCTTCAGTTTCTATCCCCTGCAATCCAAATTATGCGAATTGTGTATTTAAGTAGAAAGAGCTCCCTATGCAATGTGCAACCTTGTTACATAGGGGCAAATTTGGCAGACTTTTTAGACAAATTTCTAGGGGGAAAAATTAAAATCATGCTAGATACTATCTATCCAACTAAAAAACTGAACTGAATTTTTAAGGGAAAAAATGATGCAAAATAAATTCATTCTAAAAAATAAAAATCAATTTCTTTGTTCAACACAACAAGGTTTTAAAAAAAAATTAGTAGGTAAAAACCCAACCCAGGTTTTCAGTTTTCAGAAAGTGAACAAAAATGTAGCTATCGATATACCAGGAAAGGATCTAGGCAAGCTCTGGGGATCCAGTTAGTTTAGTACCTCCAACTAGGCTTTCCCAATGGGAAGACCTATTAAAACAACAGGCGACATGTTTCTGTAAAAACAAATGTACATGGGTATGTGTGTGTCTATATCAGCACATACAGGACCAGATGAGGCCCTGCTCTTGTTGACTGTGATGGTCTGAAGTTGAAATATAGAAACCCTGATTGTCAAATCCTGTCAGTTACCTTTTCATTGGCCTGTTTCACCTTCAAGACTGAAAGAAAATGAAAGCTAACTCACTGCTTTCTCTAAAAACACCATTACTGGAATGATCGTAAAATAGAACAATCAAGCTCAACCATTAAAGTTGATCAATACGCATGTTTTCATTGATTCTCAGTGGGAGTGAAATGCAATTCACTTAAAAATGGCAAATATTTGCAAAAGTTAAAGAGAAATAGAAAAGACATCGTTTATTAAGTGCGATCTTACAACTACATGTCAAATTCGAAGAAAATAGTTACAGGGCAGAATTGCTCCTCTGTCCTGACTTTAACCTGTTGCCTAAAAATTACTTTGTGGTGAAAGATCATTCGATTTCTCATGCTCGAGTCCCTGCAGAAAAATAAATTATTCTTTTGAAAGTCCCTATTGTATTCTGTTAGGTCCATCAGTTGCAATTCTAAAAAAAAAAACAACCAAAGTTCTATTCAAGGAGAGAACTAGGTTTATAACATGTTGGTTGCTCAACTGTCCTTATTTTCAATACAAAGGGGAACAGTTTATGTGAGATTTCGATCAGGAGAAGAAAAGAGAGCACTGAGGTGACTGCCTGTACCTTTCTACAGGGTCAAGAACCAAGAAGGGCAGCACAAGAACATGCAGGAATCACTTGCTGGAAATAAAATCTTGATACAGAAATAAAGGACCTGATTATATTCACTACTTAGAGCATGCCTTTCCTTCCTTACAAATAATCACAATCAAGAAATTTAGTATTTCAGTGTGTTTCATGATTAGAAATAAATTCCACTGTGTGTGTGTGCACTGTGTTACATTTAGCCCTACGAATTTTTTCCCAATTCAAAGACAAAGTAGACATTCAGAAGGTTTTCCTTTGTTTAATTGGGCTGTAAATCAGAAAACACTCAAAGCGCTGTGGAAAGTATGTAATCCAAGACCCAGACCATTAGAATTGCCATACATCTTAGCCAGCATTCTCTACAGAGTGGAGCCTGATGCAAGGATTAAAGTGCAGATGCTTGATTTGAGAAGTGCAAAAGAAGGCAGTTAGCAGTGGTAAAAAGGAAAGTGGGACAAGAAAGGCTATAAAACAACGTGAAGTGAGGCTTCACGTACTGCCCAGGGCTTCTCCACAAGCTGCATGATCAGCACGTCCAGCTACTTCGAACATGAGTCTTCTCTGGACCAGATGCAAAGACAAGCGGTGTTTTGAAATAGCTCATACAAGGTAGGGAGGTGAAGGAATTTATCTGCCTGCTCCTTCCTGACTTGTTTCCCAGTGGTCATCTTTTGGGGAGTTAACTCCCAAGCACTCTGGACTGACTTATCTGGTAGCCCCTTTAGCAGCTGCTCAGACTGCCAGCGTCTACCCTGTAGCATGGTGTCTCACCAGGTCCTGAAGCGATAAGAGGAGGCAGAAACTCTGGGCATGTGTCTGATCAGTTTGGCAGGCCATCCTGCTTGTTCAGTGTGGCCGCATAGAAGGGTCTAGCCCTCCCAGAATAAAAGATTAACCAAAAGACTGACTCTGCCATCTTGGGGGACAGTACTGAGTGGACTTTACCTTCTTTCCAGAAAGGAAGTACTGAGGTGGAAGACCAGCTAAAGTTTCAGGAAGGGACAGTGCCTAGGAAATCTGAGGAGAAGTATAATGTGTTTATGTCTGATGAATAAAGTTATAGATGGAATAGAATACAGAAGTTAAAAAAAAAAGTTCAAGGAAACTTGCCCAATTAGAGGAAATCCCTCTGTGGCAACAGGATGGGTTTCTTAGACTGACTAGATACCAGGTTGTACCAGGTCACCCCAATTCTCAGGTAGTTTCTATTTGGTATCACACAGTTAAAAGCTGCCTCACAGTTCATGACAGATTGTCACAGTAATGAAAAATAAGTCAAAGCTAATAGCACCTGCATTTCAGACGATAAAAGATGTTGTGAGATTCACGTACCATTGACTCCACATCAGACTGAAGGCAAACAGGGTAATGGTTGATGTATCCAGAGTCCTTTCCCCCATGATGCTGAGTCAATGATGGACATCAACACTGGCGCTAGGAACAAGTACGTCCGCAAAACTTACCTGTCATGGTTAATTTTAAACAAGACAGAAACATCAGTGAGATCTGAGAGTAAAGTCAGAAAAGAAAACAAATAATTTCCCAAAACATAAGTTCCTTTTCCAGTTGCCCAAGGAGGGAAACTTAAAAGTCGTGTTTTCTGTGGGGACATGTTCCTGGGGTAGGTTTCTGCCCAATGCCTCTAACACTGAAAAAAAGAAAAGGGTATTTTTCAGTGGCAAATATCCCTCTAATAGAGTCATACTGACCGAGTGGAGGATATTATTCTGTCAGTCCCATGTAGTTGTGACAGGGGGTTGGGAGACGACTTGTCGGTCTCTTTAGGTTCACAATTGTCATGAAAGAAGAATTCTAGGTCAAAGCATGGCCCTCAGAGCTGCAGTCCTAATTTAAAATGCTGACCCTTGGGGCCCATCAGAGTTTTACTGACTCATTTATGTGGAGTGGGGACTAGAAATCTTCATATTTAATAAAAAAACCAAGGTGATTCTGAAACAGATTATTAAACACTGACAAAATCATCTTTAAGGAAAGAAATATCTACTTAGTGCCCATAAATGCTTTTGAAAATTGGAAGAATCACCTGATACCTCAGGGTTCTTTTCTAATAGTAAAGGTGCTAAGGCTTCAAGCCAAGATTTCCATTACAGACCAAAGGCAACAGGAGTACTCCTGTGCTGTTAATTAACAACCAAGACCTATGATCCCCTCCACCAATGAAAGGTTCTTAAGTAGCTCTGACTTGATCTCCCGGTACTAATAACTTAATTGGAAACATAAAAGACCATGCTAATGGAACATTAGGACAAGTCTTGTTCAAGCACTGTTCACTAAGTAGAGCTGCTAATTTGCTCAGTGTTGCCTAATATTAACTGTAGCTCTCATTTGGACATCCACCCAGTTTATGTAGCTATCAACAGATGTTTACAATATCCAAAGAGTCTTTTAACTCAGATCTTTACTGTTGTAAGAGTCTCTGACGAAGAGAAGATTTTGTGCATGAAGCAGGACACTAACATTTGTACTTTATATTACTACATATTAAATGGAAGTTCGGCAGAAATAAAATCATATAATAGGTATTGCATTCCAAAGGAGGCTCTAGACCATATGCAGAATTCAGAATGGAGGTTTCTGGAAACTGTTCGCATGTCCTTTAACTATAAACTCCCTTGAAGGATTTAAACAGATCAAGAGCTACATACTCCAAGAGAATCTGGGTGGGAAGATTTCTCTGGGGAGAACTGTGTTGTAAGTCCCACCCATCACTCCCAAGTGAGAATCTAATGAGTGATTTCAAGACCACTTGGAGAGCTTTATATGTGTCACATACAGTTTGGGATACAACGGGCAAGTTTCCGACTCACATGTAAGAAATCTAAAGGGTGAGAGAGAAGGTAGTTTGCTGTTTTGATAATGGAGCAAAAGAGTTGGTGCTGGCTTATAAATTTAGATTCAGAGTAAATAATGCATAAATGTTTTCCATGGAACAGATGTGAGGGACACATAGGAAAACTAGTGTCAGGGCATCTTAAGTCTCACCCAAGAAAACCACATAGTAGTTGACCATAATAGAGAATTCAAAGGTATCGAGAAATGTTAAGTGGCTGAGAAAGCAGTGAGCAACTATCCAAAACAGAGATTCATTCGGCAGGGTCAAAAGAACTACAGGTAAGATGTCTCTGTAATTGGGGTGGGGGAGGGTTTCTAAAGTACCCTTAAGGAGGAGCCCATTTTAATCTCCTAATTACAGCATAGACCAGCTAATGATACTATCAATCAGTTTAGACTCTCCTATCTTCCTTCTTCTCTTCCCTTCCTACACCCTGACTACAAAGTGATCAGAAGTGCAGTTAGCCAGATCAAGCAAAGGGGATGAAGATGAAAAATGAAAGTGCCAGGGAGGCAACTGATCACATCTTCCAATCGTAGGATTCCAGCCTGGCTCAAGTTAGGAATGGGTAGAAATCTCAAATTTAAGTTTAGAATTGTGATTAGTGCATGGGAATGGCCATTTTAATTATTGACTAGAAACTATGTCTGAACTTAAGGCAACCATGACTAGAAGAACCACAGATCTTGCCCTTATTTTCAGCAGAGGCAGGAGAAGAATCAGCCTTATAGAACAGATTTAAAGAAATAGCAAAAGACAAAAATAGTTTACTAATTACATCTCAGGAGTCATTTTAGTTCAGTTGTAATGGTTCATTTTACTCAATGCTTAATTCATTAAATCTGCATAGCTAAAAAGCACAACTTGGAAAATCCATTTTTGTGGATGTTTAATTATTGACTATTAGGCTGATTGATTAAATTCCTTTAACCAATTTAAACTGCAATTAGCAATTTAGTGTGACTGATTCTTCAATGATTCCATAACTGTTCAATATCAGAACCAATGTTTACACCTTTCCAGGGATTAAAAAATTTTTTTTCCAGATCTAAAAGAAAAATAATGCTAACTTAGAATGCTAGAATCTAGGTTTTCAGCTGGTAATTTACATTTGTGGTGTGGATATTGGTTTTATGGTCCAAGATAAAGCAAACTTCTGTCTCTGTGATAGATTTATTGTCTTCTTATATCAAATTTTCACTCATTACATCCTGAGATCCATGTATCCCTGTTTTTAATATAAATTTTAATTTTTGAAGACTTACCTTTCCCAGTTTCTCATAGCTGGGAGTCCTTAATGCCACTGCCTTGACACTATGATACATTGACCTGGTTTGTTTCAAGTATTAAAATATACATATTCCTTATTAGTATTTTATTAAAATTCATAAGGATTTATTTATAATGAGTAGACACTTCATCTCCTAGGAGATGAGGGATTGAATCTTTGTGCTTTTCCTCTCAGAACATTTGGATCATTTATAATTTTAGAATATCCTGTCTTGTTAACGGTCATTGTGTATGCCTGCATGCCATCGTTGTAATCAACTTTAATAACCTGGTAGGTCATTATTATATAAGACTATTAATTCTGATACAGCCTTTAGTATTTAGTATGTCTTCCTTTTCTGGTCATTTCTATACCAAGTAAAAGGTCTACCTTATTGTGCAGAAATCCTGCATCATACTGGTTCATTCATATATCTTAATTCCTTTTTCTTTTTTACACAAACAAATATATGTGATGAACGTATGCTAAACAAAGAGACTAAAACGTCATGTCAACACTCTTCTACTTGTTTAAATCAATAAAGATGCAAAGATCTGGTTGGAACCATTCTTTTGTTATATTACAAGCACCTCTTTTCACACTGTATTTTCTGAGTATTACTGTGAAACCATGGCTTTTTGCAGGCTTAAGTTGTTCCAGTTTAACCATTAGCACTATTACTTCTGTTCGTATTTGCTGGCTGTCTTGCCATTGAAGCTCCATCCGGATGTTGCAGGAAGCAGCTTTGATTTCTGGTTAACAACAGTTTGTTTTGACTCCGTCCCATTTTGTCTTTGCACCAGACTTAGAGGCATCTACCCTCCAGGGATCAAAATTTGTGTGCTAGGGGTGCACATGAGGGTTGATAATAAATTAGAGCAGTGGCCCTGCTGTTAGGCCATTTATAAAAATGATAGAGCTGGGAAATAAGTCTTTTAAGGACATGAATTCACACTGATTTTCCAATGTAACATATTACTGAACCCAGCCTTCCTTGTAGACGTGCTTTTACGCTTGTAATAAATATGTAATAAGGTGGAGAAATGCATTACCTTCACAGCTGGTAGCAGAATTCCTCCTCAGGAGAGATCAATCTCTCTTGGGGAAAATGTTTTATTTTTTTAGAGTAGAAGGTGATCTCTCCCGTCCCAATTTTTCCTATCAAGGTCTAAAAGGTGGACTTCAAAGTTTCAGTGAAGAATTTAGCTATCTAAGGGCTGCCAGAAAGAAGGAATTTGAGTACAGAAGATAAAAGAAAAGGACAAAAGTGAGGCTATATTGCCTCTCATGATGATGCATTTATCAAATAAACAAACAAAACAGCAAATTCTTGGAGTGCTGGTGAGCGCACGTAGGAATGTGTGCAGGGGCTGTCCATGAAAAATAAAGAAGGGGCTGAGTATCACGTCCAATCGAGGAGCTGTAGGACAGGTACCCTAGGCAAGGGTGAAGAAACCCAAAGACTCGGAGAGAGCTGCGAATATAAGTTCCCTGTAAATTTGTCAAAATTTGGAAGATCCCCTGAGACTTCAACAGAGTAGAATCAGTGAGGTTAACACCGATTTCATTTAGATCTAAGAAGTAGGAAAGTCCTCTGTCTTAAAAAGAGGACACAAACAACTTCTTAGAAAAGAGCTGCCAGATTTGGCAAAGAAAAACACAGAACATCAAGGCAAATTTGAATTTCATATACATATTTTTTAAAAATTTGTGTAAATATGTCCCCTATGTATTTGGGACATATTTATACTATCTGGAAATCCCACAAGAAGAATTGAACCCATATCAAGAAATGGAATATAAATTGTAAACAGTTTACCAAATATGATTTTTAGATATATCAAAAACTACAAATATACCCAGCATAATTATGGTTATCATCTGTGTCCTCCCTTATCAATATAAATATATAAAACCCTTAGCTGTAATAAATAGAAAAAGCTCCACTCCATTCATTTTTGTGTTTATTTCTGTGCTGACCATCCTGATTTTGCATTGTTTCTTCATCCCTTGCTTTCCGCGTGCCCCAAGCCACTATGTAACAATCATGGTTTTTTTAAACCTAGTGTCCAAAATTCTCACACTATCTGTGTGTGATTGCTAAAGAGTCAAGTAGAAAGTCTTTATAAACCATTTCTTCAGTTCCAATTAACTCTATTCTCCAATGCACAAGACATATCTTGAGCTCAAACACTGGGAGACATCCATATAAGCTTTGCAAAATAATGGCTACGATGTCACCCAAAAATGGTCCTTCTCATCTCTCTGCACCTAATCTAGCTCATCAGAGCCTTTTCAGCCTTAAGTTGCCTTGCAATGCTGCTTTGAGAAAGGTGGAAAAAATCTTTTTTGGTAGAAATAAAGCAGCATCCAGACTGAGGAAAATGTCTACCTCCTTCTGCAGGAATCCTGTGATGTACTGGGAGACATGGAACCTTAACTGAAGTTACTCAGCACTTTTTTCCTCTTCCCTGATTTCACACTAGGTGCATTCATTCTTTTTGCACCCCTAGTGCCCTGCCTCCTCAAGCATTTGTCCATCCTGGTGCATGCAGTGGTGTGAGGGAAATTCTCAGCTTAGTTTAGTCATATGGTGGATCAGAGACAGCGAATTAAGAATTCATCAGGGATACCTATTTCTAGTGAAAGATGCATATCTAGGGATTTATCACAGTAAGAAACTGGTGGGTTATGCAAAATCCTTTCCACAGGAAACATAGGGAAAGAAAGGTAATAAAACTTTACAAAAGTGATTCTGTGGCAGCGAAATGCATTTATGAAAAGCTAAAACAAAATGGCATTCTCAAAATCCTGCTGAGAGAAGAGTTGACTGAACTACACCCAACTGTGATAAGAACTCAAAACGACCCCAAGCCTTCCAAGGGAAGAAACGAAGAAAGGGGCATAAACTCTCTTGATTTTGCTTAGCTTGTCAAGAGGTGGGAGACACTCCTCAAGCCTCTCTCTCCTCATCTGTACAGAAAGGGGACTGGGCTGCATCAGGGACGCTCCAGCTGTGCTCCAGCAGGCCTGGCGCTTCTGGAGTGACACAGAGATGGGGGAGGTGGGGCTGGGCGTCCTATTCAAGAGCCAGAACAGCTCTAATTCTTTTATATACTGTAATTCACAGAAATTTCCATTGAAATAAAGGTTTAGTGTTTGTGTTAGTTTCCTAGGACTGCCGTAACAAATTGCCACAAACTTGGTGGCTTAAAAAGCAGAAATCTATTCTCTCATGGTTAAAGAGCTCAGAAGTTATATACTTCAATTTAAAACAACAGAATTAAATAAATAAGTAAATAAATTTTAAAAAGAGGTCAGAAGTCCAAAATCAAGGTGTCAGTAGGGATGGACTACCTCCAGAGGCTTTAGCCTCTTTTAGCATCTTGGCTCTCGGCATTTTATGGCTCTCATTCCAATCCCTGCCTCAGACTTCACATGTCCTTCTCCTCCTCCTATGTCTTCTTTCTCTTCTCTTATGAATTTAGGGCCCATCCTAATCCAGGATGCTCTCACCTGGAGATTTTTAAGTTAATTACATCTGCCATGATGGTTTTGCCAAATAAGAGTCTATTCACATGTTCTGAGTAGACATATCTTTAGGGAGGCCACCATTCAACCACTATAGTATCAAGGAGAATTTAATCTAACCAATATTGTAAAGGTTCTTTTTAATGTATTTTTTCAAACTACAGACTAACACATGTTTGTTGCAATAAATAAAGCCTACAAAGATGTATAAAGAAAAAGCTAATTGTCTCCTCCCCTTTCTGCTTCCCTCCAATTTCACCTCTTTTCAACATTCCTCTCCAACTCATTCAGTTATATTGCCCCTACTCACAATCTATCTGGCAACCCATGTTAACAACCCTGTGTTTGTACTTCCATGATTTACTTCAGGCTCAGGTAATTACACATATACACACACATCTGCATTAATAAGGGGTTTGGAATTGATTATAAAATTTGTATCACATTATACACACTCTGTATCTTACTTTCCTCATTAAAAATGCCTTGAGTACACTGCTCTAAATTAACTGCTATAGTTCTGATTTTTATTATTTTTAATAGATGCATAGTAGCATAATATTCCACAATGTGGACAAACCAATATTTATTTCAAGCCTTCCTCTATTATGGGCATTTATTATATATTCAACTTTCTACATTTTTACCCATTTGAAGAATTCTGTAGTGCATAATCCTTATACATACAATTTTATAAGCTGGAGATTTTATTGCTATATGTAACTATATGATAACTTCTATTACTATAAATTCCCAGCAGTAGGACTATGGATTGAGGATGCATGTATTTTTCATTTGAATAAACGTTATCAGATTACTTTCCCAAAAGACTGCCTAATTCCATTTGTATACAATACGTGGAAGTACTGGTTTCCTCATATTGCAACCAGCAATAACTATAATCATTCTTTCCACATCTGCCATTCTGATGGATGTAAATAACACTAATTTGTATTTACTTTGCATTTCTCTGACTCCCAGTGATTTTGAGCATCTTCTCAAATGTCCACTGGCCCTTTGGATTTTCTCTTCTATGAAATGTTTATCTTTATTCTTTGTTCCTTCATCTATTAGGCTGATTATTCATCCTTTACTCACTGAATTAATATACTACGGACTTTGTCACGTATTAAACTCTCATATACACTGAAATCATTTTAACAAATTTTTATTCTTTGTTTACCTAGTTTCCTAGTTTCAGCACAATGCCACATTGATCTTTATTACAATGACTATTGTATTTCTAATAATGATAAGGTAGGTAGTTTATTCCAGATCTTTTTAAAATGTATTTTTCACTAATATTCTCAGGCATTTATTATTTTATATTTAAGATTATTTTATTAAATCCTTTCTCAAATAAAATCCTCTGGAGCCTAACTAAAATTACACTGAATTCATATTTTAATTTTAATAGAACTAACATTTTTATTATATCTTACCACCCAAGAATATTGTGTCATTTCCATTTTTTAAAAATATTATTTTGTATAATTCAAAGAGAATTTATAGATTTATTTTGGTAACATTCTATGCCATTCTTGGTAAATGTATCTCAAAACATTTTATGCTTTTATTATTGTAATTGGTTTTCCCTAATCTTTATTTTTAGGTTTGTTAACTGATAGAAAATCATTAATTTATTATATTTCATCTTCTATTTATTCATCTACAAAATTATTCTATTCATACCATTCTTGTGCTAGAATTCTTGGCATTTTTAAAATATAATCATTCATCAATAAAAAGGAAATGATTTAATCTCATCTTTTCCAGGATTTTACCAAATGAACCACGTGATGGCATTTGTTATAACTTCCAAAAATGTAAAGTATTAGCAGCAATAATGAGCATTTCTATCTAGTCCCTGATTTTAATTGAAATGATTTCAAGGTTTTGAAAGTAAACTCACTCTATTCATATTTTACTTACTTACTCTTTTGAAATTTTAACTAATATGTTTTCAGCTTTTCTTAAAATGATGAGGCTTTTTTCCAACTTCGGTTTGCTGATTAGACAAATCATAAATGAGATTGTTCCGATATTGAAACACCTTTGCATTTCTGGATAAATTCTAGTTGGTCTAAATAAATCTTCTGATACAAAACCAGATTTTACTTGAAATTTTGTTAATGTTAGTGTATCTATATCCGTATCAATTTTGAAACGCCTTTACCAAATTTGGGTATCAAAGTTGTGCTGGCTGGCTCCAACGATATGCAGAAATTTCTGTCTTTTTCTATTGTGTAAATTAAGTAACATGAGAAATATCTGTTCTTTTAAGACTACTTAGAACTAGTCTGGTCATGATGCTTCTTTTCAGTGTGATAAAATATACTTAACATAAAATTTATCATTTTAACCACTTTTAAATGTACAATTCTGTGGCACTAAGTACACTGACAATGTTGTGCAACCACCACCACTATCCATTTCAAACAACTTGTCAATATCGCAAACAGAAACTCTGTACCCATTAAGCAATAACTCCACATTTCACACTTTCTCCAGCTCTTGGTTATTTCTATTTTACTTTGTCTCTATGAATTTGCCTATTATTCGTACCTCATATTAGTGGAATCATACAATGTTTATCTTCTATGTCTGGCTTATTTAACTTACCATAATGTTTTCAAAGCTCATCTATGTTGAAGCATGAAGCAAAACTTCATTCCTTTTTTCAAGCTGAGTAATAGTCCATTGTATGTATATACCACATTTAGTTTGATCTGTTGCTGGACATGGGTTGTTTTCACTGTTTGACAATTATGAATAATGCTGCTATGAACATTGGTACAAAACTATCTGTTTGAGTCTCTGCTTTTAGTTCTTGGGGGTATATACCTAAGAATAAGGTTGCTGAATCATTTGGTTTATGTTTAATTAATTGAGGACCTGTCATTCGTTTCCTCAGTGCCTGCATCATTTTACATTTCCACCAGGAATGTTCAAGGGTTCCCAATGCCTCTTTTAATGGTATAACTTTAGTCACCTTTCTCAATTCTTCAGTCATAATAGTTTTATTCTAATTATGTACTCCCTTATTAATGTTGGTAATGTTTACTTTGTTAGGAAATCAAGAATTTTCTTTGGAGTTTCAAATATCGTTCATCAAATATCTTTTATTTCCTTTCACTTTACAACTTATCAAAGGAATTTAAGGCTATATAGTTTCTCCCTGAGTTTTTGCAGTTCTGTGGGTTTTGATATTCATAATTTTCTACTGTTTTTTGGATAGTTTGTAATTTGAGTTTTCATGTGGTCTTTGATCCGTAGGCTACCCAGGATTGCATCCTTAATTTCCAAGTAAGTTGGCAGTTGGGGGAAAGGGAATCACCTTTTCATTATCTCTTATTTTATTTTAATATGGTTGAAGAAAGTAGTCTGTAAAAATCTTGCTTTTAAAATTTTGTCAAAATTTGCTTGGTGGTCAATTATACAATCTATTTTTGTGAAGTCTCCATGGATATAGAAAAAATGTTTACGTTTTTCTATACAAGGGATTGTGTTTCTGAATTTTTTTTGTCTTGCTCTCTCTATATAACAAAATGTGTTGATATCATTATTCAATTCCCCTATAATCTCATTTTTATATAATTCTAAAAATGAATATTAAGGTCTCCCATTATAATTGTAGTTTTGTAATTTATCCTTGTACATCTAATAGATACTCCTTTTATATTTAGCTTTTATGTGGTCTTTGGCTGCTTTTGCTGGTTGGTGCTTCAGAGTCTATAAATTGTTCATTTTATCCTTGATTACTGCAAAGTAATCTCTCTGTCTTGAGTAGTGATTTTAACTTTACAAACCTCTTCTACTATTAACATAGTTCGTATTAGTGCCACACCTGTTTTCTTTTTCTCTTTGTTTTTTATTTTTGCAATTCCCTTGTATCTCTTTACTCATCACTTTATTATAATCTTTTCCCCAGGTCCTGTGTGTGACCTCAGTTCTCAGGAGTTCCACCCAGAGGGGAGAAGCTCCCAACCAGCACTCTATCAGAATTATACCTTCACCTTATTTTCAGCCCCACAGCAAGCATGTCTTCCTCTTGCTCTAACGGGTGATAAGCTTTAGAAAGTAGGTGACTGAGTGAGAACTGTCTCTCCTTTAAGCCACGGTATTTCCAGAATCCTTTCACCCTCCATTGCTTTACCACTTGATTATTTATCTTATTCCTCTGTACTCGTAAATTATCTTACCTAAACAGAGGGAAGGAAAACCTTTACAGAGAATTAGGAGAACTGGCTTTTTAATAACACTCTGCCAATAGTTATGTGACCTTAAGCAAGTCAATTAATGTCTCTAGAACTCCATTCTTAGTTGTAAAATGTCCACATATGGCCTCTAGGGTACTTTCCAGCTGTACAATTCAGACCCTCCCATTAGAGAGGAAAACTCAAGAAGGCAGGAGAAAGATATGGAGGTAGCACAGGTCAAGTACAAAGGGCAAGTGCAAACTTTGAGGGCTAAGGACAAAGACAATCTTTTTGTCTTAATTATATGCCAAAATATTATGTGTGAGAGGCTGCTATGTAGCATCAGTAACTTTTAAAATTATGACTGTGATTTGGACTATTTGTTTTAAAGTTAATTCTATGGTTCATTTAGATTTCTATTAATGTAAATTGAATATCTTAAAATTACATATTGGTCTCCATAATTTTCTAATTCAGTCTGTAAGTGATGACCAATCATGCATTTGAGATGTACCTATGTCTGAGAGAGAGAATTAGTTTGTGTCTGTTTTCATTTCAAGTAATGGTACACATCTTATCAACCACTGCAGCAAAAATCAGAAACAAATTCCATTGTGTAATAATCCTCCCCCCAAAGTTTAACAGGGAGAGCAGGTCAAATTGTGCAGTGTAAATTTTCACGTCCACTCACAAGAATTGCAACATTTCTCTTCTTTATCAGAAGGAAGGAGAGTGTGGCAGGAATAACCCCATGGATTTCTGTTAAATCTTAACACTTGACTGACTGACTCAGGGCCTGTCTACAGTCCAACAGTGAGAATTCTGGAAAACAAGTGAATTCTAATGCTTCACTCTACGTCGTTTCTTAAGTAGTCTGACTGTTCAAAGACTCAAAAGTCAAAGCTAAGATTCTGTTCCTTCTGGAACATCTGTAGACCAGACTCATGCTTCCATTCTAAAGACTTTGTGATTTAAGAGTATTCAAATCAGTAGGCTTTACTGAGTGCCTATTATGAGCATTGTTTTACTTTGAGCACATGATATAACAGAGTAGGAAAATATTAAAGCATGGAAGATTTGATTCTTATCCTTGAGGAACTTACAGCCAGATTCAGGAAATATTTAAAAGGATGCTGTACACAATAACAAGAAAATAGAAATAAAATAAGCAAATTAAAATCATCAAAACGTCATTGTGATAGGTTGAATAATGGCTCCCCCAAAATACCCACGCCATAATTCCTGAAATCTTTGACTTTGTTACCTTTCATAGTAAAAGAAACTTTGTAGATGTGATTGATAATTTTGAGTTGGGAGATCACCCTGAATTATATGGGTAGGTGCAGTATAATCACAAGGTTCTTATAAGAGGGAGAGAAGGTCAAACACAGTAGTAGCAGATGTGAGGATGGAAACAAGAGTTTGGAATGATGCAAAGAAAGAGCCACAAGCAGATGTCCTCTACAAGAAAAAGGCAAAGAAATGATTTTTTTCTCAGAGTCTCCAGAAAAATCAGCCATGCCACTACCTTGACTTTAGTCCATCAAGCTTGATTATGGCTTCTAACCTCCAGAGTGTACAAGAAAAAAATGTGTAATACCCTCATCTTGTATTACTCCTTTAATCATTATAAAATGTCCTTCTTCATCTTTCTTTATGGCCTTTGTTTTAAAGTCTATGAAAAAAATGTGTATTGTCTCAGCCATTAAGTTTGTGGTAATGTTACAGCAGCAATAAAAAACTAATACAGCTATGGTATGATTTGAAAAGATAAAGGTAGAAGGTGATATTGAATTAAATGAAAGTATAATAGAAATGAATTACTGATGATGATGATGATGATGATGATGATGATGATGATGATAACATTTTATGTTAGCTGGGAATCTCTTCTCCTAGTCTTTGTTTCCATGAAGAAGACTTTTATCTAACATACCCCTTCTCACTTCTGACCTTTCACTCACTCAGGCTCTGGTAATATAGAATGATGTCTCTGGTTAATTTTGAAAGAATATCTGGGCATGCTCAGTTCAGTTCTGCCATTCTTCAGGACAAAGAGCTTCCTGTAGGGACAAGCATGTTCTGCTCTTCTTCCTCTTTCCATGGGAAGCCAAGCCCAGGAGGTACTGCCACAACAGGTGGGGTGAGTCTCCCTAATGCTGGGGTATATTTAGCAGGCCAATTTGTCTTTCAAACTAAACTGCATTCTCCAACCTTTCTCTATCATTAATAAGGTGATATTCTATTTCTTTACTTTTTCTAAGATTCCCATTTGTTCAGAACCTGAGTAGGAAATGAGAGGTGAAATTGGGGGGGGGGGGGCGTCTCAAATTCTCCACTGCTAATATTTATCAGGTGCATACCACATGCCAGGCACTGAGGAGAGCATTTTGCATATATGATCTCATTCCATACCCACAAAGACTTTATGAGGCAAGTACTGATATCACCTGCATTTTATAGCTAATAAAGCCAAGGCACAGAAAGGTTAAGTCACTCGCTTAAGGTCTCACAACTTGGAATTGACAATATTGGGATTCATCTCCAGGACTTTCTCACTTCAAAGCCTAGGCTTCTGAATGCTCTGCATATTGCCCTTCTTCCTGGAGGACGTGAAGCTGGAACTGAATATTTAATGATAATTCCTGAAGAAAGCTCTGTCTTCTCGGCATCAATCTTGGTTTGACTTCTTACTAAGAAAGTTGCTAGACATAAAGCTCAAATAAAAGAAACAGACACCATAGATCAAAGTAGGTTTGCTCTCTAAACTCATTTAAGTGATATTCATTGTCTGGGTCACTATCACTTGCTTTCATATGAACACAGCCTAGACTTGATTACAAAAACAAAACTGCTTTGAAAAGATTTCACCGTTTAAAATACAGCCACCCAGAGAGCCTTTTATTTTTCATGGCATGGAACAATCCCCACTCAATCAGAAGCTGCCTAAAGGGTAATCTCAAACCCTGCTGCCTACAGCTGAAAATTAAGATATCAGACTTTCATCTCATTTGACCAGTTTTATTTCACTTTTGATTCTACCTCCTTCCCCTTCTCTTCTCCTGTAGGCAGCAGACCATATATTTCTTACTTCATAGAGGATTTAATAGGTAGTCGCAATTCTATAGCTGGACATCCCACAAAGCAATATTCTCCATGATAAATTTCAGCCATTTTTGACCCTCAGCCTTCCTCTGAGAGCCATATCAACCATATTGATAAGACCTCATATTACCATCTCAAGAGTATAACAAGGTTAAGACGATTGCTGTCTCAGCAAGATGCTGAGCTTTTGATTCATGCTTTTATAACAACAAGGCTGGATTACTACAATTTGTTGTTGGCACCCCTCCCAGAATGCTCACTGCTTTGACTTGACTTTGTAGAGGATTCAGCAGTCAGAGTGTTCAACAAGTACAGAAAAGCCTGCACGTACCCTATCAGTACCACAAACAGTGTCCTGAAATATAGAATTGGTCTGAAAAATTGCAGGTGCAGGCCCTTGCTTTTAACCCTGGGAAACACGATGAACTTTCTCCTTCCAGAAACAAGGCTTTCTATATAACCTTGGTGTAGAACTGACTGTGGCTTGAAGGTCTGAACTACTTTGTAAGAAAATCACCCTTCACTTGACTTGAGGCTCTGATCAGAAATCTGGAGACAATCTCTCTTCTCAACAGCCAATTCCCACTTGCTAGCACACTCAGCTGTATCTTAACAGAAGACACTTCCATTTAAGAGTAATATAAAAAATATAATACTACTTTATGTCTACATTAACACCTTAAAGAAACTCAAGTCACACAATGTATGTAAGACTCACTGAGAAGTATTTCTTACTTACACTTGTAATTTCTGGATGAAGTCTTCCATCTACTAGACCACTACTTAACAAAGCATGCCCCTAAGATCCTCTACCTCGAGATCACCTAGAGTGTTCATTAAAAACACAAATTTCGGGTTTTACTCCTAGAATCTTAATCTCTAAGGTTGAGGCTAAGAATCAGCACTTTTTAAACAAGGTTCTCAGATGATCATAATACACACTAAAATCTGAGTACTAGATACTATAAGCCCTGGGAGAGAACATTCACAAGTCTCATTCAGAGCCCAGCACGCCGCCTGGCACTGGCAGCTAGTCACCGTTTCTGTGTATGATGTCTGAATGAATGAAGAGTTGATGAACCCATATGAGGATTCACAAAGGCCAAAGCACTGTCTCTCTTTGCTCTTGTGATCTGGGCAGCACTTCTGACAGGTGTATAGAAGCCACAGGTAGAGTTGGGAGCAAAAACAACTAAAAAGCAGAACACTCACCCAGTTAAATTTAAGTTTCAAATAACAACAAGTAATTTTCAACTTAAGTATGTCTCATGTAATATTTGGCAATTCTAGCCCCAGACTGTAGAGCCCCAGACTGAGCCAGCATCATCTCTTGGCTGGTGTCCACTCCTAACCCCAAAGGGAACACACAAATACCTTGATTCAGAAGATCTGAAGCCAAAATGCCTTCCTGTACGTCTCCAGGAGAGCTGTCAGCTTTACCCTTGGGGAGCAAGATGAGATGTTTCTCCCAGTCTCACTGCCACTGCCTGGACAAGGCCTCATCCAAGGCAGGGGCTCTTGGTTCTCGGATCCTCAGATAGCTCACCTATTAAAAAAGAGGTGAAACTGTTCCTTCATACAGGTTGCTATGGTGATAAAGTGCAGCAACATGTGTAAGTCTTAACAATGGTATTTATTTCCTTACCTTCATTCTCTTCAGAGCTAATCACTTTCACTTTCAACATTAACATGGTACCGTCAGCATTATCAACTCACATACACACATGTGCACACACGCCCAGATAAGTGGGCATGTGCTCTCCCTTACACACACACACACACACACACACACACATGACCATGCACACACATTTTTTTGTTCTATTTATGCTCCAGGGAGGAGACTGGCATAATATAGCATGGGGGTTAAGAAAGAAAGAACTCTGAATCCAAGCATTCAAATTCCATCTCTGTCATTTATGTTTTCTGTGTGACTTTGGCTATTTATCCAAACTCTTCATGTGTGAGTTTTTTCATTCACAAAATGGGAATAAAGCCTGATTTACAAGCTGGTTTTAAAGATTAAGTACATCCATGCAAACAACCACTTAGAACAGTGTCTTTATATGTGAGCATCAAAAAGTATTAGCCATTAGGTATTGTTACTTTCATTATTATCATCATCTGCATCCAGCCCTGATATGATCTTGGCACTCAATGACTTCACAGGGTCAAGAATTACTTTGCCAAGTAATCCCTCTAATTTACGACTGGAAAGACCCCCCCCAAATGCCCGTATTTTCTTCTCATTAGGCATTAGGAAAATAGTTAAGCTATACCAAGTAAATTGATTTCCATCTTCTGGCAACTTCTAAAGCAGACTTGCCATTGAGACCCTTTTTTAGTTAATCTAAATAACCATAAATAGAGGAACAGCTTAGAGTTCTTGTGATGCCACATTTACTTTGATAACTAGTTGTTTGGTTGAAAAAGCTTGTCCTTTGAAATCATCAAAGAGCAAAATATGTAACCCAGTATATTTTACATGTCTCATCTAAACATAGAAGGTCAAAATGTGTCCATACTTAGGAAAATTGTGACTCTCACTGTCATTACTAATTTAAAATTTTGTAAGAAATATATCTGACTCTACCTCATTGCCCAACAATATCTCACCTAATGCTTTTATCCAACAAATAATTTAACACTACACACATAAAGTGTTAGCATGATGGGCATTTATATATTGATCCATCTATTCAATAGGTATTCATTGACTGACTCTCTATGTGCGAGGTGCTCTGCTATAACAATGAACAAAACAAATAACCCTGCTCTCATGAAGCATATATTCTATGAAGAGAAAAGGGGGAAAAAAAGGAAAATATATAGCATGTCATTTGGTGATAAATTCTGTGAAAAAAATAAAGCAAGGATGGGGCTAGGAAGTACAGTGAGCGCTGTACTTTTACTTAGAGTTCTCCAGGATGACCTCACTGATATCTGCACAGAAACCCACGAGGGGTGATGGAATGAGCCTTACAGACTCCTAGGCCGAAGGGGCAGCAATGCAAAGACTTTGAGGCAGAACAGCACCTGATGAGCTTGGTTAAGACAAACAGATCAGTGTGGCTGAAGTGGAGAGAACACAGGAGGGAGTAGTGAACGGTGTCAGAGAGGAGCAAGACGACAAAGGGCATTGTAAGCAATTCTGTGGACTTTTGCATTTACTCAACTGAAATGGGACACCACCAGAGGGTTTTGAGCAGGGCAGTAACAGGATCTAGCTTATCTTTTAGAAGATCCATTCTGGTTGTCGTGCGGAGAAAGACAGCAATGGGGAAGGCATAATAAAAGTGAAGAGACCTATTAGGGGTAATTGCAATTATCCAGGTGAGAAATGATGGTAGTTTAGACTAGGATGATAGCAATGAAGGTGGTGAGAACTGTCTGGATTCTGGATTCTGGATATATCCTAAACGTACAAAAGAACATGGTTTATGACTTCTAAAAATCCAGGCATGCTCATTAGAGGAATCACCCAAACAAATGGAAGTGTATTAGAACATTCTTTAAAATATTTCAAATTGAATCAACAGTGATGCCCAAAGGTATGGAGTTGAGAAGCTGCGCCTAGGGTGATGTGAAGAGAGATTAGATAGATAGCAAATGATAGGGAGAAACAGGGTTTTTGAGGGAGTGAAATGAAGAGTATTTTAGGGAAAGTGTTGAATTTATTGTTAAATACATCATCCACCTTGCCTTCTCTCAAATTAAGCCTGAAAAATACTGCATATCTTTAAGTACCTTGTGAGAACAAAATATTAGGTGTACTACCTCAAGTTGTATTTAAAAAAGTAAAATGGTGCCTTTTCCCTTAGCAAAGGTGAAATTCTTTCTAGAGTGGAGTGCCCAGTTGTGGATCAGTTCTGTAAGTCAGCAGACCAGGTGTGCTTCCTGAGAAACCCCATAGGTGAACAATCACCGTTCTCCTTCACGCTTGCTGCAGCCCCTTAAATGTCCAAGAAATCTGAACCATCTATGAATTTAGCTTTATCTGGTAACACCTTGACTCAAACATAATAGTTTTCCCAAGAACCAAAGGAAAACACACCTGTATAGGAATGGATATAGAAGTGAAAGGCAAAGAGGTCAGAAAAAAACAAAGCAGCCATGAAAAGACATGTAGCCAGAGAGCGAAGAGTAGATTCAGGGACTTTTAAACTGCTTCAGACTAGACTTCCTGTGGGTCACAAATCATAACAGGTTCAGAGAAACATATGGATACTTAAAGGCTTGGAAATGGAGTTTTAAAATATTGTAAGAAAACTGAAAATATTTAACCCGAAGAAAAGGTAACAAGTATTTGACAGGAATTGGCTTTTTAAATAAACATACCAAAATCTGGATTCACTAGTACTAACACCACATCCGCTGAGAACCCGTCAGACAAAAGTTGCAACCCAAGTAAAGCCGGCCTCACCTTTCCTGAGTTTCACTGAGTTGAACGCTGTGTGACCCAGAGTGATGATTCCAAAAGTCTGTGCGGGCAATATGAATAATTATGGGCACATTCATGCAATCATTACGAACTATTATTCACAAATAACAGAAATTTCACATGGTACCCTCATGGTAGCCATCCTATTGACTTCTGATACAGAACTACTCTCTAAAGCTAATCTGTTTGGTGGTGGAGGGGTGGGTTCTATGAACCTGTCTGGAAGGAAATTCACTGACAACCAACCAAAACTCTTATGAGAAAATTACCTTCAAAAGTGGAAAAAATTCTGGCTAAAAACAGATGTTAAAAGCAATCAGCACAAATGATCAAAAAATACTGATTTGTCTTCAATGACTATTTATACGAAAATGGATGTAGGAGTGTCCTACAGGGAAGTCCACGCCTGCCAGGGGACCTGCCATGGAAGTAGACAGAGTTTCTCTATAAAAGTTCACTTGTGACAAAGTATGCGACAGCTCTTGAAAATGTGTGTGATTAATTATATTTTGCCAGTTTCTTAAACGTCTACTAAGTATACTGCTATTAGTACGCTCACAGTGCCCTTATTCTTTGGTGTAATAAATCTTAATTCTATTGATACATTTCTATTCTTCACACTATTTTAAATATACTTATGAGCAATGGTGTTATGAATTCACTTGATTTATATATAACAGGGTTAATTAATTCAATTTCAGTCACAAGGTAAGAACATGAAATGAAAGCATTAAAAATCACTACAATGATAATAACTGCATTTATTGAATCCTTAGATGTGTGACACATTTTACATATATTATTCTTAACCTCATGGCAACCTTGCTGATATGTATTGTATAGTTTTTCATAGAAGAAGTCTCATTCACATAGATTTAATTTCTTGAAGGAAAGACAGCCAGGAAGTAATAATGCTGATATTTGAAACCATATCAATTTGAATTAAAAACTACTGGGCTTTCTACTATACCACCTCATGGTTTTAGTAGCATTTATTTAGTTTACTTGTTAAATTTGTGCTTAAATCATTTTTGTTTAGTTGATGACGTAAGAATATTGAAGACTGAAAATTTAGTTTGTTTTATTGCTATTTGGATTTACTTTTGCAAAATCAATGTGTATGGGCAGCATTTTAAAATGATACTTTATCTAGAACCTTTACTTCTATGGCATTTCACTACAAATACCATTTTTAAAATGTATAAGGGCTGCATAAGTTGTGAATTCTGTTCTACAAAATAAATGAACGTAGGGTTCATTTTGAAGTGAGACTTGAAAGAATGAGCATTAAGGACATCAGCTCCAACTCAAGACCATGAGCTGCCAGGCTTTTAGAGGAGACTGCCTGGGTAGCCAAAGTAGGAAGATCACTTACACAAGAGAGGTCATAAAGGACAACAGTACTTACTACTCAAGTCTGACGTCCCAGTGTCACCTTTGGACATTCCTAGAGTCAATTTAAGCCCATGAAAATGTCAGAATTAATTTAAAATCCAAAAACACATGTTAATTTCTTGCTGCGAAGACTAAAACGTTTACCAAACCAAACATTTCTCTTTGAGGATTAGGATGCAAATGCCCCTCCCTCTGAAAACCAACAAATAAAGCAAAACAAATACAATAAACTTCAGAGAGGTTAGTTTACTTCTGAATTACTTAGATTAATTGAAGCCATATAGACTGCATGCTGAGGGCAATTTTTGGCCAAAACCCTAGGGTTATCTACCAGGCTACCATTGTGTTGATTCAGCCTTTCTGCTGTAATGAGTAGAGTGAGAAATTCTGTAAGTGAGCTAAACTGTTTAGGAATCAAAAGTCTTCCTTATGCATCTTACTGCCATTTTGCTGAGACTCTTACCCATATCCTTTGCAGCTGTTCAGGGACATAAATGGACCACTAGGAACAGTGTCAGATACAATGAGAGAGAAGAAGGCAGGAACTGGCTTGTCTCGCTTGTTCCTGAAAGCCCTAGTTTCAGTGGTGATCAGGATGCATAAAGAAGAAAAGTATTTTTTATATTCTTAAACCATTATATTTATATTCAACTTCTTAAGTTGGTTTTTAAACAAAACAAAATACTCAAGAAAAATATGAATGCGGCGACACCTCTCTTGAAATAGAACACTTTCATTTCATGGTTGACTCTTTCCCGTCGCAGTGGAGACAATGAAATGCAAGACAACATTTCCGTCTTTTCCTCTTCTGCACTAAGCACAGAGACATATACATTCAGAATGCGTTATAAATCACATTTGTGAATATTCACCAACCATAAAATCAAAACCTGAAAGGGCTACATCTGATCAGAATATTTTTGCTGCAATTATCTCCTCAGCAGACAGAAAACCTGACTTAAAGTAGCTCCTGAAAAAATATTGGTCCTTATAATTGAGGCATGCCTGTGTAATTTTAGTGTAGATACCCACTTTTCCAGGGTTCACACCATCTCATCAGGATCTGGTTTCTCTGAGTTGAGAAGCATACATGATTTTAAGTCAGACCAGGTTTCTAAGCCTAACTCTACCTTATCACAGACATATTAAGAAGCATAAGTTCTCTGAATTTTAATTTGCTTATTTGAAAGATGAGGATAATAAGAGCCCTTTGAAGTAGGATCAAATGAGAGTATAAAGGAAAATGCTGCTAAAATGCTAAGGTTTCCAAACAAACATTAGCGATAAAAGCATATGATTTTCCTCCTAATAGAGTGTGTTAAAGAAATTCCAGTTCGGGGAGTTAAGAGAGTTCGTGGAGGGAATGAAAGAGGAGAAGTAGGGAGAGGTGTTTAGATGAGTAGTTAAGGAGCATGACAACGCAAGGTGACTGACAGCAAAGGAACACCAGGAATTTGGGGCACAGCATGGCAAGGGACGTGGGCGCATGAGAAAGAGCTATTGTGGGAGAGCTGACTACTTGTCCTTCCCTGTTTGTACAGCTGCATGTCATGAACTATTGAGTGATGCTGTAGTTAACGCGAACATCTCAACGAGCAGCTGCCAAAACTGTCTCTGACACCAAAGGCTCTTTTCTATAGTCTAAGACTTGGATAACAGCTTTCTCTTCAGCCCACAAAGGAAATCAATGGAAGCTATAATAGTTACATACTACATTTTTCTATGAAATAGAAACTATCATCCTGAAACTGGCATCTAGCTGGCAAGGAAAGAAATAAGGTGTTTGCCGGTTTGTATTCCTTCATTCTTTGAGTAAATGGGTATTGAAAACTACATAGATAGTATGTGGTTAGCAGTGAGTATATAGAGATAAATAAAACATTGCCCCTAAGTTCTTGAGACTCAGTCTAGCAGAGGAAATTTACATAAATAAATAATAAAAATATAATCTAAACATTTTTCTAATAGATATTTACATTTATTTCAGTGAAGAATAGAGAAGCAATTGCAGAGTTCAGGGAAGGAGCCCCAGAGGAAAAAATATTTGAGGTGGTCATTCATCAGGAAAGAGTGGGAGTTTATGGAAAACGAGATGGTCATCTAGGAACAGGGAAAGATGTGTGCAAAGTCACATGAACCTGAAAGGGTCCTGGCATGATGCTCAGTGGCACTAAATCATGGGAGCCTTGGGAGACATAGCTGACAAGACAGATTAAGATCAGATCTTATAGGGCACTGTATGTTTGGGTCTTACACTGGAGAGTATAAATGCTTTAAATAAGAAGGGAATATGATCAAATTTATTTTAGAATGCCAGTTCTGAAAGAACTGTAGAATGCAGATTGAAGTTTAGTGGAGACATAGTGCTCAAAAGCAGAGAGAGATACTGAGAATAAGGATGAACTATCTGAGAAATCTATAGGAAATACGTTCTACAGGCTTGGTGCCTGATTGGATTTTAAAAATAGTGGGGAGGTGCTCAGAATGAATACCAGGTTTCTACCTTGGGCAATAGTAATGCTGTCATTAATAAAGTATGGACTTGGAGGAGGAAGAAAATATTTGGAGGTCATTTGAGATGTCTCTGGACTATTCCAGGTGGCAGTAGGAAAAAAAAAAGTCCGGACTCCAGGAAAGAGCCCTAGCTAGAGAAATAGATACTTAAGGATTATCAGTATAGGGTAGAAGTTGAAACTATGCAAATAATACAATGTCCCTGGGAAGACAGCACCCAGTGTAATGAATCTTTTAATCAGTGAAATGGACTGAACAGTAGATATGGGTAAGAAACTGGAAAGGACACCTGTCTTGAAGTCTGGTTGTATCCTCTTCTGAGTGCTCTCAAAGTACCTTGATGTTCTTAGCACCCAGCAAGGTAAATAGTACCTTCTAGTAGAAACTGCTAGGCTGTGAACTCCTCCAGAAAATAAACTATAAATTATTTATCATCTGGTCCTTAAGATCTAGATACTGTCTGGTTCTCAATTAATATTCAATAAATGAAAGAGAGCAAGAATGAAGTTTGGAAAAGTGCTGCTGCTAGAAGGGAAAACTAGAGTAGGAGCAAAAGACATTTTATTTGGAATGGAAAATGAAACACAAGAAGTTACAATCCATGGGGCATGAGTCTACACTGATGTGAATAAAAGACTGAATAAATCAAAAAATGAGAGAGAAAAGACAAATCTTCTTTACAAAAATATTCCAAATAATATGTGTAAATAATCCTTTTCCCTTGAGTATAACTTGAAATTAATTACCTACTTCCAAATAACAGCAAATGGAAAGCGGAAAAACAGTAACTCCATAGCAAAGAAATCCAGCAAGCACTACGTTAACCAAGAAAGAATATCAGACAAACCCCAAATGAGAGACATTCTACAAAATAATTGAGTAGTACTCCTCAAAACTGTCAAGGCCATAAAAAGAAAAAGGACTGAGAAAGATATCTGTGGCATCTCAGAGATCACTAAGGAGACATGATAACTAAACGCAATGCAGTATCCTGAAGAAAAAAAAAGGATGCTGGTGTAAAAATCAGAGAAATCCAAATAAAAACTACAGTTTAGTCAACAGTAATGTATCAGTGTTCATTTCTTAGTTTAGACAAATATCTCATGGTAACTTAAGATGTGAACGTTAGAAGAAACTGAATGAGGGGTTGAACTGGTTTCCTAAGGCTGCCATAACAAATTACTCTTATAAGGACACACTGTTGGATTGAGGATCCACCTATATCCAGGATGATCTCTCAAGATCTTTAACTTAATTATATCTGCAAAGACCATATTTCCAAGTAAGGACCGAATTATAAGTACCAAGGCTAGGACTTGGACACACTGTTGAGACTACTAGTCAACTCATTACAGGGTATGTGGGAAATCTCTATGCAATCTTTGCAACTTTTCTGTAAATATAAAATTATTCTAGAATAAAAGGTTTATTCATAAAAGGGAGGCGACAGTAGTTAAGTGGAATCAGTATAATGGAGGTGAAAACTTACATATTAAAAAAAAAAAAAAGACTTCCTCAGTGACAAAAGGAAAGAAGGGAAGAAGAGGATTGAGAACAGATATTTGTAGGTATTTAGGCAAGATGTTAAGATTGCTCATGGCAGAGGAATCCCATTCACTCTAAATATGAGGTAGGAAGCTTATAAGCAAAACAGGGGGAGAGAGAGAGAGAACAAGTTTGCAGATACATAGTAAGGTCTCTGAGGATGTGCAGTTTTCAGAAGTAGAAAAGAGTGATGCTCAGAGAGACAGAGCACTGAGCAGTCTTGGGATCCAGCTGAAGCCATAAACCATGACTAAGCAGTGGTCTCAGTCCAGCTAGGCAGTGAGGTCCTTTGCTCCAGGAGCCCTCCGCAGCTTAGGCACAGTAGCCAATGAGGAGAGCGGACTGGCTGATCCAAGGAGAGAACTGGCCATTGGGTACAGTGACAGGTGTGCTGGTGAGGAACAAATCAAAATATCTGACCTTGAGACCCAGGCTAGGTGGGAAAAGAAGGGAGTAAGACTGTTAGAATCATTTTCCCAATGTTTTCTTCTAGAAGTTTTACGGTTTCAGGTCTTACATTTAAACCTCTGATCCATTTCGAGTTAATTTTTGTGAACGGTTTAAGGTAGGAATTCAGCTTCATTCTTCCAGATGTGGATATCCAGCTTTCTCAACACCATTCATTGAAGAAACTGCCCTTTACCCATTGTGTGTCTTGGCACCTTTCAAAAATTAGTGGACTGTGTATGTGAGGGATTATGCCTAGGCTGCCCATTCTGTTCTACTGATCTACGTGGGTATTTTTAAGCCAGTACCTTACTATTCTGAGGAACATCTGAAAGTGGTGGAGCAGGTCTTTCAAATTTGTGTGCGCATATGAAGCACCTGGGGATCTTGTGAAATCGCAGACTAGGTTTGGAGAGGGGCTGTGGCATTGTCTAACAAGCACCCAGGTGAGTCCAACGCCACTGCTGTTCCACCAAACTCGTTTTGAGTAGCAAGTGAACCTAGAGATATTGAGGGTGTCAAAATGCAGATAAGAAAGACACAGAAATGAGGGAAGACATAAAACTGGAAATTCAAGGTTCAATTTTCTGAAACAGATCAGTGTCACAGGATGGCAGGGTTCAGGGAGTTGTCCTGGGCATGAATGGCTGAAGTCAAGTGGCAGTGAATTTTATTTGAAGAGTAGCTGGGGAGTCTTCCCTCTAGACATTTAAGTCACATAGAATAAGGACAGTTTGAGTCCAGAGGAAAAGTGACAGCCAAGTATTAAATTCTTTAATGCCTTTGAAAAGGAAAGACCTATGACTACTGAAAAGGTGGTATCACTCAGGGAACCTGAAAGGCTGATAGGTTTCTGCTCAAGTTTTGGAAGTAAAACTCCCTGGAAAATACTGAGACCAGTTTCTGAGACACAGGGATGTGAAAGAAGGAGCAGCTGTAATCAAAGGTTTGGAGGGAAGCTTTTTAAATAAATGTCACTAACAACCCAGATTTACTACAAAATTCCAGTTAAATAAGAAGATGGGAGGCAAAATCAATGAAAAGGGTTAAGGGTATCAGGAAAACAGAGGGTACCGTGTGAAAAGTCTAAAGGGAAGTCAACAGGGAGGGCTGAAGTGAGATGGTGAGAAAGAAAAGAAACCCCATCTTGTGGCCCTTCTGATGATGACTGAGAAAGCCAGGATGAGAAAGACTCGAGAGCTAGAGAGGAGAGCCATAAATTACAGTCAGCATATTCCCGGGACTCAGGAGAAATGTCTAATAAAAAGCTACTTCTCTCCAAACTATACAATTCCTCGTTCTGCACATGTAGGTAAACAAGAAACAGCAAGAGTGCTTCTCTGACAGTCTTTCAGTTCTGAGAAAGATGGTATCTGCTCAGCAGCAACGGATTGAGGACACTACAGGAGTATGATTATCAGATTTACTTTAAATTCTTATGTATGAAAAGGTGGCTTTTTTACCTCCTACTGTTGATTCTCATGGAAATTATGCTTATCATAGGTTTGGCGAAATGTAGCTCGGGGCCCTGCGGTGATTGACAGGAGTGCTAACAGTAGATGCAATCCAGAATGGTGGATTAGAGATGAGACCTTTAAAGCTGTCCTGCATTCTAATTAGCTGACAGTCATGAAAGATGTAAGCTTCAGACATTGACATTGTCACTTCAGGCAAGGACAAAAGTCATCTAATTTATATTAATATGAGAAAAGTTTCAATCTGTCCATTTAGTATGGCAGAGTTTAGGCAAACTTTCATTAGCTTCTTTGGCTGATAAATGAAAAGGCTGCAAAACTATAAAAGCCACATCATTTATGCTATAAATTAACAAAGGCTGAAATAATCTTAGGGTAAATCACCCCTTTTATCAGCAAAAATATCGCCAAACTGGAGCAAACATGAGAATATTTTATTATCATCTTTAAAAATCTTACTCTTGTTCTTTTTAAAACCGTTTACATTATTGTCTGTCCCATAAATTAACATTAGGAGAAAACACTTTACTGAGGAGTTGTGAAATCTGGAGATAAGATGGAAAATATCTGTATCCTTAAAAATACAAATTTGTTTTTAGTGCTTTATTCCCCCTAACTCTTTGGGTTAGTGTGGCATGTTGATAGGTGTAAACTCCATCTACTCCCCTTTAACTTTATTATATTCTTGCCTAGAGAGATTTAAAGACAGAAGATCAAGCCTTAGATTTAATTATCAAGATAATTCTTACAGTCTGTTTTCTTTTTAAATTGCAGTGCTTTTGCCCTGTTTATGGGTTAGAATATACTGTTACAAGACTTCTACAGAATTACGGATACATTTACATTCTGTAGAAAGAACTTCACTGATGGGTCTGGGAAAAAGGCAAATCAACAATCGCTACCTTCTAAAAAGGACTAAGTCACAACTTGTCTGCCAGCCAACAGTGTGTCCAGAGCTTGCACTTGTTACTTAACAGATGTTAACATTTACCACATCCGAGAAAGTGTGCTAAGTATTTTTTTACAAAATATAAAACAAGATTCTTATTCTTAGGGAGTCTACAACCTAACTAGAGAACACGACACATAGGGATTATAAAGATGATTAATCATCAAAGCAGTATATGATTAAATGAGCGACACTAATATCATTTCCTTCACTAAACATTCAGACTAGGTTTTCTTAAAATAGCTCATCTCTAGAATCATTACTAAATACTTTTCCCTTTAGAAAATCCAAATTCATTGTAGAGTAGGTTCTTGAGGCTTACCACTGTCTTGTCAATGTCTTAGTCTTGAGTCTTTCTTTCAGTCTCTGGTACGTAGTAGGGACACAACAAATGATTGAATAAACGGAAAAGTGAGTAAATCAAAGAATGTTGAGAGAAAATGCAAACTATGTAATATTTCTCAGACATTTCTTCTGTATCTGAAAACATGAGACAATTTGGTTTAAATATACATCAAATTAAACCCAAGTTTTCATCACTATTTTTTTTAAAACAAAACCAGATGTTAAGCCCAAGTGAATTACTTTGGCAAATTTCCTTCAGAAGCAGTACCATTCTCTCCATCTATTATTTGTTTTATCCGAATAGATATCCATAGAGTGATGTTAGAATGATTTTCTCATGTCATCTGGGATGTATGCCCTCCTCACTTTTATCATTTATTATCTAATTTTTTACAGTAACTATTTTCAAGAAACCTGAAGCACACTTGTGTCCCATGTCAACTGATGAGTGACATTAGTACCCAGTATTTCCCTCCTCTAGGCCAAACTTGCTCTTTAATCTCCCCTCATTCTTGAAGGATATTGCTCTCTTCCTTGACAACCTCCTTCAAATAACAATGCCATGTTCTGAGTCAATCTTCACTATAAAGATTCGTTTCTCTTAGTGTTATTTCTGCCAATTTAGGATTATCTTTAAAATTTTTTTTCATTTGAATATGGCGTTTATAGTTTTGAAATTGTGGAGTAATAGTAATAAATTATGGGAAAAAAGCAATGGTCCAATTTATTAATATTTTTTATTGCTGCTTTTCTCCCATCCACTTGTTCTCAGTTGAAAGCCTGGCTAACAATGCCATCTCCTTCTAGGCTTGCCAAAAGGCAGCTACAAAAGTAAATTCTAAGGAATAACTGAAAAAAAATTATAACAAAAGGCATAATAAATATTAATAAACCTGAAAAATATTCAACCAACAGCCCATTATTATTCTTCACATCAAAAGAAAACACAGGAACTAAGCCTCAGAAGAGAAAATGAGGGGGAAAAAATAGATAATACAACAGAACTTGGAAATGAGATGAAACATCAGAAGGCTGGACGGGGTCCAAGGAGAAAAGTGAAAATATTTAGAAGGAAGGAGAAGAAATAAGTATGACAAGAGTTATAAAAATGCCATGGTATGAGGCAACTGGTAGTTATACTCACACAGAATTAATATTATCTTATATGTTCTTTACTTTAAAAGAAGAAATTCCTTCTTCTTCAATTAAATACATGAAGTAGTTCTAATGTGAAATAACTTAATAACTAGCCATTCATGCAGTCACTCATCAGAAATAAAACATCCTTAGTGATCAAAGAATACAACTGACTTCTTGAAAATGCCATTCCTTGATGACCCCAACAGATGATACATTCCACAGGGATTTCACACAATTCCAGTTTCTTTCCCACTATAAGTTTCAACTATTTCATATTGTTTATCATTACTTAAGATTTCTGGAAAGACCAAAAAAAAAAAAAAAAAAAGAGTCAATATATACAAAACGTTAGCAGAAAGAATGAGAAAGATACCATATAATTTGTTACTAGTGTACTGTCTGCTTCACCCTGAAAGGTGCACAGCGTAAGCTCTACAAGGCAAAGACTTTATTCTTTAGTTCACTCCTGTATTCTCATTATCTGCTACTGAAAGCAATGCTTGGCACACAGGCATTGAAAGAAAGCAGATTAAAATTGGATGCTTTTACAAAGACATTCATAAAACTAGTTCATTAATTAGGTGTGTCTTCAGGACATTTTCCATACTTTCCATTAATCATTATTCAGTATTTAAGGAACAGTGTAGTCACAAAATAAACAGTAAATCCATACAATGAATATTATATTCAAGTATATTTATATAACATATATTAACACAGAGAAAACAATTTCTCTGAAAATTGAGATTAGTGACAAAAAATAATTTAATAGATGATACATTAGAAATTTAAAAAGCATTTTAAAATGTGATGAATTGGCCAGTTCATATAGAGTTCACAGCTTAAAAACATGGAGAAATGCAGGGAGTTTCCTAACTAGTAAGCAATAGAAAGAATTTTACAGAGTCAAGCCAAAAAAATAACAGTAAGTGAACTGACATTCTGCAAAATAAAAATTTAAAAGACAGCTTTAACAGACAAGGTAAATCTAATACACAGGATTTAATCTGGCATAATTTGAAAGCATTCTTGGCTCTAGGAAACCTGAATAAAAATGAAAGGACTTCGTGAGAACGGAGCGCCAGGTACGCAAAGGAAGTCAGTAAAGCCTCGACATGAGACAATGAGGACATGCAAAGCTCCATCAGGACAAGAGATATTTCAAAAGAAAGAAAAACAACAACAACAACCCCAACAATAACAAACAGAGACTGTGAGATAAAGGCCAAGTTATGGAAGAAGCCTAAGAAGCAAACAAAGAGCAGTGGGTGGTCAGCACCTGTCTGATGAGTGGACGAGTTGAGAGACAAGTAAGTGAGTGAATACATGTATGTTTCAGCTATTTTAAATAACTGTATTTTTAACAACAAAATATGTTTTGCTTTATAGAAATGGTTCTCAAAGTGAGATAGTGTAAGAATTCCAGGAGTCTTAAAACCAATCCAAGCCTTGTGGTTACCAGGGGGGTGGAGGGTGGGAAGGGATAGACTGGGATTTCAAAATTGTAGAATAGACTACACTGTATAGCACAGGGAAATATACACAAAATGTTATGATAACTCACAGAGAAAAAAATGTGACAATGAGTGTGTATATGTCCATGAATAACTGAAAAATTGTGCTGAACACTGGAATTTGACACAACATTGTAAAATGATTATAAATCAATAAAAAATGTTAAAAAAAAAAAAACAATCCACAAGGCTTGGGTGATTTTCTCTGAGATCATTTTATAATATATCCACATTTACAAAGTTTGTCCATGGTAAGGAATACCTTTTTTAAAACATGATGTGAAAATTCTTTACTGTGATGAATAAGGAAGCTAAGGATATATAAAATATTTTAATGCTTCTTTGGTTCATGTAATACACAAACAACTTTGAAAAAATCACAAGGAGAAAATTAAAAAAAAAATTTCATTGAATGTTAAATAAATATCCCCTGAAAGAAATAAAGAAGTAATAGAGAAGGGCTAAGAACCCATCAAGCATGCTAAACACCACAAAACGAATGCATCACCAAACATAAATCATTTATCAATAACTCAGTCTGCCATAGGATAGGCTCAATTAAGAGGCATTTGGGGACCAAAGAAATGCCAGCTGATTGTGAGGAGGAAGAAACTAGGGCAGAAAAGGATAGGTAGTGGATTCAAAGCCACCAACTCAGATATAGTGCCGGCTGCTGAAGATGGCTCTTGGGTGGATGTTCACCATCCCAGTGCTAGGTAGACTCGCAATTGGCTCAGGCAGGCACCGCGGTCTAGGCCAACAAATAGAGGGCTTCAGCGGAAATCCAGAGCACATGCTAGTTGAAGTTGAGTAGATTCCAAGAGCACCTTCAAGTGGTCAAGGGACAGAGAACTGAATGGATTCTTCCTGTCAGAAGGACATGGCAAGGACTCAGGGAAGAACTAGCCAGAGAAACAGAAGCCAAACACCAATTAGAATAATTCCATGGGGTGAAAACTGCAACTCAGTGGACATGCGTACCCCTGGCTTGCAGCAGGCATCCTTGAGTATTTTGATTCTGTCAACAAGATTAAATCCACATTCCAAAGGCTAGTGGGTAGAGACTGTATGTACACATCCAGTAATTATGATGGTCTTAGATGCTGGGAGGCAGTGACTGGAAATGATGATGGGTCAATGAAACGGACTAAGCCTTCACATAGAGAGAATAGAAGTTAACATCTGAAAGGGATGGGCAAGATTGGACACCTAAACTCTCTTCATCCCTGTTCCAAGGTGCTGGGCATTGTTCTTTCAAGCTTCTTAAGAACTTCTGAAAACTCCTGCTACTTTCCTTTCCAGGGGCAAGCATAGATATTTATTTAAGAGTGTGATACACAGAACTTTTCCATCAACTCACAAAATGTGAACCCTTCCCAGAGAGCACAACAGCAAACTCCTATTATCTTTCATTTCCAAGTGCCAGAGGGGAATAGCTTTTAATAAATACTTTTACACTGCACTTCAGTCAAATTGCTATCGTGTGAAAACAGGCCTGAGGAGAATAACACATTGCCAAATTCCCTCCAGCGAGCGCAAAATACTACTGTAGGTTCTGGCACAGAAATAAAATGGAAATCTGATTACTTTGTTTTATTCTAAGTGGAGATAATGTGTGAGCACATTTAAATACATAATTCAAAGCATTTCAGCTATGGCCCTAGATGATGATTTAATGTCAACCTAACACTAACCTTGTAATATGAGAGTTGCATTTAGAGCTGACAACTGAAAAGAAAGTTGATGAAATTATGCTTTATTTTATTTTCTGCAGAGCTAAGCAGACCTGTTTATTCCATTCCTAATGCCAGCTACTACCATAAATTTGAGGAAACTAAACCTACCCAGAGAAGGCCATACACATTAATAAAGCTGAAAGAATTGTCTGCTTACCATATTGGAACAGAGTCAAGGAAGAAACAAAAAATAAATAAAATGTGGACATCATTTTCACGGGTCAAATTATAGGAAGTTATTTAAAGTCCAAATAGATTTCTAACAAATTACCTTTTAATTACATAAAATCCACAATTATATTAGAGATAAGTAAATGGCTACCATTGAAGGAATACAAAATGGTTTTAGGAAAATGCAGTGCAGAAGATAATTTGCAAAAATGGTTAAGAGCGCAGGAGGCCACAAGTAAGATATTAAGTAGAGAATATTAATATTCTTCAATAATATTATAAAAGTGTTCAAATATATTACACCAGGAAGTAGTTGTAATGGTAATACTTTTAAGATGATCATTTTAAAAATTGGGTTTCTTCCATTTAACATACATATTTTACTTACCTCTTTGGCAAGAAGCATAGTCAAAAAGTTGAGACACTGAATGGTTTTAATCCTAACACTAATTTTCAGGCCACAGACATAGCAGATGAAGCATTATTAGGAGGTGCCCAGAATGCTGTGACCATGGTAAGATGAAATGTTTCACAGTGCCCATGTACAGTTCGGGTTACATGGCCATATTCACATCTGAAAAGCAGTCTCCTTTCAAAGGTCAGTTTTTAACTGCTACTTCTGTGACTTAGGGCCTGGAAGACAATCGAATCTCCTCCCACAGTACCAGAAGGAAATAAAAATAGAAATTTTAGGGGCTCCACATAATGCTTTTACTTCCTTACTTGAATGATTTTTTTGCACAGAAATTTTTGTAAAGAAATAAATGAATTAAGAACTAACATAATGAATGATAGCAGAAAAGCAATGCCAATTGTATTAGATGCTTACTAGGATATGAATGACAAGAGTATATTCTCATTTAATGTCAAATTTCTGCTATCTTCTGACCACAAGTAAAATAGAGGCTCACTCTTATAGGAAGTTATCTTTGCCATTACCAACTTCTGAGTGCTAAAACACTTCTTCTGCTGATTACATTAATTCATTTGGCTTAAAATGTAGATTTTTGCTACTTGCCCATGTCAGTTTAATTAATAAATTATAGCCTATCTTGTTTTTTTAAAAAAGGTATTTGAAGCAACTGTCTCCAGCTTTGTCCTCACTGTAGGTGTCTATTTGAATTCACTTAATTCTAACTTGTAATATATAAAAGTGTCTGCCTTAATTGCTACCGTTGCTACTTCTGTTTCTACTATTTGCTACCACTATTTTTCATGTTGCTTCTACCTCTGCCTCTTCATAATTACACAAATCGCACTGAATTGTACAAGAAGTTTGGAAACGCCTGCATCTGCTTGGGAAATTCTAGTATTGAATCTGCTACATGTGGTGCAGAGTGACTGGGTTCTGAGGGCAGGGGACTTCCTGGTGCCCACACGGTGACGCTGCACTAACCTCTTATGCTACTTTGGGTTCTCCTTTCAAGGCCAAGGTCTCTTCTCAGTCCCCCAGGCTGATGGGCAAGTCCTCTAAAGGTCCTTATCAGTCACACTTTATAAATATAGTCATTGTTTTCATTAGTCACTTCTACCCTCCTCCAAAGGGCTCTAGTTCTATCAATAGTGATTCGGTGTCATTTTTCTTGATGGCCACTTTGGCTATGGAGAGAATTTCCACACCAGATACTCTGGACCCACCCTGTGGTCTCTTATGATCCTCAGGTCTCATTAGGGTCCCTTTAGTTTCTCACAATGACCAAGACATTCTGAAATTTGGAGACTAAAAGTGCCTACTATGCAAAAACTGCTATTCACATGCAAACAGCTGCTGTACTGTTCCAGAACTCCTCTCTGTGTTTTCAGCCTGCTCTTCTTTTATAAGGACTAGTTTCTCTGAATGAGTCTAGATGATAACAAACAGAATGCCTAACCCAGTGGTTTCATTTGCCACAGCTTTAAAGACTGCCATTGCATCTTTACGCAGCATCTCTCTGCGTTGCTTGCGGTTCCCTGAAATCTGCATATCAGCCATGGCAGAACTGCCCCAGTGGCCTGTTTAATTCCACTGGAGTCTATCTGGACTCACATGTACCCAACTTTCAAGCATCTAGGATTTTGAAAGAAAAAGAGTTAAAAATCAGACCAGATGCAATTCACAAAGTATAGCTACCCAATAAACCATAGGCTCAGTATGTCTTAAAATACGAAATTTAAGTTAAATGCTTTAACTTTCAGGTTTCTTTAAAAACTAAAATATTCAATAATATTCAGTCACTTTTATTTATACTTGTTAGAAGAACTGGTGAAATCTTTTAAGAAGGCGATGTGGAAATATATCTTTATAAATTGTGACAATGCTATGTTAGTTTCTTCAACTAAAAATGGAAATAATAATATTTATAGTATGTTATAAGAAATAAATTAATTAACATATACAAAGTAATTAGAATCATGTCTGACACACACACAAAAAAACCCTACAAAAGTTTTAGCTATCATTATCATTATTATCAACATTCAAAATAAGCAACTTCACTTATAGGAATTTATCCCAGAAACAGAGGCAGATCTAGGCTTTGTGAGGCCAGGAGCTTATGCAAGTTAGGAAGCCCTCTTTAAGAAAAAGAACACAGCAGTGTGAATTCAAAATTAGTTATAAAAGTGAATATGTATAGTGAGAAAAGAAGTTAAAACAGATTATAGGTCCTTTCCTTTTTATGAGCTTTCTTTAGGAAAATTATCAGAAATGCTCATGTGGAAATGCCTTCTGTTTGTATCCGGATGTCCAATTGCACCAAAAATCCTCCAAAACTCTGAGCATTCAAAGAACCATGCAAGTGAGGGGTCCTGAAGCTTCCACTTCATTATATTCACCGGAAACCCACCTCTGCCAAGAAAATGCTCAAGGGTGTATAAGAATATCATCAAAAGTTGTACTAAAGTTATGTCTGTCTATATATGCATTACATTTTCTGGAAGTATAGATACAAATAAAAAGGTTGTTTACTGCAGCATGGCTTATACTAGCAACAGAGGAAAAACCAGTATCTACCAAGAGGCAGCAAAGCATAATGGCTAAAGCATGAATTCTGAAGTCACAGGGACTCAGGTTGAATCAAGGCTCCACTACTCATTGCTGTTTGACCTTAGGCAAGTTACTTAACCTCTCTGTTATTATGTTTCATCATCTGTAAACCAGAGATAACAACAGTCTCTGAGTCATTGTGTTAATATGAAAAGTCAATGAATTGATATTTATAAAGTGCTTGAAACAGTGCTTGGCACCTGATGAATGCTATTTAAACATAAATCTACTTGGAAACTGATTAAATAAGTCCATACATCCATTAAATAAAATGCCATACAATTCAAAAGTAAAGATAAATTTATATTAAAATTAAATACTGATATAGAAAGCTGTCACATAAAAAAAGAAATTGCAAAACAGCAAAATTCAATAAGATACTGAGGATGAGGGGGAGAAAGAAGGGCTTGCTATTATGCTACTTACAGGCATGGTAGTTCAATATAATACTATTTAGAGGTATTATGTATGTCTAATGTAGGGAAAACATGTAAACAATTCATTACAGTACACTGTTCATATTGATGGAAGTTTAAAAACAAATAGTCCCACAATTTTTTGGCCTTCCTCCCATAGAGAAATGAGGTCTATTTCCTCCTGTTTGAACCTGGGCTCTGTCTCTGTCCCACCAATAGCACAGGGTGAGGGGGACATTGCCCAGTTTGCAGACTCAGGCCATAGGAAACTGGCAGTTGCCACCTTCCGGTATCTTGGGATACTCAGTCTTAAACCCAGCCTCTGCTCTAGGAAGCCAAGGCCACGTGAAGAGGCTGTCGGTAGGCGTTCTGGCTCACAGCCCAGCTGAGGCCCACTCACCAACCAGCATCAACTACTTAACAGGTGAGCATGTGAGCTAACAATGCCTCTTGCTGATATCAGCCCCAACCTCATGGAGCAAAGACAAGCCATCAATTTGTTCTATCTAAATCCCTGGCCCCAGAGGTTTTGAACATTAGGAACTGGTTCTCTGATGCCATTAAGATTTGTGCTGATTGTTACACTATAGATAGATAACAGGCAGTAGGTAATCGGAATAATACATTTATATTTTTTGCTCTTGATTTAAGTATTTTGTATGCTCTCAGCCAATGACAGTATCTTCTTAGCAGACTATATTATATACTTCCAATCAATGTGTACCCAGAGTACAAATGGGGTCAGTGAGGTCTACAGCTATAAATTGGGTGAGGTCTGTATCTTCCACCATTTGCCATATGATGATCTTCCTTTCTGCCATTTGTCTATAGTTAAATTTACCCTTGTTGTCAGTTTTTTAGTGCCAGTGTCAGACCTGCCACAAAGGGAAAAGTTCTCACTGCTGCTTAAAATGCAAGTTTTGGGGATGCACAAATGGCTTTTGAGAGAATAGTAAAAGAAATCAAGAAATATCTCACCCAGTAACTGAGAACTAATGGCAGCATTCTGACATCATGAAGGACATGTTAAACATAACTGTAACCTGGAAAGGACTGAGAGTTGCATGAAATCAGCAGCATGGAAAGCTGGAAGAAACTCTGGCCAGAGGCATGACATGTCTCTGGGAGATTAAACGAACATGGAAAAGTAATTGTCTCTGCATGGTGCATGAAGTGTGCCTCTGTGTGGAAGGTGCCCTACATAGTGTTTGTGTTGATTCACTCAGAGCTCCCCCTTGCAAGAACCCTGGCCCACTGTCAAAGGCTGTGTGGGTCTGAGAACACCAGCCCAGGTGTGTGTATATGTGTGTGTGTATCTGTGTGTGTTTTCTCACATGCACTTTTATATGAATCAAAAATGCCTGGAAGCATGTGTAAGGAATTCATAATAATAGTTAATAATGGTTCCTTTTGGAGAGTCTAGGGACAGGATTTGGGGAGGCAGATGGTCTGTGGGAAGACTGGGGAGACTTAGCTTTATAATTTCTTTTTTTTTTTTTTTTACAAGAAGAATGTATTGCTTATATAATTTAAATTTAAAAATCAATTTTAAATAAATGAGTCTAATTAGAAGCATGGGGTTTATAGCTTCTCTTCTTGTTTTCTTGCAGAGAACACGGCAGAGTGTTTTTTCCTGGCAGGTTTTCCTCTATTCCCTTTTTGAAAATGACAGTACTAGATAGTGAGTTGCAAGAATTCATTTTCAACATGGAATGCTTATAAAATGTCAAACCCTTCCACTTTTCCTTTATATTATTTAGCTCTAAAGATTTCCAGGTTCTAAAAATAAGATAAACTTCTCTCCTGAGTTTATGTACCTTGGATATGTTTTAAGAACACGGTAGTCATTTATGAAGTGTGTATCTAGAGATGGACATCAAAACCGTGTTTGCAATAATCATTTTTTTCTTTTCAAGCTGTCTCAGAGCAATCCCAGGAAATGTGCTTTCATGATCAAAGCAAATCATCGCCTGGAAAAATGCACTATTTTCAGTTAACTCTGCTACCAGCCAAGTGCCAAATGCATTTGAAGACAGAATGTTTCACACTAGAGAAAGTTAAGTACAGCACTAAAAAGCAGCCATGAGATCACCAAGAGAATCTACACAGAAAACATGTGGGCAGATCGTACGTATTTATTCAGGGCAAAACCATCATCAGCGTGCAGATCTTAGCTTTATATATCTCACAACACGCCCCAAAGAATAACCGAAACTTGAAAAAGACAGGAGGAAAATATGCATGGCTCCCAACTGTCAAAGCAGGCAGCTGGGCAACTATATTAATCATGATTTTAAAACTTTGTAACGTATTCTATTTCAGTGGTATTCCATTTCTTCACTCCCCCCCCCCCCCCCCCCGTGGAAAGGGATGTAGTCCCTATAAAAAAAACGGGCTATTTGTATTTGAACAAACTTGAAAGCCCTTGCTAAGGACCGACATCATTGCATTTCTGTCTCAGTGGATAATAATTCCCTCTTAAGAAGACTACAAACTAGAGAAGAAGGGAAAGCCACCAATGCAAATCACAGAGCAGCTTATGATTAGGGAAAGCCGCCTGACAAACACATTCTTTTTCTCTACTCTTCCCACCTAAATTAAGATCACCTTCATCATTACTAAGAGGTTACATGCCTGATTATTAGGAGCATGAAAGAGGGCGGGGGAAACATACTTTATCTACTTTACAATAATTATATCCTCACTACTAATTTTGACTCAGCAAGTCACCTCTCATTTGCTATGCAGCGTGTCCCTATTACTATGCCACAAAAGCAGTAATTTTTGAAGTGGGATGTGGGAAGAAAATATTGAAATTCCATTTATCCTATTCTAGAATTAGGAAAGGAAATTAAGCTTTACTAATATTTACCGTTGAAGGATCCTGGATTTCCGCCCTCAGTCCATATGTCAGAGTTACGAGTGACATATGCTCCTCACAGGATACGGAGGGAAGGGCGGGACTTCCCCCAATTTGCCATTTTTTTCATTGGCTCTTTAGCTTTCAGCATGTTGTAATGAATTGCAGATTGTGTATGCCTACTTAAACAGATTTATAGGCTACATTTATAAAGTTTTCAACTAAACTAAATCTTCCCAACGTGGTCAAAGGGCTTTAAAAAAAAAAAAAAATCTGCAAAGAAATCCGGATCAAAGATAAAACTAACAATGCCAGTTCAAGCAGATTAAAAATGAAGTGGCAGAGTTAACACATTTATTTTTTTTTTAATTTTTTGTGGGGGGTGGTAATTAGGTTTTCTCTATTATCTTTGATGGAGGTACTGGGGATCGAACCCAGGACCTTATGCACGTTAGGCACGCTCTCTACCACTGAGCTATACCCTCCCCCCATAAACCCATAACACATTTATTTTTAATAAGAATTTTTTGCCATGTTGTAAATAAAAGTAGCAATGATTTAATCATATGTGGACCTATGTCAACCCCTCAATTTTAAATTCTCTAAAGGCTACCATCTTTTTTTTTTCTCTAATGGTGAACCTCTTTTATTTGTATGTTGTTTCTTGAGATAGTAACTAGAGATGATTAACATATATATACATAGATAACTTACAAATATATATATCAATGTATATTTTGAGAATGCACACTCAATTTTTTAATGATAGATGTCCACATTCAAAAATATTGAGGCCACTCTTCAAAAGAACAGAACAAGGTGCAAGAAGAGATCAAGTAGAGAATAAAGAGTATGTCCATTCTTAATTTCTCCTTGATTTGTTCTGAAATGCTGACTAAACTTACTTCTTAAGGAAGCACTAATTTAAGCACATACACATTAAAAGGATTGTTGGTTTTTTTTTTTAACTACCTTGTTTTGCTAACTTTGGCCCACCCACCTCCAGAGCCATTTTCCTGAAGTGATTAACTTAAGAAATGCATGATGACACTAGATTCCAAGAGGAAACGCTGATTCACTTAAATAAGAGAGTAATTTCCATCTTACTTAAGTAGTTTAAATGCAAATGATCCATGTTATGTTTTGTTTCTGTGTATTCTCTTAGGAGAAATGTGCACATTATTTCACCAGTGAAAGTAGAAAAGACTCCTTAGAAATTAACATTTACCAAGGAAGACACTTGCAAAGACTGCCGCTGCCTCTCCCCCATTGTACAGCTGGAGGGGACATCAGAAATCAGCCATTGCAGCCTCCTCATTACACACATGGTAAAATTGGGGCATGGCAAGAGGCAGCTACATCAGCAAGACTGCACAGTTGATCAGCCACAAAGCCAGGGCCAAACTCTTCCTGACTTATGGACCAATCATTCTCCAATAAAAAGAGACTAAAGTAGAAACACCGTGGTATCTTTAGAAAGAAGTTTGCTCAAAAAGTTAATTCAGATACAATTGCTTTTCCTAAAAGGACAACCTTCCATAGAAATAAAAAATAGGAAAGGAGAGAGAGTATTAAAAAGGAAAAAAATCTACAACTTTAGGATATAAAACAGCGTTTAAATGAGGTTTTAAAGTGATTGCACAACTGACTGTTTTGACAACGGGGAGCAGTGCATATTTCATCCTTTGCACAGAATCTCAGTTACTCTCTGGAAACGCTGGAAGACAGAAGCACATTTATGATAGCTTTAAGTAGCATAAAGAGTGTAGTGTACTCTACTTGTATTTAATATACTCCAGAAAATTGTGTAGATACTCTTTGACTTTGGTGATCCAGTGACCCAGAGACCTTTTTTCCTGTGTTATATCTTTCTCTAGTATGAAATCATTTTGTCTTCAAATGCATTTGACATTTGTGAGCAGCTGAATTAAGTAAAAACAATGCATTTTTCCAGGAAGTGATTTGCTTTAATTACAAAAGATTTCCAAGAGCACCTCATCAATCTAAGGACATTTAAATATATATTAAATGTCCTTAATATATAAATGTATATAATATAATTGTAATAAATGTAATAATATATAAATGTCATTAAATTATATATATTTAAATATATATATATATAATTTTGGATATTCTGATTCACTGGGTCTGGGAACTAGCATTTTCAGGAAGCACCTCTGTAATTCTAATGTAAGACAATATTTTCAAAAGCGCTGCTTTGTAAGAGCCTTTCCAAGCACTTATTTTAGAGGCAATTCTCTCGGAATGGAAAGCAGAATATTCCCGCAATGAGTTCAGTGTGATAACTGCTTGATGCTGTGGAGGCAGATGATATGCTTATTTAACTGAATTTCTCGGTTTGACAATGTGGAATCACATACTACCTGTCAGAAAGAAGAATGTTTTCAAAGATCACAGAAGTTATAATACATAGTCAATGAAACAGTCTACTTCAGGGCTTCCCTAACTAAATCTAAATTTGGAAACACTTTTTGTTTGGTTTCAAATAGTCCCCATTTGTTAAAGAAGAAACATAAATGAGCATGTAATGAAAGCATTTTAGTCTTCAGATAAGTCTATCACAGAACTTGTCTTGAGATGAAAATAAGGAACTCCTCACCGAGAATCTACCACCTCTTTAAAGCCTCTTCCCACATCCAAAATTCCTAACAATATCCGTCGGCTTCTCAGTGTTATCCAGAAGAATGATATTCATCCATCAATGGCAACTAATGTGTAGATGCAGATTGATTTATTGGAAAACACTAATGATACAAAGAACTAATGTCTTAATAAGAATGCAACAAAGATCTAGATTAGAGTTTAGGTAGGGTGCTCTGGCCAGGGGAGGTCTGCTTCAGAAGCAGCAGTGTGAATTCCTATAGCCAAGAGAAGAGGGAACTGAAGCCAGCAGGGTGCAAGGAAGAGAAATGAAGAGAACAGAGGAAGAACTTGCTGAAGATAAACTAAGACTACTTCACAAGGTCAGCCGTGTGCTGACCTTGCCCCAAAGCCCTTTCATCTTGAACATTTATAACAACCTGCCTTTTTCTAGGAGGCAAGGTAGAAGCTGCCTGGCTAAGAGAGACAGCCCATATTTGCAAGTCGAACAGACCAGAATTAAAATCCTAGCTCTGACAGCAGCTGTGTGATCTTGTACATTAGCTCTGTACCTCTCAGTTCCCCATCTATACAAGGCGGATAAGAATTCCTACCTGGGGACTTGTGAGAATTAAAGAGATGGGTGTGTAAAGTTCCTGATATGACGCTGCTTCTCTTCATCTGCTCATCTGTTCTCCTCCATCTGCACACCCTTCAGTGCAAGACAGAGGAAAGGGGGAAGCATTTTCCCTGGTAGCACTTCTAAGGCATTTGTGAGTTGTTTTCCGGTTTTCCTTACAAGTATTTGTGTCTCTTTACAAATTCTGCAGCCACTTCCAGGGAGAAATAAATATCACTCCATGAATATGAACTGATTATATCTCATTTGCTGTCGTTTCAGTACTCTTGCAGAAAAGGTGAGTATAGATTTGAAATATTATGCATGCTTATGAAATAAAACAAAACTAACATTTATTTATTGAGGGTTCATTGTATCTGGCGCTAAAGGAAATGCAAAGAAATATGACATACTTCTGCACTAAAGAAGTTAACAACTGATTAATGGTTCAAGGCAAGTGAAAAGTTTCAGAGCCATAAAAAATTAAACAACAGTTCAAGACAGAATAGGAAAGATGTCATGAGGCAGTTCATGATTAATTTCAAAAAGAATTGCACAGACAACTTTTAAATGATTTTAAAAGAGAACATTCACTTCCACTTACATATCGAGGAAGATTCGAAGCAGAAATTGGTGGAAATTGGTAGCCTGTGGGTTGAAATCAACCTGCAGGCCTATTTAATTTGAAACTCTTAGTGTTTTTTGTTCTGTTTTTGTGTCTTTGTTTTTAGTAAGTTGCCAACATCAAAATTGCCTATGGTCCAGAGAAGGCCTTTCCAGACTAAATTGGTTATCCTGGGAATTTAAAGGAAGAGAAACAAGAGAGAAATGCAATTATAGTCCTCCCCTCCATTAGTTTAGTCACTTGTAAGTAGCATCTCTCCTATCTAGGCATTTCTAGCATAGACATATATTCCCTCTCCTTCTTGCTGTCAAAAATTCTTGTTAACAACAACCATAAAGAGACTTACTACTTCTTAAGCAACCAACAATAATTAAAATCATCAGGGTGAAAACCAGCCATTCCTCCTCCTACATGATTATCAACTTAGAGCTGGCTTCATGGGCTGACCACTTCATAAAGTGAACAAGCAGGTAATTAAATCCTGAAGTCTGTAGGAATCCATGGGGACTAAATGCCAACAAGCAATTTTACATTTGAGACATTTTGAGAATCAGGACAAAGAATAACCAGATATTTTAGAGTTGATTCTAGCATAAACCCTGATTGCAAAATAAAAATGAAAGAGCTTTGGTAGGACATTGAAATGTTCTCATTTAAATATTCAGAAGCCCAGGATGGTTTGTTCTCCAAAAACTTTGCTTTATCATATAAACATACGCCTATCCTTGTGGGCTTTAATTGATATTTACTGCTTCAGGTTGCTTTCAAAACTTATTTTATTCATTGAAAATACAAAAATTCTGTGAACCAATCTGCATATCCAAAAGGTTTTTTTCTTATACAATATTTCAAAGATGGTTCCACTCATACTCTAACTTCTACTGAGTAATGCAGCATTTTTTTAAATATCTTATCTAAACACTTGAGTCTCCAGACTTATCTTCTGAATTTTCATTGACAATCAGGAGAATCACTCACATCCATATATGATGCTAGAATCAATCATTTGAAATAGGAGGAGGAGAGATAAATACATTCTAGCAGAGCAGAGTCACTAAACCATACCTGTTACTCCCATACCCACCTCAAACACCTCAACACATGAAAATTTGACTTTCAAAAAATGAGAGATTTTTTCACTTCATAAAAGATTTTAAGTTGTTACATACTGCTCCCTTAAACAGACATCACCTCAGTGTCTTGCACATAGTAGATACTTGATTCATTCATTGAATATGCGTTAAATGACTAAATGATATGCTTATCAAATCCTACTTTTATCTTCAACACAATTTCTTAGAAATACATATATTTTTATTATTTGAATGCACTTATTCTATGGGGTTTAAGATCATCCTGACTCACTAATCTTTTTAAGAGAAGATTAAAAACAATTCATTTTGGTCAAGCCTGGAGAATCTACAGCCTAGTCACGTTATAGGAAGCCCTAAGGATATCCAAGGATCTGCTTTAAGTGCTTTCAATTTATAGAGTTTCAGAGGATGAATGGCATTCACCCACTAACCTGGCAGCTCAGCCACATGGGGTTATAATCAAACAGATCGCAACCTTCCATTGAAATGTCTGTATTTGTAGAGATAGAAGAAAAACTTATGGAAAGCAAAACGACCTTTGTTACTGCACAATACTAATATATTTTCCACCTTAACCAATAATAGGGAAATAAATAAATAATAATAATGAAAGTGCTTTGAATGTAAAGCAGACCAGACAGTGCTGTAAGCACAAGTAGACAGAGCACCAAATATGTCTCTTAAGGCATGTAGTTCTACAACAAAGACAGAGTTTAAATTAGATCCCTCTGCGGGGCAAATTCAAACCTTTCAAAGAAACAAGACCTCTTCCCAGACCCTTATATACAAATAAAACAATTTATAGCCAATTTATTTAAAACAATTTATAGCAATTGTCAAAGTTGCTCTAGAGTACGTATATGTGCTCATTTAAACGAGGCTCAAGGTCCTTCTTTGTTCCAGTCTCTATGGAAATGTTCTTGACACCATTGAGCTGAAATCAGGGCAAGTATTAGCTGAGTGTTAACGGGGTGAGTTTAAACCTTCCCAGTTTAGGAAAGTGGGGATTTCATTGTGTGGCTTTCTTCCTTGCTGTGAAACCACTCCTATTCCTTCAGTTACTTTTCATTCTGGCTTGTAACCTCCCTACTCTATTGAAACTGGTCTTACTAACATTACCCATGACTCCCTAATTACAAAATACTGTAGACACCTTTAGGCTTTACTGTAACACATCTTTCTGCAACACTTGACATGGTAATGACTCCACCCCCCAAAGCCCTCCCCGTCTTGGGTCTCATGGACTTGCATGCTGCCAGTTCTCTTTCTACCTCTGGTTGATCTTTTCCCATCTCTTTTGTACAACTCTTTCTCTCTGCCTTCTCCTAAGATATCAGGACACCCCAGTATTATGTTCTCCCTGGACAGGGTTTTGTTCTTTCTCATAGTTTTAATTACAACTTATTCATTAATAAAATCCACAGTGGTTGTGGGGGGCTGGGGGTAAGGAGAAAAGGGGAGTTATATTCAATGAGTATAAAGTTTCATATTTGCAAGATGAAAAATTCTGGAGATTCATTTCATAACATTGTGAATATACTTAACACTGCTGAACTGTACATGTAAAAAACAGGATGGCAAATTTTATATTACATGTTTTTCACTATAATAGATGATAGACAGATAAATAGGTAGATAGATAGATAGATAGATAGATAGATAGATAGATAGATCCCAAATTCCAAATTTAGGATAATTTTGATTACAAATAGCAGAAAAACCATCTTCAGCATGTTGGCTAGCTCACTATATGGCTTCAAGTTGGTTGAACCTGCTCCATACTTCATATTCTCACACATCAATGGCTTTATAAGCAGTAAGGAACTCTCCCAGCAGGGCCCAGAAGACACCCTGATGTTTCTCATCGACCATAACTGAATCACCAGCCACTTCTAAGTAAATCACTGGCAAGGGAAATGGTATCACTATGACCAGAAGAGACTGTTCAAGCTGAGAAGCTTACCTTCCCAGAGCGCATGGCTGCACAGAGAAGGGTGAAGGCACAAAATCAGAGCTCTACCAGCACGGAAGAAGGGACATGGAACAGATGTAGTTAGGCAACAACTGTATCTGTTATGCTGATCTCTTCTCTGAGCAACAGACACATGGATGTAACTGTTTCTGAAACACCTGTTCTCATCTCAAACTTAACATGTGCATAACCATCATTATCTGCACGTCTTCTTCTCATATTTCCTAGTACGTTTGAGAATACTTCCACATAATCAAAAGCCCAGTCAGAAACCTGGAAGAGGTTTTCTACTTCTTCTTTTCCCTATAGAAACAATCCCCAGTTCCAGTAAACCTGACTCTCTATTTCATTTCTATGGCCACTATCTCCTAACTCACCTCCCTGCCTCTAGGCTGAGCCTTTCCTAATCCAGTCCACCTGCTGAGCTGATGCTAACCAGAGCAATTACTCTAAAGCACAGACCTGATCGTGTAACTCTCTTTATGCCTTGTCTACAATGGTGGTTCTTTTGACCATGACTCCCCTTAAATCAGATGCAAATTTTTTTTATTAAGTAAGTATGTGAAACTTTCCCAGAAAAATCCATGACCCAGTAAAGCTTAAAAAACTACTAACATAATGGATTTTAAAAACCTAATTGTATGTAACATAAGATGTTTCATAATTTGTTTCCTACATACATCTCTAGATTCATACCTTACATCCCTTTCCCTTACATAGGTATGTTCTATTTAAACTACTTAGTTACCTAAATAGTGTAACTTGAGCTTAGGTATAAACTAGTACTTCTTTCTAAATTATTTTTTCTGCCCTAAAGCATTTAGCACATACCAATACATCCTTCAAAATCTAGTTTGTATATCACTTCCTCTGTGAAGCCTTCATTAATGGCCCCAGAATATACCATTTCCTTCTATGTATCTTTATTCTATAGATATTTTTCTATTTATGATACATTTGACACTGTAATGTATGTTTACCTATTTTGTCCGCTAAACTGAGCTGCCCGAGGAAAAGATGGTGTCTTACTCTTTTTGTGTGTCTCCATCTCCTAGAATAAATCTCAATAGAACATAAGTGTTCATGAAGTATCTGTTAAAAGGAACAACTTGAAAATACATATGCTCATAGTATATAATAACGGAACTGTAGATTAACCAGATATTGGGTATTATCCCCGCTGCTTTCTTTCTCTTACCTAGTTTTGAAAGCAATTCTCAAACTTTAGTGGGCACCAAACCTACCAGTGAAGCTTCTTAAAAGTACAGAGGGAAGCCTGAGGCCCTATCCCATACCTACTGAGCCAGAATCTCTGGGGTTACAGCCCTGACATCTGCTGCCCGGATGATCATCATACACATCAAAGCCTGACTCCTGCTCTCAAGAATGGACAGAAATCACTCTCCATTCCAGAACAAGGGCCAAAGAAATAGTCTCACTCTCTCCCCATTGTGACCTTAGGCAGAAGGGTCTGTCACTACTTAAGACATCAGAGGATAATCCATTTTAGTTACTGCCAACTTGCCTTCCTTGAAGTTCGAGAAGAAATGTAAAGAGATTTCAGTCCCAGAAGTCATTTGGACAGTTCCAGCTGAAGAGCCAAAGCAGAAAATTAACATTCTAGCTCCCAGAAACTTTATTTCCATGTTTCTTCTAGGCATAAATAATTTGTAAGTCAAATAGAATTGTTCTTGCCCTAGTGATTTTGCATAATGGCTCATAGCATGGTGTTCTGGCTCACATTCAGTATTATTTTTCTTACATTTCCATAGAAGACTGACCACACTATTCCCCAAGCATCCAAACAGAGCCTCCAACCCAGGCCCTGTCCAGGCTAATCAGCCATTGAAAGAAAAAGATAATGTTTTGTTTTTCTTTATACAATAAATCAGAAATGGACAGAAGATAAAACTGGACAAAGACTTGAGTGCTGTCTCTCTGGTCAAGAAGGGAGCAAGCACGATGGGCAGACTCCCTCAAAGCCTGCTGATCAAGACAGTGGTTCTTCCCTGATTATTTACTGTTCTTATGAAATGGATCAGACAATGGTGTTTAATTATTCATAAAAGCCTAATCACTCATCTTATTACCATACTTCATCTTCCCAGTTTTATTTAGGCATGGCTTACCTAAGTAAAAATGGTGGCCATGGAGGTACCTAACTTCACAGATATTTCCCTCAATAAATCCCTTGCATATCTAATCCCATCATAGCTTCTTAAAGGACCCAAACTGACACAGCGCTTGGTGTGTTAAAGCTTACTGTGAATTATTTGCAACTACTCCCACTAAAAGGTGGAGACCTAGGGAGTCTAGTCGTCTAACCATTCATACCAGGATGCCAGGTGAACACACCTGGGAGCCTGCAGGCCAGGTCATCCACCAGCTGAGTACCACTAAGTCGTCTCCATCAACATCCATCAGCAGCAGAAAAATTACCCAGCCAACCTCTGCCAGAATTCCAGACCCATATAACTTTGAGATGAAATAAAACAGTTTTTGTTCTAGCCATTAAGTTTTGGGGTAGTTTGCAGCAACAGATTTTTCTTTCTTATTTATTTGAATTAAAGTCAATACCTATGTACACAATTCTTCACAAAAGAAAATGTTTTAAGACTCCATATGAGAAAGTATTTTCCATAGTCTCTCAGGCTATAATTTTTAACGTAGGATTAGGTTTTATTCAAATCTAACCTATTGAGTTCAATAGAAACTTCTTGTAATTTCAGGTGCTAAGAAAGCACCTTTCAAAAGCTCCCCCACCTATGGATTTTTATTTCATTGGCTCACTTTCTATCTTAACTTTATAGAAAGAAACTCAACAATCTTCCAGTTAGTATACAATCTGGCAAGATTTTTTTACACTCAAAAGAGGTAGGTGGAGGTGCGGGAGGTATAGTGGGAAGCTTTTCAAAAAATTGGGGCTGTTGAAAAGTGCATGCTGCTGCAGGCAGATTTGAAATGGAACAGTGATTTTATTTTGATCAATAAGTCCAGATAACACAAGGCATTACCATTCTCAAACACCACAGTTTTGGCTTCATTTTAACTGAATGTGTCTTGTGGAATCTTATTTTATTCCATAAAACAGAATGGCATTTTTTTTCCCCCAGCCAGACAAGCTAGACCTATCTAAAATCAATCTTTCAGCATGGCAAATACATTGTAAATTATAAGGCAATGTGTATACGAAAGCAAGTGTCGTAGTTAATTTTAACAATTTATTAAAAGCATGTCAGGATTTTGATAATACCAGGGAGATGAAAATTCCTTACACAGCATGCCAGATCAGCACAGCTTTCAATTTGAGATTATAGGCCATTGACTAACATGTCGTCAGGTTCTCATAGTATTTATGGTCGATATGTTCCAGAAATTAAAAGCACTCAATCTTGGGCAAGACATAGGTGTGGATGACTAAAACAGAAGACCTGAAAATATTACGTTTTGATAAATATATACGTTTAGTAGATGTTTTGATTGATTTTCCAAGGAACCTAACGCCTGCTTTAAAATCACAGCTCCATGGAAACCTTCCAATGCCCTGGTGTCATCACGTCCCTTAGAGTTATCTACAATGCAGGCTATTCCAATACCTTGTTCTTATATTAATTGATCCCAGAGAATAAGACTGCATAATGCTAGCTTTTCGCTGTATCTTTAAAAACTGTTCTTTTTTTCTTCATCATCACTAAAGAACCCTAATTTCTTGAAATACAAGTCATTCATTCACAGACACATACATTTACATACACCTTTTGCTGGAAAAGTTTACAAAAAGGAGAAAATTGTTTAGTAAAACATAAGTTGTTTTAGTTTGTGGTGGGAGGGGGTATTTGCTTGCTTTGTCTCGTCAATAGCTTGGCTGGTGATCAAGCTCTGTGATAGAGAAAGAAAGCTGGTTCAAAATGCACAGGTTTGGGGATCCTATCCCTTTCGTGTTTCCTGTTCTGTGTCTTCCTTTCTTTTTTTGGTGACTCTATGCACTCTCTTAGCTACAACTGCCCCCTCTTGGTAGATGACCTACTGTCTAGTTACAGTCCTAGCCTGGACGTCCCTCCTAAGCTCAGCTCTGAAGTTCTACCCGTGTATGGCATGTCTCCACAGGGGTGTTCTCTTCACAACTCAAATTTTACTGAATGTATTGATGTTCAATAAATACTCATTAATCTAAAACCTGCATTTTCAAGATGTGAAAATTGAATCCTAGAGTGGTTTACTAGGTTATCTATAGCTGCCTATTGGAAACAAACCCATTTCTCTAGAAAGAATCAATAAAATCTAAACTATATTCTTTGAGATGACTAATAAAGTTGAAAAACTTCTGATTTATCAAGGAAAGTAGAGAAGGCATATAAAAAATTATCACCATCAGGGAAGGATGATTTTCAGTTCTTGAATTTCCACTTATTCTTTATTATAAATTTCAGCTTTCCAGTGAAACCCCCCATTTTGTCATCAATTTTTCTTGAACATATTCTTTGAGTTATTTTAAATTCCAATATCTGAATCATCTGTGAGTGGTTTTACTGTCTACTCTTTCCCAAGGTCCTGTCTCGCAATAAATCAGGACATTGGTTCAGAAAAATTATAGACAGACTGAAAGGGTGATTCTTCCTCCAAAGGGCTTTTTTCAAGCTTCTAGAAGGCAGTTTTGAATAGAAGCAGAACCATTAACCCTGTCAGGGCTTAAGCTGATTGGGATAAAGGGTTTCAATCTTCCTCAAGCTTGATCTATTTCTGGTTTGTCCTTATTTCTTGCACGTGGTCGTTTAGAGCTAGCAGCTGAGAGCCCAGGCTCATCTACCCAGCAGACCTTGTACTCCAGTTTTTATCTCCCAGCACCAGCACCACTGGACTTCTGATGTCTGCTCTCTGCTCAGCTTCCGACTCCTGGCCTGCACTGCCTCATGGGCAAAAGTGGCTTAGCAGGTAAATCTCACTTCTCTGCAATTCTCTTGATTCTAAATCCTGGCTGCCCTGGAAACCATATAATGCCTTCAAGCAGATGTTTTTTCCTCTATTTTATCCAGATTTTCTAGTTGCTCTCAGGGAGAAGAGGACTGATTAGCTCTAAGCCAGTCCATTATAGCTGGAGGCCAGGATATATTCTGGAGACACAGTGAGTGGGATTTGCTGACAAATTAGATGTGAGAGGTGAGTGAAAGAAACTAGTCTAGAATGACTCCAAGGGTCTTTTTTTTTTTTTTTTTTTTTTTTAGTTTTGTCCCGAGAAACCGTAAAAATGAAGATGTAAGTAATTAAAATGAAAAAGGCTAGGCAGGGGAGTCAGGTTTTGAGGGGAAATTAACAAGTTCAGTTATGAATATATTAAAAGTGAGTTACTTGCTACACATACAAGTGGTGATGCTTGTCGGATGTACAAATCTAGAGTTCAGAGAAGTCCACGATGGAGACGTGAATCTGTGACTCTTCAGGAGTTTACAGGGTCAAGGCTGAGACATATATAATCTTGGAATGCAAAACAGTGACTGGTGATCTTTAAAAGATTAAAGCGCCCCTCCATGAATCTTCCAGATTTTATAACAAGATTTTCAGATCGAATATCTGAAGTAGAGCAGGAGAATGAGGCAGATAGAGGCAGGATTCTGCGCTTATACAAACCAGTCCTACCACACTTTAGTTTCTTTAAAGGCAAATGATCATGATTACTTTGTCTTCTCACTCAGGTAGAAGGTTGAGCACCACTAGTTTCCCTTTGCATCCTTCCTCCCAAAGGACTCTGTCTGTAGAGAGGAGCCTGAGGAAGGAGAGAGTGTTACGTATTAAAAGGGAAACTAGACAGTACAAAAGGACTCAGGAAAGAGAATGAAAATGAGGAGGAGAAAATAAGGTAAAATAAAAATACAAGCATACTTGAAAGTAAATAATCCTTGTGTTTGTAATATTTACTTATATCTAAATGCTTGTATTAGACAGTCTAGGGGTGTTTGAGTCTAACCTTAGGCATCTACAGGGGATACATACCCTCATCATTAATCGGTAGTGGTATTTACTTATTTAACTAATTAAATAACTTTTCAAGGAAGAAGAATAAAATTGCTTTTATAAATCTAAGACTCTCTAAATCTTCTTTTTAAAAAGTCATTTTTTTTCCCTACTGCCTCCCCAAAACACTCTCATTTATCATTTCATATACACTATCACGTATGGAGCAAGGATCCACCCAGAATCACAGAATTTGAGGCTTGCGGAGCTGCATTTATTTAATTTCCATAGATTTCAAAGCCTTAGCAATCATGACAAATAAATTTTTTCTTTCCCCACAATTGATGTTAACTGTCACTAATTGCTGTAGACAATGTTTATGTCCACACAAAATTCATATGCTGAAACCTAACCTCCAATGTGATGGGATCTGGAGGTGGGGTCTTTGCGAAGTGATTAGGTCATGAGGTCAGACCCCTCATGAATGGGATTCGTGCCCTTTAAAGAGACCCTAGAGAGCTCCCTCGCCCTTTCTGCCACGTGCAGGTAAGAAGATGGCTGTTTATGAACTAGGAAGCAGGCTCTCAGCAGACACAGAACCTACCAGCACCTTAATCTTGGAGTTCCTAGCATCCAGAATTGTGAGAAATAAATGTGTGTTGTTTAAGCCACCCAGTCTATTGCACTAAGTTATTGTGGCCTGAATGGACTCAGACGCTAAACGAAGCGCAGTCCAGAGCCGCCACCACCACTGAAAGGTACACACTCATGTCAGTTCTGGGTTATCCCAGAAGCTTCTGCTGTTATTTTCCTCCTCTTGGTTTCAACCTGACTTTTTGTCGACATCCATATAACTGATACGAGTGATCGTTCTAGAATACCACATTGATCACATTGCTCCCTGACGAAGAAGTACCATGGCTTACTACTATATCAAGGTCCTTTCTTAAAAAAATTCAAGTACCCCTAAAATAATCCCATAATTCTTTTTCCTTGCCTCCAATGTCAATCTCTCTCATGTGTCATTTTTTAAATTCAATTCTGTTTATATTTTATTTAGTCTGATAAGGTCTTCTTATGATTTATAATGCAACATACTGTTTGTGTATAATGTTCAATGTAATTAGTACCATAAGAGCCACCTTGGAGAATACTAGAAAAGCATGACCTTTTCAAGGTCATGAATGTCAAGAGATCAGAATTCTAGCTTCAGGTCCCATGCTAACCAGTTATGTGACCTTGGGAAGATTACGTTGTTTCTTTAAGCCTCTGCTTTGTCATTTGCAAAATACAAGACTTGGATTCAATTATCTCTTAGGTCCTTGTAACTGTAATGCTTTATGAGACTCCTACCTCTCATAGGGAAGGATGAATTAGTGACTAAAAATAAACAGCATTAGCTTACAAGTTAGTAATTTTACAGAAAATAGGCATTTGAAGCAACTTAATAAACTAGATGATATTGTATTTAATAGATACATAAACTACATTTATTCTTATAGGAATTTTTATTTGTTTCTTCTGTTTGTCATTTGTACAAAGTGTTTTGGCTTTTGTTTATAATCTAAAGCAGTCTACCTCTGACTGATGTGTCTGCTTTACACAAACTCTAATATTTCCAAACAATTCAAATTGCTTTGAATCTGCTCACATATGGTCACAATAAAGATAAAGCTGTGATAATATTTCTAAAAATAAGTTAAAATTATCTGAGAAGCCAAAAAGCAATAACCATAATAATAGAGATTGCTTCATTTAGCAAAAAACTGCAGCAGATTTCTTGCATCTTGGTCCTTTTTGCCTCCAAACTTTGCTCATGCTGTCACCCACAAAGATTCCCTGTATCATGCTATCAGTCCAAATCTATTATTTCTTTCAAGGTCAGGCTCAAAAGGCACTTCACCAGCCCTTCCCTCCTTTATTCCTCATGAGATAGAGGCTAGGCATAGCTTCACTTTACTCCTTGCCTATTTATGAACTCTCTCTCCCACTTTAAACAGCAAGGTACCATCATCTCCGCACTCTTAGCCACTCAGGAAGCACATTCAGATGTGATCACCGCAACTTCTCATCCTCCACCCTGATATTCTACACCAAAGTTTAGCTATATCCTTGCCTGTTCTTCTGGATTACAGATACATTAAAGCAAAAAAAAAAAAAAAAAAAAAAAGAGAGAGAGAGAGAAAGAGATGATTAAATGCTAGCACACGCAGGTGGGAATAAAAATATATTTATTAAATTCCAAAGTTAATCAAGGCCATAGAGACATTTGATAATATGGGAAAAGGAAAAAGAATAGACTTCTTCATAGTAGAGTTAGCTTTGTCATGTACCCGTCTGACTGGAGGCTAAACCTTCCATCAAAATGAAGGATGATGCATGTAATTATTCTGATTGCTTGTTAGAAGATAGAGAAGCCATTCTAGAGAATGCTAATAGCCAAGTTGCACAGGAGGAAGACGGAAGCTTTCTGAGAGACGGTAAATGGCAGAAGTTAAGGGCACCAGTCCTGGATTCGCGCTGCTCACGCTCACACCCCTATGCCGATTCCCAGCACAGAGATCCGGAGCAAATTCCTCTCCCTCTCTGGGCCAACGTTTCCGAACAAGAAAGGGGGGATAGCGCTGGCCCCTGCCTCATGGAGTTACTGTGAAGATTAAGTTGTTCGCACATATATAAAGTACACAGAATACGTTAGCGGTTCCGATTATTGTTGCCGTTGTTAAGAGGTCCCTCAATTAAACACGTAAAGCAGCAAATTAAGAACAGAAAGAGTCACTAATGGACCTGTACTCAGAGTATGAGTTTTACCAATTGCAAATGAAACAGTTAAGAATTTTCAGCAATCTTTCCATCCATCCTGATTCAAAGAGGGAAAGCACATTAGGAAGAACCTAGCGGAGGGTCATCACACACACAAAGATTTCAAAGAAGACCCGGAAGAGATCCAGAAGAGAACCTTCCCTCAGCACCCAATTCTTTCGTTGCCATTTATGCTAGAAAAATACTGTGAGCCACAATGGAGTTTTCCACATGAATATATGAAGTATAACGTTTCTTAAGTTGTTTTATATCAATTAAATACTGTTGATATACGTGCATTCCGCTCCTCACCTAGTCATATTTAATGCTATATAAAACATAGACTCATAAGAACACCTAAGTAGACGCTTGTACCTTGTGATCCAAGTGTCTGGAGCAGCTGTGACACTGCATCAGGAGGTGGGCAGGCCAGGCAAGAAGCTCTTCCCTCAGAATGGTGCCTTAAAGGGGCCTATTCCTTGCAGTGCTGCCAATTCAAATACATGATTCCCTGGAAGTTCCTGTGAATTACTACAGAGGCATCTGAAGGCTTACTTTAAAGGAATGGGTTCAGTCATTTCACACAGTGCACCTCCCTCCTTCCAGGCTCCTGTGTATGTCTGTCTGCAGGACTGAGACAGCAGCTGCTTCTTTCTCTCCTTCTTCCACAAGGCTGCTCCTCACACCCCTCTCCAGCTAGCGAACTAATGCTGGGTCTCCTTCCCATGAACCGCCTTCCTCTCATCTGGTCAGCATGCCGTGTGACCCCTCACCTTCTGCTTTCCCCATCTATTACACAGTAATTCTGTGTCATTTCCATTCTCTAATCTTCTGCCCATTATTTTTCCTTCTATATCTTTGCTCCTTTATTTAATAAGCTCTGTGCCAGATAACTCATGTCAGTTACTAACCTCAAGGAAAATGTGATCTCTCTCTTCATTCTATTTCTGACTTGAAAAGTTAGCCTATCTTGATGATTTAACAATAGTGCTGACAGCATGTATGTGTTAATTAAATGGCAAACCTCAATTTTTGTCGAATGTAGGGTATAATATTCTTATTTTTATCTTTGCTTCTTTACAGCAAGGATCCTCAGCTCTGATACTAGGAAAGTCCATCCTCAACACACTCATCCCTCCCACTGACTTAAGAAAGCTTAGTGGTGGTGTAGCTGGCTAACAATGACCCTGGAAATGCGACTATTCTTGTCTGATGACAATAAGAATAATAAGGCATTAGTCCCAGGGAAAGAGATTTTTCCTCTACTGAGGCTGGTCTGGGCTGTCACCTACTATATCTGAACATAGTATCAGGGCTTCACAGCCTTCAGTGGTCAAGAAAAAATTTATCCCCAAAGGAGTAACAGGCACAATTCCAGGTGGGAAGCAGACATGTTTATCCCATAAACAGAAAGAACAAAACTCAAGAGGAAAGTTCCAATGCCTTGTATAAAAGCCATACACATATGTTTTATTATAGGCAAAGTTATATATGGAGTACTACCAGGTTTTTCATAACTTTACCTGCCTCTGTAGCCGGGAAACATAGGACAAGCTGGGATTGCTCTTGGTGAAGATATCTGTCTGACCAGGAAGACAGCACAACCAAAACCTCAGGGCAGGCAGCAAGCCCAACAAGGCAAAGGACTCACCCCAGTGAAATGCAATGATCAGATCAGGTCAGCAGTTAGAACACAGAGGCTGATATTTACGGAACATCTACTATGACTGAGTCGTAAACTAGAAGCTGTTCATGATGTTTGCATTTCTTACCGATAATGCCAAGACCTGGGTCCTATGATCACCAATTCAGGTGAGAGGAAACTGAGAGTCACATAAATTGAGTCACTTTCCTAAGGTCATAGAGCTCACGAGTGAAGCCAGTCTCCTGGGGGTCTATGTGACTCTTTATCCTTTCCACCATACTATACAGTGGCCTGAGAAAAGCAACAGCCTATAGAGGGAAATACAGAGAAAGAATCACAACAGGGAATTCACACCATGAGAAGATGGTGAAGCTAATCCCTGAGAATAGTTGCTTACTGAGAACGGCTGAAACCACAACCTAAAAGCATTATAGACACCTTATTTTATAGTTAAGGATAACAGCTACAGATGATATGTTCTTGGGCATGGATAAAAAAGTTCAGTACCTTCTCATTAAGGAACTTGTGAAGGGAGCTTCAAAAGAAGACAGAGTTAATGTGATACATAAGTGCTGGGAAATAATGTCAGGAAAGGCTACATAGAGGGGCGACCCTATCTGAGTTCTATAAACTAGTAGGCACTTCCAAGTGGAGAGCTATTAAGAAGAAGAATATAGGAATTCCCAGCAGAAGGCATGAGCCAAGGCACAGAGACCTAAAATGGCATAACCTGACCTAGAAAGAGCAAGTTGTGGAAACTTTTTTGGTGAGGGGGATAAAATTCACATGCATGAAATGCATACTTCAATAAATTCTGACAAACATAGTCAACTCTAACTCATATCCCAATCAAAAGGTAGAGCATCATTATCGCCAGAAAGACCCTTGTGACCTTTCAAGTCCATTCTCACCAACCATAGTCAATCTCTGTTCTAATTTTTATCACCATGGATTAGTTTTACCTGTTCTTCAATTTATTAATGGAATTATCAACATGTATTCATGTGTCTGGGTATCAACATAAAGTTTTTGAGCTGTGTGCATCAGTAATACACTCTTTTTGGTTGCTGAGTGGTATTCCATTGTATAGACGTTGTACAATTATTCAAGAAGCAAGCTGTTGGATATGGCTAATGCACAGAATTTATGTGGGGATGGGCTGAGGAATGGAGAGTGTATCTCAAAATAAACCAGAAAAGAAAGACAGGACCAAAATAGTGAGACATGGCTCAGGACTGAGACTGAGGAGTTTGGACTTTACGCTAAGGACAATAGGTAGCTATTAAGGAGTTTTAAAGCGGTTGAGGTGGGGTGCATATATAATCAGACACCAATACTCAGCTTATCACTAAGGGTAAATCTCGATATTTAATCAGTAATTATTTAGATTTCACCTCAAGGTCTGAGTCTTGTAACTGTCATCCAGAGTAGATGCACTCCGTCTAACATCCTTCATGTTCATACTTAGCTAACATATTTTGAGCATCTACTATGTGTCAGGCACTCAATTAGGAAATGTCACACACATGATGGTTCTTAAGATTCCTGCCCTCCTCGCTGCCCCATGAGGGTATTCTTACATCTGCATAGTCCACCTCTGCAACCCAGCTTGGCCATTTGATTCTGTCCTGCATTCTCCAGTTGCTTTGTGATAACAGGAGGATTTGATCCTGCTCATTCTTTTTGGAGGAAAGCATAACTTTGTGATTGGAACTGCAGCTAAAAGTAGACCTCCCCACAGTACAGACACATAGTTTCAGCAGCTCAGTTGTATTAGAGGTTTTTTTTAAGCATTTCATGCACAATCTCATATGAGCTACTGGTGCCAATTGGACAACCAGTTGGCAACCGCCAGTTGTGGCAGTTTTCTGGAATATCTGATGGAAAGATTTTTCTGAGTCTTATGATGGGACCAGAGCCAAGAATATATTCACATAAAATACCCTGGCCCGCATTTGTTACAGGTAGCTCCAACATAAAAAAGTATATATAAAAAGAACAAGGGACATCAATCTAAAGCTTTAGAAGGGAGCCAAAATCATTTGCTTGTTTTATCCTCCTCCATTTAAAACTGATTTTCCTGAGTATAACCATTTAAGAAAATAAAATTTTAGTGAATATAATTGTTTTAGTACAGAAAAAAAAAAAAAACCTCTGCTGACTTAAAGGGCATTACAAGCTTCATCAAATGCCTTGTGAGTCGAGGTTTATGTCATGGAATTTTGGAATGCAGGTTGGCAAGTGATGCCAGACACTGCAGAGAGAAGAGAGAAATAGTAATGCCTGAGGAAAACAACGGAAAGGACATAACTGTCCTCTGGTCCAAGATGAAAAGTGAGTTATTTGCCAGCAGTGGGCCTCCTGGAATTCAGGCAACAAAGAACACAATAAGCCCAGGGATCTCAGAGGAAACCAAATGCAGATTTCTTGGCAAGCAAGAGAAGCTGAGACTATGAATGCTTACAGGCTGGAAGTGACCCACATGGCAAAACTTCTGATGGGCAACTGAGGGCAGAAAGACTTACGGGCCAAGCCTTCAATGATCAGGAGGCAGATGAACATTTAGAAGACGGATTGTTTTGCTGGATTCTCATTTGTCTCTTCTCGGTCTTTAGATAAAATATGTGTATGTGTGATATGTGTGGAGCAGGATAATTTCAGGATATAATTTATGGTTTGCCCTACATTCTCTTTCCCCTCCTTTGCTTTTAAAGCAGAGAGTAGGCTCCATGTTTCTTTGTTTTGGGAGAAGTTCATGGCAGGGCAATGTGTTCTTTCTTTTCAGGAGCTTAGCACTGCGGGAGGAATGAGGTTTGAAAAGGATGCTCCCTGGCCGAATTATAATCCATGGTCACACAAAACTTCAAGGAAACTGGATCCTACGTGGGTCTTGTGGTCTGACCAGAGTCCCATAATCCAAGAACGGCATAGCAGAGCCATCTAACTGAAGGAGTAAGGCAGTCGGGGGGAGAGTCACCTCTGTGGTTCCACTTTCTTTCAATCTCCAAGCAGTTCCAAACCTGGAGGCCAATAGTAAGGGACAGAAAGAGCATCTACATAACAGACCACTACCGTCCCGGGCCAAGGTGACAGATGAGGAGGAACAACTGGTTTTTGAATGCAAAGTCCCTTTCAGACCACAGGCGGATGGGAATTTCAGGCAGGACCATGTGGATCTTCAATTGCTAGGCTGATTATCACTGGACATCACTCATACTCTTCACCCATCACATCAGCTTTTAAACTTCAAAGATAAATTTAGTGCTTTTATAGTTAAAAAATTACCTCCCTCATCATCTTATTTTTTTTTTTTTTTTGCAGCATGAGACTATCAGACTTCTCCCTGAACTTCCCCCACAAGATGAAATTGTAAAACAATAAAGGCTTTTAGTTCCATTCACTGATCCACAATCCTCTCTGCTCCTCCTAAGTCTCTAATGATCTCCTTTAACTTGGAAGAAATTTCTCTCACCTCAAAATCCCACTAGTCTTCAGCTTTGAAAATAAAACCCATAAAGTCCTCCCACAAACTTCTCTAGGCAAAGGAGCAGTAGCTCTTACTATTTTCTTGAATGGAGAGGAAAAAGGGTTTTTTTTTCATTATAAAATTATTATAAGATAAAGGTTCGATGTCAGGGCCACTGGAAGCAGAACAGGTAGTTTCATTACTCCTTAAATGTTAATTCTACTGGGTCTAACAACTGTATTCTAGGTTTCTCTCCTTTTGGGGGCTGAAAATAAGTAGAGCCTTCTAGGCTCTACTCATTTAACATTTAACATTTTTTAAAAATTGACTTAATAATAGGCGTTTCTGTTATACCCATGGTAGATAGATGACCAGTGACCACCAAGGTCAATATGAAACTTTGGTAATGTACATGAAACTTGGGGAGGGGACACTCAAGGATGACTACAGTCATATTTCCCTCCAGCCCAGCAGGACGAGTGGGAACAGTGTAATTCCATTTCCCTTCTAGGAGAGGTGGTAGTGAGACACACAGTCTCGAGAACCAAACTGCCTGAGTGGGAATCCGGCTCCATCAGGATTACGTGACTTTGGATAAGGTACCTGGCCCCTCTGTGCCTCAAATTCTTCACCAGCAGAATAAGGATACTAGTATGTTTCAAATGTTGTGGGGATAATTGAGTTAAAATTTATAGACAACCATATTCCAGACAGCAAGAAAGGGGACACTGAGAGGAAAGGGCATGCCATCCCAGAAGTTTCACACACCATTTGTGCTTCTGATCCATTGGTCAATGGAGTCACAGGGACATGTCCTGTAGTCAAGGAAATACGCTCTTTATTCTGAGAATCCATGAGCTAAAATTTGGGGAGGGGTCTATTTCTGAAAGAAAAGGATTAATAAATATTGAAGAACAAATGGCACTTTCTACAGGAGGTATCTCTAGAAAGACTGAATTTGTGGGTGGAGATTCATTCCTGCTACATAAGGTTATTTTGTCTCTTTTGGTGGCCTAAATTGAGGTCCTGCAAGATGTGGGAGGTGAAGAATGTCATTTTTCTCCAGGATGTAAGTCATTCTACATGGGTGGGAGAAGACATGCTGAGGCAGAAGATATTCCTAAATTAGAAACCTTGTTTCCTACAAAAGAGTCTGAGCAAAGGGAGAGTTACCCAAGAATGACTTCATGTGATGCCACAGCTAGCCTGTAAGGTGGACAGGGCAAACATTCTCATCCTGAGTTTACAGATGAAGAGAATGGAAGCTGACTGAGGTCTCTGTGTTCACACAAATGTTCAATGACAAAACCTGGTCTCTTATCCATGACTTCTGACCATGAAAAAAGCAAGAATTCCCTTCATTAAACTGAGTTTAGTTTTGCAGCCTAACTAAATAACAAATCACTATCTACAGCACTTTTTGCAAGAAGAAATGGCACTGAGCAAAGCGGTGTTTGGATAAAGCTGTATTTTAGGAGCTGAACATCTGAATTCTGCTCTCAACCCTGCTATTACTCAGTTTGTGATTTGGACAAGTAAGTAATATCCATGTGCTTGACTTACCAGATTGAAAAATGTGAAAGCTTTGTGACTTTACTCTTAGTTCTATATTATGTGTCAGCAACTACAGTAGAAGCTATTCCCAGGCAAGAATCTAGCCTTCGTGTAACAGACAGAGAACACCCTGTCACTAAGCATACAAACCTAAGTCTATTATATGTGACCTGTTGCACTCCATGACCTCTAAGGTTTTAAGGAAAAATGTTTGGAGACCCACAAAGCATCCAGAAGCACTCAGTAACTGCCTGGTGAATAAGGAAAGGCACCTCTGATTTACACTGTTTGCTGAATAAATCATTTGATACTTGTGGCAAGTGAACCAAAAGGAAGTTGAGATATTCTAAGAAATAAGGTGAATCAGAAAAGAGTCCGGGAAGAAAAATTATTTTTTAATGAATTTAACCACTGGTAATTAGGATTGGCAGTAGAAATTAGCATAAACACACTGTCCAAATGATAATGCAACTGGAACATTGCTATAAATTCTTAATGCACCTTTTAAGAATGGAAAATGACAACTCATCAAAGAACAATTCATCAGGGTTCACCCAGCACTGACCTGAGCGCTTCATTGCTCTGATCTGTGGAACCCATTCCAATTTACCAGGCAAAATGCATTGAGTGGAGAAAAGAGAATTTTAATACAGTAATAGTCTAGATTGGTAAGTTTCAAAATTTCTTGGCTGAAGAAAATTGTTTCATTTTTCAAAGGAATTAGTAGGCAAAAATCCAATATAAGAACAATAATAATAGCAGTAAATAATACTGAGTATTACTATGTGCCAGGTGCTGTTCTAAATATACATATTAATTTATTTAAACCTCACAGCATGACCCAGAGAGTGCTAATATTATCCCCAGTTTGCACCAGATGAAGAAAGTTAGTAATAGTGAGGTTAGATAAATTGTGAATGTCACCCAAGTTGTAATAGAAGAACCCAGATTTCAAACAAGTCTGCCCCTGAGCCCGGCTATATTCTTTGCTTTCACATGTAAAACAGATGTGGCAGTCTTTCTGGTTAGAAGTAAATGAACAGATGGACCACTCCCTAAGTGCTGCCTGCTGTCCTAAATGAAATCTGCCTTCAGAACTTCACATATAGGGATACCTGGAAAAGCTCCTGTGAGGCTGTCCTTGGATTTACTAGACAGAAGTCTCTCCCTTTATAACTTAATATTTTAAAATACATCTGATCCCTTTGTATTTAATTTTCCTAGGTCAGATCTAAGATACAATCATGTCTGGATGAGACAACAACCAATTTTTTGAAGTCTCCAATCTAGAGCAGAGGTACAGAAGTAAACAGCAGATTCCCCATAATGACCGTAAATGTTCAGGGCAACTACATATAACTAAATAGGTGTCACATGATTGTGGGAGAGTAATGAGCACATAGATCTCTAGCCTTTATATACCCAAGAGATGACCAACCACCAGGGTGGTTAGAAGAATGTGTTAAAGAAGCAAAAGCTACAGTTTTCATTTCCACATAGCAGGTACCTTAACTTCAGTCTGTTTCAAGGCCAGTCCTTGTATCTTTCATTGAAGTGAATCCCCTTGCAAGTGCAAGGTCTTTTTCTCTTTCTGAGGCCCTTTCTCTTCTTTACTCTCTGTTGGATGAAGTAGAATGTATCCTCAAATCACAGCCCCTTTATCTGCAATAAATGCAGGTGACCAAGACAGACTAGACAAATGAGTATGACCAACAAACTATCACCAAAATTTGACTACCCTGGGAGACACCCAAGCATATCACCCGGACTATACATCAGTACGATACTTTCTTGTTCAAAAGACAGCATAATTTTGTATCCATAGGAACACAGACCTTGTATGACAACACAGAAACTTCCATGTGCTTTAAAAAAAAAAAATCCTTCTATAATTCTACTCTGTAAATGTTTATCCAGCCCCCTCTTTGTTCTTGGCACCAGTGATACCAAGATGACAGTGACACAGTATCACCCTGTCAGTATAATCTTAATCATCTTTGCTCATTTCTAAACCTTTCTCTGTCAACCACTTGTCTCTTAGTATGGGTGAAAATTTTCTTTCTTAAATACTCTTCCCTCAACAGTGAACAACCCCAGTGCCTCTCCTGACCTGGCAACAGTAGAGGGAGGAAGTTCTACTCATGTCAGCATCACAGAAGGAGCCTCAGAGGGTAAGGAGTTCCCAGGATAGGCCAGGGTTAACCCAGCGGAAGTTTAACCAACTTTGCTAGTGGTTGTGAAGAATTATTGAGCAATATCCACACATAATAACCCTTGTCTTGCTTTGGTACATGTATGATAGAGGTTTTACCAGCAGGATGAATTGGCTGTCCCCCCCCCCCCCCCAGAAAAAATCCTCTATATTAGCAACAGGGTATAAATGGGATAGATCGGATAAGTCAATGATAGAAAGCAAGATCTTTTTCAATCTGAAATTTTCTAGTTTCTACTAGAGAAATGGGTTAAAAATGGAATATATTCACTGGATAGAAAAGGAGATTTCTAGTTCTAGACATTGGTCCTTTACCAGAAGTTCCAATTGTTAATAATCTTTTCAAAAAACATAAAGAACATACATCAATTCGTAATAACACCAGATTTTTTGCCTGAGATTTTGAAAGCCTATTATTTATATATGCAACTGGATAACTATTATTCATGCTGTGATCAGAGGTTACAAAATACGCAAGGGTGAGACTGCTATGCTTCACTAATCACCTTTTCTTACATTCAATCTTACATTCCTTTGTTCTGTTTTGGTTTTTTGCTTGTTTCTTTTTTTGTTTTTGAAAAACAGATGCATGGACAGTCCTTAGGTGAAGTATGACTAGCACAATATCAAGAGTTCATACTGGAAAGTGTAATTGATAACAACAATTTAGTAGCACTTTTATTTTAAAAAAAATTGATAAAATTGTTGCACAACTCTAGAATGCACAGAAGTTGTGCAATTTAGTAGACATTTACAAAGGAACATAAAAAATAAAGTACCCATTTTCCCAAGAGAAATGGAAATGCAATTTCCTAGCAAAATCTATTCATGTTGGAATTTTTATTAGCTTTTTGTAATGGAAAGGCTATTAAATATATATTGTTTTGTGCTTCTGAATAGTTTTCACATCTTCTTAAGTGAAGCCAGGATCAGTACTGCATTATGAAAAGTACTATTCACGCATTGTAAGCACCAGTTCACAATGCAAAGGGCTGGGATAAGGCAAAATAAATTCCAAAATCTAAATAGGGCAAATGTGTTAAAATGAATGATAGCTTTATTACTTACTCCATAGATGCCATGGAAAAGAACACAAAAATCTGAGGTTTGAAGCTAGCTTTTACTGAAATGTCTTTAAATCCATTTATTTGAAAACACAATGACATCTAGTGGCAGATTCAGCTCATCAACACCGTGTACTCACTGAGAGATCTTTGGCCATTTTATAACATTCTCAAAATAAGAAAATAAATCTGACATTTTGGAGCAACATGAAAGATGGGAAGATAGTTTAATGCAACTAAAAGAACAAGCTTTCATTAACAGTCAAGGTTGACAAAATGAGAACGACACAGTGACTGGAGAGAAGGAGGTATTGCCCTGTCTCCCTCCACATTCCTGTGCTGGTGCTGCACATGAACTTGAACGGAAATGTTATCAATTCCACCATTTCAATGAGGACAGCTAAATGAATCAGACCTTGTTCATGCCTATTCTGGTAACATATGAAAATGCCTACTTGTACAAAATGATAGGCAAAAGTTTGGACTTGATCCAACCCCACACTAAATGAACCAAGGAGCTTCAGCTCCAAGTACCCTATACATTTTCTCTCTCTTCTCTAAGGAGCTAGTCCAGGTTAGAGTCTCTGAAAACACTTACTGAGAACTTATAGTCAAGTTAAGGATCCTTCCTTCATGTACGCCTTCTAGATACCACAGCTTAGCTCAAAAGGACAGTCTCTCTCCTCAAAAGCATCTAATGCATTACGTGAAATATTTAGGTCAACTTAAACCCCAAGGAATTCTCCAAAAAGGGTGTGTCACAAACTACAAAGCATTGGGCTATCTGTGGAAAAATGGTTGAGAAAGCTTGTGATTTCATTAAAAGCAACATTCCCACGGAGCGGTACTTGGTTCTTAATTTTAGTCACCAAAGATTCATTCAGTACTTGCTAAACCGCAGGCATCGTATGAGACCAAGTAGAGCCAAGTCAAATCAGTCAGAACTTCTGACTTTGGGACTCCTCGGTCTTGTAAATTGTGAGATCAGGAAGCACACCAGTGCTAGTGCAAAGGCAAGCATGAGGTTCTTTTCACAGGAGTGGTCTTAGGGGAGCGGGGAGTTACCTAACACAGATTGGACAGGAATAGAAGAAGGAAGTAATGATACTGAGATGGGCCTTTCCTGATCTGACAGTATTGGCCCTGACTTTTAACAGGTATCAAGGAAAGCTAATCAGTAAATCAAAGAAAGAAAAGGAAATTTTTATTTGAGTCAAATTTGAGGATTTTTTAACCCAGGAAGAGCAACTCAGAAAGCTCTGAGAACTGTTAGGCCCAAGAAGTCAAAGTAGTTATATAAGTTTACCCCCCCCCCAAGACAGAGGGCTGTACATTAAATGACATATTATTGACAGCTTACACAATCCAGATCTGGCCCCTTACAAGATCAAGAAGGAGTGTCATCTTTTAAGGAGCTGTCTTGTTGATGCCACATGAATATTGTTCTTTGGGGTTGAGCAGGTACTTCTGCTGATGGGGGAGGTGTGGCGGATGCATACTGCAGATACACAGCGCACGGTAAGGGGAAGAGAGGCCAAAGGGCAGAGAAAAATCTCTGTTTCAATTTTTCTTGTCTTGCCATAAAATATGAATTGTATTTCACATAAGTGAATCAGGCAGAAATAGATGAAGAAATGCACGGTGGTGGAGAGAGGGCAGAACTTAGGTAGAAGGAACGAAAGGTAGACAATGACAGGCAGAGGAGATCGTGGCACACTACATGAAAAGCAAACCATTCAACAGAAATTTTATACCAAAGGTAATCAGTTACCTTTGAAGGATATTAAGAAAAAGAGTGATAATATTGAATTGGAATTTTAGAAATCTCACTCCCCATAGAGAATGACTCAGGAGCTCTCTGAGACCTGCTAAAGTCCCAGAAGATGAGTGGGAGACAAAGGTCATTGGATTCTGCGGGAAAAACTCACACCTACCTAATTTAATTCCAAGTTGGCTAATTAGAGTCAGGATCTACGCAGCTGGGACAGAGAATCTCACAAATCAGCAAATTAGTCATTTTTAGCAGTCAAGCGACTTTTAGTGAATGTAGAAAACTATTAAGCTGACTTCCTCCTACCTAACAACAAAAAAATTTAAGAAGGAAAAGGAGAAGATGATAAAACTGACAGTGGAAAAAGTTCACCTGAAAGTTTTCCTGGCGCTTCAGGTAGGCCATCAGTCCTAGGAGAACTAGCTTCTCCAAGAAGTACAAGCAGAGAAGTAAGATGCAGATTGAGAGAGGAGGGGCAGAGCTTGGGAGAAGTTTCCACACCTTATACGCATGCTATCTAATCTCTCTGTGGGTGGGCTGGTGATTTTTGTTGCTTCAGGAAAATGGCAGAACAAGCGCTTGGACTCTTACTCTCTTCCAGATTCCATTCAGAGTCAGGCTGCCCTAAACTTCCCTTGAAGCACAGTCCAGAGATATGACTATTTCTCCAAGCAACCTCACAGAGCAAAATCAACGCAATGAGTGCAGAGCTGAGTCAACCATTGAAAGGGTTTCAGAAGGAGAATTTTTATTTCATTCCTTATATGTTTCATGCACAAAGGAAGGAAGCAGAGAAGGAGGGACCACTACATAACATGCAGGCAAGGAAACAGATACCATGATGCCTAGTGACTGAAGCTGCTACAGTTTTCAAGACAAGAAACCACGTGGGTCTAAACAAAGGCAGTGGAATACAGTAGGAAAATGTGACCATTTTAGAAATACTAAGGAGACTGATTGAATAAGACATGCTGACTAGTTGGATGTGGACTACAAGGGAATGGAAAAATCTGGAATAATCCCCACATTTCTGGTTTAGAGGGCTCAGCAGCGATGCCATCCACCAAGCTTGAAAATGTAGGAGGAGCTAAGATAGGTGGAGGGAGTGGAAAAGGGAGAGAATTAAGTTTTATTCAAGTAAGGCTACATTTTCTGTGGAACATCAGTGAACTGCTTATCAAACTACCAATTTTTTTTCAGCTATTGAGTTGTATGGGTTCTTTATATATTTCTGATATTTACCTCTGATCAGATATATGACTTGCAAATACTTTCTCTCATTCTGTAGGTTGCTTTTTAGTTTTGCTGATAGTTTTCCTTACAGTGCAGAAGTTTTTAGTTTGGTGTAGTCCCATTTGTTTATTTTTGCTTTTGTTGTCCAAAAAAATAAAACAAAACAAAAGATTTTTTAAATAATAAACCAATTGACCCAGTTATATCCCTATTTTATTTCCTCTTTCCAAATTTCTTTTCTTTACTTCATACTTACCTCTGAATGGGGACTTAAGTTTTCAGGATGGCATTTCCTGAGCACTTGACTACACACATTTACTTGTACACGCAGACAACTCCCCTTTGGAATGTCCTTTAGAGGAGCTGTTCTGTTCTACTATGGCCTGGGGTTTGCATAAAGCAATCTCTATGCAAGCAGAATCAGGCACAGTCAGCATTCCTTCCTTTTATGGACAAAACAGAGCATCCAAACCCTTCTTAACACATTTGGATCACCATGAAACAGATGGGAACAGATTAGCAAGGGCCTTAAAGCCATACTAATTAATTTAATGTTCGTGACAATGAGGAGTCATTTGTTGTGTTAGGAAGAAAAAAACACATGATAAGGAAAAGATATCAGAGAAAATCTGGGTGAAGTGTAGAAAGGTACTGAGGTGTCTGAAGATAAAGCATTATTAGAAGGCTACCTAACTAGATTAAACTAGTTGAGAAATGAGGGAAATCAGGTGAGGGAAATGGCAGAGAAAACGGAGGAAGAAAAAGGAAATCACAAAGTTAGTTCTGACACACTATCAGCAAGACTTATTGATTGGTTCCTGAGGCTATGAGAAAGATGGCAAAGTTCCCAGAGGGGATGACTTCAGAGTCATCCTATTATGAAGGTAAAAGTGCAGGGGAGGCGGAGAAAGTTTACCAGAGGATAGTCTTTAGCTATGTGACCTTTGAGAGGCATTAGGGCCAACTAGGTGAATAACTGGCAGTTTAGACATGAGGTCTGAGCTGGAGACAGGATTTTGTGTAAATCAGCATAGTTGAGGCCATGGCAATAAAGAAAAGAATGAGAGTAGTAAAAAGCCAAGAACTTATCCTTTGGTAACACCAATATTTACAAGCTCCTGAAAGGAAAATAAACCTAAAAGGAGAGTGATAAAAAAAAATGGTTAAAAGAAAATTAAGAGGAAAGTGGGAGAAAGCAGTGATTCATAGAAGCCAGCGGATGCTCTGTCATGGTAAATGCTGCAGAAGTCCTAGAGGATAACAGCTGAAAAGGAGCCACTAGACATGGCAGGCAGGAGGCTGTCCACAACCTCGGAGAAGCTGGCTTCTGTACAGTGATGGATGGGAGTGAGAACCCTGGGGAAGGTGAGGAAGACTGAAGCCGTGAGGATAGACTTTTCTTACACAGTCCGCTACATAGGATGGGAACGAAACTGAGCGAGAGAGGGGCTCAAGATTCAGGGATGCTGTAATAATTCTTAGTATGTTGACATCTTTTACACATGGACAAGCTGGTAAAGGGCCAGTGAAGAAAATTCTGAAGATAGGAGAGAAGGGAAAGAAGACTAGCTCCTAAGAAGAGTCAGTATGGAGTCTGAGCGGTTAACAACTCTCATTTTATATACTGGTTTTCCCTTAGACTCTTGCCAGTCTCCCAGTGTTTTCAGAGGAGCAAACTCAGCTTGCTGATGCAAGGAGCCTGGGATAAATCCTTTTCAAAAACAATAGTTGGCATTTTTCAGGCAACTAATTTTAATAATTTTTTCAGGCACATACCCCACTGTTTTTGCAGTGCCCAGCAATCTAGGTCCCCAAACCAAGGTATTTAGTGGCAGATCCCTGTTGTTTCAGAGCATGCACTTTGCCAGTGCCCTCCCTCCTCTGTTTCTCAACAGGCTTTTTATTTATAGCTCTCTTCAGGAGGAAAGCACTCTCTCATTAAGTCTCTCTTTTCTTACTTCAGGATTTATCCCACCTACTATTAACAAACTGATATGATTTATGACATGTGGTATCTAAGGCTGGCTCTGAAAACTCTCCAAACAATGATTCAAACGTTACTGAGGCTCAGCCCCTCTCTGTCCTCAGTGATTTCACAGAATGCATTAAATAGAAGAAAGTTTTGAAGGCGGTTGAAGGTTCCCTTCACATAGTACGTAAGCTTCTCTCTAAGAGACACTTACACTACCTCATTCTTGGAATAGGGTTCAACTGTTCTGGCTTTTTTTTTTAAATATATACATAGCTCAGATTCGTATCCAACCTTCTATGCCTCTGTTCACAGGCAAGTCATGACACCTTCTTTGGAATATGTTTTCTAAATGCCTTAAGGGGGTTAGTCCTTCCATCAATGAGAGTTTAGGCGTAGCCACCGCCTCAAAGCAGGTGGATGGACAGGCTGACTTGTAAATTCTTTTTCCATTTGGCATAATTAACTGTACTCTTGAGCGATCGTAGGATGAGTTTCTAGGTGTTTAGTTCAGATCTCTGTATTTCTTCCTTAGTCACCCCATCACTCAAATTGGAGTCGTTATTTCCAGTGCTACTGAAGTGGGGAAGACTGCTGGAGGAGAAAGTTTGGGGAGGAAGAGACAAGCGAAGTTCAAGAAGCTGATGAGGAAAATCAGGTAATCTCACTCTGAAATGTACAGTGAAGTTCAGGGCTAGAGAGAACACTTCTTATTCTGGAAGTGAACCCCTTTCATATTTCAGCAGAGATCCCTGGTGTTTGCCAGATGAGGGAAATGGCTCAGATAGCATTACATCTACTCCTCCAAATTGGCACGCAGCAGTCCTAATGTCAGGACCCGTCATAAACGACAAAGATTAGTACTGTTTTTCAAGGATTAACGTCAAAAAATAGCTCTAAGCCTTAAAGATACTCACTTGGCAACCAGAAACATAGAGAAGATGGAAACAAATGATAATGAGACTTTAGATAAGTTCTCATACAGGATATGAGAATAAATGGGTTCCATTTAATCAAGCAAATAGTTGTTTCTTACCTCATTTTTTTCCCTTTTATTCAGCTTTCAAGCTAATACAAATGAACTCAGAGCCTAGGAACAGGGCAGAAAATTAACAGTAAATCTGAGCTATGAAAACATAGGGAGGTAGTCTTTGGTGTGCGTCAACAAAAGGGAAGTAGAATTCCTGTAAAAAGTTACCATTAGGAAAAAATACTTTAGGAAAAATGGTTCTCCTTGTTTATGAAAATAGTGAGAATATAAGCAAAACTATTTTCCCTGAAACAACAAAGGCACCACTTCTGCTTTCCTTTGATAAGCCATTGATGAAGAGAAATAATTAATGATGGCATCCAACAACCATTCTCCCACAAAATTTCCTTAGCAGAGACATTTTCTAGTTTTGTGGTTTATAAATGGATCTGGGCTTCCACATTCTGTGTGAAAGCTCTTAGTAAATGAATCACTGTATTCTGTAACAAGGTCCTTGGCTCTTTCCAGAAATCGCAGCCTCCACATCAAATGCCATGGAGGACTGACTGCCTAATTTTAGATGAAGTCTTACTCCATTAGTGCTTAGCGTTAGGGAGACAGCATGATGTGGTATAAGAAATTTAGACTTGGAAATCCATAAACAGGGGTTCTTTTTTTGCATCCAAATATGCATCTAAATGATTTCCATAAATTATAATCCCTTTGAAGATCAGTTTCCTCATCTGCTAAAAAAAAAAAAAGGGAGCAGGATTACATCTCCTTCAAACTCTTAAAAACTTGATTTTCTGGTTACAAAAGAAGTTCAGGTTATCATAATGATCACAACAAGCTAACGTTACTTTTTTAATGTGTTTCATTCAAAAAAAAAAAAAAAACAGGAGACAGAATTACATTATTAACTCTTTATATTCTTTTCCAAATGATCTTTAATTACAATCACATTCATGGTGATTAACATAAGAGGTAGATCATGTAATTTCTATTTTATATTCAGACCAGATAATATGCTCAAAAGGATTTACTCTTTCTGAAGTCCTAATTTACATATGAATTATAAATACCTTCGTTAGCAACTGTTCTAACTATAAAATCTTTCTTGGAGCACATAGGTGTGATAGTATGAAGACTCACAAAATGCAGAGAGATAAACATCCTCTTAGCCTATTCCAGTCAGACAGTATTTCTTCCTGTGGTGAACATTTTCTGAAGAGTCGTTAAAATACTATTTCCCTGCATAACTAATAGCAGCATGGGGTTAAATCAAGTGAATAAATGACTAAATGGAGATCATTTTCTTAGAGAAATTGTTTTCTCATATTTGTCTCAAGCTTGAGAATTGTCTGGTATTTGTCTGACCCATCATCATTTTTAAAAATTATGACGCAAACAGTACATGTGCACACTCGTACTTCTTTACATAGCACACAAAGGAGAAACAGGCATCGTGTCTTAACAGAAAAGCTGGAACTACAGCACAAACCTAGAGTTCTAGAAGGTGAGTTTAGACAAACAGCGTCGAACAGGAACGATTCCCGTGTTTCGCAGGGCACAGACCTCACCCTGACATTGACATTCATTCATTCGTTCATTCATTCATTCATTTAAGCACATGTTAAAGCACTGGCTAAATGCTGAGGAAATACAAAGGTAATCTGTATGATCAAAAATTTCTCAATTTATGACAGAAATGGATAAGTATTCAACACAATGTGTTAAGTTTTATAATAAAGGCATGTTCTGGGGACTAGGTACTGCGAAGGGAGCATCTTTGTAGAATGTTTTTCACTTGTCCTTCCAGATCTCCTTTCCACCCTTGCCCATGATGCTCCCAGTAGCCAGACCTTATGGCTATTTCAACAGCTTTACTTTCTGGCTTCCAGGTGGATTCAGACACTAGGAGAGAGTGAAAGCAGGACAGAGGGTGCAAGAACACTGAGGACAGGTATTTATTCTCCAATTCCTCCTTGACAGGTAGCTGCAGGTTGTACAGCAGACTACATCTCCTGTCAGGTGGTCCCTTCTGGGGTAAACCTCTACCTCCTCCTGCCCTTTCAGGCCCAGGAATGATAGCAGTTCCCAGCTGTTGCTAGTCCTGGGCTCCTGCACGGTCCTTTGTGAGCTTCCCTTAAACATAGCTACACTCTGAAAATAATTCCTATATTAAACCTTCTTCAGTTCACCCACTTTGAGTATGCTGTCTGTTTGTTTTCTTGATACATCACCCAACCCATAGTGGGTTGAGAAAAATCATATTTAGGAAGACAAAATATATCACCCGGTCATAAAGAAGAAGTGAAGACTGGAAAAGGGAAGAAAGAGAATTAGTAGAAAAACTGCATTTGTAAAAATGTAAAGAACAAGGAATATCTGATATGTCTGAAGTGTCTGAAGGCCTTGGGAAAATGGTGGAATAGACAGCCAAAGAGGCAGTCAGGGGCCAGATCATGTAGGGCCTGGTGTGATTCAAGAGAATTTGGGTCTCATTATGAATGCAGTTCACTCCTCTTGAAGCATTTTGCTCAGTGCAGTTTCAAAAGGTCACAACAGTGGCATTTTGGAAATTAGAGGGGGGAGAAGTGAAATTGGAGACAGGGAGAGCATTTATCAGTTTAGTACAATTATCTTAGCAATACAGTTGAGAAATAATGTACATCTGGACTAAGGCCACACCAGAGGGGCTTGAAATAAGGAAATGGAGAAGCATATATTTGATGGCACTTTGTGACCAATTAAATATTGGGAGAAAAGTGATGAAACATTCTAGCTTAGATAACTGGAAAAAAATGATATATGTTGGGGATTTACCATGTGCTAAGCACTGTTCTTAACAGTTTTACCTATTTTGGCTATTTTTGTCCTTTGAGAAACTTCTGAAAATAACAGTTACTTTATCCCTATTGTTTCAAATGTAGCAAGCAAGGTACAAGAAGCTTAAGCAACTTGCCCAAACTCATTTATACAATAAGTAAAGAAGACAAGATTACAGGAGGAGGAGGAGATTGGAGAGGTGGTGAGTGAGATTGGGTAAAATCAGGTTGGAATCAACATGGATGCTCCTGGAGAATGTCATTCTAAGTGAAGTAAGCCAGAAAGAGAAAGAAAAATACCATACGAGATCGCTCATATGTGGAATCTAAAAAACAAAAACAAAAACAAACAAACAAACAAAAACAAAGCGTAAATAAAGGACAGAAATAGACTCACAGACAGAGAATACAGACTTGTGGTTACCAGGGGGGTGGAGGGTGGGAAGGGATAGACTGGGATTTCAAAATTGTAGAATAGACTACACTGTATAGCACAGGGAAATATACACAAAATGTTATGATAACTCACAGAGAAAAAAATGTGACAAGTGTGTATATGTCCATGAATAACTGAAAAATTGTGCTGAACACTGGAATTTGACACAACATTGTAAAATGATTATAAATCAATAAAAAATGTTAAAAAAAAAATCAGGTTGGAATCCATTAGTCTCTCGAATTGTTGGGAGATATTTAAGTAAAGAAGTCTGATAAGCAATTGCATACACTAGCTTAGAGTGCAGTCATATTAGAAGTACAATGGCTAGAGATAGAAGCTTGAAAATCTTCAACAAATATTCTTCATAGCTGAAGTCTTAGGACAGGATGTGACCCTCAGGAGATTATGCAAAATGAAAGTTGAGGTTGGAGACCAAGGCAGCATCAACATTTAAGAAATAGAGTAAGAGGGGCGTAAGCAGGAGACTCCACAATCCATTCCTGTCCTGAACCTCCTCACTGACCTTCCACCCTTACCCACTGAGAATCATCTTCTCCAGACAAATTTATCGTCTTATCTTGTATTGTGCTTCTTCGGATTACTCCCTTTGAAAGATGGCCCCTGCATTCCACTCAATCCAAACCTTTCTCAGTCTTCAGAAACCATTTCAAATCCTACTTCCTCATTGCAATTGGTCCCTCCCAATTCTCATTCTAGGCATTTTAAATAGCACTTTGCTATAAAACTCAATGAATATTCTCAGTTCCTTTTGTGGATATTTATCTTTGCTATTGCCTGTCTTTGCTTGTTTTCTGCAACGGTGTATCTCCAAATAGATCATAGACTTCATAAAGGAAAAAGTGTTCTTATTTTTATATCCCAGTGTTCCCCAAATAGCGCCTCATACATGGTGGATATTTGATAAATAGTGTGCACTCTTTAATTTGGTGTTAACAAGGACTACACAGTTTCCACGTGAGCAAGTACATTCTCTACTAAGTCTCTGTGATAAACTATCAGACAGTTGAAATCTTTACCCCACTACCATTGTCTTCTCTCATTTGGGACACTGGGAAGACATGTCCTGGTGTCTTCATATTTATTGCAGTTCCTCTCTCTGAGGAAATGTCATGAGCTCTAAACCCTTTCTAATCTATCTCCTATACAAACTCATCTGACCACAATCCACTCTCTGATTGCAATCCTCCTGCAAGATGAGAACTGGCTAACCTGACTTTGTTTTTCTTCCACCAGATAAAAGGTAAAATTTCCAGGCTCCATCTAGAAGAAATGTACTAAACCTATAAACATATTTCAATGGCAAGAATTTAAGCACCACAGAATATATTTTGAGACAAACAGAGTTTGTGATTTTCTTCAAATCTTACTACACATTCCTAGTTCTTAATGATCTCTAGGATCTTGACCTGAAATCTCTTAAGATATAAAGGTATTTAGGGCAGAATTTTCCCATATTATAAATTCAGTACTTTACCATTTCTCTTCATGTGACTTTGGACCAATTTTTAGGAACAGAATGCATTTCACTTAAAAGATAAACTAGGAAGAACATCCTCTTCAAATTTGTGCATCCCATATGTTTGGCATGAATGAACCATCCACTTGCCTCAACTTTAATTCCTATAAATCTTAAGGTCTAAAATATCTATTCATTCACAAATAATGTTTGCTTTGTCTTTAAGATAAATTTTGTGTGCCTTTTTTGTTTTTTAGTATAATTGTACATGGGTTATTGAAAATGGCATGTGTAAATGATAATATTAATAAAATACTAATTTGTACTCTAATAATGGTCTCCCACTGATAGAAAAATGCTAGGAAAGACATGTTGACATTGTTTCTGAAGCAGTTTTATCTCATTACCAAAACAGCAAAAAAAAATTTTTTTCTGAAAAACAACACAGTTTCAAAGATCATCATCCATTTGACTTTCATCTAAAGAAAGAAATGTTATCGATGGCTAAAAGTAGCTCAAGAATCAAACTTTGGATTAAGTACCATTTCTCACTAGTTTTCCCTTTCAGGTACTAAACTTCTCACTAATTAATTTTTAATCTTCTAGGGAATAAACTCAACATTTAAAGAATCCATATGGCTATATCCATTTTAAATATCCACATTGATATGGAATTACAGGAAACTCTGCATGGAAGCAGATTTGAGTTTTATTATTTACCAACTTATTAAATCATGGTTTTTCTCACCTGTAAACTAAGAAACTTAATAATGTGTTAATAACAAGACTACAAAGATTCAATTAGCTACTAAGTGTAAAAAATTAACTGGAAAAACCCTATATAAATATAACTTACTAATGTTATCCCAGGTCTTTAAAGAGCTTAATAATTCAATGTACTATAATGCAGGGCAAGTGGGTTTTGGAGTTCAACACTGCTTTCTAGTTATGGAAACTTAGATCATTTACTTAATACCCCAAAATCTCAGTCATTGAAGTTCTGTTTCCACAGAAGGAAAAACTGGACAATATACAAAATCGTAACATTTTGTGAGCTTGTCAGAGAACTAAAGCCTCCAGGCAACTAACTGAACTGGATTCCAAAGAGTGATAAACTCCCTTAAAGGAAAAGAATGTTAATCTGTTTCCAGAACAGAGGTTAGCTCTATTTATTAGTGAACAGGGTCACTGTATTTAAATGAATAAATAAATGAAGTGGCCCATACATGTGGCCATTTCTTCACTCTGATACATTCTTTTCCTCATGTTTTATCTTTTGCCACAGGAGCACAGTAATAAGCCCTTGAGCCTAGACTAGGAGCCGAGGAAAAGGTCCAGGTTATAAGAACTCTGCTGGAAGTTCAAGCACAAGTCCAGCCAGTAATGAAGTATTTCTGCTTCCATAGTTATGTTCCTTGTGTATATCTTTCTCAGGACCACAGGAAGGGTCAGCTGTAATTTAGGGCCAGATTTGATTATTCCTGAGTGCTTTTGGCATAATAATGCCATTTACCACCATAATACAATCAAAACTTCATTAATATTCCCAATAGGTACAATAAAATTAAGATAAAATGTTTTTACTAATGATATAGTATATTTATTGCCAGATCTAGCCATGTAACTATCCACAGAATGATTAAAAGTTTTAGAAGAACTAATATAGTTCTTTGTAGGTTGGAAACCTACAAAATGCCAAGAGATTTCTGTCAATAGAACAATTTGTTGAGGTCCCACAGTATATCAAGGACTACAGTAGGTCCTTAATGTGCTGTACTGAGTTTAAATTTCACAATAGCTTCATGGAGTAAACTTTATTATTCCCATTTTACAGAATGAACTGATGGTTAGGGACTCAAGGTTAAATTTAAGCAATCAGTAAACTGTATTTGCAAGTTAAGACCTAATTTTCCTACTATGTGACATTGCTTTGTTAAGCCACTTGAAGTTCTTAAATGATATTAATAACTCAATAACATACAGTTGTATAAAGTTTATTAAAAACTTCATAATTTCCAAGGACAGCAGCCCTTGAAATTGCACAGCTTTGCAAAGTATAGCTTCTTACTCTTCTTCATATAGTTCAACACAGCTCTCTATTCACATTTTGAGGTCCCTACACTAGATGTATCTCCCATCCCCCAACATAGAAACCCTACCTTGCTATGAGGCCCACTGTTTCCAAATGTAAGTCTTCATACGTATGTCCCTACTCAACCAGAGAAAGCCATACCAGTTATTTAAGAAGACAGAGTGTCTGTTTTCCCACCATCCCCAGACCCAATTATAGGATCTTATCAGTGTGGTATACAGAAAGCCACATCCAACACACATTCTAAAATGCTGAACTAGATGGACCGTGAGAAATTTTCTCCCAAGGTTAATTCCAAGTTCACCTAGACAGATTATGGCCAAAGTTTTAAGCCCAGAGCTGGCTGGAAAATCAGAGAGCAGAGAAGAGATGGGAATGCAGAGTTGCTTCTACAGAGCTGGACAAAGCTCTTTGGCAAAAAAGAAGGAGACAAAGGAATATATGATGAAATGCAGTCAGGATTTCTCTGATAGTACAGCCTGGATGAGTACATCACTTCAACTGCATTAGGCAAGAAGGAGACAATGCAGGACAGGTCTATGTATGTATTTTATCAATGTGCATGCAGTGCCTCCGCCTACTAGCAAATATTGCCCAATTAATCTCTGAAATTTAACCAATTAAATTATCATCCCTCTACTTTGGAGTAGATTGAAGAGAGGGGGTAAATGCGAGGAACCTATAGAGTTTCCACATCAACATTATATATTTAGTAAATAATTTATAAGGAATAACAACCACGGAATCTGTAGAGACGGGTATATTTTCTTCTATGTCCTTCTTTTCACCATCATAATGACCTCCACATCTCCTAGTCTTATTTGAAACAATATGATTTATCAAGTTCCTCCTGATTAACAGTCACTTGTATTTAGGTTTTATCTTTCCCAAAAGATGGTAAGTTATTTGACAAGGGTACTATGCCTTATTCCTCTTTGTGCCCACCATTGTACATTCCACATAGTAGTAGTTCTGTCAATATTACTCAAGGGAAACAATCTCCCTGCTGTTCTTTTCAAACAAGTAATCAAGCCAGAATGGAACTCAGAAGTTCTGTGTTGCTCCACACGCTAAATCAGTTAACATATTATTGACTCGAGGGTGGAAGGTAAATTTTAGCCAAGATTTTATTACTTCTGAGCATCTACTTCATTATGACTTTATTTGTACTTTCCAAGTTTTCACTAGAGGATAATGGTCAGCCTCAAATCTACTGGACTGAATGATAGAAATTCCACTTGGCATCATTTATTATATCCAAATGTTATTATACAGTCTCATTAATTCTATCATTTCTGATGTGAGAGATTTAATCTTATAAAATGACTTAGAAGAAAAGCTGAAATATAATTGGCAGCCCTTACGGTTTCCCTGTGGAAAGACCCACCAGTTGATAATCTAAAATAACTTATCATCAACAGTCAGATCACTCAACATATCAGAAAATATCAAGGAACTGATACTTCCCTTTCCCCACTGTGTATTTGGAGAAGCAGGAAGATTAGCTATACAGCTGATTTTAAAGCCACTAGCTATTATGAATATTGTACAATGTGAAAATAATTTTTCACACTGAATGATTAATGTTTGCAATGTTCTATGATATTAAAAAAGTTTGGACCAAACCCATTTTCAGGACTGAAACAAGTGACTGTATAAGGTTTCTATAGCACCCTGTTCCATGAAGTGGTGTTACTTAACATTTCTTTTGTAGCCGCCCCCCTGCCTTTCCCTCTAAAATAGTATAATTCAATTTTGACGTCCACTTGAAATAAACCCTACTGTACTGGAATACTGCGGTTTGTCTGTATGTTTGTGGGGAAATACCTGCTACGTGCAGCAATGATCTGCTATTGAGTTGGAGATCAATTTCTACACACCATCCAAGACCATGAAATTCTTCTAAATTGAGCCTTTCTCTGGCCCACTAACCCAGGAGTCCTTATGTCACTAACCAGAGGTTCTTTCCCAGTTTCTATTGTTACTTCTTTCTTCCTCAGCCCCTGTTGGTAGCTGCTAATCTATAATCTCTATCAATCTGTAAAAATATCTGCTCAGAGTTTTTTTTAGTTCTGCTATAGTCAAATTTCAGCTATAGCCCATATCTGCTGCTAGAGCAACCTTAGCTCCTATGTAGCCCACATCCTTGCCTTGTCCAGGGTTGGTCTAAAAATTGATTTGATCCCTGAGTGTGTCTCAGAATAACCAAACCCCTCCCAACCTAGATTTTCAGTTCTCTGTACAGTAAGCCAGTGTTAATCAAAATAAGTGATTCAGATCAGTACGTTTATCATTTAAAAGAGAAAAAGACATGCCATCAAGGAACAGACTCATACGTAAAGGAACACCTTTCTCCCCATAAAATTATATATACATTAAATTTTAATCTTTTTAATTCAAATTAATAATTCAAAATCTTTGGCAGTCTGCATATCCCCAGGTACCCCAAACCCATCACATCATTCACATATTCTTTGCTGAAGATGCTTTCTTTTGCAGCTACTCTAAACATGAATTTATTTGCTTCATTTAATTTAATTTTATAAAATTGGATTATGGTTCTCATGGAAACATAATTAAATTTCTTCTGTTGCTCAAGAGATGTTAATTGTTTTAAATAAAAATTATTACATTTTGCAATGACAACATAAAAACAAAGTTTCTTTTCATACACAACTTTTGGTAGAAATTGTGGAGAAATCAATCAATAGAAAAAGGACTATGATCTGACTCTTTTTGTACTTAAGATACCTTTTTTTTTCCTGCCAGATTTAGTTTTACCTAAGAGCACTAAGAACACATTTACCAAGCTAAACTCATGAACTTCTTTAGAAATATAATATAAATTCTTCAGTAAATGTGCTTGTATAATCCATTATTCATATTTTCTGCCAAATGATATGAACTTTCACTTAATAAGCATTATTGACAAATAACCTAATTAGTTTTTTAAATACAAAATATTATATTAGGATTAAAAGGTCTAATGTCTCTGAAGGGATCAAAAGAACTTGAAACTAGATATCTGAAAAATAGTAAACATTCCTGAAGTTCAAGTATGACTACAATACCACCTACTTCATCTTAAATGTCAGATTCACATGGGTTAAATGTTAGAAGTTCACGAAGTTGTAAAATAAAGGTCTCGGATACATAAATATGTTAAGCAGCTACTAAGGAAAAACTTTATATTTTTAATAACTTAAGAAAAAACAAAATTTCAAAAGAAAACTATGTTCATCTTTCTTCTATTGATATGGAAATGATAATTTTTAGTAAATCTTTTTTTTTTTTATTCCATGCTTATGACTGAAACAGATCTGGTAGAAAAAAAGTTAGCATTACTCTTATTGAGCATCTCTTATATTGCAAAGAGAATCTTTAAATTTGAAGATGAAAATATGGTATCACCGCTTGTGGAATGCTCACACTATACTTGGCACAATACCAGGGAAGGCAGAGGCATGGCTTCTGCTCCAGGGACTTACTTTCTAAGAAATACAGACAAAGCCATTTGCATATAACAAGAAAACCAATGTTTTAGTTAAATGTCAGAGTTTCAGAAGTACAGGCTTTCGAACATCTCATAGTTTTGGTGAGTTTTTTCCCCTTTTTTCTTCTTATACCTTCCTTTTTTTCCCTTCTCTTCCTTGAGTTTCAGTGCACAAGGGATTTTCATAGAAAGGGTAAATGAAAAAAATGTGCATTTTAAGGACAAAAGAGTAAAGAAGTGGACAGTTACAAGTGCAAAGGGCTGCTTCAAGAACTAAAGAACATAGAAAAAAAAAAAAAACTCACCAGGACACAAGAGACTTAGAAAGGAACATGGCTGAGAGATAGAACCAATTTCTACAACTATTCTTGTGTTCTCTAATACTGGCAACGGAAATAAATGTTCAGCCTTCTATGGTTTTCTTTGACGCCATTGGGATTGCAGAGGAAGAGGCAGCTGTTGAAGACTTGCTTCACACTCCTCTGCTTCTATTTCATTTCGAGTTACATTAGCTAATCCTGCAGATGTTGACTGAAAAAGGTAGGAACTTGACATTCCATTTGGCTCTAAAATATTACAATTTTAGGGACCCAGAAAAGTTAAGGTTAAATGATTGCAATTTCTTGCCTTGTATTAGAATAATCATGAAAACATATCCTGAATGGATTCCACTTTACTTTTGTTTTCATCAGTTCCACAATGGGACAACTTTGAATGAGTTCACTGAAGCAAATGTTGATCATCTTTTAATGATATGGAGCACAAAAGGATAGCTAGAATACTTAGAAAATACTGAGTTCTGCATGCATTATCCTAATAACATATCAAAAGTCTTCAGGTAGGAACTATTATTATCCCCTTTTACAAAGAAGATAACTGGAGCTTACAGGGGTTAAATAACATGTCCAAGGTCACACAGTTGGTGAGTGGCAGTTAGAATCTGGACCTATTCATCTAACTCCAGAGCCAGCACCATGACTCCCTACATTACTAACACTAATGCATGAGCTCATCCTAAGGATGAATTGCAGCTGATCAGACAGACTTGGGAAGTAGGTTAACAGTCTTTCACGTGTGGTACATACATCATTGGTGATGGTCAAGATGAATATTCGGTGGTATGTAGGTAGGCTTTTTAAAAATTTAATAGTAAAGTATTTATTAAGACATGTGAAGAATTAATATGATCAACTTATTAAACCCATGGATTTTTGTTTGTTTGTTTAGAATGAGGCTAAATTTTTTAAGTGAACTGTTAAATATACATACAAAGAAAAAAATCATAGGAAAGTAATAGTGTTAGAGCAGGCAGATAGCTAGATCCGAGCAGAGAAAGAGGGGTAGAGGCCAAATGGCAGACAACTATACATCTTGTGAACAATGAAGGTCCTTGGGCAGAGAAAAGCAGGAACCTCCAGACTGATAAGAAATCACATATTTGGGGGTGACAAATGTCCTGGAAGCCAACAAAGAAAGGTGGGAAAGGCAGGAATCTCTGGCATTAGAATGTAACCTTTTGCTCATTGTTTCCTCATTACAATAAAATTAGCCTTGCAGATTAGAAGTACCCATCATGTACCACAGATGCCATGACACTTACAACTAAGACTAAAGAAGGACAAAAATCCCTCCTCCCCTCGGGAAGGTGGAGCTGGGATGGACATTAGGGAACATGACCCCAAACCACTCCTTCCCCAATGAATATTCTGGCCATTAATTTTTATACCCTATGTTACCAGCTTGCCAGAGAAACTCAGCGCAGCTGCTCACCTCAGCCTGCCCACTCTCCCCTTAAAAGTGTCCTATCACTCAATAAATCCTCACTTTATTTTCTTGACCTCTGGGTCTTGTTTCTGAATTCTTTCTGTGATGAGACAAGAATCTTTTCTCCGGCAACAATAGTACAGATGGGAGAATAATGAGAGAAAAGGCACAAAGATAATGAAATTTGGGAAACACAGAATTAAAGCACTTCATGCTGAAGAAATCACCAGTACAAAATCACAGGGACTTGAAAGCAAATATAAGTATAAAAAAGAGCAAATATGTCATTATGACGAGGTTACAGAGTGGACAGAAATTAGACCTGAAAGGTGAGCATGGTAAGAAGCTTAGAATTTAAAACAACAGAAACTGAGAGTCATCAACAGATTTGACATGGTCAGATTTACAGGTAAGAAAAAGCACTCTAGATATAGTAAAGAGGATAAATTGGAAAAAGAGAGACGCTGGAGACAGAGGCCATGACATCACACCCATTATCATGACGACTACAGCCAAAAATCCAGAAAATGACAATTACTAGCGAGCATGTGGAGAAACTGTAACCCTTATCCACTACTGGTGGGAATGTAAAATGGTGCAGCTGCTATGGAAGACAGTACGGCAATTCCTCAAAATTTTACAAGTAAAATGACCATATAATCCAATAATTCTACTCTGGTGTATATATCCCAAACAATAGAAGGTATTCAAAGATATATTTGTAAAGTCATGTTCATAGCCGCTTTACTTGCCATAACCAAAAGGTGGAAGCAACCCAAGTGTCCAGCAACAATTGAATGGATAAAGAAAGTGTGATTGATATATATATATTTACATACATATATATATATATATATATATACATGTCAGCCTTAAGAGGGAAATATGCTATAACACGGATAAACCTTGAGAACATTACACTAAGTGAAAAACATCAGTCACAAAGGACAAATATTGTATGATTCCACATTTATCAAGTACCTAGAGTAGTCAAATTCACAGAGACAGAAAGTAAAGTACAGAAAGTAGTCACCAGGACTAGGCGAGAAGAGAATAGGAAGTTACTGCCTGATGCATAGAGTTTCAGTTTTACAACATGAAAAGTGTTCTGTGGATGGATGGTAGTGATGGTAGCAGAACAACAGGAATATACTGGATGCCACTGGACTGTACACTTAAAAATGGTTAAGATGGTAAATCTTATGTGTATTTTAACCACAATTTTTAAAATTTTGAAAACGAAAAAAAGAGAGACCATTACAATAATCCACAGACAAAAACACTGAATCCTTAGCTAAAACTTTAACCAAGTGAATAGCAGAAGCAGTAACTGATGGAGTCACTGATTCCTAGTCACGGAAAGGGCTGGATAACCAGCAGAGTACAACTAATTCAACTGTTTGCCAGGATGGGCCACTTCAAATGTTTTCAGCAGAGTAATTCACTCATGGAACCCCTGAATTTAGTTAAATAACGTATTAACGAATACTGACTATGCACTAGGCTGTGTAAGTCCTGGGGATAAAGCAGTGAACAAAAAAGATACTATCCCTCTCTTTTTGCACAAGTAGACAGGAAAGGTGATGGGTTTTTTCTATAGCTGACAAATGTGAGTCCTTCAAATATTCTTACTTTGCCAGGCCAGATAGCACCTTCTGTCCACAGTCTGCTTTCTTAGTCAGTGTTTGCCAGACGTGAGGCTTGCCAACTTCTCATTTTGATCAGGAAAGTTCTTTTTGATTACCAATTCAGAAAAAGAAAGAAAATTCAGAAGAGAAAGAAAATTCTAACGTACAAACAACAGTCTAACACCAGATACAACCTTAAAATAAAGAACAATCCAATAAATACGTTTGGTTTTAACTTACTACCTGGACCTTATTTTCTTCTCTTTTTGTCATAAAAGCATCTTCAAGGGTATTTACTTCCCTGTGGACAGTCCTCTGGTTCAGCATTAGAAACCACTGGACTAGGGTACAGCCAATTCCTCAAAAGTCTGGTCCAGGTTATCTCTACCTTCTTCAGGGTAACTAATGGCTTCGCGGGCTCCTACTTTGGTTGTCTTTCAATAGACACAAATAATAATACCTATAAAATACCCGAAGGCTTCTGCCAAGCCTCTAACAGTCCTTTCAGCTGTTAAATGATATATCCAATTCAAACTCACTGACAAGCTCTGATTGAACAACCCCTATGTACCAGATACTAGGCTAAGTACTGGAGATGAAAAGTTCTTCACTATTGGATGGATAACTTATTCATTATCCAAACTGGGACACTTTGGAGAGCAAAAGGGGGCTCTGTTAATACTTATGCCAGGAAAACTGACCCAAGCAATTTAAGACATATAGTCACCCTACTTAAGGAGGTCACAAATTGATCAAATGTTATGAAAACTCAGATGAAAAAGCAATTAATTGGGGGAATGGGGAGGCTAAAGAATGGTGATTAGGTGACACTTCCAAAGAAAGTAAGGTTTTAATTAAACCTCAAAGAACTAGTAGGATTTCACCCCCAGGAAGAAATTGAGAAGTACACTTCGGGCAAAGGAGCAGCAGAGTGCTCATTAAAATATTGGTTGCAATTTTAATATTGCTGAATTACTGTGGAAAATATTAAAGGTTTTTAAAATAAGCATTTGTCAATAATTCTTTACCTTTTATGGAGTTTATAAATTTTTTAGATGTTAAAACAAGTTTTAAAGATAAAATAATGGACAAGGTTTCCCCCTGACTATACAACACACACACAAGATCCAGATATTTTTTTTTTAACTGCCAGAAAAAAAAGGGAAGAGGTGTGAGAGAGAGAGAGAGACAGAGGAGGAAAGAAAGGAAGGGAAGGAACAGAGGAGGGGAGGAAGTGAGGTAGGAGAAATTAAGGCAATTTACCAGCACATGAAACTAGCATTGTAAATCTACTACACTTCAATAAAAAATAAAATTAAAAAAAAAAAACAAGTTCATGAGGTTTTAAATAGGTCCCCCAATTCTATTTGAGGTATCTTAACAACCTGAAGTAAAAAGGCAGGATCATCTCAAAAGGAACTGAGGAAATGCTACATCAGAGGATACAACCAGAGATGTAGTTGGAAAACTAGTATGTGGCATCATCAAGGTAAACTTCGCCACAAATGGCTCACTCGCTAAAACCATTTTGAGAGATCATAAAATTTTATAATTGGGGGTCTAATAGCATCATTTAGTGCAACCTTAACTTGACCTCCATATTAAACCTGAGGAAATAAAGGATTATGGAGTCCCGTTTTTAATCTGTTAATTTATTTATTTTAAAATAGAAGATTTTTGCTTGCTTTTTCAAGAGCCACACATAATAATGACATATATAAAATGTATTCATTTTGCCAGAATAGCCACTCTCCTGCCAGCTGAGAGAGTGTTAAGTATAGCAGGCCTGACTTATTTTGCTATAATTTAATCCAATTATCTAAACTCCAAACGTGGGGGGAAAAGATTAAGTGCACAACCGGTTCAGTTGCACAGTTATAAGTAGGTTAGGATGTGTCAATCTTCCTATGCCCTGAGAAGGCAATGAAGACACAATTTCAAATGTCATGCTTTTGCTTGCTGCGAGCCACATGAAGGTTACTGAATTTTAAACATTTATATGCTTAATAAGCACAGATTCTTCTGCACACATGCCGTATAAGCCCAAGTACATTTTGCTTATTTCTGTGTTATGTTTACAGAATCATCTAACGTGACTCAAATCACAGAACACCGTAAAAAATGAGATTTTTTATTATATGAAAGATGGCCTGTAGAAATAAACATTTGACCAAAAGCTAAACACCAAAAATATACAAAATTCAATTCTCGGTAAGAGAGGGAAAGTAGCTGCTTTTTCTAGAGCGTGTAGCTAATAAAATGTGTTTTCATTGGGAAAAGTTGATAACACATTGTTATAATCACTCCAACACCTGCTTCTCTCTCTTGGCTCTCAATGCAAGTTCACATTTCACGGAGAAATTAGAAGCAATACTAAAAGGATCTCCACAAGCGCTGACTCTAGCATAGGCACATCTGTGCTTATCAATCCTGCCTTCTTTCTCATGTGGACGTGCGGTCCATTCTCCTCACAAGGGCCCCGCTCTCCGCTCTTATGCTGAATCCTTATCCTCTTAACTTCTCATCACCAATGCCTCCAGGGACTGCTTCCCCTACATTCTCAGTGGTTTTCCCTCTCTACTAGATTACAGAAATCTACAATAGTGCACATCAAAGAAAAGGAAGGAAGGAAAGAAAGAAGGGGATGGGGGAAGAAGGGAGGAGAGGGGAAGGGAGGGAACAGAAGAGAGAAGTCAAGAAAAACCCTCCAATATCCCTCTACTGCTTCTCTTGTGACTAAAAGATAAGGCTCACCTTAGCAAGACTCTACTCCTTTAGGCTGTCCTATAGAGCTCTCATAGAAACTGGGGAGTGAGCTAGTACTTATTATAATTGATCCTGGTCAACCAGAAACTTGAACCACAGGCCCTGTGAGAAGTTAAGACCGGGGTTGAAGGAATCAGGCTGAAGTCAAAGTACCACAGCAGCCGCTACTCACATCACGAGAATTAAAGCCCCACAACCTAACGTCAGAGCTCCTCTCCTGGAGTCTGACACTCAGCCCCGCTAGATCTCGGTGTACTGCCCTAAATGTAAGGGGCGGGGGGGCTCAGGCTCCTGACACTGGTCCTGCCCCTGAGTTTTCCCCCAACAAACACTCCTCCAGCAGGCCCGGCATGTATGTTGTCTGGCCATCCATTCAACATGGCTGGAACGACAGTACCATTCTCCTGTTTACAGCAAAACTCCTCAATAGTTACCTGTACTGTTGCCTCTATTTTTTATTTTCTTATTCACTTTTGAACCCACTCCAGAAAGACTTCTCCTCTGTTCCTCCGAACAACTCACAAGATGGTCAACAATGACTCCCAGTTGCCAACTCTGTTCTTATTTTATTAGCCCTATCAACGGCTTTTGACCTTACACGCCTCTCCCTCCTTCCTGAAACAGTTCCTTCACGTGGCCCCGGAAACACCACTCTTTGGTTCCCCTTGTACATCACTATCCTCAGTCCTTCTCAGTCTTCGCTGATTCCCCCAGCCACTAACCCTTGAAACACGCCAGGCTGCAGCTCACAGAACTTCTCTGTCTAAATTACTCTCTGATGACCTCTTCCAGCTTCCTGTCTGTGGTGGTGTTAAACATAAGCTTTATGTTGACAACTCCCAAATCTACATGTCTAACTATGACCTCTTTCCTGGAACTGAATACTAATCTTTAATGTCCAAACTGGACTTATCCCAAAATGAAGTGCTGAGTTCCCTACCAAACCCTCTTTTCTGCAACCTACGCATCTGAGCTTCTCGGGCCAAAAGCCTTGGAAACATCTTTGCTTGCTTTATGTCACACCCAACATCCAATCCATTGGGAAATTCTGTCACCCCTATCTCCAAAACATGGCAAAAACTGGATCACTTTTTACATCCTCTATTACCATAACCCTGATTCAAACCACCATCTCCCATTGCCTGGATATGAACTAGCTTACTACAGTGTTTCCATTTTGGCACCTTTACAGTTATTCTTACAGCATCCAGACTAATCCCTTTAAAAGAAAACAAGATCAAGTCACTTCTGTTATTACAACTTTCTATTGACTTCCATCTCTCTCAGAGTAAAAGCCAAAGTCATATAATGGCCTCTAAGGACCTATAAGATCTGAATCTTCCCACTTCCTTGCTGATACCTGAACTCTCCCAGGCATACAAGCCTCCTTGCTGTCTCTGGAGCACACTCCTGCCTCAGGACATTTGTCCTTCCTCTTCCTTCTGCCTGTAACAGTCTTTCAACAAATACTGACGGGGCTCATTTGCCATCTTTAGGTCTCCAGGGTGTCTGTCTACAACTGTGATGTGTAAAATGGTTACTACCATCCACACCCTACTCACCTTACTCTGTTCTTCTCTCCATAGTACTTACTGCCACCGACATACAACATAATAATTTTTTATTGTGTATATCCCTTCTCTAAAATGCAAACTCCATTAAGGCAAGGACTTTGCTTGTTTTGCTCTCTAGTATCACCCCAGGACCTAGGACAACACTAGCCTTACTGTAGGTGATCATTATATATTTGTTGAATGAATGAATGAATGAATGAATGAATGAATGAATGAATATTCAAATGATGAACAAATTAAACCATATTTCTTTATATTTCAATCACAATTCGACTAAAAATAACAATTATTTACTATTCCAATGAAAGGCTTCTTTTTTCATGCAAGAGATTACTCTGAGATGGTTGATTAAATATTTCATTTCTGAAGCTAAATCTCTATCCTTGGGTCACTATTTTCAAGCAACCTCTCAGCTCTTTGGAAAGAGCCCCACATGGATTATTATCTACTCTTTTTATTTTTTCATGACATTCTCAGAGATCAAGTAAAAAACACATGTCAAAGCAATTTCTCCCTGTTTCTTCTGATTAAAATCAATACTCTTCCTGCTTTTAGCAGCAGTAAAAATCAACACAACAGTTTCTGTTAACTCAATAGAATGTCAAGTGATATCTTAGTGTACTGTTACCAGCAGGGATATTAACAGAGGACTACCAACAGCCTATAATCATTGCTGTTTCATTATCTACAAAACGTCGTGTGTGCGTATGGCATTTACAAAACAACCCAGTTGAAAGTAAAGCTCCCATCTCAAGCAGCTTAGAGCTTATTTAGACAAAGAACTAAAAAAAGGGATGCAAAACGTAAAAGGAGGGCTTGCTGTCGTTGAGAAGAGAATGTGATTGATTCAGGTAGTTAGGGCAGAGTGGTGAGTCTCCTCCCTACTCTGTGACTGCGTAGTTTGATTCTGCTCTTTGGATCACAAACAACAGCTGTAACCCTAACTGGTTTTCTCAAAACACTGCTCTTGTTTGTCGTGGCGAAGAGCGCTCAGGACACATCCATCAGCAAATACACTGTTAGAAATAGCCAACAACAGTATAAAGCCATATCCCACCAATAGCTGCTAGCAACACCTTGTAGTATTTTATTATTTACAGGCAACTGACCTTCCCTGAGAAATCTTATAAAAACTGTATTGAGCTTAGCCTAATAGGGAATTTCTAGGCTTACATAATTTAGAACATCTAATTAAGGATATTTACAGTAAGGGATATGAGTAATTTATTTCAGCTACTAAGAAATGATTGTACAAATACATAAAAATGGACATTAAAAGGACTAAGTATGGTAACAAAAAAATTTGGAAACAAACTAAATGTCCAAAAGTGTTTGAGAGGGCTGAATAAATATATCTAGACCACCCTATACTATACAGCACCATTCAGTCATTAAAAATGGAGCTTTGAGTTTATATTTACTGTTTTAGAAAAGTTTTTTTTTATTACAAGGCAGCATCTAATGGTCCTATTTTGATATAAATATGTATATATACATACACACATGTACTGACTCACTCACACACTTCATATGTATGAATCCGTATACAGAGAATGTGAAACAAGCCAGAGTATGTGTGACAGAGAGAAGGTGAGGGGCAGAGAAGCAAAAATAAAAGACAGGTAGGGAAGCTCTCGTAGGCATAATGAAGAAAAGCAGGTAAAAAGAGAGAAAGCTCAAAGAGAGAGAGGCTCACCCAAACAGGCCCACCAAAAACACCTACAGAATGGTTGGAGATACACAGACGGAGTTATGCCCACAAAGATTCAGAAAGACAAGAACAAGTGAGGCCAGATATACACTAAAAGGTTAATAGTGGTTAAGTCTGAGTGGAGAGGTTTTAAATAATTTTCAGTCTACCTTTCTACATTACTTGATTTTTCACTAAGAAAGCCTATGACTTTAATCATCAGAAGTCATAAAATATAAAGCTACTTCCCAAAAAAGAATACTAGAACTCAAGAATCAAATGGACACACTTCAAACACAGAAATAAACAAAATCCTCAAATTCTTAAGCGCTAAAATTTAATGAAAATTTTGATTACTCTTTAAAATCTTTAAAAAGTAAATAAATTTAAATTTAAAAAAATTTTAGAAATTTTAGTCTCTACTTACTTAATAATGTATCTTAGTGAAGTTATAAGAAAAAGCATGGAGCTTGTCCTTCAATTGCTTTTTAATTTATTCTATGAGACCCAGTATATGCAAAGAAATAAATTACTTCTCATTCAGAATATTATGTCCCTATGAAAACAGCACTACATATTTGTGTTTCATCTTTCCCTTAAATCTCAGAACTTCAAAGACTTAAGGCAATTTCAACATATCTAAGTAGGAACAAAGATAATCCCCATCATGTCATCCAAAATCAGCTATAAAAGGAAGTTTTTCAGGGAGAAACAGAATTCTTGATCAGAATTATATAGTTCTTAAAAGTAGCTTGAGACAGATTCAAATGTAAAGAAAAGTTTGCAAAGGTGGCACACAATTTTTGCTTTAGAAAAGATCAGAAAACATCTATAACTTCAGCAAATCATAAAATAAGTCATTCTATGTTCCCAAGAGTAATGAAAAGTATACAATTTTTAATTCACCAAATTATGATTTTTGATTTTTTCACCAACCTGAAATTCCTTAGTCTGAAAGGCAAAACTAAAGATAATCATTTTCTTAGTATAAAGAATACCAGTATATGATGTTTTATTTCTGAGTTTTAAAATCCGTTTAACTTTTAATTCACTAGAGAAACTGGAAATCAATAGCACAGCAAAAACTAATGATTTTCTACTTAAATTTCTTACTCACATAAACATAGCTTGTGCATTAAAATAATAATTGTCAGATTTCTCAATATCAGTCAAACATAATACTTAGACGATTGCAGATTAGAAGTTTAATTTCTAATAAAACTTTGAGTAAGCTTCATTTAAGATTATGTTGTTCTAAATATATTAATTTCAAATATATGAGTAGAATAATTCTGAGTCACTGGAAGTTTATTGATAAATATCATTTACAGAAACCACAATAATTCTCTTAAAGTAAATCCCTTTCACAGTGTCACTACTTGCTCAAAATAATTTAGTAGCATTTCATGGCCTTCAAAATAAAATCCTGAAATTAAGCACCTTCTATAATTTTCCAACCAATTATTCACTATTTCTTAATATTATTCATGAAATGCATATATTCATTGTGATCTTTTAATTTTGCCATTCACATACATGTTTATTCCCATCTAAGTCAAACTATACATAATATCAATACTCAAGTGGATGTATGATACTACAATATATATTAGCAGTATACTCAACACTCAGAAATGAGAGCTATAAAAAAGAGAGATCCCCGGGCTTAGTATCAGATAGCCTGATCTAGGAAATTGAGGGTAGGGCCCAAGCATCCAAAATTTCAAAAGCACCTCAGAAGATTCTGATGCAGCAAATTTGTTAAAGAAACTTGTAAACTTCCAGATCATCGCCCTGGCTATAGCACCTCATGATGTTACATTACACTTTGCAGTTTTCACAGTGCTTCATATAAATTAACCTAATTGATTTATGCTCCATTCCAGTCAAGAATCCTTCCACTGCCACTTCTCGGCACATTCTGGTTCTCCTTTGAACTCTACTTATTTTATACACAAAATACTTTGGCACAATTCCATGTAGGGTCTTTGTTGTAAGCGTCTTGGTGTACAAAGGTGTTCTCTGCCTAACTCCACAAGGTAGAGGTGTTACCCAGCATCCCTCGGGGTGTCCTCCCTCCCTTGTGTGCTCATCACCTGGGCACCCCCCCAGACCACGACTTCCCTCTCATTATCTCACAGCTGACCTCCCTCTCAAGTCTTTCAGTGCTGGAAGCTCCGAGTTCCATCACACTCTTCTACCTCCGTGGTGACTTCACTGGGTGCTCTTCCCATTCTTGTGCTTAAATAAAAACAGGTCTTTTCCTCCCTAAAAATAGGGCTTTTCCTCCAGCTCTTCTGAAGGGAAGCTGCCCACTCGTTCATGACCCACATTCACCAGGGAACGGAGAAGGTAGACGCACTTCCTTGGCTTCCCATGGGCACTTCCAAATTAACTAACTCCACTCAAGTGTGAAAAATAATTCCTCCTTTGATTTCCATACTGTCAAACACCACCAACTTCTCCCATGTCCAGTAGTGTCACTTCAAAATCATTGCACATACATTGCAAATGTTAGTTAGCATCCAGATCATTCAAATTATTTCCAGCTTTTATCCAGATGGACACTAATATCAATAAACAGCCTCACAATCTCTTGACCTGCTCACTTGCCGTTACCTTTACCTTCACTCTGCTTCAGTACTCCTTTCATATAAGGGTCACCTGATGTGCGTGTTAAAAATGCAGATTTGTATGCCCCTTACTGAGAAATACTGTTCAGTTGCCTGGAACCTTAATTATTTAACACATTACTGTTTCTTATTATCCCTTTTCATTTCATTTTCCTACTGATGACAAAGTGACCTCTTGTTATATTTAGAGATCATATCCCTGATTCTTCCAAGGTACTTGTGTTAATCAAAATTCTTCAGTTGCAAATGGCAGAAACCCAACTCAAATTAGATTAAATTTAAACACACACACATATTGGTTAATGTAAATAAACCATATGAAGGGAGAATAGAGTCTGTCTCTAGACACCAGAAAGAAAGTTCTCAAACACTGTCAAGAAATTACTTTTCTATGTCTTTTTCCACTTCTCTCTGTAGGGTACTTCACTCTCTCAGCCCATCTTTTCCAGAAGGCAATGAATTCGTAGCTAAAAATCCTGGCTCACACCTTAACAGCCTCTAACTTAGGGGAAAAAAGACTCAACCTCAGACCATAATTAGAAAAAAAATCCATGTAAGTATTCTGACCAACTCAATCTGGACAGCACCCGAAGAGGAAAAGGACAGACTTCAAGGAGGAAGAGTTTTCAAAGACCCTTTAAGGGAAGTCATTGTCGAGAGCTAGAAAGACTGAGGTAGCTGATGGGTTTAGTGGGACTGGAGGGAGACCATGCACAGGGGGATAAAGCTGCACTGCCCCTTCTGGGACAGGGCATGCTCCAGTGTGACTAAGGAGATGTGGTCAGTAGCAGCTCTGATACACCTCTTCTCTCCAAGTGGTTGGTTGTTCTTTGTCCACAGTTATCTATCCATACCCTCAAACTCTCCCTTAAACCTGATCATCCTGAAGAGCAGAGAATTTCATTTTCTTCTAGAATGTTCTCCCACATACACAGTATAGTGATACACCACGTTGTAGGCAATACTCCCCATAAACACGTGAACACACAAAACTGTCCACGAGGTTCAGTGACAAATGGCGAAAATCGCCTCAGACTTTTCTTCTCTGTCTCTCCCTCTGAGCCTCTCTCTTCACCTAGAAGTGAAACACATCTGTACAGGTCTTATGAAGGAGGCAAGAAGAGGTCCACCCTGCTGGGACAGCGAGCATGTGGAAATGAGGAAAGGATTATTCTAGAGAGAGATTTAAACCTTGACCAAGATATGTGGGTTTTAAGAAATAAAAAGCCAGGAATTGGGGTCCCGGCTACTGAGTGTTGTTCCACTCCACCTCTCTTTCCATGACATCCCGGTTTGGAAAGCAAACTTAGTCTGTAGATAAGCTTTGGTTCAATCATCAAGGAGCCCTCAAAGAACCTCTCTGCCCTCCCCGCTCCACCATTTATAGGGAGTATCAATTGTCTTCTTTCTCAGAATCAATTTTCGCCTCATCCTAAGAACAGCCCCTGCATTTCCTTTTAGGCAGCTACCTCTCACAGCTTAGAAATATCTGAGAAAATAAAATTGGTGTTCGGCTGGTGACTAAAAAGAAGGCATGTATGAACTGCTTTAAGGCGTGATGTGAGTTTAAGCGTCAGTGTTCTGCTGGAGAAAGACGTTATCTTCCCCTTGCACTGCCTGGTTACGAATCTTGCTTTTATCCTCCAGAGTTTCATTAACTGCTGTTAATAGGATAGCCCTTTACAAATAATTCTGAGTAGCTAAGATGATTTGCCCTCCAAGAGGAAACAAGGAACTGCTTTCTTCTCTTTTTAATATGCATGTTGTTCAGGTTAAGATGGAGACCCATCCACCTACAAGAGACACATGTCTTAGCTGCCCCTCAGGCTGTTACTCTGAGGATACTTTCACAAGCCACATTTTTGACACCATGACTTTGACACCAGAATAATGTGATAATATTTTGACAAGCTCTCTTATTAAAGTATTCACTCCTCCACCCCAGATAATGGCTTTTTAAATTACACCTTATTGTCTATAATAACGGTTAAAAAGAGAAAAAAGAAAGAACATTTTCTTCTCAGCTATTCTACTTTCATTTTCCACATCTCTAAGATAAGAGAATAGACAAGGTGATTTATAACGTTCCTTTGGCTCTAATGACCCAAAATTTGAAAACACACTAAGCATTTCAGTTGGCAGTATGGCCAGGTAGAATAACCTCTCACCTGCATTACCATTCAGAGAGAGCAAAGTTATCATTCAATGTGTAGATGAATTGGCACAAGGAAAGCTGACATTGTCTCACCAGGATTTGCAGATTGAACACCGAAATCTGAGATCACAGTGCATCATAGAAATTATTATCTGTGGGGCAAAAGCACCAGGACTCAGAGGCAGGGGGCTGAAAGGTTAAGTTTCAGATGGGAGGGGGCTGTCATCTTCTCTATAAATGTGAAGCAGTTCTTACAAATCCCATTTAGCAAAAAAGACATAATCATAATGACATTTCCTGTGAATCCTATAAAAGACACAAAGCACAACCAGCCCCTTTGTCAATGTCTTCTATTATAATATGAGTGATTGAATGCAACTTGAAGTTGACAGTAACAGTCTCATGCTATGACATACTTTAGATCAATAAAACAAAGGTGAAACAAAATAAAATCTAAAGCATATGCTTGGTATTTTAAAGTTACGTACTTGCAACCTATCACAGGAGTCAGTTATTCTGACACATTGGATTCATGCATACTAGTGCATATAAAATATGCACTAAATTAAAGGTTTCAAATGGAACCATGTAGTAGGGACTGGATGTGAGCCAGTCACCTGAGACAGACAGTAGAGCAAAGATAAGACTCTTCATGCCATCGATTACTTACATTTTCTAGAAGACACAAAACATGGTGTGAATTTCCCTTCAAAATGTATCTAGAATTCAACCACTTTTTCTCCATTTCCATTGTTAATACCCTGGACAAAGCTTCCATCGTCTCTAATCTGATTCTTGCAGAAGCCGCCTTGTTGGACACCCTGCTTCCGTCCTGGCCACCTGCTTCTCTTTATCACACAGACAGACTCATGCTTTTCAATGTTATACCACTCCTTCACTCTCTCCCATTCACTGGTTCTCATACCATCCAATGAAGCCCAAGTCTTTACCACGCCTCGCAATGCCCTACAACACAGCACCAACATCACCGGAGCGTTTGTTAGAGATGCAAATTCTCAGGCCCCACACCAGACTACTGACTCATAAACTCTGGGGGAGGGACCGGAAATCTGTCTGTATCAGCTCAAATATCCTTCTTAGATGAAACAAGCTAATATAAACAAACAAAAGGAACAAAATCACAGTGATCTTTTTAAAACATAAACTAGACCACCTCCCCACCACGCCCCACTCAAATCCTCCAGCGACTTCTGATCTTATTTAGAACAAAATCCTCCTCACCATGATCTGCAAAGCTCTGCAGTCTGACCTCTGGCTACCTCCATCCTCATTTGCTGTCTGTCAGTGCTTCTCTCTTCTCTGGCCATGCTGGCCTTCTTGCAGTCCCTTGAACATATCATGCATGTTTCTGGCCTCACACTCTTTTCATTTGCAACTTCCTCTACTTGGAAAATAATTTTCCCAGATATTTACATGAGTTGGTCCCTCACGTCACTCAAAATTTCATTTAATTGTCCCTACCTCAGGACATTTCCATCACCTTCGTCTATCCAAAATGGACCTCTCCACTCTCTCTCTTTTTCTCTTTTATCATTTCATTTTGTAACCCTTATCACTATCTGACCTCCTACTATACATTTTTGTTTGTGTATTATTTCTCTCCCCTAAAAGAAATAAATGTAAACTCCATGAGAGAAACGGACAATGTCTTGTCTTTTTCTCTGCATGCCCAGCACTTGGACCAGTGCCAAGAAAACACCAGGCATTCGTTAAATTTTAACATAATGAATGAATGAATCACCCCGTTTTTCTACACAGCATTCATTATTATCTGAAATGTACCTTATTCATTTCCTCAACTGGTTGTTCACTCTGTCTTCACTTTCCAGGTAGAATGTAAGTTCTATGAGTCCTGGAAGTTTATCTGTGTCAATCCTCAACAGAACCATGCCAGACAAAATAGAACAAAATGACAAAACAGTGAGTGAACTTAGATGACACTCATTTTTGGAAACATCCACTGACAACCCTAAACCCTACCTTACCCAGATAAAGGCCACATATTTCTTCTATGTTCTCACCATAACATCCTGCGCTCCCTTGGTCATAGCTCTTGTACTTTGCAATAATGCTTGTTTCATGGGCTGTATTTCCCACTGGACTGTACATTCAGAGAGATCAGGAACTTGTCATTTTCTTTGCCAATCATATCCCCATTACTTAGTATAAAAAATTCATTTTATAAGTGTGTTCATGCAAAGAAGGAAGAGGGGTTGAAGAAAGGACAGATGAAGAGAGAAAAGGAAAGAGGAATCACTTTTTCAGAGAACTGAAAAGATTATTCAGGATTTAATAGGGACTGAACAAGATGACCACTGAGGTCCCTGAATTTTTCCCAAGAGGAGGCCCACAGGAGCTGCAAAAGAATAAATTTATAAATGAAGGCTCTGAATTAGATTCTAAGAAGCCAACTGGAGTCTAAGAATCCAAACGCTTGGCTTTCTGTCAGACATTTGTCGCAGGGGCACTGCTCACATTAATGTCAAAGACATACAAATCACTTGCATCAAATATGTTCAAGCAGTTCACATATTTTTGTTCGTAGGTCCTGAGGAAAATTCTGTGTTTCTTTTTCTTCACAAATTTGAATTTCTCTTCTTGTGTCCCCAGAGCATGTGACCTTTATATGTGTTTTTATACTTGAAAGGTTTTCATTGCCACCTTATTATAGTTCTCTGCAACAAAATAGAGGAATTTACTTTTAATATGAATACTTTCCTATGAACACAAGGCTATACATTTTCTTTGAATTAATAATCCATTACAATTATTATTGATATAAAGTAAAAATAATCTGAATAGTAACATAAATAAATTTAAAAGAGCAATCATTGAACAGTCCCCTGCTTACTGTTCTGCAGGCTTTGCAGTCCCAAGATCAAGACTCATAAGATTCCTGACGGGTGAAGGTCGGCTTTTCTTTTGTGTTGTGGGCAAAGAAATTTTGTGGAAGGGGAGGTGGCAAAAGGAATATCTTCTCAGATAACTGCTCAGGTAATCAGTTTTAGAAAACAGTACACATGAAGGCAATTCTCTGGAAAATGGTTTCCCTTAAAAAGACCCACCAGTGTACCTACCCCTTAGAAAGTCTCTTTGCATCTGGTCTGAGGATGACTGGCTGGCATTGCAGTGATGCTCATGTGACACTCTCCTCCTGTAAACATTTCTCCCTCCGCAGGCTCCGTCACTCTCTTCACTGAAATCCAGAGCCTCTCTACTGAGTTTCAGGCCAGCATTTCTAGCCCTAGGCATGGCAGTCCTCCCATATACCTACCTGATAACTCACACTCCAAATGACCCAAGATAAAATTATGCCTGTCTCAGCCCCTCAAACAAGCTGCACTGTCTCTTATATTTTCTATTTCATGCAATGGCATCACAAATCTTCCAGAAACTCATGCTAAAAAAATTCATTAACTCTGAATACTGAATCTAACAAGGACAAGGGAGATAATTAGCTAATCTCAGCCAGACAGACAAATGAAGAGAGGCCTGACACCCTTTGAGTGGTCTTGGAAGCTGGAAGTAAAGAAGGTCTGTCTCTTCCCTTGGAGACAAATTCTTACGGAGGAGATCTCAGCAGGTAGAGATAAACCGGTTTCTCTGGTCATGGTCAGGGAGCCCTCCAGAGTAAGTCAGGGGCCCTAGATGAAGACGGCGCCTCTTAATTTGTTTCTAGTAAATTAAAATGAGTCATAAGTGGAAAGGATGTAGCTATTCCATCATTGCCTCCTAGAGGATTACAGATCCAGTGTGACTGGAATATATTCCAAAGGAAAGTTTTAGGTTCTTGCTTTATTGTGCCAAAGAGGGCTTTCCCATGTTCCTTTTTCATCACCAGAGTTAAAACACTGCTCATGAGGAGAGGGGATTAAATATGAAAAATGCCAGTTTGCTCTTTGAGAATTTAATCATTCCCCAGCCCCAAGGTCTTGAAGAAGGTACTACAATGATAAGGTGGGACTACTTCACAGCACCTATAGAAGACCTGAGAGGTATTACACACAGCCTCAACCTAAGAAAAGGGAGACGAGACACTGAGCTGGAAACAGAGCTCTACTAATTACGCAAGTACGATGGGAACTTGAGACGTGAAAATATCTAGGTGCTCTGGAATAATATTTTGCTACCCCCTATAAAGATGAATCAGGCAAAGTATGAGCTCATTTTGGTCAGAGGAATGAGGGAGTCTGCCGACCAGTCCTGGAGCCCGACTGTCTCTGTGGCTAGTCGGTGATGGTCTAAGCCCCACAAACCACCTGGTAAATATTCCCCACAGGAAGAAGTTCTGTACCAAAGAGCAAGGGAAGGGAAGGGAAACAAGATAAAGAAACCACACTGCAGCTAGCACAGACCCCTGTAGGCGCTTCCTGTCTTCGCCGGCTTGCTGTCTTTCCCTTCTCTGTTTTCAGACATTGATTTTCTCCTGCCAGATTGGTTCCTCAGGATTTTGTCTTTCAAAATCAGTACATAAGGGAGAATGGGGAGAAAGAAGAGAGAAAGACACAAGATGTGCAGGGGTGTGATTTGGCAGAACTTTGAGAAAAGAGCGGCACAGAGTTGGGACTGTGTGAGGAAAATGGATGAACAACAAAGGAAGGGTGTAAAGTATTGCTTTAGGTTATGTAATGCCTTTTATGTGGTGTAAGCTTCTAAAGAGAGAGCTGTTCTGAATTACTGTTGGGTTTCTAAATTGTTCCTTTGACTAGTTCAGTAGGATTAGATCGGATTGTATAGCATTGTACAAACACTAGATTCTATTAGTGTTACACAGCTATGTCCCCCACTGGATCAAAGTCTCCTTGAAGGCAGTAGTCATAGCTTATACATCTCCTCCACAGTGCTTTGCACACAGAAAGGACTCAGAAGTGTGTTTGTTGATGAGTGATTTTTTTTTTCACTCTCAAGGCACTCGAATAAAGTGGGTCCTTCAAATTTTTAAAAATCCTAAAGATGGTGTTCCATGGCCTCTGATTATAACCGTGCCTTAAAGTAAACAAGAATTCCCTTTGTGCCTTTCACAAATTCATTCTAAGGAATTTTCTCTCTTCATCTAAAATCAAGATCGTTAAGACAACAGTAATCTTTCAGCATCCCAGAATCAAAAGTCAGTCAGGCGTAGGGGAGAAATACTGAAACCAACTCCTTCATTTTACAGAAAAGGAAATGGGCTCTCTTTTTGGTTAAATTATCTGTTCACCCATATAGTTATTTAGTGCCCAAATCAAGGACTTGAGTTCCCAAACTTCAGTTTCAGGACGATTTCCGAACATCAGCTTGCTTCCTAAACACTACACCTTCTCAAAGATAGTGTGTTCATCCTCTTCTCTTCATACTAAATAAGCATAATTATCCTTGCTTTTCCCATAGTTCCCAATATACAAATGTGTGCAAATAATATGGGGCAGTGTAGAAAGACAGCTTTAGAATTCTGACCAGTCTTGACTCTGCTTTTTTGAACTTGTATGATCTGGTTAAAAGCCTACTTATCTATAAAATAAGTGTGATAATATGTATAGTTACCAGGTATCTATAAGGAACTGAATTGTAAGCACTGGACAAGATAAAACACTTTATGCATCACAGACCCTGAACAAGTATTAGGGTGTTTTTCTGCCAAATCACACTCCCATCCATAGCAGAAAAAGATTTATGAAAAACACTGAAACATACAGAAGTCTATGACAAAGGCTATGATTTTAGCTCAATGAAGAAACTGCAGTTGGAAGTTGGACTATTAAGAGATTTAGGTACTACATGTCCAATTATTCTTCAGGTTGATAATACTCCTTGGCTAACTCGCAGTCCCATAATACTAATGAAATAGGGTATTTCTTTATTTTTATCATGGGAATGTATTAGCACCAAACAAATAAAGTAGCCCAGACCACAAAGTACTCAGTGGGGTCTTTCTTACAGGATTTTCTTAGAAGACAGAGTTATTTTGTCAGCCATAGCGGTAGAGATTAGAAGCTAAGTAACAACTCCCTTTTTCAAACATTACCACCTCATTTACAATACCATGGCAGCACGGAGAGCAGTCTTGTAGATAAAAAGTAATTTGATAAAATAATGGCTGCCATTTTTCCACTGCAGTTGCCCTGCAACATAATTTATAGGGATCACACTTCTCCTCTCCCTGATGACAGGTAATGGAAAAAATTTCAGCAGCAAACCTTGATAGCAGGCTAAGACCATTTGGATCAGTACAACTAAGTCATTTTTTAACTGTTTCCTCAATTATCTTTTTTCAACTCTTAACCCATTTCATCAAAAAGAAGGACAAAGGTTGATGATTTTTAAAACTCTGTTCAAAATTGAGATTTTTAGATTAAAAATAGCTGTAAAGTGATTTTGACTATATTATAAGAACATTGGTTCATTTTCTACACTGAGATGATCATAAATTAGTCTATACAGTTTATCACCATGACTACTAAAACATGCAACCCAGAGTTACATATACAGCCCTTCTGAAGAGGAAGCTCAGTTTTTTTAATTGACTCTGTGTCCTATGCATTTCAAATAAGTCCTGAAGTAATTCAAAGATTATCACAGAATGTAAAACGTGATATTTAAGGAAAAAAAGTGAAACAGACCACCTGAAAGGTGCAAGTGGAATATTACTTTTAAGCACCTGAGTTGAGTTGATTAAATTTCTTGAATTCTGAATTTAGCTGTTGAGGTTCTGGAATGAAAGAATATAAATGATGAGCAATTGCAGTAACTTTCATTTTTAGCCACTCACACCATCCTTTCCCTCATATTTTATATGGATCTTAGTTTCTTCTTTATTATTTCAACTACTCTTTGTATGGATCATACCTTGACTTTGGAATTATGGGGAGTAAAAGGATAAATGGATAATATGATCTTTAATCTCCTGTACTAGTGATAGGTCAGGATGCCAAATCTCCATGCAAGATAACAGAACAAAAGACAACTTAAACACCAAAATTTTAAACTACTGAATAAGTTAAGAAGTGACCAATTACATTTATAAATTTGTGGTAAAGATGACAACTAACATTATGCTTATTGATGTTCAGCTGTTCCTTTCAATAATTGCATGAAATCTAACATCCTAGAAACTGCTCCTGGAACAAGACAATATACTCTGTGTTTACCATAGTCAAAGAAACTGCCATTATTTTTGGTACAGTTGGACGACCACACAATCCATCTAGAGAAACTATTCCAAAATATTTAGAGAAAAGTCCACATGTTCATTCTTTCAACAAATGCTCAGTCAGGAACTTCGGTGGTCTGGGCTCCATTCCAGAAGGAAGAGATTCAGTAGGGAAGCTGCCTCAATGAAGCTTCCTTCCATCCTAGTGAAGAATATAGACAAAACTCGACCTGAAATACAGCAGGCCAGCGCTCTGAAGAAAAATAAAGCAGCATGGAGGAGAGAAAAATGTACGTAACATCTTAGATAATTAAATTTTAAATAACTTAGATTAATGTTTTCCAGGGTAACCAGAGAAACCATCTTTAATGAGAACACTTTGGAGCAACACCCAGAATGTGAGTATCTAGGGAAAGACCATGCCAGCAGACAGAACATGAGGCTAAGATCCTGAGGCAGGATCTTAGAAAGGAGTCCTCAGGTAAAAGCCAGAATAACACTAATTAAAAATAGAATTCCATATGGTTTTATATCCTTCCTCTCTCTAACTGGGTTTTGACAACAATGTTTTAAAACAGAGTAAAGAAATAATGATAGTCTGGTATCAACCTCCTGGGCATAATTAGGCCAATATACAGCTCCTGAATGTTGAGAAAAAGGATTCTGATAGGTCAATTAACTATTAAATATCCTTTAATCATCCCTGGCAATTTTCTTAGTAATATGAAATTGCTTTGTGTAGTGACTAATAATAAAACATGTGCTCTTGAATTATGCGTCTCATGTAAAATACAGTTAGGGGAAATGATAACTCAGTTGTTTCTAAGCTGACTTTGAAATGTGTGTCAAAAACTTTGTCCTTAATTTTGAAGCAATAAAGTGGCTGCATCCTGAAAGAAGCATAAAAATAGAACTAATTTCATAAGAGTTTGGCTATTAGAGATCATGGCACATCACTCAGGAAAGGCTTTTTTTCTGCCACGTGATCTTCTCTGCGGGTTTTGTTCAACTGACCCATGAGAAATCCTAAGGGAAGTGAGGCTGAACTAGCTCCGGTGAAGGTGCTGATGGATGGCTATGTGAAGAGAGAAACCTGTCGTGTGTACACCTTAGCAGAAGTCTCAAGGTTTTCTGGAGGACTCAACGACAACTAAAATTGTTTTCTTTGATACCCTACTTGGTCATCTCAAATTTTAAAAATCTCCAGCCTAACTACTTGTCAGATAACTATTTTCCCCCAAAATGTACAAACACGACTTTTGTTTTCAGATTAATTACAGTTGTTGTTGCTGTTTTAAATTACCCTCACCCTTCTCTCTTTTAACCTTGATTTTTCATTTGTCTCTAGACTCGATCTACTAACTCTCCTTACATTTGACTGTACAGTTCTCACTCCAATAACTTTGAGAGCATGCAAACAAGATCCAGCTAAATGTCTCCTCAGTTAATCTGGGCTTTGAAACACTGTTCTTAATCTTGACTGATCCTTCAAGAATCTGATGAGTTACTGAATCTCTCCCCGTAAAATGGAACACATCCACACACATCAAATTTTACAGATTCACAGGTTTCCTGTGCCCACATAAACTAAGGTACGAGCTCCTGGCTGATAGGGAGTTACAGACGTCTCTCATGCCACCCACAAAAAAGCTTTAGATCCATTCACAAGTCAGACAGACACAAACTTACCCTTGAAGTCATTTATAAATATGAGCTCTTCCCAGTCTGCTCCAGCATGAAGCCATACAACAAGCACAATGTCTCTACATCTGTCATGAGCCTGTCTTGAATACCCAATAAAAACCCGCCTCCTTAGAGAATGTAATATGTTTAAATTGTTATGGGAGCCAGCTAAGCTTTTGCGTAGTTTCTATTGACCTGCTTATGACACTGTCAAGATAGTTTTGCCTAATCGTTCTGGTTTCCTATGGGATTTTACCAAATAATAAAGTCAATATTATCAGCTCTGTTTCTTTAATCAAGTCTAATTGTGGCATGTCTACTCTCTGTTTCACATAATTAGAATCTTTCAGACAGCATCACATGTGAAGTAGTATCAAAGCCCAAGAAATTCTCCAAAGAAAGAACAAGACCCTCACTGCACCTAGCAGCCTCTCTCCAGTTTAGCAAATAACCAGCTTGATGATGAGACATACAAAACTTAAATTGGAAATGACCATTTTACAAGCTCAACAATATTATTATACCTTATTGAAGAAGTTCAGTAAGTTGGCACTGAATCTACATTGTGAATACGCACTCACATTAAAGCTGAGATGGGAAATTCTGAGATCAACTCTAAAAATGCAGGCACCTACCCTGCTTGGTAATTTCCTTTGAAAAAGTGATGCTTTAAAAGAATCCAATTTGTTGAAATTGAGTACATACTAAATAATCAAATGTGTGTGTCCTAAAAGCTATTTGTTGTCAAACTAGTCTGGCCCTTAGTTAAGTCATCCTGCATAGGTGTTCTGCATCTCTCAATGCCTGATAAAAAATCATTAAGACACCACAGTACCAAAAGCCCTCAGCCAGGTCACTTAGAATAGCTCAACGTTGAGTGGCTCGTCTCCGCAGTTTCAACATAACTTGTGACAACTTTTGTCTGTACTATATTTGCAAGAATAATTGCATGGCAAATAGTCTTGGAAGAAAAAGATACTGTCTCCCTCTGGGAAGAAGGTAGATTTTTTTAATGATAATAATGAAAAAAAAACTCTCCCTCTGGAACAAATTCTGGCAAACTGGCTATTAGCTTCCTTGTAATAATGAGGCTCAGGATTCCTCAGCTATGAGACAGATCCACTCTGTGCACAATATTTATCTGGATCATCTCACATCACTCTGTAGGACCTAGGGGATAAAGGGAACCAAGGAGAACAGGAAGCTCAATCTTCTTGTTGTACCACAAATAATAAATCCTGTCTCTGATCCAGAAGTCTCGTGTCTTCCGCTAGCATTCTGAAACTGTGGCCAACTAACTTGTTATTTTGCAAGCAGGGTGAAATCTCAGACTCTTCACAATTCTTGACACTTAGCTAAATAAGCAAAGCCAATAGGAATAGAAAATAATATCCAGGGACTTCTACATGTGTCCAAGATAGAGTAATGAACCAAATTTCTCATCATGCTTAAAACGACTATAACACTGAGAAAAATCCATGAGAGCAATGGTTTTATGACATTTGGGCAGCAGACAGTTGCACAGGGAGAGAACTCCAGAGGTCTGCAGAGAATTCCTCTCCAGTCATCAACTGAGTACTGATCAGTGCATGTGAAACTACTAAAGACAGAGAAAAGATCACACAGGGCAAGGAACAGTTTGTGTCAGAATAGCCAGAGTGAAAAACATATTAAGTGATGGAGAACTCAAGAGTATGCCTCAGCGGTGGGGTAAAATAATCCCCAGACTAAAGACTGCTCTGGACCCACCATCACCTCAAAAAGATCCAACTGTTTCCAAGTAATTTAGCTGCATCCCAGAACAAAACTCAAGAATATTTATAAGAACATGAAAATACCCAGCATGCAACAAGGTAACATTCACCATGTCTGGTATCCAATCCAAAGTCACCACACATGCAAATAAGCAGGAAAATATGACTTATAAATGGAGAGAAAGCTACCCAGCAATATTCTTTGTATTCAAAATGTGGTTCACAGACCAGCAGCGTCCATGTCACCTGGGAGCTTGTTAGAAATGCAGAAAATCTTAGGCACCCCCTCAGCTCTACTGACTCAAATCTGCATCTTACTTTTTTTTTTTTGAATCTATATTTTAATAGGATCCCTTAGGAGATTAAATGCACATTAAAATCTGAGAGTCACAGAACTCAAACTCAAAAGTCAAGGGAGCCACTTTAAGGAGTGACTTAGAAGAACTGCTTGCTCAGAGACTTCTATAGAGAATCAGCATGTGGACAGAAATATCTATTAAGCATAGCCTAGATCCTGGGTATTTTCTTTCCTGGAAATACAATAAAGTAATAGATGCACTTGTTAAAAAAAATTAAATTCTACTATAGGTGTTTTAAATGAAAAGTAATATTCCCCAACTCACCTTTCCCAATCTGAACTCTGGCTTTCAAGAGGTAATCACTTTCAACTTCTCTGTTTTAGCTCTTCTAGTAGATAGTTCTTTAATGTTTAAAAATATGCTTACATTAAAATCTCTTCATCTGTCAAATCTGACTCTTTGGTATGAAATATAAATATTTAGTTTATTAATACTATTTCTACTTCCTCTCTCTAGCCTCCCCTAATTTTTGACAGTTGTTATCAATTTTTAATTTGTTAGTTTGCAAGCAGGGTGCAATCTCTCTATAGTGTAATTTTACTGTACATTTCTACCGAACACCTATGTAATTTTAAATAATATATGTATATATATATAATATTTCTTTTTAAAAAAAAACTGCATCCTTTAATGGCAGTAATACAATGACTGGATTAAGAGACCACAGGAAAAGGGCAGGTGATGTTTCTGGAAGACAGACAGTCAGTACCAAAAGGGAGGGGAATAGCAACATGTGATGATCACTGTAAAGATACAGTACATTATATAGATATTTGCACCATCAATTTTCAACTCTGAAATAGTCATTACACTATTGTTACAATCCTGGTTAGAGAACAATTTTTCTTAAAAGCTCAGCCTGATGGCAAACGAAAATTTCGGGTGAATTCATAGCCTCATAAGGTTCTTAGGCTGAATGCTTCAAGAGATAGATTCTAGTTTCTATTTCACCACAGATTTCAGTTTTTAAAAAGTACTGAATTTTGTTTTTACAAAAGAATATTCACAAAGAAGGGAGAGAAGAGCCCGAGCACAGGCACCCGGTGTGTGCTTTCTTATTTTACCGACGCCAAGGGCTGCAGCCCTCTGCTTCAAGGCCAACACTGGTGGCTGGAGGAAAATGTCACTAAGGATTGTTTAAAAAACCTCCAAACGAAAAAGACACAAAGACAAACCAAACCGCCTGATCATGGAACACTGACCCTGCGGGGCTACCTCCCCCACCCTTGCTTCCGGGCCCCAAGCTCAATGATTATTTCTTTTCTGGGGGAGGGGGGTGTGGTATAGGAGTCTCTTTCACCTCCCACCCCAAGGAGGTACGAGGGGGAACCCTTCGCCTGGGACACCAGGTTTCCTCATGATCAGCAAGGAAGAGTCAGGGGCCTTAAGCAAGATGGCTGAGGTGGTGGGACGAGGAGGAAAGGGCAGGAGACACCCAGCAAGTACTGACACAAGTGGGAAGGACCCCTGGGCACACAGGCCTCGCCCAGCTCCCCTCGGGCCAGTCTCCTTATGCCACATCCACGGGTGGGCCTCCTCTGCAGCTCTGTGGGCAGCACTGGCCCTCAGCCAGAGGCCGGGGGAGGATGGGGAGCCCGCTGCAGGCAACCCTGTTCCCTTCCCCACTCAGCCGGATGAGGAGAGCAGGACACAGATTTCCGGTTCCAAGCCCCACACTTACACCTGGGGTCCCAGTCTCTCTCCTAGAGAGGACCCAGGAGCCCCCACCCTGCCTTGCCTAGTCACCCACCCTTTCCTCAGGCCTCTTTCCCTAAAATGTCCACAAATCCAACACCTTACAGGCCTCTGAACCCACGCACCTGTTTGCTTGGAAGAAAGCCAAACATACCAAAACCATGGGCCCTAAAGATGTGGTGCAAGGAGGTGTGCATAAAGCAAAGCAGAAACATTACCCAGAACCACCCAGGGTTCCCTCTGTCCAGAGCCTAGTGGAGCTGCCATACCACGGATCCTTGCCCCAGAGAGGCCAGGTGTCACACCTGGCGTTCTGGCTTCCGAGGACCAGGACTGACCCCGGCATGAGGGGAGAAAGGCATGGCCGACAGGACAGACACGGGCTAATACTGACGGAAAACATGTGGTCTGAGGAGGCTGTCTCCTGGAGGAAGCTCCTGGGGGACTCCACCCCGCACAGGGCCTCCCCCATCTCTCACCTTGGAGTCTTCTGATGCTGGCTAGAGGGTGCGGGTTTAAGGAGAAACTCTGGATGGGGGATGGCAGGGAAGCCCATGTGTCAATCTAGATGAGAAAGCAGTGGGAAAGGACTTCGTTTTTCCCAGCCCAGGCAGCTTCCAAAGGCTCTTTTCCTTTTCTTTCTATGATACTTTTTCACTTCCTTTGGCCCCTGACGCGGGTCATCAACGCCGGCGCACTGCAGAAGAAATGAGGGTTCTAGAAATGCCTGGATCTGCTTCCATGCGGGTCCTGCCAACCCCACCGTCTTGGCTGCATCTCTTCTTGCTAATACAACACGTGGTGAGCAGTGTTCAGTGCCTTCTAGAGGCCTGCTGCTCCCTTTGTCCGGGCGAAGGGAACGGAAGGAAGAGGGAGAGGCCAAGCTTAGCCCAGAAAACCCACCAGACCCCCAGCCACCAGACTGGGGCCCTAGCCTTTAAGGAGTCCCTGAAAATCAGGCCTGGACAGGTGCCAGCTGGAGCTCAGGCCCAGAGGACTCACAACTGTCCACGTGCACAAGCGGGTTTTCTCTAAGGCCAGGAGCCCCGCAGCAATGACCAGAGGTGAAGATGCTTACATACTAATATATTTCAAATAAAGTACTGCTTTTAAAAACAGGAGAGAGAGAAAAAGCAAAGAAAAAATGGGATAAAAAAAGGAAGAACACCCAGATCCCCTCCCCTTCCCCTCAAGTTTCCAACTCGGTTTGCTGCCCTTGAATATTGCCTTGGGAAGGGTGGGGTGCAGGGAGCACTCGACTGCGGCGTAACACTGCTGCAAAAGGGGGAGGCAGTGGGGTCAAAGCCTTTAAAAAGCTCTTTCACGGGCCCAGCGTCCTGCTCACCGTTGCCTAGCGGGCCGGGCTGTTGCCGACGAACCGGCTTCCGGAGCCCGTCTTCGACGCCTGTTTCACGGTACCCGAAGAGGGTGGGCACCGGCGGGTTGTGCACCCCGGGCTGGGGCGGGGCGCCCTCTGGTGGCAGGTCGCCCGTGGCGGCAGCGAGGACCGCAGTGGCCTTGGGCCTGTACAGCGGGATATAGCTGCATAGCTGATAACCTGAATTTGTTTCCAGTGGACTTTAGAGTTAATTCTGCATCTTTTGAGTCTCTCATCTTCCCTTTTATTGGTTTTCAAATTTGTAGTACTTAAGGAAATTCTCAAGGACCTTCCTTTAAAAATACGTATGGGGGATTGATTTTCAACATCTTTGCATGTCAAAAGTGTATTTACCATCATAACTGAGTGGGCATGGAAGTCTAGAGTCAAAATAATTTCCATCAGAGCTTTAAGGACATAATTTCATGGTTTCCTAGTACTAAGATTATCAATGAAAAGTTTAATGCCAACCTGATTGTCATTCCCTTTGGGGAGATTTTTTTTTTTTTTTTTGGATATGTATTTTTACCTTTGGTATTCCAAAATGATATTATATGATAATGACTGTGGTGGGGGGGTGTATGTGTGTGTGTGTGTGTGTTTTCTTTCATTATACTTTATGCATCGTGGGTCTTTTCCATCTAAAGACTCATCATTTATTTTTCCTATTATTGGTTTGATAAATTCCCCATTTTTATCTTCTTTTCTCTATCTGAAATCCCTGTGAAGTGGATGTCATGCTGACCTTTCCACAGTCTCTCTCTGTCTCTCTCTCTCTCTCATACATTTGACATCTTCCTCTTTCTACTCTGGGAGATTTTCTACTCCACTCCTTGACTTGAATTTCTGACTTATTCACTACGTTCTTGTTAGTTTTACATTCATATTTCAATTTTTTAGAAGTTCCTTCTTGTTCTTGGTTTGGTTTTCATGAGCTGTTGACCTGGTTTATCAATCCTTACATCTTATTCTTTCTGAGTATGCAAATTGGAATTTTGGAATTTATTGTTGGTATTTGTTTTAAGCCATATTTTGTCCTCTGAATTAGCTCATTTTCCTTTGAGATGTTTTCCTGCTGTTCTATACATAATTTTTTTTTTCCACACTGGGTCTCCTCTTAAGAGGAGCTTTGACCAGGAGCTGTATCTGTGGACAGGTTTTTCCCTTGATAGACTTCATTTTAGAGTAGAGGATAAAGAACCAGCTTGTAATAGGAAGACAACCCAAATGTCAGAATAGTGACCCAAATTCTTCCCAGGAAGGTTTTTAATTTCTATGGAAAAGAATCTTCTGGAATTTCTTGTCAAGGGTTAAATATTGAGTCATCCACAGTCTGCCTGCCAGAGAACAGGAAAAAGCAAAAGAAAGGGAGGTGGGAAACCAATGTATTTTTGTTCCACTGGGCACATCTTTCATTTCCTCTTGCCTATTATTAGCATACTTTCCATTCCCAGCCTCTACTGGCCCAGTAAAGTCTGAAGTCTTTTGAGTGGTCCTGCCTGACTTAGTCTGGCCTCTGCCCCATCTCTGCTGGATGCACAGGGGCTTCTGTCTGCTTCATCTTTCAGAGAAGGGCTGAAATATCCTCTCAGCTTTTGCTCCTCTCTTCACCACTAAGCAAACCCCATTTCTTCTTCTTTAACATTGTATTTGAGTCTTGAGAAGGAAAGGAGATTAATATGTGTGCCCAAGTAGCCATCTTGAATGAGAAGCCAAAACAAGCATTTTCACATACGTTATTTCACTTAGTCCCAGTGTAGCCTCTGACCACAAAATAAGGTCTTTCGTTTCTTCAGCTTCTGACCACAAAACAAGGTTACATTCCCTTTGTGTGTGCAAAGCATGGATGGTGTGATTCTCACCCCACACAATGGTTTGGTTGCTCTGCTCATTTCTAGGAGAGCGCAAAGAGGAGGTCTCAGCTGCTCCCAACAGCAGTCTGCCTACCACAGCCATCCTCTTGCACCCAGATAGTCTTCCTTATTGAGCTACCCCATGTGTTCCCATGTGCTGTTGGAAGTTCCTCAGAGAAGCCTCATCAGTGCTCAGCAGCAGCACCGTGCCCAGGCCAAGGTCCAGCCAGGGGTCCAGCATTGTGCCCAGGTCAAGGTCCAGCTGGGGGTCCAGCACTGTGCCCAGGCCAAGGTCCAGCCGGGGGTCCAGCATTGTGCCCAGGCCAAGGTCCAGCTGCCCACCAGGGTTCTCAGAGGCTCATGGTGTTGTCTGCTTCAACACCGCCAAGCATCAGAACACTGATGGTCTTCTTCACTCAGTACCATGCCACTCTTTAATACCCATCCCCAAAACAATTTTGCCTGTACCCAGAGCCTCAGGAAAGCTCTTTAAATTTCTCTCAGCTTCTTCTTCAACCCCTCTCCAGGAGGTCAAAATTTTAGTGCCTGGAACCAGTAAGAAGTTGATACCAATCCATTCTCTTCGTTATCATTCTCACTCCTTCGTGCTCTGCCTCCCCCCAAAATCCTTCCTCATCTCTCCCTGACGTATAAATATAAGAGCTCTCATAGATATAGTAGATGCCAATCAATGCTGTTAGTTCTTGTGTGACTTAAGTGGGAATCCCATGACAGGTAACTCCTAACTCCTATGGAAATTAACTGGCACTATTCCCAGACTTATACAGAAATTATTCTAAATGCAACTGTGACTATAATATATATGTTACATGGTTCTATATGTTTATAAAAGTATACCTTTAACACAAACATGTAAAAGCATCTCAGATTATTTTTAAGTGAACTTGAAAATGAGCGCTCATTATGTTCTTTCCATTTTCCCTGTAATGTTACATGGTTCCTCATCACAGCTTTTTGTATCTGCTTAACATTGTTGATAAATACTCAACTTCATTTTTATATTTAAAGAAAACTTTGGTAGGGTGGATTTCTTCAAGTTTCTTAGTTCATGACTTAAAATTCCACCCTAAAACTCAAATTATACTCCTCAGCAGAGCTCAGAATTCCTGAGAAGCATGTCAAACTCTCCAGTGACTGCAATAATATAGGGGAAGCATGTCATGCCAAGACAGTCCAACAAGCCCTTTTAGAATCTCCCACAATGTTCGGAAAGGGAGAAAAAACATCATGTGATAAAATGAAAATGTCCCTGATTCCTTTTTAAATCTGAATGGGCTCCATCTTTAAACAGGCTTCAACAATCACCTATTCTGTTTTTACAATGAAAGAGTAGCCTATGGTATTGGTAGGCTATAATATTACTATACACAGAGAGAAATGTGTGGTAATGATGACCCTGAATTTGGCAGACAAAAAAAGGGGTAGCTCCCCTTTCCCCAGGAAGTAACATCTAAATTCTTTTTTATGCTAGGAGAAAAACTCATGGCTCTCATAATACTTAGTTGGTTTTCCATGTCAACTTGACTTGCACGGGTAAACTTATTTCATGGCTTGAACTGGTTCTCATCTCCAGCACTGAAAGCTCTGCTTAAGAAAGTATTTTTCTGTGCAGGGCTATGATTGTAACCATTTCTGCACTTCTGGATTGTCAGCCTCGACATGAAATTTGTGCTGGATAGAGATAATACTCTCCATTTTTTCCACGTGGGCAGTTTAGTTCCTTTCTCAAACAGACAGATAACTAAAGGAAAGGAAAGTTCAATCCCCAGTGCCTTCTCTAAAAATAAAATAAGTAAACCTAATTACCTCCCCCATGAAAAAAAATTAAGAAAAAAAAAAAAAAAGGAAGGTAAACATGAAAGAAACCCATGCAGGGCAAGTACCTCCCCACCAAAGACTTTAGACCATATTAAGAACACATCAGCTAACTGTATACTTAAGAATTGTGTTCTAAAGAGGCATAGCTCACAAATGCAAACCCTAAACCTCTTTTCCAATGGCTAGAGACAGAAGGTAGACTCTACCCAGATAATCTGAAAATGCAAATGATCTGTCTAAAAGGAGAGTTAACTGCTCAGCACAATCCAGTACTACCCCTGGAAACATATTCGAGGTGTATGCCATCCTTTGCATTAAAAGAAAGGGAACGCACTTGGGTTCATTCTTATCTCACATGCAAATACAGACCACAGAATTCTAAAAGCCCATAACACTGCTTCAAAGAATAAATATTAACCATGCCTGGACAAAAATATTGTTTTTGGTAGTCAAATGACTAACTCGCTCTCCATCCACATCTGCAGACTCAAGAAGAATGTTCATTTTTCTTATCATTTGAATAGAAAACCAAACTCCTATTTCAATAGCCAAAATATCGATTCCCTCTGGGTCTCAAGAGCCATCATTAAAATTGACACTAATTGGTGTTATTGCTGACAGCACAGTGACAGAGCAGGCTCTGCAGAAGAAGCACATTTCCTCTCTGGGAGTGCATGCCAGCTTACTCATGGATGGGGAAATTCGGGTAACCCCACAGTGAGCCTGCCCTTGTCATTCATGCTCTGTGAAGACAAAGGATGACAGGAATTGTGATCCAGCATTTCCTCCGAACACTGTTTACTAGCTTTGCCTCTGTGCACAGCGCCTCCTTTCCCAAGCTGAACTGATGAGTAGGAACTTAAAGGCAATGAACGCTGGGCTCTGATCAGTGATCCACACACGGCAGATGCTAAGAGCCTCCCGGCAGCACTCAGCCGCATCTGGGTGTTATGACAGGAGCTCGAGACTGTGTTGCTAATGAAGCCTGTACAACGGGATGCACTTTTCAACCCAAAGAAGCACCACACGCCTGAGTGAGAGGAATCTTTCTGGGTTCCACTGTTGCTCACTCATGGTGTGCTTAGAAAACTCTTCCCACTGCTAATTCAGTTTTATTCACATCCTTCCTATATGATCTTAAATAGCATTTGGCTTCTTTCTACCATAGTCTTCCTATTCCATACCTGCATAACCGCTGTTGAACTGTAATAGTGTATCAGAAAATGTGCATTACAAACCTAAAAGAACATAGACTTTTATAGAAATTTCCCCAAGAATAAAAGAACCTGTTCTAGCAAAACATAAACAAATGGGATCTAATTAAACTTATAAGCTTTTGCACAGCAAACTATAAACAAAATGAAAAACAACCCACAAAATGGAAGAAAATATCTGCAAATGATGTGACTGACAAGGGGTTAATTTCCAGAATATACAAATAGGTTATACAACTCAATAACAAAACAAACAAACAAACCCAATCAAAAAAGGGGCAGAAAACCTAAACAGACATTTCTCCAAAGAAGACATATGAATGGCCAATAGGCACATGAAAAGATGCTCAGCATTGCTAATTATCAGAGAAATGAAAATCAAAACTACAATGAGGTATCACCTCACACCAGTCAGATTGGCCATCATTAGAAAGTCTACAAATAACAAATGCTGGAAAGGGTGTGGGGCCAAATAACAAATGCTGGAAAGGGTGTGGAGAAAAGGGAACCCTCCTACACTGTTGGTGGCAATGTGAATTGGTGCAGCCATTATGGAAAACAGTATGGAGGTTCCTTAAGAAACTACAAATAGAGCTGTCACGTGATCCAACAATCCCACTCCTGAGCATATATCCAAAGAAAACTATAATTTGAAAAGGCACATGCACCCCAATGTTCACAGCAGACTATTTACAATAGCCAAGACATGGAAGCACCCAAAATGTCTATCAAACAGATGAATGGATAAAGAAGATGTGGAGTACTACTCAGTCATAAAAAATGAAAAATGCCATTTGCAGCAACATGAATGGACCTAGAGATTATCATTCTAAGTGATGTAAGCCAGACAGAGAAAGACAAATACCATATGATATCATTCATATGTGGAATCTAAAAAAAAAAATGAGACAAATGAACTTATTACGAAACAGAAACAGACCCACAGACATAGAAAACAGACTTATGGTTACCAGAGGGAAGTGGGGGAGAGGGGTTAATTGGGAGTTCAGGATTTGCAGATACTAACTACTATATATAAAGTAGATAAACAACAAGGTGCTACTGTACAGCACAGGGTGTTATATTCAATATCTTATAATAACCTGTAATAAAAAGAATATGAAAAAGAATATATATTTTATATATTTCAAGAACATATATATATATATATATTTTATATACATATATAAAACTGAATCACTACACTATACACCAGAAACTAACACAACATTGTAAATCAACTATACTTCTATTAAAAAAAAAAAAGAACCCGCTCATGCTGGGGCATGATCCAGAATGTTCACCTTGAGACAATTTATATACATATATAATCATTAAATTCACCAGAGAAATAGCCTTTAAAAATCCTTCCATATACAGAATGGAGATTTTTGAAGTAGGGAAAGGAAAGGAGAATAATTTCAAAATCAAGTATTGAGCAGCCTCTAGAAAAAACAGAGATGCATGAAGGGACCCATAATAAATGCATCAGTACAGGGTAGTACCTTGAAGAGAAAAAGTGTAATAAATCTATATACATACCTTTTTTTTTTTTTTTTTTTTGCTTTATCTTGAGATTGCTAGATAGACCAGCACAGATTTCACAGGTCATTTCAGAAGTCATCCTATTCACCCCAGTGCTTCTCTCTATAATACGGCAGATGAGGAGAATGAGATGCTATTAATAATACTAGGGTTTGCCATAAGTTTCCAGTCTGCTGTGCAAGCTTTGGGAAGTTGGAAGTTATGCCCTCATTAGCAGAATCATGTCATGGAGGGTATAGGAATGGGAATAAACAGAATAAGTTCTACTTCTCCAAAAATAACAGCCAGCTAGTCAAATCTGGAAGAGGATTTCACTTTCAGATTAATTGTCAGGTATAGGATCATGCTAAATCCAGAGATGGAGAGAGAAGGTCATATTGAATCAAACTCAGTGGTAGAGCCAAAACTGTATGCATGAGTAGGGGAGGGTATAGCAGCTCAGTGGTAGAGCACATGCTTAGCATGTTACAACGTTTTGGGTTCAATCCCCAGGACCTCCAATAAAACAAATAAATAAACAAACAAATAAAACTAATTATCCCCCCAAAACAAAACACTTAAAAAAAAAAAAACCCAAAAAGTAATGAAGTATAAATAAATAAATAATTTTAAAAAAAACCAAAACCTGCATGCATGGACTATTTCTCATCACCCAGGGATTTCTAAACTTAGAGTTGCAATGCTGTTGTTGGCTATTTGAAATTACCCCACAGGATGACTTTAATCACTGTTTAGAAAAAATTTTAAAGCCCTTCAGATAACTGGATCATAGTTCAGGATATAATAGTTAAGGCTGAGAATAGGAAGTGTGTGGTTATTGGTCACTTAGTCCTACAAATTCATTCATCCTTAGTTTTTCCCCCCTGCTCTGTCACCAAAAGTCTGGTCCAATGGCCCACGGCACCTGAGCTCCTTTGCGGCCAAGCTTAAGTAGGGCTTGGCCAATGGGCATCATCAGAAAGAAACCAGAGGTTGGGAGGAGAGAGAAGTCAGAATTTTTCTTCCTTTTGTACTCTATGCTTTGCACTACATTTCTGCCAGTTACATTCCTCCAGAACTACAGTTAATATTAGTTGATTCCTTCTCCAAAGCTCCAACTCTCACTAGGCTCAAAGAACACTATTTCTCTTCAAGCCTAGGGCCTTGAATGGCATCCCTTGTTGCTAGTGTCAGGGTACCTCAACATCCCTCCTTTGGTTCCTGAAAACTGCTCGCCCTCTGTGAGTGGGCCTGTGAACCAACTGACTTACATTTTGTTGTTGTTGCTGCTCTGGGGCTTGAGTGACACGTATACTATGAATATTTATGTCAAGGTGACTCAATTAACTGTACACCCCTCTAAGCTGCAAAGGTGTATAGATAATTATAATTAGCTGATTCTTTCCTAAAACACCAACTGGAAACCGTTTTAAGTTTACTTGGGAGTATTGCTTGTGCTTTTTATCATAAGGAACAGCAGTAGTCAGTCAGTAAAGAGCAGTTTGCCAGAGGGGTGGGGAGGGGAGACAAGAGAAAAATAAATTCAGATACTTGAGAAAATGTCACCTCTCTCCCCAATCCTGGATGTATGAAGTACTTGAAATTCACATCTCAGAAACACCTCTCAAAGAGCAGTAGTATTAATTAGATACAAAACAGTGATGTTATCACAAAATACCAGAACCTTGTCTGAAAAATTGCTACATTACCGGCAAATCCCTGACAGTTCAATTTGATGTTAAGGTGTTTTCGCCGAAACAATCCCTTAATCACTCAATTACAAGCAAAACTGCTATATTAACTGATAAGGCTAATGGCGCACTATCCCTTATCCCTGGCAGCAGCACACAGGTCAGCCCACGAGAGGGTAACTCCCTGCAATGTATATCGTAAATCCATGCCTAGAAAAACCTCTGGCTTCAGCAGTTCCTGCATCTCCCAGTGATCACACTCACTCGGAGACTGGCAGAAGCAACGCTGACGTTTTACGTAGGAGTGTTGGTGACTTTATAAGCCGGTACTTCTGCCACGGTCTCATCTTCCACAATACACAACTTATGGGACTGCCTATATTTAGAACACTTTTTTGAGAATGCCAACAAATGACCACACTTAAGCAAAGAAATGTAAGCCTTACCCACGTGGACTACTTGTATTTTATATGAATTTCTTTCACATTTAATTTTCTGAAAAATTACGACTTTGGTGTCATTCCCTATCTATTTATTATTTGGTCATTCACTTGTTCATTTGTTTGTTTGTTGGAATAACGGATACTAAGGTTCAGAATGGTTAAGGAGTTGCCCTCAGTCAAACCAGTCCTAAGAAGCAAAGCCTGGATATGGAATCATCTTCGGACTCATGGTATTCCCCCTCCACCACGATGTGTGTGTGCTCAGACTATTCAGAAGCACACTACCTCTTTTAATAGAAAGGTTAATAAACCTACTTCAATTATACTTCCAAAATATGTCCTATTTTAGCTTTCCCCCACTTTCCTTTCCATTACCCTAATGCCAACTACCATCATCTCTCTCCCAGGCTTCTCCAAAGGCCCCGTAATTCATCTGCCTGCTTCCACCTTTGTCCACTCTCACTCCTATAATCCTTAACCCACACCTCAGCAAGAGATATTGTTTTAAATATAAATTAGAGTATGTCACTACTATGCCTTGAACCAGTCTAATGTTTTACCACTGCACTAAGAATGAAATCCTAACTCTTCACCTGAGCTGCAGTTCCTGTATGATCTGGCTCCTGTCTGCCATTCTGAACTCCTCTCCACTCACAATTTGTCACCATACCTCACCTATTCTGGCCATCTTTTCAACCTTTGAGCAAGTCAAGTGCATTTACACCCCAGGACCTTTGCATCTATTATTGCCTATGTCTGGATTGCCTTTTCTCCAACTCTTTCCATGACTTGCTCTAGCTTATCATTCAGATCTCATCTAAAGGCATCTCTTCTCTGGTGACTTTATCTAAAAGAGCATCTCGCTCTAGATATTATCTAGCATCCCTAGATAATATACCCCATTACCTGATTTTATTTTCTTTATGATACACATTACTTTTTAAGATCTTACTGTTATTTACTTTGTTTTTTGACATAGATTGAATTATTTTCAGCAAATAGTCACTATTTCCCACAATATCCCTTGTGCGAGATGTGTACTTCCCCAGTCCATTGACCTGAGACTTGGTCACATGACCTGCAATGGCCACTGAAATGTGGTTGGAAGTGACAATGAGATTTGAGGAGGTATGGTAAGTCTCATCAGCACTCTTATGCTCCTAAAACCCTTCCCTGACTATGAGCAGAGCTGTCTGAGGCAGCCAACACCCCTTCAACTTGGGTCCTGAAATGAAAGATACCTGGATCAGACCAGAACCCACTCCATAGCTTGAAAGTGTCATTGCAGGTGACCCCCAGATCTGAGAAATAAATGTTTTTTTTTAAGCCACTGAGAATTTACTGTTCTTTGTTGTCACAGCAAAAGCTCAGAGCATGTATCACTCTATGAGTTAATTTTTGCTTTATTTGTTTACTTCGTATTAAAGAAGTCTATCTCCCCAACTACGGAATTCCTAAATTCTCTTTCCAAGGGTAACAAAGGACTTGTGTGCTGAGAGTGTTTCTCAGTCAAAACCTAAAGTAGTAGACTAGGCCTCCAACCTCTCTACCACTCCTCTCCCTCCTCCCGCCTCCTCTCCCTTCCTGCTTTTGTATTTTGGCTCATACACCTCTCTTTATCTGGAACACCCTCACCCAGTATCTCTATATTTTGAGGTTGTAGCTGTTCTTTAGATGCCATCCCTTTAACTAGATGGCTTTAGCAATAGTTAAAGTGGTAAGTAAGAATTAAAAAGCACAGAGCAAAATACCCTTAATATTCTGGTTCTCGGAAAGGTGACGAGTTCACTGGTGTTCTCTGTATTATTAGAGTAAGCACACATACATAACAGATATGCTTTTCTCTATTAAATTTTTACTTTAATAGACAAGCAGAAAAGAAAAGGAGTTGCAGATTATTGAATATTTAGATGTTGAAAATTGATCAATTATGTAGGTTAAAAAGTAGAAGTGTGAAGGAAAAGCCAGGCTGGCCTAAGATAACTCACAAGTCTAGGAATGTGAAGGAGAGGCTGGGCTGGGCTAACAAGATAACTCACAGATCTATGTATCGGAATACTGATCTGAGTTCTGCTGGACTAACTTGTAAATCTAAGTTAATTAGTGTTGGTTTGCTGTTCATGTTTTTTTGCTAGCCAGCTGGGTTTTCAAAGATACATATCTGGCTTTGGAATGTTGGTTTGCTGCCTCCCCGCCTCCACTTTTGTGATGATAATGCTGCTAAAGCTGTTCTATGCCTATTGGCCGAATACCCAAAGCTTGTACTTTACCCTATAAAACCTCACGCGCATGTCTTGGAGATGCTCAGAGCTTCGGAGCAGAAGCCCCTCTGAGCCCGCCGGCGTAATACATCTGAGCACTCCAACCCTCCGTATGGTGCTTGTTTCTTGACTGGCCTGTCATTTCCGTAACAGAAGAATCTAGAATGAGGATTGCCCCATATATTTATACATGTCATGCTCTAAGCTGAGAGGGGAAATGGGAACTGCAATCCAACTTTGCTTATCAAATAGAGTCTATGCATGTACAGAGCAATGTCAACTCTTTCTGCTTTTCACAAGAGCACTGCATGGGCACACAGCAGCCCTGCCCAGGGTAATTCCCAGTTTCCTGTCTTGAGTAACTGGATGAATGGTGATATCATTAACACGAGAAGAAGAGCCTTTGTTGGGGAAAAGGAAGAAGATTGTGGGATTACTCTGAGACCATATGTAACATCTAAGTGAAGGTGTCCACCAGAAATGTGTATCTGTGATATCTCAAGGCCAGCGGAAAGTCAAAGCTGATACAGCGGTCAATGGCACATGTAAGAGAGGGTAGTAATTGTAAAACTGAGCATCACTTAATCTGGAGGTGCGGGCACAGATGAGCCAGAAGGAAATAATATTTGAGTCTATTGCTCTAACAGAAGATTTAACACTCCCTATTATTTTGTTACCAGTGAAATCTTATTGCACTTCAAGTTTTCCTGAAAACTTAGAGCTCTTTTCCTATGAACAACCCACTCTGTCACTAAAGCACCAGCAAGCCCATTTCTCAACAACACTAGGGCTTTTAACTATGTCCTTATCTCTTCTTGAAAAACAACTGATTGCCTGTCATTGGCTTATACTTTCCAAGATGGATTCTGTAAAAGGTATTCCACCTTATGCATTGCCTTAGTCAACCAAAGATATATTGCCTCATTTAAACATACATTCAATTCAAAACTGAAATTTAAGCCTCTGTCTTTAACACTTTGTCCTTTTGCCCCTGTAGAAAATGGAATTTTTATATAATACTTTTGGTGATATTCTTGCCATTCAAATGGCCCAAACATTTTTTAAAGCAACACTGCACTATAACATCTTATTAGTGAAAATGAAGAAGTTTGAGGTGGACTTCTGAAGAAGTCTGAAATGCTTCCACTTATAAACTGTCCACCAAGGGTTCCCAGACAAACTCAGTAAGGTTATCTGATTAACATAGCATTTACCATTATCCCCTACACTTCCCTTTTGAGTGAAAGAGGCAGACTTTATGCTATTAAGACCTTAGAAATTCAAAGAAGAATAAGACATTATCCCTGCACTTAAGCAATTCAACCTAGCAGACTATCAAGAGAAAAATATCCCACATTATCAGTTGACATTTTCTCCAGTTCTAGCTATATGAGAATACATGAAGAGGTCTCCATCATAATCAAAATTCTATTTTAATTTTACTAAAAATGTTACTACATAGCCCAATTCGTTCCACTATTGCATTCTTTCTCTCCCAAGTTTTCAATTTTAAAATTCCAAAATAAAACAGGCTTGTATGACATTATTTATGGTATTTTTAATCTACTCATCAGTATTCAAGGTAAATGCCATACGAAAAGAGATAAATTATGTGTCCAGGAAGGCTGCAGTTCATAATTCTCCCTCTCTTTTAATGTCAGTGAGCCCTGGACAAGTTTTCAGGGACAAACCAGCAGTTAATGTAGATTATGTAGATCCAACCTTAACCATCATTTTATGACCCCAAAAACTCCTAGATTTCCGAGCCTGAATTACAAATCAATTTGATATCACATTTATTTTTATTTTACTCACTTGATTATACCCTGCAAAATAAAAAAGTCTAAGACAGTATATCATGTCATTTATTCTCTTTGGAACCAACAGAACATGTACCTTGTCCACTCATGCAACAAATTATAATTGAGCACTTACACTGTGCCAGGTACTGCGTTAGCGAAGAGTGGTATCCACCTTGGGGAGTCACACAGTCCCTGACCCCTGAAACACAGTACATTTCTATCACACTCCTTTATGAGAGTTCGTAAACTCTCAAAAAGACATCTGTTGATCATCTCCTGAAATAATATCGGGGTGGGGTGGAGCCTGAAAGTCAGAGCTATTTCCCAGGATGTAAATCATCCTAAGCTTGTTTTAGTTATATAACATCACGTAAACAAACAACAACAACAAAAAGGTTATACAGAAACCTCATGTGCAACTCAGTTCAAAATTGTATACGGTTCAAGGCCTAGAAAATCCACAACTGATTTAATTGACAAGTACAAAATCAACAGCAACGGGGAGTTTGGGTGGTACTCGAGGGTAGATAGAGTATCTTCACAACAACAACTGCATCATAATTTAAATGGTTTCATTTATTTCTTTTCCAGTTCTCTGCAACAACCTTACCATTCCCTTTGGAGATGCAAAATAGCCCTGTTTTTCTTCTCCCTTCCCCAACTTTGTTTAGATGTATTATTGTCCTTAGATTCTCCATAACTCCCACAGTATTTCTCTAGGAAGTGTTCTGGATCTCAAAAAAGCTTCCAAATACACAACTTTTTTGTGTGTTCTCTAAAAAAGTACATTCTCAAATCACCTCCTGAGACTCTAGTTTTCTAATTCTTAAAAAATATTTCCCTTAATTGTTTAAAATAATTTCCCCCCTCTCCTACACACACACACACACACACACACACACAATTTGCACTTATCTTCTTTTTCTCTACCCAGTATTCAAAAGAATCTGAATTTCAGATATGAGAATGTTTGCAAGAAATAAAATAAACCAAGGGAAGAACTGATCCTATGGACTTGTAGTTGAATAAAACATCTGAAATAGGCTCACAATCAGTATCAGTTTCAAGTAGGTCTTGTCCTACTCATGATGGATTGTCCCATTTTTTAAATCTACCTATAGCTGACTTCTTTTTGGCAAGCTTCCCCTACAAGGAGTCAGGCTCAAAAAGGTCATTCTTTTGCATCCTCTATTTGGCACACACTGGCTGGAACGAAGCATTAAACCACATTTAGAGAGTTTCATACTGACCTTGGAAAGGAAATAAATGTGACTCTAACAAGCATACTACACAAACAGAAGGTTAACATGAAGACAAAGATCTTCTGTCTTGTTTTTGTTTAACAAAAGGGGAAACAAGCCATCCCACTATTTTAAGGACCCAAGTTATTGGCATGCCCCAATATTCCACAGTAATTCAATGCCTTAGTAAAAAATACATTTATATATTTGTTTGTTTGCTTGTTTTCCTAGTGTTACTACAGGAAAGTGTTACTACTTTTAATCACTTCCTCCCTATTGTCTCTTTTTAAATAATATGGCCATACCACACTCTCACAGTCTGCTGGTCATATCCCAGGAGGACACTCTGGTCAAAGTTAACTGGAAGAAACCATCCAAGCTGAGCCAATTATATCACCTCACTCCAAACATTGTTTTGAAGTTAGGACTGAGACACCTCAGCCAGTCTCTGTTGGCTATTTTAACTGTGAGATAACTTAAAAGGGACTGGAATGGTCATTTTTCACCTTATGCAGAAAGAAGTACAGAAAGTCAGTTACCAGGAAAAGTGAAAGAATGAAGCGGGCACAAGAGAATTGCTGAGACAGGAGACCTGAGAGCAGGAGAGACTGGAGAGAATGACTGCCTTGAATTTGGATCATTTTTCATATCCAACATCAACCCCTCCTGAGGTCAGACTGTACATCCTGCTTCGGGTTCTGTAAGATCCCCCAGATCTTCCTTTTGGTTTAGTATATTTTTAATAGGCTCTGTTTCATATAGTCAAGTCAACTTTGAATAAGACATGGATCTCTTTTAAATACAGAGGTAAAAGCAAGCTTCCAGGCATTGTCAGAAAGCCTGATCTTGAGCTTGTCTTAAAATTAGAATCTAATAGTGCATATATAGTTGCTCAAAAGAGCTGTGTGATCTTAGGAAAGTCACGGCAACTCTGAGTCTATGTTTGTTTACCTTTGAAAAAAGGTAGAAGGACTTCCACATTTGACGAGATGGCAGATTAGATACACTGAACAACCCACCTGAATAAAATAAAATATCATATAAAATGCTTTAAGTATTTTTAAATGTATCATTGAGATAACAACAAAGTGTAAAGCCATCAAGCCTCAAAAGTAAAGTAACAAAAGTTCTAGGAGATAAAGGAGAGCCAAGGCTGACTTTGACCTGAAGATTTTTGTTGAAGTTTGTGAGACCTTGAGCTTCCACTTTGACACTTGCTCAGGAGGTGTGACCCAAAACCCAGGGCTCCTCAAGGTGGGTAATCTGATAAGTGGTCCCGGAGGCACCCACTGTGTGATGGTGAGTGAGACACAAACCCCACTGCACAGAATGAGACAGAAAAGAATCTCACCTGTGTCAACTAAGCTTTCTTGGAAGGGAAAAAATATGCATATACCTTAGTAATTCATAACCACCAGCCATCCCTAAATCATGTTTGCTATCTGAGTTCACACTATCTGCGTGATCTGAAACAAAGTCCTCAAGAGGAAATTTTAATTTATGGTGGTTCCAGGTTGGTAGCAGCCCTAGGGAACTGACAGAGTGAATGCAAATCTTATTTTGAGGTGTACTGATCATCAACTAGTTAAACAAAGAATAATCCAGATAGTAAATTAAATGCAGTCCTACTTTCTAAGTACAAAGCTGATCATCTCACCCCAGCTCTTAAAACATTTCACTTAGTTTTAAAAATCAAACTCTTCAGTTATCTCCCATCACACATAATGATCCACTCACATGTTTTGTCTCCTAGCCCCATATATCTGAGTAGTTTAGAGGTTTTCATAACCCAACAAGCAAATTTCTATACAAAGAAGGAATTTCTACAGCAGGCGTCCAACAACAACTCACTGAAATGGAAACTGAGACTGCTACTTGACCATGCAGGGATCCTCATGCCAATGGGAAAACAGGCAAAAGTGGTGTTACAGTGTGGACGAAGATCCCGAAGTGGCTACTACTATCAAATGGGTGCAGGGATAATGCGACACCCTATGTAATTCCCTGGGACATGTTCTTTTGTAATCATGCTCAGTGATAAAAGCTAATAACTAAGACAAATGGGCCAAGGACTTGAATAGACATTTCTCCAAAGGAGACGCTTCAATGGCCACCAGGTATAGAAAAGGTGCTCAACATCACTAACGGTCAAGGAAATGCAAGTCAAAAATCACAGTAATACCTCATAGTTCTTAGTATGGCTATGAAGGCTATTATAAAAAACACATGTTATAGAGGATGTGGAAAAATTGGAACCCCTGTACACTATTGCTGGGAACATAACATGGTTTAGCAACTATGGAAAACAGTATGGGTGATTCTCAAAAAATTAAAGATAGAACTACCATATGATCCAGAAGTCCCTCTTCTGGGTAAATTGAAATTAGGATTTTGAGGAGTTATCTTCACCCCCATGCTCACTGCAACATCATTCACAATAATCAAGATATAGAAACAAACCAAATGTCCATATACAGATGAAAGGATTAAGAAAAGATGGTACATATGTACAGTGGAATACTATTCAACTTTTAAAAAGAAAGAAATCCTGTAATTTGCAACAAAATAGATGAACTTGGAGAACGTTATGCTAAGTGAAATAAGCCAGTTTCAGAAGGGCGAATACTGTGTGATTACACTTATAAGAGGTATTGAAAATAGTCAAACTCGTGGAAGCAGAGAATCGAATGGTGGTTGCCAGGGGATGGGGAGAGGAAGAAATGGGAAGCTGTTGTTCAACCAGCATGAAGATGAGTAAGTCCTAGAGACCTACTGTACAGCATAATGCTTATAGTTCACAACAGGGTATCGTACACCTAAAAATTTATTGAGAGTAGATCTCACATTACACCTTCTTACCACAAAAAAAAAAAAAAAAGGAGGAACACACGGAAACTTTTGGAGTCATGATGGATGTGTTTATAACCTTGATTTCAAGGGTGTGTGCATATGTCCAAACTCATATGCATTAAACATGTGTAGTTTTTTCTTGATAAAGCTGTTTAAAAAAATTAATGAACGCTCACTAGGGTATCAGATACTTAAAAAATGAATGTTTGGAGAATATCACTGGGCAAACAACCAAGAGCAAAAGAAACTGAAGTGAGTATTGCAGAAGAAATAATAAATGTAAGAAGTAAGAACTTTAACTATCATATTCCTTTCATTGCTGAGTCAATTTTTTCTTTTGATAATTTCCTTTGCCTTTCCTAGTGTCCTCCTACACTTGCAGTATTCTAAATAGAGTTTAGTGGTTTAGTGGTACAGTATTATAGAGTTTAGTTGTCATTTTGACCATATGTGGGCAACATCAGGATAGATGGATCACAGGGAAACCACAAGCGATAAAGTATCACCGAGGCGTCTCATGCATGGAGGGAGACACAGGAACTGCCCAAACTGTAGACTATCTCCCGTTGGGAAAGGAGTGAATGTAGTTTAGTTTGTAAAGCTGTAGGAGCATTTTTGAAACTCTATTATCAGAGTTTCTCAACCTTTTATTATTACTTCCCCAAGGAGAAAAATGAAATAAAATTCAAATTCTCCCTAATGAGAAAAATTACATAGCAAGGAATAAGACTTTGCTCTGTGGGGCTGAGCTCTGAAGAACCACATACTATTGGAGTATTGTATTTGTTTCCTATTCAGGCACAGACTACCACAATTTAACAGCTTATAATCCAATTTTTTCTCTTACAGTTCTGGAATTCAAAAGTCCTAAATCAGTGTTACTGGAACTAAAGTCAAGGTGTTAGCAGGCATGTGTTTTTTCTGAAGAATCTAGAGAAGAAGCCATTTCCTTATCTTTTCTGGATGCTAGAGGCATTCCTGCATTCCTTAGCTTGTGGCTCCTTCCTCCACCTTCAGAGCAGCAGCGTCACATCTGACTCTGATCCTCCTGCCTTCCTCTTATAAAGACTATATGATTACCTTGGGCCCACTTGGATAATGCAAAATAATCTTCTCATCTCAAAATCCGTAACTTAGTCACATCTACAAAGTCTCTTTTACCATGTAAGGTAACGTAGTCAGTCACATGTCCTGGGAATTGGGGCACAGACACATCTTTGGGGACTGTCATTCAGCCTACAATTCTTCCCCTCCCAAATATCTCACAATTCTTCCCCTCCCAAGAACCAATTTTGCCCCCTTGAGAGTATTATCACCCCCATTGAGAATGCATGCTTTATATATAGAAAAAATATATGTGGATGTTAAGTACCAAAGCATGAACTGTGCTGAATAGCTTTGGGGGCTGGGAGCACTTCCACCTGTGCCACCTGTTCTTGGTACTAGCCAAGGAGATTTCCTTTGGAGAATGGCCCTTTCCATGGTGTGTAGCCTTAGTGGACCCATATATTAAGGTGCCCTGCTTTCCCCTAGGTAAAGTACAGGCATCTGGTAATAAGTTGGATATTCTGTGAGAAACACACAAAAAAGAAGAGGCTCAGCTTTCATTCAGCATCTAATGAGACTAGAGGTTTTGCTTCCTCAACTCCTGGACTTTCTGCTTTCCCAGTTCTCAGTCTCCCTTCCACTCCTATTCCCCTCCTGGAGCTCCACTAGATCCTAGGAGTTCAGGAAAAATGAATAATTCCAAAGGACATTTTACTTTCATTTTTAATCAAAACAAAGGGAAGAAATTGGGCAACAAAGAATGAAATAACGAGAGCAGTGCTGTCCGACAGAACGTTCAGCAGTGAGGGAAATGCCCTCTGTCTGTACTGTCCGATACAGCAGCCGCCAGCCACACGAAGCAAATGAGCCCTTGAAATGTGGCTAGTGTAACCGAGGAACTGAGTTTATAATTTTATTTAATTTCAACTAACCTTAATTTAAATAGCCACCTGGGGCTGCTTGCTATTATATTGGACGGAGAACTAGATAGAGTCTACATTTTTATAATTAAGAGTAGTCTTATATATGATAAGCATCTTAAATAAATGATTAGATCTTTAATCATGAGCATTAATTACTCTAATAGTGACAAATACTTTTGAATTTCATAACAAAAGTTCATGGTCAGTGGGCTAGATATTGTGTTTGCTCTTCCAAATTCAGTCTCTGCCTGTCTCTTTACTACTCTAGACCCCTCAGGCTGACATGCATGGATTGTGTGAGTAGGTGCCTTTGCCCTCTGGTTTCCATTTGAGGTGGGTTACTGGGAATTCCCTGCTGATGGAAGAGAAGGAGCAGAGAGAAGTTGGGTTACTTTTCTCCCTATTCCCTTCTTGCTAGGTAGCTGTGGGCTAGTAATATCGCTCAACCACGGGTCACACCTCCTTCCAGACAGCCTTCTCCAGATGCCTTTCTAACTACTCCCTCCTTTTGCCTCTTCAGGCCTGCAGAGAGGGAGGACACCCTGTTGTTACTAGCTCCTGGATACTTACTGTGCTCTGCCTTGCTGCACATACCCTGCCTTTATTTATTACTCCTTTAAGTATCCCATCTGTCTCTTGCTGGGATGCTGACTGATAAAATCAGTCAACATTTTTGTTTAATAAGACTTTAGGATAAGGCTTAAAAACCATAGGCTAAAAAAATGAATAGGTTTCACCATAGAGCTGAAAGAGGATGCTAATCAAATGTCCTTGATGATCATTGCTGTAGATATTAGTCATTTTAAACACACACACACGTACTCAGAGCACAAATGCACACACACAGAGGAATAAAATTCAACTCAAAGCTCAAAGGGACAGTAACAATAGTTCTATCGTTAAAAGCAGGTATCAAAGATTCTTCTACAAAAGTAATTGCAAGTGTGTTGACATAGATCCTAGATTGCAATTTGGTCAGACTCCTGGGAGCTTGATGTTTTCAAATGCAGGTCCCTTGGAAAAGAAGACAGAATATCATTAGATTCCCATCAGTTCAGTCTAGTTAGGTTACTATTAATCAAAACGGAAGGCAGAAGCAGAATTTAATGTTATTTTTCAACTAAACACAGTTAGAAACAAAAAATGGAAAAAGCTTGCTGTGTTTTCCCAAGAGGATGAGAGTATCCAAAAGAAACTTTAAAAGTTCATCATTTTGAAGATGTTCCGGATTGTGCTATGAGTGGTCCTCGAGCCTTAAGAAGCCTCTGCAGAGCTGTCCTTAATCTGATGAGATTTAGCCCTTCACCCACCACCCTCATTTCAAAAGAAGCAATTCTGAAGTTAATTTCCTCCCAGTTTTAATTTGAGCAAACAAGTCACTGCTAAAAAAGAGAAGAAAAGAAAAATACAAAAGATACTTCTAATTCAAAGCCATCCCTTTACTTTCCATTAATTAATGGGGTCTTATCCAAGTTAAATAAGGAATTTCCTCAGCGTCAAACATCTTGCACCTCCGTTCAGGTCCCCAGAGTATTTACTCATTGGTTTTTACCGTTATATTCATCATTCCAATTAAAATGTCACTGATGATTTCTTTTTACATATATATATATATATATGTATGTGTGTATTATATATGAGTAAGGATTTTATATATATAATATATATTACATACATGCAGATATAAATGTATATGTACTTATTTATTTATAAACTTCTGAAGGATCATCAGTGAAATTCACTGCCCACAACAGGGGAAACTGAACCTCTTGACCTGTGCCAGAAAACTGTACGCTTGCTACTTATTTCTTAAGTAGTGGTCTGGGGCTCAACCCTGTACAATAGTTCCAAAAAGTGGCACTGGTTAGTTAAGACAACACTAGCTGCTCTAAAAACAAGGAGCCCCGAAATCTCAGTGGCTCAATTTCTCTCTCCTGCAGGCAAAAAAAAAAAAAAAAAAAGTGGATGTTCCTGATCAACTGCCAGCTCTCATCTGAGCAGTGTTTCAAAACTCAGCCTCCATCCAATTTACTGCTCTTCTATTTTCAACATGTGGTTTCCAAGGTGACTCCAGGGGTGCTCATCCAGCCAGCAGGTGAAAAAAAGAAGGGCGTGTCTCACTCTTGACCCTCTCTTCCTACAAGTGACACGTGTCACCTCTGCTCATATTTCACTGGCAAGGCCACTGGCATGGCCACGCCTAGAAGGGAGGGAGACTGGGACAGATGTCGTTGTTTCCCAGCAACGGGTTTACACTATAATAGGGAGGACACAAGTTTCTGATGAAAAGCTAGCTCTCTCTGTCACAACCCACTAGGAACCAGTGGAAGGAATTCTTTTATATGACTAGTTGTGATCTGTGCCACAGAGTTCTGTTTCTGTAAATAATTACTTACTGAGGGTTTTCTTTAGCCTGGTGTGGCTGGGCTTCAGAGGGAAGAGAACACTTCGAAATGTATGCAAATTTTTATGAGTAGGTATGGGCAGCATTTTTTACAGGATCTTTATGTATCAGAGTTTCAGAGGGCTTTTAAGCCCCAATATTTTTTCAATCAATTTTTTCTTCTCTTTTCTTTTTTTGGCTAGGATTAACATGATTTATTTCATTATCAGTCTTACAAGTTGCTGAGGTTGGGCAAAGCCAGAATAGTGACTTAAATCCCAGCACTTTTTTCTGGTGACAAGCAGATTAGCAAGGCCCTGTTATCGAGCAGAGGGCAGTGGAGGGCACCCCAGGAACCATAGCACACGCAGCAATGTTAAAAACCCCTTCCCAGTGGGGCTTGGCCCATAACAGCTGGGGTCCACTCCACTGGCTCTTGGACCCCCTTTAGCGGAGGCACAGAGGCCTCCAGAGGCACCAAGGAGGCAAAATGGGCGGGCAGACGGCAGGACCAGAGCTTTCCCGCAGGGGCACTGTCTCTGGGCTCTGCCCATCCACATGGCAGAGCCACGTCGCTGGAAGGATGGCAGCCCATCCTCTTCCTAGGGTGAGACCTGTAGCCAGCCTGGGATGTGGCTGCTGCTTAAGGGGGATTTTATATCAAATTTTCAGAGAGCTTCTAAGCCCCAAATATTTTTTGAATCATTGCCATATAGAGATTTTCTAAACTCTCTTTCTAAGCCTCATTTCCTAACCCAGTGGTTCCAAGTAATGAGACCCACTATGGATCACTCTGAATGTATAGATTTCAGGATCCTTCCCCAGCCCCATTCAATGACATTTAAGGTGGGGAGTGAGGAGGATGTTAGGCACCCTGGGAATATGTGTACTTTTTTTTAACCTTCCATGTAGGCATTGTCCTTATTCCTTGAATTAAACTAAATAAAGCACCACTTATTAAAGAGTAATGAGCATGCTCAGTCCTCACTAAAATTACCAGTGATTGGTTTCCCCTCCTCAGAGCACACCTGTGGCCCCTTCTGTCTACCCACAGTTCTTTACTTGTTTCTATCAAACAACTGAGTATCTTCATCCTACCCATTTTTCACTCATACATCCCTTAGGTAACCCTTTTTAAGTATGGTGACTGACACTCATTAAGCATCTCCCATGGGCCAGGCATCATCCTTATCACTTCACATTTCATTTAAAATTCACAACAATGAATTTACAGATGGGTAAACTGGGGCTTACAGACCTGTATGATTTATCCAATGTCACAGGACTCGAAGTGCCCAAACACAGATTCAGACCTCACTGCCTGACTCCAATCTGTTTGTCTGATTCAAGAACCTGTTTTTAATCCCTTCTCCTCTCAGAACATTGCAGAATACTTTCATGACTTTATTATTTGCCTCTCTTACTCCCAGCAGTTTTCACTCCCTCTCAAATATTACTTTAGGTTTTTATCTTTCCCCAGTTTAAAATTTTAATTCTGAGTAGTCCACGTATAAAAAAAAGGAACTCTGTAAAGTTTCCCAGTGGTAGCAATGCATATATTATTTGTCATCAATTTTTCAAGTCAGAGGCACCAAATGAAGCAGTTGCATGAAACATTCTGGGTCTTACCAGGATGTCAGGTTGAGCTTGAACAGAAAGATGTTGGTTGCTACAAGCCTACAGGTATCCTTAGAGCTTTGATCACAACGTGCATAGCTGAGTGGGGCTGTTAATGACAAACACCTCAAAAAATAATTAACTGTTATATCTGACTTCACAGGCAAAAAGGAATTCAAGGTGCAGTATCAGGAATTTGTGTTGAGACTGTAAATTACTTTGTGACAGATGGTGCATGGTTACATTTCCTTAATTCATTCTACATAAATGTTCCATGCTATGTCTCTCTGAGTCCCTGTCTCTGTTTTCTATCCCTGCTGACACGGAGTGATCGATCTCCACTGGCAGCAAAAAGACAAGCCTCGCATCACCAGCATCAGGAGGAAATGGTTACAACTCTTGAAATGGTAGAAAGGCTCATGATCATAAAAACTGTCTCTGATTTTCCCGTCGCATAGGCCACTTCAATCATTTGGCTGGAGTTGGGAGAGTGGACATTGTTTTATTAAATATTTTTGCTGAGGGAAATGTTAGAATTTTTTTCTCTTTAGTATTTTTTCCTGGAGATAAGGTGGAAAGGAAACGGAGAAAAAAACATGTCAGTCAATGACACTGTATTTTGAATTCCACTAAAATACTAGGCAGATCCTAATGGTTCAAAGTAGCTTTAAATTGGTTAATGATGAATCACTGGAGGGTTTTAGTTGTTCCTGCCATCACTGTGCTGGGAACAAGGGTGTTGTTAGACCACCATTACAGACAAGAAAAAGGCAAAGAAAAAGAAATGCCATCACCTATAAGAAGAGAACAGAAAGAGAAAGACTTGGCACAGATATCAGTGATTTACTAAACTAATTTAAAAGTTAATTAGACATTATGCCTTTCATACAAATATACTTCATAGTTACTTACCAGTGTCCAACTCACAGAGCTGTCAGTCTTTTACTGGCAACTATCAGTCATGGCGAAACCTTCTTCCATATTATTTTTCTCTTAGCTTCTTTAGCACCATAATTGTTTTCAAACTATATTCCTCTTGCAACCTCCAGTCTCCTACCGCTATCTAGTAAACACACTCAAATTTCTTCTGTCCTCAAAACGTATCTCTTTTTGGCCGAGGCCTTACCTCTAACCCTGTGTTTGCTTTATTTTTCCCTGTTTGGCTGCTTCTGAAGAATACTCTTGTCCAATGGCCTCTGCATCCTCACTTCCCATTCACACTGCCCCTCAACCATGAAAAGCTGGTTTTCACCTCCTTCCCGTGATGCTCCTGCCTCAGCTCTGCAAAAACCACTCTGGAAATGGCAACCAACGATCTCCATCATGTCAGATCTGCCAGTTGTCTATCCCTATTTTGCGGTCCTTTCTGTCCTGTTTGAGAATGGTGGAGGCGCAGTCCTCTCTAAACCTGTATATCCCCAGTCTCCGTGGTATTATTCTCTCCCAGGGTCATCTCCATTCTGTGACCATATCCTGTACGTTTGCTACTCTGCTGCCGGTTCCTGCAGTGTTAGTATTCCACAGGGTTTTACCCTCTCATTTTTTCTGCACACTTTCCTTCTCTTCATATGCTCTTTTCAGGTAGCCTCATTTGAGCTAATGATTTGAACTCTCACCTATGCACCAATGACAACCAAAGCTAGTTCTCGAGCTCTGCCCTGAGCTTCAGAGTCAACCAACCAAGTGACTTCTACATTTACCCACTTGGACATCCGCAGTTACCCTTGTTCGATACACGCAAACCTAAATTTGACATCTTCTCTGCCCAATATTTCTTCTCTGGATTCATTCCTCCTTTTCTCCCAGTAACACTTTTGGTAACAATGCATTTGGGGATAATATGTCAACCATCTGTATTATCAAGGAACCATTTCCTACTCACTGCCCCTGCCAAGTGGACAGTAGGCTGTTGATTCCCCTGCCTCACAGTTGATTGAACAAGGGGATAAAGATGCAGTCATGTGGAGTGCAGCTGAGTCCCAGAAATGATTGGGTACAAAGGAAAGATGCATGAGCTCCTGTCAATGAGGTTGGCCTTAGATCCAGAACCACCACACCAGGGAAATTCAGACCTCTTGTGACTTCTATTCTTAGAGGTGATTCTACTTTGTTCAGCATGCTTAAGAAGAGTCTCTGTTTATTGCAACCAAAATAATCCTGACAAATAATTTAAAAGACACTTATATCTTTAAATCAAACTGACCCCAACACTTGAAAAGGATTACAATGCAATCCCTATTATCATATAGTGTCTCTACTGCTTAGAGCTCCTCATTGTCATGAAACCCCTGGAAATGACTCTAATTCTAACATGGATATCTAGATGCATCTAGCTACGTGAAACCTTAGGCAACACGCTGTCTCTATTCCAACTCTCTTCTCACTCAGGAGCTGCTCAGATTCTAAAATGTCAAACACTAATTATTAAAGAATGCATATAAGAAGTCATTTCTGTAGGTTTTCAGAATTTCTGGTGCTGCATTTTTGCTAGCTGTGTTAATAATTCTCTTTTAAATTCCATTTGTCAAATTACCTTCAATCAACAAAAGTGCTATTGCATGAGATATATGAATGGGAAAGAACACAATGTTCCTCAAGGTGCCTCCTCTTGGAAGGAGCCAGAGAAGTGACTCCCGAGAAGACCTGATTTTAAGGAAAGACATACTCAGTTCTAGCCTGAAATGTCAAACTTTATCATAAAGGGAATCTAGATGCACTAGGTACTGCCTGACATCTGATGATAATATTCATAATTGTTGAGTTTAAAAGCATTTCACATATAATCACTTCTTTCAGGAATAAACGGAGTCCTTTCTGAAATCAACCTGGGTTTAGCTATTCTTTAGTGAGTCAGAAGTAACACAGAGCAGCTAAAGGTTAAAGCAATTTGTCACAGTCACATATGAGCAATTCAAAGCTCTTTAACCCCTTCCTTCTGAAAGGATGTTTTCCTTAAAAGCAGGCTCTGGCATTATTTTACAGCAACTAAGTAGCTCATAGCAGATAGGAGAATGAGAATCAGTACCAGCTTCCCAGACAAAACTTTACAAGGGAAAAAATAGAATTTTCCAGATAATTAATTTTGAAAAGTCTTAACTGGATATTTTGTTAGGGTTCCCATCTCAGAAAAATGACAACTACCTCCAGCTTACATAATGCAAATCATAAATAGTTAATCCTGTAGTTTTCAAACAACTATGATTCACCATGAATCACAATGAAGAAGGGGAGGGAGAGGAGAACAAAGCAGAAAAAAACAAAGCAAAAACCCACTAGGTTGAGCTGCATTTGTGGGGAAAAAATTAAATCTTGAAAAATGTCTGTCAGTAATACAAGACAATTGTATCAACTTTCCCTCTTCTATTTACTATGCTGTTTTGGAGTTTCAGAAGAATTTAACTTATGTGTATATTTGTTTACACACACACACACACACACACATTCTCCCAAAATTACAGATTAGGATTATCAAATTATAAGGAATGTGGACTGTATCCTATCAACTTTGAAATATGTTTAAATGTCTAGAAGGAGAAGAATGGTTCATTATAAATTTGATAGACTACAAGCCCAGTATTTGTCCAAAGTATTTATGTATCTCAAAAGTAATTTAACAAATTATACATAAAATTCATTTGGGACACATCTCATGACCACGGAAAGTATATTTTCAAATGAAAAAAAATACAAACATGTATGAAAATAGGTTAAATACAGAAGGAATTCAGAGAAGGGAGAATTCAAGTGGGCTGTTTGAATTAACAGTCTGTAAGTGGTGGTTCTCAACCTTGGCTGCACATTGGAACTACCTTGGTTTCCATTTATTTAGGCTCTGATTTACTTGGTCTGAGGTGTAGGCTTGGCTTTGAGAATTTTTCAACTTCCCAGGTAATTCTAATGAGCAGATAAAATCGAGAGCCACTGCTCCAAAAGATGAAAACTGCCTCTTAAGGTTGGATGGGGATGGGTAGGAGAAATTACATCAGGAATAGGGGAATGGAGAATGCAAAATCAGTCACCGTCATTTGGAAGGAGACATGAGCAGAGGAGAAAGTACTGTTGGCAAAAAACCCAGCCACCTGGAATCCCAGTCACTCTCATATGGTGGCATTTACTTAGTGAGGACCCCACAGTCATAATATGACCTTCAGTTTTAGAGAATATCAATTATCACAGGATCAGTCTCTCAGAAATCTGTCTCAATAACTGGACTCACAAAATATTGAAGTAGGGGTCAGAATGCCAAAAGTATGCCTTTGTAATAAGAGACATAAGCCTGGAGGATCAGGTACCATATTGACATTAGGGCAAAGCTATATGGGAAGACAGATTATAATCAAAAGTTAGTGTAAAAAAATTAGTGTAAAGAATCAAAACAAGGATAACTAACTGTACAATTTTAGTGGCTAAAATAGCAAATATGAAGAGCTGGATGCTTCCATCACCTCCGCATATGCATATCTGATTCATGGACCAGATACCCATGCAATTTCAAAGCACTTTTTCTTCAATGCTCTTCAGTGCTCTTACTCCCCTTTTTCCTTTGCTTTCATGCTATTGCCTGCTTCCATTGGTAATTCTTCCTTTAATGATGTTAATACCACTGATTATATTACATTCAAGCTTGGTTTATTCTTCCAGATTTCGATCTGGGAAGCATATCATATCTAATAATTATATATTGATTGCATTTTTTAATTCTCAGAGGTCCAAACAAACCTTAATTTTGTTACATATAGAAGAGAATTAGAAATAAAAGGCAGAGAACTGAAGCAGAGAGGGCATGTTTAGAAGTAATGGGAAACCAGTTCTACAGCTCTGATGAGGACAAGAATCATGAAATAGGTGTATTTACTTATTTATACCTTCCATATCTTCTATCAAAATTCTGGACATAAAACAAGTGATTTATTCAAATGTTATGTATGAGTACATACAATAGTATACAAATATGAGTGCATATATAACTTAATTGTATATACCTTAATTATACATATGTAATTTAGCTCATTAAGAACTTATTTATTTGCTTATTCTTAGAGAGTAAGTTAACTGGTAGCAGGGCTTCCTTCTTTGCTTCCTGTAACTGCTATTTGTAAAGGAAGTTTTCTCACTATAGGGCTATCCCAAAATTCTAGACCAGATTTTCTTAATCACAGTCCTTGTGCTATTTTATGAGATTCATTTCTCCTTCATTTCAACAAGATATTAGTGTTAGAAGATGAAATCAATACCTTGATTTTGAAGAATTCAAATGAGAAGAAAATACCATGATGATGTCCTTAGGTAGCATGTATGAGTTTGGCTGCTACATTACAAAAAGGAAGAAAATATCACTTCTAATCACTGAGTTTTAAAAGTAAGTTAGTCATTTTAGCTCCTCTTCGGGGTGGAACTGAAGCCTTAGAGAGAGAGAGAGAGAGAGAGAGAGAGAGACAAAGGAAGGAAGGAAGGAAGGAAACAGATTAAGACACCAGAGCCATTTTTTCTCTAAGAAAGTTTCCAAAATTCTTCAGCATTTTTTAAAGAATTGTGTAAGATACAATTAGACGTATCTATTGAGATATCTTCTCAAGCTATTCCTTCAATGAAAATAGATGGTTAAATTTCTATCAATTATTCAGGAAGTTTGGGAGGTTTAAGTAAATATTTTCTGAATTATAAAAACAATCTTTCTCTTCCATGGTCATTTTCAAATCGTATATGAATTTTCATCTGAATGAATATAAATAACTATTAGAATATTAACAGCAACTAGTAATATTCTATTTTAGTCTTTTTTTTCTTGTTTTTTTTTTTAACTAATCTAATTCTAATATATTCATGCCTGGAGAATTCCAGCCAAACAGCTCATAGTCAGAAAACAAAATCATTATAAAATAGAGAGAGAGAGAGTGAGAGAGAGATTAAAATGAAGTACAAACATGTTTCTGAGGCCAGAACAGCAGGGTAAATTCGCACTTCTTAGTCAACTTCTTTCACACCCAAAATTGTCTGTAGACTTTCCCAACGTGTCAAAAACAACAACAACAGATCAGCATTCTTGCATCTTTCTATTTCTGCAAAATTCTAGGGTAACAGTTCTTGCCCATACTTTTACAAACACATTATTATTTAGCTTCGTTCTCACTGAGAAAATTGCTGAAATTAAAAACCTGCTGGGCTTTTGATTTGAAATAAGAGGTACAACTACTATTCAAAAAGCTAGGCTTAATTTATGAAGCTTCAGCCACATTTGTAAGAAGTCAGCTCTTCTGTCCATTTCCTCATCAGTAAAACAGGCATAACAGCACCTACCATGGTTGTTTCAAGTGCAAATGATAATGCCTCATGCAAAAAAGGTAGTTTTGAGGAGTTGTGACTTCTGGGTGACACCTTCAATGTGAAAATTGAGGGAAACTTATGTCTCTACTGCTGCCTTGAACAAACAATGGCTTTGCCAAGCCATGAATCCAACCAGAATTTACACTGTCTATATATGGCGAAGCTGAGAAACACCTATGAAAACTCTACTTTAGGAGGGGTGATAGCTTTTTTGTGTACATATTCTTTATTTTATGTCATAAATGTGTATGGAGATCTTATTGCTTTAAGGTAAATCTTATTTTGAATCATTAATGGTATCCACTATTTATTGCTTTGTAATATAATCACCTCTAGTGTGTATGTTAGAATTGAGCAAGCTCAGATTTATGTGTACTGGATTTTCTAAAGGGACATTGCTGTGCATTGTCTCAAACAATTATATCCTATAGATGGTAGGCAAAGATCTCCTCTCACAAGCAAGCAACGTTTGGCCCAAAAGATTAAGTGTGCCTGGAAACCGAGCCCAAGGGCTCCCTCTTGAAAATCTGATTACAAAATGACACATTTCTCCATTATTCCAAGGACAGAAAATTTGGAAAGTACTAACTGTGGACAGGAGTATAGCAGTCTTTGTCAGAGAGGAAGATGCAGAGGGAGCAGGTCCCAAAGCAGGTCTCAAACCCCATAAAAAGCATTATAATTCCTTCAACAAACCTAGATCACATGAAATACATGCTATGCTTCCGTAAGAAATGGCCTCAGGAATCCATACGCCGACTCCAGAATTCATCTAGACCACTGTCACTTGGCCACCTCACACCACTGGCTTCCTGAGCACAGGTTCCCACCAGCCAAAACCTCAGTGCCCAGTTTTGCTCCATGTTTCAGTTACGTGTTCCTGACTAACCCAATTGATTTCCACAGCTCAACATTCTGTCTTTGACATCAACACTCTTCAAAAACCAGACTATGACCATTTAAAAAGAATTCAGACAATGGACAGGACACCTGGGCTGGAATCCTACCGCAAATTCTGAAAGAACAAGAGACCAGACCCACTCCCCAACAGGAACTCCTTTCCTGCAGAGGGCGATGGGATATTCCTCACAGGCAAGAGACAGAAATCATGGAGAGAAACAAATATTTGTTGAGTCTTTTGTGTGCTAGGCAGTGTTCTATATACAGAGGATAAGAATAAAGGGGTGAACAAGACAGAGAATATCTCTTTCTCTTGGAGCTAGCATACTAGTTGGGAGAGACAGACACCAAACAAATAAAAAATAAATACACACATAAATGCATAACTCAAACACTGATAGTGCAACAGCAAAAGACTAGGGGAATGGAGGCACCTCCTTAGAAAAGGCATTCAGAAAAGGACTCTCTGTCGACATGGCATTTGATCTTAACCTAAATGAAGAAGAAAAGACAGTCATGAGAAGATATAAGGCAAGAGGATTCTAGGCAAAGAAGATGGCAGATGTAAAGATCTTGAGAAATATGTGAATTTGGAACAAGAAGACGTTCAGTGTGGCCAGGGCACAGCAAATATAAGTAGTAGATGATGGCAGAGACATTAGCGGTGTCAGCAGATGTAGGACTTTGTAGAAGTATGACAAACTGTTTGGATTTTATGCTAAGAGCAATAGGAAGCAATTAGACAGTTTTATGTAGGATAATGCATTGTGTGATTTATGTTTTCAGACCTCTCTGGCTGCAAAATGTAGTATACATTATACAGTTCAAAAGTTGTACCAGAAATAGCAGTAAGGAGACTCCTGTCCAGGAGAGACACGATGGTGACTTGAATTGGGATTTGCAGCAGTAGCAAACGGGCCACGTCAAAGGAGTCAGAGTATATTTTGAATGGGGTACTAAGAGACTGGCCGATGCATTAGATGCTGTTTGCAGGATAAAGTACTATTTACTGATGTAAGAGTGAAGGAGGAACTACTCTGAAGAGGGGAATCTAGGATTCTTATGGGGATATTTTAGTTTGAGATGCATCTTAGATACAGAAGAGGAGGTGTCTTAGTCCAGACTGCTAAACAATGTACCGTAGACTAGGTGACTTCCAAACAATAGAAATTTACTTCTCACAGTTCTGGAGGCTGGAAGTACAAGATGAGATTCTGGTGAGGACCCTCTTTCGGGTTACAGACTGCTATTTCTTGTTGTATCCTCACATGGTGGAAAGGGGGCAAGAGACCCCTCTGAGTTCCCTTTTATAAGGGCACTAATCCCATTCATGAGGGCTCCACCCTGATGACCTAATCACCAAAGCCTCACTTCCTAATACCATCACACTGGGGGTTGGGATTCCAAAGTATGAATTTTGGTGGACACAAACATTCAGCAGGAGCGGAGACAGAGAAGTTGGATACATGAGTCTTGAACTTGCTAGGCTAGAATTATGGATATAAATATGGGAGTCCCCAGCATATAGATTTAAAGACATGAGACTAGATGAGGGAGACTAGGTGGAAGGTGATCTAGGACTGGGCATCAGGGCACACCACATGTGTAGGTTGGAGAGCAAAGGAGTAGCCTGCAAAGGAGCCCAAGAAGAAAAACCACAGAAGCCAAGAAGGAGGAAAAGTTCAACTCTGCCAATTGCTGCTGAAGTGTGTAAGATGAGGACAGAAGTGATCAGGGCCAGACTGGGGTGGGGCAAGTGTGGTGCCCACCCTACATGGGCAGATTCAGATTATGCACCTCCTTGAATTGTATACCTTAGATGCCACACTGCCTCACCCTAGTCCCAGCACTGCCTGGAAGTGGCCACTGAATTTGGCAACAGGAGGTTGCTGATGAGCTTGATGGAACAGATCTCAGTGGAGAGGAGGGGGCAGAGCCCGACCGGAATCAGTGATGGAAAGACCTGCCATGAGGAAGACAAAATAGTGAGCGTTGATAATAGCACTTGCACTGAATTATTTCTGGGAAAGGAACAGAGAAATAGAGCACAAGCTGGAAGAAGACATTAGGTGAGGGTAATGGCTCAACAAAAATACTGGAGCATTTTCCTAGGCTGATGAGAATGACCCAAAGGTGACAAAATTAATGGAAAACAGGAAGCTGCAGCCCCAGGACAGGGAGAAAAAAATGTCTCTCCAGCTTCCAGGGGAGGGAGAAGTAGGAGAGAGAACTGGAGCCAGATGACCACATTGGAATGATTCCTGGGTTTCCCCAGATAAAGTAGCTACTCAAAACTCCACACTTCAGATGAATAACTTGGGCTGCAGAAGAGGTGCCCTGCTCCCGGCTTCCAAATGGCTTATCCCTTATGACATTAGCAGCATTTCAGCCCACGCCTCCTTGAAATGAAAGGCACTAGTTCTGATGGGTAAAGCCCCTCTCTAGGGTCACAGGGAGATGGTAGAGATGGTGGCAATAATGGCTAGCCAGTGAGGAGAGGATTTTTGTGGCAATGACAGTGGCTGTGGCTCAGGCTCAGAGTGCAGACATGTTCACCAAAACATCTGCAGCATCAACGTCATCTGCCACAAGGTAAGGGGGAAGAGGAAGAAGAATGAGAGGAGGAGACGAAGGGAAGAGGGAAGGGAAGAAAGAGAATACCTACTCATACTACTGCCACTAGTTTATTTTTTGTTTGTTTTTGTTTTGTTTTGGGTTTCATTTGGCTATCATTTATGGTATGTACTCGATAAGATGAGTGATTCTGAGAAGTGTTACACCAAGCTAGGCACTGTGCCAGGTGCTTCATATTGTCTCTAATCCACATAGCAATCCTGACAATTGGGATTATCCTGTTATTATCTCACGTTTACAGAAAAAGAAACTGAAGCACAAAGAGGGCAAATGATTTGTCCATGGTCACAGAGCCATTAGCAAGGCCAGGATTCAAACCAAGTCTGTTTGACTCCAAGACCTGTGGGTGCTGTAGACAGAGGGTGAAGGAGCCTGGAAGACAGCATTTTACCAGGAAGTCCACCAGCTCTGGCTAGCAGAGCATCAGTGAACACAGTCAAGAGCCACAACACGGAGGGTGAGGCCAGCACCTGGGACTCTGCCCAGAAGGGATGCAAGATGCAGGGAGTGGGAGACAGGGCATTCTCCTGGTAGGTGGAGATTTGGAGATTAGGAAAATCTTTTTTGATGTTGCTACTGTTACCATGACCCTGAAGCCTGCCCATTTAGGTGGGTGGAGAGGCAGGGGAAATACTGATTCATAAGTACATAATTCTGCAGCTAAGTCAGCACGGTGTGACTTCCCACTCTGCTCCCAAGCTGCTGCAGCTAGAAAGAAAAACAAGCTTATCTCCACGTGTGCAATTATGTCTCTACAGAGAGCAGTGTTAGTCCTACTCAAAGACATTCGTGTTCCCCTCGTTTTATGAAAGAATTATGAAAGTGTTCCTTGCTGAGTTGAGTTATGTCCTGAAATCTTTGAAGAAAACTTAAGTCTCTCTGGACTTGCCTAACTCTCTTGAAGTCTATAAAACCAGAAGGAAAGATAAGGTTGCATAAGCTTCAATTAGAGTTTCTTTTCAAACATCCACAATTTTATGCACATAAGAGGAGTAAGCTCTCGTTACTTGCTTGCCATATAAACATTGATAATGTTCTAAAATGTATTTTTCACAGAAGGAACATATTTTCACACTTTGAAAGTGTCCTATTTTCATATTTGGAAAGTTGGAAAATACGTGCTCTGCCTTCTGACTGTGCCTCTCTCCCATCTATCAAACTCTAAGGCACCAGTTTTGCACCCCTGATACTTCCTTCCCCTCCACAAGTCACTCCAAAAAATATGAAATAAGAGCCACTAGGGTTACCACACACTAAAATCAACTCACAATGATCATAGACCTAAATGTAAAAGCTAAAACTGTACAATTTCTAGAAGAAAATATAGAAGATATTTGTCATGACCTTGGTTTGAGCAAAGAGTTCATAGAAACACCACCAAGAACATGATCTGGAAAAGAGGAAACTGAAAAACGGAACTTAATCAAAATGTAAGATTTTTGCTATTCAGAAGACACTCAAGAAAATGGAGGAATAACTCACAGACTAGGAGAAAGTATTTTCAAATCATATATTTAATAAATGACTTATACCCAGAATATGCATAAAGAACTCTTTCAATTAAATAATAATTTAAAAAACACAAACCAATTTTAAAATGGGCAAAATATTTGAATAGATATTTCATAAATGAGGTATGTGAATGGTTAATAAGCACATGAAATATTGCTCAACATCATTAGTAATTAGTGAAATGAAAATTAAAACCACAGTGAGATATCACTGTGCACTCACTAGAATGGCTATAGTCAAAAAGACAGACATTATCAAATTTTGGTGAGGATATGGAAAAACTGGAACTCTCATACATTGCTAGTGGGAATGTAAAATGGTACAGCTACTTTGGAAAACAATTTGGCAGTTTCTTTTAAAAGTGAAATATAAACGTACTATCCTATGCAGCAATTCCACTCTCAGAAATTTACACATTTAAAACAAATGTCTGTACATGTACATGAATGTTTATAGCAGCATTCATAATAGGCAAAGTAGAAACAAATCAAATTTCCATCAGCTTGTGAATAGATGAACAAAATTAAATTTCCATATGATGGAATACTATTCAGCAATGAAAAGGAACGTGCTACTGATTCGTGCTACAACATGAATGAATCTCAAAAACATTACACTAATTTAAAGAAGACAAATGCAAAAGATTACATGATTCTATTTAGATTTACATGATTCCAAAAGTATGAAATGTCCAGAAATGAAAAATTCATACAGACAGAAAACAGATTAGGGGTTTTTTAGTGGGAGTGGGGATTGACTGCAAATAGGCACAAGGGAAGTTTTCGGGATGATGAAACTGCTCTATAACTTGATTATAGTGATGATTGATACTCTCTAAGTTTAATAAAAACTATGGAATTTTATGGGTGAATTTTATTGTATGTAATTATGCCTCAAGAAAGTTGATTTTTTTTTTAAAAAAACTCAAAAAAAAAAAAAAGAAAGAGCCATTAGAGTCAGCAAGATAGGTCTATGGCTTTCAAAAAGGAATTATTTACTTCTCTGATAAGAAGTATTTCAAGATACCCATTCTATTGGCAAAAAGCTTACAGTCAGATAATACTACATGGTGGTGAGCATGTCAGTCAGAATGTGCTACATACTACAACAGTAACAAACAATCCCAGAAGCTTAGTGGTTTTAAACAGGGATCAGAAACAATATCCTACAAAAGGCCAAATGGTAAATATTTTCAGTGTTGTAGGCTGCCTGATTTCTGTCTCAACCATTCAACTCTGCTTAGACAAGACATACATAAACGGGCATGACCGTGCTCCCATAAGACTTTATGAAAACAGGAAGTGGGTCAGGTTTGGCCAACAGGACATAGTTTTCCGACCTCTGATATAAAACATCACTGATTTATTTGTAGCTCATAGTAAATGTTTAGTGTCCAATCAGCTGGAGGCTTTACATTCCATGTCATCTTCACTGAGACCCAATACGATGAAGTCACCATACGGATCATTAAATTTCACTGAGGCTGAGTCCAGAGAATGTGATGAATGTCTCACTAGCTTTTAAGGCTCTGCCTACACTTCAGTGCCTAAAACAAATCTCATGGCTATGCCTAACCTTAAGGGAGTGGGAGAGGGCAAGGCCACCACATGCCTAGAAGGCAGAGAGCTAGAAGTCATTGGTGAACATTTCTCAGTGACTGCAACAGAGAGGATGCAGGGAACCGTGGACCCTCATCCACTGCTGGGAAGAATGTAAGCTGGAAATCCACTTTGGGGGATAATTTAGCACATTTAGCAAAATTAAATACAAGCTACAAATCAAAAATTTCACTCTTTGGTGAGTGCCCTACAGAACCTCCCACATAAATCCACTAATAAAATACAAACTAGGATGTTCACTACAGCACAGTTTGTAATAGAAAAAAAAAAATCAAACGCAACTTCAACGTCTATCAATAGTGGAAGAAACAGAGAAACTGTGATGTTTTTCATAAAATATAAGAACAGGATCAATGAAAAGGAATTACTGTATCAGTATGAATATATCTAAAGAGAGTAATTTTGAGTGAAAAAGGAAAGTTGCAAAAGAGTACATACATAATGATTCCATTTGTGTAAATTATTAAAAACACATTGCTTGTGGAGACATTATGTAATGAAGTGGGCATATATTCACAGTGCTTATCTCTAAGGAGATCTGGGGGTTAAGGGGCTTTCCAATGTATCTGCAATGTTGTATTTCATTAAAAGTATCTGAAGAAGTTATGGGAAAATGTTAATATGTACTAAATCTGGATGGGGGAAAATCTGGGTTTCTGCTATTATCTCCTGTATACTTGAAATACATTTAAATTAAAAACAAAAATAATTACTGCAGCTAATGCATAATTATCAGCAGAGAGAAGCGTCATGGTGATATTACATGACACAAAAGAGCAGACTGCGCTAGGAACAAGACAATGAGCTGCCCTGACAAGAGCACCAGCTTAAAAAAGGAGCCATTGAAGGAGAACAAGCCAACATCAGTGGTTGAACAGTCTGAAAGCACAACTGCCCGGATTCAACTCTGATTTAGAAAATAAAATCCTCAAAAAATAAAGTCCATCTTTTCATGCCTTTGAATAATGCATTGTCGTTATTTAAGAGGTGCTTGTTAGGACTTTTATGATAAAAAATTATTGTGCTTTCTACCTTATGAAAGTGTTTCCATATGACAGAAATAAAACAGAAGGGAGAAAGGGAAGAAGGAATGGAAGAAAGACAGAATGAGAGAAACACAGACTGGGGCGAGGGAGGCAAGGTCTGTGCTGGAAATTAGGTAACTGAGCTCCCAGCCCAGCCCTGTCACTAAACCTGTCTTCAGCAAGGAACTGCAGGTGTGTGGGTCTGTTTCTTCCTCCCTAATAAGAGGACAGTGACCTAGATCCCAGCTCAACATTCTGTGATATTTGAAGTAGCCATTGAGGTTCACATTTGGAGAAGTGGTATTACCCTAGGATAAAAACCCTCAGCCTCTGTCTGATCCAGTGAACAAAGTACTGGAATAAAAATCAGGGTCCCAGTTCAGCATGAAGGTCAAAGCCACACATTATTCATCAGGGCAGCTGCTATACTAAGGGTAAGCAGGGTGAGAAGTGAATGAAGGCAACTCAGGGAGGCTGCTGGGTTTCCCACCTCCCTTTATGACAAGCAGGATGCAATGGCCACACCCTCTGTCAGGAAGGCCTAAAAGAGAACTGTGAGGACAATCAAAGATTTATGCCTACCTCGAATTTTTCAGGATCCAAGAACAATGTAAGAAAACCCGGGAAACACTGCTACATTCAACCATCTGGCTTGCCCCAAAGCCGATGTGAAAAGATTAGATTTAGATTATAGGATATGAAACAAAGTCTCACCAGAGTGATTTCTAGAATACCAACTATATGCCAAACACTGTACTACTGCTGCTCCTGCTGCTGCTACAACTACTACCACCACCAGCACCACCACTACCACCACCACTAATAATAATAATAATAATAATAACAACAACAACAACAACAGAATGAGCAGCAGCTGTTCTCTTCCCTTGACACATTCCTCCACATCACCATCCCTGCAGCACATCAGGCCCTTCCTACAGAAGCCGTAATGATGTCTAACATTTCTCTCCAACCTGAGCCCTTTGCCTTTTAAGAGGGATTGGGCCACATCAAGTCATTTTTGTCAATAGCTATCCACAAGGAATCATCCAGGAGATACAATCTGGAGGGGCAAAGGTAGCATGTAGGACCTATGAACTGAAGAAGCTCCATTGAGAAGCAGAATGTCACTGGCTTAAAATAACTTTTCTTCAGGATTACAGATCAACATTCTCCGATGAAAGTTGTTTAAACAACCCAACTATCTCCACTTTACATTTGATATGATGTCATCACAAACCAAAATCTTTCCATTAAAGTGTCAAGACTCAGATTTATACAACAGAAACTAAAAAAAAAAATTAAATAAAAGCTTAAGATTGAGGCAAAGAACATTAATGGAAGTTACATACACGCATTAAGGGAGAAAAGCACCTCTGACTGTTGTTTATGTAAAAGGCTATTTGTAAATTTGAGCTTGCATTTCCTCAGACATTATTTGAAAGTGTCTATATTACTGATGTGCCAGAAACATTTTTCACATTTTAATTATGCTGTGGAACATGCTGGTTCCAATTAACACATTGAGGACAGTTTTAAAGTCCATGAGTGAGAGAGCACTGCCATTTATATACAGTCCAGACTTCATTCACTAAGACCTTAACATGTACTTAGAACCTACTATGTGCTAGGATCTCTGTTTAGGTATTTAGATACTAATCCCTCACTGTCATATGGATAATGAGGTTTCCTGTTCCCCTGAGTAAAAATGAGAGCATTTTCTATGTGACAGAGAGAAGCCATTGGTCACACAGTGAGGCAAGCAAGGGCCAGATCAGGAAGGCTCTTGTGTGTATATGATAATTTCAACATCTTTGTTGTTTCATCATCTATATATGATGTTGAAAACTATGAAAATACGGGGCTTTTTAATCTGAGGAGGTACAGGATCAGATTGTCATTTGTAAAATATCGTTCTGGACAAAGTAGAAAGAACAAGGCACAAGTAAGGGCAAGGAGATGGGTTCAGGGTCCCTGCAGTAAGAAAGGCCGTGAGTGTGGGTGAAGTGTGAATAGCTACCTTGACACATAATTTAGCCCATGAGTTTGGAGGTAAAGGATTGAAGGCAAGGATTACTTGTTGTTTCCTGGCTTCAGCTACTAGAGAAGGAATGACTAACACTGGCTAAAAGAACAGAAAAAAAGCAGGTTTGCAAGAAGAGGAGCTGACAGATGATGAGTTCAGTTCTGAGCCCGTTGAGTTTGAGGTACCCTGTGGGCAGTTCCTGTGGAAACGTCGTGAAAACTCTAGGAAACATGTCTAGAGCTCAGAAAAGATATAAAGGGAATACTTGAGACATTGGGTGTAGCCAAGCTTCTGAAAAGAGAGTCTCTGGTGGAAGAGATTAACCATAAAAACAAGAACAATAATGGCTGGCTTTTAAAGAGTGCTTCCTGTGTATCAGATCTTGTTCTAAGCCCTTTATGTAAACTAATTCATCTCAACTTCACAGAAATCCAAAGAGGTGGGCGTTACCATTATCCCCATGTTGTGGCTTGTGAGACTAAGGCCCCAGTTTACACTCAGCTAGTCAGTGCTGGAGTTTGGATCCTAACCCAGATTGTCTCCAGCCTGTGCTTTTACTGTCTACACAATACGGCTTTCCTAAGAGAAGATGACCACAGAGGTAACCCTGGACTGCAGTGGTGTGGCAGGAAGGAAATGATCACTTGAAGAATATTGAGAATGGGGAAGCTATAAAAGGGAATGAAGATGGAGGAAGATACAGTTTTAAGAATTAGGGAGTCTTTAGGAAAGGCAAACACTGAAAAAAAATCATTAGCCCATATCATTCATAGATACAGGAGGAGAAAAATTTTTTCTTAAAAAAAAAAACTTGTAAGTGATCTAGTAATAACACTGCAAGCATTTCTTTCGGAATTATAAAGGATTTCTGTCCCTACTGACCACATAAACATGAGGAGATCAGGCAAAGAGTATTAACTTCAAAGTCCCAAGATACACTATTTAAAGTAAAGTGTCCTCCTGTTCCTTTTCTGTAGTTACCTGGAGTTCATCTCTGCCTCTTAGTAGGTAGTGAGAACCCAAATGAGCCATCCTGTTGAGCCATCCTGCCCCAAGGAGATAGTAAGATGAGGGAGGGCACTTCCCAGCAAGAATATTAAACACAATCTGGCCAGCACTAACTGTCCACTGCCACTGCCAAAGAAATGAAAAGAAGAAGCAGAGAAAAGGCAGCTCTGCGATCTGTCCTTGAAAGATCAAAACAAACAAAAATCCTTAAAGCCTTTGGATGTGCTCAATGAAGCTGTTGATGCATCATACACCTTGACATAGCATGCATACTCCAAGATTCTGCAAATAATTGAGCATTCCGAAATCTAATCTCTCACCCCCAAAAGAAAATTGTAAAGCCAAACTCGAGAAAGGCTATCCTTTTCCTATTTTCAACTGGGGAAATACACTAAAATACTCTGCTCTGTAAAGTTAGAAATGTAGGTATTTCGTTAGCTCTGCTCTCTACTTCAATGGCAATATATCTCCCCCTTGTGGATTTTTAGGATATTTTCGCCCAGGAGAGTCCTTTCCAACTTATATCTCCCACTTAATCACTAAGTCGCATTGTATAACCATAAGCATAAATAAAAGATACGATACTCTGCCATACCCTCTTACTAACTGAAGTACTAGGTAGAATACATACCCTGGCAACTCACTCTCATTCTTCTTCTGGAAATGAAGTAGCTGTTAACAAACCACGATCGCACATCAAATATTTATTGAGCTATTATGAAAAGCATGGACTCAGGGCACTTGAAAATGCAGAACTTGTTTCTGCAAAAATTTACAACCTAAAAATAAGACCAAACAGCTGGCTGGAAACTGTGTGTCAGTTGCTCTGGTGGCAAAGATAGATTTGTACTAGGACAGCCACCCCAGTGGAATTTTCCACCTGTAACTAGTAATGCGAAACACCTTAGATTCTAGAAGACTATTGCCCTGTGTGAAGTGTGTTGAAGTCCTGTGACTATAAAACTGGTATATTGTCCCTGTATTCACAAAAAGTAAATCAATATAGGAATTAAATTTCATCCTTCTTTACAGATATAACGCTACCAGGCAGAGACACCACTGAGTTCTTATACTTCTATCTCAAAATTGTACAATATCTAAGCCTACCTTTTCTGTTTTTTCTGTTTCAGAAAAGAAAGTATCACTTCCTTCTAAGAGTAATCGTTTTACCACTTTTCTCAGCTCCATTCTCCTCTCCTGGCTCTTTTTCCTCCACCTGCAGTTTTGCTCAGGTCCTTTTCATCTCCTCCATCCCCACCCCCACTCCCTGCTTTGAACTATGAGGTCCACTAGAATTGTTCCCATTAGAATTAACCTCCACTCTCTATTTTTTCATTCACTAATGAATCCCCAGCACCAACAACAATATCTGGTATATAGTAAATATCAAACTTTTTTTCATTTTTGTCTATAAATTTTTTAGCTGAAATATAATTTGCATGTCATAAAATTCACCCTTTCAAAATGTACAATTAGGTTTTAAGTATATTCACAGAGTTGAATGATAGTAGTACAATCATCACCACTGTCAATACATTTTCCCCCTTTTTCTGGCTTTATTGAGGTATAATTGACAAAACAGCAATATATTTAAAGTGTATAAAGATGATGCTTTGATACAAATACACTGTAATCCAATGTTAACACCATCAAATTAAATTTATCTCCTCACATATTTACTTTTTTTTTTTTTTTTTTGGTGAGAGTACTTAAATTCCACTCATCAAATTTCAATCATACAATAGATTATTATCAACTATAGTCACCATTATATATTAGATCCTTAGAGCTTACTTCTCTTCTAACTAAAAGTTTATATCCTTTTATCAACCTCTTTCTTTTTCCCCCACCCCTGCCCCCTGACAACCACCATTCAACTTTTTGTTTCTATGAGTTCCACTTTCTTTTTTAAAAAAAAATTGACATATAAGTAATTTGTCTTCCTCTGTTGGCTATTTCACTTGTTATTGGAATTTTTCATTTGTTCCCCATCTCTATAATTTTGTCATTTCAAGAATATTACATATATAGAACACCTACTGCTTTCCTGGGTGTCCAGCTTACAGACAGCGGATAATGGGACTTCTCAGACTACGTAACTGCATAAGCAAATTCCTCATAATCTCTCTCTCATACATATACATAAAACTGGAGAACCCTAATACACTACTACACATAGCTTTAGGCAAAACTAGATCATCACAATGATGACCTTCCCATGCACTTTGACCCTTTGATCTTATTCAACTGGATGTGTCTTTTAATTAAAAACACAATGTACACTACTAAATTAGAAAATTCTATAGATTTTGATGATAACCTCTTTCACTTAATCAACATATAAGGACAAACTATGTGAATTACCACACAAGGTACACTTTAATTTGCTATTTCTAAAAATACATGTGATCTCTCAGTGGTAATTTGTGGACTTAATTTATATCAAATAAAGCTATGACATAATTTTACTATTTAATAGAAACTATGTAATATACAATAATCAAATAATATTTTCACCTGAAAAATAAAATTACACAAAACAACCTATACACATTACAGCACAGTTTGTTATTGCAATGATCTAAATGTATGCATCCTCCCAAAATTCGTATGTTGAAATTCCAGTGCCCATGGTGGTGGTATTGGGAGGTGGGAACTTTGGGAGGTGATTAGGTCATGAGGGTGGAGCCTTCACAAATGCAATTAATGCTCCTATAAAAGTGACCACAGAGAGCTCCCTTGCCCGTTCCAGCACATTAAGATACAACGTGAAGTCTGCAACCCAAAAGAGGGTCCTCACCTGATCATGCTGACACCTTAATGCCGAACTTCCAGTTTCCAGAACTGTAAGCAATAAATTTCTGTTGTTCATAAGCTATCCAGTCTGCAGTATTTTGTTTTAGCAGCCTAAATGGACTAAGATAGTTACATTCTATTCTTTTGCTAGTGGTCATTTTATCTCCATTTGATGTCTAGAAGAAATAAAAATCTGATGTGGTTTTCTTTAGGAAAAGCCAAGGAACAAATGAATGAGCTGCTTACAATCTCTTCTCTAAGGATGCTGTTGGTGAAGTGAACTGTATTTCATTTTCAAATACAGTACAGTAGTACTTCTCAACCTGTGAAAGTATCATTATTCAAGAATCCCATCCTAGAGGAGCACAAGTGCCAAGGAGCTAGAGTTTATTATCTTTGCACACTTTAGCTTCTCCACAATGTGGGATTCCCGAAGGGATTTATACTGTTTCCTGATGGCCCCTAAGCATAAATTTAATAAGGAAGGTAAAAGAAAATTTGACATAGAGATTCAGAGCTGATTAACATAAGCCATGCCCGTCCGTCACTCTCTGGAAGCCAATTAAGCAAGTATCCAAATGTAACACTTTAACGCCATAAATTAAAGTCGGCAAAAAGTTTAAGTTCTATCATAAAATTAACCATTGTGAGAAAAGTAGCTGTAAAAGTGTACCTTATAAAAGTAAAATATATTTATGCCCCAATTGCTAAACAAAATAAAAGGAATTTTTATTGTGAAACAGCCAAAATTATCTCATTAATCTTTTCTAGATTTCCATTAGGGGAAACGAGGATTTTTGCACCGTGAGGTATGTAAAATTAATCTTCTTCAAGCCTATTATTCTGCAGGATCTTATGAAGAACCCTATGCAGCGTATCTTAAAAATAAAGATGGATAACTCACCAGATTATATCTTCCTCCTCTGTGAACTGCAAAAGGTGATGCAGGGCCACAACACAGTCAGAAACAGAAGGAAGGGGATAAATGGCCCAGATCTGTTCTCTTCATATTAAGTAGTTTGGGCGAAGTTTTTATGTGAAATTCCAGTTCAAACAGTGTCACACATAATAAATAAATGAATAGATTGATAGTTAAATTAGATAAACTTGTCCTTTAACTCTGTCTTGTATGAATGCTTTCAATATCTGTTTTTAGTTTTTAACTCAATTGTCAAACACCTGGCTACTGAACCAGAGCTTTTATGACATAATCAGGAAAAAAGTCACTATGATGAGTGTGAAAGAGCCCCATGTTCTAAACCTAAAGACCCTGAAAACACAGTCCTGGTTAATTGATTATGCCAGGTCCTAACACCAGACATCACCTCAACTGCTCACGCCATGCCACCCTAATTCCATGCCCTGGTGCACTACAGGCACCAGATAAAATCATTCTTCCCCAGTTCTGCACTACCCTTCACATCAAGAGGAAGGTCTCCAAACTTAATGTGCTATGAATAAAAACCAGGCCTCACACCTCACTTCCCCAGCTCTCATCGTCTACCTGCCTCGTGACTGAGGCAGACGGCCTTTTATTCCTGATTTGTTGATCACCTCCAAAAGCCTAGCCCGCCTCCTCACGTATAAATGCCTTCATCCCTGGGTTCTCCTTATCAGAGTTGTGTGCGTACCCTTTATGAGCTTATCTCCATCCCATCCCCAAATGTCTCTGGAATCCAAAATCAATCACCAGCAAAATCCCTTCCAACTCTTCTTCTAATATCCCATTCCCACCCAGGACCTATCATTTTTTCCCCACATCCTATTCAGACATTTAATAGTCTCCTTGTGTAGTTTAGAATCCACAGCCCATTATTTCTCTTTTGCTTGAAACCTCAATCTCTTGTCCTCTTCATACCTCATAGGTCTTACTTGGCAAAACTCTAATCACAGTTAAAGTCAACTCACCACCTGCTCTGTCCTGGAACCCACAAAGCTGAAAGTGCCTGGAAAAAAACAATCTGCTGTGTCTTTAAATCATGATCACTACCCTCAAAGAGACCTTTACTGCTGCCCAGTGAATGGAAAGCATTTCTCTACTCCACTCAATTTTCTCATTATACTAAAGAACTTTGAATACCTCTTCTTTCATCTCAAAACTCCAGCACCTTATCTTCACTCTCAGCTTCGCTTCCTGTATCTCTAAGAGAAGAATAGCTCTAGAAACTACTGCCACCACCTCCACAAATGCAGCTACACATACTCCACCTTCCTGCCTGTTACCAAAGGTGAACCTTCCATGTCCAGAGCCAACTCCACTACAGCACCCTAAGCCCAGCCGCATCCAACAGAGCCCACGAGTCAGATCTGAACTACAAGCTCATTCGAAAGAAATATATGCTTGTTGTTGAAAGCCACTAGATTTTGAGGGCGTTTGTTATGTAGCATTATTGCAGCAAAACCCTGAAGATAATTTCATATACAGCACCAGCATCATGTAGAAAGATTTCTACAACACTTTATCCATGATTTTTCTTTTGCCACATCTCATAAAGGGTTTTATCCTTTCTCTATAACCCAACTAACACTATCACTCTTTCTTGTTTAGTGATAACTTCTTGAAGCAATAGTCTATCTGTATTTGTCTTCTTTAGCTCATTCCCACGTGCTTCAGCCCTCCCCCTACCCCCAATTAGGTTTACATCTTGACATTATAAAGATCATTTTCTTAAAAGTCACTCATTTCTTTGCCAAAGGGGCAGATATGACACAGAGCTGGGTCAGTAGTAGTCATGATGACTGAATCCATAAAAAAGTGACAAAGAATTGGGTTGAAATGGGGTAGAGAATGTAAAGCAATTTGAGAAGCTATTTGTTTAATCTGTCCGGGCTTTTATCCTACCCCTTCTCTTTTACTTTGTGTATTAAAAACTGAAATATTTCACCTACTAGATGAGAAATCAATCTCAGTTTTCTCAAAAACTAGTTTGGTAATTTTATGTAATGTCACTTAACTTCTTTCATATTTCCAGTCATAAATTTAGAAAGCTAAATTGCATGGTTTTTAACAGGAACCTGGGAATTTTTCAAAATTCACATAACAAAGGAGCAGCTCTTCCTCCATTCAATTCTGAAACAGCCCTTTAGGGTACAGTGGGATTCGGACAGCCTGAAAATTCTCAAGAATTGATTTCTTGTCTTCTCCAGCCCTTCTGCCCATTCCCTGACACACAGGCACACTGGTCATTCAAGACCGTAAGGCAGATGTTCTCCCACATCCCCTTAAGTACTTAATAGGTGTGTTTATTGCCCACAGATTGTGGTCTGAACACGTTAACTGAAATGGTGTTTTGTGTCTCTAATGCAGTTTGTCTATGCCATCTAATGACTATAACCTTTTGGTTTTTTCTTTTACAATATCCACAAAAGCACTAGATGTTAATAGTTTTCATATTAATTTACCCTCATAAACCCCCAAAATGCCATATAAGCAAAGGCTCATGTGCCAAGCCAGCAACTCTACAGTGACATCTATTAATTTATTCATAGAACCCAGAGCATAGAAGCTAAGAAAAAATTTGAAAATTAGTGTGAATTTGGGAGCTGTGTATTTTAGATACAAATTTTTCCCACCATGTAAACATGTGAAAGAATCACAATTGGTTGTTTTCTCTTCATTATCTCCCTATTCTGAAAAATACGGTTACAGTTTTAATTTGCGTTTTTAGGACATGAATGCATTTCTTCCATTCATACTTACCTTCAGCCATTTCAATATGAATACACACACATGCACCCAACTTCTTAATACTCCTGCTACACAGACAGACATCGAGCAGTTTCCAAGGGAACACTGCTTCAAGGCAATGATCCTATTAAAAAGATCCTTCTGAGAACAAATATTCATTCCCTTCAATAGCATTCAGAAGCATTAAATCAGAGCCACTCCTCTCGAAATGCAGGGAACAATCCCGCACTTAACCGTCACAGGGTAGCAGACAATGTTCCTTTTAAAAGCATAATTATTCTACAGGGTGGCAGTGCTGATATGGACCATTAGCTCTGACAGTGAAAAGCTTCCAATTCCTGTCCAATTGAAAAGCTGCTTGAGATGACAAGAGATCTACAAATCATGATTATCTTAAAATCAGAGTATTAGGCCATGTTGCTGAAAAGGCCCTCCAGAGATCCGATGCCCAAGTCCCATGACTCAGGTGGGGAGCATACTCAGAAACGAGACTAGATGAGTGGTCTTTAACGGGTGCTGCTCGCCTAGTAGTAACCATCAGAGCACTAGAATACCTTTTAAAATTGTTATTTTTAAAATTGCTCTCATTACCAAACAATACAATTTAGAAAACATAGAAAAGCACACAGGAAAAATAAAAATCAATCATACGCCTACCACCCAGAGAACCACTGTTACGTTTTGTGGCATTTTTCTAAAGTTATCCCTTAGTTCTATATTTGCTTTTATAAAGACTCAAATGTGACCATGATCTACACAGTATTTTCTAATGTACTTTTTTCACAGAATACTTAGCTGTAAATATTTTCTCCATATTACCAAATATTCTAATCAAGATTTTGAATGACTGCAGTGAATTCCAAATTACCATACTAGAATTTATTTAACAACTACTCATTTGCGGACACTAGATTGTTTCTGATTTTTCATTTCACAACTAATAGGGTATTAGACAACCTCAAAAATATACTTTTAGGTACAAGATGTACAATTTCTACAGGACAAATCCCTAGAAGGAGAACTGCTGGATCATAGAATATACGTGTGTGAAGACTTTTGATACACTTTGCCAAAGGAGGCCTCAGAAAAGTAATTAATTAACAATGGAAAGTCCACCGTCAGTGTGAGAACGGACGTCAGACACGGCTCTGGGATCCTCAGGCAAGGTCCCCCCAGGACAGTTAATGTGTTCATAGCAATGACAAGAGGGAGTCTGCCACCTCTTTAAGGCCAGAAATCGATTCACTGAGAAATATTAGATTTACACTGAAAAGTAAGAATGAAGCAAGGTTTGCTAATAATGTTAATGTATGAATACTTCTAAGCATCTGTGGATATTCCACAGAGAAAATGCAGCAGCAAGTTCCAGTTCCCCCTCAAAAATGGAAGTACTGAGCCATAGCTAAAGGACTGGTCTCTCTTTGGTTCGGTCTGGAAAGTTCTTTCTGATATAGCAGAGCATTCTGTTAGTGCTTAGCACCACTCTTTTCTTATATGTCTCAGTGATAGGATAAAAGGACCCTTAATACAAATGCCTGATTATCAGACAACATAAACTCAATCAGCTACAAATCCCATACAGGAATATAAAGATGTAAATCTTATCCATTTTTAAACATTGGGAAGTTAGTGAAGCGTGTATCAAACTGGAGTAAAGTAATTCAAATTCTTTTTTTTATCATGAAAGATTATATTTATATTATGAAGGTACGTACTTTTTTTTAAACTTTTTCTTTTAGAGAAGTTTTACATTTATAATAAAATTGAAAGGAAGATACAGAGATTTCCCATATACTCCCTGCCCCTACCCATGCATAGCCTCATTGTTAATGACATCACTCACCAGAGTGGTAAATTTTTTACAAAGGATGAACCTATACTGACACCTCATAACCACCAAAGTCCATAGTTTACCACAGGGTTTACTCTTGGTGTTTTACATTCTGTAGGTTTGGACATATGTATAATGACATATATCCATCATTATAATATTATTCTTTTTTTTTTTCATAGACTAGAGCCTTATCAATTTTATTCATTTTTTCTGATGACAAGCTTTTGGTTTAATTGACTTTCTCTATTGATTTCCCATTTTTCAAGTTTATTTATTTATGCTCTAATTCTTATTATTTCTTTTCTTCTGCTTACTTGGGGTTTAGTTGGCTCTTCATTTTCTATTTTCCTAAGGTGGAAACTTAGATTAATGATTTTAGATTTTTCTTCTTTTCTAATATATGCATTCAATGCTATAAACTTCACTCTGAGCATTGCTTTCACAGCATCTCACAAGTTTTGATAAGTTCATTTTCATTTTAAACTCATTTTTAAAACCATCCTGACAGTCAGGCAAAACACACTGAGGAGAAAACTTACTCATGGACATCCAGATTGCAACCCTATTTAAAAAAAAAAAAAGCAGAACTATTATAGATTATTCTCAGTCTCTCATTAATGATTTTTCAAAGTATGCTTTGGGCAGCAAACATTAATTGAAGGATTTTTGTGGATGTTTGCTTTGATGTGCTCTTTAAAAAGAAATACTCTAACTGAAACTGTGACATTTCATTTATTAATACTGAAATAGGGCTTCTTTTTTCTTTTTATTGAAGTATAGTTGATTTACAATGTTGTGTTTGTTTCTGGTGTACAGCACAAGGATTCAGTTATACATATATTCTTTTTCATATTCTTTTTTCATTATAGATTATTATAAGCTATTGAATACAGTTTGGGTTTCTTTTTAATATAAGCCTCTGTCTTGTGTTGCTGTGTTCTACCTTGCTACAGCAATCTTGTGTTGTCCCTATCCTGGCAATGGAAAATTGTTCCAAATTTATTTTGTTAATAATAATCATATTAGTTAATATTTCCTGAGTACTTAATGGATTCAGATCAACTGATCTCGTTTTAGCTGAAAAGTCATTTCCCTATTACCCACCTCCCCATAGTGGTGCTGAAGATTTTCCTTTTAACCATTTTCCCCACAAAATATATAAAGCCTACCTACTCTTAGTGTAAGAATGAGGTCACTTAGATACCAAGAGATTAAGTGAGTTGCCCAAAGTTAAATGAGCTTTTGGCGTTTGGATATGGCAGCATACTCCAGTCACTGATTATAGAGTTAAATTTGTAAGTTTTTCACTATACAAGTAAGCCTCCTTAATCACAAAGTCTCCCAAAACAAGAGCATGTGCAAAAAAAAGAAGGGAAGCATGGAAAAGAAAAACCATGCATGACCCTCACAAAATTTGATTTTGAGTTAGTGAGGCTGATGTCCCAAGAGAGCAGAACTCTATTCAAGCCTAATGCTTTTGGAGGGTGGCAATTTATTGAACCCACAAGCTGAAGCAATCCCAAGGGGGCTGCTTATTCAGAGGAGGCATATTAATCCATTAAGCTAATGCTTTAACATAAAAGGCTAGACTTCCTACATTAGCTTCAGTGACCCAAGTGATTTTGCCCATTTGAATAAAATAAGTTTTGATGTGAGCAATATAAAAAAACAAATGAGCATCAGATTCCACGTGTGTGTGTGTGTACGTGTGTGTGTTCCATCTGTTGGTTTCAATTCCTAGCCTAGACCTTTGTATTACTTTGAAAATCACAAAATATTCCATACTCTGAAACACGTATTTGATCTGAAAAAGAAATTGCAACCAAAAGCCTGTGCTTATCTGGATAAAATGAAAGTTTTCTGAATGTGTTTAAGGGGAAAATGCTTTATAAAGGAAAAGATAAGTTGTGACAGCTTGGGGCTCGAAAATAACAATGAAATGAAACTGTACTTTGATTATAATTAGAAAGGCTTCGAGAGTACTGAAATGTGAGTAAACTGTGTTTTCAGTGAAGTTTGCTCTTAAATATGTTGAAATATAATTTTCACTAAATCTTAATAAATCATTTATGGCACCTGTTAAGTGTATAACAGGATCATACAAAGACATTAGTAAATTCCATCCTACTAATAGCATAAGGCAAAACAAAAGTGCATGATTAACAGTGACAGTTTGAGAGAATAGCTCCAAGCAATTTGAAGACCCAAGAAACAAAAGGTTCAAAAGAAACAAGTTACTTTCATTGAGTGAATAGAAGTAACTTTAAAATTAGGATTGTTATAAAATGCTACTTAAAATGAGCTACGGGAAAGGAATGAAAGAGAACCTATTTTATTCTCAAAAAGCCTACTCTGTCAGGGTTGTTGGAGAACCAATTATTCTCAGGAGTTTGTCAAATAAACGCCTCTGAGCCTGTCTCAAGCTAAAAAATTACATACAAGCATTTAGCATGTATTAGTTTGACCCTGTGAGCTGACCTCATTCATGAGATTTCAACAGAGTTGTTGAAAAATACTTCAACATACTAGCATGCCTTAATTGAACATGACACGTTTTACAGCAAAGGGTTTAACGTGGGAAATTGCATGAAAACGAGAGTGAAAAAAGAAATTAATTTAATGCTGTTCTTCATGCCAGTACCGTTTCAGAATTTTACAAGAAACACAAACCACATAACCACTAAATTCTGGTTTCATTGATCCAAATCCCCTCCAAGTTATCCAACCCACCCACCCACTTGTCTCATTTTAAATATTTATGAACACAGCTTTTATTTAGAATAATTATCGATTGCTAATTGTTATATTAATAACAGAAAATTAAAATTCAACACTGAAACAGATGGCCTCCCTTCCATTCCACTCCAGTCTCTTTATCTTATTGAAAACTCTTCTAAAAGCCAAAAACTATTGATCAGTTGGATGGGTTTTACAATATGTTTGTTATTACTCAAGATGGGGTGTCAGTGAAAGCTTTTCTTAGTGAGAGGCAATTATTTTGATCTGGAAAAAGTTCACAACATGTTTGATAATCAACATTTGCCTAAGCATAAATATTTTCTCCCTTTTTCCATGAAAAAAAAAATAGAATCACTTACTCTTTGATGTTTTATTAAATGTTAATCTGGTAAATATTTAATACTCAGTGAAATTGTAGATCATGCATTTACATATATTTGATAATATCTTTTTAGTATAGTCTGTCTGGGACTTGGATCTACATGACTATTGCTTCTCTCTCCATTCTGTGACCCTCTTCCGACCTCCCATGTCACCCTGACAAAACGGACACCATGATCCTGTCTGGGGTACAGATACTTTCCCAATTAAGCCATTCCCGTCCATTCATACACTGCATGACTGAAGGCCAATAAAAATCCTTTCCAATGTAAAAATATTATATATCATCATTTTTAAAAGTATAATAAAGATATAAATACAAGTTCGATTCTTGTAAGGCCTTCTTACACATTTCACAACACTGCTTTATTTTAATATTTATAGTCATTTTCCACTCACATAAGAAAATTTAATAATTTTATTTTCATGCAAAAGGTAATAAAACATAAGTTCCTGTAAAGTAATTGGCAAAAAAGCACTTTAGACTGAGTAGGTAAATTATAAATATTTTAGTCATATTATATAGGTAAATAACAGTAATGTCAACTTTTTCTTTCTAAAAATGCATTTATTCTGTGTATTTTCTTTAATCAGAAACATTAACAAGAATTTTAATAAGATAAATGTGTCTATGCCATTTATATGAGTAATATTTTGGTTTCCTTGCATTAACCAACTGCATTTCAGAATGGAAAACATCAAAATTTGGGTAGCCAGCTTCATTCAGCTGTCACCTTATTATTTATTAACAAACTACGATTCAGTCAAGATACTGTGCTTTCCTGCTTTTTCAAATTGTAAACCATTTCTCAATTGCAAACAATTTAGCAAATAGAAACCATTCTTCCTAATCCTGCAGGAGGAATTTTGTTAGAAGCTTCATTGTCTCTACGGCACTCTTGTGATAGCTTTCTTGGAAAAACTACAAATGAGACAGAACTCCGAGATGGAACTTTGTCTCTAAGAATGATGATAGATCTTAGTTCTGGGGCTGGAGACCCTCAACTTTGAAGTGCAAGCAAATGAGCCCCTTCTGACAAATGTTGCCCCTCCCCAGGCTGCAGGCCAGCTCTGACCTGATGCAGTGATTCTAGCAGAATTCCGGATAGCTTTTTCCCACAGTAGCAACCAGGACAAAGGGAGATCCCCAACAACAGTCAGGCAGGGTACAAGAGGGTAAAGCCAGAGACACAGTGCTGAGCACGAATGAGGTGGGAAGGCAGAAGAGAAGCTGTGCCTCGAAAGATAAATCTCGTGTGAGAAGCGTGAAGGATAAGGACCAAGCCAGGATATGGTGTCTCAATGGGTGAAGGCGAGAAGTTCAGGATGAAAACCATGACCACACATGGATGTTCGGTGATGACGGCTATGTGCCATAACAATGGGCTATATGATTAATAGGACCTGTAAGACTGGACGTAAGTTTTAGTTTCTCTTCTGTAGGCAATAGGAATCTATCTAGAATCCTGAGCAGGAACATGACATGATCTGATACGGATTTTAGAGGTTTCACTCCAGTGTCAGTGTGATAGACTGCAGAAATATGAAGCAGAAGGCGGCAAGAATATTGGGAAACAAGAAATGACATAGGTGTAAGTGAGGGCACTAGAATTGGGGTGTGTTTGGAAGCTATTCAGGAAGTAGAACCATAGGGATTGGTAACAAATTACCTGTTGGGTCTATGGGGCTTAAAATGGTATTTTTACATTATTCTCAGGTCTGGCTTGGCCAAATGTGGGGATAATGGTCCTATTCACAAAGATGTGAAAATTCAAAGAGAAGAAAAGATTTTCAAGTAAAAGTGATGAGGTCATTTTTAAAGGTTTTGTTAAGTAAAGTAAAAGTATCCAGCCCAAACCAAAGTGAGAGCATGTCTGCAGCCACTCTGGCTTAATCTTCTAATCCTTCAGGAGGAATCAGGATTTGCAGCCAGAATCTCACTGTAGAGTGCTCACAAATGCTTGGCAGTGTTCCTAAATCAACGTTATTAGTCAGCCTTGCTTAGTTTTTCATTTTTAGTGTAAGTCTAGTATTTCTCAATGATTTAACTTCTGGCCTTCAAGAGGTGGTAGAATCCCCACTGTCATCGCTATGTAAAGGTGTAACTGTCCTAGGAGGAGCTTGCCAGAAGAAATGAAAACTTGCTGTTTCTGGTGTCCATTCATATACAATGATGGTGGAATTTCCATTGTTATTACCTTCCTGAGGAATACTCTGACAAAGTGCACCAAAAGTCTTAACACACTTATATTCCATGATCTAGCACTTTCTCTTCTGGAAGTTTGCCCTAAGGAAATTATCACAAATGTGCACAAAGATTTGTGTATGATAATACCCAGCACACCATTAGTTCTAAGAGTCAAGAATCTAAGGACCGGCAGATGGAATTGTTGAATAACCAACTGTAAATAGCTAACCCCCTACAAATCCACCTTCCCCCTTTGAATGGGCATATTTAATCTGCAGATCTCAGTCCTTCCCTACCTCTTCCATCTTCCCCTAATCTAGATCCTATTCTTGCCCTCATGTTGCCTCCTGCCTATTTCATGTTTGATCCACTCTGCATCTAGATCGGTACTCTAAATTCTACCTGTCTGTTCCCCATCCAGTCCTCACAACACTCTTCTTCTCTGGGTCACAGTTAATCTGATACTCAAGTGCAGGTAACAATTCATGTATAACTCCAGAAACACTGTATGCGTCTCCAGTATTTCCCAATATGAGATGTTTATTTTAGCATGAATCTCCTGAACACATGTCTTATGTTTCTTGTGTTCATGAAGGAGTAATTCCAAGGATGGGGATTCCAAACAAAGCAGAAGACAAGAATGCCATGACAACTGAGTCAGGTACATACTTCAGGAAATGGGGATTTCTGGTATCTCTCTTTTCATCCAGCTATTTATTCCATTCTATAACTGGGTTCACCCTGGTCTCTGAGCCATTAGAAGGCTGATCATATACTGCTTTTCTGGAAAATTACAATAAATTGATGTTTCCAACAAATATTTATCATGCAAAACATTGCCATTATTCCTGAAAGACTGAAGTCATTATTACAGACAGATGCTCGTTGAGTATTTGAATACAGCCAATATCTTCACCAGTTAATGACTAACGGTCAGCTGAAGAACTGAGAACACTAACAAAAAATTTAGCTTTACATAATTAAACTATTTTGTGTGTGTGTGTGTACTAAGGTTTGAAAATTTTTTTATTAGTTAAACTATTAAGATGCATCATAAAATTTTCTAAAATATGCTGTTCTAAATGCCGCCTTTCTCAAACTCATGGAACCACCCATGGGAGCCACAGCAAATTCATAAAGGTGCCATGGGATATTCTAATTGTCAAGGGAAACACAGCGACATCTGCCGGATACCACACAAACACATGCTCTGAGATAGTTCATTTTCAACATGTACATTTCTTTTGATGTCATATTATTCCCAGTTTTATTGAGATATGATTAACATATAATATCGTATTAGTTTTAGGTGTACAACCTGATGATTTGGTATATGTATATACTGCAGTGATGTCATATCTTTATGAAACATTTTCAGCAGTTGCTGTGATAAAAATCAAGAACTAAACAAAAATCAACATAAAACAAGGAATGAGAGTAGTCGTCCACTTGATCCTATAGTTTGAGAATTTGTGTGGTGGCACAGTCATTCACATTCTGATAGTAAATAACTGTGGGTATTTAAAAATAAAAATATTATTTTTCTTTCCAGTCTATGTGTATTATTTTTCCAACTAGCTTCTATGATGCTAGGATAAAAGTACTTATGTTACTTGGGCCTAAATATTTAACAAATAGGTCTACTAGGCAAGTCTTTTGGCCTCAGGGTGAGGTGAAAAAATTACCAGACACTGAAAGTTCTTTTTACAGACGTTTGGAAGCCTCTGCCTAAATGTTACGAAACTCTAGACACATTTATTATTATTACACCTTGTTTCTTTCACAAAATTGAGCGAAAAATTTTTTATACAACTTTATTTGATTATTACAAAAAGTATTTAACTTTCAAATATAAAGAAATTCTTCATTTGTATCCCTTTTTTGTGTGTGTCCTTAAATATTGTTAGCACTTGTTCAGGATTTTAAAAAAGTAAACATTAAATCCTTACTTTCAGAAGAATTAATTTCTCCTTCTACCTTTGGTTTCATATTTCTGTAATTTAGGCAGTATGGACTTTTAGGCGAAGTGCCTGGTAATTAGTTGCCAAAGAATATATTTGTATGGAAATTTCTCTTCAGGCCTCTTCACTGATGCTATGAATATAATAAGGAAACTTTAGCCTCATTGATAAAAGAAGAAACACCTGAGGCGATGCCAATGAAGCCAAAATCTTTTATAAAATTGCAGGGGTGTGTGTGTGTTTTAGTTTCAGTACCCACACTAGCACCAATTATTCAAAACAGCTTACTTTATGTAAATTAGTCTCTTCAAAAACTTCCTTAATCCAGGCAGTTATTAAGTGAAATGGGATTTACCTCAACTAATGTTTATACAAAGAGGAAAAAACACACAAGGGAAATTCTATTATAGCTTCAAAGCACTGGGCTCTCTGTTTACTTACAACCCCTCCTCTGGCAAGAACAAAGAGCAGGGTGTAATTATTTTCTTGACTGTCATTTTTAAGTTTTAATTTGACCCAGCATTTTAAGGAAAAGAGAAGAGGCATACAACGCAGAAGCCCTTTTGTCCATACCAGTCTGGGCCACATAAATTTTGCCATTAATTCCAAAAGGGACATATTTAAGAAAACCTGTATTTTTGTGCTTGGAAAATAAGGTAGACTGATCTTCCAACAGCATGACTACTTCACTGCTCAAAATCAAAATTATTTTCATTAGAAAATAGACTTCCAACTTGTAATTTTTTTGCCTCATTTTTGTAACAATGTTTTGAAAAAAATTAAGTGTTCTCAAGAAGATTTACAGTCTTGACATACATTGAGCACCGATTTTACAGTATCAAACTGAAGGAGTTTAACCAGGTGGTGAAGGTGAGTTTTGATGTCTCTTTCAAAAAAAGTTTCAATTGCTATTTATCATAATTAAGCAACAGGCTGAGAGAAAACCAGTAATGTTTAATACCAAATCCATAGTCATTGGTGACAGACTTGATTCTCTTATTTATGTTCAGACTGTGCACGTGCAAATTTAAAACTGACAAACAAAAGCCTCACCACCTGGAAGTCTAGGAAAATGAATTCTAACATTGTTCCTTTGAAGGTAGTAGCTCACATCCCATACAGGGTAGAAACTTAACTTGATAGACAGTTAATTTGGTAGATCCTGGTTTTAGGAATCCAAGAGAGTAAAACTTACCTGGTAACACAAGATGCACAACCGACTTTGAGTCAGAGTGGAATTCAGTTCCTAAGAGTGTTCTCAGCCTAAGTTGGGAGCCAGGGTAGACTTGGTGCAAGGGGGATTTTGAGGGCAATTATGGGACTGATGTTTTTATTTTTTGCATTTTTAAAATTTGTCAGTCTTTCATTTTGCCAAGTGATTTTTTTGTACTACTTTAACACACTGACACTTTCATTCCAGATTCTAAGTAAAAATAAAGAAACCTTAAACACATACTAATTGTCACACAAACATGCCAGGTTGCAACTATATTCTCCGTCTCAGATGAACCCTGCTAAAGGGAATACAAGATGATATTTTTGGTCCCCTAGCATCTTCTAGTAATCAGTGCATAATAAACTCCAAGACGTAAGTAAGAGTCACTTACAAAAAAGATGGGGGGGAAATCAGAAAAGTCAAACTCTGCAATTGAAGTTTATATTAATTAATGTAGAAGGGATGTGATTAGCTTTCTGCAGGAGTGACCCTTGAGAGGAACTTTGAAATGAGTTGTGCAGGAGACCAGGGTGCCTCTGAATTTCCTTAGGGTCTCCAGTCCAAATGGAAGTCATTGTAGCCTGAGCTTTGATTTGGATAACCTGAGTGACCACTTGCTCTTACTAAATGCCAACAAAATGCTGCGGCATTCTGCATGAAGTTCAGAAAACAGAGAGTTAATGAATAATAATTTGTTGGGGTTTATTCAGAGAGATCTGGAATGCAAGTCATTGGAAATATGTAGTCAGCAGCAGAGCAGGAGTGATTCTCTAGGTTCTGTGACAATTTGACAGAAATAACCTTCAGACTATTGGATTTATTTTACCATTATCTCTTATGTTCATATTTGCCTCGCAAATTTCTTGATTAGCAACTTGGATTCCAGGGAAGTTTGATAATAAAAAGGGTTATTTTAGATAAGGGTTTTCTAGTGACAAGAAAGGCAAATCCCCACTGAATATTAATAAGTTAGCACTTGTTTATAAATAAATCCATGAGATTTGTTAGCCTGAAGTCAGTCCCCAGAAGCTCATCATTCCTTAGTGAACTGATAATATCAAATTTCTTGAAACTGGATTCTGGACCCATAGGAACTTCAGTATGCAAAAGAACCCTGCCTGAGCAAATGTGCGAAATGGTTCAAAGTAACACACAAAGTATGTCATTATCTATTTGTCAAAACCCACAGAATATACAACACCAAGTTTGAAAGCAAATGCAAATTATGGATTTGGGGTGGTAATGATGTGTCAGTGTAGATTCACTGATTGCAACAAATGCACCCCTCTACCACAGCACGTCAGCGGTTTGGAAGATGTGCTTGTGGGTGGCCAGGGAACATGGCAGCTCTCTATACTTTCCATTCAGCTTTGCTGTGAAACTAAAACTGCTCTAAAAAATAAAGTCTACCAAAAAGAAAAAAGAAAGAAAGATAAAGTAATCCATGCAACCAGAGGAGTTAAATGTACACTTTGGAGTCAAAAGACCTGAGTTACAATCTTGACACTGCCCCTGATTGGGTAACATTTATCCTCTCTGAGCCTCAGCTTTTTTAATCTATAAAATGGAGTTAATAAATACGCACCTTGGGTGTCATAAGTTAAAGAAAATAATATATATAAAGCCTGTAGCACGGTGCCTGACACATTATAAGATTTTGTAATTTTCATACTCTGCCCAAAGTAAACCCTATAATATTGGACCTGATTTAGAAGCTACTCTTTATGCCAAAAAGTATAAATCTTATTCTGAATACTCAGGTTGCCTAAGACACACAGAGATAACAGCTAGAGCTGGTAGGATCAGGTACCTGGAGGAAGAAAGCATGCCCAGGTAATAATTTGTTAGGGTTAAAAATTTAGCAAAGCACATTGGCCACATCAAACATCCTTATTAAAACAATTGATGTAAACTTTTTATACTGTGGTTAAACTTTAACCAAATAGCAGATCAAGAGACAGAGAATTTTTTGCCATTAATAATGTCTCAATATAAGAAAGTGATTGTTACAACAAATACCAAAAGAGGATACAAAAAATTGAACACAAAGAAGAGGATTAAGCAGAATCAAGATGATGAAAGAAAAACTTGACAGAGGTAACATCTATAACCAAGTCTAACTAAAGGGTTTGATGATTCATTAATGATGGAACAATGGAAATTATACCATTGAGCAATGGTATAAAACAGCACGATGAAACTGAATGTTTTATTAGCTACAGGGTATTGTAGAGGACATCGCTCACTACATCCACTAGTGTCCTATTGTCACAGTTAAGTACCAGGAATAATTTTTTTCCTAAACAAGCTGTGTGTGCTCTAAGAATCCTGTGAATATAATGGCTGTGTTTTTGTCTTCATACTGGCTACAGCTAGAGAAAACTTATGGACTACCTCTCGTGAGGGTATAGGACATCCTGACTAGCATTTGTATATTCACAGATTCCTCTCCTTTTATTACTCATATGCCCTTTTCCAAATCCTTTCAATTTTTTTTAAATTTACCCCAACATGACATTTACATATATGTATATGGTTTTATACGTATAACATATATTTATTATAAATAAATAATACTTACATATACATGTAAACCATCTGTTTGTAACAATATGAAGTGAAGACAAATTTTAAAATTGAATAAGCAAGGAACTTTTAAGCCTGATCCAAAAATGAAATGGGTGCTGTGTAGACGGTTATTACTACAGCTTATAGGTCATTACTATAGCTTTCAAAGTTGTTGGGTTGTTGTTGGTTTTTTTTCATGTCTTTTTTTCTGTTGTCAGCCCACCTGACAAGCACCAGAATCCAGGACAAACTGCACAGAGTTACACGGCAGGGATCCCACTATTTCACAGGAATACACGCTGAGGCCCAGCTCTGCTGGGCGGGCCTTGTGGGATTGTGTCTCAGTGCAGGGCCTTGTACAGTGTTATTCTGCCTTCTCCACGGGGCTGATAACAGAAAGCAGTTGGGGAGTACCCAGGTTGCTTGCCCCAGGCAGTCCGTCTGGGGATACCAGAACTGTATAGTATTTACCTGCAAACACCAGGCTGCCCGGTTTTACAGACTTGGGCTACAGTGAGTTGATGCCTTCCCCCTGCTGGAGAGAAGTCCAAGGTCCCATGGGATGTTGAGTCTGGTATACGCCCCACTCCCCAACCCGCACTGAGAGAAGTGTGCATCTTGGTCTTAGCGGGTTCATTGTCCAGGCCTCCCTGAGTGAGCATGAGGGTCAGGCAAGTCTGCTTGCTGCCCCCATGGTCTGCTGATAAATGTTTAACCACCGGGTCTTCAGGGGACAGGGTGAGAAAGACAAGGTTCATTGAGTTTGCCAACTTCTATGGTATAATAAGTAAGCCTACAATGGCCGGTTTCAAGCTACCTATGTGACATCACTGAACACAGAATTGAAAATATAAGAACTGGCTCTCACAAGACCTTACAGGGCCATTCCAGTACACCACTTTTTGTACCAAACCTTGTTTCCTAAAGTTTCACTGAAAGTCTATTGATAGTTTAGTCCTGCTTGGCAATTTTTCTATCCTTTTTATTCCCTTTTAAAGGATTTCGAAACAGGAGGAAGACATCAGTACCAGATTACAAAGAACGGCTTGCACTGCCTCTTACTGCCAATGGCATTCACAGCACATGAACGCTGGGAAGGTTGCACAGATTTTACTGGGATACCACTAAAATATAAAGGCGTTAAGATGATCTTACAGCATATATATATATGGAAAGAAACAGCTAGAGAAGTTGAATACAAATAACGATATCTTTTTTACTCCCTAAAATGCCTTTATTTTATCGTTTAATACAGACTTCAGTATTTCTTCATTTTTCCCATAGTCAAAAATAAAGGGTGTTTTGAGACCTTACAGTCCAGAAATCCTCATTAATTCACAATAAAAAAAAAAGTCATTGAATTAGTCCTTTTGCTGAAGTGACTAATATTGGGGGGGAAACAGTTTCTTAAACAAGAGCAACTAGAAGTTGACTAGTATTTTGTAGTTTACATATACTATCTCACTTACTCCTCCACGCATCCCTGAAGTGTGGGCCTTATTTTCATCTATATTGTGTCTGTTAGGAAACAGAAGCTCAGATAGACACATCCACAGTGATTCTCCGAAGACCACACAATCTAGTCAGCAGAAAAGTCAGCTCTCTTCTGCTACCTGCCTTTCTTCCTTCCTCTCCTTTTTTCCCAATAAACTTCAGACTACTATGTGTCTTATTCATTTGTCTTTACATTTGTGGGGACTGAATTAATAAAATTGGCTTGGAAGTCCCTTCAGAGGACGGTTCGTGGTGCCCTTCCTGAAACCAGAACAAGGGTTACACCAGGATTTGTCAACAAAAACACTCATGGCAGTGGTGGAGGGCAAGGAGAGTTTCTGTGAATTCTGTTGGGGTGGGTGGGCACTGTGCTTCCTCCTCCCATTGGACTGGTGAGCAGAAGAGCCTTCTCTTTTCATCAGGACCCAAAATCAAGAGTTATTATGTTTTTAAGAAGTCTCTGCTGTTAAGCGGAAGCAAATTCACAACTGTTTCAGAAACTTTTTTAAAAGAATACAAAGGACCGGACTCAACAGCATCACAGCCTTTTGAGTTTGTGATTCTGTGTCACCTTCCCACAGCACAAATGGAGGTTAAAAAAAAAAAGTGTGGGAGAAGAGAAAAAACATTCTAAGACCTTTTGTTTAATGATATGCAAATGAAACAGTTACCAGGTCGCCAAGCACCATGGATGCTAATTCTGCAGTGTTTTTTGAATCCATTCCCTGCTTCCCAGCTGGCAGGACTTTTGTATTGAATTTGATATAATATCGGTTCTGAGTCAGACAAATCTGGCTTCTGCTTCTGTCTCAGGTGCTTACTAGTTTTATGAACTTGAGCAAAATACCTAGTGTCTCTTTGCCTTGGTTTCCTTACTGTAAAAATTAGAACAATAATGCTGTGCTGGGCTCGTTGAGGTTTAAGGAAGAGAGAGACGTTCCAGCTACTTCAGGATATTATAAAGACATTATAAAGGATATTATAAAGATGAAAAGGAAGCCATCTGAGCCACCATCCTGATAACTAGCATGTTATTCATCATTATTCAGATCAGGGCAGGTACTGCTCCGATGGTCAAATTCACCCGAAGACGAGAGTTCATTTCTCCTAACATAGTGGCTCTGCCAGAATAGTGACAGTCTCTCTCTCTTTCTTTTTTTCGTACCTGCTGCCTTTTGTTCTATGACCAACTAATTTCTCTCTATTCCCCATGTTATGACCCCTGTTAACTTCCTACTCTTATTATTGCCTTCTTTCTAAAGCCATTTCTTTGTGTGTTTCTCTTTTTTCTGTTCCACTACCCACTGCATCCTATTTGTGTGCTTCATTTTTAAGCTGCCCAAGAGACAAGGTCTGATCAACTTACTAATGAGAATAAACTTCCGCTTTGGAACAGAATTTGATGCCTGTCCCTTACAGACCACTGTTCAGCCTGTGGATGGCTGGCTTGGAGACTGATGCTCACCTTGAGACACTCAAGCGTGGTCAGATCTCATGGACAAAGCACGGTTACATATGCAGAGGGAACTGTTGACAAGGCAGGCCGTCTGGGGTTTCTCAGGAGAGAGGAGTAGAACTGAGCACTCACTTGAATGACCTACACCAAACAGGTGTTGGTGAGGATCAGATAGGATGTGCAAACAACTGGTCCAGTGCCAGGCATACAGCTGATGCTCAGTAAATCTTAGCCCCACTCTTTCATCCCCACTGCGATGACTCAAATTCAGACCTAAGTTCTCTCTCACAACTGCAGTGGGTTCCCACAAATCACCTTGCCTCCACTTTCTCCCCCCATCAAATTCATCACCAACACGTCTGCCAGAGCAATGTATAGAGACCAGGTGAAATGATTCATTTATTTAACATAAGTTGAGTCTTTGCTCTGTGCCAGACACTGTTGCATTATGGAAATATAGAAAATAATAAGGTATATATTCTACATTCAAGGGACCCAAAAAACAATAGAGAAAACCAATAATGGTAAAAAAAAAAAAAAAAACAAAACCCACCATTAAAGGTGAAGCAGAGCCCCCCCCTCCCCCCGGCCACCCAAAAAAGAATAATCAATTTTTCCCTGGTCAGCAAAGCAGTGTTTAAAGAAGAGGTAACAAGTAAGTCTCGGGATATGTAACATTTCAGAAAATGCTGAAGGAAAAGAAGTTCATTGCACAAAGAGGACCAGATCATGAAGAGCTGGCAATTTTTGTGTGGGGAATCAGAGAATTTTAAGTCAAAGAGGACAAACAGTTCTTTTAGATGCTGTTAATATGGGTTAAAATTAAAACATGTATGTATTCCATAATCTATTCAATCCAGGAAATGTTGGGTTAAAACCAGATAAATGGGTTTCTTTACCACAGGATTTCTTAGAGCTTTTAATATGCAAACATGTATTATGACTCTCCGATAGGAGAATGCGACATAGGACATTTTCCAAACTTATTTGACCTGAAACCTCTTTTCCCATAGAACACCTGGCAGGACATGTTATTAAATACGTTCTAGGATAAGAGGAGTCATTAAGGAGTTTCTGCATGAGAGTGAGGTGAACAAAATCCACTTGTAGAACCCAGTGTACATGCCTCCCAGCCTGGCCCCACACTGCCCCTTCAGCCACACTTGTCACCTCCTTCCATCATGTTCTCTACACCCTGGACAAACTACACAAAACTGGACATTTCGTTTTTCAATAAGCATGCTCTATACCCTTTGGCTTTTGAACTCTTGAACAATCTCCTTCTGAAATTCTACTCATCTTTCAGGATACACCTCAAAGACCAGTTCTTCAATAAAATCTTTTATGCTTCTCCAAATCGTACTGATAATATTCCCTTTGTGTGTTGCTTTTATTTCAAGTTAGCCCTTATTTCATTCTATTTTGGCGGTGCTCATGTGTAATGGGAGCAAGGTACGGGTGTGGAATGCTGGTCACTCCTTGACAGAACCACCCAAGAACCAGCCCTGAATTTTTCCTGCTATATCACTACTTCCTTTTTGGGTTTTGAGATGGGCCCTTCCCCCACTCGCTCACACACACACACACACACACACACACACACACACACACACACAGGATTCCAAAATTTCCCTCACTTCACACAAATGTGCAGAGAAAATACAGCTTCTTTATTTTGTCTGTAACCAACCTAATCTTCCTCATTGCACCCACCTGCTGAGTGGTGATAAAAACTGAATTTATTCCTCTTTTGAAAATTAATCTAATTCTCTCTAGAGAACTTAGTATTTTTTGGATAAATGTCTAGTCTTTCAGTTGCCCTCTCTCTCCCTTTTCTTCTCCAAGGAGACATCTGGATAGATAAGGCATGTTTCCTGTGTCCTCCTGTCAGTAGGGAGAGGAGGTCTGGGATTTATATTCTCTGTCCTTAAGCTTTTCTCTGGACTAGCAATCACAGAAGTACCACCAAGCCTGTCCTGGGATGTTCTACCGGTATCTGCTGTTAAATTCGGCAGCTATTGGGATTTATGACCTGACCTCTTCTGGTTTCCATAAAGCCTTGTCCTTTTTAAGCCCATCTTATCTCTCATTGAGGCACTTGGTCCTGGCCCAGTGGTTTATCCCATGACATTCGGCTGCAAGGTCACCTCCACTCTGCCACAGCAATGCTTGGCATCCCAGAATGTCAGCTAATGTACTCTTCCTCCCTCCCCTCTGGAGCCTGCAAGAAAATCTGGGATTTCCATCCAAGGACTGAAATAACAAGACGTTTGGGACTGCTAAAGTCAGTATGAGGTACAGGGTAGTTGATCAATAAAAATTTGAATGCAAGGTTCCAAGAAGAAAAAGGATGTTTATAAATTTTAACTTTATCGGGACCTATGATACTGTTTTCAAGAAGCTCTGCTATACATGATAATATAAATTCTATCCAAAGATTTTAATGTTTCTTATAACCATTTTAACATATACAAATTTGATTTCTTACTTATTTTAGTTTATCATCATCACCCTCCAAGAGCATCATTTTAGCAGGAGCAAGGCCCCTACCCATAGTTACTTTAAATTAAGGAAAAAAAAAATCATGGTATAGATACACAAATGAGAAACAAGAACATTTTTTTAAAAAATTACCTTTACATTGAAAAGCAAACTGAAGACATCGCAGACTAATCACTGGGAAAGTCAAGACACAGAAAGTGAAATGAGGGAAGCCAAGGCATGAGGGAAGTAGGCTTAGGCAATGGAGGATCAGGGAATGTCTCTGGGTGGCTGAACCACACTGACTCCGTTTTGTCAGCTCCTGCTTGGGCCCACAGTCCTACACCCTCCCCTCTGCATGACTGAACTGTAGCCTACTCCCAAAGAAGCCAATTAAGTTCCCTACCAACTTTCACCCTCGCCTTCATCTGATATGAAAACTGGGAGATTAACGGTCATGAGACCCGCAGAAGGAGGAAAAACCCCTGGTTCCCATCATGTAGATACGCTTCTTCTTTTGCAGTCAGATTCTGTTTTTAGCTTTGGTCCCGTGAAGTCCCACTGTACCCCATTCGGGGTAAGTCTCTGAATCATCCTCTGCCCAGTCCTGCCTGTATGTAAATTATTCACAATAAACTTCATAATTGTACTTTATGGAGTTCCCTGCTTCATTTTTCAGCCTTAAAGTTCCTTCTCAGTTCAGAGGATATTATTCAGTATCTCCACCTTCCAACAGTCTCTCATTAGTTATTCTCCATAAAGGTAACAGTACAATGTTATTCAAATGAAATTAAGCATCTCTAAGACTGACTTTCAACTCTTCTCCAAATGTATCTAAATGGATTCCAAACTGACAGAATCTCTTAAATAGTTTTCTAAAACACAGATTCAGAATAAAGAAAATTAAAGAATGAAGAAAATCAAACTCTTTCTAATATGCTAATCACATCTGTTCTCATTTTTCTGTATTAGTTCGCTGGTCAGAGATTGGTTTCTGGCTTCTGTTAATTGTGACATTAGCAGAATGTCACACTTGCTATTGAAGAGAAGAGAGAAATTAGGCAGCTTTTAGCATTTGAGTAATCAATTTTTAATAGGTGGTAGTGGATGTCGGGTAGGGAGAGGATTAAATATAATTTTAATAGTGGGTCAAAGGACAGAAGGAGCTTTAGATATCATTTTTCTTCCTGAGAATATTCTGAAAATTATGATTTTAAAATAATAATATTTTACATATGATACAAAGTCAGGGGTTCATTGGTTTTTTGGTTTTTTTTTTTAAGTAAAATCTTCCCTGATGATCAGTGCATCACCTAAGTGTGAAGCCAAGCACTAACTCTTTTATCACACCAAACACCATCTCTTTTCCTCTGAAAGGTGTTAAAAGGTTCATTTAATCCAATGACTCAATTGGAACCTTTTATAATGCATTTTATATGACACACAATTTATCTAGGTTTTAAAAATGCATTGGAAAAATACCTTTGTACACTTCAATGACCCTGAGAGAGCCCCAGTTACTTGAGATTCTACAGATATTGTGCTACAACCTGCCTGCTTAACTCTAAACTTTTACTTGCAATTACCTTCTAACTATGATCTATTTAAACTCTCAGAGAAGGTGGAAGAGGTAGGAAGTCAGAGAGAAACAAAGGGTTCCTCCTGGAACAAGACAGCTCTCAATCGGCTTACAGGTATCAAAGGACAAGGAGGCCAATAAAAGCTGCAGAAAGCAGGGGATCTTGCCTTCATTCAGCCTATGCTGAGCCTGGGTAGGCATGAGCTGATAGGTTGAACTAAAAAATAGAAACCTTCCAGGTGGGCAAAGTAACAAAGAGAAGAGCCTGGCCAGTCCTCCCCAGGCTCAGAAAGTGCTGGTTCCACATGACCACTGGGTTCAGGATCAGAAGATCCAAGCCACAGAAGGCATTCATTAGCACAAATGAGGACAAAAGCAAGAATAAAATCCTAGAGGCTGCACAAGTGTATATATTTCAGTTGGAGGAAGGCAGTATCAAACAGATGATGAATAACTGATCCAACGGTAAAAGAGCTGAGATGTGCTACAAGAGAAGCCAAAGAAAAGGTAGGAGACAAGACGCCACCTCCCAAAGGGAGCTGTGCACTCAGTGCGTGTAGATCAGTATCACCCTTTTGCAAAAGTGGAGAACTCCCCTTAGTATATCTACCAAGAGATGATCCTTTGTTTTTCTTAAGGAGAATACATCCTCTTGATGACGTGGACACTTGTAACATGCTTAAGTCTACAAGCATTCAATTGACACCTGCTGCACTGAATTACCCTTCCAGAAGGATGATGTCAGACCCCACTGGGTGCTCATTCTAGGTTGGCTAATACCACTCAGCAGTGTGGCGCAATAGTCTGCACCAAGCCATGTCAACCATTCCTGGTCATGGGGCCCCACGGCCCTCTGTGTCCTGGGCTCCTGCTTCCAACAGACGCTAAGGGGATCTCCAGCAATTTCAGGTGACAGTCCCTCACTAAGAAGTTAATGATCTGGTTCCAGGTCAAACCCCTGGCTTCACATTTGAATCATCTCAGGATTCAGTTCAAAAACAACCAGAGTCTAGGTAGGGCCTGGATATGGTTATTTTTCAGAGCTCCCAGAAGAATCTACTGTGCACCCAGGGTTATGCATGCTTGTCCAACTGAGGCAAATAGCAAACAAATGCAAGGCAAAATAGAACATAAGCACAGGGTACTGCAGATAACATCATTGTCAACGTGAGTTCAAGCATGATAAGGCATGCTGAGTCAACTTGTTCTTTGTGTAATACACTGAAATCCGAATTGAAGCCAAAAATTAACTTAAGTTTACAATTAACAGTAGCTGTGTTAAGTCAGTCAGTGTTGGCCTAACTGTAGTTCTCTAACGACTGACAGAGTTCAGCAAATACCAGTCACTTCCTTGGTGTACAGGCTAGTGAATGCTATGCTAACAAACACACCCAAAATTCCTCAGTAGCTTCAAGCAATGAAGGTTTATTTCTCCCTCCTGTTTCTTGTCTGTCACAGGTCAACTGGGAGCTTTGTGCTCCTTTGTCCTTAGGACTGTGGGTGTCAGAACAGATGTCGTTTGGAACAGTCCTGGGAGAGAGAGCATGGTGCCCCCATGTGACAGTTTTCAAGCTTCCACTGGGATGTTACACACATCACTTCTCCTATTTCATTGACTAAAGCAACTCATATGGTCACAACTAACATCAATCCCACCTCATGCCCAAAGAACTAGAAATCTTTGGTGAGCCACAAAACGAACTACAGAGCTGGAGCTGGCTTAACGTACTGTGGAGGTCTGGACAAAGCAGACTTGACAAACCCTTTTCTTCTGTAGAATTTTTCTGTTTCCTTATAATAGCTAAAAGCTACTGAGCACTTACGATGTGCAAGGGGCTGCAATAAGGATGAGACAGGTACGTTGTGTATGAATATTCATGATAACCATTACCATCTAACAAGGGAGTAAACTGAGGCTAAAAGAAGTGAAGTAATGTCCCCAGGGTCACAGAGCTTAGAACAAGCTGTTGAGTTGGGCCTGAGTGGCTCCAAAGCCACCTGCTGGTAGACTGATCGACTGTCTGATTTGCTCAGGTCTAAGGGGTTTCTGGGGATGAGGACTTTTAATGCTAAATACCAGACAGTCCTGGGCAAACCTACTAATAACAGTGACATTACCCTCTTATTCATCAGGCTCACAGAATATGACAGGGCTTTTCCAACTCAAGGGAAAGCTCTGAAACCTGCTAATCCTTGTGCAACATAGCACAACAAAGCACAATTCCTACCCTTTAGAAAAATGATTCCAATTTTGTTTTTTACTTTTGGTTTTGGGGTTGTTGTTGAATTAACATATTGGCATCCCATCATGAAGGTACCCATGACTCTCCTTGCCAAGAAATCTTCAGCGTTATGTATTCATATCCAGGCTTCCATGGACCACACAGACCTACAGACCAATGCTACTATGGCCTTAGGGACAATCACAATGTGATTGATTCTACCCAAATCTCCTTATCCTGTCCTCTGCTGTCCTGGAAGCCCTTAGTGGTTCATATTCCTTCTTAGCAATAGTTTCCACTGTTTTGCAGCCTTTGTCATTGTTGTCAACTCTTCTACAGTTGCCATTATCAAAGGCTACTGCCAAACTTCTGCTTATTAACCAACCAGTATATGTCAAGCAGGAGGCGAGGCACTTCACATAATATCTAATGCTCTCCCTGACCAAGGGTTAATCAACCTTCCAACACACTCAAAGAGCTCACTCTACTTACTTTCTGACAAGAGCTTCTCTTCTTTACAGGACCTGGTGACTGCTTGTTTTCTTCCCTATGTATCCCACATATGCACCATGAGAGTAGTACCAGCTTTGTCTCCATTATTCTCTCCCCAACAACCTCTCTTTCTCCCTCTAGAACACAGCAGGACACTCTTAGAGGCAGTCAGACACTGAGCCAGATTGCCCGCTTTCAAATCCTGACTCTGCCACTTATTGGCTGTGGGATCCTAGGCAAATTTCTTTACCTCTCTATGCAAATATTTCCACATCTGTAAAGTAGGGATAATAATAGTACCTCCCTCACAGAGTTATTGTGAGAATTAAATGTATACTAAATATAAAATGTTTAGAACAGAATCTGGCATCAGTGACCAAACATCCTGGTTTTCCTGGGAATGAGGGGGCTTCTAGGATGCAGAACTTTCAATGCTAAAACCGAGAAAAAACCAGGCAAACTAGAATGAGTTGGGTACCCTACCTGGCAGGTAGTAAGGAGTGGTTGATATACTTAGGGACACATGGAAAGATGGCTCTTTTAGACCATATCTAGACTGTTACATATCTCCAATTTCTATCTTTTCAAAAGTCAGGTCATTTGAGCAAGCAGGATGCATACTACCTAAATAGTTTATCCTGGAGCCAGGACTTAATATGGATTCTTTGTCTTCAAACTTTCCTGAAGAAGAGGCCTGAATCATGTCTATTTCATCTTCTCCAAGGTTTTGACATTAACATCACAAATTCACTTCTCGTTGGTTTACTTACCCTTAAAGCTTGTTTGTTAGAAATGGGACCTCCTTCTTATTGGTTCATGTGTTTGATCTTGTTTAATGAGGCACATTTTTGTAACACCAGGAGGTAAAACATCATTACTGTCAACAGTGTTCAATATTATTTGGCTTCCCATCACAGTGCTTGCTACGCATAAACAAATGGCATCTCTTCCCCTTTCCTCATCCCTCAAAGCTACATAATCACAAACAGAATATTGAAAATATCTCTTATGCACTGGCTCAAGTTTACACAGATCTGCGCACATGTGACATAATTAAAAAGTAATGAGAATTTTCACAAACACAACAGACTTATCATTCGGTTGTCACCTTAGAAGGAGATAATAGGGAGTATAAGAAAGAGTAGAACTTTAGTGCTAGATAAATCCCAATTCTACACTAGTTCTAACAAATTTAAATCATGTAAGCATTCTGGTTCTGGTTCTTCATCTTGATAGGGATAACACCTGCTTCATAGGACTTCAGTGAAAATTAAATTAAGATGACTTATGTTAATCACTGAGCTTCCTTCTCACTTTTATTTTTATTTTTTCAAATATTTTGTTCATTTTATTTTAATTTGGGGGGGGCGGAGGGTAATTAGGTTTATTTACTTATTTTTTAACAGCAGTACTGGGGATTGAACCCAGGACCTTGAACATGCTAAGCACAAACTCTCACCACTGAGCTATACCTTCTCTGCTCCTTTGTCCCATTCTTAAATCTAAGTTATCCTGGGATGGAAGAGGAGAAACATAAGCCATTCCAGAGAGGATGTTGTTTCACAAAATATTTTGAAATTGCTTACACCACACCCTTGTAAATTTCTAAACTAACAAAAAATTCACCGTGAGTCAAGTTGGATAAATAAAGTGGGTGAGCCATGCAGGACAACAACATCGGTAGTAAAAATGTAAAATGTAACTAAAGTAGTAGGGAGCACCCCTAACCGATTCCAGTTTGGCACTGACCGATTGGAACCAATTTTTGCACAAATAATCTTTTAAAACTTTTAATATGTCTCAGTTTCTCTTTTAACAACGCTGATGTCAGAAAACGGAACCAAAGGAGACCCCCGAAGACATCCAGGAGCAATGAGCAATCAGACACATAGGACCTCTGGGAGTAGTAAGTCCCTCTTGGTCCTGGATCCTAGCTCCACAGCTTTTGCATTATGAGCTCTCAGACTTTATTTGAGCATCCCTTTTTCCAGACTGAGTCCAGAAGCTGGTCAGAGTTGGACTAGGCCTGGGGTCGAACTGTGTTCAACTTAGAAATTGGACATGATGGAACAAACTGGGTCCAACTTAGAAACTAGACTGGGTTCAGTTTGAGGCCTCAGGGGAGTAAAATTTTGTTTTGAGGCTAAAAAAGTAGGTTAGCCTTACCAAAGATAATCTTAAATTACAGTGGCCACAGTGGAGAACCTGTAATCATTTCAGAAAAGTTTATCCATTTACCAGGTGCCCTAGAGAAAAAGGGGTTTCAGCCAGGCGCTAAATCAGAGCAGGACCCTGTGGGGTCCTCCCTGGTACAAATCCTTTCTGTGTACCACCCCCCCCAACCCCGCATTTCTTGTTTGTTAGAAATAGGATCCATTCAGCCTCCTTGACCTTCCCTGAGTTCTGAAGGGCAGATTCAAACAGTTGCTAATCAGGTAAGGGAGGAAATGCGGAGACTAGGGAGGAAAAGTCAAGAAACAATAGCACAGCCCTGGGGCAGGGCCCTGGTGCCTCCTTAAGGAATATGCATAGCAATATCTTTGAGTTCTTTCTACAGCTACTAGGGCCCCCGCCCTACCCTGTGGAAGAGGGTAACTTCAGGCTGAGCACAAGGATTCCTGGAACACTGCCCTGTAATTTCTCCACCAGCCAATCAGAAGACAGTCACACACCCCGCAGCCCTCATCCCAAATTTTGCATGTAAATTTTTTTCCCCAAAAACCCTATCGGGGATTTCAGTTTTTTGAGTCTGAGCTGCCCATTGTCCTCCTTGCTCAGCCCTGCAGTGAACCTTTCTCTGCTCCAAACTCTAACATTTCGGTTTGTTTGTCCTCGCTGTGCATCGGGCACACGAACTTTTGTTTGGTAACTGCACTTGCTATGAAGGGTAGAGAGAAAGTTATTTTTCCTCCTCTACAGTTTCTGATGACTAGGATGAGACCTGCTGGGACACCGCACTCACTCCAGAGCCTGCAGATAGGCTCTTGGGAAAACTCTGCAGAAGCCGGCAAAGGATTCTCACCAAAGTTCTCTCCCCCAGATCTCTATCTGTGGTACTTGGCCAAAAGATGAAGGTAAAATTTTATGTTGTTCCTTCTTCCCTAAATTTAGATATGCAGAAAAAAACATTGGTTATTGATCCTTTCTTTCCCAGGATCAGCTATTGCCTTCTTGTTTGTCTCATTTTGTGTCCTGGGAGGCTTGGGAACCATTAGGTTGCAGGACCCAAAAATATGGTCAGAGATGTGGGTTGCACTCCATTTGCAGTTGTGATCACACTGTTGCCAGCTCTCAGGGGAACTGTCTAAGTCTGAATTCTTTTGATTATCTTTGAGAATAGCTCTGGATCTTGGAAGGGTAGTACGTTTTGCACCCTCTTTGAGGACACCTTGTGTCCACGGGGTTCAAAACTGCCAGAAATATTTACGATTTGTCCCAGGTGAAACCTGAGACAAGCTATTCAAAAGGATTTTTTTAAGTGGCTCTATGGTCAGAAGCTGAACTAATTGGAAGCTGATATTTAGAGCCTCATAGGAGATTTTTTATGCCTTCTCCCCTAAGCTTAAATGAAACTATGTACTCAGAGGGAAGGAATAACATTCTGAAGCCACTGTGGAAGGGTTTACTAAAACATTCCATGGAAACACAGCTCTAAATCTAGAACATAGGAATCTTTTGATTTCCATCTTTGTTGAAGATCTTCTCACTATAAAGAAGCAAACTGAGGAAAATGTGGTTGGTAGGCTAGGTCAGCATCTTAAAATTATTTGAGTTGCAACCCAATTCTTTGAGGAATTGAAAACAACTGAACTTGTCTTACAATTGAGTCTTTTCGAGAACAGAAATGTAGCTGTACCAATATTTCAAAGCCTACCTATCTTTTTACTAATCCCCAAACCTCCCCATTTATCTCAAAAGGCTTTTAGGTGTTGTGAAAGATCTGGATTTAGGAAACAAGCCTTTTTGGGGGAAACTTAGATCCTTTCTCTGTGGCTTTGAGATGTAAATGTTCTACCTGGTCTTCTCTAGGAACCCAGAGCCATCTCTTGAAATGCAAATTTATGAGAGATAATTTTTATCAGAGGAAAAAAAATTAAGCTATTTGGAAATGAAGTGAATGAAAAGTCTTAAGTCTTTTTCATAAATATTAATAAAAGCTTTAGCCATCTGAGCGGATAGTCTTAACTTATTCTATCTGCCAGAAATACAACCAACTGTTCTTTTATAAACTAGAGAGGTTCGCATTATTGTATCTGTCTCATGGCTACAATTTTAAAACAAAAGCTGTGAAATCAATGTGTTTGTATATATGTTATAGTTGTGTGAAATTTTTCTATCTCTGAATGATTTTGCCAAAATTATAAAGAGCTCTATTTAATTTACATAAAGACAAAGATTTATGTAAGTCAAGTATACTTAGAAGTATAGAAACTTATCCGAATGTTTTTCAAGTTCACATGATCTAAGGTAAAACCTGAAGTTTGTTGGCTTAATTAAAATGGGCATGCCTTTAGAGTGATAAGCATTAAACAAAAAAAACTTTTATCTACTTAGGTTTACTAAAAATCAAATAAGCTCATGTTATCTGTTATAGAATTTGTCAGCACGAAAGATGACTTAAGATGATGGTTAGCTATTTAATGTCTTACCAAATTTTAATGAGTAATATAATCATAGTTATTAAAAACAATTAAACAGATATTGTTAATAATTATGCTTTATGGTTTGTCTACTTAAAAATAATTTCCTAAATCTTTTTGGTAATTCGAAACCTTAAAGTTATACCGAGATAAGTTGAATGATAGATGTTCATTGACTATTCATTGAATATTTGGATTATTTGCAAAATAAGATAAAATACTGAAACATTAATATCTGAAATTGATGCAGGAAGACAGATGTGGGGGGTGAGGAGGGCCATGTCCAGGTCTCGATTGAGCCCCTGGGACGTGTCCTGCCAAGTGTGGGTCCTTGGCTTCGCACAGGAAAGAATTCAAGTGTGAGCCACCGTTGACTTAAGGTAGATTTATTTAGAGAGATACATACTGCATAGAGTATAAGGCAAGAGAAAGGCAAGGGAAGAGGTGTGGGAATTGGGTGCTCAGGCTAAAGTAAAAGTATGTACACACTCCATAGACAGAGTGTGGGCCATCTCCAAAGGGGAGAGAGAACACAAAAGGCCACTAGGCGTGGTGGTGTCACTTTTTATGGTCTCAGTAGCTTCACAAGTCTACAGGTGGGATCAATCCAACTGCCCTGGGAAAGGGGCTGGGACTCCCAGGGATTGGGCCACCACCCATTCTTTGGCCTTTTGCAGTTAGCCTTGGGGCTGTCATGATGCCTGCAGGCATGTTATTTGATCACGCTGTTACAAAGAGCATATAATGAAGCTCAAGGTCTACTAGATGTTAAACCTCTTAATCCTCAAGGCCAACTAGGAGGTGAATCTTCCACCATTCTGGTTGCTGTCAGTCCTTGAGTGGCTGTGCCCTGCCCCCTTCCCTCCTGTCTCAAAATGGAACAAGACCCTGTGGGGCCCTCTCAGGTACAAAGCCTGTCTATGTCCCCTGTTTATTGTTTGTAGGAAATAGGCTTCATTCTTCCTCTTCGACCTTCTCTGAGTTCCAAAGGGCAGATTCAAAGAATTGCTAATCAGGGGAGGGAGGGAACACAGAAACAAAGGAGGGGGAGTCAAGAAACCCCAGTGCAGCTTCGGGGCAGGGTCCTGGCTCCTCCTCAAACAATAGACAGGACAATATGAGTTCTGAGTTCTTCTGTAGGAACTAAGACCCCCAGGCCAGGCAGAGGTTGGTAACCTCAGGCTGAGCACAAGATTCCTGGAACGCACATACTGTGGAAAATAAAGATGGAGCCCCCTTCCCCAAATGATTTTCTCTTTAAAAACTTTCAAGCAGAATCTTGCGAGTTTTTTTTTTTTTTTTAACACAAGTCTACTTTCTCCCCAGGTTGCCAGCTTCCTGAATAAAGCAATCTTTCCTTTTCAATCAACACTTGTCTCTTGAGTATTAGCTTTCCAGCAGCCAGAAGCCAAATCTGAGTTTGGTAAAATATCTAGTTTTGCCTTCCTTTTACAGAGGAACTAAAGCTATATTGGTCTATTAGTAAACATGTTCTGTGTCACATTGAGAAATTTACTATGAGTGCTACTCAAAAGGGAAACGGAAAAAGAACCTGATTCTTGTCTTATCCAAAAGATAAGATTTACAGATGGGAGACAGAAAGCGTTGTGTAGCAAAAGATTTTAAAAGATTTATTTAGGAAAAGAAGAGGTGGGCTGATTCAACGGTGAGTCATAGTGTTCTTTGTCTCCCCTTTCTCTTATACCCTCCCTTAGAGGTGGTCTTTTGATTGACTGCCTTTGTCCCTGGAATGCTTAGTCATGTTTAATCCTTTTGCGAATGTCCCGACCCATGGTATACATAGAAAGACCCAAAGGGGGAGCCTAAATCACAATGTTAATTATAATACAATAAGTACTGGGTCATGTTCAGCTAAGTCCTTTCTGCTACCTAGCAGTCCCTGTTGTTGGATCTTAACCAGTTGTTTTTTTGTGTGTGTGTTTTTTTGCAGGCCCTTTATGCTGGAGGTGGGCATAGGCACCTTCCAGACCATCCTGCCTCTCCACCTATCTTCCCCGTGCCTCCACTTATCTAACTACCTAACATTTCTACCTTCTAGAAATTGTAAAGTGTATTTTTAAATTTATAAATCTACAGGATGCTAGTGTAACAGACAATCCACAATTTCTCCTTAGTTTTTACCAGAAATAGATTCTAAGTTTTAAGAAATCTATCAATATGTCTAATAAAAACTACTTAGAAAATCGTAAGAGTGAAAGGGGCTGACTGTATGAAAAGTGGGTAAAGAAAGTAGCATGACTGGTTGTTTCAGAATGACAGAGAAAAAGCATGGGACAATTTGGATATTTTTTTTAAAAAATTAGTTGTAGAAGGAATATGGAAAAGGAATCTTGGAAAAGAAATCTTATGACTGGTCAAGTTTACAAAAATTGGAATAGATTTATGTAAGTTTTTAAAGAGTGAGTTTTAACATGGAAAGTGCACTGGTGCAAAATTAGAATTTGGTTTTCTCTCTTTTAAAAGGACAAAGATTTATTGGACTATTGGGCTGATCTTCATACGAGATTGTGAAAGTAAGTATTATTTCCCAGTATTCCTAGATCCTACTTAGTCAAATTTTCAAACCTTTTGACATTTGACAGTTTCCCAAAATCAAGTTATAAATGGAGTCTTTTTGACCTCAAAGCAACTTTGAGGGCTTCTGGAAAATCTCAAAGGATGTATCTCTCACTTTCTAAAAGAGATGTTGAACTAATTAGGTTTATTTGGTATGTCAAATTGCATGGGAAGCTCTGTCAAATAAGAAGTGATGAGAATCCTCCTGTTATCTGTGTGTGAATATATGTTACTGATATTAGCTATTCTAGAAACTGTCCAGAGTTTTGACAAAATAGAAATTTGTCAATACTGCCATAGTCCAATTGCTATCCTAAATTATCATATGCAAGAAAAATAACTACATTTCTTTATCAAATGAACTCTCATCAGATCTTTAACCATGGCCATTTTTTCTAAAGTTTTTTTTTTCATTTACAGACAGTTACTGCTTTACTCTGATGTTTTTGCAAAGGTACTTCATCTTCAGAGAGATTCATGGAAAGGACTCTCACAGATTCTCTAGAATACAGGTTTCTGATAACTTGAAGATCATAAAACTGAACTGGGTAAGAATTTACATTAGGAAAAACTGGATTCAAGTAGAATAATAATTAATAATATGAGAGTAAATAAACTGATGAGGGTGATAATTTCTTTTACAACTTTTTCTCTGAAACATTACTGATTCCTTAATGTTTTATTTTTCCAGATTTTAAGAAAACTTTTTCTCTTTTCTCAATATATCTATGACTTACAGTAATTTTGTAAAATATACCTCTATAAACAGAATTGAAATATTACATTTCTCCCTACCTAATCCCTCCAGAATTCAGAAGTTGATAATTTTTATTTTCATAATAATATAGTTATTTTACATAAGTTCAATAAGAATTTGTTCTCCGTGCAATGGGACACAATTGGAAACATTGGTTATGTTACCAAGGCTTTGACTAGAATATCGTATTTGAGAATGTCTATAAAATCACATATGACAAAATGGTTTTAAGGAACTAAGGTTGACTTTTTGGAGCCAATAAAAGCCCCCTGAGAAAACCGGCCTGATATCTTGATGATTGCGTAATGAAGGTTACTTCCTGGAAGGCCCAGGAATCTCAGGATATCTAGGGGACCTCAAAAGAGAGGAATTTACCCAAACCTACAGGTAGTCTAGGCGAAGACTGATGGTGAATTATTGCCTTTTCTGGTTAGTCTGGAGAGGCTTTAAAAAGTCTAACCAAAGATTCCTTACAAAAAGTTTCAGCAAAGCATATTTAAAATGAGCCGATATGGTCCGTCACCATTCTTCCTACATTTATGTAAATACTTAGGCCAAGTTTAATGAGACTAGACTTATTTTGCAAACAAATTTGCCTAACTCTGTGATTAGCTCTTTTTTTTTTTTAACTGATTATCTTTGATAGAAGTGAGAGTGATTATAGAAACAATTTTCAATAGACAATTATAACACAAACTTATGGATATCAGATTCTAGTCCTATTTATTGTCTTCAAGGTTTTGTTATATAACTGTGAACCAAACTGGATCCTGAATTCTTTTACTTTCCTCAAATATTTGGCTACAGCTCTCCAGATTTAACATGTCCAATTTCCTCCCACCCTTCTGATTTGGAATCACTAAGAACAAAGACTGCCCTTGAACCTCTTTGGAAGGGACCATACCAGGTAACAATCAGTACCCAGACAGCAGCCAAACTTCAGGGACTTGAACCTTAGGTCTGCATCCCCCAGTTGAAATAGGCTTCTCCAAACTCTTGGAACTGCATAATAGGATGGAGATCTAAAATTAAAATTTTCTAGGGAGGTTCTTTCCCAGAAGCAGATGGCATCTTGAGGTGGACAGCTCTCCTAAGATCACAAATCAAGATCTTCATCTCCAATATAAAACTTTTTTTCCTTTTGCCTTTTCACTACTTTTTCTCTATTAATGCCTGGGAAGACAATGCTCCTTAACTTTGGCAACTATAGCTGCATTACTGCTAAGCCCATGGCCGCACAACGGAAGTGCCTATATTTCCTTGCTAAGGTAGTTTTAGATAATAGGATTTCTTTAGATTACTGATTGGCTGAACAAAGAGGAGTCTCTACGATAGCAAATACCTTCTACCCTACCTGGATCAACACCTCTGCTATTGCAGCAAATAGAGGAACTAAACAAATAAGCCACTTGGCCAAAACAGGCTGCTGCCCCCTCAGGTACATTTTTTGATTTATTTGATACCGACTGGTTTGGTAATGGGGGCCCTGGCTAAGGAGTATTTCTCAGTGTCTTGGTATTTTCCTCCTAACGGCTATTATCGTTGTAGTCTCCCTGGTGCGCTATGTTCTCTCAAAGGTCTTAAATGCATGTTCTCAGCCATCGGCAGTACATCAGATGGTCTCAGAGAAGCAGAAACAAGATGAACAGCAGAAACGATCCCTCCACAGATCTGACATCATAACCTATCAGTTTCTCAATGAGACAAGAGCAACCTAACTCTGACAATGACTGAGAGTGGTACTAACAATAAATTTTTGGTCAATCTCTCATGTATAAGAGGATGACCAAATGGGGGAAATTGTTAAATTAAACAGAGAGGCCATCAGACCAATGCGGCTATAATGCCTTAGTGGCCTGTATAAGCAAACCAGAATCTATGCTTATAAAAGCCTGAAGGTTATAAAATCAAAACACTAAGGACAACCAGTCACAAACAGCCAGCTAGGCTTTATGCTGTAGTCAATCAATTTCCATACTTCTGCCTTTCCCTAGAAAAGCATCACCCTGAGCCCCTAGCCATTCCCAGTTTGGCGTTGCTGGATTCCAATTCATTTTTACTCAAATAAACTCTCAAAATTTTTTAAATGAAAAAACGTAATAAGGTGAAACAGGTCATAAGTTAACTTTGAAGCAATTCTGATAGAAGGGTTTTTAAAACATAGGGAATAAAAAATAGATTTTTTTTTAGTTTGTTTATAGCTTACCAAGGTGATTTCTTAAAATAGCAACCCTAAACTGAATGATTGATTGCTTCTAGGTTCATTACTAAAAAATTCACATTTATTCTCAAATTTCTTATATAATTAAAATTAAATCTGGTTTCAGACACCAATTTAGATATTCTAATCACCACTGATGCCTGATACGTCATAAACCGAAGTTGAAAGTTTCTTGTTATGTGCATTCTTCGAGGTTTATCTAACAAGGAATAAGGTTGGGTATATCATACATTTGGTACTCTTGATGGCGACATGAAGGGCATATTTCCATAGCCAGAATGAGGAACAGATTTGTGTTTCTCATCTTGACATTTAGGATAAAACCCCCACATAAACTGGTTAAAAGTCTTGGTTTCAGTGTGAGAAGACAGTATGCTTGCATCAATATCCGTTCACTTTGCTATGAACACTTGGCCTCAACGTACATTATCAGAAACATGAGACATGCTTCCCAGTTTTCTTATTTCTCAAAGTAAGAGGTCTTTTTTTTTTTTTTTTTACTAGTACTGACTGCCATAACTGTCTCATAGAAAAAAATATGCCTTCAGCCACAAAGATAAATTATAGAAGAATTAAAAAAAGTTAGGTTTACTGATTTAAGAGGCACTTGGTGAGCTTTCAGACCTCAATTAAGGCTGTGATTTGAAAAAAAGAAAATGAATTTTCCAAGCAATTAGGTGGTAATAGATCTAATGGCTTTGGGGGGAAAGAAATGGGTGTATTTAACTTTGACAAGTGGCTGCTGTGCATGTGTTATATAACCTCTTTTGATAAGTATTTTTGCTCCAAATACCTTTTTTAATTATCTGAAAATGTCTTTTGCAGGGAATTATAAAGAGTAACAATCACAAAGGAAACAGGCATTCTGCCCTACTGACTCAATAGCATTCACTTTTCTAAAAACACCTCACGGTAATTTTATAACACTCATTTTAAAAGGCCCAAAAATATGTGCTTACCAATAAACCATATGGTCTCAGAAGGGTATTTTACAAGAAAATGTGTCAGCTTTCATAAACTTCCACTGGAGACCCTTTTCCTTTTGAAAGGAAAAAAATCTGACATTGAAAACACAGTGGAATTGGAACATGAAAAGACTTTTTAGCAGCATGAAAATGCAATAGAATCCAACAAAATCAGTACATTTTATATTAAAGGCCCCATCCTCAGCTCATTCATGGGACAAAAGAACAAACCATTGGTTAGAGTGATGTAGCACAGAAATTCAAATTAATGGAGATTGAGGTTCCTCACTGACCTATATTGTTAAATGACAGGCTAAGATTGATTCATCTGAAAATAAAGCCACGTTGCTATACCTTATTCCATAGATTAAAAACCTTTTTCTAAGCTTTTTTGTTTGCTGTGCAATTTTCCTCATTATTTAACCTACTTTTTTCCCCTGCCAATTCTTTAGAGTGCCAAAATATGCCCTACAAAGCCTCAGGAGAAGGAAACCCTCCATCCACCAGCTCTATGAGCAGGAAATAACTTCTCTGAGCTTTGTTGCCTGCTTCTTCCAGACCCCAGAAGCCTGACCTCTCTAACCTATAGAACAGCAAAATTAGTTGGCTTTAAGGTATGGAAAATATTTCAAGTTAATAAACTGAATGAGGTTTCTCTAAAAGAAGGCATAAAAAAATTAAAAGATAACGGCTGCACCCAAAATTCGGCTGGAGACAAAAGAAGTTTAATGTCCACTTTGCTGGGGGTGGAATAATTGTTCACGAAATAGGGATTCTGAGGTCATACCACCAATTAATCAATGAGTAGTAAGTGGGACAACAGGCAACCGATTCAGCCACGTTAAACCACACTGATAATGAACACTGATTTCTAAATCTTTCAGAAGGTGATCCATATATAGTGTTTACTCAGATGACAAAACCAGTGGGTCAGTTCCACTGCCCATCTGGTCCCTTATGTGGTGAAATCTGAGGAGTATTTGTTCTTATCTGAGTTTGGAGCACAATGATATTGGTGCTAATAGAGAAGCAGGAGCTTTCCTAACCCAAGGAGCCCTGACCCCAAGAGAGGAAGCAAGGGGATTATAAAAGTAGCAGAAGACGCACCTGAAACTGAGCAGGACCCTGTGGGGCCCTCCCGGGTACAAAGCCGTTCCATGTCCCTAGTTCCTTGTTTGTAGGGAAAAGGGTTCAACCTCTTCGACCTTCCTGAATACCAAAGGGCAGATTCAAAGTTACTAGTCAGGAAGGTAAGGGAATGCAGAAACCAAGGAGGAACAGTCAAGAAACTATAACGCAGCAATTAAAGCAGGATCCTGCTTCCTCCTCAAGGAATATACATGGCAATATTGTTGAGTTCTTGTGCAGGAGCTGAGGCCCGCCACCCAGGTGGAAGATGGTAAGTTCAGGCTGAGCACAAGATTCCTGAACACCGCCCTATTACCTCACCACCAACCAATCCGAAGGAAGTCATATGTCAGGCAGCCCTCACCCCATACTTTGCATACAGAAACTCCCTGAGCACCATCGGGGAGTTCGGGGGTTTTCTGAGCATGAGCCACCCATTTTCTTTGCCTGGCCCTGAAATAAAACATCCTCTGTTCCAAACTGACGTTTTACTTTCTTTGGCCTCACTGAGCGTTCAGTAACACATCCAGCTCAGGAAAAGCTGGGGTAGGACATCAGTGCCACAGAACTAGGCAGGACAAAGCAGCACAGGTGGAACCAAAGTAACAGGGCTGAGCTAAAAGCACAGGCGCCCAATCAGAACAACAGCTGGCAAGTGCTGAGCAAAAATACTTGTCAGGAGTTGTGTTAATCTCAGCGTATCTTGACAGCAACCTTTGAGATAGGATCTATCCCTATTTTAGGGAGAGACAACTGAGACTCAGACTGTGGTGGAATTGGAGTCAAATCCAGACAACCAGACTTCACAGTCCATGCTTTTGCCAGAACCCCTCAGGAGCACTGGCTAGAAGTGAGGAAACAGCCAAAATGAGCATGAAACTGAAAGGAATCAGCCAAACATCAAGGAAGGGGTAAAAGGAGACAGAGGACCAATGTTTAAGAGGTCGAGCCCTACAGCCAGGACCAGCAGGTAGATGTCTGATGCTGCTTTGGGAGCCTGTGCTCAGCCTCATCCAGCAGTTGTGACCTGTCCCTCTTTAACCACCTGCAGCTACAAACTACCATCAGACAGGGATACTAGAAACAGCCATCTTGGTAAGCATGGATCATTCAAGAGAAAATTCTGTAGGTCAAACAGGGTGCTTTCATTTCTCCTCACCTCTAAAGAAAAATATTATTTTGAAAATCTTGCATTGAGAAGAGCATGCCAACATGTGGAATATCACGCCTCCAACTGAGTCACTCAAAACATTTCATAAACCCTCTCGCAGTGGTCGTCATAAAGGAATCCTTTCTATTCAGTGCCCTAAAACTAGAGTTGGAACATGAGAGAAGAATCCAGTATCTTCCTACAGCCCTACGGTGTGTTCTGGACTTTGACCCAGGCTAGAGAGAACACCATGATTTAGAAATTGGAATCTCACAGCTTGTTTTGCAGGGATTACACACACTTCTAGATCCCCTGAAGGATGAGTGTGTTGCTTATTGTGATCAAGGAATCAGTGGCAGAGTGTATGGGGCCTACCAGATTAACTGCTTTGTCCACGTTGATTTGTTAAGCAATTAGAATGGACACCATATAAAATCTTACACTCATTATGCCATGCTGGTAAATAGCCAGCTTTAATCTTCAAAGGTTGGCCGTTGTATTGTCTGCAGAGCATCCATGCATTTCTTATAATTCTTCTACTTCCAGAGTTGTGGTTTGCAAAGTAGACCTGACCAATAAAACCCACAACATGGAATTGATTCTCTTTACTAAAAGTATTTATAGCACTGTACATTTACAAAGGATTTCGTTGTTTTTGCTGCAAGTTGTCATTGTCAGTGGGTCTGTTTAGGTAAGTGTGGCTATATCTTCGTCTTACCCTGGAAAGCAGAAGGTCGTAGTGCTGCAATTTACCCACTCAACCCATGACCAAAACAGTTAGAAGTCTGCTGACACCCAGCACAGTGACTGGCTCGTTCTTTCTTTCACTGAGACAAAAGAACTACAGACAAGTAACCAAATTCCACTTAACTAATGATTACAGACATACAGGCTGAATGATTCAGACCAAGCCATTCCCTGGTCCTCATTGTGTATCACGACTAGTATTTTTAGCAAGCATTACTCACTAAATAGCATATGCACCGATATTTTCATTTGTCTGCAGTTATGAAGGTTCGGGTGTACACATTAACCGACAAGCACTGTAGTATCTAAACGGGGCTGTAAGGGTAAAGCAGAGGACAAAAGGCCCGGGTCCGTTTCAAGTGACAGTGTGCTCAAAAAGACACAACATACACATAAAATGTTCTCGACAAGAATTATAAGGTTTCCCAGAAGAACAAACAAGACCAGAAAAGCAGGTTAAATATTTTCAAAGAAGTCGAGGCCCTGTTTAACTGCTGGAACTGTATCATGCGACTACTTGGCTGATCTATTTTCCACGGATGTTGCAGCCTGAAAAATAAACACTCCCCAGCCCGCCAACCAGCCATCTTTAGAAAACTGATGTCACCCCAAAGTCCTTGAGATTTTACCCGCCACCATTCAAGATGAAACGCAAAGTACTTCCCTTCATTGATACTTGTTACTCCTTTTCTCTATTTTGTAAACTATGTTTAGTTCAGAGGTGAAATTTGTAGCAAATTTACAAATGATAAAGGGGCTGAAGTTCATGTGAATACAAAGCCACAAAGAAAACTAAATTCTAGTCAACACCTTTTTTTTTAAGTTATATCTTGCTACAGAATAGTTTGTTTTGTTTTGTTTTTTTAAACACAAATATACTACATTTTTCATGAGGCTCCATTTCATAACAATTTTAGTGTTCTACTTCCCCCTGGTGGTAAAAATTAGAATTTCACTATTTCTGAAATCTTAAAAGGTTGACAGTGAACAGCAAAGGCTTATTATACCCAGTATCAGGTTTAAATAGAAATTGACAGATTAAATCATTCATTGTTTCTGTATGTCATTCAAATTCAGATCTTTATGAAATACCTGATAGTTGGTAGAATTTGTTCTTTTCATCCAGATATATGGCATTATCTAGGTGCAGACAAAAACAGCTGATGGGAGGAGCCAGTCAATTTTTTTTCAAACAACATTCAGTTGTTAGTTTTTTAGAGTGCCTGAAAAAAGAAATTCAATACATCAGAATAGTGTGATCGTAACGGTTAAAAATAAAATCGCTAAGACTACCCAAAGAATTTGAGATGGGCTTCTCCCATTTATTTTGCAAATATCAAATATCATGATTGTTAATGAATAACTATCACTAGGGGGACAAAAAACCCAGTTTAATAGAAATGTTATTATAAAATCTAAAATTTGCAGTGCTAGAGTTGACTTCTCAGTGGTGCCAGATTAATTGCCGCCATGGTAATACATTTCAGTTATCCAACAGAATGTACTTGGGTTGAATTTCTGGGGCTTTGAGCATGGTATCAAGACTACAACTTAAAAATATAAACCCTTGAAGGCACACATACACAAAAAAAGGACAGATGGCAATTTTCAACACCTAACTACATTTGCATCCATTATATGTCAAGTTCTCAACTCCTATAATGTGTCTGTGTGATAATCTCAGGAACTCTGATTATGTGGCCAAATGATACCATGCTAGACACATGTAGAGGGTCTCTTTTTTTTTTTTTTTTTTTGAAGTAGAATCAGTTTACAATGTTGTATCAATTTCTGGTGTACAGCAAGCATAATGTTTCAGTCATCCATATACATACATATATTTGTTTTCATATTCTTTTTCATTATAGGTTATTGCAAGATATTGAATATAGTTCCCTGTGCTTTACAGAAGAAACTTGTCTATCTATTTTATACATAGTAGTTAATATTTGCAAATCTTGAACTCCCAATTTATCCCTTCTCCCCCTGGTAACCATAAGTTTGTTTTCTATGTCTGTGAGCCTGTTTCTGTTTTGTAAATAAGTTCATTTGAGTCTTTTTTTTTTTCATACAGAAGTCTCATTAATGAGATGAACTGGTTCAACCTCAGTCCAAGCAAAGACTGGGAGAAACAACAATGGACTTGACTTACAAGGAATTCTAGTTTCCTCCTTCTCTGAGATTGTTAGAAAATGACATTTATTAAACATTTGTTCTATTCAGGATGCCGGCCTAATGAGATGCTGAGAAACCTTCTTGTCCTTCAAGGACCAGCTCAAATGCCAGAGTGTCTCTAAAGCTAGACAGAATTAGTTCTTCCTCTTCAGTGGTAAGACAGTGATTTATTCCTACAGCTAGGAATGCACTTCACACATTGTTTTACAACTATTGTGTGCCCATCTGTCTTCCTCACTAGGCTCTGAGCACTTTAAGGAGAGGAACCGCATCTTAATCATGTAGAACCACTAACATCTAGCACAGTTCCTTGCACATAGTAGGTGCTCAATAAATGTTTGCTGAATGAATTGAATAATGAAGGTGGATGGTGTTATACAAAGGAGATGAAAGTATAATCATTGCTCTCAACCAGTTTATGGTTTATCTGCACAGGCTCTCTAAGTGTACGTGGACTGCTTTGGTCTTTGTATGATTATAAAAAGTATAAAAAATTGTGAACTTTCCTGGGGTTAAGGAGAGCTAAGAGAGGGTATTTTGTTAGCTAAACGTCATTCAAATCATCTTTTCCAGTGGCTCCTTCCACTAACCCTTGCTGAAAGCACAGAACTTGCTTTGCAGACAAATGAAGCTGGGCCCCCTCTCTTGATCAGTGTCATGTCCCCCTCCACACAATAGCTGTATGGCCCCAGCTAAGGTTGCACATGGTCAGAATCAGGAAATGGCCAATAAGGTGCATTTTTTAAGGATATGAAGAAGACCCCCATTGTCCAGTAATATTTTCCCCACAAATATGTCAACTAAAACCCCACAAAAAGAATTTATTCCATTGTGTTATAAATTACCTACCTACTACTTTAAAATCCAGTTTCCCCTTGGGAGAGCAGCACACCCAGGTCCCAGCACCTTGGTGTGTGTTGGTGTTTATCAGACTACCTTCTGTCCGCTCTGGCAAGAACTGAGAAAGAGCACAAGGATTCTAGGTACTTAATAAGGGATGTGAAGTGATGACAGGTGAGAATGAACATAAATGCTCTGACAGTGAAGCGAGGAAGCCCTGTCATTCCAGACCCCTGCATTCCTGGGGCTGCTCAGGGACCCATGAAGGTGGCCTTCCTATACATTTCCTGCCATTACCTATCCCCCCACCGTTTATCACTACTCTGCCTCCCCTTCAAAATGACAGCTAATTAATTTGAGAAAAAATCATTCCTGAGACTACTGTGAACTCTCAGAATATTCCTCCTTTCCAAGTAACATGTGCTAGCCTACATGATGTGGACAAGCTGTGATTAAGCTAAATGCTATTCCCACCAAGAAGAGTTGCAAGTCCTCATCACACAGCCTTGGGGCAGAGTAGCCTGATTGTCCAGCAAGAGAGCAGCCAGCTAAAAGCACAGGGAAAGATGCAGAGAGGCAGCCCTGCTCCTCCATAAACTAGCAAAGCAGGCATCCAGCACAGTCCAGAAGACAGTGATAAGACACTGTACCCAGAAAATCAGCAGATGGTAATTCAGTCCTTAAAACTATGCTCTGGGCCAGAGCTTAAATACACACTAACAACTCTTTATGATCAGTAATATAGATTTTAAAGCAAGAGGTAGACATCGTCTTTCAGACAGAGTGCCAAGAACAGCTTGGACTCACTGGAAAGGAGTCACCCTGGGCAGATCACCAGATTCAGAGCAAGAAGGATTTAGAAGCTAGTGGACTTCTGTTGTCATTATAGTTGTCTTTGTTATTATTGTTTGGCTGAACGAGACTCATTCCCTCTTTCTACTGTTACCCTAATTCCCTTCAGAGGAATTACTCCCTCACCACTCTGAAGTCACAGTGCAACTGCACCTTCCCTTAATCAGGAATCTGACACCAAGTCATGGAACGGGACCCTCTCTTCCTGGACTTTGAACACTGAGAAGAGTGATACAAAGATAGTTTAAAAAATAAAGTCTGGAGCACATGCATTCCAGGGGCAGACCCTGTAAAAGATGGTCCGATAGTTTCCACTGCCTGGAGACCTACCAGACTGCCTACCCAGACTGTTTTTGTTTCCACTCTGGGATTGTGCAGAAGCCATCACGTGTCAAAGCCTATATATTCTGTGATGAATCCCTCCAATAAATTCTCTTGTTCTCTCTTGCTCTCTCTTTCTCTTCAATACATTCTCTCTCTCCCTTCTCTTCTGTGTGTGTGTGTGTGTGTGTGTGTGTGTGTGTGTGTATAGCAACTCTTTATATATACTAAATAATAAATCTATATAAAATATAACTAAAGAATGAATCTAGGTATTATTATACTTGAAAGCTATACCAGGTGTCTCACTTGACTGACTGAAGATACCTAGAGTAGGCAGAATCGGGCACACAATTCTGTTTAGAACTTATTTCTCTCTGGATATTAATTTTATCAACTTTTTTCCAGCCTCTCGTTCTGAATGACCTCTGTGTGAGCCAGGAGACGTGAAACAAGGATAAAATGTTGAGCATAATCCTTTTGACCTTGTCACATAAACCTACTGAATTGAGAATTCAATCTCAGTCTCTTGAAAGGGGGAAAGGTCTTTCTCAGGGGAAGTGAAAGAATCAATAAGTGGTACGAAATGCATAGTCTATCCAATCTCCAACCCCACCCCCAGTCCCAGGGAAGATTATCCTTGTGACTGGGACACTGGCTCAGGGTGGATGGGGCTGGCAGCAGGTTCACATTAAAATGAGTCTTTTGGGCCCATCACTGAGCTGGGTCACTTCTCAGGCTGCCATGCAAGAGTTGAAGAGGCCGAGTTCAGTCTCGCATGCTTTAGTTCAGGCTGCTTTAACAAAAGACCACAGACTGTTTGGCTCATAAACAATGTACTTCTCACAGTTCTGGTGGTTGGACGCCCCAGACCAGGGCGCCAGGATGGACAGGTTCTAGGGAGAGCCTCCTTCCAGGTTGCAGACTGCCAACTACTCGTCAAATGCTCACATGACTGAAAGAGAGCAAGACCCTCTTGCATGAGGACACTCGCCGTGTTCACGAGGGCCCACGGCCTCATTACCTCCCGCAGGCCCTACCTCCTTATGTCACCACACTGAGGGTTAGGATTTCGACACATGCATTTGGGGCACACAAACATTCAGTCCATTGCACTGAATGGCAGAAATGTCCCAAACAGCAGTGCCAGGGTGGAGCTCTGACTTGGTTTTCTGGTCCCTCTGCTCCATCCTCAAAGAGCAAGGTTCATTTCCATGGACTTGTTAAGACCCACTCAGAGAAACAAGGGCTTATTAATTATGAGCAAAAATTAATTTATTCACAGTTCTTGAGACCAGAAGTTCAAGATAAAGGCACCTTCAGGATTGGTTTCTGGTGAAGCCTGTCTTCCTGGCTTTGGGCGGCACAATTCAGTCCCTCACAGGCGGACATGATAAAGAACCACAGGTTGGGAGGCTTAAAAAATAGAAATTTATTTCCCCGCAATTCAGACTGGTTTTTTCTTATTTGGCTTATAGATGACCATCTTCTCTCTGTGACTTCAGATGGTCCTCCTTCTGTACCTGTTTGGGTCCAAATTTCCTCTTATAAAAAGGACACCAACCATATTGGATTAAGGCCCATCCTCACGACCTCATCTTAACTTAATCACCTTTAAAGATTCTACCTCCAAATATAGTCACTGTCTGAGGTACAAGGGGTTAGGACGTCAACATACAAATTTTAGTGGGGTACAATGCAGCCCATAACAGTAAAATAATAAGTCAAGAAACTGGGCAGATGATAAGAATAGGAAAGACGGTGAGAGAATAAGGAATGATACTCTTACCAAGGCTGGGTTACAACTCTGACTCTAAGGCTCACAGGTGCCAATGCAGGGAGGGGAAATCAATCAGTTACAAGACATTCACTCTGCTTTGCACATGGATTAAATAATGCTCTTCCAGAGGCACTGAGCTTTTGCTGTCTAATAAAAAGTCACAACTCTAATGGTGGGAGACTCAACACAGGGAGGAAAGCAGATTAGCACTGTGGCAGCCCAGTGAGAAATGCATTCTTCCACAGTCACAATTTTATTGATTCCTTCAAAACACTCACAGGGGCATCTGGACTTTGAGATTCTGGGCAGACAAAGAGTGCCTCCAAAGACACCGGTGTTTCATGAATAATGTATATTCTTACGTATGCTTGCATGCAGTACATTTCAAAAATTATATTACTGCAGCTATTTTAAACAGCCTCCTCAAATGAACTAGTCTTAATTTCTCAACTAAGTGACAAAAGTTATGAGGGATCCTTAGATCTTTATCAGCTCTTCATGGTCTCCAGCATGTCCATGTCTCTCAGAGACCAAAGCAGCTCAATGGGCCAAAGATGAGAAAGGTCCAGGTGCTGGAGCCACAAAATTTAACCACTGACCCTGTGCCCCATGGACCACTTAGATCACCTTTAGAGGAGAACTGGATGTTTGGGAGTGAGGAGGCAGGAAGGCATACAGGAGGCCGAAAGGTATAGGCTGGCCGTGTATCATCAGCCCTTCCAGTCCCATTCAGAGATAAACTCTTGAAGGGAGTTGTGGGGTAAGCCTCCTTTTCTGCCCACAGTCAGAAGTCCTGTGTAGGGCTAAAGGGTTGTGAACTTGGGAGACTGTCTTCCTGGGTTTGAATCTCAGAATCATCATTTCTTAAATTTATGACTTTAGGAAGTTCCATTAAGCTCTGCACCCTGGTTTCCCCATCTGCTGAGGAGGAGAACAACTGCACATATTTGGGGTTATGAGGATTTAGTTACACTTGTAAAGGGCTTACAACAGTGCCTGGCACTTGTTAGATGTTATTGTTATTAAATAGTTCCTTAAGCTCTGAAAGCTATAGGCTGGCATAATCAAGTTTCTGTTAAACTGTCTGACTTAGAACTGATAGAGTCAGAACAGTTTCAGCCACATGTGCCTATTTACACGACCCCAAATGTACTCTATATTGTGAACAGGGTTCGTTCCTTCAGCAACGTAAGAAGACTCTCATTCTTTTAGTAGAGAAGGATAAGAGTCCCTTTGTCAATGCTTCATAATGAGACACCTTTGCATTTAAAACCCCAAGAGGGAGCCCTCACCTTATGGACCTGTTGTAATACTTTGCAATTCTGATAGGATTTGCTCTCTGCTTTGAATCCATGTCCAGGCTTTACACAGTTTTTCTCCAACTGGGTATCTTTATTTAAGATTATTTTCCCCAGATGTGTTTGTGCTCACTTTTTCCAATTGAATCCTGTATTTTAAAATTTCTTTTCTTTTCTTTTCTTTTTTTCCTCAAATCTCTGAGCTCCCTTAAGTCTTTATAAGCTCTCAGTCTGCAGTGCTCTCAGCACCATCATTTGGTGCTAAATTATAAGCCTCAATGGAACATCTTCTCCTTGTCAGATCATTAATGATGCTTTTAAATTGACATCAAAGGCTTTTCTCCATCTTTTTCTTGCATCCCACATGCTTTTCTCTGGAAAATGTCACTGGCTGACTTGGTTTTCTCCCTTTGTTGCCTCTCATTCATTCTCTCTCATTCTCCCCTTCTCTTTGTCCTTTTAAAAATGAAGGGAAACTTCGTTACCCAAATAGGCTGTTATCCCAAGGCTTGTCTCTTAGTATACTCAGTGCATATACATAATTAGTGTAGAACATATTTGAATGGGATCATTTGTTTTATAAATTACAGCCACAGGCTCATCCATTTTTGTATACATTCTCTTCTTTTTCCCTAGTACTGAAGGTAATCGGATTTACGCTGCTGGTGATGTCGACTCCCTATGGTTCTTGAGATGTATGACATCTGTTATTTTACAGTACTTAGCTCATGTGCACTGGCAGCCAGGCACCTACTGGAAATAACAATTAAGGGCATAAATAACACACATCTGCATGAGTTCTGGCACTGGCTTAGGTATTAACTCTGCTTACCACCTTCCGGAGTTTTTTCTCTTCTGCATTGTGACAACCATTTGATTTTGAAGAGTTTAGCTTTCCTCCCTGTGGGGATTTTGGTATATATTTTAGGTAATTGTCTGGTTTTGTGGGTTGGGATGTGTGTGTTTTGTGTGCTCTCTGATAATTGAACATTCAGGAAAGAGAGATACTCCCCATAGTATTCTGTTATTGCAGTGCGAGCCTTCCCACCTGAATAGTTTATACAACAACATCAAGCATGACTCACTGGTAATCCCTGCTGATATAAAATTCATACGCCTGTGTGCTTTCTTCTGAAGGCAGCGATTTGCATTTCTGTAGATGTTTGAAAGAATAGGAGAGGGTTATTATCAGTTATTATTTGCTGACTACCCACAGCACTCACAATGGGGTACAAGAGACAGAAAGGGAAGAGGTCAGCTCTTTAAAATGTATGTGTAACTAGCTCAGAGCCGATGGGTGCATCTTGGTGGCACTTTAATTAGCAGTTTCCAGGGTCAGAGGACTCTAAACATCTTCCTACCATCTACTTCGAGCCCATGGAAACTGTCACTTCACAGAGTCATGAGATGAGAGGGCTGGCAGGGAACAGCTGTGAATTCTCTCTGCTTCACCCCTAAGCAAGGTGGCTAGTGCCGCCTCACTCCTACTTTGCAGAGCTTGGGGCTGGGATGCTCCATGGATGCCACGGGCACCTGCTGGGGGCCACACAAAAGCTTGAAATGTTTATTTCCCCTCAAAAACAGAAACCAGGAATGAAGAAGGAAGGAATCGTTTGAGCTCAGTAGTTGAAGCAATGGTGCCTCAGTGGATGGCACTGTATTGGCAGGACATGCCAGATCCACTGAGACAGATGGTGCTGGAGCAGAACTCTGAGCAAGGAGCTACTCTGATGGTTAAGTCTAACTGGAATCCTAAACTCTGCTTCCTAAACTCGCCATCAGAAAGAGAATGATGAAGAGGCTTTTTTTTTTCTCCCCCAAACAAAAGCGCAGCTTGTAACACTAACAGTACTCTTCCTTAGAACATTCTAATTTTCTTCCTAAAAGCCTTTCAAATATTTCTAAATGACAGAGCATGAGGTCACAGAGCTTCTGTTTGTTAATTTTTGGAGGATGACAGATGAACGGGAAGGTTGAAATATGTCATATATAAACTATGCTTTCTAAACTATATGCAGGATTCTAGCATCAGAGATGAAGGCAAAGCTTTAAACCTGAAATGTGTCGCAACATGATAATACTGAAACAGGAAATCTAGATAGGCAAATGTCCAATGATGGGGAAATGGCTTAGCTATGGTTATCTATAAGGTGGACTTACTAGACAATTACAGAATTATACTTTCAAGTCATCTGAATGATCTGTGGATATACTCACTATATAATAATAAGTGAAAGAAGCATAACATAAAACTGTACCTACAGTATGATTTTATTTAAAAGTATGTATGTACAGATGTCCATACACACACACACACACACACACACACACACACACAGGAAGGAAACACATCAAATTGTCGATAACACTGTTATATCCAAATGAGAGCATTATGGATGATTTTTATTTTCTTCTGGAGTTTTTTCAATCTTTTCCTGACTAATGTATTTTACTATTAAAATAAGAAAATAAATATTTTCAAATACCTAGCCTGCTCTGAAGAGATAACTCAACTCATCAGCAGGACAAATGTTCACTTAACGTGCTAGAAATTTAAGAAGATTTGTAAAAGTCCATCTTATCCAAAATTCTCTTGCACCAGTATCCTGCAGATACCCCAAATTCCTATAATTAGAAATTTATTCAACAATATACCTTGAGCAAATAGCGCGTGTGTGTGTGTGTGTGTGTATGACCCTATTTCTTTTTGTTTTTTAAACAAAGTATGTGTTGGGAATGGACCCAAAACAATTTGTTCACAATTGTTAGGTTCTTTTTGATAGAGAACTATAGGCTGTAAAGGTTAGAAGTAGGCGATAGCAATGGACTCTTCTCCCATGACAGCCCCACCAGGGGTTATCTGGTACTAGGAAAGCAGGTCTCACCATGAACTTGTGATCAGGAGACAGAGATTTATCAGCAGGCAGGCACAAACGCAGATACGCTCAGTTCTCTTAGCTCAAAGAAGTGCCTACAGGACAGAATAGAATCCTCAACCTAGTGTGCCAGTCAAATGGCATAGGACTACACTTTAGATTCTCATTCCCTATTCATCCAAGGTAGAAATGCTAATAGAATATTTCTAATCAATTCACACATTCGAACACGAATAATTTTACTAAGGAAATATTATTTCTAATAACAACTACGCTAAAAAATAAATAACTAGAGAGCTCGTTCCTCCTGAGTGGGGCCTTCTGATTAGTCTTTCAATGGTAACTGACCGTTCCTTGAATGTTCACCTTAATTAGGGTACGTCAAAGATTAACTAATCAGCCCTAGGGTACTGACTGAAGTTTAAACAAACACGTACTTAACTAATTTATAATAATTTATAGATGGTATAATAATATGCATTTACCCCAAAAAAGCCCTAAAAAAATAATCAGCAAATTATTATTGGTGGCATTCTCCAACAAGAATGGAATTTAGAAAATAGGACATTTTTCTTGATACTCTTCTGCATTATCTGAAGTTTACAAAAGCAAGTATTACTTTTATAACATATATTAAAACTAATAAAAATTTTTAAAGGTGGATTAAATGATAATAGAGATTTATTCATCCGAATTAAAGATTTACCTCTGCTCACCTTTAAATGTGCACAGCAGTGTGCTGGGAGTTTGCGAAAGCACGGGATGAACAGGCATGTAGAGAGTGTATTCTGCTGGGAATTCCAGATGGGCTGGAGCATTAAGAAACCTAAACAGCAAGTAATTTAAAATAGATCTTTTAAGCAGTTTCCCTTTGGCCTTTCTTCCGTCAACTTTACACCCCTGTCTCCCACCCTACAGCCCTCAGCCCCATTAGAAAAACTCATTCACTTTTTTCATATCATTAGAGGATTTCAGTTGGAACATTGGAGAAATCATACCCTCTGTTATTATCATCCATTAATACTTGTCGTGAATTAGTTTATCAGATTAACATGATCAAACAGTTACCCGCAAGGGCCAAAGAATAACAGAGAAAAGGATGTAACCGGTGGCAGTTGGTGGTTGTGGATGCTGAGGAGGAAATGGGTGGAGAGAAATAGTTTGGAATTAAAAAGATAAGTGATACCCGGGGACCCTGAACCCTGGGGCAGCCAAGCCAATAGCCCTCTAGGGACCAGAGCTCTGAAAAGTGCGTCCTGGGGGCTGAATTGGAGGAGTGAAGCAGAGAGGTGGGGAGCATTAGCACCAAGTAATTTTGTATGACACTTTATTCCCATCCCCCACCCCAGGAAAAATAGATATCAATTCAGCAGCAATGCCAGTCATAAGATTTGCTGCGGAAGATATACGTCTGTCAGCTTATTTGCATCAAGCAAACAAGCTGAAACTACAATCTGTGTCCACGAGAAATGGAAATTTAGAAGACATTTGCTTTATCCTGCCTTTTGCTTATGTAGGCATCATGCAGACACAAAAGACACCACCAGAATTTGCTTAGACAACACTAAACACGGGTAGGAGTGAGAAGGAAGGGAGAAAATCACTATGAAACACTGCCACTTGCGTGGCAGTCCCGGAACCATCATTCTGCATTGTGAATGCTTGCTGCTGTCTGCGAGGAGCAGGAGCCTTTCCTGATCAAAGGCCTTGGCAGGAGGCTTCATTTGTCAGGGAAGAAAAATGCATAATTCAAAATGAAGGTCTCCTGGCCCTGATAACGTGAAACAAATGAAGCAAAACTTCATCCTTTGGCTCAACATCAGGGAACCACTCCTGCCCCTCCAGATATGGAAGGTTTCCCCCATCCCCTATTTCTCACTTACTATTAGACCCTATAAACATAGTAAAAGAAGAGAGTTAGAGGAGGTTGGGAGCATTATCAGGCTAATAAAATTTAACTGCTCTTTTTTGTATTTGACTTCAGTTGTCTTGGGAAAGCAGTACGTGTGTCTGTCTCACCCACTCCTAATCTCTCTCTCCCTGTCACTGCAGAAGGATAGCTTTAATCCTCCGCCCCTGTGTCTGAAAAACTGCAAACTGCTCCAGAATGCCTCCTTCCTTCTCTCTCCTGACAACCCCCTTTCCCCTTCCATTTCTTCTGTACTACAACTTATTTTCCCAACCTCCCTCCCCATAAACCCAAAGTTTAACTCAGGCAGCTGGTGCATGATAATGAGTCATCCATTCATCCATCTTTTTGACAAATATTTATTTACAGCCTGTTATGGATGAGATGTTTGAGGAGGGAGAAAAGGCACTCTCCTGTGCCCCCTTCTGCAGTTTATATTCCTGAGAGATTCTGAAAACTCTGTCCCTAAAGTGACTGTAAACAGTTTGCAGCTGTTATCTGTGTAGATCTATAAAGAGAAGGTATTACATAAAAATTACAAATCTATTCTAATAACGCTCAGTGATTCCTGGCTGAATGCTACCCTCCTCCAGCAAAGTCAACTGAACCAGCAGAGCAAATACAATCTGGTGGCCATGGCAACATACATTCCTGCTTTGAACTTGTCAATCCACCACAAGGAAATCACATTAATGGGATGTTTTTCTGCTACAAACAGTTTTTGTTTCACATTTTAATTACAGGGATAGATTTTTCTTGATGTCTAAATTCTTCAAAGACCTGGGCAAAAAGGAAAAAATTTAAAATAATAGTAGTAATAATAATGTTATTTCAAAAATGTTTTTGAAATTCCAAGCAGCCTTTTAGCTGAGGAAGGCAAGGTAGAGGAAAAGAAACCATCTATCTGTCCCTGTTTTTTCCCTGCCACATGACTGTGAAAAGTCAAAGGCTTAGGCAGATACACTCTAAGCAATTTGCTTCTTAGTGTTTTTAAGAGAGTTTCCTCCCTTGGAAAAACAGAGCAAACAGTATCTGCCTCACAAGAGCGCTGTGAGATTTAGTTAATGCCTATAAAGTGCTAAGGATAACTGCTAGGATTACCAGTTAATGTTGCTGGTTAATGCTGGATAGGGGAGCCTCGGTTTCAGCTGAGGCCCTTAGTGAGTTCATTCAGTTATTATCAGCCCAAAATGCTCATTTTATCTATCTTTAATTGCTTAACTGTGGACTATGGCTGTAGAAGTTTATGAACACATTTTATGAACAAATTAGTAAGTTCATAAAAAGGGCTAAATTAGAACTAATTTTCACCATTGATAAAGCTGAGGAAATAGGACACGGCATCTAGGTACCACTGTGAATTCAACAGGAAGCTCCAAGGAAGACAGAGCTGGACAATGAGAGGGGAAGAAACCATGAACATTTAAGTCACAGGTTTTAGCAGTCTTCATTCTGACTTCAAAACTAGCCATTTGATAAGAGGAAGACAACAAGCAATCTGAAAAAGAGGGCTGATAACCTCTGAGTCATGAGGGTCAAGCTCTGTAACTCTTCCTATTTTTTAATACTGATTTTTGAGAAGAATAGAAAGGACAAATCTATACAAAATAAAGAACTCATTTACAGGTCATGGTTTTACTCACTTTGCCCACCTGTAGGCACAGAAGATAAAAAGAGGTAGAATGTGACCCAAAGCTCTGGGCCGTCCTTGCTCTCAGTTTTTAAGGAGCAAAGCCTGCTGCCTCAGGATTTTGTTGATGGAGGAAACAGGACCAGCCTCAGCCACTTCCCAACAGTCAAGTGACTTGACTGCTCCTAAACGGGACCCCAAAGGATGTAGAGAGCAAGCAGAAGGTAGCTATCCTAAGGGTCTGCTCACCCACACGCAGTAAAGTCAACCTACTGACACCAGGTTGTGGTTAAGGAAAGTGCAGTGTTTATTGTAGGGCTCCAAGCAAGGAGAGCAGGGCAGCTAGTGCTCAAAACACCTGAACTCCCTGATGGGTTCCAGGGAAGCATTTTTAAAGGCAAGCTGAGGGAAAGGAGGTACAGGGGATGTGATCAGCTCGTGCACAATCCTCCAGTTGGTTGATGGTGAGGCAACAGGGCGGTGTCACAAGGGTTAACAATGTCAGTCCTTAGGCTTCAGTAGGCCTGTGCTCATGGTCATCAAGTAGTTAATGTCTTCCTTTTGGTGGTGGTTTTAGCCTCTGCAACAACTCAGGAAATGTGCATCAGACACTGTTATCTAGATACTTCAGAGAGGAACTAAAACAGGGGACATGGGGGAGAGGTCTGCCCTGGAAAGGTCCTGCTCAGTTACATTCCATTCAACTCTTTACACTGGCTCTCCCAGCTTGCTCTTCCAAGTCCCTGAAGGAAATCATGGGTTGGTCCTACAGATATTCAGGTCAGCCTAGGTAATAAAAAGCCCTCTAAGTTATTGGCAAGGACGTGGAGAAATTGGAGCCTTTGTGCTTTTTTGCTGGTGGCAATGCAAAATGGTACAGCTGCTGAGAAAAACAGCTTGGCAATTACACAAAAGGTTAAACAGAATTAGCACATGACTACAATCAGCAATTGGTGTGTACTCAAAGGAATCAAAAACAGGAACTCAAACAGAAACTAGTAGGCCAATGATCATACCAACATTATTCACAACAGCCAAAACGTGGAAGCAACCCAAGTGTCCATCAACAGATGAATGGAGAAACACCATGTGGTATATACATACAATGGAATACTATTCTGCCTTTAAAAAGGAAATTCTGTCACAAGCTACAACATGGATGAAATATGAAGACAATATACTAAGTGAAATAAGTCATTCACAAAAGGACAAATATTGTATGATTCCACTTATATGAATTATACCTAAATAGTCAAATTCACAAAGACAGATATTAGAATAGTGGTTCTAGGGGTTGGTGGGGAGGAGAGATGGGGAGTTATTGTTTAATGGGTATAGAGTTTCACTTTAGATGAAGAAAAAGTTCTGGAGATGGATAGTGGTGACAGTTGCACAACAATGCCCCTGATCTGTACACCTAAAAATGGTTAAAATGGTAAATTTTATATTATGTACATTTTATCATAAAAATTTTTGATCCCGCTAAGCATTTTGGGCAATAGAATATCTGGCCAAATTTAATACTAAAACTTGATTCTTTATGCAGTTTTACTCTCCTCAGCCCCACCCGATCCCCCACTTCCTCCATCCGTGGGATAGATGGCCCTGAGGCCAGAAAACTTGTAGGGGGAAGCACAGGACATGTGGACACCTTCCTCTTCCTTGGTCTAGTTGCTGCTATACTCTGGGGCCCCTCAGGGGGGATAAGAATGAGAGGCGGACAAGTGGGAAGATTAGTTGTCTTCCTGCTACGGTGCTCACTGACTTGAGCAGAGCTCAAGGAGAACTGTTTTGTGGAGGACTTTGGTAGGCTCTTCAGAGACCACTTCTCAGGACAAACACACACACACATGTACACACACACTTACACACAGGACCTCTTCTCAGTAGTTCCCCTGATGCTGTGGGACTCCTCCAACAGGTGCTGTTCAACTTCCTGCTCAGCTCCTGAGTTCCCGTTCCCACTCTGCTCTGATGTTGCTGTCTCTTTGACCTCAGAGGCAATCCTCTAAGATGCAGACTCCCTCAAGACAGTTGGGGGATCCAACTGCCTTCCACAGTATCTAAATACTGGCACATACAGCCCTGCTCCCCGCACCCTGGAAGAGGATGCTATTCCCAAGGAAGCCCTGTCTCTCTCCCCACAGCCACGTGAGGCTGCTCTAACCATAGCCTCCCTCTCACTTTAAACCTTCCAACATGAGTCAGATTCCAGTCCTGGTGACTCTCACAGTATAGGAGGCAGAGGTGAAGCTATTCTAGCAGTTTTTGTGAAGCTCCCCTTGGCGGGAACACACAACTGGGGGTCTCCTCTCTACAAAGAAATCATCTCTATGACTATTCTTCACCTTCTCTTCTATAACTCAGAGGTGGGCATTGGAAAATGGGGGCAGAACAAGACTTTACAATGTCTTAGCACATCTGCCCCTTGCTGGTGGTACTCAACATCTACTGTATTGCTTCCAGCCTTCGAAATCTCTGCCTTCCTCTAATGCAACAGCAAGAGTTGCATTTAGCATTCTGTTATAAGAGGTTTTTATTTGCTTGTTTGGGGCTTTTGATCATAAGATGTCCCGTGATGCAGAAATGTAATAAATAATATACATTATGAGAGTTGTGGTAAACACAGCAAGAGAAACTACTGAAGGATGCGGGAGGGTATGAACAGATTTGCACAAATAGCATAGAGGGCTTCTAGGAAAGAAGGAATCAAAATCCTAACCTTTTGTCTCAAGATTCAGCCACTGAGCTCTGTGGACTACATTGGCACTGACTAAAGGTCAGGGCCCGAGAGGGCCAAGAGGCCTCTTGTGATTTAAAAAAAATAAATAACTGAGAGAGAGAGGAAAAGAGCCAGAGAGCTGGGCCTGCACCAAGCTGGGTAGTCAGTGGGGTGGTAATATCAGGTCTTATCCAAGGCTGACTCCAGCATTTCTGCTGACAGAGCTCTTAAGATCCTCATCCTTCGGGAACTGGGAAACTTGTGGCTTAGTTTTCCCCAGGTCTATGAGCCCCACTGTGACATGGAATGTTTGATTTACTGGAACATTATTGTTTATTAATATCTCACACAGTTTAGCCTTTAGGTAAAAAATAGTATGTGTTAATATTCATGATCGCCAATAAATATAAACCATTAGATTGGGACAACTTGGACCAACTGAAAGCCATAATCAAAAATCCAGGAATTGGTGACAGAGGCGAAGAACTTTCCAGGTAATGCCACTGGCCTCAACCTGAGGAAGTACCAGGAGGTACTCCCCTTTCAGTATTCATGCAATGAAAGGTGACGCAATAGAGATGCTACAGCTGGTTGCTTATCCTACCTCTGCCAGGATGGCAGAGCTTCATTGGCTACCCTGGAGATCTGGCTCCCTCTTGATCCCTATCTTCCCCAGAATTCCATGGAGACGCTCGCTGGAACTCGGGTTATCCTAAATAGCATTTTTAATAAGAACAGTGGGTCTCCAAGAAGAATGTTTGTTCTACACCAGGAGGTTCTTAGACACCAGAAACATTAAGAAAGGGCAGCATTCTTAGGGAGTAGAAGTACCACTGAGGGGTGAGGGAGTGAGTACGTCTCACAGCCAGAAGTCACTGTTAAAGACTCAGGGAAATCCTGCCATATACATGTTTTTAACATTGTCTATCACCACGTACTCCAAGTTTATTGAACTACAACATTGAAATATTGTAGAAATAGCCATGACACATCAGTTTGGAAAATATTTTAGCAAATTACCTTGCCAGAACAGCTAACAGCCACCTGGCTAAGAGATGGATCATAACCTATTGCCCTCACAGGATTTTTGTGAGACTGAGATGAGCTGGTTGATGTGAAAGTTCCCAGCTCTGTGCCTAATACACAAGGGCTGCTCAAGGAGTACAGTATTAGATGAACCAGAGTATGCATCCAAATCCTCATGCGCAAACAGCACACTAAAAAGGTGGATGCGCGCGCACACACACACACACACACACACGCACACACACAGAAGTGAGGTCTCACACAGCCATGCATGTGTATCCCGTGTGTCCAAGGGCAGGGTAGGGGATACTGATGAGTAAAAGGGGAGGAACCAAAGGAAAACCTCCGCCTTCCTCACAGCAGAGCTTGTGCTCCTATGCTTACCCTCTGGTTTCCTTACTCTTTCCACTTCTGACTTGATCCTCTCTTTCTTTTACGGCCCATTCCAAAAGACAAAAGCATGCACAAGGCACAGATGATAGCTAACAGTAAAAACAGAGCAATGGAACACAGAAGGAAAAGGAAAACCCTGCAGAACGTTACTCATCTTACACCACACTGCAGCACCCAAGCGGTCACAGCTTTAAAGCAAAGCAAGGCCACCATCTAGTGGAAAAGCAGAGGTGTCTGACATTGCAAATGTTATTTGCAAATGTTATGAAACCTTCCTCCACCCTCCACATTAAATTTGGCAGCTGTTCTAAATCCATATGCCAACTAAATCATGCTTGACAATCATATTTGTTTCTGGCTACTTAATTCATTCATTTAGTCCAGTAATAGATATTAACAACATTATATTCCCTACAGCAACGCAAACAATTACAGACATTTGTAATGTTCCAGCTTCTGCGGTGTCATAAATACTAATGCGTCAGTGAGATGAAATGAAAAAAAAAATCTGTCCTTCAGGCAGTAGGCTAAATAGAATAAAGGTAATTTTTTCTTCTTTCCTAGCAGTAGTGGGGAAAAATGAAAAATATGACAATTTTGAAGGTCTTTTCACCTTTGGGCAATATATTTTTTCAATCCATCTAATTAAAACAAAGACTACATCTTAAATGACAAATCAACCAAGTGATTTTTATAAGAAATAATAGCAGCACCAAAGACTACAAAGTCACTCTTTACATGTTGCAGTTTTAACGTGGAAAATCCTTGAAGGTACGTGAGAAACAGCACCTGACCACCCAAGACACGGTCAAGGAGTAAAATTATATGCCTCAGAGCTTAGCCTGCACCTTCCTGTCACTACTCAAAGTAGATGGGAAAAGTGATTTCAAAAGCGTATAAATGAACAAAATTCAAAATAGATGCAACACAGTGGATAAGGAATATTATTGGGTACAAATTTGTTCCATGATATTCTGAGGTAAGCACCTCATTTTCCAAGTAAAATTGAATCTGGTTAGGCTCTCACACCTACCTGCTGATGGGATGGCAAACATCATCACTATTGGTGCGCCCTGCCTTACCACGTTTCTGAGAAATGTCTAAGAACCCCTGGGCGAAGATGGCGACAGGGAAATGCGGCAGGCCTGGCCTTTAGCCCCCATCTGTCATCATCCACCTTCTGCTGCCTGAGTTTTCCATCAAGCACTGAACCTCTGTCCTCGACAGGACACTTTCTTATTTTCCTATTGTAGCTGTAACAAGCTATCATAAATTTAGTGGCTTAAAAACAACACAAATTTATTATCTCACAGTTCTCTAGGTTAGAAGTCTGAAATGGGTTTCCCTGGGCTAAAATCAAGGTGTTGGGAGGTCTGTGTTCCTTTCTGGAGGCTCTAGGGGAGAACCTATTTTCTTGCCTTTTTCACCTTATAGAAGCTGCCTTCATTCCTTGATTTAGTAGCCTTTCCCTCCACCTTCAAAGGCAGCAATGACAAGTCAAGTCTTTCTCAGGATACCAGCAAGTCTTTCTCAGGATACCCTCTCTCAGATTCTGACCCTTCTGCTTCTCTCTGACCTGTTTAAAGACTCTAGTGATTACATTAGGTCCATCTGGATAATCCAAGATAACCTCCTTATTATGTTAAGTCAGGTGATTAACAATCATAATTCAATCTGCAACCTTCATTCCCCCTTGTCAAGTACCTGAACATATTCGTGGGTTCCAGGAATTAATATGGACATCTTTGGGGGCCTGTTATTCTACTTACTACAGACACTATGATAGAAGCCCTACAAAGAAACCCCCTCTAGTGCTTTCCAACTTCTTTTTTACATCAGGGAACTCAGTGAAAATAAAAATACTTCATAACATACTGGCACAACTGGATAACCCTGTCATGCCCCAGCACAATTTTGGGGAAACAGTCTACAATAACCACAGGTCTGGTCACAGGGGCTAACAATAATACTATTAAGACTGAGACACTCAGGAATCAAATCACAAATCTGTATGCACTGTCTTCATGGAGTCTTCCAGGGCAGCTGAGTGGGAGGGGAAGCTCTGCCATGTTTAATCTGCCACCCCACTTTCTTCCAGTCTCAGAGGATCCCTCTCCATGAAGCCAGCACATAGCCATCTTCTTATCGAAGCACAAGCTTCCCCTGTCCTCCTGCCCTCTCCTTGCCTTGTCTGGGACAATGTAATGTGATTGTTTACTGCTTTCAACATTTGATGAAACATTTATTTGAGTGGCAGTTGCTAGAATTGAACTCAAACTGACTAATATAAAAAGGCTTTTTTTTTTTTGTCTCATGTAACTGATGAGTCTAAGGGCTTCAGGCATAGCTGGATCCAGGGCTAAATATCTCTGTAGTCCTCCTTGGAATCTTTCTCTGTTCTCATAATGTAGCCCTTGACAGCATCAGGTTCATATCATTCTTTCTGTTAGTGGTCTCAGCTGAAATCACATTCTATAAATTATCCAAACATGAATTGAGATTTCATTTGACCTACTTTATGATCAATTTTAAAATATTCTGTAAGTGTTGGAAAAGACAGAATTCTTTTTTTTTTTAATTGAAATACAGTTGATTTACAATGTTGTGTTAGTTTCTGGTGTGCAGTATAGAATTAAATTATATATATGTATTTTTCATATTCTTTTTCATTGTAGGTTATTACAAGTTATTGAATATAGCTTCCTGTGCCATACAGTAGGACATTGTTGTTTATCTATTTTATATATAGTAGTTTGTATCTGCCAAATTTATCCCCCTCTTCCTCCTTTTGTAATTTTAAGTTTGTTTTCTATGTCTGAATCTGTTTCTGTTTTGTAAATAAGTTGCATCATTTTTTTAGATTCCACATATAAGTGATATCATATGATATTTGTCTTTCTCTGTCTGACTTACTTCACTTAGTATGATAATCTGTAGGTCCAACCATGTTGCTGCATATGGCATTATTTCATTCTTTTTTATGGCTGAGTAGTATTCTACTGTTATGTATATACCACATCTTCTTTATCCAGTCATCTGTCCATTGACATTTAGGTTGCTTCCATGTCTTGGTTATTGCATATAGTGCTGCCATGAACACTGGGGTGCATGTATCTTTTTGAATTGGAGATTTCTGCAGATATATGCCCAGGAGTGGGATTGCTGGATCATATGATAAGTCTACTTTTAGTTTTTTAAGGAATCTCCATACTGTTTTTGATGGTGGCTGCACCAAATTACGAATAGTGTAGGAGGGTTCCCTTTTCTCCACACCCTCTCCAGTATTTATCCTTTGTGGGCTTTTTAATAATGGCCATTCTTTTTAATAATGACTGGTATGAGGTGATACCTCATTGTAGTTTTGATTTGCATTTCTCTGATAATTAGCAATATTTGAGCATCTTTTCATGTGCCTATTGGCCATCTGTATGTCTTCATTGGAGAAATGTCTATTTAAGTCTTCTTCCCATCTTTTTAGTTGGGTTGATTAGGCTGTTTGTTTTTTTGTTACTGAGTTGTATGAGCTGATTGTATACAGAAGTCTTTTGTTTATAATTACCAAATAGGGGCCATCTTCATTACGCCATTATTATGACTTTAAGAATGAAATTTAAATCACATGCTTAGGTGCCAACTCAGACAGCTCAAAGGGGTTGGAAGAAGGAAGATTTACTATTTTCAAGGTTTTTAAAAGATAAGCTCATATATCCCCATTCAGGAAAGAGTGTCTGTATAAAAAGTGAAAAGCTGATTAAACTTTCTTAACTCAATAAAAGTTCTTTCAAAGTTCCCCTTTGATCTCCGTATAAGTGAGGAGCCATATCCTAGTTTTATGAGTATCCAAAGGTCCACCAGTATCAATATACAAATTGATTCTGTCTCCTTTCAAAAATAATTTCTTATAGGATAGTATCTCTGACAGTTGGACAATGTTACTTGAACAGAAAATTATTTTCTAACACCATAATGTGCAAAAGAAAAATAACGAGAAAAAACTAATAGCTAAAGAGATGTAATCATTGGGAGGAAAAAAAACTGTTGAATGACTGTTAGATTCTCAATATCTGTATGAATGGATGTCATTTATTTGGTAAATCAAATTTTCCTTTTCAAATTAACCTATTTTATGTGATAAAGGATTTTGTAATGTTTCCAAAAATCAAATTGCTAAGACATACACATCTTGTGAGATGTCTCATTCATTCATTTAGTAAATATTTATTGAGTACCCACTCTATGCCAGTCACAGATCTAGGCACTTAAGAGACATCAGTGAATAAAACAAAGATTCCTATCCTCACAGAACCTATATTCTATCAGGAGGAAATAGATAATAACATAATAAGTAAGCAAATAAGATAATAATGCTGCACTTTAAAAAAATGGAGATGAAAGGGATGGGGAGGGTGGGGGAGGAGGGACACCAGGTAGTATAAAATAGGGTGGCCCAGGAGGTTCCATTGAAAAGGTGACATTTGAGCTAAGAATGGAAGAAGGTGGGAGGGCTGGCCATACGGTAGAAGAGTGGTCCAAAGAGAAGAAATAGCTAGTGCAAAGGCCCCGAGGAGGAAGCGTGCCTGGTACGTTCCTGGAAGAATAAGGAGCCTAGTCTGGCGGGAACAGTGTGAACAAGGGGGAAAAGAATAGATAATAAAATTAATGAGTTAAGGGGGAGAGTGAGCTGACTGTGTATAACCTTGTAGACTATTACAGAGGATTTAGTTTCTACTGTGGATGATAAGAGAGTAAATCAAAGGCTCTAGGCAGAGAAATGACAAGTTCTGACTTACCTTTTAAGAGGGTAGTCTTAGCTGCTGGTTTGGTAACACACTATAAGCAATAAAGGATGAAAATTTACCTTTATCCACTAATCCATATGAGAGGTGATAGTGGTATTAGCATTGTGGTGGTAAGTTGTGAGATTCTAGAAAAATTCTGAAGGCATAACCAGTAGGGTTGGTTATGGGGTGGGAGTGCAAGAGCATGAAAGAAATTGAGAATCACTCCAAGGTTTCAACCTAAGAACCTGGAAAGATGGATTTCCAATCAGCTGAGATGGAGCAGATCTGAGTTGGAATATCAAGAATTCCATCTGGGATATGTTGAGTAGTTTACACTTTGTAGTTGAATATATGAATCTGGAGTCTAGGAGAGAGTTCTGGCCTGGAGGTGGAAATTTGGAAGGGGCAGGTAAATTGATGACTTTAAAACCATGAAAAGAGACATGAAAGGAATGTGTGTAATCAGAAGAGAAGAGATGAGATGAATGGGCAAGGAAAGAAGAGAAAAGAGAAAAGAAAGAAGAGGGAGAAGAAGAGAGAGGAGGGAAGAAGCAGGACTGAGAAGATGCAAAGGAGATGTAAAGGAATCAGCAAAGGAAACTGAGGAGAAACCAATGAGGGACAAGATAAGCCAAGAGTTTGGTGGTCTGAGAGCTAAGTGAAGAAAGAATATTAAGGAAGAGGATGTTGAACTGTGTGTAAGATGAGGTCTGAGAAATGACCAATTTATTTGTTATCTGACATTGGTTTTGCAATATGGGCCTCATCAACAACCCTGATGAGAAGTTCTGGTGGATGGTGGAAATGGAAACTCCTTGGAGAAGTTTTGCGACAAAGGTGAGCGAAGAAATGAGACAGTAATTGGTTGGAAAAGTGTAGCAAGAGAACAATTTGTTTTTAATGGGAGAGAAACAGCAACAGGTTTTTTTCCCTCCCTGGTGAGAATTATTGAATGGAAAGCAAAAAATTGGTATTGGTAATAGGAGCAGAAGAGAAGAATTTCTGAAGAAGTATTTTTGCATGCTCTGAGTGATGTGATCCAGTGTGTGGCAGAGGGGTTGGCTCTGTGAGGGAACTTGAAGAGTTTATTGATCGTAGCTGTTCATGAAAAGGCAGAGAAAGTGGAGCTGCTGCTATAGGAAGATGATGGAAAACTTGGGAAGTTCTTTTCAGATTTAATTTTCTCAACAAAGAAAGAAGACTGCCAGCTATGGATGGGTATGGATGCATTTATCTTTGCACCTTTTTCTTCCATCCAGGTGGATTTTCTAATTTCCCCAATACCAACTTATATTCATAATTTTTATATCATTTTCCAGGTGGCAGACAAACAGAGAAGTCAGTGAGCACTCTGGGAATAAGAAAAGGGTTTTAGGCTCTTTTTTAGGCTCTTACCACTTAAGATGCATTACCATGCCATTAATCATGGGTATTCTATTTTTATGACCAATATCTAACTTTAATCCAGTGCTTCCTAATGTTTATAATAAAGAAAAGCAAGGTAATATGATACACATGTGCTTTGCACTTTTGTCATAACTCTCTTCAAATCACTCTTCTAATAAGTTTTTTCTACTGCTTGCAATAGTACTATAAGGGACATTTGTCCTAACACTTGTTCATGTAAAACTTTATTAGAGTTTTTAAAAGTTTGCCTTTTCCACAAAAGTTTGTTCTTTAATTAAATTTAAAAATATTTTAGTCCAGATTTTCCAAAGAGTGTTACATAGAATTCTTCTTTTAATTGGTCCAGAGAGATGCTCCTAGAAAAAAGCTTTTTTGATCATGGATTATAGAAGTGCCTCAAACTATATCTGCTTCTTGGAGCTATCCAATGTAAAATTAGCATATAAAAGACTTTGAAAACCTTTGGAGAAACAGGAAAACCTACAGTTTCCCATACTTGACTACAGAATTCTTATTTTCATTGAACACACACATAGCACTTTGGGAAAAGCTTTTTCAAAAATATAGCATTACATAAGAAAATCATTAGGCATATTTATTTTGATAAGATTATTTCCATACTTAAGAAAATGAATGTGACAAATATATTAATGCAGCATAGACTAGCCTATGCCAACTAACCTAACACCTCTACCTTCACAGGGAAAGGAATGGAGATGAATGAATCAAAAGCCTCCCTGAAAAGCAAAGAAAAATGTTTTTCTCTATATCTTAGATCTATGTGGGCCTATATTCCTGATCTATGTGTCAGGGAATGAGAATTAGTATTACCTAAATTATACGAATGAATACAAATAGCCAAATAGTACACAATAGCAAACACCAGTTCATTCCACTTCTAATGATGAAATATGTAATATAATGTAGAAAAAATGCTAAGTAAAACTCATTTAAAACAAGAAAATGTTTTGCTCGTTTAAATAATTATCTACACATTAATTTATTTAGTGGTAACTAGAAGTAAATTGTTAAATACCAGCAGAGGATTTTAATGACTTTTTCCTAATATGTGTAATGAATCATGTAATTCTTTGACTATTATTATGCAGAATTATATTTAAATAATAGGAAAATAAGCTTAAAGAATTAAATATTAAAAGTCTTTGATTTAAACTGCCAATTTAATGAGTGATAATTACATGTATCGTAATCCAAAACAGACTACCATGAGGCATCCTTGGGATGTCAGCAGCGTAAGTTGGTGGGGCAAAGGTGAAAACAGTAAGTTGGCAGGGCCAAGGCTAAGGGAAATAATGCAGGTGTAGATTTGACTCCCCACAGGCCAGTAGTTAAAAATTCAAAGGCAGTATTCAAATAAATGAGGAAAACTGAGGTTTGACTGAAGCAGGATGGGGCAGAACAGAAAGGGTTGGGTGCAAGAGATTTGATCAGGTAAATGGGTCATGGTAGTAACCAATCTTCATGCAAAAAAAGAAAAAATATATATATACACATATATATAAAATAGTCTTGACTTTGATGAAGAAGACTCAAATCTCTAATTTAGTGAATGCCATTTAGCAAATAATTTCCCTCTTAAAATGCCTACATAATGATAAATACAAACTATTCAAAGATATTTTGATATGTAGATGTTGGATAGGTGGCTAGGCCTACTTACTACCTAAATGACTATATCCTGAATAATAGACTAGTAAAGTATGCAATTCAATTTTGTACCTCAGAAAAATCATAAATTATTATATTATGGAACTTCAGAGTCTATCCCAAATAGTTGAAACCATAAACATTAAAGCTACCAATGCCAAGATTCTACAGTATTTAAGGTGAGGTTGGTTCCTAATGCAAACAAAAATTCAGCCAAACATTTGGGGGTACAAAGAGAAGAGTCCAATCCTCTTTAAAAATATCTACTGGTAAACAAAAGACCATAAAGGAAGGAAAAATGTACCAGTGAAGTTTTTTTAAGTTTTAATATTCAACTGTTTGTAATACATACATCCTTCCCCTCTATCCTCCTAACTCCTCTCTAATAGAGCACCTTTTTCTCCAGATATCAACACTTTTCCAGGAGACCATGAGTTTTAGGGGAGAATGGCTCCAGCCCCAGCGCGTGGTGACCATATTCCCCTTGTTAATGACTGGTTTGGGTGTAAACATATAACAGCATGGAAACTTTCTAGCCAATAAGATAGGAGGGAAAGTTTTTTGAGGGTATTCTAGAGAGGGTTTCAATGCTCATAACAGCCATCAGGATGAGCCAACACAGAGATCAGAGCCAAAATGGCTACAAAGAAGCAAACCAGATTCCTGGCAAAAACCACTCCTGAAGCTGCCTGACCTCTAGATTCCTTGTTAGAGAAGACAATAAGCTTTGTATTGCTTAAGTAAATTTAATTTAGGAGTTTTATATTATTTGCAGGCATCCTAACTGATACACTAGGTTTTTTTTTTTTTTTACTTTAAAAATATACTAATGTAGAAAAAATGCATTCATAAACATAAATCAAAACATAACAGCTTGATGTAAAATGCAAAGTTAGTCTTCCCTGGCCTCCCAGTCCTACTCCTCAGAAATTATGCTACCAGTGTCTGTTAGTAGATCTTCTGGTCGTTGCCATTAAGGTTGAAAACAATATACTTAAATCACTGGTCTTTATTTGTTAACTTTAGACAGAATAAATTGATTACCTACCATGAAAGATGATAGAATTAGTACACTAAGCTTTCTCCTCTCCTTTCGCCTTCCATTTCTCAAAGTGAGGTACATTTCACGTCATTATCCAATAAATATAATTAAATCTTTTGTGTTTATAGATTGATTGAAAAACATTTATAACACGATTATGTAAACAAACTCGTGGTAAATTGAGTAATTAGATCCATAAAAGAAACAATACCCTTGTTTTCCAAATGAGAAATTCCCAAATGTCAAATCCTAATGTATGCTCTCAATTTCTTTCTAGCTTTCTTTACTCCTTCATGAGGGTATATACCCAGCCACCATTTTCTCTTTTTCCATGTTGTAACCTTTCTTGTGCATTGTAATTTAGAGTAAAAACCAATACTTAAAAAAAAAAAAAAAATAAGGGTTATGTGGTGGTGGTTGAGTTCTTGCATTTTTTAAATGTCTTTATTTTGCTCTCATCTTCTATTAACAATTTATCTAGTTACAAAGTTCTAAGTTCAAAAGCATTTTTCCCTTAGATCTTTGAAGACATTGCTCTATTCCACTCCAGCACCTGGTATTACTTTCCAGATGTCTGTTAAAATAATTCTTACTACTTTGTAAGGAAACTTCTTTTCACACTCCTTTCCCTACCAAATACTGCTTATTTCTCTGCAGCTCTTCCCAATAAAACTCTATACACTGCTTGTCTAAACTCAGAATCTTCGGTTCCTCACCTTCCATTCTCATCCTCTCTCCCTCCTTCCCACTCTTTTGTAATTAACTTACTTTTTTGGTGTGGTTGGGGTTGGGAGAGAAAAAATCCTTTATGTTCCCCTACAAGATGAGACCATCTCTTTAGCACTTCATCGTAAACTTTGTCATAGAAGTTTCCATTAGAAGACAAGTAATTTTTTTATTTATATGTATTTGCAAAGTCAAAAAGAATAGATGATTCTTGAAAGATTGTAACAAATTATTCACTTATATTAGTATTTAGATCTATTTCCATGTACCCTATTATTTTGCAGATGGCCGAAGACTATTTCAAGAAGCAAAATATGTACAGGGGTGTGTGTTTAATTATTTTGTTACTCAGTATCAGAACCTGTTTGACACCACCAGCTCCTAATACCAGTCCAATTAGTAAACAGTTGAGACTGTTAAGAATCACTTGCTCTTTCTCCTAATAGTCACATTTTGTTTCTTCTGTCCTCAAATCTGGTCTTATTTTAAAAATACAATATAAAAACAATAATGACTAGTTTTTACTTTCTTGGGAGAATAATAAAGGAATTTTTCATTTACCTAAATTGCACTGTCAGAATTTGCTTGATGATGGGTTTTACAGGTATAAAATAGTTCTAAAAAATATTATTTAAATCAAGTGGTGATCAAAAGAAAAGCATGTTGATGAAACAAAAGCCAGACTAAATAAAATCATAATGGGTCTGATGGAAAATCTTTTTTTAGGTCATATTTAATTTAAACAGGTGAGAAAGGGAAGAGGACAATGGGAACACAAGCGTAATGTATGCTATCATCTTTGCTCCCCTTGAAGTACTATTTAATGTGTTCACATACATGTTCTGAAAATTCATTTGTTAACTCAGTTTCATGTAGGCTGGTATTTACCAAACTTTTGCTGTGGCACACTTGGCTATGGTAGTCAATAAAAATGATTCTACAGTCCAGTAAGTTTGGCTAATAATACTTACTATATCTACTGGAGATTCACAATGTAAGTTAGCATATTAAAAGCTCTGAGAATCCCACTAAATGGGTATTCAAGGACCCAAATTTCCAATGTGTTGGGGGGAGGTTTTCCCCCCATACACCCAAGTAATGCTCCCACCAGCTGGGTGTCCTACAGTTCAACTCAATTTTGACCTATCTACCTGGAGATAGGGTCAGATCGGACAGATTAACAGCTCAGATGGACAAGATTTTTTTTTGTTTCTGATGTCAGTTGCAAGCCCTGTTATTACCTGTGCTTCTGAGCAACTGGCCATAGTTGGTTGGTTCCCTGGACTTCTCAGGTTCTATTAATTTGCTAGAGAGGCTCATAGTACTCAGAGAAACATTTTAGTTACTGGTTTATTACAAAAGGATATGACTCAGGAACAGCTAGATGGAAGGGATACAAAAAACGTAGTATGTAGAAAGGCCACTGAGTTTCCATGCCGTCTCCAGGTGCACCTCTCCCCACCACACGTGGAGACTGGGGAAGAGTGGTGCACCAATTTGGAAGCTCTCCAAACCTAGCCCTTTTTTAAATTTTTATGGAGTCTTTCAATACAGAGACAGGATTGATTAAATCACCAGTCACTGGCAACAGATTCAATCTTCAGCCCCTCTCCCTTCTCTGAAGTGTGGGGCTGGGGCAGAAAGTTCCAACCCTCTAACCACTTGGTCAATTCTCCTAGCAACCAGCCCCCATCCTTAGGTGCAGTCCAAAAGTCACTTCATTAGCATAACAAAGACAGTTATTGCTCCATCACAGGAAATTCCAAGGGTTTTGTGAACCAGAAACTGTTAATGAAAGCCAAGCTGTTGGTCCTTCAACAACGCGGGTGTTAGGGGCACTGAACTCCACGCGGTTGGAAATTTCCTTGCAGAGTATAACTGTACAGTCAATCAGTTTTAGTCACAGTTCCAAAACTATAGATTCAACCAACAGTGGATTGCGTAGTATTGCAATTTAAGTATTTATGAAAAAAAATAAGTGGACCTTTGCAGTTCAAACTTGTGTTGATCAAGGGTCAATTCTATATATAAGAAATGTACTTTGATCATCTAAATGACCAAGTATATATTTCTTATAAATCACAATATCAAACCCACCAAGGTTCAGATCAATCTATATTTCACAAATTTATTTGAAAGTAATTCTTTTCACAGCATACTTAACATCCTACAGAATTTCATTCTGAAGAACAAGCTATTTGCTATACGTATGGAGTCAAAATTGAAATGCCACTAAAATAGCCATGTTAAAAGTTCCAAAAATGTATTCATATAAATTTTTTTCCAAATAATTTCTTTAAAAGCACTTAGTTTTGCTGCCATTCTCTCTTAAACCTGCTCCAATCACGCACCCCCACCACTTGATAGAAATTAGTCTTGTCAACATCATTTCTGATTTCTGTATTGCTAAAATAAACAATGGTCAGTTCTCAGGCATCATCCTACTGGACTCAGTGACAGCAGTTTACAAAGTTGATCACTTTCTACTTCTTGATAAACTTTTTTTCCCCCCACTTTCTCCCAAGACACAGAACTCCTAACTCATTGGCTGCTGCTTCTCAGATACCTTTGTGGGTTCCTCATTTTTCCCTTGTATTTTCGATTTTAGAGCATCTGTGGGATGTTATTGAATTTGTCAGCTGAAATAAATGTGCAGCCTAAAAGTTTAGAGTTCTGTTTTATTTGGTGGGAGGACTCGAGCTGGGATGACAGCCTCTCAGATCGCTCTGAGGGACTGCTCCAAGAGATAGGGGAAGAGCTAGGATATACAGGAGCTTTACCACAAAGACCAGGTAGTTGGAACAATAAAAGATTACTTGTTATCTAAAGAAAACCAGGCATCTCAGGTTAAAGAATTTAGTGCTTTTCTATGTATGGGAGGAAGCAAACATGTTGGCTCATTGAATTCATTCCTTTGACAAGCACCTAGCTATCTAGGGCCAGTATCTTGTCCTTTATTATTGAGTCCCCTCTGGGTGCACCACTGTGAGTGGCTGCAGAGGATATGCTGCAGGCTTGTCTTCACTGGAGGGTGGTGGCAGCCACTGATGACTTGATGGCTTCAGCATTTGTTTACTGATATGGTTTGCAGTTATTTTTTCGTTCACAGATTGTTTCTTTTTATATCTGTAAGCATTCCCTTGGTGATTTCATTTAGGTTCATGGTTTGACATTCATTTTGACAATTCCAAAATACTTCAGCTCAGTTCTCTTTCCAAATTCCAGGCCTATCTCCAATCCTCTATATACCATCTCAAAGTTGGTATGTCCAAACTGAACTTACCATCTTCCCTTTTAAATGCCTTCTGCCTGTAGCTTTCCCCATCTTAGTAAATGGCAACTATCTTTCTGGTTTTCTGAACACTAAGCTTAGAATAATCCTTTTCTCCTTTGTCATGCCTATATCCAGTCAGCAAACAAATCCTACTGGCTCTACTTGCAGAAAATGTCTGGAATCCAGTTACTTCCCATTGCCACCACTACCCTCCTGGTACAGTGTGTGAGCTGCACCAACTTCTCATCCTGGAATACAGAAACAGTCTCCTAACTGGTCTCTCTGTTCCACCACTGCCCCTCTATAGTCTATTATCAACACAGCAGCCATTATGAGCCTTTTAAAATGTATGGAAAATGAAGTCATTTATTTACTCAAAATTCAGCTATCACATCACATTCCAATGCCAAATCCTTTACAATAGCTGACAAGCCCTATGTAATAATCTGTCCTGCTCCCTACCCCCACTATCTTTATGAATTCATCTCCAACTACTTCCTCATGTCAGTGACCTCCAGTTACACTGGCCTCCGTGCCGTTCTAGAACGTATCACAGGTTTCCATCTTCCATACACGTAACTCAAGCCTGCAAATTCACCTTCTCAATGAGACCTATACAGACCATCCAGCTGAAAACTGTAGTACACCTTTAATCCGTCTGCCCTCCCAATATCCTTCCCCTGTGCTACATTTTCTTTTTTTGTAGCATTTGTCACCTTACATAGTAACGTAAAATATTAATGAACTGCAACCTCAATTTAATAGAGTTGGTAGGCCGGAACGAGGCGCTCTTACACCTTAGGACAATAGCAGAGCCCCACAGGAAGAAGAGACTTCCTCTCTTTCCTGGCAAGAGCTCAGCTGACACTCAGCCAATGAAAAGTCACGGACTCTGTTTACTATAACCCTCCTAGCTTCCTTTTCCCCTCTATGAAATAGTTGTCCCCTCCATTTTTGCTGGGGATTTACATGTGGCTTGCTATATAAACTCTGAATTGCAATTCTTTGCTGATCCCATATAAACCTATTTTTACTGGAATAATTACTGGCAGTCTGTTTAAGTGGACAGCAATTTATGGTTATTGCCTATCTCCTTCCATGGGAATGTAAGCACCCACACCCATTATAATGTATTATGAGTGACAATAAATAAAACTGCACAGCCAATTATCTAGTGTAGTGGAGTAAAAATAAATTTTCCTCTACCCTCCTAGAGGGTCCTCCTCTTGGCTGAGGACTCCCTACCCACATAATGAAAGACAGATTAACAGGAAAAACAGAAATAGAAGTTTTAGCATGTGTACCTCCCGTATACATGGGAGATACCCAGGAAAACTGCATAATTCTCAGAAATGGCCCAAACCATCACCTAAGGAAAACTAAAAGATGTTGGGAGTGGGGGGCACTTACAGGAGGTTTTCAGGCAAAGCACAGTAAGCAAGGACATGGTTGTTTCCATGACTTCTCCATTGCTAAGAGTTCCTAGAGATTTAGTTATCCTCTTCTTTCTTACAGAGAGGGCAACACCCTTAAAAATGAAGATTTCTTTATAAATGTAAATGTTTCTTACAGAAGAGTACCATCTAATTGGTTTTCTGAGGTTCTACATTTTTGTTTGTTTGTAATAATCAGCCTTAAGTAATCCTTATTCCTAAGAGGCATATTTTGGGGTGGCAAATTCTGTTCCCCTTCATTGGGTAGTTCAACCTCAGGGCAGGTCTGAAGAGAAGTTGAAGAGGGGTTTGAGTAATAAAGTTGAGATAAGAGGAAGAATCTGAATTTTGTAGAAGAGTCAAAATGAGGCCCACATGGTACCTTAGACAACAGGCTCAAAATGCAGTCACTTATACTAAGCCTCACATCACCATACTGAGACTTAAATGCAGTTTCAGCTCTCCCAGAAATGGAATCTTAAACCAGTCAATCAGGAACTACCTGATCAGCACTAGTGAGGTAATCTGTTGGACAGACCCCTGCCATTCCCTAAAGGAAAGGGACCTTGCCACTGCTTTTTGCTGGTGTAACTTCCTTGTCCTGCTCCTTCCTTCCTGTGAGTCCTTCGTTTTTAGTTCCTCAGAGCTCCTTTCTATCGAGGTGGAAAGCTGCCTGATACATGAATTGCTGAATAAAGTCAGTAAGATCTTTAAAATTTACTCACGTGAATTTTGTTTAATAGTAGGGAACGTACATACTACACACCTGCTGTACCTTCCACTGACTTTGGTTATAGCTGATGTAAATGTAAACTAAATGTGGATTCATATTATTTCATCTAATCCTGGGTGACACCATTAACACATGGAAGGGAACCGTGGAGTAAGCAGGTTAGGTAAGATAAGGAGCTATGCCTGATTCATCATTGCATGTCAGTAAATGCAGGGCTGAATGTTGGGGTTTCTCCTCCTTACTGTTGGTTTTCCTTAAATGTCTGAATTCCCTGGGCATCTATCTGTGTTTATGAAGGATTATATCAAATTGCAGTTTCTTCAGCAGTTATATATGCCTGCATTACATCTCCTTTTTGAATAGGAGCTATGGTTTCTTATAAGTTGTCAGGGTATTTCCACCTGCAGGCAACTGCAGGCGAGTATGTGGTCAGCACACAGAAGCTACTTTCTCCTACACTTGGCAAAGTAAGAAGGCTTTGTTTACGCTGGGAGTGGAATGCCACTATTACTCACCAGCACCCTCTCCATAGCCAAGTGGAAATTCACTTCACCTTTGCTCGACATTTCTACGGCATCCCAATACCCTTACTGAGGAGCCTGCCTAGCAATAAGCTTTCTTTGAAGAGATATACTAAATCCTTGACCTGAAGAAAAACCTGTCAATACTTTACCTGAAAGGAAGAAAAAAGGGCAAGGGTTCCCAAGGCAGTTCTTCAATGAATTAACAAAACTGAACTCTGGCCCATGTCTTCTCTTTGCTTACCCCCAACCAACCTCCCCTAAAATGTAAGAGTTAAAAGCTTCTCCAGGACACCTTGGCTGTGGTTCTCTGATTTCTCTCTCAGTCGAAATCCTTCTACTTTATACCCTCCTTTATATCATGCCTCAAAACTTCTGGCTGTTGTTTTACAGCATGTTTATGACTTCATTATTATATTTTCTGTCATTGGGACCAAGAGGGAAAACAATCATGACTGATTCTGTTCAATATGTGACCTGGAACTGAAGGTGCCAGTATTAACATGAAGAATATAAAAGCTTTAGAGACCTACTGCTAGTACCAATCTCTTCCTTTCTCTATTTGGCAATGGTCTCATTTTCCCCTAGTGAATTTTTAATTGCTAAACAAAATTTCATTTCAAAAAATTAGAATAACTACCCCAGGAATATACAAATTCTAAACTGTCCTTGGGTAATCTAAATTTTCATGGAACTAATCTCAGAATTGTATCCAAAACTTACAGCACAAAACTGCCTATAATCAGCCATCATATCATAAGTTAATTATCTAATTCTAGAACATCAGAAGAACTTCATGCCTACCACATGCCCTATAGTGTCCAATGCAAGACATATTCAATCTAGAAAACTTAATTACAGAAATTAGTTCAAGAAAAAGATTAAACATCATGTAATGAATATTAATATTTTATGCACAAGGGAAAAAAGTGACAATGATTTTGTATGTGTTGATTTGTGTAGGGAGTGTAGATTAAGCTACTGTATGGTCATTTTGCAAGTAAACAAGTTTACCATTTGCTTTGTACATTTAACCTGTATAAACTATAAAGAAAAAAATTAAATGATTGAGGAAACTTTTATGTTGCTTACTGGTCTAATTTTCAGTTGCTTATATAGCTGACTACTCACATACACATGCCTGTAGATTACCTAAGCATCTTTCTTGATATTTAGTTTGTACTGTGTGTATGAGTCGTGGTATATTTTTCCTTGCAAAAAGTATGCCAAAGGGGAGGTTAAAAAAAAAAAAGAGGGGGTTCAAATAAATGTTCAGAATCGGAAAAAACAAGACAGACAATCAAGCCCTGAAGAAAAAGGGGACAGGTGCTAACAATATAAATAATAATATAATCTTTAAAGTTAATCTTGATTTGAAAATGGTACCTTTTTTTGGCCTCATTTGTTCTGTTTGATAGGCCACAGATAATCCTCTGATCAAAATTCAAGGTACAGCTATTTTCTTATCAAACCAAAGCAGTATGTATAACTTCTAGGAAATAACTGAGGTACATAAATAAAATTCATTTTCTTCACAGTTTTCAAATTAAAAATGATTATTAACAAATGTAGCTTCATGCAAAGTCTGCTTTTTCCCGCCTAAAGAGAAAAGCATCAGTGGCAAGAATATGTGCTCCTAGCAAGGAAATACACCAGTATTATAATTAACAAAATCTTCAAGCTACCAAAATTTGTGAGGGAAGACAGATGGAGGATAGTAACAAAGCAAGAGAAATTACCAAACGGCAATCAAGCAAGGTCATATCAGGGTTTGTAGGTTAGTCAAAAGTAACTTCTGGAATATAGTCTATGATTAGTGTAAGCAGCCCAATTCCTTACACACCTCCCATACCTCCCGAATTACCAAATAAATTTTTAAGAATAAAATGACAACAGAGAACATCATATTGTAAATATTATATTTCTCTCACTCACAAAGGTGTATGAGATATTTACTAGTTTTAATGTGTATCCATAGGATTAATACTCATATGGAGTATAACATGGAAAAGTGCAGAACTAAAGGAATAGGTCTATCTGAAAACAAAAGCACACATTTCTTAGGATTTAAAAATATTGCACATAATAAGGTTGCACAGAAATTACTGGCTGTTTTTACAAACAGAATGAGGTATTAGTCAATCTCTAAAGATGAGTGCAAAGAAGGGAAACCACACACACAAAAATACATAAATCCATATTAAGACCAACAGCGCCAACAACTAAGAAAGAAATGTGAAAAGATGTGTAAAGTAGCTGTGATTTCAACACAACAAACTCATTAGCCAGGGACCAAACACATAACAATCTCTTGGCAATATTTCATGAGTTTTCCACTTTCTTTTAGCCTAAATGACAAGAAAGCAGTACGATCATTTCCTTTACTCCAACTCTACTGCATAGTTCTGTGGTAAATATTAAACCATGCCTTTCTGAAGCTTTCAGTGGAAATTAACCAAGATACTGCTATCCTTTGCTGAATGACTCAATTATACAATTTCAAATACATTTAGCAACCCAAGTCAGAGATGCTACAGAGCATGCAATTTTAAATTAGCAAAGGTTTCACTTCAAAAATCATTCAAGTTCATACAACTTAATCTACAATAATGTTTAAAGTTTAACCTTTAAATATTTATCAGGGAAACTCAGTCTTTTCTTGGTAATAAAATTGGCCATGTTAATAAGCCCAAGGGGAGAGAGAGAAAAAAGATCAGGCAGAATTGTAGTATCTTTCTTTAAAGAAACTTTCCTAATCAGGGAAATGAATAATTAGCTATTTCTCTACTAACTAAATGTTGCTAAGTTTGTCAAAAACAATTTAAATATATTTAATAGCTATATTAAGTTAAATGAAATCATGCACTTGTCAAAACAGTTCACCCAAAATTGTTTTCCATCAAAGATATTGAAGAAGAGCCAACTAATTGGGTTTATTGAGAACAGAAAAAGAACGAACTACTGTCCTGAACAGTCGGTGTATGTAGTAACCATATTTCCTCTTCGTTGAGTGACAGTCCTACAATGCTTGCTAGATCCATGGAATCTATTTTCAGTCTGTACCGTGTGCCGATTGGTGGTAGTATCAAAACCACTAAAAGAAAACATTTTCTCCATATCTTCAAACATGTCATCAAATAACCCACCTCCGAAAGAAAACTCCTGGAAATGGTGCCTTTGTCTACTGGAACCATCCTGACGTGTCTGGAAGTGATTTTCAAAATGCTTCTTGGATCGAGTGTTTTGATTTTGACCAAAAAAGCCAAAGTCTTTAAATAAGTCATCAAAATTGAAGTTAAATGGCTGCTCAAAAGGACTTCCACTAGCTCTTTGTCCTTTACCATTAACAAAAGCACTGTGTCCAACTGTATCATACTCTTTTCGCCTAGTAGCATCTGAGAGTGTTTCATATGCTGAAAGAAATAAAAATACTTTAGTAACTAAAGGTAATCAAAGTTACACATATCCAAACCTCTTGAATTTATCTATTTTATGAAAGGATTTCACACTGCAAGTAAAACCAAACCCTACAAAACATAAGAATAAAATGAAAATAAAAGTTACAAAAGGCAGGGACTCTGTCTTATTTACTGCATACAATCAGCAGTCTGCACAATGCCCGCCTCTAGTAAATATCCAATAAATATCTGTTAAATAAATACTACCATTACTACAAATAAATATGGGCAACAATTAAAGAGTTATTCTCCATATTTGTATAAAACCATTATTTAAAGAATTTAATGAGAAAAATAAGAGGAATTCAGATTTTTCACTTAATAGTTGAAGTAAATGTTTAACTCCCTACTCAGTTCTACTCAGCATTAATTAGTCAATGCTCAGAAGGTGCAATTTGTTTCAGACCTAGTCTTAAGTCAAAATTTGATCCATATTTTTCTCTTAAAGATAAATGGGCTTTGAGATACAGGCCAAGAGAGGGGGAAAAAAAGTCTATTTACTTTTTTTAATGCTTAACATTTTTATATTTAATCTCTATACTTTGTAAAAACTATGTTTCTTAAGTTAAAAGTTTTGGGTACCTAAAATTCAGTTTGACACAGAAACAATAAGCTATTTTATAAGTGACAAGACAATGAAATAATACATCTTCAACATTTTTAGACCTAAATGTCAATAAAACTATATACCTCCATACATCCAGGATCAAACATCTGTTATAAGAAAACAGTCTTGAGACTCTTTCTATATTTAAATGTAGATTCCACGCCCACTCCCATCTCCACAAAGCCTTCAAATATATACACCTCTTAGCTATCATTCTCCTTTACTAGTTAGTATCTGTTGAGACTTTGAAGATAATAATTTACATACCTTCTGCAATCTCTCTGAATTTTGCTTCAGCATCAGGGCTCTTATTTTTGTCAGGATGGTACTTCATGGCCAATTTATGAAAGGCCTTCTTGATTTGGCGCTCTGATGCAGACTTTGGCACACCTAAGATATCATAGTAACTTTTTGAGGCCAAAATTAATTCAGTTATCATTAAAATGCAGATTGCAAATATGAAAACTGACTGGGGAGTAGCCATTTCTAATATCCTACAAAAGAAAAGAAAAAAAATTGTATCCGTTAGTTAATCTTAAAATTTTTCTTTTAAAAGAAACACAATGAACTTTTAGGATTTAAAGTAAACTGACGCAGTATCAAAATGTTAACTGTATATAGTGTATCTTGTACCTGGTTCCACGTTATTTCATTTACACAGACTTTTACTACCCCTAAATTGGTTGTAATCTTCTTGAGAGCAAAGATAATTCAACCAAATTGAGAAAAATCTTTCTTGGTTTTGCCTTTCCACTGATTCTCTGGCCATATGCACTTCAGATACAAAAATATTCAATAACGGATTTTTATCAGTTACTATCAAAAACTCATCAAAGGGAAGCCTTGTAAAAACGGTGAAAACCCAAATAATTTTTTAAAAGAACTCAATCATTCCTTTCAAAAATTCATATTCTAAAGGGGTTTAAAAAGAAATTCAACTTCTCAGGAAAACAAAAAAAAAAGTACATTACTAAGGTAAATAGCCCAGTATGTCTAAACTAGTAGTAATCTTCCCTCCCTAGGAAATTTCAGTTTTCATTCAGCCAAGAGCAGCCAAGGACTGCATATAGAGAACCTCAATATCACAATAATATTGACAATGTACAAGAGAATGTAATTTTTAAAACTGTAAGACCCCAAATATTTAACAAAAAAGCATGGATAAATAAGTTTTGTTAATAACTCATACTTAACAGAATTTCAGGTTTCTGCTAAGGCTGCCAGAAAAAAGGAACTTTCATAGTTTGTAGTTTAGATAAGGTAAACTCTTATTTTCAAACTTCTCAGTAGCCATTAAAGTAGTTCTCTAATCTTAAAGTTTCAACTTAGAATTCAACTTAGAATTCTTGATAGTACAGAGTTAATGACTTTGGATTCAAAAAGACATGATCCTGTTTTTCGAACACTGTACCACAGGAGTCCTTAACAACCTAGGATGGCATAACAAGGCTGACGAAAGACACTACGGTTTGTGGAAACCGCCTGCCTTCCTCTCCTGTGGCCTGATCGGAGCGTAATTAGCAGATGGGTTACTACCTTCCAGAGAGTTACTCACAGTCACGGGCACCAAGGATCAAGTACGAACTCCTGGTCTAAAGAACACAAATCCAGCGCGTACAATGCTGGTTCCCTAGTCCACGGGCGGGTCTAAAACTGACAGGGAGACACCTTACTGGTTTAATCAAGATTATTTCACAGTTTGAAGTTGAGTATCCGATACTTTCCCAGGCGACTGACTTATGCGTTATACTGACTTCGCATTCCCAAATAGGAGCTGGCGGACAGCAGCCTGGGCCTTATTTCTCAGAGCCGGTGGCTGGTTGGGCTGGACTGTCAGCCCTCACCGAAAGGCGACCGGTACACGCCCAGTCCGTCCAGCCGCCGCCGTCGGTTTGTCCGCGGCCCGGGGTCCAGCCCTGGGAGGAGCTGCCCGATGCCCAAGAGAGCCAGCGGCACAACCCCACGACAAGACGCCCGACACTGTGTTGCGGCCATCTCCTTTTTCCTATTCCCTTTCTCAAGAACACCTGGCAGCCCGAAGCCCTAGTGCCGACCGCGGTGGATACCGAGGCCAAGTCTGCCCACAAAGGCCGGTCAAGGCCGCGGGGACGCCTTAACCCCCCTACCCACGACCCCGGCCTCGTCCCTCACTCGCACCCGCCGGCTACTGCCGTTCCTCCACAGAGCCGAGGCGCCGGCGACGCTGACAACTGACACCACACCGCTGCTCCGCTCGGTCCCGAACCCCGGCCTCCGCAGCCTCCGCGGCCTCCAGGAGCCGGCGCGCGCACACTGCCGCCTGTACACCGACCTCACACTCCTCCCGCCGAAGCCACCACCGCGTCCCCTCTCAGCCCGCTCCCAACTCGCGGGCGACGGCTGCGGGAGCCTCCACCTCAGAAGACCTACACGAAACGCTTCCCTATTGGCTCCCGCCAGCCCACCTGACCCTGGCGCCCTACGCGCACGTGGAAAACTGTTGTTGCTGCTCAGCCTGTGCGTCACGTCCGGCCCCACCCCCGAAAGGGCGGGGCCGAAGCAGGCAGAAGCGGAAGTGAGTCGACCATCGCAGCGTCTTTCCGCTCTGCCTAGGCTGGCGCAGGCGCGGTGACTCGGGCGGCCTGGACCTGCGGCCCCGCCTCAGCGAGGAAGGCCCGCCTGCGCCCCTCGATAATAATGCCCCGGTATTGCGCAGCGATTTGTTGTAAGAACCGCCGGGGACGAAACAATAAGGACCGGAAGCTGAGTTTTTACCCGTAAGTTGTGCCTGACGCAGAAGCGTCAGCTGGCCTTTGGGCCTAAGTTCTGCGGCATTTGGGGTTGGGGTTTGGAGTGTCTCCTGTCAGCCCTATAAATTCCTCAGCTCTCCGGGCGTGGTCGGTCCCTGCACGGGAGGAGGGCGGGAAGGCGCGAGTTAGTTTCCTTAGACGTTTCTAGGGAGGCCGCTGGGCGTGTGGTGGGGCGCAGGGGCCTTTTGGGGTGTTAATAGGGCGCTGGAACCAGTCAGTTCCGCGCGGTGCTCCGTGGTTTTCAGAGCATTTCCCCACCTTCCGTGACCTAATTTCAGTGAACGACCTGAACCGTGCCAAGTGGGAAGGTGAACTCAAAGTTAACTTACAGCTCCCGTGAGTTAGGTCGCATAGCTGCTATTTAATTACGTTTTCTCCCGAGGAAACAGGCCTTTCAGAAAGATTAGGTAACTGACCTTGAAAGTTTTGTGGCAGAGCCAGAATTATAACTTACCTCCTGCTCAGGGCTCTAGATACTCTTCATTCGTACAGAGGTCTACAGATTTCCCCCGGTATCCCAGCGTAGAATATTCCTGTGAAACCTTTCCTAAGCAAAGAAGCAATTAACCTGTTTTCGTAATAGCGAAAATCCGGTTCGGACATCAGTACCTGGTAGGTCATTCATAAAAGTGAAGTGACAGAAAAGGAACTTTGGAAAAGTGGGAAATACCTGTTTTCTGAATTACTACAGCCACGAAATATTTCCCTGGAACCCCAGAAGTACTCATTTAGAAGAATAGGGAAGCAGTATTACGTAGGAAGGATCCAGGCTCCAAAGCCAGACTTAGGTTCAAATCCTGGTTCCACTACTTTATAGCTGAATGACCTTCTGCAAATTATTCAACTCTGCTACCTAAGACCTCCCATCTTTGAAGTGGAGGCGTTCATAGTACCTGACCACACTTAGTGTGTAGAGAGGTAAAACAGCACTTGGCATTCAGAACATGCTTAGTGTATATAAAAACATATTTAGAATATTTTATTTCCTTTATTTCTTGTATTTAAAAGTAACTTAGCTCTAACCTGGTTGTCTTTAACTTTTTGACTTTTCACTAGCTATTTTGTGAAGCTTATTTTGCTTTAGACCTGAAGCTCTCTGTTCACAATGATTTAGATGCTTTACATTCTTTTAACTAATGAAAAAACTGGTAACTCCTAATAATTTACACTAAATGGCAGTATTTCCAGGATTGTCTTTCTTGAAGCCCTTGCAAAGAGATATTCTAGGGGGAGAAATATATGCTAGTATATTAATGGCTCTGGCCAAGAGAAAGTTTGTAGCAAAGGATCATGTTGAGCTTTATTTAACCCCGTGTTTCCCAAATTTATTTAGCCTTGGATTTGGGGGTCGTAACTACAGACTAAAAATTCTTTAATCTTTTTGGACTGCATAGTTACTGTTTTTAAGGAGGGAAAAATAATAATGCCAGAGGAAGTCAGTTATAAAGATTGTTTTCCTGAAAATGTGAATTTACTGAAAGTGAATATTTTAATGAGTTTTAAAAATTTCATGTGTAATCCACAAAATAAAAATTGAATTAGTTTTATTCCCCTAATAGCTCCAAACTTGAAGAATTGAATTTTCTCATACTAACACCATAGCAAGCTGCAGTATAAATTTATAGTAATTTGGGAATTCAGTAAATATATACATATAGTGACCAGTTTATACAAGTGATTGTTTTATGTTTTGGGGAGAATTAATAAAACAGTGAAACAAAATTACCAAACAATATGAACCAATATAATGATACTAAGTTGTTCCAGAAATATATTCTATGCGATTTCTTAAAGATTTATCTTTTGAGAAAGCATTGCAATCCAGTTACCAATAAAGATATTCACAAAGTGTATTTTTTTAATTGTTTGATAACTTAGCATATAGCTACAATAGAAATAATTTACAAACAGCATCCTTATGCATGAAATTACGTTTAAAAAAATCACTGTAAAAGACATTGTTTTAGATGTAACAGGAAAGGTAAGAACTTATCTATGGCTAGCAGAATTCAGGTCCTCTGAAAAGAAAATTCTTTTTGCCATTACATTTCTTTTCTGGTTATGCCTATCATGCTTATAAGATATTGATATGTTGCAAGGTTAAATTTTTTCCAAACCATGTATGAATATTTTATCTATAGTTAGAACTTCCAAAGGCAAGTGGAAAATCTGAGTTTCCTGTGGAAAGATATCAGGGTTAAAAATTATTTCTTACAAAGTACCCAGGTCTTTTCCTTTAGCATCTTACAAAGTTATCAATATTTGTAGAAAAAAATATCATGCTACTGAGACAGGAAGGAAGCAGGCAGGGCACAGCCATTCAAGAAATAACCTAGGAATTTACACCAAGGTGGCAGAAAATTCAACTTCCAACAGGCCCTGAGGCCAAAGATGGCGGGAGATTTGATTTCTCGAAACCTCAGATTTCATTATAAGCTCATTGTAATATGTAGCATGGTAAGCAGCACTCCCACAAGCGCCATGACATTCCTGAGGCTAACCATAAAAGGTCAAAAAGTGGGCAGTGGCCCAATTCCTGGGAATCCCAGCCCCTTTCCCAGGTAGTTGGAATAATCCTCCCACTTGTTACCATACGAAGCTGCCAAGCCCATAAAAACTGACAAACCCCATACCTTGTGGCCATTCTCCCTTCTGAGTAAGATGGCCTGTACTCTTGTCTATGGAGTGTGTTAACTACTTTTATTTTAAACCAAGCACCCAAACCCCACACCTCATGGCCTTTCTCTTGCCTCTGAAACAGCCTGCACTGTATAGACTATGTATCTCTCTAAATAAATCTGCATTTACTTAACTGTGGCTCGCTATTGAATTCTTTCCTGCGCGAAGCCAAGGACCCACACTTGGCAGGGTATGTCCAGGGTCTCAACCAAGACCTGGGACATGGCCATCCTTTCACCCACATTGATTTTCCTGTAACACTTCTACAAGGCATAAATGGTTGTGACTGGGGGGAATGTATAACAGCTGCTTTTGTATGAGAATCTTATATGTTACTATTGTTAAAAAATGGAAAATTATTATGTAGTATGTGTCTTGGACTGTGTTCTTGTAAAATCATCAAAAGAAGTATAAATCGCTGCTGTTTACTACAGTTTAACCCAAACCAGTTTAGACTGGTAGGAAAAAGTTGTCTGTCAAATTCTGCCATTAGTCCAGTTCTACCCATGAAACACACTGCAGTATGTTAGAGCCAACTATAAAACTCCAAGTTACTCAGTACAGGAACAACACAGATTAAGAGCTGTCTTGCCTTAGTCTATCTTTTTTATTTGTTTCATAATAGAAAATATCCGAGTCTGTCCTTTTTAGCATGTTACTTGTGCCAGTTTGTCTTTCAGAACTTGAATACTTGAATTTTAGAGTTCCCAATTCACTGGCTATAGAAATCTAGAAATACTGGGCTAAATTACCAATGAGTAGAATTGAGGCTGATTCCAGTAAAGAGAATGGGATATTAGTATTTTTATAAGATTTAGTATTCATTTTGTGTCAGCTAAACCATTTGTTTGAATTAACATCTTATTTTAAAAAGATTAATATAGGTAAGAACCTAAAGTTTAATACTTCCTTAAATTATAAACAAGAAACCATTTGACTTGTATTACTATGAATGTATTTGAATAGGACTTTATAGTTACAAAGCTCTTTACTAGTTCTAGGCACCCTACGCAACAGAATGAAAAGGAAATATAATCCATAGAAAATATGAATAGATTTTATTTTTTGTAGTAACACGTACATTTTCTTGAAGGGACTCTGAGTTGTGTTTTACAGTCTACTCAGACAAAAGCTTTGGCTACACATTTCATATCTTAGTCCGCTTTGCCATAGAGATAATATGGTAGTAGTTGTCATGGAGATGCTATTGTATGGTAGTGATGGTTGCCTTGCTTTTGTGGCACTTGACACTTAGGTTACCAATATGTGCGGGCTTGGCATCTGACAAAATTGTAAAAATATAGCAAAGTTTTCCTTTTTTAATTTCAGGTTTCCTCTACATGACAAAGAAAGACTTGAAAAATGGTTAAAGAATATGAAACGAGATTCATGGGTTCCCAGTAAATACCAGTTCCTGTGTAGTGACCATTTTACTCCCGACTCTCTTGACATCAGATGGGGTATTCGCTATTTGAAACAAACTGCAATTCCAACAATATTTTCTTTGCCTGAAGACAATCAGGTATTGGAGGCAAGGAGTAGGGGAGAGGGGAATACTGAGCATGGTAGCATATTGCAGGGTGGCAGGTAATCAGGTAGAGGGAATGAGAGAGAAAGATAACTGCTGGGAAAATGCATACTTGAGAAAAGGAAAACTAATTTGTGCTTTTACTAGAAGTGTGTTAATTTTTTAAAAATATAAATCATTCTGAAGCATACCTTAGGAGGAGCCAAAGATAATACATACATAAATTATCAAATTAAGTTATTAATGTAAATTAATGATCTGAGATTTTTTACTGGTCTTGTGAATGATCTGAGATTTTTTCCATCATATATTGATTATACTTAATGTGTTTTAAAAAACACTTTCAGGTATATTTTGAGAAGTCATATACTTAAAACATTTTTTTAACTGAATAAATTTACTTGATCAGTATACTGCTCAAAGTTGTAATGAAGTAGTCAGCAGTAACTAATAAGAGGATAAGCCTAGTAAGGACATCTTTTTTTAGAATTTGAAAATATTATTTTGTAGGAGAAAGACCCTTCCCCAAAAAAATCCCAGAAGAAAAAGTTGGAAAATGAGAAAGAAGTATGCCTAAAAGCCAAGTCAGAAGAATCATTGGCATCAAATGAGCCAAAGAAGAATACAGTTAATACAAATATCCTCCCTGAACATGCAGAATTACTTGATTCATCTGCCTTGGTAAAGCCACCAGATCCAAAAACACAAAGTGTACAAAATAACGTATTAACTCTTAATCTAGTTAAACAAGATACTAGAAAACCAGAATCTACTTTGGAAACGTCAATTAACCAAGACATAGGTATAGGTGGTTTTCACACATCTTTTGAGAATCTAAATTCTGCAACTATTACTTTGACAACTTCAAATTCAGAAGGTATTCAGCAGTCTTTGGAAGCCCAAAAAGTGCTCGAAATAACTACCAATCATCTTGCTAACCCAAACTTTACAAATAATTCTGTGGAAATTAAGTCAGCACAGGAAAATCCATTCTTATTAAGTGCAGTTACTCACACAGTTGAAGAATTAAATACAAATAAAGAATCTGTTATTGCCATTTTTGTACCTACAGAAAATTCCAAACCTACAGTTAATTCTTTTATACCTGCCTCCAAAGAAACTGTGGAAATGGAAGAAGACATAGACACTGAAGACTCATATAAGGATGTAGACTATGAGACGGAAGTTTTACAAATTGAGCATTCTTACTGCAGACAAGATGCAAATAAGGAACATCTATGGCAGAAAGTCTCTAAACTACATTCAAAGATAACTCTTCTTGAGTTACAAGAACAACAAACTCTAGGAAGATTGAAATCTTTGGAAGCTCTTATAAGGCAGCTAAAACAGGAAAACTGGCTATCTGAAGAAAATGTCAAGATTATAGAAAACCATTTCACAACATACGAAGTTACTATGATATAGATTAAAGAGGTTTTAAAGTTGTGACTTTTTTGCAAGCTTTCTATTAGCCAAACCAAATTATATGTAAAGTGAACTTTTTCCTGTGTAAGGTTCTTAATGAAGCTAAGCAAGTGCTCTAATGTTACGAAATGCATCCTGTTCTTGTAATGCTCATTTTTGAGAAAAACTAGAGTTGCTGGGTAGAAAAAGTTTCATTACTTGTTAAGTTTCCAAATTTAAAGTAAAAATATAGTGAACGAATAATATGATTAAGTCATAAAATGAGAGAACACAGATATGGTAAACAAGAACCCAGAGTAGAAGTCAGACTCAGGAAACTTTAGTCCTGATTCTAACATTGGCATGTGACTTGGACAAGTTACCTATCAAGACTGAGTCTCAGTCTCTTATCTATAAAATGAGGGCACTTGACTAGATCTCCAACATAGTCTGTTTCTTTATAGTTTCTTTACTTTCTAGTAAGGTACTTTTAATAGAAGTTTTCTATAAGATAATCTTATACTTAGATAAAACTAGATGCTGGCTAGAACTTGATATTATTCTCAATATTGAATTCTCAGTATTGAATTCTTCTCAATATTGATTAAATTTTGTGTTGCTTGGCCTTTGGGTTATAGTTTTCTGTATTATAAAGGAAAATACTCCTTTTATAATTTTATTCCAGTTGAACTAAAATGAGGAATCAACCATTAGCCCAATTCTTAGGAGAGGTACTTTAAACTTGAAAGAATATGTACCTTGTTTGAGGCTGAACATAATAATACATAGTCATTTAAGCTTCTTCACATCCTATATTTAAGGCTATATTTATAAACCGAAAGTTTCAATGAGGTTAATTTTTTAAAGATATTTTAGTAATTATAGTCTGTATCTATTTAATACGTGTAACTTTAAGAGTGTGTGCTTATGTCATTTTAAAATTCCAGAATGATAGAGTAATATTTAATACTATGCCTTCCTACTTACTTGTATTTTATTAAAAGTTGAGAACTCACAGATACGTGGTAATGACCTAAGGGGACAAGTAGGAACAGGAAATAATGGTGGTAGAAATAAAAAGCAATGTAAAAGCAGAGGCATAGTCATTACACAATGTGAAAAATAGATGATCCTTTAAAGTTGGCATCAATATAATTAAATATGTTATTGCTTATGATGTTAAGCAAATTCTTGTCAGTCTGTTTCTTCGTTTTTTCATCCTGTTATATGAAAAATACTGTTACCTGTCTTGAAGGACGGGTCTTTGAATTCTGTAAGGTAATAAATGTGCTTTTGGTGCTGGAAAATAGGAGGTGCTCAATAAATGTTAGTTGACTGTGCAGCAAATAGTTACTAATTGTTTTGAAAATGGATGGTGATTATTTGGGGCCACATATCACTTAGTTTTTTTAGGCTAATAAAAATTAATTAGTGTTATATGAATGTGTCAGCTAATTATAAAAAGTTGATTAGAGATGTCCTTATTGGGTGACCATGGAGGAGGGGAACCTAAAATTTTTGCATAAATTATATGCAGATAATTGGTAAAGTATTTGATGTTATTTTTAAGGGGCATTTTGCTAATACATATTTAAAATAAATGATATAAATGAAAATGACCTTTTTAAGTCATTATAAAATGTTGCACATTGTGGCTATTTTTTATTTAAAGTTGTAGTTAACTTAGGAATAATTTGAACCAGTTGTATTCCTTTAAACTACCAAATTATAAGTATTTAAGATACTTTCTTGGCTTTTCAATATTCAGTTCAGATATTCAGATTGTTCCCAACCTATTCCAGTTAACCTCCAAATTTTATTTCTAGGGTTTTGGCCAACTTTATTTCTTATTTGGATTATTGTAGAAGCCTCTTAGCTAATAGTACCCATATTTTCAGTCTTCTTCTTCTGTATCTTCTGGACTCTACTATCAGCTTTTTATCTAAACTATAGATTTAGTTGTATCACTCCCCACCACTTAACTTTCCTAGCTTAGAAATCTGTAATCACTCTCTAATACCTAAAGAATAAAGCAAAACGTGTTACTGTCATATACATGATTCTCTGTGATTCTGTTCCTCCTGTGTTCTAGCCACACTGGACTTAGCATTTCTCAGACATGCCAAGCAAGTACCTGTCTTTGTGTCTGCTTGTTTTAATTCTCTAAATTCAACCAGTCCATTAGAATTATATTTCTACTTTGGTGGATTGTCAACGCTTTTTCCAGTCAAAATTGTTTTTTCTCTGTTCCTACAGGGCTTTGTTTTATAACACTATAACAGCATTTACACTTTTTTATATCATGATGTTATCTATGGATTTCTCTTCAGCTAGACTCTTCGCTTTTTGAAAGCAGAATTTTTATTCACTTCTGTTTCTTTGACAGTCTAATATTCACCCAATAAATATTTTGAATTTGCCTACTTACAATTTCTTGGCTGTTGTCACTTAAAATCAAGAACCTTCTTAACAAATATGTCCTTGATACCTAGAGAATGATTAGAAAAGAATATAGATCTTCATACAATCTTTGAAACAGTCCATATTTCCAGTGGACAGTGCAATTTACCAGTTATCTGTTACGCTGTTTATTAATTGATTTCTGTCCCCACCACAGACTGCTTCCTATTTTCTATCCTAGATAATTAAAAAGTAAGTGTAAGAAAGCTGTATAGCTTTATGCCTACACATCAAACTTAGCAATATTTCATCCATATAAATATGTGGCATTGATCTAAACATCAAACAGGGAACATTTCTGCATGTTTTTGATCTTGAAAAAAAAAGCCGTATATTAAAAGTTGGAATATTGGTCTGCAGATGAATTTTTCTATTTTTAGCTAAATTGAGCAGTTCTAACTAATTTGGTGTTCAAGTACTTGTTTTTTTCTTCAGATTATGCTGCTTTATAGTATTTTTGTGGGTGAGGTAGATGGGTAAAAACACTGTCATTCACAACTGTCAGAGGGAAAAATCTGTGGAGAGGGTGGTGTGGGGATGGGCAAGATGTGTCTGTATAAGAGAAGTTCCTTCAAGGAAGAGTGTTTGTTTCATTTATCATTTTAACCTCCCATTCAACCCCCTTCCCCTTGTGTTTTGGTTACTCGACTACCTCATCTCCAGTGAACTTTTCCTCCATCCCTCTTCAGCCACCTCATTTCTATGGTCAGTGATAGACATTTGTCATCACCAGTAATTGCATCTCCTTAAAAAATACCAACTTCAAGCACCTCATTCTGACCACCACCTTTTATTTTTCTGCACAGTTACTGTGTCCACTATTTTAAATGTTTCAGAATTAAAATTAAAAATTACATATTGGGGGAGGAGGGTATAGCTCAAGTGGTAGAGCACGTGCTTATCATACACAAGATCCTGGGTTCAATCCCCAGTACTTCCTCTAAAAATAAGTAAGTAAACCTAATTACCTCCCCTCCCCCCAAAATTTTTTAATGGAAAAAATATTACATATTGAAGTGACAAAATTATTAATTTTAAAGGTCAACTATGATTAGGTGCCACTCTTACGGTTTTGTTATGATAGTTATTCTTTGTTTTAAGAACATTTGAGGGTGAGTGGGCAATTAGAGTGAAAGAGTTCATGATTTGCAATCAGTAAACTTGGATTTGAAGTTAGGCACTAAGATAGGTGGAATGATGCTCCCCTCACTAAAACACTGAAAAGGAACAACTTCCCTTGCAATAAGAGGGTGGAGTGGGGTGCTGGCAGGAGCAGGTAACTGACTTCTTTAATTCTTTGCAGCAGTAAAATAAGGATGACATTTTGCATATCATTCTCCCATTTGCAAATTTCTGTAGTTGCATGTCTCTCCTTGAGCTTGTAATAACGCACTGGCCCACTTCTCTATTCCCAGAAGAAATAAGAACTAGGCAATATGGATAGGATAACAAAATCTTGACAAGGATGAGAGGAGATTTAATGCTAATATGAACTAATCAACCAGATAGTCTTAATATAAATTTAGTGCTATTTCCATCCCCAACTTTGAAATAAATAACCTGAGGATATCAATTAATATGACATTATACATCTTTAATACTTTAATAAAAGAAGCTTTAAAATATTAACCTCACTTCATTCACAATCTCAGAGAAACCCTCAGGACAAGGACTATCCATCACTACTCTTATCACTAACATCTCAGTGGTTTTGTTCCAAGGTTCAGGTTTTTAGTAGTCTTCTCTATGGCACATATATAAATAGTGTGCAGTGTCTAATTAAATATGATGACCCATTGTTCTCCTGCACCACTAATAAATTTAATCACCTGTTCCCTCTCTGTAAATCCTATACCTTCTTGATAAATGGAAAAGAAACATTGTCTTATATTTTTATACTAGAGAGAATTCATTCTCTCAAATGGATATTTCTTTTAAGACTCTCCTTCTGTGTTTGACCCCTCTATGTGTCACCCACACTCTTTATGTCAAGGACTTCAGACTGCCCTGGATTCCAGAGCCTTGGACCATGGTATTGACTATCTCTTGTATCGGTGCTGTTAATTTTATTAGTGTTAGCTTTTCCATTCCTGACTATCATCATCTGTGTTTATTTCCTCTCTTGAGGCATTGTGATACAGTGTTGTATTTTTCTATTTTTGTCATGTGTGTGAAAAATGACTATGTTTTAGAAGGGCTTGATTGCATACACTAAGGTAATGGAAACATGATGACTATTCACACAGGAACTGGAACTGACAGATTCAAAAATACATGAAATGATTTTAAGTGTTGTTATAGATGTCTTCTAAATTAACAAATTTTCACTTATATTTCAACTTAAGCAATCTAACAAATGAGCAAAATATATTTGGTGAACTATTAACATATCATTCCCTTTAGAGATATTTTTAATAAAGTAATATCACCTAAGAAGACAAAATATTAGAAATACTTTTTAATGTTGATAACCACACAGATGCTGTATTAATAAGCACATTTAGATTTTTCTGTATATTTGAAATGTATGCCTTATTAGATATATAAGAGGTAATATATGACACATAATTAGAACAAATGTACCTAAAAATATCGACTAGTGGCCATTAAACAGGCAGGAAAGTTATATTGATTGTAAAGTGGATTATTCAGGATGTGCAACATTAAGAGTGATGGTGGATTTTGCCCTGAAAAGGACATTATTGCCCTTAACGATAACTTAAATATGATTATTTTCATCTTAGGAATTAAAATGTATGCCAATTTTTCCTTTGAAGATGTTAAGAATCTGTTTCTAAGTAATCAATAAATCAAAAATAAACCTTTTTTAATGATCACTAATTAACATCTTGGCACTCTACCCCAGGTAGACATGTTTTATCAGTGCCAATATATGTACCAACAATCAAATAGAATCTGTAGTGCAAATTTCTAAATGATGAATGAATATATGAATGGATTAAAGGTAAAAATAAAGCCTGGAAAAGTTACGGAGTGAAAATGAAATGGAATTTGATCATGTATTAGATCTAAAGTATTCAGTTGAAAACAGTTTATTCTTTTTAAATCTTTCTGTTCCACTTTTTTTTTTTTTTTTTTTTTTTGATAGACATAGCTAAAGAGTAAAAGGAAAGTTCTGAAAGAGAGGACATATACCAGGAACAGACTAGAGTGGTCAAAAATGAGGTTAGGTATGTAAAGAAAAAGGGGGGAAAAGTTGATTTCTTTGATTCACAAATGAAAAAGTGACAGTAAACTTCAAATAAAGAAGCCCAGTTTTATAGGCTAAATTGTCCTCCCACCCCCAAATTCACATGTTGAAGCCTTAGACACCAGTACCTCAGAATACGCCCATATATGGCAATAGGGCTTTTAAATAGATGATTTAATTAAATAAAATGAGGCCATTAGGATGGGCCCTAATCCAATCTGCTCTACTTGTTTTCATACCCCCAGTGTAAGGTTTTTGGTTTTTGGTTTTTGGTTTTTGGGGTTTTTTCAATTGAAATATAGTTAGTTTACAATGTGTCAATTTCTGGTGTGCAGCATATTTCAGTCATACATATTCATAGATATATTTGTTTTCATATTCTTTTTGATTATAGGTTACTACAAGATATTGAATATAGTTCCCTGTGCTATACAGTATAAGCTTGTTTTTTTAATCTTCCCAGTGTAAGTTTTCATACTTTAAAGTGTAAGTTTTTTAAGTTTTTAAGCTTCATTACCTAGCATAATTCCTAGTACATAATAGGAGCTCCATAAATATTTGTTAAGTGAGTAACAGCACCTACTGAACCATATTTCAGGGACTATTTGCTGAGTCTAATTCTGGCCTGACATTGAGACAGCCACCAAATAAATTAACCACTTTGCAGCTCTGTGAGTGTATTATTGGCCCGTTATTCAGGCAGGCTCTGTTAAATTATTAAGTTGAATTGTAATGTAAATAATACTACTTTAAATCTTTTATGGTGTTCCATAAACAGCACCTAGCAAAAGTGAAGCACCTTCCAGACTAGGGTTTGTTTATAACTTGGAGTTCTGGACTATGGGAAGCCTCCAGGAAGGTCACTGGATCCCCTAAACTTTAATGCCAAATTTTGTGCGTAGGCATTTTTATGGGAAGAGAACTCATAATTTCTGTTAAATTAGGAAAGGGATGAATGATTCCAAAAAATTTAAACACCACTTCTCGGGGCAATAATTCCTTACATTTTGCATTGTGCCATTTTTTAGAGAGGCATAGAGCTCTTTACATATTTTCTCTAAAAACCTTGAAACAGATAGGAAAACTACTATTCTAGATTCGATTACACAAAAAGCAATTCAGCTATGTGATTTTAATTAATCAAGAGTAGAACTAAGACAAAAGAAAATTGGCCCATAGCCAAAAGCACGCAGGGTAGATTCTACATAGAATTCTTACGAGTTTTAGATCAGTTTTTCATATTTTCTGGAAAATAAATTTTAATATTCAAATTATTATATAGAATGTGAGAAAAATAAATTCAGATACTAAGTATTATTTTTGACTATTAGAAAATACTCTTAAGTTCAATTGGCTTGTTTCTTGGTTACTGAAATATAATTCAAAATGAGAAGCAATGGAGCAGAAGCCAATTTTAGAGCAAACCTAACCTTTGTTTTTTTCAGTGCATGGTTACTAAAAAGGCATGGTGTTTAAATAAACACAATGGACTAGAATATCATAAATGTAAAATGAGGTTAATTTTTTGAGCTTTCAACCTTGCTTAGTCTGAGTAAAAATGAATTCACTGACATGCGACTAGAACATATCTAAGCCACAGATGGAAAAGAAGTCAATCAGTTCAAATGATGTGGTATTAAACTATGAGAGAAATTTTTGAGTGAATGAAGAGGGAAAGAAAGGCAAAGGACACCATTCCAATTATTCAAACAATCCCCAGAAAGACATTAAATAAAAAAGCATTCATCTATTCCTCTGGAATACCAAGTAATATGTTAGAGATATTTATTTTGCCTTGTTAAAATTTGGTGCTGTGGAGGTTTGAAACACCCTTCAGCATATTAACTTACAGTTCACCTGTTTAGTTTCATTAATTTGGGAAACGATAAAATGCAAAGAAAAATAATGTGGTGGAATATAGGAAGGGCTTAGAGCTAGGACTCAAAAGATGGAAAAATTCAGTTTCCTCAGTAATCTAGTCTCTCTTGTCAGTAGGCAGAAGCACATTATTTTTTTTTCAGAAAAGGCATTTCTGAAAAAAAGTACTGTAAATAAAGCCTTTTAATGAGAGGGGGAAAAAAGAAAAAAGCCAGTCCAAGTCACACTGAGGTAAACTGCTCCTTCCTTAGCAACAGCAAAATACTGAAGGTGAAGAGACGCCACTACTAATACTAATGAATGGAGGATCCTGGTTTTAACATTTTCTGAAAAAAATAATGTGTTTTCTGAGGCACCACTCAGAAAGTCACAAAAATACTTACTCTAAGACTTCTGTTTTCAGTTGCAATATATATAGTGTTTTAAAAAAATAAAATTTAAAAATCTAAAACCCAGTATCAAAGGTGACCACTCCTAAATCTTCCTTAACTAAATTCTAAATTCTAAACTGATTTTTTTTTAAGAGGCAGAGGGACAAAGTGAACAACCACTTTATTGTTCAGAAGAGGAAAAGGAAAGAAAGTGCTTGTGGAGGAGCTCAGTGGTAGAGAGCATGCAATGCGCTTGAGCAAGGAAAAGGTGCTGTAGCGGGCAGCCATCAGCCAAGATAGCCAGCAGAAACAGCCTCCCTAAACTGATTTTTTTTTTTTTTTTTGTCCACTGCAAGAGGTCGTCTTTATTGAAATATAGTTGATGCACAATATTCTTAGTTTCAGGTGTACTACATAGTGGTTTGATACTTGATACATTATGAAGTGCTCACCATAAGTCTGGTAATCATCTGTCCTCATACAGTTATTATAATATTGTTGACCACATTTTTATGCTATGTATATCTCTGCGACTTATTTATTATATAACTAGTGATTTGTGCCTCTTAATCCCCTTCACCTATTTCTCTCACCCCCTCAATTCCCACTCCCTTCTGGCAACCACCTGTTTGTTCTTTGTATTAATGATTCTGTTTTTGTTCTGTTTTATTTGCTTTGTTTTGTTTTTTCAGTTCCACATGAGTGAAATAATGTGGTATTTTTCTCTCTGACTTAATTCACTTAGCATAATAGTTCCTAGACCCATCCATGTTATTCCAAGTGGCAAAATTTCATTTTTTTAATAGCTGAACAATATTCCATTTATGTATGTGTGTGTGTGTGTATCTCACATCTTCTTTGTCCATTCATCTTTCAATGAACACTTAGGTTTGCTTTCATATCTATTTTAAACAATGCTGCAGTGAGCATTGGAGTTTATATATCCTTTCGAATTCATGTTTTTGTTTTCTTCGGGTAGATACCCTGAAGTGAAATTGCTGGATCATATAGCAGTTCTATTTTTAATTTTTTGTGGAACTTTTGTAGTTAAACTGAAATTTTTAAGGCAAGGCTTTGATGTTTTTCTAGACAATTATGTTCATCTTGAGTGATTTATCTCTTGATTTGGATTTTATTTTATGAAGTGTAAACTCTACCTACATTTATTCTATATCTTCACAGACATATTATTCTTAGAAATGTTTGTAAATATTTCAGTTAGTCACGATTTTCATGATTGAACTGGGAGCAAATTAAGTACACTTTTGAGTCTTACAGAGACACTGCTCTTTGATCTTATTGTCATAGAATGTTTGCTGCTACCTCCCTTGAAGTGACGCATATTTACTGTTTATGACTGTTTTGGGAACCACACTCATCTATTTAGACATGACAAGGCATTTTCACTACACTCGAACACAATATGGGTTTTCTTAATGCCACATCTTAACATGAATAATGCTATGCTTCAATTATTGATCTTCCTAAATCTTGTATCAATTCATTTTATAGAGTAATTAATTCAGTTCAATTGTTTTGTCTTTCTTAGCAATATGCCTATTTTTTAATGTAGCGTCAAGTTCCACATAAATTTTTTTTTAAGTAAGATAAAATGAAACAAAATACACTTTGGAATTGTTTTTTTCTGAGACATGTCTCTAGCAAGTTTGATTATCTCTTTGTCTTAAACTTGTTTACTACATTTACAATATGGGATTTAAAGAGAACCTATGGAAAGTTTGTTTCACACTCATTTTTAAACCCTACTTTGTTTTGTTTTATTTTTACCCTTTCTATGTCAATGTCCTTTATTTAGAACATTGTTGATCATTTTGACCTATATATTATCTCATTTTTGCCTTGAAATGTTTGGTAGGCCTTACCAGCAAAATCACCTGGGCCTGGAGTTTTCTTTGTGGAGAGGTTTTTGAAAACAAATACAATTTTTAAAATAGAAACAGGGCTATTCAGATTTTCTTTGTGATCTTGTACTAGTTTTAGTAAATTGTTTTTCAAATGCTTCATCGATTTCATCTAAGTTATCAAATTTATTGGCATGAGCGTTCATAAAATTATTTTGTTATCTCTTGATGTCTGTAGGATCTGTAATGATATCTATCCCCTCTTTTGTTCCCATTATTGAGCGACCCCTCAGTTAAGTACCATCTTTAACTCCCTTTACATGTGGGAAAATAACCCCCCAGTGGTGAAGTGTTTAACTTGCTGGTTCAAGATGGCAAGATTTGCTGTTAATTTCTGATTTGCAATGCATTGTGTTTTCCCATGTGTATGTTCACCTGGAATATCTTACCAAATTTTATTTGGCAAAGGGTCAAAACTATCCCTGGGATGAAAAACAATAACAATGAAAATCCAGGTCATATAGGTCTTGGATACCCTTGGCTGGAATAATTCAGTATCAAAATTACTAGGTATCAAAAACACTAGGAGATATCTCAGACCTAAAATTGAAAATTAAAGATCACAGCTGCTACAAATTGTAGTATTTTAAAGATACTTTTTTTTTCTGTAATCATTTGGTGATGGACTGCTTGATATTGGTCCAAAGTCATCATGATTCCAGTACCATTCTGATGGTAGATGACCGTCGTCAGTTTCCTCCCTCCCTGTACAAGCATGCAGTACTCCCATCAAGAGATAGAGGACAGAGCCCATTCCTTCTCTCCTTTGAATCTGGGCTAGCCTTAATGACTTGCTTGATGAAAAAAATGTGATGGAATTGATGGAATTTCCAAAGTTAGATCATAAAAAGCCTCACAGCTTCTGCCTGGTCCTCTTGTAACACTTAGTCTTGGGCAAACAAGTTGTAGGAAGGCAGACTCCTCTAAACTTGTCATGTTCTAGAAGCCACGTGAAAGTGCTCTATCTAGTCAATAGTCTGAGCCTATTGTTCTAGCCATAACTACCAAGGCACCAGACATGAAGTGAAGCCATCTTGAACCCTCCAGATCAGCCCACCTGCCAGCTGAATGCCACTAAGTGACTTCAGCCAGTGCCATATGGAACAGAAGAAGCTAAGCCATGCCCAACTACTTGACCAATGAAATTGTGAAATGTAATAAAATTCTTGCTGTTTTAAACCACTAAGTTTGAGATCGTTACACAGAAGATCACCAGAACAATGACTGTTGTGTAAATGGAGGCAAACATCTCTACTACCTGGCCTATAATATTCCAGATTAATTAAGAGAATCTGGAAAAATGGCACCACCAAATCTGCCACGTTAAGTAGTATATCCAAGGCAACTTTGTTCCTCTCCACAGTGTGAGAATGAGAATATAATTTCCAAAAATTATAAAAGTTCTTACCAATACAGTTATTTCAGTTGAAGGTGATTGACTATTTCTTTCTGGTCTTCAGCCAATTCTGACTTATTTTTATGTTCAAAGTGCTGTAATGAACAGGACTTTTGGATTATTCCGTATTATCTTGAAGAGAAAATAAAAACATCTTCATGTAAAAAAATGTTTGAGTAGTGATGCAAGGGCGAGCTGTGAGGTTTTGGCTGGTAAACACACAGGGCTATCTCAGACTTCAGAATGCTTTGAAACAAACCTTTGTGATTGAATGAATCTGTGATAGGAGATTTACTTCTTAAGAGAATTTTCTCTTACCAGAGTGTTAAAAGGCTTTATGTTGGATACATGTGGAGCCTCATGCAACATTAAAGTTACTCTGAGCTTTGCAGCTACTTTAGCCAAGAAGATCATAAGCAATACAACAAAGGTGAAAATATAAATAAAAATCACTGCTAAATTTAATCAAATCTCTAGTGCTTTTTAAAAGAACATTCTGGATCATAAATTACATATAGTAAAAGCCTATTACCTAATTTGACTTGATGAGAACTTAATTGGATATTGTTTGTAAAGTAATTAAATACGCTTATTGTGAGGTTTTAATCTTCCTTTTTATTCTTGAATGAAGAATAATTGTATAGCAACAGAAAACACGGTATCTAAAGTCATTGATTCCTTTCCTGCTCAAGCAAGGATCATTCTCATTAAACAAAAATAATGTAGAGAAACAGCTGCCATTAAAGAATGATTTCTTTGGGGCATACTGAACATCACTGTAAGCCTCATATGGATGCCATGCTTCTATAAAGTAAGCTCTTTTTGTTTAGCTGTAAAGTGGTACTATCAAAACTGTTCAGATTACTGAAGAAAATAAAGAGAAGGTGAATTGGCTCATATGCCCACTGAAAGGAAACTGAGTTGAATAACGAACTATCAGCCTTGTTTTTAGCTCAGAAGGGCAATTTTTAAAGTATTTTTCTATGGCCTTAAAAAACGTCATTAACTACAGAGCAGACTTTTTAAAGAAAATGTCTTGTAAACACAAAATTATATCTATTCCAAAGCTCAATGGTTAGATAAATTCATAAATCAGTAACAATAATGACCATTTTAGAAAGGGTTGATTTCTCTGGATACACAAAGTCCTATGTCAGCAGTACAGTGACTTGTATTTGGCAACCATTGTTGGGAAATGAGTAGAACAGCTATCTTAGCACTTGAGGCTACTAAAATATAAAAATATTTTACTCATTGAGCAAACCAAATTGTTTTGTGACATGATTACATTGTAATTCAGTGAAAACCATAATAAAAACTAATTTTAGTTATTTATGTATATATCAAAATGTATATCATAGATTATTCCTATGCATTGCAAAAGCTCTTGCTTCCTCCCACACTCTGGAGGATTCATTGATACATTCATTCCTTTATTAACAAATACTTAGTGAGCATATATTGCCAAAAACTATTCCGCATTCTAGGTTTGTAACAATAAACAAGCCAGAAAAATAATTTCTTCCCTCTTGAGGTTTACAGTCAATCTGAAGAGAGAAGAACAAACTAGTGGTTATCAGGGGGGAGAGGGGGAGAAGGGCTATATAGGGGTGGAGAAGTGGGAGGTACAAATTATTTAGTGTAAGATAGTCTCAAGGGTGTTCTCATACAACATGGGGACATTTTTAATTTAAAAAAATTTTTAATTAAAATAATTTGAAGAGACAAAATTGATTTTAAAATTTCAAATAAACATATAACATCAGAGAGTAAGAAATAATGTGAAGAAAAAGCAAAGTATGAAATAGGGCAAAATGAGTACATTTTTGATGGGATGATCAGGGAAGGCCCTCTGAGGAGGTGACATTTTAGTAGAGATGAAATGCAAATGAATTGGAGGGGAAAACCACGGGGCTATCTAGGGAGAGAATGTTCTAGGGAGGAACAGGAAATGTAAAATCCTAAGGCTGGAACTTTATAGATAAATTCAAGAAGCAGCAAGAAGCCTGTGAGATTGGGGTGAAGTGATCTAGAGAAGAATGATTGGCAATGATGTTGGGGAGATGGCCAGTACCTTTGGATTTTATTGTGTGATGAGAAGCCTTTAAAAAGTTTTGAGGAGAGAAATAGGGGATCCTTTTAGCTGTTTCCTAAATGACAACAGGGGCAAGTAGAAAGCCTTGAGAGCAAAAAGGAGCAGTTAGGAGGCTACGGCAAGAGAAGATAGTGCCTTGGATTATTAGGGTATGTGCTGGGTACATTCTGTGCATATCTCCAGATCCCTTCCCATGCTTCTCCATGAGTGTTTTGTGTCCCAGAAAGCTGTTTTGATTTTCAGCCAATAGGAGACACTGGCAGAAACTGGAGAGCAGGAGGAGGGTGAGGAGGGTACTTGTTTTCCCTGCTTACTCCCTGCAGAGTCACAGGAGTTGGTGTGGTCCTCTACCATAGCTCCTCCCAGGCAGCCCTCTCCAGACATCTGTTCTCTCTCAGTCCTATAACATCTCCCATCAATTGCCCCTTTAAACCTCTAATGATAAGGCTCTGCACTGTTGCTAACCCTAAGATTTTATACTATCCCTTGTTGAGTTTCCTAAACTCTACTCATACCTTTAAACAATCCCTTCAATATATCCTCCTCAAATTACCTAGTGTTTATAAGCTGCCTGTTTCTTGCTGGACCTTGAATGACACAGGATGATAATAGTGAAGATGATAAGAAGTAGTTGGATTCAGGATTTATTTTGACAGGGTCTGCTGAAAGACTGGCTGTGTTGGCATAAGATATGGAGATGGGATACAACTTGCTTTTTTCCCCCCTTTATAATATGGAAGTCCTCTAAGTCAAAACATATACCTCCATTTTCAATTAATCCATAGAACTCCACAACAAGGATATACCATAGCTTATTAACTAATCACCTCACTTGAAGACATTTAGTTGCTTTCTGACTTTTTGCTAATACAAATAATGCTCCAGAGTACACTCTTGCACATAGATCTTTTGCATGTATGAATTTCCTAAGGACTGACATAGAAATAGAATTACTATACCAAGAAATATATATCTTTAAAACTCCTTTAAGTATTTTCAGATTGGTCTCCAAAAACCAGTACTAATATACCCTTCTAAAATAGTAGGAAGTTATGGGATATCAGGTCAGCCACTTACCCTGAAATGGTTCAGGAGAAGGAAGTTATTTGCATTCTATTTGTAACTTTTCTGAAAGCTTGAGATTATTCACAGCAACCACCACCAAGTTTTTCACATTAATAATCTTCATGAACACTTCTCTCTTCTTGGTACCCAATGGACACCACATATTCAACTTTGTGGCAAAGAGGATAAGTCTGAACTTGCTTTCCCTTTCCTAGTTTTTGGGGTTTTTTGTTGTTGTTCTTGGCTGATACAGGTTTCAGCAATCATAAATCATATAGCATAGTAGTTGGGGAAATATTTCATCACATCTACAAGTCAGAAGAATAAAAGTTTTTAAGAGCTAACCATAGGCTGTCATTGAAGAGAAAGACTTAAGTAAGTTTCCTCATATATTACAGTCTTTTCAAGATTTCAAATGTAGGGAAGTTTCCTGAAATCCTGTGTTAAAAGCATTCAAATGTTATGTCAATTGCAATCATTAAAAAATATAATAATAGGTCACCTAAATTTCAATCTTCCACAAAACAACTGTGTACTCTATCAATTATTTACGAGAATCAACTTAATTTAAGCTAAAAAATGAGTTGCAGCAGATCATTATTGAAATAAAGCATAAATATTTCTAAATATGAGCTAAGCAAAGAAAAAACTTGCTTTCAGAATTATTTTTTCTCATGTAGCTAAAGAAATACATTTTAACAATATCTCAGTTGACTTGCCACAGGAAAACAGAGTTGAAATTTTCCTTTAAAGAAAAAACCTGAGAATCTAAGTGCAGAATTTTGAAAACTCTAAAAGGTTATTATTACTTCACTTTTTTTTCTCTACCTTCCCCCCTTTTTAAAAATAAACTTAAAACTCAAGTAATAAGGGGGGGATGGTATAGCTCACTGGTAAAGTACATGCTTAGTATGCACGAGGTCTTGGGTTCAATCTGCAATACCTCCATTAAAAAAATAAATTAAAAAACTTAATTACTTCCTTCCTCTCCACCCCCCCCGAAAAACCAAAACAACTACAAAAATTTTTTAAAAACCCCCATAATTGAAGTAACAAGCTTTAAAAAGCAAATGCAATTTTTTACTTTGGGCTGCCATCTAGTGCTAAAATAAACCAACACATTTTCCTTTTCCTGTTCATCTTTTGTAAACTTTTGTATTGATAGTATTTTTAGTATGACAGAAGTTAGAAGCTAATACTATAGTTAAAGATTTTAAAATAAAAGTTAAATATATTTAAGGTGTATAGGATGCAATTTGATATACATATACATAGTGAAGTGATTACTCAGTCGTTAGTTAATGAAATATCTCACAGTTACCATTGTTTGTGTTGTGTGACAAGTGCACTTGAAATTTACTCTCAGCATATTTCCACTGTTCAGTACAGTGTTAAGTATAGTCACCACGTCTACATTGGATCTCTAAACTTATTCATACTCGCATAACTACAAATATATGTCCTTTGACCAACATCCCCCAATTTCCCCCACCATCCCAGCCCCTGGTAACCACACTTCTACTCTCTACTTCTAAAACTTTGATTTTCTTTTTAGATTCCACATACCGTATGTAGAATCACACATATATTTATATGATATACCTTTATCCATTCATCTGCTGATGAACACTTAGGTTGTTTCACATCCTGGCTACTGTGAATAGTGCTGCAATGAACATGGGAGTGCAGATATCTCTCCGAGATCTTGTTTTCAATTTCTTCGGATATATACTGAGAAATTGGATTGCTGCATCATATAATAGTTATATTTTATTAAAATAAAGTTTTTGAGGAAACTTCTTATTGTTTTCCATAGTGGATGCACCAATTTACATTCCTACCAACAGTGCACAAGTGTTCCTTTTTCTCCAGATCCTTAACAACATTTGTCATCTCTTAATTTTTTGATGATAGCCATTCTAACAGTGTGAGGTAATATCTTATTGTGGTTTTGGTTTGCATTTTCCTGATGATTATTGATGTTGAGAATGTTTTCACATACCTATTAGCCATTTGTATATCTCCTTTGGAAAAACGTCTATTCAATTCCTCTGCCCATTTTAAAAATTGAACTGTTTGGCTTTTTGCTATTGAGTTGTGTGAGTATTTTATGTATTTTAGGTATTAACCCCTTCTCTGATATATGATTTGCAAATATTTTCTCCATTCTATAGGTCTTCATTTTATTAATTGTTTCCTTCTCTGTACAGAAGCTTTTTAATTTTGTTGAATTCCCATTTGTTTATTTTTGCTTTTGTTTCCTTTGCTTTTGGTGTCAAATCCAAAAAAATTTTTGCCAAGACCAGTGTCAAAGATGTTATTATTAACTGTGTTTTCTTCTAGGAGTTTTACAGTTTCAGATCTTGAATCTGTCTTTATTTCATTTTGAGTTGGTTTTTGTCTATGGTATGAGATAGGAATCTCTTTTCTCTCTTTTGCATGTGGTTGTCCAAATTTCCTAACAACATTTATTAAGGAGACTATCCTTTCTCCATTTATATTCTTGGCACCTTGTCATAACGTAATTTACTATATATGTATTGGTTTATTTTGGAGCTCTCTATTCTGTTTCATTGATCTATGTGTCTATTTTTATATGATACTGTTTGATTACCATAGCTTTTACAGTGTGTCATATTGAAGCCTCCATCAAGTTCACTTTGACATTGGGGCCCAACTCCTATCTCTGGAAGTTCCAGCCAACATGTATACCCCTTCAGAAGACAGAACTTGCTCATTTTTCTGAGTTCTATCTTGCTAAATGCCTAGCATTCTGGTTCTATCACAGAAATAGGGTTCAGTCTTGCAAAGACCAAAATCCTTCTCAGGTTCTCTGGCTGATGGCTGGTTTCTGATATCTGTAGACGCCCTTTTGCCTAATGAGATTTCTCAGCATCATCCAAGCAAATCCACCATTACTGTGCCCCTTTTACAATAGGGTTTTTGTTACCAACTATTTTCCAAATGCTCTAGTTATCCTCTATCACAAAGAATTTCCTTATTCCTATCAGCCCCAATATATATGAGATTCCTTGGTCTATGTTATTTGAGATTAAGTGAGCAGAATCTACCAAATCTAAGAGATGGAGTTTCTCAAAGGTTCACCTCATTGATTTCACACTCAAGAGTTGATGGCTGGAGTGGATTGTCCTGCTGCCCTCCTTTGGAAGAACTGCCCTGTTAACCTAGGAATGTTGTTTTAATGGCAATCCCATTGAGGAGGATTTGGGGAGGGTTTGCAGATTTTCAGCACTTCTTGAATCATTACACACAAACTCATTTCACTGAAAAAAAAAATTATCATTTTCCCGGGTTCAAAATCTGGTAGATACTGACTATGAGCCAATTTGAGAGTTGAGAGGTTCACGGAAAATTCCGTTGTCTTATCAAAAAGGAAAAATACATATACATTTTCTTTGTATTTTCCTAAAAGTTGCATTTACTGTTTAATCATGACAGAAATGAAAGACATCATTTAGAATTGAATCAAACTGAGGTTAAGTATTCCCAAAATATAGAAGCATCTTTCCAGTTTATAATGTCATAAAATTGGCAAATCTCCCTTTTAAATTGACTATGTCTGTGGTAGACATTGGTTCTCGTCTTTGCAGACCGAATGCCTTACTTTTTATTGTAGATATTTGGTAACACTTTTGCCACTCTAAAATAAAATTCACAGATAATATAACCCTTTTACACATATATAATGTTCAAATTGTTTTATATATATATATATATATATATATATATATATATATGAGTAACAAAAGAGAAAGTTATTTATAATAAAATATATGTATTTCATTGTGTAAATGCTCAGATACGGTCACAAAAGGAGACAAAATGAGGCAGTCTGATGTTGGCACCTGTATTGTTTACATGTGTGTTGTGTTGTATGTTAATTCCACAGATGGTGTTGCCATTGATAATGTGATTTTCCAAAGGAATGAACAACTCTTGGTAAAGTTCTGAGGAAGACAGAGTAAAATCTTTCCTCAATATCTATGGTAGCTGCATTTCTGAAAAATTCAGAAAATTAAAACCATACTAAGAAAATGCTATGTGTTTATGAAAACTGAATAAAATGTAACTAACTGTTCTGATTATTATGAGCATATGTTTTACTTCATGAATGTCTGAAAGAATATTCAAATACAGAGCAAGTCCTGATTATTTTTAATTGTGCACAAGGCAGGGTGTCTAGCCTCTGACCCCAGCCATCAAATACCAGACCAAAAGTGGCCTGAGTGGCCAATGTCACTCCCAATCCTGCAAAAGATTTATTTTTAAAACAATTTGAGACAAAGAACTGGCAAAATGAATTTTTTCATTATTCTGTAAATATTAATGAATAAGATATTTTATATATTGCATTTCTATATTTGGGATAATATTTCTTATAGGTCCACAAAAATAGGCCTATTTATATTTATTTATATAAATAGGTCTTTATTATAATATGTGATAATACAGAGAAAAGCATATTGCCTGACATTAACATATTTAAAATCTGTAAGAGACTATATAATACAATCTACAAGCTAACAGATATTATGATAATAAGACATGGATATATAAGAAGAGAAACAATGTCATTCCTGTAAATACTTTTTAAATTTTTAAAATATTTTACCATAATTATTTTCCTACAAATTTTATGGGTATAGCAAATTTTCGTAAAATTTTTTGGGGTCTTAGAAGTTTTCTTACAAATTTATAGGTCAAATGAGAAAGAAGAAAAACTAAGAAAAGATGGGAAAAGAAGACAAATAGAAATTAAGTTCTTAAAAGAACTTGAAAAAAAGAACAGATAAAATTTAAAACAGGAAAAAATTTGAGAATAAGTCCTGTATACAGTATGTTATTGCTTTTTCTCCCTCAAAACTAATTTCTATGACTCCATAATTTTAGTGATCATAAAAACCCACAGGGGTATTTCTTACTCATCTGATGAATTTATGGATCCACAGAGTATAACAAATAAAGAAAAATCTTTAAATCCTGAGCATTTACCTTGCTGGAAAAAAAAAAAAGTTGCCTTAATTCATTCAGTTCTTCCCTTCCTAACATGAATTGCTTCAGTTTCTGAAGGATCAAATACGAAGCCAGACCAGTTCCAAAGTTTCACAATTTTGAAACTTTGAGGGAAATAGTAGAAATATGGGCAGGAGGGAAAAAATCCACAGGCCTACATTAAGCTAGTAAAACTCAGAAACCATTAGACCCATGGTACCTGAATGGGCCAAGTAGACATTTTACATTGGAAAATAATGCAGTATTGTAACTCCAGGTGGACTGAACATCACTAGTCCTTGTATAGGTATCATTCAGAGATGGTAGGAGTTAAATAAGGGCTGAAATGAATCCTCTGACATTTTATAGTCCTTCTGTTTGACCACATTAAGGCATGGTTTTTTAATCAAGTAATGAAATAACCATTCCTGTCTTCACTCTCAATATAAAGGAAGTAGTTCTGAATACTGTAGTTCGTGGCTAACGGCACAAAAGGCAATTCCATAGGTCAATTATCTTTTGCTTAAACCAATGGCTTCCCCCGAGAACGAAGAGCAGCAAATCAAAGCAGCTAATTGCTGTTACACTCAAGAAGATTTCATTGTAAAATGCAGCATTGTTGTTGCATTCACTTGAGTTTGCCACAGTGTACAAGTAATAGATCCTAAAGAACTGGTAGGGAAGGAAGCAAACAAGAATGACCCCTATAAAAAGCAAGTTTTTCAACTGGGCCCAGAACTCCTGGTGGGATAGTAAGGAGTGGCGTATCTTCCGCACCATCAAAATGATGATGATACTCTGGAAGACCAAAAGAATCACCGCAATGATTATGACAATAATGACTATCATATAGTTGATGACTTGCACAGGTACATGAGCAAGTTCTTTGTGGAATTTAAAACAGTGATATTTATCATACCCCTCCTGAGTTCCATAATGAGAAAAAACCAGGGGCACCACAATGACAATCACCAGTAGCCACAAGCCAGTACTGGCAGCCACAGCATGCAGTTTTCTATAGAATTCCATTTTGTCCTTGTGCTTGAAGAAGAGGAGGAACCTGATGACCAGGATCACCACATAGAACAGGAATGTAAGGTACATGTGGATGTGCACCATGGCGCTCACAAATTTGCAGAAGGGCAACCCAAATGTCCAAGTGTGCTTGATGAGGTAGGTCAAGCGAAAAGGCACTGTCAGCAGAAAAACACTGTGGACCACCACCAGGTTAATAACTGCTGTGGTGGTTACAGACCGGGTGTTCATTTTCACTAGCAGGAACAAAATGGAGATGATGCCCACCAGCCCTCCAATGAGCACAACGAAGTAGAGCCTGGTTAAATGGGGTGTCAGTATAGGTTCAACGCAGGAGGAAATATTGTGGCCAGCCATACTTCAGAAGTCACCTGGAAGAGATAAAGCACCAGTGTAACTAACAAACTTCGAGAATTTTGTTCATGTTTTGTTCACATCGCACAGGCAATGTGACTTTGTCATTTATTTGTTTATATGATGTAAACTTTATCTGCCTTAAGAATAAGACTATTGTCATATACATTTCTGTATACTCTAGACTGAAAGCACAAATCATTGATTCTTAACCTTTAATAGGTTAAAAACCTCATTGAGAGGCCCCCAGAGACATGTCTACATAGTCAAAACAATTTGCATAAAATTAGATTGCAGGCCATTTGAAGCTGATACATGGATACTAGTACTGCAGCAACCACTGGGGGGAGGTGGAACCTAAAATGGACAGAAAGCTGAGTGGATACATTAAGTACACAAAATAATTTTTTTCTTTTACATATCCTAATTCTCTTAATCCCTTCCAATTTATCCACAAATGATCCAAGAGTATTTATACTTAATTCCTTTAGGATACTGATTAGTTTGGCCAAAAAAATTGGCTAAATCAAGGCAAGAGCAAGCAACAGGAGGGTGTATCTGAATTTCTCATCACAGCTATGTTATCATCTAGCCGTGGGATCTTGGCTAAGTTCTTCTCACGGGCCCCAGTGAAAACAGCATGCCTCCCCATTCTCCCATCCCCACCCCTTACGTTCGTAAAAGAACTACTATCATTTTTCCTCTGGACTCCTGAAGGATCCTTTCCCTGTATAGTCTTGGTCCCTTCTAATTTATTATCCAAATTCTAATTTATTATTTACTAAATAAAAGGCATGTAAATCTTTAATTACACAAATCAAGTCATTTTAATTTCTTATTTAAATTCCTCAATTGCCTCCCATTTCTTTCAAGTTAAAAACCAAAATTCTTACATGTCTAGAATGATCAGGGTAATGGCAAATTCTGATCCCTCGAGATCAGATTCAAGAAATAATCTAGAGGCAAAATTGACAGGATTTGCCATGAATTATGTATAGGGAAATGAAGGGAAAGGAAGTGTCTCAATCACTCCCAGATTTCTTACTTAAAGAACTGTGTGATAAGAGGTCTGTTTACTGATAGCAGGGAAACTGAGGATCGAATTTTAGGAAGAACAGCTGAATTCCACATTTAGTACCCGACCTTTGTAATACATTTGCATTTATTCATTTCTTGAATGTCTCTTCATACAGTCAAAATGAACCAACTACTGATACAATACTGGTGAATCGAAAAAGCATTATACAAAATCATGTGTTCTCAATAGGGCAATATTCCCTGCCATGGGGGGAAAATGTTTGTTCTTGAGGCATGAAAAATCTTACTTTTAATGTACAAAACATAGGTATACCTATAGTCCATAAACAGACAAACATTACATCTATGGTATTAGATTTCACAAGCGAGGGAAACACAATTAGGGAAAAATGTCTAAAAATGTCTAAAAGGCTCTTCAGGGGGGCAATAATAAAGTTGAGAACGCTATACTAAATAAAAGACGCTATCCACAAAAGACTACAAGCTGAATGATTTCTTTCTGTAGATAATCAAAACTAATGTGACAGAAAGAAGACCAGTGTAGCTCAGGGCCCAAGTCGCAGGGGAAGGAATTGACTTCAAAGGGGCATGGGGGAACTTATGGGGTGATGGAATGTTTTACGTTGTGTTAGATACAGTTGGAGTTATTTGTCAAAGCTCATCAAATTGTAAACTTAAAGTTGGTGAATTTTTAGGGGGGAGGGAGGTACTTAGTTTTAGTTTTATTTAATTTTTTTAATGAAGGTACTGGGGACTGAGCGCGAAAATTGGTGAATTTTCTTGCATATTAACTTATATTTCAATAAAACTAATTTGAAAAATAATAATCTGACCCTAGAGAGCCTCTGCTTTCATGGATATGGAACAGAATTTCCTTGCAACCCACTTTAAAAGCTTGCCTCATGTTATACTTGTTCTATGTAATGTGTAGTCTCTGTACTTGCCTTTTATTTTCCTCTGTAGAAAAGTAGTTCCATCAGGTAAACATGAAATTACACTGTATTCGTATCTGAATCAAGGATGAATGTGCCACCATAAATTCTACTCATCTTTTCTTTTTCTTTTTCTTTTTTTTTTTGGTTAATGACTTAGAAGGAACAACTTCAGAAAGAAGAAGAAAGTATGAATAATTGCATACGATCTGTCTCAAGTTCTCCTTTCTCGCCAGCTGCCATGGTCTCTCTCAGATATAAGAAGCTCATGTTAAACCTCTAATATGTGCCAGGTACCACATGAGATGCTTGCCTGAGCATAGTCTCATTTAGCCTTCACAGCAGCCATGTGCATTGTGTATGTATCACTATACTGAGTGAAGAAACTGAGCCCCAGGCAGGGTATCATTTGGCTAAGTTCTCCAAAGTCTCTGTCTCTGTCTGTCTGTCTCTTTCTCTCTCTCATACACACATGGAGAAGCAAGTTGTGCCTCTAAGCCCAAGTTTCTAAATCTTAACATCAGAAGAAGGGGAGGCTATTAAGAAATCCGATTCTACTCACATAGCTATATGCCAATATATCTTGAAAGCTGCTCTTCCTTCTTTTTGAATTTCTCTTTCCTACGCCCTTTACTTGGTTTACAGCAGATCCCATAAGGTAGCTCATTCAACGTCCATTCCAACACTTTCTGGTCTGCCAGACAATTTCTGTACACATTTTTTGCAGTTATAGTGCTTATATGTGACCTAGTTTCTGCTAGTCTGTTGTGCTACTGCAAAACTTGGAGGCCAAAGTGAGTCGGGATGTCAGTCTGTAGAGAGATCAGATCATCTGGCAAGACAGGAGTGGAAATGTCTGGTTTCTCTGGGACAGCCATGGCACAGGTATCCAGTACTATATATCATAGATTTCAGGAAGCAGTAGTCAGTGATGTTTCTGCTATTAACTCCAGTTACACTTCTGCCTTCCAAATAAGACTGACCAGGGAAGAATTGTATTTTCCTTTGTATTCACAGAACCTAGTGAAGTTACTAAAATTAATATAAATATTATTACTGAAAACTTACATACTTAACAGTAGAGTGCTCAGCTGTAAGTATACAGCTCAATGAATTTTAACACAGTAAACATATCCTCACCAAAGGTAATCACCATCCTGACAACTAAAACCATATAGGTTTGCCTACTTTGAATTTTATACAAATTCAATGTCCTTTCTGTGTGTGTAGTTTAGTTCACTCAACATTATACTTTGAGATTCATTCATGTGTATAGTTTTAGTTAGTTCTTATTTAGTAAATTATATCATTGTATGATTATTTCACAATTTATCCATTCTACTGTTAATAGACAATAGTGTTATTTCCAGTTATAGGGCTATTATAAATACATGCACATTCCTATAAATATCTTTTGTGAAAATAAGTATGCATTTCTGATGGGAATTTACTTAATGCATTTCTGTTGGGAATTTACCTAAGTGTGGAATTGATGGACTGTAGGGTATATCTGTGTTCAGCTTCTGTGAAAGCCTCAAACAGTTTCTGATATAGATTCCCACTAACGTTTGATGAGAGTTTCAGTTGCTCCACAACCTCAAGAACACCCAGAATTTTCTGCCTCTTTCATTTTTGCTGTTGTAATAGATATAGTTGGATTGCATTGTGGTTTTATTCTTCATTTACCCAATGAATAATAAAGGTGAGCACATTCTTACATATAAATTGGACACTTGGATATCCTGTTTTGTGAAGAGCCTTTTGCAGTCTTTTGCCATATTTCTGTTTGGTTGCCTGCCTTTTTCTTATTGATTAGTAGTAGTTCTTTATCTAGCCTAGATATTACTCCTCTGTTGGAGATACGTCTTGTAAATATCTTCCTCCACTTTCCTTTTCATTCCTTAATTGGTATCTTTTGATGAACAGAATATCTAACTTTCAGTATTACCAATTTTGTCAAATTTTTTTCAAAGTCAGCACTGTCAAGTTCTGTTAAGCAATCTGACTGCTCAAAGGTAATAAAGACAGTATGCTGTGTTTTCTTCTGTTTAATTTTTAATTTTTTTCATTTTTAGGTATACAATTAATCTAGAATTGATTTTTTATGGTAATGGTAATGTATGGTAGAAAGCCATGATTATTTTTTTCCCATAGGGATAGCCAATTGACTAAGAATCAATAATTGGGAAGACCATCCTTACCCCACTAAACTACAGTGTCAGCTGTGTCATAAATCAGGCGACCTGATATGGGTCAGTTCAGTCCATTTTTAGGGCTCCAGTGTGTTCCACTGGTTTATTGATCTATACATGTGCAAATACCACACTGTCTAAATCACTAATGCACTATAGTAAGTTTTCATAACAGGTAGTGCAATTTTTCTAGCTTTCTTTTCCTTAAGGTCAGCTGAGCTATACTTGACCTTCTGCACTTCCATGTAAGTTCTAGAATCTGCTTAGAAAAACTTCAGGGGTTTTTAACAGAGTTGTGTTGAAACTGTAGCTATCAGTAGCTTTAGATGGATATTAATAGCTTTTCAATATTGAGTCTTCTAATCACTGAACATAACATATCCCTCCATTTTCTTTAATTTGTCTCAATAATGTGTTGTAATTTCCTATAGAGAAAGAAGTATTGTATATGCTTTTTTGTATTGGTTGAGATAATCATGATTTCTCTCCCTTTTTTTGGTTAGTGCAGTTAATTACAATGATTGATTTGCACATACTCCACACTTGTGTAGCTGGAATAAAACCCATTTTGATGTGGTATATAAACCTCGATAATATATTATTTTATTTTAAGTCCTTTTGCATAGAATTTTGGTTCTCTTATGAGAAAGACTGGTCCATGATTTTCTTCTCAGTGCCCTTGTTGGGGGTAAAAAGTTTTACTGACTTCATTAAACAAACTTAGAAATGTTCTCTCATTTACCATTTTCTAAGAGTTTATGCACAATTGATGTTATCCTTCCAGTATTCTATATAGTCAGCTGGGATTACATTTAATTATATTATTCATATCATTTACATACACAGTGTTTTGTGGGGATTTTCTGTCTCCCTGTTCTAGCAGCAAATGTGAGGAGGTTTTTATGGTCTTTCATTCATTACAGATTATTCTGTCAACTTTTATTTTATATGTTTCTATACTATGCCATTGGTGCATAAAAATTTAGAATAGTGATATATTCATCATAAAATGTCCTCTTTATTTCTAAAAATGATTCTTTCTTCAAGATCCACTTTTTCTGATATACCGAGTCTTCTTTGGTTTAGTATTCGCACTTTACATCTTTTTCCATCATTTTATTTGCAACCTTTATTGTTCTAACATTTAAATTGTGTCTTTGCATAGAAAACAAATTTATGGTTACCAAAGGGGAAGAGGAGTAAGGAATAAATTAGGAGTTTGGGACTAACAGATACACGCTACTATATAAAAAACAGATAAACAACAAGGACCTACTGTAAAGCACAGGGAACTATAGTTAATATCTTGTGATAACTATAATGGAAAAGTGTCTGGAAAAGACACTTCATTTTGTTGATTGTTTCCTTTGCTGTGCAGAAGCTTTTTAGTGTGTATAATCCCATTTGTCTATTTTTGCTTTTGTTCCCTATGCTTTTGATGTTATTTCCAGGGCCAATGTAAACAGGCTTTTCCCCTAAGTTTTCTTCTAGGAGTTTTGTGGCTTCAGGTCTCACAATTAAGTCTTTAATCTATTTTGAGTTAAATTTTGTATATAGTGTAAGATGAAACTCCAATTTTATTCATTTGCATCCAGTTTTCCCAAGACCATTTAATAAAGAGACCATACTTTCCCCCTTGCATATTCTTGTCAAAGATCGGCTGACCATCTATACATGGGTTTATTTCTAGACTCAGTTGTGTTCCATTGGTCTCTGTGTCTGTTTATTTGCCAGTACCATACTATTTGGATGCCTTTGTAATATATTTTATATTACAGCTTTGTATAGTAGCTCTGTAATGTATTTTGAAATCAGAAAATTTGATGCCTCCAACTTTGTTCTCCTTGTGCATAATTCCTTTGGCCACGCAGTCTTTTGTTGTTCCATATGAATTTTAGGACTTTTTTCCTATTTCTGTAAAAAATGCCATTGAGATTTTGATAGAGATCACATTAAATCTGCAGATCACTTATGGTGGGATGGATTACTATGGGTAGTAATTTTAACAATATGAATTCTTTCAATTCATGAATACAGGGTATTTCCACTTATTTCTGTCTGCTTTAATTTCTTTCATCAGTGTCTTATAGTTTTCAGTGCACAAGTCTTTTAAGTTTATTCTTAAGTATTTTATTCTTTTTTATGCTATTGTTAATGGGATTGTTTCCTTAATTTACTGTTTCAGATAGTTTATTATTAGCTTATAGAAATCTAACTGATTTTTATAGGATGATTTTTTAATTCTGCAACTTTAATGAATTCATTGATTAATTCTAACAGGGTTTTTGTTTGTTTGTTTGTTTTTGTAGAGCTTTTAGGGTTTTCTACATATGAGATCACATTTTCTGCAAAGAGACATAATTTTACTTCTTTCCAATTTGGATACCTTTTATTTCATTTTCTTGCTCTTTTTCTTCTTAATTGCTCTTTTAATTTCTTTTTAATTTCAGTACCATGTTGAATAGAAACAACAGAGTGAGCATCCTTGCCTTGTTTCAGATCTTGGAGGAAAAGATTTCAGTTTTTCACCATTGAGTCTGATGTTAGGTGTGGATTTTTCATATATGGCATATATTGTGCTGAGGTAAGTTTCCTCTACGCATAATTTTTTGAGTATTTTTTTTAATCATGAAAGGGTATTGAATTTTATCAAATGCTTTTTCTGCATCCATTGAGATGATTATTCTAGCCTACATTCTGTTAATGAGGTATATCACATTGATTGGATATGTATATTGAACCATTCTTGCATCCAGGGATAAATTTCACTTGGTCATGATGTATGAGGCCTTTAATGTGCTGTTGAATTGGTCTGATAATATTTTGTTAAGGATTTGTGCATGCATGTTCATCAGGGATATTGTACAAGCCTCACAGATGGCCTGCCTTAGATGGCAGCTGCTGCATGTCTGCCTTCTCTCAGCGAAGCTGTGCCATGCACTCTCTCAGTCTGCCTGCAGGGGGCACACTCTCTCACATCCTAGCTCCAACTCTGGCTTAGGTAACATAATGAGAAAAGGGAGGTTAAGAGGTTTTCATAGAGTGTGTTCTTTTTTTTTTTTTTTTTTTAACACACTCTTCCTCTTTGCCTCCCACATGGCACTTTCTCTTTTTGTTCTCTTGAAGACCACTCCATTCCACACAGTTGTCCTCTACCAAGATGGCTCATCAGCTTTTGAAAGCCAAACAAAACTAGAATGGGGCCTACAGAAAGAAGACAATGATGCAGTGAAGGCTTTTGAGAGTCAAAGGCAGTAAGGGAGAACAGATAGGCATGCAGCTACAATATCTTCTCAGGAAAAAAAAAAGAAAAAAAATGTATGTATGCAAGAAGTATTCCTCTGCATATGCGATGTGACTCCAGTGATTAATAGAAATTTTTAATTAGTTGGCATAAAAAATTTATTTCTCCTCTCCTTCATTCTTTCTCAGAGAAACACTTAAGTTCTCCTGCATACTTGACTTGCTTGTAGCCAGGGCTGTGCATGTCCAATACCACACTGTCAGAGTCACTTCCCCACCTGTGTGGGGACAGGGTCATTGCCACATGTTCACCACATCCTGTTGTCTGATACATGAGAAGGATGGACACATGGATGAATAGCATTATCTTATCAATATTATATTAAAGAACTGTATTCTCCAAATTGAAGTTGAAACAGTAAAATCTGCAGACAATTCTCATTTGAGTTATGAGCTACATCCTTTCTTCATGTCAGATCTTTTTGTACAGTGGTTTACTTCAGTGACAATTAATAGCAACATCAATTCAACCAAAGTAAACGGATTTGTTTAAACCCGGACTATTAAATATTTCCTAATCTATTACTTTACGTGTGAGAGTTGGATGCCCACAAAAGAATGGGGGATATCTTAAGTTTTTGTACAAAATGGAAAGTTCAAAACTTTAAAATCTTGCAAAGAAATATCTTCATTGCAAAAACTTTGAACACACACAAAAATAGTAAATAGAGTTTAGAAATGCTTCCAATGGCTCACTGCAGAATAGCTTGTTAATGAGAATAGTCCTTACACTGGGAAAACCGAGGGGATGTCTGAGAGAAGCAGTCGGGCCTGGGAGACAGACACTACACGCAGCACCTAGGGACCTGGAGCAGCTGAGCCAACACCCACAGTCACAGCATCCAAGGACAAGCTCAGCTGAGGGCTTTGACGGGTGTCATATACAGAATGTGCCCAGTGAAGTTCAGTGAACACTTGCAGATAGTAGATAGCCTCTTATTAAATGAGAAGCTCTGTTTCTTTCCCTGGATGTCAAATTTAGTTGCTATGCTTTTGGATTTTTTAATATTCAGTCTCAGGTTTTGAAATTTGCCCTGTGCTTTGGGACAAAGACACTTAAAGAAGAGGAGAACACTTGCAACTTAGAAGTCACTCCGGATTGAATGTTTGAGACCCACTATTTGTTATTATTTGAAGACTCCACTGCAAACTCAATTCTTGTAGAAAAAAATTTAAAAATAAAAATAGGGCGAGGGGGAGGAGACAAGGCAGAGAGGAAGGCAGGCTCTGAGGCTCCCAGCCAGCAGTGCTGTCATCCCTTACAGGCTTTGAGTTGACTAGCATTTTCCTAGCATCAAAATTTTTATACCTGGAAGTAACATAAATGTATTTATTTACCCAGATGATTGTCTAATATAATAAGAAGTGTTTGCAAAAGAGCGCAGCTGATCTCTGTGTCACCTGAAGAAAATTAAGGGACATACTTTCTGCTTCCATGGAGATGACCCACTACAAATATAAGGAGCCAGAGAATTTTTAAAAAACAACGTATACAACATTTCTTTGTTGATAATATTTAGACGCCACCCTTACATCTTCACTGTGTTTCCCCTTCCCCAACAGTCTGCCCTGTTCACCCCGTCCTGTATATGCCCGAGCTCTAAGCTCAGATTCCTTTTCCTTCAGGGCCCTCCCTGGTGCCCTTATACACTCTCAGCTGCTCTCTCAGAATGCTTTACCTAAGCATCTCATTCCTTCTTTTCCTGCTTTATTAATTCCCATTTAAATTCTTTATTTTAGTCATTTGTGTACCTGTTTTTAATGTTGAATTTCTTTCAGAACTAAGACTTTTTTGGGGGATGGGTGGGTGAATGGGTGAAATAATGGTGAAAAACTACCTTGATCTTATTAAACATCTTTAAAAAGGCTACATTTGGATCTAATCCAGTAACTGATGTCAGGAGTCTGGAATAAGCTGCAGACCAGGGCACTCTCTCCTAAGTGAGCAGGCTGCCTCCCTGGCTCTCCCCGAAGCACCTTGCCTTGGGCAGTGATCTCTTGTTTATCTCTGTGACTGACCCCGGAAGCACAGCAGGAAGACTGGCCTCAAACTCCGATTTCCCTCTGTCCTCTCACTTTCCTACTTGAAACCCTTCGTTGGTTCCTTTTAGTGAAAAGAATGAAGTCTGACACCTACCATGTCATAGAAGCCCTTTGAAATCTGACCCCAACTGATATGTGAAAGCGTATTTTTTGTCACGACCCCTCTTTCCTCGCCCCACCTTCAGCCTATGCCCAGACTGACAGATCTTCTTGCCATTCCTGGAATGTCCTTTTTCATACCTACAGCTTGTTTCTTCTCTTTGTAGATCCCAAATGTACCACTAGACATGGGAGGCTGAAGTCCAAATTATATCATAAATGATATTATTTCCCTTCTTAGAACTTTCCCTGGCCTCCCACTGTCTCTCAGACATCAGAGATGTATAAACGTCTTAGCATGACATACTAAATCTGTCCCACTGGACTTTATGGTTCTACATCCAGCCTCTCTGCCACTGGAGCACCAGGGTTCCCCTTCTTTGTTCTGCTCTGACATCAACCCCCACACAGGAGAGCCCCTCATCTCTGTCTGAGGCTTGGCGGGGGCTGTTTCCTTGTCTCTTGCCAGTTCCCTTCCCAGTGCTTTGCCCACAGCCCTGCTTGGGCCTCAGTGGTCATTGCCCATGGCCTGAGGACTACCTCAGTATCAGAAGTGAGACATAGAAGTGGCTTCTATGGCTGTTTTATATAAGGAATCCATGGTAGAACCAACATCAAAGAGCAGTCTACAAAGCGAGGGTCCTAAAAAAAAATGGTAGAGTACTACAGAATGGCATTAGGCAATCCACATCCTCATGAGTGCATAGACTTCAGTCCACAGGACCCCCTCCCCCTTCTAGAAGAGCATCTATAATCTATTTTGGGATTTCTCACTTTATTTAATAAAAAAATCATATCATTTTAAAGTACCTTTCATATAGTAGGTAGTAAATATTCTGAGATGAATAAAACATTTCCCTCCCTGCATTTAAATCTCCTTCTGTCTGGTAGGGGAGAAAGAAGTACATAAATTATTACAACACCTACAAGAATTCAGAGGGGGATGTAATTTATTTAACATATAGCGGAGAGTAAAGGCATCAAAATGTAGTAGCGATGGAGTAATGTTTGGGCACGGGTATGTAACAGGTGCTGGATCTTGAAGGATGCATTAAAGTTCCAGATGCAGAGAGGAGGAGATAGAGCACTGCAGGTAAAGACAAGCATGTGAGAAAAGACATGGATGCATGTTCAGGGAATTAACAATAGATGTGCCAGGAACATTAGGTAAATTAGTAGAAAACAGGTGAATATCTCTACGTGAGGCTTGCAAGATACACAGCATGTTGCCACTCTGAGGATTTCCTATTTCAATCTGAAAATTATAAGAGATGCACACTTTAAAATATCAAATGACATTTTAATATTTCAATTCTGAAAGTTTACTTTTGGCAACAGAATGGAGAAAGGATTCGAGGAGGGCAGGACAAAAAGAGTGGTACCATTAGCAGGCTATTATGCTGATCAAGTTTAAATATTAAGAGGATTGGTGCAAGTTGACACCACCTAGGAGAACGCACCCCCAAATTAAACAAAACTGAAGACTCGGGCTGGAGAGGACATTGCATGCTTCAGGTACATCAAACAGCAAATGATGACATCTGTGTATCACATCAACAGTAAAGCCTGGAATAATCACTGAATATTTTATGAAAACAAACACCACATTAAAAAAAAAAATCAAACACCTCAGGTAAATGAACTAACAGACTAGTTAGTTTGCTAAAAGGACAAAGGAGGAAAAAGTAACTTTAAATGTAGTTACTACCCTCAAAGAGAAGAAAATGATGTGAGAAAAATTCAATTATAGTTGTTATTGAATAAAAGATGTACCAAACTAACAAACACAATTGGTGAACTTGTAAAAATGTTCAGAAAGATTCTCTCAGATGAAACAAAAGATGGCCAAGAAGGAATATTTCAAAGAAATTCTACAGAACACCTAGGGCAAATCTAGAAGTTCCAATATCATCCGGAGAGAGCAAAATGGAATGGATTACTCAAATAATCGAAGAACATTTCCTACACATGAAAAAGATGACATATTTATGTTAAAGGATCTCACCCAGTGCTGGGATGAATTAATAGAAAAGACTCTCAGACACATCAGGATGGAATTTCAAATCGCAAAGAACAAGCTCGCATATCCACTTGGATGTCTCATAAACATTTCAAATTTGATATGTCCAAAGCTGACCTCCTGTACCTTTCTTCCCCACCTCCAGGCAAACACAGACATGTTACTTTCAAAGTCCTTTCCAGTATCAGGTAATAGTAACTCCACTTTCTAGTCGCTTGAGTGAAAAATCTTAGAGGCATCTTTGAGTCCTCTTTTTCTCCCCAAATTAACCTCCCCTCCTTAAGCAACTTCTTTCATCTCTTCTTCAAAATAATCAACATTGGATCCCTGAACCAGATTTTTTTTCTATAAAGGACTTTCCTGGTACAAAATCTGAACAGAGTCTACAGATCAAGTAACAGAACTGAATCACTGTATGTGGTTATATAAGAGAATGTACTGTTCTTAGGAAATATATACTGCGTGTTGTAGGGGTAAAAGCATCATGTTTTCAACTTACTCTGAAATGGATCAAAAAATTATAACATGTATATATAAATCAAATGTGGTAAACATTACAGTTGGGAAATCTGGGTTAATGACATATTGCAGTCCTTTGTGCCATTTATATAATGTGTTTCTAAGTACAGAATTTTTCTAAGTTAAAAATCACAAAAAATGAAATAAATCTAAGGTGTGTCTTCTCTTCACTACTTGCATTACTACAACTATGATTCGAGCTGCATCATGTTCACTGTGAATATTATGACAAAATCATGAATTCTCCCCTACAGCCTATTCTCACTCAGCAACCAGAGTGATATTTCAAAATGTAAGTCAGAAGATGTCACTCCTCTCATCACAACGCTCTAATGACTTATCATGTTACTCAGAGTCAAGTCAAAATTTGGAAAATGGTCTATTAGGCCTGATAGAATTTAAGCCCTCTTCCGCCCCACTCTCTTTGATCTTATCTCCTACAACTCTCCCTTCCAACTAAACATAACTCCTTGCTCTCCTTCAGAAATCCCTGGCATGTTCCCACCTCAAGGCCTTTGCACATGAAATTTCCTCTTCAGGAGTGTCCCCCCCACCAGATACCTGCACAACTTGCACCTTCAACCCGTTCACATCTCTAGCCAAAGATACTTCATTAATTCCTTTCCTGGTCTTCATAATTAAGATGTCAACACTTACCGCTTCCACCCAGCACACTTCATCCTATCTTTCTATTTTATTATTCTGCACACCACTTATCACTGACATACCACATGTTTTAGTTGTTTGCTTGTCTTCTTGCTCCCTCCACTACGATTCAAACTCCTTGAGGACAAGAAATTCTGTTTTGTTCACTGTTTTACTTCTAGCACTGGGAACAGTGCTTTGCACATAATACCTTCTTAATAAATAATTGTTCAGTGAATGAAACCAAACATACTAAAACTTCCCAAAGAGGGAAACAAAAACCAGATATTCTATAAAATAATTTAAAACAAATCAGCATCAGACTTTTGACATATTTAAGGCTGGAGAAAAAATCTGAATGGTTTTGAAAGATGATTTTGAATTTAGAATTCTGCTTTCAATCAAACTACCATTTGAGGTGGAAAGAAAAGGAAAGGTATTCTGAAACACGAACACTCAGAAATCTCTCAGATCATCCCTGAATTATTAATGTATATTCTAGTAAAATGAAAAAGGATATATGGGATGCCAAAAATAAAGTAGCAGGGAAGTGACATCAGCATCACTGTGTAGTGAGAGGCTCTCTTTGTTTCTCCCCATCAATCTACAACCGGTAAAGCATCCACAACTCAACAAAGGTGCCTCTGCCCGACACACCAGGGTAATGGAGAATTTCACATATCTGTACATCTAAAAGTAGGCGGATTGGAACAAACAGAGGAGGTAGAACCAGAAAAACAGCAGAGATGGCACCTGCAATCCCAGGTCACCAGCCGCAGCAGCTGAGCCCAGAGCACCAGAGAACTCAGTACAGCAGGGGAGGAGGTGCAGACAACCCCGGCCTCCCAGCCACAGTGCAACTACAGCCGCCAATAAGTGGGCAGCAGTGGTAGCAGGGCCTGAGACCTTGTCCCTCCAGCCACAGAGGTGCCCACGACCCCAGCCCTCTGCCCTTCACCTGCAGCAGCAGAGCCTGTGAACCTGACAACATCCGACAGGGCAGAGGTGCCTGCACGACCCCAGCTCCCCACCACCTTCCCCATTCCCGGTGGCGAGGGTGGGTGGGGTAGGGCGGGGAGGAGGGGTGGGGTGGCGGGTGGCCTGCAACTCAGGAGATCCTGAACTTGGTGGAAGGGCCCACCCATCTCGGTGCCCCAGGCAGTGATGCCAGTGATACCGGCAGCAGCAAGACACCGATGATCCTGCAGGCACAAGCAGTGATAATGAGGGCATGGGACAACGCTTCTGACAGAGGCAGTGAAGGGTGGAAAGTGCCATCTCAAATATAACCAGAGGCAGCTCAGGTTAAGAGAAACCAAAAGCTCGTGGTATAGCGCCGTCTACTGGCAAACAAAAGAAAGGCCTCTAATTTCTAACCCGTTGAATTCTTTGAGACAAGTAGAAAAACAAGACAAAAACTTTACTTAGAGGAAAGTTGCTCAATACTTCAAATGTGTCAGCAAAGAAACAAGTCATCAAGTACCATGAAAAACCACAGTGACACGGTACCAGAAAAAGAAAATGATGATTCTCCAGAAACTAAACTCAAAGTCACAGAATATTGTGATTTAACTGATAGAGATTTCAAAAAAGCTATCATGAAGAAACTCAATGAGCTATGAGAAAACCAGAAAGGCAGTTCAGTGAACTCAGGAATAAAATGAATAAACAGAAAGAATACTTTACCAAAGAGGTTGAAACTCTAAAAAATAACCAAACAAATTCTGGATCTGAAGACTACAATACATGAGACGAAGAAGGCATTGGAAATAGAGACCATATGGGAGATGGAGCTCATTAGCGAGCTCAAGGAGAGAAATCTAGAAATGATACAGATACAGAAAGAAAGAAAATCAAGATCCAAAAAAAGAAGAAGTTCTATGAGAACTATCTGATCCTTTTAGGAAGGGCAATGTGATTGTAATTGGTATCCCAGAATGAGAAGAGAGGGAGAAGGGAGCAGAGAACTTATTTAAAGAAATAATAGCTGAGAACTTATCAAACCTGCGGAAGGAACTGGATATACAAGCCCATGAAGCTAAAAGAACAGCTAATTACCTCAACACAAAAAGACCTTCTCCAAGATGCAATATATTAAAACTATCAAAGTTGAAGAGAAGGAAAGAATTTTAAAGGCAGCCAGGGAAAAAAGGATTATAACCTACAAAAAAAACAAACAAACAAAAAAAAAAAACAAAAAAAAAACCTCACTAGGCAATCAGCAGATTTCTCAGCAGAAATTCTATAGGCCAGAGGGAGCAGTCTGTGAGTTCTTTCTATTCCCAGGGACAGCTTCCTTCAGATCTGTAGGTCTGTAGGTATTAAAATATGCTGTGAATTCTGATCCTCACATATATCCCTCTCCTCCTTACTGGAAATCTTGCTTCAAAGAAATACTTGTTGCCCAAGGATTGTGCTTTGTTTTCAAGAAATATCAAATCTGTGGAAGTGTGTTCCTGAAACTCCCCCATTTCCACGGCTGCAATGGTCTTCTTGCCACCCTCACCACAGCTTCTGGGCTACTTAAACCACCCAACCCCAAATGACAGAGAAACAACATGTCAGGGGACCAGTAAGGGAGGACGACTTCCGATAGACAAAACTTGGTAGTCAGCCGTGCTGGTAACTTCCTCCCTCCCCTCTAAGCTCCCATGTACCCCAGTGAAGAATTAAAACACAGGAAAGTAAGGATATGCTGTCACTAAAGAAGACTGTTTTTCACAATTTCATCTCACATGATTCAGGCTGAGTGTGTTTCATCAAGTATCACAAGTAGGCTTTGTTCCCTTTGGCACCACTATGATCATTTGTTGGCTAAATTTTCTACTTGTTTACCTTCTTCTCTGTTATCTTTTTTTCCTTCATAATAATTACTGAGGTTTTATTTCCTTTTCTTTTCTCAGTGTTTCTAGTTATTTTTTTTATTATAAAAAGAGGCAACTAAATTAAAGAAAATAAAGAAAAATTAGAAGAACAGAAATTTTCCACTCTTTTCAATCTTTTAGTATTTTCTGCTACTATCTTTGTATGCATCTATGTTAGTGAGATAGATAATAATCACATTGTGTCTCAATTTTCAACCCATATTTTTTCACTAGTAATATGTTGAAGTAATTAGCCTTGAAGCTTCTGTACTTTTAAATGACTACATAACATCCCATCAAGTGTTCGCCTTCAATGTAATTTAACCAAATTTTCAGTAATCAGACATTTGTAACTTAATGTTGTTATAAATAATTCTATGATAAATATTTTGTGAATTAAGCATTGTACACATTTTAGATTATTTTCAGAAGCCGGTATCTAAGAAAAGAGTGGTTGTGTGACATGAAAATAATTCGTGGATCTAGACTTATATTGCCAAATTGCTTTACATTGACAGATACAAAATATTCATTTAAAGTAAAAAATTTTTCCCTGCTTCCTAATTTAAGCTATTTCTATCAAGCAGTTTTTTTTTTTAAATACTTCATTCAAATGACTCCACCCAATCTTTATTTGTCGTTCTTGTGGGCAGAATACTGAAATGAGAGAAACAGGGAGCTGTGGGTAAAATACTGTCACGTAATGCATTACCCCTTGAAACATACTCTCAGCCCCCAGTAAGCTGAGCCAACAATGAAAGGCAAGTATTCCATAGGTTCTATAGGTATTCTGTTCAAATCCTGTCTTTGCTTCACATCTAAATAGAGTCTGGAAAAATCACGGACCTCTGTCTTGGAGCTCAGTATAATCTGCCAACCAGTCAAGACCACCTGGGGAGGAGTGGGTGTAGACAATGACTTTCGGGGAGGCTGAGTCTCTCTATTCAAGGAAAGGTGGCTTTTCACTTGAGAACTAACCAATATCTATGGTTGGAAGGCACCATACCTCCAAAGTGAATGTGAAGCATCTCACTCGGAGCAGTAAGACTTTCCACAAGTCACAGCTTTGAGAAGTTAGCCAGGCAGACCTGCCGAGGCTCCCCCTCCTCCCGTCTCCAGGCTCAGGTGCCTCTGGCTTTATGCGTTCTCATCAGCAGTGGGCACTTGTATTCTAGCACCATTATGCCGGCAGCAATAGCTAGGATGTCCTCCGTCCTTCCTCGGTGCCTGGTACTGTGATGGAAATGCCATGTACATTGCTTATAATCCTCCCAAGAAGTCTAGGATCTGGGTATTTTTATCCCAGATATCTGATGAAGAAACTGAGGCTCAGGAAAGCGAAGCAACTTTCCCAGGTTCATTCAGCTAACAAGTGGCAGCGCTGAAGCCCAGACGCCGAGCGCCTCTTCACAGGGCTGCCGCAGTTCAGAAGTCGTCCTCCTGTGACAGGAGGTGGCCATTCCATCCTGCTGCATCCCTGCTCGCCTCTAAGGCAGGGACTTTCCTATACTGTTGGTTCTTGTTTCTCCACCGCACTTGTTTATACCTCTGTGGCCAGTTACCCAGGTATTTAAAGGCAGTTCATTTGAACACTAGTAGAAGACTTGGAGGAGTAATTAAAATAGGCCCACTCAGTAGTCTCTAAAGCCAATAAATGTTTGAGAAATTGTTCATCAGGTTGAAATATAACAGAAAAACAAAACTGCATTAAACTTCAATTATCAAAATTTAATTTGTCCTGAAGATAGAATCCTGAGTCCTTTTCTTAATTCCTTTTTACTTTTTGAACTGTAAGTTCATAATTCCCTCTTTTTGAGATTGGAAATCACACAGAGAGATGGTTACAGGGGGCTCTGACCAGCTGCTCAACACCAGATGAATCTAGCCCAGGGACGGCCACGTCTGGTCGTTGTTGGACACAAGGGGCTGCTGTCTGTAATTTCCCGCTGCCTGTGCCCAGGGATCCCTGATGTGCCACTGGGACACAGCCTTCTTCTAAGAGTGCCAGGCAGGAGTCGCACTGCATCTTTCCTCTGGCTGCTTTGACCCAGCTCTCTCTGGGTCTTGAGTATCCTGGAACCCCCCAAACCTCCTCTCATGCTGATGCTTCTTTCTTTACTCCATGCCCTCAAATTAATTTAGATGTATCTCTTTGATTATTGACCCTCCCAGGACCAGCCAGCCCCTCAAATATTGACTCCAGCCTGGCTCTGAAGTTCTCTAGGGCCTCCTTCCTCTGTTACTCATTCTGGCCCCTGCTTCCAAGGGCTGCTTCTGCTTCCCGTCATCACTGCTTCACTCCTAATGGAACTTCTAAAAGAATTCAAGCTTTGCCTTACGCTCTTGTTCCCTCACCTCTTTCCTTCAAAGTTTTCCCCCTGTCCCATCCCACAGGGGCCCAAGTAATTTCTTGCAGAAATCCCAGACTAGGAGGAGGTGCCACTTGTTTCTTCAGTTTCCCGTCTAATTCTCAGCTACCCCCACTACTTTATTTTTGGTTTGCTACCCAGCTTCCTCTGAACTTCATATTCTAACCATAGCCAAGATGAATTCTTAGACAATTTAGTCTTTTCTTACAAAAATGACTCATGACTTTCAGATATGTGTGGCAAAGGGTATGTTTCAGTTTTTTTGAAGAGAGGAACTAAGTTTCTCCAGATTACAGGAGAGCATCTGATGAAATTCTCCATTTACAAATAGTAAAATATACTCTTCATACCTCTATACTGCACCCCCCACCAACCACACACACGCAACATTTATCAAGGCAGTTTAAAATAAAAGAGTATTACTAATCTGAGCTCTGTTTGAGATCATGTATCTTCAAATTCCATACTGTTGGTAGGCACCCAAAACTTAAAATTCCCTAAGGTTCTCTGAGTCAAAGATATCTTCATATTCTCTATCATTCACCCTTGTGACCTCAGAAGAACCAAGACTTACGTGGATGAGGTGCCAGCTGGCAAATGTCCTGTTTCCTTTGCCTACTGGTGGCTCTTTCAAGAAGTTCTATGAATGTCACTTATCTCAAATCAGGCTCACCAGCAGAAAACACTTTCTAGCCCACATTTTCTCTAAAGTTTCTATATTATCGGGAGTCACCATTCACTTTCTTCATAACATTTAACACAATGCCTAATTATAAATGTACCTGTTAGTTTGTATATTGATTGACTACTTTTCTCACTAGACAAGAATCTCTATGAGGGCAGTGACTATCACTATTTAGTCCATCACTAGTTGATGCTAGGTCCACAGTAAACACTAAATATTGTGTTGATTATTTGTTGAATTTAGGGCTTCTAATCCTCCTTACTAGCTATAAACCTTTTAATGGTGGAATCTTTCAATATAATTGATATATTTTATCCTTGAGAGAAGAAGGAATGCATCACAAAGCTATGAGACCAGGGGACCTATTTCCTGGTGTATTTATTATCTTTGAACAATTTATTTAATTTAAGATGTATCTGTTTTACCAAGAGATAGTATAAAGATTGTATAGTAATGAATGAGGGACAGATAGTACAAAGAGACATGGGCCTGCCCTCCAGGAACTTATAATGTAGTGTAGGAGGCAGATGCATGTAGTAGAAAATGTGGAGGCGGAAGGAGATAGTGCCTTGAGAGCAGACTGGTGGGGGCAGAACAAGCCACACTGGGAGAAGGAGGAATCCAGGGAGGCTTCACAGAGGAGGCTGCTTTTGAAATGGAACTGAACGATAGAAAGGATTTTGTGGGCAGAAAGAGAGTAGAGGAAAGGAGGAGGAGACTGGAAGTGTCAGAGGACGGAACAGCATGAAACACAAAGGACAGACACCAAACTTTAAAGGGTTTGTTAATGAATGACATGGTCTTCTCCATTACAGCCTGAATGTGTCAACCAACAAACACACCACCTCCAAAGATCTCAATTATCCAGTCCTGGTTGTTCAGAGGTGTCCTCAATGCATTTAACTTTGGAGGCAGGGCAGGGAGGTGACAGTAAGAGAGATGTTTGTTTTTCTCTTTTATTGGTTCATTTTAGACCATATGGGTTACTCTAGAGGAAAGAAGCATAGCTTTTCCCTTTCATAGATTTGAAATCAGCTTCTAATTCTTCTCCCAAGGCCTCAGTACACACTTTCTGGGCCGCTTTCCCTGCTGACAGTTATTATGTGTTTTAAAATGATGTAAATTTTAACCTTAGTCAGAGACATACCCAATTAGGGGAAGGCTCGTCTGTAATGAGACACAGCCATCGTTTACACATGGCCTTGGCCCCCTTTTGAAAATATCCATCATGGAAAAAGGAGGCTCATTGGCTAGGAAACTTTCCACATATCTTCCTGGACTCCTTCTAAAGAGCTGGACCCTAATAAATGCTCACAACACTCTTAGCCCCATGGGACACATTTTGTCCATCTCCAGTCCATAAGGCAAACCCTCCCTTTAATGTTTAGATACAAAGAGTTTGAGTTAAAAAAAATAGCTGAAAGTTCAGCAACACTATGTCTTCTTTTATAAAAAATAAGATACAAGTAAATAAAGTTGAAACTTTATACAGAAATAGAAATTCTTAAGAAGGGAACCATATATAAACTGAAAGAAAAACATACTTTGCTGTGCACGGATTCTTGAGCAACAGAACCAACTCACCAAAGAATACAGAAGTTACCACATTCAGCCAACAAGAAATGATACTTTTGATCACATGCTAATTTTTTGGACCATCCTTATTGAAAATATAAATCCTCCTCCCCCCAAAAAACCCAGTGAAATAGGATAAGTTTTGTTCTTTAAGGTGGTACATTTTCTACTAAAGTCTTGGAAATTACTTCTAATCTCTATCCATCCTACTCCCTAACAAAGCTTATTTTTTCCTGTGTCCCAATTTTTCCCAGCAACATATTACATATGCCATCCTCCTCAAAGATTCTAACTAGTCCTTCATGCTGTAAGTCATCTTTCATTTCCTTCAACAATTTTCCATTATTCATACCCAAAGGTAATTATCTTTCTGAACCTAATAGTTGCACCACTTTTGTTTCATACCATTTCAAGATTTGATTATAGTTATTAATTTAGCTTTTTCCTCTCTATAATAAAATATAGACACCCAGGGCAGGAACTATGTCTAGTTTTTTTCCATTTCCCCCACAGTTTTTTGTTTTTTTAATTTATATTTTTTAATTGAAGTATAGTTGGTTTACAATGTTGTGTCAATTTCTGGTGTACAGCATAAAGTTTCAGTCATACATATACATACATACATTCATTTTCATATTCTTTTTCATTATAGGTTACTATAATATATTGGATATAGTTCCCCATGCATACATACATTCATTTTCATATTCTTTTTCATTATAGGTTACTATAATATATTGGATATAGTTCCCCATGCTATACAGAAGAAACTTGTGTTTATCTATTTTATTTACATAGTAGTTAGTATCTGCAAATCTTGGACTCCCAATTTATCCCTTCCCATCCCCTTTCTCCCTGGAACTGTAAGTTTGTTTTCTATGTCTGTGAGTCTATTTCTGTTTTGTAAATAAGTTCATTTGTGTCTTTTTTTTTTTTAATTCCACATATGAGTGATATCATATGGTATTTTTCTTTCTCTTTCTGGCTTACTTCACTTAGAATGCCGATCTCCATGTCCACCCATGTTCCTGCAAATGGCATTATTTTATTATTTTTTATGGCTGAGTATTATTTAATTGTATAAATATACCACAACTTCTTTATACAGTCATCTGTCAATGGACATTGTAGGTTGTTTTCATGTCTTGGCTACTGTAAATAGTGCTGCTGTGAACATTGTGGTATATGTATCTTTTTTGAATTAGATTCCCCACAGTTCTTAGTAAAACTGTTGCGTCCATGGTTCACTGAAAGAATGAATGATGTTGTGGACAGTTGTGTTTGCCTGCTTCCTCAGGCTCCATTTCTGCCTTCCTCAAAGTCCATTATTTCCATTTCAGGGTCTAAGTCATTCTGAAGAAGTTGACTCTATGTCTCAACTTCAAAGATGGGATTCTAAACCTGGGCTAAGGTAAACTAAGTAGCACATTTCAACCCCCATCTCATACCCAATCACAATTATTGGTTTAAGATGGACATATGGCCTCAAATGATCCAATAAGAAAGAATTTTAGGACTCTTTCTGGAACTGCTAGACAAAGGCAAATTCTTTTAGAAAGTGAAATGTGTATATTTGAGACTTAAAAGTGCGGTAGCCATGTCACTACCATAACAGAAGTCAGCATATGTTAAGGTCATGATGCTGATTAGGTGGTAGCTTGGCAATGGACATTTAGGTATCTGGCATATGAAGTATGTTCTAGTAGGAGAAAAAACAGGAGACAAAATACCCTATCGAATGTTGAGCCCATCAAAATGTGATAGTTAAAAAAAGTTAAATTAGAGTTTCATCCAGTTGGCATTCATACAAATGCCATTATTTCCTTATCTGTACTATGAAACCAATAATGAGGTAAATTATGTAAGGCACTCAGCACAGGGCTGGACACCGAGCAGCCATTCCACAAATCTCAATAGTTTCTTTTTCTGTTCTTCCCTATCTAGAGGTCTTTTTCAAAAAACAAAAACAAAACTGAAATATATCAATTACCCAAAATTCTTGCAATACTAGCATGTTCTGAATAATTCAGAATAAAGATAAATAATATTCAGGAAAGAAATTTCATCTTCCAACTTTCATAAGGATTCAACCAACCCAGACCAGGACTCACTGATTTTTTTTTTTTTTTTTTGAGACTCATAGTGCTTGAGATACAGATGAATGGGAAGCCACTGCAAAGAACATAACAGCTTACATCTGGTTTCTACACAACAGAGTAACAAACCATGATGTAACAGTGCTTGTTACCAAATAGCACGTTAAAATACAGAAAAAAATAAACTCTTGATTTCTTGGACTGGACCTGTACAATAAAAAGTATTCACTGGAAAATAAGGATAACATAAAGAAAGAAACCCCGGTTTGATTTATTCAAGGTTTCTGGGATAAATTCAAGTTTGCTTCGCTTCTTTGTTGATTGTTCTTTAACTTGTATTGCCTAAGAAGTTGTGTAACCAGCAATCAGTTACCAACGGTTCCGAGTTATTTAAAAATCCTATTACAGATGTAACCCACTAGAATCTAGCAGACTGTAAGCCTGCATAACAGTTACCTGCTACCAACTTACCTTTTATTTTGTTGCAGTGTGAGGAACGCCTACTCTTTTACTATTCCTAAATTCTTTTAGAGCCTTATGGGGAAATACAGTCCTTTGAAGTAAAATTAACTAGCTAGTTCCATTAGCGAAACTGTGGACTATCACTCTGTCAATTACCATGATTAAATATAGTAATTTAAATAAAATAGGAGAAAAATAGCCTGAGCTTGGGCCTGAGCTCTGCCACCCTTTGGCTGTGTAACTCTCTTCACTTCACAGCATTACCCCTCAGCTCTGTAGAAGATAATAATAATCCATGCCCAGCCAAACCCATAGGCTCTCAAGAGCATATAAAAGGATCCCACCAACAATTGCCACCAAAATACCTAGCATAAAACCTATCCTTCACTGTATCTCAGAGGAAAATCTGGAAAGTCAGGTCTAGGAGGGGAGAAGAGGATGAAACAAAAGACATGCAAAAGAATAACAGAAAAACCATTGGCTTTCCAGCCAAAAAAGACCATTTTTGAATTCTAATACAAATATCAATTTGATCTTAAGCAATTTATTTAATCTCCTGGGGTTCAACTTCCCTATTGATATAATGGAGATTACACTAACAATATTGCAGAATCATTAAGTGAGATGTAAAGGGTCCAGTATAAAGGCTTGCATTAAGAACTTCTTAATAAATGGTAGCCGAAATTACACAGGATAATCAAGTAAAGAAATGAGATTTCAGTCACATAAATATATAACTAACGGGTATTTTACACTGTGAATTGGAGGTTCCTTAGCAACAAGACAGGATATATTGAAGATGGCATGTAATTAAAGTGATGCAACAATTGTAGACATAGAGTCTGGAAACTTTCATTAAGTAATAAGGCTTAACATAGACAAGTGTAACAATGGAACCATGTGGAACACAGGGAAAGAATTAGGCAACTCTAGGCAGCAAAAGAGGAAGAGAAGTCTAAACAAGACCTAATAGATGTGTCTTGGATACACTGGCTTAAGTTTGTTTTATTTTGTTTTTAACAGTTTATCTATTTTAAAAAAGCATTATAAATTAGCACGAGAATCCAATGGTACTTTATCTGAATTTTTTATATGTAATATTTAACTTGATTGCTATCACAGTGTATATATTTGTGGCAGTGCATTATTTGCCCAATTTTTCACTCTTCACTGTGTGCACACACTGTGACGTGTGACTTTGCAGTCCCTCCCACCACAGAGCAGAATGTATTTCCAGCCCCCTTGACTTTGTGTTTGATCAAGTGACTTGCTTTGGCTAAAAGACTAAGGTAGAAGTGACAGTGTGAGAGTTTCAAGCTTAGACATTAAGCGGCAATATTTCAGCACACTCCCTGTGCTTCTGCCATTACCCTGAGAAGAGCATTCTGGGCTAGCCCCTGGTCCCAGAAGGAGGGTGAAAGACACACAAAGTAGAGTTAAACCACCCAGAAGCGCCCAGCCTCAGTGAGCAGACAAAGGATTTTGGATCAAGACCAACAGATTTGCAGAGCCAACCAGCTGAGCCTAGACCAGCTGGCTGACCCTCAACTAACACACAGGTCCACGAGGATAAATACTTGCTCTTTGTGCTATGGAGTCTTGGGATGACTTATTACACAGCATTTTGCTGGCAGTAGCTAACTGAATACAACATCCTTAATAGGTATCTTGTCTTTTTTTTTTTTTTTAAATAGTGTCTCCATCTGCTCATGCATTTCCACCAGAAAGGCAACCACTCTTTGCCATCTTTCAGGTATCAGGTTTACGTTTTTTTAAAAATAGCCTTTGATTCATAACCTAATACATTATCCAGAGACACAGAGAAAGGTTGTATGAGGAAAGAATGTCAGTCTAATTTCTATGGTCCAAACAAAAGCAGTATTAAGTAGGCAAAATTGATAACTTTATAAATTTTTTTTCATACTTTTTAGTACCTATCTTACCTACTCTCCACAGGTACATATATGAGTATTCTAAGTCTAGTAACTACCAGTGTGAACCCTTGGGCTCTTTTCCCGTCAACAGCGAATGTACACCAAAGGAAGCCATTGACAAAATGAAAAGACAACCTACTGAATGGGGAAAAATATTTGCAAATGATAAAGGGTTAATATCCAAAGTACACAAATAGTTCGTAGAACTCAACTTCAAACAAACAAACAACCTGATTAAAAAATGGGCAGAATAGACTTTTCCAAAGAAGACTAGACATTTTTCCAAAGAAGATATACAGATGGCCAACAGGCACGTGAAAAGATGCTCAACCTTGCTAATCATCAGAGAAGTACAAGTCAAAACCAGTGAGATCACCTCACACCTGCTGGAATGGTTATGATCAGAAAGACCACAAATAACAAATGTTGGTAAGGATGCAGAGAAACAAGGGAACTCTTGTACACTGTTGGTAGGAATCTAAGCTGGTACAGCCACTGTGGAAAACAGTATGGAGTTCCTCAAAAAACTGAAAACAGAACTACTATGTGATCCCACAATCCCATTCTTGGGTATATAGCTAAAGAAAATGAAAATACTTATTTAAAGAGATACATGCACCCCTCCACAATGTTCACAGCAGCATTATTTGCAATAACTGAAATATGTGTGTGTGTGTGTGTGTGTGTGTGTGTGTGTGTGTGTGTGTGTGATGGAATACTACTCAGCCATAAAAAGGAATGAAATTTGCCATTTGCAACAACATGGATGAACCTGGAGGGTATTAAAAAAAAAAAATTACGCCCAGTGAAATAAGTCAAACAGACAAAGACAAATACTGTATGTTACCACTTATATGTGGAGTCTAAAAAATAAAACAAACAAGTGAATAAAACAAGAAAAATAAATTTACAGATATAGAGAACAAACTAGTGGTTACCAGTGGGGAGAGGGAAGATGGGAGGGGCTCATAAGGGTAGGGGATTAAAAGGTACAAAGTACTTATGTATAAAATAAATAAGCTACAAGGGTATATTGCACAACACAACAGGAGATATAGCTGATATTTTATAATAACTGTAAATGGAGTATAATCTATAAAAATGTTGAATCACTAAGTTGTACACCTGAAACTAACATAGTATTATAAATCAGCTATACCTCAATAAATATAAATAAAAGATTAAAATTTTTAAAAAGACAAATGAACTGTTTTTATAGCTAAAAAAATAATTTACCAGCAGAGGTAGAATTTTTCTTTAAGAACTTGATTTTTAAAAGAAGGCATTAACCTAAAGGAATTAATCTGTGATGAAAATTTGAAGACATCAAGTAGATTCAAGAAGGCAGCCCAGTCTTTTCCATAAATCACACCAGGTAGGTAACACACAGCCAACCCACAATTTACTTGCTCTGGACCCCATGGCTTGATTTTTCCAGCATACGTTCCCAGACAGTTCAAAATGAATTCATATGTACTTCAACAGGCCTATAGCTAAGGAGTTGCTCACTTTGGTTCCTTATCAAGAAACATCTAGATGGATGCCACTCATGATTAGTCAGTACTTTGGCACCGTGGACATCACCACAGCCCCACCCAGACCAACCGAATCAGAATCTCTGGAGTGAGGCTCAGTGTTGTTTTAGCAAGTTCTCCAGAAGATTTTTGGTCATGTTAAAATGTGAGAACTACTGCTTTAGATACCTTGAACAAGTCACCTCCCTGTCCTTGGTACATCTGTCTGCCAAAGGAAGAGGTCAGCTTGGGATATCTCAGTAGACCCTTGAAGCTCTGTCATTCTGTTATTTTATTCCGAATAATTTCAGTCTCTCCCCCTGCTTTGTTTTTTGTTTTCATTTCGATTCACGAGTATTGCAGAACATAAAAGAAGATCCTGAAAGCTAGACCATGTGGTGAGCCATTCCCACTCTCACCCTAAAGAACCTAGAACACTATTAGTTATAATAAACACATTGAATATTTGATTAAGCAGGTGTGGAGTTCTGAAATTCAGGAATAAAAAAATCGTGTTAGACATACAAGTAAATAGCAATTAAAATTTTGTAAGCAGAGCAAAAATACTTTCCTGTTACTTCCTAGCTCTGGTCAGAAAAAAATGACCATATCAGTAACAGTCAGCATCCCTGACACTCAGATTGTGAGTTTTCAATACAATTTCCCACTAAAAGGATCAGAGCTGCCTGCCGCGAAGAACTAAGGGAGAGGAGAGAATTCTAGATTTTAAAACATGTAATAAACAAATCAATAGAAGCAATGTATAGGTCTTATTAGGAACCAAACTCAAGAAACCAACTGGAAAAAAAATGAGGCAATCAGGAAAATTTGAACACTGACTGGGTATTGTATAATATTAAAGAATCTCATCTTTTAGACATACAGATCAAAATATTTATGGATAAGATAATGTTACATCTGGGGTTTCCTTCAAAATGACCCAGTTGTTGGGGTTGGGGGAGTGGAATGAATCCAACCAGAGCAACTGTGGGTGGTTGTACTGCTGCCGAGGGGCGTAGTTGGGCATTTGGCACCTGGGGCTCACTGCTCCCTACTGTACTGTGTATGTCAAACTTTCCATAATGACACTTAATTAGTAATCTGAAAAGAAATGCGTAAGTGCAGAAAACATTTCCTTAAACAAAGAGAGACAATGGTGAAAGATGGATATACTTCCGTTTTCTATGATGAAGAGTAAATATGATAAAATTCAGTGCCTCCAAAGGAAACATAGCCAGTGGGGTTCCCTCCAGATCATCAAATACCCTCAGTTTCTCTGCTGAGAACCCATCCTCATTTTATCCTCTGTGCAGAGGGCTTTGTGAACAGAGAATCCACGCTGTGAAACAAATGCTGAGAGAATGCTTAGCACAGGAGTGCTGGGCAAACAGCGGGCATCCAACGACTGTTTGCTTAATAAAAAATACACCTCCTGGTAGCAGGAAGAGAGGCCACCAGCTCACAAACAGCATGCATGCTTTAGTCCCCGCAGCTCCTGCTCTTGCACTCAGTACCCAACCCTTCTCACCCTTAAGTATTATTTGCCGTGTCCAGTGGGGGTTCCTTGTGATTATCTGAGCTTTGCACTTGGCAGGAAACATTTAGTTCAGGACTGCCCTTAGCAGACACTTCTTTTCTCTGTGGCTTTAATGAGTTGTATTGACAAGGTAAAGTGACCCTGCTACTAATGGTCTTTAAATAAGTGAAAGTTAAAACAACAATAAGATCTTTTCCATCTAGTGAAGTAAAATATCGTGACAGTCTTCAGTGCTAGCAACGATGAATTGACAATGCTCACTAGAGATGAAATTGGGACCACATCTCTAGAAATCACTTTGGCAGTGTATGGCAAGTTCATGAACAGCATTTGTGCTCTCTGAGGCAGTAATCCTTCTAGGAATTACTAACAGCACTACCAGTAATGTGTACAAAATACACACGCTAAGATCCAAAGAGACTTGTTAACAATACGTTAGTTATGCTACACTAAACCGCAATACCACTAGAACTATGCTTATAAAGAAGTATTAAATAAAATAGAAAATTCCTGTGATGAAGAAGACAAGATTGTTTATACATTGTGATCCCTACTATACAATCTGAATATATGTATTTATTGAAAGTGACTGTTTCAAATATTTAAGAGTAGTTGCTTTGGGCAGTGGACCATGAATGATTTTGACTCCTTTCTATGTACTTTTCAATATTTCCTAAACTTTCTTTGATAATAAAAATACTGTTTTCATAATCATAAAGATATTTTTAAACTATTCATTCTTCTAATAGTTCCTCCATTATGTAATATTACCCTACCTTTCCTTATTGCTTGATGATAATGACTTTGGTGACAGAAACAAACAACAGCCTTAGATGTACTTATAGTAGGGACTACAGCTTGTGCAACTATATATAGTTTTCCTTATTTCAGCTAAAAATATAATTTAATAACACCTCCATCTCAAGGTCATTTGGGAAATAAGTGAGACACAATGAATAAAAGAATCTTTATGAACCTTCAAGTCCACAGTTTCCTTTGTATCTAAAATGTTGAGAAGACTTGGGTGAGATACCACACAGGGACATGCACTGTAATCTATGAAATATTGTAAAAATGGTAGCCATTATTGTTACTTATTTGAATGAGTACTTTAAGTAAGGCATTTGGGCTTTGTCATCTTGTTGCTGCTCAAACCCTCTTGCGTAAGGAAGCCAATGTTTACTCAAGGAAAGGACCCTGTCTATCTGGGATCAGTCCCTGTACACGACTCCGTTTCCCGTCATCAGTCTTCTGAAGTAATCTGCCTTTTCCCAGGCGGGGCACATGCCTTTCCTGCAAGCATAGCATTCCTCTCAGACACATTATTACTCATTTTCCCAGGTCTTATGAGGGCAGTTTTAGCTTTCACTACTCCCTGCAAATGACACCTCCCTTTGTCACCACCCCATTAGAACCCCCATTAAACTGTGGAGGAAGAAATGTGTCCCTTAGCACAATAATAAATTCAGGAACAACTTCCTGCATAATTGGAACACAGACTGCTTTTGGCCAACTTTTTTTTTTTGCCAACTAATTTATCAGGAGAAAATTTGGAAAGAATGCTGACAGAATCAAGGACTAGATTCAGAGCTCAGTTCAGTGACTAAATTAACTCTTTACCTAGGTTCAGCCATTATTCCTCATCATGCTTCAATGCGGTCACTTATAAAATTATATCCTTAAATCTGCTGGGCTGCTGTGACGGTTTAAATGAGATAACTTCTAGAGTCAAAACATCTTAGAGGTCACATACTATCTAGGAGGTCATATACACGCCAATGTTCTTTTCAATTTAGGAAATTTCTTTTATATCCAGACAGACACTGCCAGCCTCATAGAATTCACACTTTGTTTTGCAAGACAGTCCATGGTATCGTTAGACAAAAATACTGGCTGGAAAGTTCTTTATTATATTGTACAGAAGTCTACCTCCCTCTAATACCTTACCAGAGTTATAGTTCTATTCTTGGGGTCTTTACAGTGTTAATGTTTTCCCTTTCTAAATGATATTTCTTCATCAACTGAATATTCCTATCTTCTCTCTTCTCTCAATTTCTGTACCCTGCCATCTTTTCTTATTCAAGCAAGTAACTAAGATTTCCAGCATAGTGTAGGATTACAGACTTCGGCGCTGGAATCTTGCCTGTATTATTTACTAGCTGGGCCATCTTGGGCAAGTTACTTAATTAATATCCCCAGACTTCATTTACCTCATCAGTCAGCTGGATGATTTAATGTTACATATTTCATAAAGTTGTTGTACTAAGTGTTTTATTTGCATTTTTATTTGCAGATAGTCTACATGAAACAAATCGTAGGACTTGGTAGAGATTGCACTTCATAAATGTTCATCATTGATGATGGTGATAAGCACGACATGGTTTCCAGTACCCTTC